>NC_069376.1:17515000-18765000 GCF_021730395.1 Mercenaria mercenaria | reverse complement strand
ATGTTTTTATTGCAGCATTCTGTCACGTGGAATGACTTATTTTAACAGCTAAATGTAACTTAGTTGAAAATCGTAAAGAAAAAAGATATCAAAATTTAGTTAGATGTTTGACACGGTTGGCTATTTCTTCTGACTGGTTCATTATTTCTGCTGACTGGTTCACTAGTATTCAAGATATATGTCCAGAATAAGGATTCCAGAATACACTTTTGACTTTTTGCTCTGAATGTGCAAACAAACCTCATAATAATGGGCACACCAAAAGGTGAAAATCACTCTTAATCAGTGGTTTGTGTAACAATATACGGCCGATCGCATTGATTAGAATAATTGACCGAGAGTTAAAGAAACTTTCAACTGTTTTAAATGCAATTTATTTATTAAAGTAGCCCCTGAAAGAAAACAATAATGATAATAATTAGAAACACTAAAATTTAAAACCAACATTTTATCACCGTAGGTCAGGTCCCTTTCGGTCCGGTACTTGCTTTTAGACCCAGCTGATGAAAATGCTCTTCAGTAGGAGGTAATCAAAAATATAAACACTACCGGCTGACCAAAATTTGTCTGGCGTTTGCGGTGTTTCAAAGCTGGGAAAAACTGTTTGACACCCTATATGACACACTCCTTAGTGGAAATGGGAAAATTGGTAAAAAATGTGTGTATTGTAATCGAAGGATTACGGTATATGTTTCAATGTTTGTATATTTTAGTTACACACCAGTTGGCCGTTCGTTTTTCTCACCGCCAGAGGGCTACGACCATCCCCTAGGAGGTGGCAGGGAGGTGTGGTTCGGTTTCCATCAGAGTGTACGGCCTTCACTGTGGAAAATGATGCTTAATATTGATGGTAAGGTTTCACCATTTATAATAACCAGTATTTTATTAAGCCAAACACAAAAATACTAGGGTTTACCCAAAATACCTTAAAATTGAGAGGAACCTTAGTGGTCAAGTGGTTAAGTTTGCTGACTTTAAATTATTTGCACCTTACCAATGTGGGTTTGAGTCTTGCATTAGGCATAGAATTTTTTGTGCGAGGAAGCCATCCAGCTGGCTACAGGTCGGTGTTTCTAAGCAGTTACTCTGAATGAAATAATGTCTGGAGGGGGCACCTGGTGTCTCCCTCCACCGTCAAAAGATGGAAAGTCAATATATAACCACTAAATATGTCAGTGTGATGTTAAATCCAACCAAACAAATTAATATTGAGCTCTGACCCTATTGTTGCTTTTTCTGTCATCTTGATTTATTTTTCTCAGAAGTGAATTTTAGATATGTTTTGGTATAATTTGTTAAAATCCATTCATAGAAGTTGATTTATAGCTCATCTATATTCACCTTTTATGACACTTTTTCCATGAAGTAAAAATTAGAATGAAAAAAAGGAGAAAAGAAAAAATTACATGCACACCTACCCAAATTTCAGTGGGTCAGGTAAAAGAACAGTACTTGGAAGGTTATTAACTTTGTGTGTTTTTGTGTTTTCCAGTGTCAGCAACAGCATTTTACAAAGCACAGCCGGTGATAGAGTTTATGTGTGAGGTATTAGACATGAAAGATATGTCAGAACAAAAACGTCCACTCACTGATTCACAAAGAGTGAAGTTCACTAAAGAAATAAGAGGTAAACCTATTTTGTTATCAACTTCCAGATTTTCAGTATTTTCCTGCTAATTGTTTGTTCCTGTTTTCTGCCCAGATTAACCAAAACACATATATTGAAAGGCCTGCAAGTGAATAGTCAAAACTATTGCCAAAGATCCAAAGGATTGAGGCCATTAGTTTGGATTCTCAACCGGAAATTTATACAAAAAAGAATGATAAGTGTTTGTTACATGACATAATAAATAAATTCAAGAGCATATTAGTTTTCAACTGTCCGTCAGTTCGTTAGTTTGTTTGTTCGTTCGTACGTTTGTCACAATGTTAACTTTTTGCATGAAGACACTTTACTAGCGAACCACTGCACTCAGGACCTTCAAACTTCACATGCTGATAGTACTTATTAAGTACACGATCCCTGGTGACTTTGGGGTCACCAGATCAAAGGTCAAGGTCGCAGGGGCAGTTAACTTTTTGCATGAAGGCTCTTTACTCGCGAACCGCTGCACCCAGGACCTTCGAATTTCACATGCTGATAGTACTTATTGAGTACACTACCCCTACTGACTTCGGGGTCACCTTGCAAACCACAGGACTTTCAAACTTCACATGCTGATAGTACTTATTAAGTACACGATCCGTACTGACTTTGGGGTCACTAGGTTAAAGGGCAAGGTCACAGGGGCCAATGTTAACTTTTTACATGAAGGCTCTTTACTCGCGAACCGCTGCACCCCGGACCTTCAAACTTCACATGCTGATAGTACTTATTAAGTACATGACCCCTACTGACTTTGGGATCACTGGGTCAAAGGTCAAGGTCACAGAGGCCAACATTATTTTTTTGCATGAAGGCACTTTACTCGCGAACCGCTGCACCCAGGACCTTCAAACTTCACATGCTGATAGTACTTATTGAGTACACGGCCCCTACTGACTTTGGGGTCAAAGGTCAAGGTCACAGGGGCCAACATTAACTTTTTGCATGAAGGCCTTTTACTTGCGAACCACCGCACCCAGGACCTTCAAACATCACATGCTGATAGTACTTATTGAGTACACAACCCCTACTGACTGGGGTCAAAAGTCAAGGTCACCAGGTCAAAGATCAAGGTGCTGCAGGGGCATTTGTCACCATTAGTGACAGCTGTTGTTTCTTCCAAATTTTGAGTTTAGCCAAGCAGAATTATGTATAGACCAGTCAACAACAGTGCTTATTGTCATGCATCTCTTAATTGACAATACATTGTCCCCTAAGTGTAGGAACTAGGTTAAGGAATAAAAATTTAGAAACAGTTTAACGGAAACACAAAAACGACCTGTTTTTGCTGGGATGTGATTCTCCGTCTTTTAAGCTGATTTCCACTTTAGGAAAGCAAAGATATAAAATAAATGTCAAGATTTGGTCAAGTATATGTAAAAATAGTAATTTTGTTAAAAGTTTGAGGTTTTTGGTTAATTTCATCCCTATGTCGGGAAATTGAAAAGTACTGTGAATATATTACAGGTTTGAAGGTGGAGATCACACACTGTGGAAACATGAAAAGAAAGTACAGGGTATGCAATGTAACACGTAGACCAGCACAGACACAGTCGTAAGTTCAGTTTTGGTTTTCAGAGTCTGATACATAGCGAAGATGCTGTCACAAATGTAGATTCAGATTTGTAAGCAGGTTATCCCCGTCAACTCGGTCGAAAATGCACAAGACTTCAGAGTGAGGTCACCAGTTGGATCCCCAAGCAAGGCAGTGTGAATGTTTCTTGTTTGGCATGGATAGTTGACTAAAGTCCCTATCTGGAATAATTGGAACAACTTGATTCCAGTCAAGACACATCCGTAGGTGTCATATATACCTCACCAGCATCCAGTCTAGGCTGAAACTACAACAAAAAAGTACAAGTTTAAATAAATCAGCTGCCAGTGAAGCTTGGATATCGGCAGCAACCACAAACCAAACCTTAATTGCTGGCATTTGTAGACCAGTCCAGGAACCACTGAACCTCCTACTAAGGCATACCTATGTTCCTTGTGGCCATTTGACAGAAGGCAAGATTTGTCTACCTCTGATTCTATTAGATCCAGAAATAGTAGTCGAGTTAAATACCAGCCATTCACAACTGAGATATCAGAGGAGATCAGATTTATACTTATACAAGAATGTATATTGTACAGGAGATTATTCTATTGCATTTTAATGAGCATCAAATTTGATGTGCCAAATTTTAGAATATCATCGTTTTTATCCAGTGTAGGTCTACATAAATGTAGGTAAAACTCTTACCAAACATTCTGTTCATACCCATGTATATTGAACGAGTAGGGAGAGACCTGATTAATTCACCTGACATTTTTTTAGCAGACACCAAAGTGACATATAATTATATTTAGAATATACTAATATACATATATTAAAAATACCAACTAGACTAAAGGAAGAATCTTGAATATAGAAATATGATACAGTTTTTTGTCAGCACTGAGAATGTTCGAAGGGCCAGTTAGAAGGGGAAAATCACAATTAAAAACAATTAAAAAACAGGCGAGAATTGCATTGTGATGATTTGAAATTTTTGTTTCAGTTTCCCACTGCAGCTGGATTCAGGGCAGACTGTGGAGTGTACAGTGGCCAGATATTTCCTAGAGAGGTACAAGATGAAGTTGAATTACCCACATCTACCATGTCTACAAGTAGGACAAGAACAAAAACATACATATCTACCCCTTGAAGTAAGCCATCTTAATCCTCTGTTCCTTGATTTTTGGTCAGTTACACTAATGAAGGGGTCTCCGTGGCCAAGTGGTTACGGTTGCTTAATTCAAATCACTTGCCCCGCATCGATGTGGATTCGAGCCTTACTCCGCGACGTTGAATTCTTCATGTGAGGTAGTCATCCAGCTGGCTTACGGAAGGTCGGTGGTTCTACCCAGGTGCCCACTGGTGATGAAATAATGCAGGGAGGGACACCTGGGGTCTTTCTTCACCAACAAAGGGTTGCTTCCTTTGCATCTGAACTCTGACCCATTGTAAATCAGATGAGAAATCACTTGGTGGCGATGATTGTTTAATAAGTAACAAACAGAGCCCAGTTGTTCGAAACTTTAACAGGCGATTAAGCTTACAGTCGATTAACTTTTAGAGTTATATTTGACATTTTAGAAAACTTAGAAAAACAAATGTACGAGTTAAGGATTATGAACACTAAAACGTCTTTACAGTAAAATGAAAACATACTAGTGTTTCCCACCAAGGTTAGCAGGGCTCCGGAAATTTTGGTAACTCAATCGGTCCGAAACGAAAATCCTGACCCCACCCATCGCATTCCCAATATTACATATTTTGTAAAACGTGATAGGGTAAAGAAATAAGCATGTCATGCATTAAAACTGAGTTACCAGTCACCGCGCTTTACCATACGATGAAGACAGTTATTCAGTGTTATGTGTGATCGTTACTTTGTTTAAATTTCGATGTTTTTCCGAGATAATACGAGGCATTGACACCGTGTGCGTAACTAGTCTAAAAGCCAACGCACGTGACTTCGATACCTTATACACGGCAGATACTTTGTGATGTTTCCTCATTCTTTGACGGAATTCTATAAAATACAATGTGTCAAAGTGAGTTACACGACACATATTCTCTGCTAAACAGCCTCAGTATTTAAAGAATACTCTGCCGCGGACCGAATGTGTACGTTATTTGAACGCTGAGATCAAAT
Organism: Mercenaria mercenaria; assembly: GCF_021730395.1. NCBI lineage: Eukaryota > Metazoa > Mollusca > Bivalvia > Venerida > Veneridae > Mercenaria > Mercenaria mercenaria. The sequence goes on along the minus strand of NC_069376.1, from coordinate 18,759,675 downwards.
TTCCCGCATGTATAGTACCAACACGTCACGCGGGTTGGCCACGGATATTTCTTTTCACTTACGTTGTACTTCAGTAAGCAACTACATTTTGTTGTTATATGTGCTCTTCTGATGTAAACAAAATTTCATTTTGAAACGTTTTTTAAAAGACCGATTTGATAAACAGTGCCACTCCAGTTTTCTTTATCATTCGTGGTTGCCCGTCCATTTTTTTCTTTTTTGTACAGTTGGGTTGCAAAGACGATTTTCTGCATTTGTTTCAACAGGAGCCCCAACAAATGAATCATGTAATTTTTTCAAATCAAGTAATTATAAAAATTATTTTTATCGGTTTTCCGTGTGATGTCTCATTAAATCAAAGACCTATAATGTACAATTATAGCCCTTTGATTAAATGCAGCCACCATTTGTTTGTTACCGCAAAGAGCTATAAAAAATAATGTATTTTATACTTCTTTGATTACCGTGATCAAACATAGCCTTTTGAAATAAACCATCCGTCGGATTCTAAATAAAAGAAGTGGATCTCCGTCGAAATGATTTGGATCCAGTCAGAAACGTTAGGAAACCAGTCAAAAATGTTTAATACATCGCAGTCGGCTGTCTGCAAACATTAAAGGATGTGCCGCGCGAGCACTGATTGCGTCACGCGCTAATTACGGACCGATTATCAAAGTGACAATCAGACCGATTGACTTGTTTATTGATTATCTGAAGGTGCGACCAACAATTTCCTACTTGGCAGGTGATCGTGTATTGAGATATCAGACCGAAATTTATACTTTTCTCCATTTTTACGGGACCGATTTTTTTCGTTTTTTCACTTCACGAATCGGTCTGAAAAGTCAAAAATCGGTCCAAAACCGACAAACCGGCAAATTTCCGAAGCCCTGAAGGTTAGTATTTTGAACATATCGCCTCGGTAGCCTAGTGGTAGAGCGTCCGCTTCGAGTGCGGGAGGTCGTGGGTTCGATCCCCGGCCGCGTCATACCAAAGACGTAAAAAATGGTACTAGCAGCTTCCTCGATTGGTGCTCAGCATTAAGGGGATAGTGCTAGGACTGGTCAGCCCGGTGTCAGTATAATGTGACTGGGTGGGGTATCATGCCACGTGTCTACGGCGTGATATTCCAGTGAGGCAGCACTATAAAAATGGGCATTGTGCTCACTGCTACAAAAGTAGACACCGTCGTTTATATGACTGAAAAATTGTTGAAAAAGACGTTAAACCCAAACAAACACACACAGTATTTTGAACTGAAATTTAACAGGCGGTTAGTTTAACAGCCCGTTAATGTTTCGAACAACTGGACCCTGAGCTTTTTATAAGTTTATGAGGAAATAAATGTGAAGAGTTAAGTGTGATATGTAATAGTGGTTTTTGCAGTTGCTAAGTATGTCTTATTACTGTTTATAATAACTTAGCTAAAAGTGAAATGTTAGCCACTCAGTTTGTAGGGTACTAGTTCTGTTCAGAATCTGAATCATAAACATTCCCATACAAAAGATTTTGAGAATGATCCATAAACCTTGAAAATCTAGTACAATAAAATTTAGATTAATCAGTATAAAAACTTGTATAAAGCAGTCAGTCAAGGGAGCCGAGCAAACAGCCTGCTTAAATAAGGGCAGCTGCTTAAGTTGAAATTAAAACATATTGGGAAGTTAATTGACTTGCTGCTTAAGGCAAGTAGCTGCTTAACCCTTACCCTGCTAAATTTCTATAATGAACTTGTCCATCTTTCAATTCGGAGAGTTCCATTAACTGTTAAAAGGGGTCCTTGCCAAAAAGATACTGACTGAATAGCGAACAGTGCAGACTATGATCAGACTGCACGGATGTGCAGGCTGATCTTGGTCTGCACTGGTCGCAAAGGCAGAATCACTTGCTGCCAGCAGGCTAAGGGTTAATAAAGATGGCTGCTTAGACAAGTTCATCTGTTCACTAAAAGCAAAAAACAAAATTCTTTACAATTTTCAAGCATTAGCAGTGTCTGTAAATGTATTTCATTTGTATTTACAGGTGTGCAATGTTGTTGGAGGCCAAAGATGTATAAAGAAGTTAACAGACAACCAGACATCGACCATGATCAAGGTTTCTCAAATAAGTTACCCTTTAATCACAGCACACAAGTGATAGTATATTCCTATATTCTTTTAATTCTTTGATGTGGACACCCTCCGTCCAGTTAGAAAGGTTTTGTACTTCTTTTGGCATAATCTTGGTGTCTTTGGTTTGAAATCCTGATTCGAGATAAAATTCTTTCTCGACGTGTGGATACTTGGGACACTATCCGTCTGTCTTGAAAAATTGAGGTCGCGCTACACAGGTGCTTTACATATGTTCCTGCCCATGCTTAAAGATTTGATGCACATTGAATCTTCTTGCACATTGCTTGATGGCTGACAGAGTTCTGAACTTTGCCATAACCAATGTATATTGAAATGGCCTAAATATACACAATGTGAGTATAGTAACCTTCAGCCTGCTGGCAAGAAGTGATTTTGCCTTTGTGGCCAGTGCAGACCAGGATCAGTCTGCACATTCGTGCAGGCTGATCATGGTCTGCACTGTTCGCTATTCTGTCGGTAAATATTTAGTGAACACTCCTTTGAATAATAAATGCTGTTGCTTAAATTGAATGACAGAGCAGTCAATTGTACTAAATTATCAGGGTTAAGAGACTGTTCCTTTGAAATAATTTATATTTGCTTGGGTCACTTGAGTCATGAGCCTGTGCTTCTATTTACTTGGATTGCTGGGGACATGACTGTTTCAGTGAGTTACTGTATATTTACTTGGGTTGCCAGGCACATGACTTTTGTTTCTGAGAATGAATAGATAATAACTTGGTTCACCCTGGACATGACTTCTGCGTTTCTGTGGATTATTGGATATTAACTTGGGTTTGGGAGGTCCTGTTTCTGTGAGTTAATAGATATTTACTTGTATCACCCTCAACATTCTGCAATTTAATGGATATTAACTGGGTTTGGGCAAGTCAATACTCATTTTCTTTGAGTAAGTGCATATGCACTTGGGTTGCCAGGGTCATGACTGTTTTTCTGTGTGTTAATGGATATTTATTTTGGTTTCTTGGATCATGAATGTGTTTCTGTAATTTGAAAGATATTTTCTTGGGTTGCCAGCAACATAACTCTGTTTTTTTGTGAGTTAATACATATTCTATTGGGTCCCTTGGGACATTTCGTGTTTCTGTGAGTTAACGGATATTTACTTGGGTTGCCGGGGTCATGACTGTAATCTTCACTTACAGGTATAGTGTGACATAGACAGCTAGACGATAAATGCCAGCTAAGAGCTTAGAGTATTTTCTTTACCTTGGATTTTGTTGATTTGGCCAGGTTTTTCGTACTGTAAAAGTTTTACTTCTGAAGGCCTTGTATGTCTGAAGGGAGTTGGAGGGTCAAGGGTCAGAACCAGTTGGCCAGATGCTTGCATAGACACAGTGTCTTTAATACCATTCTCTCTCATTTGTTTCATCTTATGAGGTTTTGAGTTTCTAATACTTAGCAGGTGCTAGCTAGAGCTTCTTGGAATATAAGGAACATAGTGATTCTGCCTGTCAGATTGAAAACATCTCTGTAAACTCGCAGGCAGTTCAAGACAAAAAAAAAAAAGAAAAAAAAAGCAAGACCGATATTTATAACTAGTCATGTTCTCCAAGAAAGTTTTTGACTATTAACTTTGCAATTTAAACATCAAAGTTTAGGAAATCATACGAACAGTTTTTCATGTTGCCCATCAATCATCATATACGAGATAGACCTGTGATAATGCTAACTGATAGACCTGCGATAATGCTAACAGATAGACCTGTGATAATGCTAACGGATAGACCTGTGATAATGCTAATTAGATTGTGTGCTGTGATAATTTGCTTGTTTTTGCTTCTGTTTTTGTGTTGATTTAGTTGTATAGAGGTTCAACATAGCCAGCTGGCTTGCGGATAGTTGATGGTTCTACCCAGGTGCTTGATTCTGCCTGTAGTAATGCTCGGAGGGGAGCCCATTGTCTTCCTCCATCAAAAGCTGGAAAGTCACCATATAAACTTGTGTTTTAGTGATGTTAAGCAAAAAAAAAAAAAAAAACCCACAAGATATTCAACAAACGAAATGCTGAATCAATAATGTAATAAGAAAACAAACTAATTGATTATATATTTTTCTGTAATATTGCTTTGTTATAGAATATTTCGGGGCCTCCGTGGCCGAGTGGTTAGAGTCGTTGACTTCAAACCACTTGCCCCTCATCGATGAGGGTTCGAAACCTCATTTGAGGCGTAGAATTCTTCAAGTGAGGAAGCCATCCAGCTGGCTTACGGAAGGTTGGTGGTTCTACCCAGGTGCCCGCTCGTGATGAAATTATGTACGGAGGGGCACCTGGGGTCTTCCTCCACCATTAAAGCTGGAAAGTCGCCATATGACCTAAAATTGTGTCGGTGCGACGTTAAACCCAACAAAATAAATAAATAAAATATAGAATATTTCAACTTGTTTTTATTGCATCTTTTGAATGTGGTTTATTTTTCTTTTCTGAAACATTCTTCACAGAATATTATTTATAGTAACAAAATTGGTTTTTCTTTCATTGTTAAAAACTGTAGGAGTGGGTATTGTTTGCCTTTGAAATGACCTGTCAATGTAACATCTCTTTTCTTATCAACACTTCAGTAATTAACCAGTGAAAATACAGTTAAAATTTTGATACTTTTTTTCTTTGAAAAAATTCCATGTCTGTATTAAATTTTCAAATTTAACAGTATGTTGTGTTGCACCAAATGGACGTACGGTAGATATCCATGTAATATGTGCAAGCATGTCTGATACAGTTTATATGATAAATGTACTATATACTTTGTATTTTTCAAAAGCACAGTTTTGTGGAAAAAAAGCAACAACATATGACATACAAAATGTTTCTTCTTGTAATAATATAAGAAAGAAACACAAAGAGAAATAATTTTGATAAAATATCTCAGGAATGAGAGAGACACGTGCCTTTTACCTCATTAGTTTTGGTCATACTTTTAAAATTAAAACATGTTTGTTGAAAGAAGAAATCTGAATGTTCAAGTAAATGATGTTGCTTTATATAATATACCAATATTGTTGTAAATTAAACATTGAGCAAATATGCATGAACAAACTGATAAATAAAAGGCAAGGCAAATGAAGAGAATTTGTTTCCTTGCATTAGCCAGGGGAAAAAAAGCATCCCAGATTCGAGCCTGAACTATTGGGAGAAAACTTTTTTATCAGTCCAGAAGAAAAGAGAACCAAACTGAAAATAGTATAGATAATGTTTCTATCAATATATAAGATTTACCTCTGCATGCAAGAGTGCTCAGAAGTGTTAACCACCATAATGTATATGTTTATGTATAGCTAATTGTACGTTAATTAATTGTAGGCAACGGCCAGGTCGGCTCCAGACAGAGAGAAGGAAATCAATAATCTTGTAAGTTGTCTCTAAATCTCAATATTGTGCGGCTGACAAAACAGTCATTTTACGTTTAAATGAACAAAAAATTTCATGTTAGGAAATGAATTGGAGTGATGTTTTTGGATTGAGATTAATGATATCCAGTGCCCATCTTTCATTAGAATATTTTGTCTTTAAATATTTACTTCAAATGTAGAAAATTTTCATCAGATGTATTTAAATTTACTCCATATATAAATTAATGTATATAGAGCTACATAGCACTAGTTTCTTAGAATACTTCCTGTTGTTTAATGGTAGAACACATTTATACTGTATTTAGCTATACAGTTAACACATTTTTACTATCTTAAAACTGCTGCATTGTATTGATTATACACATGAACTTTCATATTTACACAAACTAGATGTAGTAATTGTCATATCTTCAGATATGAAATTTGGGTTTTTTATACCTTTAAATTTTGTGGAATGAGTAAGTGGCATCAAATTACACTGTCAGAGTGGTGAGTATACATAACCCTTTGGAGCTATCTTACAGGCTTTGACATGTATTATCTTATGGTGTCCTTTTGAAGATACATCTTACTGTATGTCTGTGGCCGAATCGTGAAGGTCACTGACATAGAATACTTGCTCCTGACTAATATCAGTTGGAAACCTCCTTGGGGTGTAAGATTCTTCATGTGAGGAAGTCAACCAACTGGCTTATGGAAGGTCAGTGGTTCTACTCAGGTGGCTTCTCGTGATGAAATAATGCACGGAGGTGCACCTGTGGTCTTCCTATACCATCAAAGCTGGAAAGTCACCGTATGAGCTATAATTGTGTAGGTGCGACGTTAAGCCCAACAGAATAACAAAATAATTGTTACTTGTTTCTTTGTGTAGGTACGTAAAGCAAACTTCAACTCAGACCCATACCTCCAGACGTTTGGCATCAGTATTATACCACAGATGGTGGACGTTCATGGCCGAGTCTTGAACCCACCAAAAATCCAGTACGGAGGAAGGGTAGGTTTAAATGTAAATATTGAAATAGTAACTTTATTAGCAGCTAAGGATTTTCTTTGATAATGAGATGGTAATTTTTATGTGAAACCAGAGCTTGAATTTAGCACTTGTATGCTAAAGTGGAAAATGAAAAAATGCAGGTAATATTTCCCTACATGTGCAGACTTTTGCAAGGGCAAAAATTGAAACGGAAATTCATTCCTTCAGCTTCAAGATTTCGATCTGCTTTTAATAGGAATTAATTGATGGTGTTTACAAAGTGGCAGTTCGATGACTTTTTTAACCAGTGTGCATACTGTTTGACTGGTTTGAAGATTTTAATCAAATGGTGATATCTAAAGTTTTTGATTACAGTCTTAATTTCTTTTTGACTTGGAAAAATGTCAGTGAAAAAAAATGACCAGGAGTATGAATTTCTGTCAAAAATGTTGGAACAATACTGCAGTAAAGTCGTTACCTTGCAGATTGAAATTTCTGGTACTAGCTAGACCGCAAGTAGAATATTCTAACCCTGTAAACCGGGGTTAAAGGTCATGCAGTGTTTCCTGTAGAAATTATGAAGGCATGTTGCAAAATGTTTGTAAATGTTACAGGTGGTGAATTTCATTTTTAGCTCATCTGATTTTTTGAAAAAAAATGATGAGTTATTGTCATCACTTGAGCGGTTGTCGGCGTCGGCGTTGCTTGGTTAAGTTTTATGTTTAGGTCAGCTTTTCTCCTAAACTATCAAAGCTATTGCTTTGAAACTTGGAATACTTGTTCACCATCATAAGCTGACCCTGTATAGCAAGAAACATAACTCCATCTTTTATTTTGCAAGATTTATGGCCCCTTTTGTACTTAGAAAATATCAGATTTCTTGGTTAAGTTTTATGTTTAGGTCAACTTTTCTCCTAAACTATCAAAGCTATTGCTTTGAAACTTGGAATACTTGTTCACCATCATAAGCAGACCCTGTACATCAAGAAACATAACTCCATCTTGCTTTTTGCAAGAATTATTGCCCCTTTTGGACTTAGAAAATCAGTTTTTTTGGTTAAATTTTATGTTTAGGTCAACTTTTATCCTAAACTATCAAAGCTATTGCTTTAAAACTTGCACCAGTTTTTCACCATCATAAGTGGACCCTGTACAGCAAGAAACATAACTCCATCCTGCTTTTTGCAAGAATGATGGCCCCTTTTGGACTTAGAAAATATCAGATTTCTTGGTTAAGTTTTATGTTTAGGTCAACTTTTTCTCTTAAACCATCAAAGCTATTGCTTTAAAACTTGCAACTGTTGTTCACCATCATAAGCTGACCCTGTAAAGCAAGCAACATAACTCCATCCTGCTTTTTGCAATAATTATTGCCCCTTTTGGACTTAGAAAAATCATTTTCTTGGTTGAATATTATGTTTAAGTCAACTTTTCTCATAAACTATCAAAGCTATTGCTTTAAAACTTGCAACAGTTTTTCACCATCATAAGTGGACACTGTACATCAAGAAACATAACTCTATCCTGCTTTTTGCAAGAATGATGGCCCTTTTTAGACTTAGAAAATCATGGGTAGGACAATATTTCTATTATACAAAAAAAATCAGATGAGCGTCAGCACCCGCAAGGCGGTGCTCTTGTTTATGCTGTAATGTCGGAAAATTTTGGTTACCAAAATTTATAAGATAAAGCTTAATGCAGAAAAATGTTCATTAAGAAGACCTGTTGCCTTCAACTTTTCCCCAAAAAACTATAGGAGCTACAGCTTTGAAAGTTTTCACACTTGTTTATCATCGTTAGAACAGTAAGTAAACCAAGAGCCATAAATGTAACATGCATTCTGTCAGAATTATGGCCCTTTTTTATCCCCCCGCCAAAGGCGAAGGGGATATTAGAAATGCTCTCCGTGCGTGCGTGCGTGCGTCCGCAACGATCTTTGTCCGGAGCATAACTCCAAAAGTACTGGAGGGATTTTCTTCAAACTTCATACACTGATAGAACACATTGGGAGGAAGTGCAGTGTGCAAGAACAATAACTCCACCTTGCCTATTTTTTGAGTTATTCCCCTTTATCATATTTTCTTAAACAATTTTGTCCGGAGCATAACTCCAAAAGTACTGGAGGGATTTTCTTCAGACTTCATACACTGATAGAACACATTGGGAGGAAGTGCAGTGTGCAAGAACAATAACTCTACCTTGCCTATTTTTTGAGTTATTCCCCTTCACATATTTTCTTAAAAAATTTTGTCTGGAGCATAACTCCAGAAGTACTGGAGGGATTTCCTTCAAACTTCATACACTGATAGAACACATTAGGAGGAAGTGCAGTGTGCAAGAACAATAACTCTACCCTGCCTATTTTTTGAGTTATTCCCCTTTATCATATTTTCTTTAAAAAATTTGTCCAGAGCATAACTCCAAAAGTACTGGAGGGATTTGCTTCAAACTTCATACACTGATAGAACACATTAGGAGGAAGTGCAGTGTGCAAGAACAATAACTCTACCTTGCCTACTTTTTGAGTTATTCCCCTTTATCATATTTTCTTAAAAAAAGATGTCTGCAGCATATCTTTTTCCTGCATGGAGGGATTTTGATATATCTTGGCACAAATGTTCACCACCACAAGATGGAGTGTCGTGCGCAAGAACCAAGTCCCTAGTTCCAAGGTCAAGGTCACACTGAGAGGTCAAAGGATACAAGAATGAAAACCTTGTCCGGAGCACTTCTTCTTCATGCATAGAGGGATTTTGATATAACTTGGCACAAATGTTCACCACCGCAAGACAGAGTGTCGTGCGCAAGATCCAGGTCCCTAGGTCTAAGGTCAAGGACACACTTAGAGGCCAAAGGTCAGATACAAGAATGACTTTGTCCGAAGCATTTCTTCTTCATGCATGGAGGGATTTTGATGTAACTTGGCACAATTATACACCATCATGAGACGAAGTGTCATGCGCAGTTCCCTTTTTAGCTCATCTGATTTTTTGAAAAAAAATGATGAGTTATTGTCATCACTTGAGCGGTTGTCGGCGTCTGCGTCGGCGTTGCCTGGTTAAGTTTTATGTTTAGGTCAGCTTTTCTCCTAAACTATCAAAGCTATTGCTTTGAAACTTGGAAGACTTGTTCACCATCATAAGCTGACCCTGTATAGCAAGAAACATAACTCCATCTTGCTTTTTGCAAGATTTATGGCCCCTTTTGTACTTAGAAAATATCAGATTTCTTGGTTAAGTTTTATGTTTAGGTCAACTTTTCTCCTAAACTATCAAAGCTATTGCTTTGAAACTTGGAATACTTGTTCACCATCATAAGCAGACCCTGTACATCAAGAAACATAACTCCATCTTGCTTTTTGCAAGAATTATTGCCCCTTTTGGACTTAGAAAATCAGTTTTCTTGGTTAAGTTTATGTTTAGGTCAACTTTTCTCCTAAACTATCAAAGCTATTGCTTTGAAACTTGCAACACTTGTTCACCATCATAAGCTGACCCTGTACAGCAAGAAACATAACTCCATCCTGCTTTTTGCAAGATTTATGGCCCCTTTTGGACTTAGAAAATATCAGATTTCTTGGTTAAGTTTTATGTTTAGGTCAACTTTTTCTCTTAAACTATCAAAGCTATTGCTTTGAAACTTGCAACACTTGTTCACCATCATAAGCTGACCCTGTACAGCAAGCAACATAACTCCATCCTGCTTTTTGCAATAATTATTGCCCCTTTTGGACTTAGAAAATCATTTTCTTGGTTGAGTATTATGTTTAAGTCAACTTTTCTCATAAACTATCAAAGCTATTGCTTTAAAACTTGCAACAGTTTTTCACAATCATAATTGGACACTGTACATCAAGAAACATAACTCTATCCTGCTTTTTGCAAGAATGATGATCCTTTTTAGACTTAGAAAATCATGGGTAGGACAATATTTCTATTATACAAAAAAAATCAGGTGAGCGTCAGCACCCGCAAGGCGGTGCTCTTGTTTAGAATTACTTCCCTTTGTTGTTACTTTAAATAGCTTTTATTGTAACTTTTTCATTACTAGTCGTAGGAAAAAATCGAGACCACTTTTCAGTAGTACAACATGCATGCTACATCCAATTTTGAGGTGTATTTTGACCAATCTCTACCTAGTAAAGATTTTTGTGTGGAGTTACAATTTTTTTTTGTTTTTTAAAGATTAACTTCCATTAGTTGTTACTATAAATAACTTATGTTGTAACATTTTTATAATTGACCACAGGGAAAAAACAAGACCACTTTTCTGTGGTACAACCTGGATGTTACTTTCCAATTTTAGGTGTATTTTAAGACATCTCTACCTGGTAAGGAGTTTTTTTGTGGACTTAGAAAAACAAAAGACTTACAATGATTACTAAACAACCACAAAATTAAAATTCCATTTGCAAATACAGCTGCTAGAGTAAAGAAATTTGCTGTGACGGGCATATATTGTGACATTCTGGCACTCTTTTTCCCTGTTAGCTTTCCATTCCTTCTTTTTACAGTAGCCATATAGAAAAACATCATACAGCTATACTGTTCATGAAAATTAATAAAATTTAGCAGTAAACCACTTCACCACTGAATAATTCTTTCCTCCACATCTTTAAAACCCGTGATGTGGACCACAACTAAACAGTTTTTCAAAGCTTCTCCCCAAAAAAAAAAAAATACTTTCAGACACAAACTTACCAGGAACTTTAGCCTTCAATTATTATATGCCCGGCGGGGGGATTGGCCATGTCTAACATGGCTCTTGTTGTACTTAGAAAGTCAGTATTTCTTGGTTGTTTTTTGTTTAAGTTCACTTTTCTGGAATACCTATACTATATCTCTTTTCTTAAATATTGTTGGCACCCGCAGGAGGTGCCTCTTGTCAGGCTTTCTAAGAAAGTAGTAGATGTTTCAGCGAAAACTTTGGTTGGAAAACCTGGGTTTTCATGGTCCAGCAGCACCCCCAGAAATGGGTAATACTGAACAGTATAACTTTGCAGGCTTTCCAAGACAGTAATAGATAATCAGGTTTCGGATTTTAGTGGGAAAAACCAGACTTTGCAAGTTCTAGATGAGATGCAATACACACTTAAAGTTTATGTAATACACATACATGATCCATGTTTCTGGTTTATGATGTTTAAGATGCATCCGCGCAGTCTGGTCAGGATCCATGCTGTTCGCTTACAGTTTCTCTAATTGCTATAGGCTCTGAAGGCGAACAGCATGGATCCTGACCAGACTGCGCAGATGCGCAGGCTGGTCTGGATCCATGCTGGTCGCAAAGCCACTATGTTGGTTTTCTCATGGCACAGCTCATATGTAAAAAAAGAAAAATGGTGCCATTCTCAAGAAGTTATGATATCATTAAGATTTTTGCATTCTACAAAGTAATGCTTTGCCATACAAATGTACTTGTATAAGCGTGTTTTTGGAGACATTATCATAATATATCCATTTATTGTGAAATTGCAGGCAGCAAAGAGTTGTGTGGACATGATTTCTATAAACAGTTGCATGGTATTATTTAAGTGTTTGTTGCCCGAAAGTTTGACCCTTCACTACAATACTTTCTTTAAATATTTGTACATTGTATTATTATAGTCCCAGATACAAAGTATAGTAGGGATATATTGTCTTTCGGTCTGTCCATTCGTAAGTCGTTTCCAGATTCATATGTCCTGAAAAATTTGATAGATTTTCAAGTAATTGCATGTAAACCTTCATCACTTATGATAATACAATCAAAATCAGGCATGACCCAGGTCACTACAACAAAGGTCAAGGTCACACTAGTCTTTGGCTTCAGAGGTGACATACATGTAGCTGCACCCTATCCTCTAAACCACAGGAAAGATTTTCATAAAACTAGTTGTAAATTGTTGATTGCATCAGTTTTGTACTGGTATAGAATCCAGGAACACTTGTTAGGTTAACTGCCCACCGTTACATAACTGAAATACTGTTGAAAAATGGCTTTAAACCCAAAACAAACAAACAAAGCTTCAGGATGAATCCGATGATGTGTAGTGCAGAGGGTGCAAACTTAATACACTAGATCCAAGGTCAAGGGGGCCTCCGTGGCCGAGTGGTTAGAGTCGTTGACTTCAAACCATTTGCCCCTCATCGATGTGGGTTCGAAACCTCATTTGAGGCGTAGAATTCTTCACGTGAGGAAGCCATCCAGCTGGCTTACGGAAGGTCGGTGGTTCTACCCAGGTGCCTGCTCGTGATGAAATTATATACGGAGGGGCACCTGGGGTCTTCCTCCACCATTAAAGCTGGAAAGTCGCCATATGACCTAAAATTGTGTCGGTGCGACGTTAAACCCAACAAAATAAATAAATAAGATCCAAGGTCAAGGTCTTACTTGGAGGTTAAAGGTCATGATGACAACATTTTACTTAACCTGAACAGAAGCAGCATCTAGGGGTATTACTCACCTTCAATAATAGCTCTAGTTGTGTGTGATAATCAAAATGGCAGCGTTATGATCCTTCAGCTGTCTGGTCATTGTGCACTTATACATGTGATTTCATGATGAGGGGACATTTAAGCATTTAAGCAATTTGTCTTATTTTAGATAGTTTAAGACTAATATCATATACAAGGACAAATGTTAACATAAAACATAGCATGTTGTATAAAATAGGGTTTTATATGATATTCATTGAGAAACAGTTTTACCAAAACAAAAAACACACAAAAGTGTGTTTTAAGTTCAACATGTACATTTTTGCAGCACTAACACAGGTATTATTCAAGCCTTTGGGTTTCGGCTTGGATTTATAGCTTTTAAACTTGCATGGGCTTTTACTTGGTGTCTTTTACTGTGTGGCTTTAGCGTCATCATTAGCTCTGAGAAGTCATACATAGCATATTTTTAAAATGCATTAACCGATAAAGCATTAGGTTGTTCTTTTTTTATCGTGCCAGTCATGATGGGAGGTAGTAGGGAATTGCCCTCAGTAGGAAATGTCTACAGAAATTGTCTTTTCTTTAATTTGAGCGTTTTTTAGCGAATTTTCTCAAAGCTCTGTCAGGATGTTTATAAGCATAATAATGTGACCTTGCTTGATAACCAGTCTCTCTGGAGTTACTGTGCTTGTTTAAAAATGGTTTGTTCTTTAATACATTCTGGAGAATGATAAGGGCTTTGCTCTGCTGAGTTATGGTTCATTGCAGTTGTATGGTATATATGGAGGTAATGCTACCATCCCTTTAGATCTGTGCCCCAAGTTATAAAACAAAGAGTTTGCAGATCAGTCTGAAAACTCCTACATCTGATTGGTTAATTCTGAGCTCTGTTTTGAAATTGACCAATGGCAAGGCTTCATTTTGAGACTGGTTTATAACCTTAGAATCAGGTTGAATGTTTAGGATGAAAAAGCACTGGAAATGAATTTTTCTTATATTTTCCAGTTAGAGATAAAGTAAAGATAAGATCAGATGTATTTATTTATATGAATCTTACCTCTAACCTCCAGTCAAATAGAAGACTACCACTTAGAAAATTAACAAGTCCACACCAAAATTTGATGTCACAGACTACCTATAGGATGCATCTGCTATTTTGGAACTAGTAACAAGAGAAAGATGCTCTGAGGGAACCAGCATTTATGTATTTTTATCATCTTTATTGTTCATTCATTGGCACATATATGCTACATGCTTCAAGTTGGTTTGGTTCATCATATATCACATAATCTGTATGCTACTATTTTTAGACCATATTTTTCATACTTTCAGTGGGTGTGGTACAGTATATCTCATGTGGTCTGTATTTTACTATTTTTAGACCATTTTCTACATACTTTTTTAGCCGATGCTCTACAGCTGATATCACTCACATGTTACTAACTTGAACCATATACTACCCTTAGAGTGGATGTGGTACAGCTTATAACACATGACCTATATGTTACTATTTTTGGACCATATCCTACATACTTTGAGTGGGTGTGTAACATCTGATATCACATGTTACTATTTTTAAAACCATAGATAGCTGTAGTACATACTACATGCTACTATTTTTAGACCATATCCTTCATACTTTGAGTGGGTGTGGTACAGCTGATATCACATGACCTATATGTTACTATTTTTAGACCAAGGCACAAGCCATTCCCAATCAAGGTGTGTGGGATATGAGAGGCAAGCAGTTCTACAGTGGTGTAGAGATACGTGTGTGGGCTATAGCATGCTTTGCACCGCAGAGAACCGTCCGAGAAGATGCTCTAAGGTGTGTGCTGGTTGGTAGGAGTAGATAGTAGTGCTGGATCTTTGAAGCTTACACTGTTGCAAAGTTCATTCCTGAATGTTTCTGTAAAACTACATTCAGATTTGACTTCGAAAACTTGCGAAAAATACAGTATTTAAGAAAGAATATTGCTATATCTTGTTGATTTCTGTGCACAAAATTTTGGCCATTTTTTCAGACTGATTTTATGCTTTATTGGCAAGGGAAGAAATCCGTATTATAGAAAGCTATAGGGAAAGAATTATTGCAACACTTTAAGCTTAGCAGACTATGTGTTGTAAGTATTACAGAGTAAAACTTGTACATTTTCTGTAGACAAAGTCACAAGTCCTACCGATGGACGGTGTGTGGGACATGCGTGGCAAACAGTTCTACAATGGTATAGAGATACGTGTATGGGCAATAGCCTGCTTCGCTCCTCAGCGAGCCGTGCGGGAAGACGCTCTCAGGTTGGTATAACCTAGCGTGCCCCCCGAATGCTTGCTTGGCACTGATTTGTTACATTGATTATAAAAATGTTTTGTGAACTTTTGTGCCTCCTAGTGTGGTTTCCTGTCAGGCATGTTATGACCCGTTGTTCAGTGAAAATTGTAACTGTGATAATTACATATTTTTAGGTGTTAACATATATTTTCCACAAAAAAAGTATGAGATCTTAAATGAAATAGAAATTTTTAAAAGCTTGGTTTGAAGAAAAGTTCAGTAGAATGTCTGTGGCAGTACTTGAAATTAAGGATTCCTTTCGTCTAAAAGCTTTTTTTAGCTCACCTGTCACATAGTGACAAGGTGAGCTTTTGTGATCACTCTTCGTCTGTCGTCCGTCTTCTGTGCGTCCGTGTGTGCGTCAACAATTTCTTGTCTGCACGATAGTGGTTTCATTTATGATTTAATTTTAACAAAACTTGTACACAACTTGTATCACCATAAGATCTTGGTTCCTTTCTTGAACTGGCCAGATCCCATTATGGGTTTCAGAGTTACGGCCCCTGAAAGGGCCAAAATTAGCTATTTGACCTTGTCTGCACAATAGCAGCTTTATTTATGATTTGATTTTTACCAAACTTGCACACAACTTGTATCACCATAAGATCTTGGGTCCTTCTTTGAACTGGCCAGATTCCATTATGGGTTCCAGAGTTATGGCCCCTGAAAGGGCCAAAATTAGCTATTTTGACCTTGTCTGCACAATAGCAGCTTTATTTATGATTTTATTTTAACCAAACTTGCACACAACTTGTATCACCATAAGATCTTGGTTCCTTTCTTGAACTGGCAAGATTCCTTTATATGTTCTAGAGTTTGGCCCCTTAAAGGGCCAAAATTAGCTATTTTGACCTTGTCTGCACAATAGCAGCTTCATTTATGATTTGAATTTAATCAAACTTGCACAAAACTTGTGTCACTATAAGATCTCAGTTCCTTTCTTGAACGGGCTAGATCCCATAACGGGTTCCAGAGTTATGGCCTCTGAAAGGGCCAAAATTAGCTATTTTGACCTTGTCTGCACAATAGCAGCTTCATTTATGATGTGATTTTAACCAAACTTGCACACAACTTGTATCACCACAAGGTCTTGGTTCCTTTCTTGAACTGGCCAAATTCCACCATGGGTTCCAGAGTTATGGCCCCTTAAAGGTCAAAATTGGCCATTTTGGCTTTTGCAACCTTATAGAGACTTCATTTATGGTTTTATTTGATACAAACTTCCAAAATATCTTCAACAACAATAAATCTTAGATTCCATGACAAATCAGATCCAATCGTAGGTTCCAGTTATTTTATATCTGATTACCTCCCCTGATTGTAATCAAAATGGATTTAAATCAGTAAGTACTTATAGGACTTATTTGAAATTTCATTATTGTCATTAGTTGGACTGAGACAATCAGGGTAGATAACTATGGACTGATTTCATGTCAAA
Organism: Mercenaria mercenaria; assembly: GCF_021730395.1. Lineage (NCBI taxonomy): Eukaryota > Metazoa > Mollusca > Bivalvia > Venerida > Veneridae > Mercenaria > Mercenaria mercenaria. The sequence goes on along the minus strand of NC_069376.1, from coordinate 18,743,033 downwards.
TTACCTCCCTTTATTTCAAATTAAAATGGGTATATCTCTGTAACTAATGAAGATACTGATCTGAAATTTCATTTATGTCAGCAGATGTATTTGGCAGTGCCTTCTTTTGTTCACTTACAATATTTATGTTTTTAATTACTTCCCTTTTACATTACTATAAATAGCTTATTTTTAGTAACTTTTTTATTATTGGCCGTAGGGAAAAACCGAGACCACTTTTCTGTGGTACAACATGGATGGTACCTCCAATTTTTAGGTGCATTTTGACATATCTGTACCTTGTAAGAATTGTTTTTTCATTTTGGTTAAATTTCTTCCCTTTGTTGTTCCTGTCCTTTGGACTTAAATATTTTTACTGAGGACCTTCTTGTCCTCAAGTGCAATGATAACAGGTGAGCGATATAGGGCCATCATGGCCCTCTTGTATATATTTATAAGTTTTTACTTGTTTTTAATTATTTACAAGGTTACAAATAATTTGTCAGTGTGTGGGGTGGGGGCTAAGTGAGTCTGAGTGGTTACGGTCACTGGCATAAAATCACTTACCCCGCACCAATATGTGTTTGAAACCTTGCTCTGGGCGTTGAATTCTTCATGTAAGGAAGCCATCCAGCTGGCTTATGGAAGGTTGGTGGTTCTACCCAGGTGCCCGCCCATGATGTAATCATGCACAAAGGGGCACCTGGGGTCATCAAAAGCTGGAAAATCACCGTATGACCTGTAATTGTGTCAGTATGATGTGAAACCCAACAAAAAAAAAGTGAGAGCTGACTAAAGAGGTAAAACAAATAAAACAGTATATGAGACGCGTCATGAAAAAACAAACATAGGGCGTTTGCGACCAGCTTGGATCCAGACCAGCCTGCGCATCCGCACAGTCTGGTCAGGATCCATGCTGTTCGCTGACGGTTTCTCTAATTGCTATAGGCATTGAAAGCAAACAGCATGGATCCTGACCAGACTGTGCGGATGCGCAGGCTGGTATGGGTCCATGCTGGTCGCATATACACTATGTTGGTTTTCTCATGGTGCGGCTCATATTATTGATGTTGTAAATGGTGTAATGTGTAAATAAAGTTGCTGTGAATCTAAAATTGTCATTGTTATGGTCCAAGTTTGTGATTGAATGTTAAAATTTTAGCAAACCATGAATCTTTTGACAAATGTTTTTTTTTTTTCTTACATGTATCTAAGGGTGTTTACAATACTCCCTTTTTATGTAGAAAGAAATCTCTGCCATAATAAGTTTCTTGTTCTTGTTTAACCATACTCAGATTCTAAATAGACAATAAAAACAATTGGAAAAACATTTTTTAAAGAATTTTTATTTTGGACAAAGTTAACTTTCAGTTCTTTTTACCTGTTGCATGCTACATGAGTCAAGAGTTACATTTAAATAATATTTGCATTCAGTTAATACATACATGTCCAGTGCTGAACTCAGTAGCTGGATAATATTCACATTCTTTATAGGTTATACCCAGCTCAGCTCTTGTACGAGAACTACAATTCCACAAGATCCATGCCATGGCCTCAAGAAGGTTGATGAACATTGTATGACAATTTAATCAAAAACTGTCTGAATTAAAGTTTACTCCTTAGTTTTATATGAGGAAATCTTCAGTTTCTTTTGGGAAGTCCTCAGGGTCTTGTGGGAAATCTTCAGCTTCATTTGGGATATCCTCATTGTCATGTGGGAAATCCTCAATTTCATGGGAATGTATGTGGGGAAATCCTCTATTTCGTGTAGAAAATCCTCAATTTCATGAGGATATATGTGGGAAATCCGCTATTTCATAGGGATATATGTGGGAAATCCTCAGTTTTCTGTGGGAAATCCTCAATTTCATGAGGATATATGGGGGAAATTCTCAGTTTCATGTAGAAGATCCTCAATTGCATGATATATATGGGAAATCCTCAGTTTCATAGGGATATATGTTGGAAATCCTCAGTTTCATGTAGAAAATCCTTAATTTTCATTAGGATATGTGGGAAATCCTCAATTTCATGAGGATATATGTGGGAAAATTCTCAGTTTCATATAGAAGCTCCTCAATTTTATGAGGATATATATGGGAAATCCTCAGTTTCATAGGGATATATGTGGGAAATCTTCAGTTTCATGTAGAAAATCCTCAATTTCTTTAGGATATTATGTGGGAAATCCTCAGTTTCATAGGGATGTATGTGGAAAATCCTCAGTTTCATGTGGAAAATCCTCAATTTCATGAGGATATATGTGGAAAATCCTCAATTTCTTGTAGAAAATTGTTAATTTCATGATGATATATGGGGGAAAATCTTCAATTTCATGAGGATATATATGGGAAATCCTCAGCTTCATTTGGGAAATCCTCAGTTTCATGTGGGAAATTCTCAGTTTCATGAAGATATATTTGGGAAATCCTTATTTTCATGTATGACAGTTGTATGGTGCTTGTTGAGAAGCAGGTATTACTTCAACGCCATTTGCCTTTGACATGACACTGTTGGTGCATCTTCATTTATTTTTGTGGCAAATTAGAGAGCCAAATACTCTTTTTTTATTCAGCCATTGATACATTCATAAGTATAAGAAACTTTTCTTTCATGATGAAACACTTGATGTCTGTTCAATGTTTTAAGTTTGTTCTGTTTGTATGACCAGGAATTTCACACAGCAGTTACAAAGGATATCCAATGATGCAGGAATGCCGATCCTTGGTCAGCCGTGTTTCTGCAAGTACGCCACTGGACCGGACCAGGTGGAACCGATGTTCCGGTATCTGAAGAACACTTACCAAGGTCTTCAGGTTATAGTGGTGGTACTGCCTGGCAAAACTCCAGTATATGGTAAGTGTTTCTGAACTTGTGTGAATAAACATACTATTATGCAAGTTTTTTTTAGCTCACCTGTCACGAAGTGACAAGGTGAGCTATTGTGACCGCTTGATGTCCGTAGTCTGTCGTGCGTAGTCAGTTGTGCATTGTCTTGTCAACAATTTCTAAAAAAAATCTTCTTCTTGAAAACCACTGGGCAGAATTACACCAAACTTTGATATTTGGTGTGTAGCATCATCTAGTGGTCCTCTACTGAAATTGTTCAGATTATCCCCCTAGGGTCAAATATGGCCCCGGGGTCACATGGTTTATATAGATTTATATAGGGAAAACTTTGAAAATCTTCTTGTACAAAACCACATGGCTTAGTGCTTTGATATTTGGTATATAGCATCATCTAGTGGTCCTCAATCAAGATTGTTCAAATTATCCCCCTAGGGTCAAATATGGCTCCGCCCCGGGGGTCACATGGTTTATACAGACTTATATAGGGAAAACTTTGAAAATCTTTTTGTACAAAACCACATGGCCTAGGGCTTTGATATTTTGTATGTATCATTATCTACTGTTCCTCAAATTATCCCCCTAGGGCCAAATATGGCCCCACCCCGGGGGTCCCAAGTTTTACATAGACTTGTATAGGAAAAAAAGTTTAAAAATCTTCTTTTCTGAAACAACAACACTTAGACCTTTGATATTTGGTTTGTAGCATTGTCTTATGGTCCTCAACCAAAATTGTTCAAATTGTACCCCTTTGGTGAAAAGAGGCCCTGCCCTGGGGGTCCCAAGTTTTATATAGACATATAGGAAAAAGCTTTAAAAATCTTCTTGTCTGAAACCATACGACCTAGGCTTTTGATATTTGGTATGATGCATTGTCTAGTAGTCCTCTACCAAAATTGTTCAAATTATGCCCCTTGGGTTAAAAGAGGCCCCGCCCTGGTGTCACTTAGTTATTATGTGAGTTATATAGGAAAAATACTTAAAAAATCATCTGATCTTATTTCCAAGACTGTTTAATTTTAATTACCTGACTGTTTAATTTTAATTACCTGATGACCCCAAGTAATATGATGTCACTTGACTTTGACCTTGACCTACTGACCTACTTTCTTGTTTTTTAAGATACAGCCTTGAAATTTTGATGACATACACAGTTTTGCACACAAATCTAAAACTGAATTTCATTGACCATGAATGTGACCTACTGACTTTCTTAATATTTTATCATCATTTTGACATTTGAAACATGTAGCTCATATTACTCAGGTGAGCAATCCAGGGTCATCATGACCCTCTTGTTTTATTTTTCCCGGCAAGAATACAGAGGCTGTGATTTTGTTAAGTTTATGTAATGCATAGGTGAAGTAAATTCCTATACATAACAGTGTGCTTAAGTTTTCTGGTAACTTTAATCAAGTCGCTCACTACAGGTTTGAAGTACAGAAATATGCTTTTATGGGACAGTTGACTATATATGGCTATATTTTGTGAAGGGCCAACCACGGCCAAGTCGCTGATTTTGAATCAGTTGCCTGGCTCTGCTATAGGTTTCAAAACTCTCTTGTGGTGCGGAATTCTTCATGTGAGGAAGTTATTCCGCTGACTTTTGAAAGGCCAGGGATTCTACCCAGCCAGGTGCCCACCCATACCTGAAGTAATGCATACAGAATTACCTGAGGTTCTTCCTGCACTACCAAAAGCTGCAAAGCTGATGTTTTATCCATAATTTTGTCATAGTGACATTAAACCAAAGTAAAGAAAAACAGAGGGGGCCTCCGTGGCCGAGTGGTTAAGGTCGCTGACTTCAAATCACTTGCCCCTCATCGATGTGGGTTCGAGCCTCACTCGGGGCGTTTAATTCTTCATGTGAGGAAGCCATCCAGCTGGCTTACGGAAGGTCGGTGGTTCTACCCAGGTGCCTGCTCGTGATGAAATAATGCACGTAGGGGCACCTGGGGTCTCCTTCCTCCACCATTAAAGCTGGAAAGTCGCCATATGACCTATCATGTGTCGGTGCGACGTTAAATCCAACAAAAAAAAAGAAAAACAGAAAAATAGCTATATTTTGTGAATAGCTCAATTTCTGAAATTTGCTGCCTCTTATACAGATATCTTATATGTAGGAGTAAGTTTGTTATCGCAACAGTCTCTGATTTTGGGAAATGTGGTTAGTGTACAACAGAAACATGTAAATAAAAAACCTGTTGCGAGGTGTAGTTCTTACAAAATACAAAAGAGAAAGCATACAAATAATTGAATTTGATTTAAAAGCTGAGAATGGGACATTCAAAATTTTGAATTTTATGACCTGTGCCATAAATGTAATCTGATTGCTTATTTTATTAATACTTATATTTGTAGCCGAAGTAAAACGTGTAGGAGACATCATGTTTGGTTTGGCCACACAGTGTGTGCAGGCAAAGAATGTGAACAAAACAACTCCCCAGACTCTCTCAAACTTGTGCCTGAAGATAAATGTGAAACTGGGTGGCATCAATAATATACTCTTGCCAAGTATACGGTAAGTGAGATATACTCATACCAAATAAATGGAAATAGAAATATATTATACATTAAGTGAAATAATACCTCTTCGAAGAGCAAGAAATAGAATTCAGCTAGTGGCTAGAATACTGAACCAGTATGGAGAATATTGCCATAATTAAAAGGGAAAAGAGAAAATACAGTTAGACCACTCTTGAGAAATCAGAAGTTCACACTAAATTGGTCTCTACTCTGGGGGGTGGGGGGGGGGGGGGGGTAAATTGATACAACTTTAAAATCATTAATATTCTTGAGTGAATATGTATCATGAATTTCAGGGTTGAGTCGCTAAATTTGAATTCAAACGAGTAAAATTCCCTTTTAAATACAGGTTCACACAAAATGGCGCTGGCCAAAACCACTAAATTTTGTGCCCATAAAATTTGATCATGATTTTCATCATGTATGGTTAAATGCAAAGAGAAAGTATGGCCGTTAAAAGCTTGTTCAGTAGTGGCCTTCATTCTGAGGTGGTCTTTAGAACAGGTTTGTCTGTATTTGATATGTGGTGTGTTACAGAAAAACAGTGGCAGATAATTTTTTAGTTCAGTAGAGTATCTTATTGAGAATACAAAAAAATAATAAGCAAAACCAGTCGAATTCCATTTGCTCAAACTCAGATTCGAACACCACTCTGAACTCGTTGCTCATTAAGGTCTTGGCAGAATCCTTAGTAAATGTATATTATTTGATGACTTGAACTTTGATTCCTCAAACAACTTTTGCCGGTCCCATCGCATTCAAGCGAACATAATTCGATTGCAGGAGAAACTTACTTTCTTGGACCTGGCCGGAAAAGTCAGTCATGTTATTGGTTTTAAACTGATTATGATATTGTTTATTATAGTCCCCCTATGTTCCGACTACCAGTTATATTTATGGGTGCCGATGTCACCCATCCACCAGCAGGAGATAAGTCGAGGCCTTCCATTGCTGCAGTAAGTCAGGAATGTGAGAATGAAACAACTCGGCATATACATTCATGTATTTCTTGTAGTTGTGACCTTACTCTTCAGCCTTCAAGGGCATTGCAACTCATGTTTGAAAAAAAGTTTAATTCATTTACTCTTTCTGTCTGAAATGCACCCACCTTTTCTGAATTCCAGCCGCACCATGAGAAAACCATAAGTGGGTTTGTGACCAATATGGATCCAGACCAGCCAGCGCATCTGCGCAGTCTGGTCAGGATCCATGCTGTTCGCTTTCAAAGCCTATTGCAATTAGAGAAACCATTAGCGAACAGCATGGATCCGAACAAGACTGCGCGGATGCGCAGGCTGGTCTGGATACATGCTGATTGCAAACACACTGTGTTGGTTTTCTCATGGCACGACTCATTTCTAAATTCTCTCTCCTTTGTTTGTTGCATCTCCTAAACTACCATTCTTATATTGCATCCAATTCTTTGTGGAACTCTTTGAAAAAATTTCATTTCTTATCAACTGTATGATATAATTGATACTGCTCCTTGATAGTGCTAGTGATATCTGAAGATTCTTTTCACAATCTTTACTTGCTGTCAGCTGTTATATTGACTTGTTAAGAGAATAGCACTGTCCAATGTCCATGCATTATACGAATATATATGCTTTCTTTGACGATGCATAATGTTATAATATCACTGTTTGACAACCCTATTTTGCATGTATATATACAACTGTGTGTATCTCGTGCTTGCAGACCTACAGTATTCCGAGAGCCTGTCATATTCCTAGGTGCTGATGTAACACATCCACCTGCTGGAGACGCTAGTAAACCTTCTATAGCAGCTGTAAGTATGAACCGAAGTCCCTGTCCATCATCCACCAACATTCGAATCTAAACATTAGACATAAATATTTTCTGAGCTTGCCCGTCTGGCTGAATAAGGAGAGTATAGATCTATAGGTCACAGGTTCATGAGTTAAATCCCCAGGTGAGATGTATGTTCTTCATGACAATTTGATGAAACACATTATGTCTGAAATCAGTTCTTTCTCCACCTCTGATACATGTGGAGAAGTTGGTAGTTACTTTCAGAGAACGATTAGTTCTAGCACAGAATCCAGAAACACTGGTTGAGTTTACTGCACACTGTAAACGTAACTGAAATACCTTTGAAGAAAATGGTGCATAGACAAAAACAATTTAACAAGCAAATAAATACATGTTAATGATAACCCTTCATCATATACTGCCATTATTAAGTTAGCCTAGATTGAAATGAAACTTTGTATGAATGTACCTTCTGCAGCTACAAATTGCTTAGCTACATTTCAGGTATAATAAACAAATAAATACTAAGTAAATACTTGGCACTCTTTTGTCAGAAAAATAGAGCTTTTTTGTTGAGGAAAAAAAAATTATTGACATGTCCTCACTGTTTTTAGTTTCCGCTATTTATGAAATAAATGGGAGTGTGGCAGTTTTTGTAAAAAAAAAAAACAAAACATGTTAACAAGTGATTTACATTTTTAACTTACAACACAGATGACTTTTTTTCAAAACATAAAGGTAGAGATGGAACCACTTAAAAACAGAAGTCATGTAATATTTTTGCATTGAACAGGTTGTAGCTAGTATGGATGCCCACCCTAGTCGGTACTCGGCCACTGTGCGGGTACAGCAACACAGACAGGAGATCATTCAGGAACTCGCTTCAATGGTGAAAGAGCTACTAATACAGTTCTACAAATCTACGAGATTCAAACCCACACGTATCATATTCTACAGGGATGGCGTGTCTGAAGGCCAATTTCAGTCTGTAAGATTATTTGTAGTGTTGTTGTTGTTAGAAAATTGCAGTTACAAATACAAGGAAGAATTGATCCATTTTTAGGCAACAAAAGCGTTATCTACTATTGCTTTTAAAAGATTTGGAGTTTTTTTATGTTGAATCATACATGTTTTCCATGCTATATGGTTTCAATTTTTGCATGAAAAATTGAAGTGCAAGCAAAACACACTAAACAAAAGTCCACAATGAAGACTATTTTATCAGTTCTATTTATGAAAATTTGATGGAATCAAGAGTCTATTTACAGAACTTTATTTTGCCTTGTATGCAGATTTTGTTCAATTTGTACTTGTTTAAGAGTGGCTAGTCATGCTAATTACGAAAATAAAATCCATTACATAAAGTTGCCCACCCATCAGTTCAGAACATCTTCAGGACTTGCTGAATAGCCTGAATGAAGCATCATGGGGCATCTCAGTATACTGATCATGTGATCGGGATAGCCCAGTGTTGTACGAATCAAGCCCACAATATTTTTATGAATCTCTCATTCAGGTACTGTCTCATGAGCTACGTGCTGTACGTGAAGCCTGTATGAAGCTCGAGGCTGACTACCAGCCAGGTATTACGTTTATTGTCGTACAGAAGCGCCACCACACGCGTCTGTTCTGTGCCGACAGGAAGGACCAGATAGGACGGAGCGGTAACATTCCCGCCGGGACCACAGTAGATGTAGGAATCACCCATCCAACAGAGTTTGATTTCTACTTGTGTAGTCATGCTGGTATTCAGGTATTTAATGGATATATCTTATTCTGTGTTTAAGTTGATAAGTTTATCAAGGTTTCTTTTCAGTAAGACAGATTTCCTGTAAAAAAATATTCGTTATGTGGTATAAATTATTAACTTTCAAACTTCCTTCCAAAACTAGCCTGCCCTCTTAGCTCAATAGGGAGAGCGCAGATCATTGTATCGCGGGGTCATGAGTTCGAGCCCTGGGCGAGGTGTATGTTCTCCGTGACGATTTGATAAAAAACATTTTGTCTGGTATCATTCGTCCTCCACCTCTGATTCATGTGGGGAAGTTGGCAGTTACTTGAGAACAGGTTTGTACTGGTACAGAATCCAGGAACACTGGTTAGGTTAAGTGCCCACCATTACATAACTGAAATACTGTTGAAAAACGGCGTTAAACCCAGAACAAACAAAATCCTTCCAAAACTTCGTCATGGTATACTTGGAGCTGTGTAAGTGTTTTGTTCTTTGTATATGTAAAACTGCTTAATTTGAAAAATGGAATTATAGTAGATAGTAAGTTAGATAAATTTAGTATTCTTGAGGAAAAATGTCCCTGTGATTGATATATTTACAGTTTATATCATGCCATCAGTAGGTGATTTGATTCCTTACAAGTGTAATATATGTTATATAGATCTAAAATTCAGTTTCATCACTGAACATTGTTATGTCTAAATGCTGGAAATGTGCATACTGTGGCATCAATGATAAAAATGTGTACTGGGAATCAATCCCCAAACATTTACTGCAGTTATAATAATTGTGAAATCATTGATGTATGTATAGCATTCATTTTTAGCTCATCTGATTTTTTGAAAAAAAATGATGAGTTATTGTCATCACTTGAGCGGTTGTCGGCGTCGGCGTCGGCGTCGGTGTCGGCGTCGGCGTCGGCGTCTGCGTCGGCGTTGCCTGGTTAAGTTTTATGTTTAGGTCAGCTTTTCTCCTAAACTATCAAAGCTATTGCTTTGAAACTTGGAAGACTTGTTCACCATCATAAGCTGACCCTGTATAGCAAGAAACATAACTCCATCTTGCTTTTTGCAAGATTTATGGCCCCTTTTGTACTTAGAAAATATCAGATTTCTTGGTTAAGTTTTATGTTTAGGTCAACTTTTCTCCTAAACTATCAAAGCTATTGCTTTGAAACTTGGAATACTTGTTCACCATCATAAGCAGACCCTGTACATCAAGAAACATAACTCCATCTTGCTTTTTGCAAGAATTATTGCCCCTTTTGGACTTAGAAAATCAGTTTTCTTGGTTAAGTTTTATGTTTAGGTCAGCTTTTATCCTAAACTATCAAAGCTATTGCTTTAAAACTTGCAACACTTGTTCACCATCATAAGCTGACCCTGTACAGCAAGCAACATAACTCCATCCTGCTTTTTGCAATAATTATTGCCCCTTTTGGACTTAGAAAATCATTTTCTTGGTTGAGTATTATGTTTAAGTCAACTTTTCTCATAAACTATCAAAGCTATTGCTTTAAAACTTGCAACAGTTTTTCACAATCATAAGTGGACACTGTACATCAAGAAACATAACTCTATCCTGCTTTTTGCAAGAATGATGGCCCTTTTTAGACTTAGAAAATCATGGGTAGGACAATATTTCTATTATGCAAAAAAAATCAGATGAGCGTCAGCACCCGCAAGGCGGTGCTCTTGTTCATGGATGTTGCAGTAGTGTCGGTCCATGAAATTAAGTTTCAATGAACAGGTACAATGCCAGTTCATTTTATGTTCCAACAGTCAAATTCCATGAATTCATTTCTCCCACAGAAAAACTGTTTGATCAGAAACCACAGAATTTCTTGCCAAAGAAATTAAATGATTCTTCAATTGATTGTTAATATGTCCGAATGTACATGTACATCTGTTGCACATTTTTTATGTGAATATTGTGCTAATTGTTATTCACAGCTTTTTTTGATTCGATAAATGCACTTTCTGAGAAAATTATTGAATATAAAACCATTGTGAATATGATTGTGTTATTTCAATATTTCAGGGTACAAGCAGACCGTCACACTACCATGTACTCTGGGATGATAACAGATTCTCAGCTGATGAGTTACAGATGCTCACGTATCAGTTGTGCCATACATATGTCCGATGTACCCGAAGTGTCTCCATTCCAGCTCCAGCATATTATGCTCATCTTGTGGCGTTCCGAGCTAGGTACCATCTTGTGGAGAAAGAACACGACAGGTTTGTTTGGATGACTGTTCTTCTGTCTTCCAGAAGCTGAAACTAAATCTGGAAACCAGTCTTGATACGCAGCATCTGATTGGTTGTTCCTGAACACAAAATTGAAATTGACCAATGGCAAAGCTGCATTCTGAGACTGGTTTTCAAACTCAGTTTTATAATAATGCTGATACCATTATATGCTTTCTAGCTTGAATATACAAAGTTTAAAAGTAGGTACTGTGAAATCATTTAAATTCGCTGGCATGAATTTTCGCGCAAACTTAAAGGACTGTTTCGTGCGGGCTTTCATTCGCACAATTTCAATTTTAGAAATGAAGAAATAAAATAAAAAAATAATAGCGCGGTCTTAAATTCGCGCATTGGTCCTAGCGCGAAATACGTGAAAATTTGTCCTACGCGAAAATAAAAAGGATTTCACTGTATTCCTAATCAGTTTAATTAACAATATTCGTCTTGTGAAGGTAGAAACTTCATACATGAAATGTTTAGTTTCCTCTGACGAAGCAGTATTGAGGAGGTATGAATCACTGATATGATATCATATCTCAAGTTTCCTGGGGTATTCCATATTTCAATATCCACCATCGAAATAGTTGAAAGTGCTGTCTCCTCTTGACAGCTCCTGTTCTTCTCCTCGCTATTTGCTGTATAAGTGGAAACGTTCTGTGGGGAAAATGTTTGTGAATTCAAGAAATTTGCTAAAATATCAGCCAGTGTAAATGCCCACAGGAACCAGGATATAACACTTAAGGAAAGATAAACAAGTTTGACTTCGGAAATTCAGTTTTTGGGGTTTAGTGAATATTTCCGCTCACAAAATGTCTGGCATTGGCAATTCATGAACTTTTTTTATCCGTGTATATATCCACTTATACAGTAGTAGAGTTAAAATTATCAAAGAAGCTTGCTTTAAGTAAAACATTATTAAAATTAAAAACTGACTAGTTGAACATAATGTTCCTTTGTTCTAAAACAGATGTTATGAGGGGTTTTAGGAGTACTTCCCACTTTCCATGTCTGAGTCTGCCTACCAGGGGACAAACACAAACAAGTTTGGAGGCTGAGCAGGACACAAGTGTTCTCTGTGACTGTGACAGTAGACAACATGTCTAAAGTAGCTTAAGTCATTGATCTTCGGATTACTGTGGAGAAATAAAGTTTTCATGGCCGAATGGTTTAGGTTGCTGATTTCAAATTACCTGCCCTTCACCATATTATGAAGCCTCTCCTGGGGTGTACAGTTCTTCATGTGAGGAAGCATCCAGGCCCCAATTTCACGAAAAAACTTAAGTAATTGCTTAGCTAAGTTTGTTATTTTAAAATCGTGTTATTACTTAAGCTATTGTTATTTCATGTTGATTTTTTTCTATACCACTGTATTTAAAGCTAAATTAAACTATAGTTAGTAGTATTTGTCTGCAGTACTTATTTCAGTCACGCATATATGATATTTCTATTTAAGCACGATATAACGAACTTAAGTATTTGCTTAAGTATATTTCTAATTTTTATAATTCATTTTCAGTAAAATTCAGAACTGTTGTGCTTTGTTCTATGAAATAGTCATGTACGGGTCTGATATAGGTCTGATATAGATGAAAAAAATCAACATTGAAGATGCATAAAGGGCAAAAACAAGCATTTGAAATAACAGACTTAGCTAAGCAATTACTTAAGTTTTTTTGTGAAATTGGGGCCAGCTGTCTTATTGAATGTTAGTGAATACCAAGGTGCCCACAGACACCTGAAATAATGCACCATTAAAAGCTAGACAGTTACTATATAGCCTAAATTGTGTTGGTATGACTTAAACTCAACAAAAATCAAACTAATTCGCTGTAGTTAAATGTGGTTTCACTATAAAAAATACAGGAATACTAATTAATTTAACCTTCCACTTTTACATAACTGAAAAATACACTAATCCAAAGTAACAAAGCACTGGTGTAAGCTTTTTTAATGTTAAAAGAAAACTGCTTCATTTGTTTGAGTCACTTTATCGGGAAAAAAAAAAAGTTTGGTAAAAATGAGCTCATTGAGCCATATAATTAGCAAGCTTCTTTGACACTTCTAGTATTGTGATTGAAAATCTGGCTGCAACTGAAACAGTCTTCATTCTGTTTTTGCACTGCCATACCATCTTTCTTGTGCTGTTACTTCTGTATTTCTTACTGTCAGTATTGTAAAATTCTTCATTTGTAAGACAGCTACTGTTTCTACTGTTTGAAAACTATTTATCATCTCTGAGACTTCATGGCATGTTTTTTCCTGTAATGAAGAAAATGAATGTAGCGAATGACAATTTTAGGATTGAATGCAAACTTGTATAAGTTTGAGAATGCAGTCAGAAAACAGCTGTTTAGTCAGTGTCATGTTGGATAGCTATAGTGTGAAGTTGATTATTTTACCAAAGCTGATGTTGTTTTCAGCATGATTTATATGTAATTGTTTTAGGTATAAAGGCTAAATAGGTGCAGAATACTTCAGTAAAACCAAGGCTCTTTAAGAGACTTTTCATGTCATATAAAGTGTCTTTAAGATTTAATGTGGTTGCAAATTTAGGGAATATGCTCCAGAAGATGAATTGAATCGACTAATTTTGTCATAAAACATATTGTGAAATCATTAATACTCATTTTCGTGGATATCTGCACATTTATATCCCAACAAAATTGCTATTTTGGGCATAACGGTAAAAACTTACGCATTTAATATACAAAAATCTGATTGAACAACATGACACAGGTTGAAAACCAATATACACATGCCTATCACCTTTATCTCTTTACTTAACCTGTTTCACCTGCATTCTATTACAGTGGAGAAGGCAGTCGTTACTCGGACAACAGTGATGAGAGAGCCCCGTCTGTGATGGCACGTGCTGTCACCGTGCATCCTGACACTGTCAAGTTCATGTACTTTGCATGAGATCCCCGTGCAATCTTAGCAAATCCTAGGAAAAAAAGAGGACTTTGTAGATTCTCACTATGTGCATTGTGTGATATGAAATACTACTTTGCTACCTTTCTTGTGATGGTTTATGCATTATACAAACTGTTCTCTGCATGTCAGATGGCGGAAAAACCATATAGTACAAGTTGGATCTAGGGTAATCCTGTTTCAGAGATAACAGTATTTTGTCGACATTGCTTATTGTACAAAACAGTCAGCCAAATAGTTGCACAATTTTTTGAAGAACAGCTGTAAACAAGAATATGTACTGTGAAGAGTTAGTGTCTTGATTTGTTCAAATAATCGTCAGTAACTGATAAAACTGCTGTAGAGATCAAATGACAGACCAGAAAATAGTCCTTGAGGAGACTGATGTGTCCGCCCTTAATTGGAAGTTGCAATAAAGGATATTTTTCTGAAATGGATTTGAAATTCATAAGTTTTTAAGTCAGATATTTAGTTACCGTGGAGATATGACAGTAAAAGAGATATATTGAGAAAGGCATGTTTTAAAGTGGAAACAAGTGTGATATGAGGAAATAAAATGGACAATGTTGTGACATGTTCATGACCAGGCGGTTTATTTGATGGTTAGTGCCCCCCGTATATGTTTGTGATAAAAGTACAAGTGATAATTTGTGTGTATATATGAGAAATTTTATATGTTTTGTATAAATGTTGCTAACTGAAATTGTAAATTGTGCATTACCTTCTGTAAGTATATGTGGGTGTATGTTTGATCTTGTGTGATAGGCAGTTATAGATTATATTTTCTTGGTGCTTAGGTTATTGGACACATTAAGTTTTACATTTGTGGAAATGCAGTAAAATTGATATATCATAGCTTTGACCAAGTTGGTTGTGGTCATCTATTGCTGAAATGCATAATGTTCATTTAGAGCCAGACAGGCTGATCAAAATCTTTACCCATATACTGATGAGCCATTCTGGCTTAAAGAGGAAATTTTGGAGGATGTTTCTTTTTCCAGATATATCACTTCTTACATTTATTTCTGATTAAGTGAAAGTTTGAACATGTTAATAGTACGAAGGATGTTGTGATCTGTATTTCAGTAGTGAAGGGAGTAGTCGACATTCGTCAGACCACAGCGACGACAGGACCAGCAGTATAATAGCCCGCACTGTTACTCTCCATCCAGATACCGTAAATGTTATGTACTTCGCATGAGTTTCAGTACCAGTTTTAAGGGACATTCCTCCAGATAAACATTAAAATTTGAAAACAGATATACAGGCAACATATATTAGAATTAAAAATCATTAATATTATCTAAACTTTGGCAGTTCCTATGCAACAACATCTACTTGAATGCTATTTCGGCATCCATAAGTCGTAACAGAAAACGGCTTTTTCATAATAACTGGAGAATGCTGAAAAAGGCATACGTACTTAATTGAACAGAAATTTTCAGTCTAGGTTCTAAGTTGCTAGATTAAGAGTCAGTTACAAAGTATATCCCGACTTGTATTTTACATCATATTTCTGCTACTTGAGAGTTTTCTGCAGATTATGCAGTCTAAACAATTGTTTTATGAGTAAATACTGCACAGAATTCACTGCATCATTTTAATTTTACATTTTCTAATGCAAAAACTTTAAAAAAAGGAGATAAATTTGGAGTTGTGCCCCTTCAGTGTACAGAACATTAGATGAGATAAAAAAAAATGTTCAGTTATTTAAGCAATTGGGACTCCGGGCATGTAATAGAACTTTACAGTTCAAACACGTGGTTTAAAAAGATTCTGTTCAATGAAACAGAACAGAACCCTGTGAAAGGAACATTTTTTACTGACATCCAATTGAAAAAAGTGTCACATACCAATGATTTAAATGATGAACTCAAAGTTGTTTCTTCCTGAATTATGGGTGCTTGCGCTGTCATTCACAAGGGCTTACCAGTTCGGATTTTATTTTGCTATGAGAGAAAGAGATGCTTTAGAAATCAGAAAATTTTAACTTTACAAAATGATACCTTCTAGATACCTGCTAAAAAGAAACATGTAGCAACTAAATAGCCAGTTTAAATGAAAATTGGATGTTCATTTTAGTTTATTTTATAAAATCGTTTGAAAACAGTATCTCAATATTTTTTTAATGGTTCAGAATGTAAGTTTTGAAAACAGAATGTGTGAATGTTCGAATGATATACACAAAATATGAATTAACTTGTAGAAATGTTTTTAAATATATTGTTTTGTTGTGTTTTAATATTTACCAAAATGGCGGGATAATTTTTAAAACATTGTAAATAGTATTATTATATATCTGACTGACTTATTAGTTATGTTCACTTGCCACAGATAAATCAATCATGCAAAACTAAATCATCCTTTATATATTTAACTTCTGTTTAATCATAGGTGTTTGTTGCAAAATTTTGATATATTATGTCTTTGTATGAACTTTAAAAAATTGGCTTTTATTGAGAATTTGTTTGGTACATTTTTTTTAAGTGAAAATATTCTTTTGTACCTCTCCCTTCATTTTATGTCTTTACGTTGTTGTTTTTTTTTTGCATATTTATTTTTTATTTTTGACGTAACGAAGCTCCTGTTTTTTTATTATGACAGTCGGTCCTGATAAACATTTTTTTACAATGTTGAAAAGTTTGTTTAGAAGTGTTGAATAGCATATCCTTTATTTATTGTATTGTGTCATATTTACTCGTCTATAAGATGATCTGTTTATAAGATGGGGTCCTTAAAACTAATTCAGAATTGACATTTATTTTGCAGACTGTTCTCTAAATACTTAAGGTGAATGACACTGACTTGCTTATTACAGGAGGCAACACATTGGAGAGGACAACCGTAAGCTGATATAGTTTTCTGTCCAATTCCTTAATTAATTGTTCTGTAAATGTTTCATGTACTACTGAAATAAAATATGTTTAAACTAACACATTGGGTCTGATTTTTAAGGGGAAAACATTGTCTTATGGACGAGTGAATATGGTAGATAGTATTTTTATATATGATAACGGCATTTAGCATCTCACCATTTATCATGAAGGTTGAGTTAATTTCAGATGTAAATGTATTTATTTTGGTAAAGGTTGCATAGACTTAAATATGCTTGGTGAAAGGTTGCATTATATTGTGAGGGTGGAACTGAAAACTGTCATAATTCACTGAATATAAAAGAACAAGTTACGACAATTTTCTGTTCAACTGTCGCTTTGTTCCCTGCAGTTGAAACTGCAAAATTATCAAAATTTGTCTTTGTGCTATATACATTGATCAATCATGAATCAGTGTTAACAATATAAATTATCGTACTTATTATAGTCATTTGTAATGGTACAAAGTTATGAAATTGTTGATTTGCATTATAGCCTGCAAATCATGAAATTGTGAAATTTTGTCATTTTTTGTAAATCATGTGTAAATGTTAACTTGGATCATATTTTATAAACCATGTTGCAGAACTGATTACTTGATGTTACTTGATGTCCCTTTCGTCAGTGTTCCTCCGGTTGTTAAGGAAAAACAATTCTGTTACAGTGGGAGGCTGCCAAAGGGCCATCAGGGAAAATTACACTATTGTAGGAAAAATGCTGTTTGTTGATTCAGGTCCATTACCTTAAAGTTTATCAGTATTGTCATGGTGTCATAAACAGCAACCTATTTATACTGTAGATAAACCAAAACATGAAATATCAAGTAAATGTTATGGTTTACTAGTATAAAACATTGTCATAATCATGTCTGCTAAACTAATGATATTTGTAAATGTCATGAAGATAGTTACAAATGTCATAGTTTATAAAATAGTGTCATGAAAATGTCTATTAATGTCATAGTTTATTTATTATGTTAAGAAAATGTAAACTTATAGTTCATAAACTATGTCATGATAATGTAGACTTTTGTCAAAGTTTATGAAGTTTGAAGGAAAATTAGATAATTTCTCAGTTTGTAAATCATGTCTTCTTTATGTACAAAAAACATTCATGAATTTCTTGGAAATGTTCACAACATTGTCAAGTATTTATTAATCTAAAATTTTATTGCAGATATATATGTCACATAAACAGAACTTGATATAGTATTTTGCAGATAGTCAATATTTACAGATGTCGTATTTTATTTCATTTTGTCTATACAACAATCATTACCAAAGAAGGAATATCAATGGAACAAAACTGAAGCAAAAACAAAAATAAGTTGTTTACCTTTTTACTCTTTTGTAAGACGA
Organism: Mercenaria mercenaria; assembly: GCF_021730395.1. Lineage (NCBI taxonomy): Eukaryota > Metazoa > Mollusca > Bivalvia > Venerida > Veneridae > Mercenaria > Mercenaria mercenaria. The sequence continues at coordinate 18,724,762 of NC_069376.1, read as the reverse complement.
TTCTTCTATAAGTTACTGCAAAGTAGGCAATATTTCAGTACATTAGGTCAATAACATTGACTCTCGAAACAAGGCAATTCATTAGGTCTGATTTCTGAGGAGAAAAACTTAAGTCTTATAGGCGAGTAAATGTGGTATATCTTTTTTTAAAACTTTGAAGTTAAAAACAAAGAGAATATAAGGATCAAACATTCTATGATCAAATTGCCCAATGAGTGCATTTTCATATATATATTTTGTTATTGTATTACTTACAGTTAAGGGATCAAATGGGTTAACAACGAAAACACATTGATCAAATAGAAATAAAAACCTAAACATGATCAAAAGTTGCTCAAAGCTTGTATCACTACATGTCAGATTCATGTATCATCATTTCCAGTTGTCATGTACAAATAATGCTGCACTGCAAGCGAATTGCCTCATGATGATCATTATAGAGCCCTCATTATTTTCGTCATGTTCAGACATCACAGAAGCCAAAATATATAGAAAATTGGAGCCGCTAACATTTGCTTTGAATTTCGACCAATTGGTTGAATTTTTATGTTATGAAGCACAAAGATATATTATTTTTCAGCCATTCTTTTTAAGAAGGGAATAGACTGTCGGTGATCTCACTTCTTCAACAGCTTCTATTTACATTTTACTCACGAATAGATCATTGAACCGCACCATGAGAAAACCAGTATAGTGCATTTGCGACCAGCATGGATCCAATGGTTGCAAACGCACTGTTGGCTTTCTCATGGTGCGGCTTATATTAGATTTTGAAGCCATATTGTCAGATATAAAAGTCCTTTGACACATAATTCTGAAGCAGTGAATCTAAGGAACAGGAACATAGCTATGTTTACCACATGATACGAGTACACTGAAAATGTGTAACACTGTTTCAGGTTATAGATAGGTTTTTTGACAAAACTTCTTGAATGTAATTGATTTTTTGTTGTGGTTGGAGATGGGGGAGGGGGTGAAGAATATGAATTATGTGTCCCACCATACAGTAGTGTGGTAGACATTGATTTACGCCTGTCTGTGTATCACAAAGCTTGTCCGCACTCTAAGTCGAACATTTCTTATACAATCTTCACCAAACTTGAACAAAAAGTGTTTGCCAATAAGTCCTCGGCAAGTTCGATAACTAACCAAATCGGCCCAGGCACTTGAGAATTATGGCCCTTGAAACTTGTTTTTGATAATCAAAGCACTGAAAGTCTGATAAGGCAGTTGTGGGAGACATTTGCTTTTATCAAAAGCAGCTCTATAGTTTCCTGTTGAATCTTGTAACACTGGAGTGTTTTCAACTGTGTGATACTTTTTAGGAATAACATTTTTTCTGTAAAATTATGTGACGAAGACATTGAACATTGACCTTGGATCATGTTGAACATTGACCTTGGATCATGTAACATTGACCTTGGATCATGTAACATTGACCTTGGATCATGTAACACCAAGGAAGGTTTTACACCAACCTAACCATACAAATGCACTACAGTACCAACCATGGAGGGTGTAGTGAGTATTTTTAGACTGCATGTATTTAACCAGACCAAAAAGTACATAATGTTATTTCCACGTCAACCGGTTTTGCTTTAGTGAACCAGTTTAGGCAATATTCATGATGGTCATTTTGTCTTCTTAGGTCTATCATTTCAAATATTTTTTTTATTAAATAAATACTGGTTTTTGTGTCAAAAACCGTGTGACACATTTTTTCTCTCTGTGTCTTTTTGTTTTTTCTTCATTATTTCATCAGATAGTTTCATTTCATTTTAATTTAGTTGAGTTAGATCTTGTTACTAATGATTATTTACTTGTACATTTTTTTTTACTCGTTTCGATCTGCATCAAGTGGAATACAATCTGAAATAGAACATAAAAGATCTGCTGTTTGAAGCACGGCGTATAAATCCATTTATTTTCAATATTTCCCACTTAGCACACAAGCTACTTAATGATTATGAAGAATTTCAACACTGACATGCTTTGAACCATGTTTTAATGAAATATATTTTACGCATAAAGGTAGTTACACCACAAAATTTCGAGGGTTCAGTGCAATAAGGGAGTATCTACATATGATTATTATATGTAGATACACCCTTATTGCATTGAACCCTCGAAATGAGGTCAAATAAGGCCTTTTTAAGTAAGTAACAAATGTTATTTTTAGTCAAGACGTAAGTTATGTGAAAGGAGACTTTTTACGAGTTTGAACAGTTAAAAAATCTCACTGCTTATGACAATGACAGAAACTCCTACTGGAGTGAGTAAATCAGAGATAGGTTACGACCATATTGAGTAAATCAGAGATAGGTTATGACCATATTGAGTAAGTCAGAGATAGGTTACCACCATATTGAGTATATGAGAGATAGGTTACCACCATATTGAGTAAATCAGAGATAGATTACCATCAAATTTAGGTTACCACCATATTGAGAAAATCAGAGATCGGTTACCACCATATTGAGAAAATCAGAGATGGGGTACCACCAAATTGAGAAAATCAGAGATCGGTTACCACCATATTGAGAAAATCAGAGATCGGTTACCACCATATTGAGAAAATCAGAGATGGGTTACCACCAAATTGAGACAATCAGAGATAGGTTACCACCAAATTGAGAAAATCAGAGATAGATTACCAACAAACTGAGCGATTCAGAGATGGGCTATAATGTGGGTCAGTGTTGTTCTCAGCGATCTGCATAAATCGGATTATCTCGAAGTTTCCATCATAATTATACTTTCCATTGCAATAATGCATGTTTATTTATTTTTATCTGGTGCAATTTGCTATGATGAATGTTGTTTTTTTTCCACCTAATTATGAAACTAATGCTAGTCTTTCTTAGATTTAAGGGATAAGATTTGTCTCACAGAAGGTACATTCAAAAGCGAAACTGTTGTTAAACAAAAATGAAATGGGTTTAAGTATGTTGTTGACATTATTTTAGTTTTACAACAGCATAAATTTGTAAAGACAATAGTTTACATACTTGGTCATTCTAAAGTAATTATTAGGGGAGACAGTTTTATAGTGCTCTACCTATTAAGTGAACCAGTCAAACTTTTTCTATGCAGTTGTCTTCCCTTTTCATGTCTTTTTTTTTTCCTTTTCTTCTTTTTATTTGATATGAAGATCTTAGCAAATTTTGGGGGATTTAATTTTAATATAGGTGATAAAACTAAAAATAATGAAATTAAAAATGAGATAATAATACTTGAATTTCTTTTCAAATATTGTATGATATTCAGTCATTTGTTTATTCTCTAACTTAGAACATAAAAAATAACTGGCCCCACTGTTCTCTGGCCGATAAACTCAACGATTTTTTAATTTTTTTTGGACATTTCATATTTTTGTAGACATATTTCACTGAAATAATGATATACCAGGATGGATATATTTGTGCAGTGAAGTTTTAATATGTTAGTTTTATTTATATTGTACAGTGTTTTGTGCTAGGTGACACGATACGATACGCGGGCAATATTTGTGTATTTAATGTTGATATCAAGATTCCAGTGTCGACTCCTAGTCTATGAAATTATGTCTTAAGGCAAGCTTATGTGTTTGGGTAGTGCCTAGTATATGCCATATGTTGTATCTTTGTCAGAATGACTTTTATTTTGATTTTAAAAGCTATATAATTATATGAATATAAAAAAAACATTTGAATAAATATGTAAATATACCTATATGAGGTCTTGTTATTACGTTTCAAATCCAACAGATGTTATCAAGGGGTTATAAAAAATCCAAGTTGGAACATGCTGACAGTAAGCACAGGTGCATATCATACCAGTTATTGTTGTGAGGTTTTCGTCCAGCGGTTAAGGAGATGCTGACAATGTTTTTTTTTACTCCAAACTTTTTTGTATCATCCAAAAAAAACTGTAAAAATATGTGCCGCTAGGCTTGGTACTGAAGACTATGAAGTTCATTTAAATCTTCGAGTACAGGCACATTTTATTCAGACAAAATTGAGTGATATGCACACCCACATAGTTACAGTTTAGGAGATGTGCTGACAAGATTTTGTTATATATATAGGACAACATTTAGCAATAGCAGCAATTGTGCGCGCATTTATTTTCTTAAATATGGTCTGCAAATAGAGCGAAAATAAATTTTTCACAAAAAAATCTTATTTCATGGTAATTTCCTAAGCTTATACCATACTATGAAGTCATTGATATTCAAGGGGGACTTATTTTCATGGATTTCATAGTTGCATTGTTCAGGGAAAATTAATCAAAACATAATTTTCTCATTCATGTAACCTGCAAATATTGAAATCCATAAATTCATGTCTCCAGGAATTCATTGTTTTGGCCAAAACCACACACTTCCATGCCCCTGAAATTAACTGATTTTACAGTAGTCAAATTAAAATGCCCTGATACAAAAATATGATAAAGGACATTTTTTAATCCGCCACCACAAGTGGTGAGGGGTTATAGGAATGAATGGTCTCCATTCTTCCGTAACACTTTTGTGTCTGCTCCATATCTCCTAAATCCCTTGAAGGATTTTCATAAAACTTTGGTCAAATGATCACCTCATCAAGACGATGTGCAATACTCATGAGTCAGCCATGTTGGCTTAAGGTCAAGGTCAAAGGTTTTAGTCTTCCATTTCATGTCCGCTCTGTATCTCCTAAACCCCTTGAAGGAATTTTATAAAACTTGGGTCAAATGATCACTTCATCAAGAGGATGTGCAGAACTCACGAGTCAGCCATGCCGGCTCAAGGTCACAACTTAGGGTTAAAAGGTTTGACCCTTCCATTTTGTGTCTGCTCTGTATCTCCTAAACCCCTTGAAGGATTTTCATGAAACTTTGGTCAAAGGTTTTAGTCTTCCATTTCGTGTCTGCTCTGTATCTCCTAAACCCCTTAAAGGAATTTTATAAAACTTGATTCAAATGATCACCTCATCAAGAGGATGTGCAGAACTCATGAGTTAGCCATGTTGGCTCAAGGTCATGGTCATAACTCTGGGTCAAAGGTTTGAGCCTTCCATTTTGTGTTCTATCTGAAGGATTTTCATGAAACTTGGGTCAAAGGTTTTAGTCTTCCATTTTGTGTCCGCTCTGTATCTCCTAAACCCTTGAAGGAATTTTATTAACTTTGGTCAAATGATCACCTCATCAAGACAATGTGCAGAACTCGTGAGTCAGCCATGCCAGCTCAAGGTCAAGGTCACAAAGGTTTGAGCCTTCCATTTTGTGTCCACTCTATCTCCTAAACAACTTGAAGGATTTTCATTTAACCTCATGATTCAGCTATGTCAACTCAAGGTTAAGGTCAAAGGTTTGAGCTCTGTATCTCCTAAACCCCTTGAAGGATTTTCATGAAACTTTGGTCAAAATAATCACCTCATCAAGATGATGTGCAGAATTCATGAGTCAGTCATGTCAGTTCAAGGTCAAGGTCACAGCTCAAGGTCAAATGTTTACCCTTCACTATCCATAACAGTGGCGGGGGATTTAGCTGTCTTTCAGACTGCCTTGTAGTCATTGCTATGATCCAATAAGTAGACAAAAATCAAATTCAAGTTACAACATATTTATTAAAACAAAATTCAAGAAGTAATGGATTTTACAAAATCTAAACTAGTCTCCAGATACTAAAACATTATATCCGTTACACCAATATTTTTTTTCAGTGAATTACTGAAATGTAGCAGTAAAATATACCTGATAATTTCACTGTGAAATGTCGTTTACTGGAATGAAATTTCATAATGGATAAAATTTTGTTAAACCATGAAGTAAAAAGAACGTATGTATTTTCTACATGCTGGATCAAAATATCTGACACTAATTAACATCAAGACCTTACGTTTTTCACTCGATAAATTACATCTGGTGTTTACTCGGTGAAAGATTTTTCAATTTTTCACTGAAACAAAGAAAAATCCTCTATCAATATCTATTTCCTTACTCGTGAAAAAAATATAAATGCAGTATTCATACAAAACAATCCTCTCTTGGAAAGTATCGAGGACAGCTATAACAGAAAGCTGACTTTATTCACATATTATTCTGTCAATTTAAGGACAAATCACAAAAAAATGAATCATTTTCACAAGACGGATAACCAGCAGGTTTTAAGTGTAACATTACCAAAATACAAATATATATATATACAAGAATTAAAGGTATGTGTATAAAATACATGCTTTAAAAAGGGTCACAGTTGAAACAAAATGGCAGTGGTGAACCACAAAACATATATCACATGTGCTCGGCTAACAACAAAATGATGATACAAAGTACAACAAACCACAAGAATGTTTGATCACTTCAGTATAGAAAATATTATTGTCCATTGTTTTCTACTGTCATAAAGCAAGCTTCAAGGTAGCGGACCTGAACTGACAATCAGTGATTTCTGTTCTATTACGTTTTCACTGTATGTCACACATATTTCAGTACTCTACGGTTGTTACATGGATCATTGCTCAAATGAGCTAAATTTACATCCAAAGAATGCTGAAATAACAGACAAGAATAAGCATTAGCACAGGAATTGCTGAGGGGTCATTATAACCAGTCAACTACTTCAAGGTAGCTCTGCATGTTCAGATCAATTTTTTTTCTGCAATGCAAACTTCATTTAAAGTTGATTTTTCATTTATATATACTAGGTACATACTTAAAAAAATTCACCTAAAAGAATCTGGGGTAATGTGCTGATTAGTTATCCAAATAAATGATGTCATTAGACATGAAATGTGTGTATGTTTTCAAACTTTACAAAACTACCCTAAACATGCTGTCAATAGCATGTCTATCAGGCAGTACTAAAACTGTACTTTGAATAAGCCACTATTTTGTTCTTGCTTTTTTTAACCTTTAGCCTGTTGGTGGCAAGTGATTCTGCCTTTGCGACCAGTGCAGACCAAGATCAGCCTACACATTTGTGCAGTCTGATCATGGTCTGCACTGTTCGCTATTCAGTCAGTAAATTTGCATTGAACACCCTTCAAATGATAAATGGTACTGTCCAAATTGAATGATGGAACAGTCCATTTGAGAAATTTAGCAGGTTAAAGGTGTCACATGGAAGAGAATCAAACAGTAAGTATACAACGTAAGTAGTACACTGTTTAGAACCTGAAGAATCAAACAACTTAGAAAACACTGCACAGGGGCCTGCCTGTTGCACATGCCCAACATATACATAAAGAAACATAATAATATAGCATAAAATACAGATCACTCAGTTGACAAAATGCTCAAGTTCTCCAGGGTTTCGAGTAATCCAACAATAGAAGATAACAGGAACCGGGTTACTGCATCACATGAACTGCTCGACTTAAGCCTAGTACTTGAGCCATTGATGCTCGAATGAACAGTGTTTCACTGTAATTAGTTTTTCTGAAAACTTCATATAAAATGAAAAAAAAAATGTTTTCAAAACAATGAATTTAATAAAACAATGATTTATTTTTTTAAATTAAATAAAAAAGTATCACAGAACTATATCTATATTTACATAAGAGACAGTACATATGGGTACCATTTATCTACAATCAAGCCAAACTAGAGATTATCTGTGAACAGAGGCCACATTTGTGACTCCAACCTTTCACTATATACCAACCTGCAAGTAATAACCACTTCTGGCTCCCCATCCCCCACTCATTCCTCCAAGGGTAGTGTTAATAGTACTGTAAAATCCATATTCATAAGGGACTAATTTTTGTGGATTCGTAGGTGCACCAATCTAAGAAATTAAATCCAAAAGAACGACCAAAGTTCTTTTATTTTGATAAGTAAAGATCCATAAACTCATATCCCAACAAAATAGTCGTTCTGGGCAAAACCACAAAATTTAATATCCATTAAATTGAATGACTTCACAGTATATAAAATTTACTTAAATTTTCTTTTTTAATTCCTTCTTGTCAAATCTCAATCTATGTCCTGTTTAAAAATGAAAATAAACCCAAGAATAAAAGTTGTAATTATTTCATACACTAAAAAATTTTGTCATTGCTAAATTTATTCCTAATATGTCTTGCAAAAAAAAAAAAAAACATTTTGAAAATAAAAAAAATTGTGATAAACAAAGAACCATCAAAGAGAGTATTCTAGAGCAGATGTGCCAGCTCTAACGCAGAAGATCAATAGTCCTGTATTTATGAAGTAAACTGCAGACAGTACAGCCTGTATTCACGATCAATGGTATTATTCTCACTAATATCTGTGAATGCCACTCAGGAATTCAAAAACTTCATGAATATCAACTTACATCATGTCCTAAAACGCAATTATATTAATATATATGAAATCACTTGATAAAGTCAATTCAAAATTAGCCAATCTTTAGTACATCCCACATACAGCATAACTTTTGAAAATGCCACCTGTGAAGAGCTTTTATCTCCATTCAGTTGTTACTTTCCTACTTTACAAGTTTCTCTGTAAATTTACCTTTCCAGTGTAGAGGCTTCTGTATACGAACAACTTGATTTTCCAAGGGGTGTCTCTCTGGATGGGTTGTGCTGTTTTTAACATTCCAACAAGTCCCTTAAAGAATTGTGTTAACATGTTTGTTTGATCTGATATTCAATTTAATATTTACACAACCACGACAAACAAACAAAAAAATGGTGACCATGAAAAAACATAAATCTGTGAACCAGTCCACAAATATCAATGATGAAAATGGTGATGGCAGAGGAAGTTTCAGACACAGTCAATTAATTCTGTTCACTAATAGACCCTGTGCATCCTCCAACAGGTTTTCAACTCTTTCTCGCTGCAAAAGAAGTAAAGTTCTTTGAATGTATGTAAAATATATCCATACAATTTACATTTACAAGAGCATGGCAATGTGGAGCAATATACGCCCGAAGGTATGACCTTTGACCCTTAAGTGTGACCTTGACCTTAAAGCAAGCCATCCGAAACATATGCTCTGCATGTCCTCTCAATGTGGTGAACATTTGTGCCAAGTTTCTTTAAAACCCTTCAAGCAGTTCAAGAGTTAGAGAGGACACGAAACAAAGTCGTATGACTTTTGACCCCTAAGTGTGACCTTGACCTTGAAGCAAGACATTCAAAACATGCACTCTGCAGGTCGTCTCGATGTGGCGAACATTTGTGTCAAGTTTCTTCGAAATCTTTCAAGGGGTTCAAGAGTTACAGTGGACACGAAATTGCTAACGGACGGACAGACGGGTGGCGTCATAACATAATACGTCCCTTTCTTTTCTTTCGGGCGTACAAAAAGGACACAGAAATTGCAATATATGTATAAATATATTTTGTTTTTTAGTTTGTTTTTTTTTCTGTTTCGAGGCCCCATGGGGAGACCCTTTTAGTTATTCCTGAATCTAGTATAACTAGGTTCAGGGAGCCATTTACTTATAAACCATACTATATCATTATCATAACATTTTCAAAATTCTTTTATATCGCCAATAGCATCAAATACATGCATACCCACATACATAGATACACATAGTATTATGTACATGACTGTAATCACACAATTTCAACAATTTGTGGATTTTCAAATATATACAAGGTTAAAACATTTAATATTAAGGGAAAGACAGCAAACAGCTGGCAAAACAACTTAGCTGGGAAAAAATGGAAAGCTTTATGTTACTTACATCAAGCTTATCTAAAGCATCTCCCTTGTCTTTAGTGTCTGGGTACGAAGGAACGAGTGCCTGCAATCTTACTGCTTTTAGGGCCGTCGGTTGACATGCTATCAAGTGACTGATTTCTTGAGCCTGAAAATACGAAACAAATTGAATTATCATCTAAGAATCTGAATTTTTCTTCTGGTGTTCTGCGAATTTTTGTTGGGGACTAATTTAACTTTTCCATCTGCAGTGCTTGTGTCTTACACTCTTTAAAGGGCTTGTGTATAATTTTTAGTGCAAGACTGCTACCCTCTACTAAACTGGACTGTTAGTCTGTTACCCTCTACTAGCTTGGTCTCCTATATATGACTGTTACCCTCTACTTGGTTCATCTCCTATATATGACTTTACATGACTGTTACCCTCTACTAGGTTGGTCTCCTGTACATGACTGTTACCCTCTACTTGGTTGATCTTATATATACGACTACATGTATACATGACTGTTACCCTCTACTAGGTTGGTCTCCTGTACATTACTGTTACCCTCTACTTGGTTGATCTCCTATATATGACTATACTCGACTGTTTCCCTCTACTTGGTTGATCTCATATATATGACTATATATGACTGTTGCCCTCTACTTGGTTGATCTCCTCTTAAGGATTTACAGCACATACTATTGCCCTCTAAAAGCTCTACAGATTAGTTACCCTATACTAGACTGGTATCTTCTACACATCAGTTACCTTTTGCTGGTCTTGAACTTTTTGCAGCATTACCCCTTAAAGAGCTGGTAATTCTTTGTCTTAAGAATTTGATTAAACTTAAAAGAGTGACACCTTTGACATTACTATTTTAGACAAGTGTTATTGTTTATTATAAAGTAATACTTTTACTTTATAACCCAATGTCTTTACTAGGTAAGTGTATTTCACCTAGCCTATTGGGCTAATATTTTAACTAACAAGAGCTGTTGGAGGACAGCAACGCTCGACTATTCAACAGCCTTATCAATTGAATGAATACAAAAGTTGAAAAAGGAGCATAATTTTGTAAAATGCAAAGTAGAGGTATTGAACCTCTGTACTGCATGTCATATCATGGCAGTGAACAAGTGTGTGAAGTTTCAATCCTTTCCAATTTGTGGATACTGAGATACCAGCTTACATACAAAAACTTAACCAAAAACTGCTAAGTCGAAAAAGGGGCATATTTTTGTAAAAATGCAAAGTAGAGTTATGAGACCTTCACAGTGCATGTTAGATCATGACAGTGAACAAGTGTGTGAAGTTTCAATCCATTTCAATTAGTGGATACTGAGATATCAGATTACATACAAAAATTTAACCAAAAACTGCTAAGTCGAAAAAGGGGCATAATTTTGAAAAAAGAGAGTAGAGTTATGGAACTTGCTTAGTGCATGTCAAATCATGACAGTGAACAAGTATGTGAAGTTTCAATCCATTCCCATTAGTAAGTACTGAGATAACAGCTTACATACAAAACCTTAACCAAAAATTTCTAAGTCGAAAAAGGGGCATAATTTTGTGAAAAAGCAAAATAGAGTTATGGAACCTGTGCAATGTAAGTCAGTTTATCCAAAGAAGTATAAAATACACAGAATGGCAACTGGCTGTAATCTCGCGTGAGCTCGTGTCAGAGCGTGATTCGGCGTTATCTTATTAAAAACAAACATCGGCGAGCATGGAGTTACAATCTGTACCTTTAAAACTACATTTAAAATACATGTTAGCTTCTAAAACAAAACTAGTTTAATGTGAAATGGTCTTAAGACACGAAGTACACGTTTCTTTTGCAATCGAAAGAAGCGTGGTCATACGGTGATAATTATTTTACCGATGAATAATTGCTTTCGCATACAAAATGGCGCGTGGAAAAAGCGCCACTTCCGGTAAACGAGATCTCGTTTTTTTGTCACGGGAGGTTGGCGAGATTTGCTCTATATGCCTTTCAAGTTGCCAATCTATTTATTTTTATAGCTCTTTGGTTTATCACAGTTAATAAGTGTGTGAAGTTTCAATCCGTTCCCACAAGCAGTTACTGAGATACCAGCTTACATACAAAACCTTAACCAAATCGGGACGCGGACGCAGACGCCGACGCATGGGTGAGTCCAATAGCTCTACTATTCTATGGAAAGTCGAGCTAAAAACTGAGTATTTCACTTCCTCTACTGGAATGGTAACTTTAACTACCGTAAACATGTGTATTTCACATACCTTGCTGGACTGGTATCTTTAACTAGACTGGTGGATTTCACTTACCCTACTAGACTGGTATCTTTAACAAGACTGGTGTATTTCACTTACCCTACTAGACTGGTATCTTTAACAAGACTGGTGTATTTCACTTACCCTATCGGACTGGTATCTTTAACAAGACTGGTGTATTTCACTTACCTTATTGGACTGATATCTTTAACAAGACTGGTGTATTTCACTTACCCTACTAGACTGGTATCTTAAACAAGACTGGTGTATTTCACTTACCCTTCTAGACTGGTATCTTTAACAAGACTGGTGTATTTCACTAACCCTACTAGACTGATATCTTAAACAAGACTGGTGTATTTCACTTACTCTAGCTACTAGACTGGTATCTTTAACAAGACTGGTGCATTTCACTTACCCTACTAGACTGGTATCTTTAACAAGACTGGTGTATTTCACTTACCCTACTGGACTGGTATCTTTAACAAGACTGGTGTATTTCACTTACCCTACTAGACTGGTATCTTAGTCTCATAATTCTTAATCTATTTCTGGCCTCAGCTGCCCTGTTATAAAAGACAAAACCTTATTCTTTATTTCAAAACAACGATACTACCACTTTCACATATTAGTTTATCAGATCATTCCTGTTCCCACATTTGAAGACTTTTTAAAAAGCTTTTCTAGATTTAATAATCAAGTCTAAAAAGGACTATGTACGAAGTTTAAAATAATTACATCAAAACTGTACTGAATTAGATACATATTCAGCTAATCTATAAGAGCTATAAAGACAAATGAAGGAATATTATATCTTAAAACTAAAAAACTGATTGCCAACACGATTTTATCAAACAAATCTCTTTAATGCAAGAAAAAAATTTCACCATTGTGCAGTCAGCAGAAAAGTTAACTATATCTGGCCTACCTTTCAAAATTTTGGAATGCTTAACAATGACTACTGTAAAACCAGGCAGTTTTGCAAGGCTGGAAGTTTGTGAATTCCGTAATTTGCATTGTTCCCTTAGTCGTGTATTTAATAGTTTTACATGGACGACTTGCTAAACGTTTAGGGCAATTTATAACAATGATTGTATTTTCGTGCAAAAAAAAGACAGTAAGCTAATATAGCGAAAATAAATTTCTAATTTTATAATACTATTAACAAGAGCTGTCTCCATAGGATGACATATGCCCCCGATGGCACTTTGAATGAGTAGTTATGGCCGATGTTAGAGTTTAGGACCTTTGACCTACGGAGCTGGGTCTTGCGCGCGACACGTCGTCTATCTGTGCCACACATTCATGCGTAGTTATTTTAAAATCCATGCATGAATGACAAAGATATGGACCGGACACGCCCATCAATGCACTATCATGAAAAATGACCTTTAACGTCTAAGTGTGACCTTGACCTTTGAGCTATGGACCTGGGTCTTGCGCGTGACACGTCGTCTTACTGTGGTACACATTCATGCCAAGTTATTTGAAAATCCATCCATGGTTGACAAAGATATGGACCGGACACGCCCATCAATGCACTATCCTTTAATGTCTAAGTGTGACCTTGACCTTTGAGCTACGGACCTGGGTCTTGCGCGCGACATGTCGTCTTACTGTGGTACACATTCATGCCAAGTTATTTGAAAATCCATCCATCGATGACAAAGATATGGACCGGACACGCCCATCAATGCACTATCCTTTAATGTCTAAGTGTGACCTTGACCTTTGAGCTACGGACCTGGGTCTTGCGCAGGACACGTCGTCTTACTGTGGTACACATTCATGCCAAGTTATTTGAAAATCCATCCATAGATGACAAAGATATGGACCGGACATGCCCATCAATGCACTGTCCTTTAATGTCTAAGTGTGACCTTGACCTTTGAGCTACGGACCTGGGTCTTGCGCGCAACACGTCGTCTTACTGTGGTACACATTCATGCCAAGTTATTTGAAAATCCATCCATCGATGACAAAGATATGGACCGGACACGAAAATTGCGGACAGACTGACAGACTGGCAGACCGACAGACGGACAGACGGTTCAAAAACTATATGCCTCCCTTCGGGGGCATAAAAACAAATTGAAAGGTACCTTCTCTAAATGTCACCAATTAATATGCTTACTTACTTTAGTTGTCCAATAAGTTTTTCATGTTTATCTTTCTCTTGCATTTCTTCATCTGAGGGTGGAGCATTATCCCTGTAATAGACAATATAATAATACATGTAGCCTGGGGCATTATGCCTGTAATAGACAATAAAATAATACATGTATCCCTGTAACAGACAATAGAATAATACATGTAGACTGGGATATTATCCCTGTAACAGACAATAAAATAATACATGTAGACTGGGGTATTATCCCTGTAACAGACAATAAAATAATATATGTAGACTGGGGCATTATCCCTGTAACAGACAATAAAATAATACATGTATCCCTGTAACAGACAATAAAATAATACATGTAGACTGGGGTATTATCCCTGTAACAGACAATAAAATAATATATGTAGACTGGGGCATTATCCCTGTAACAGACAATAAAATAATACATGTATCCCTGTAACAGACAATAAAATAATACATGTAGACTGGGGTATTATCCCTGTAACAGACAATAGAATAATATATGTAGTCTGGGGCATTATCCCTGTATCAGACAATAAAATAATACATGTATCCCTGTAACAGACAATAGAATAATACAATGTAGACTGGGGTAGTATCCCTGTAACAGACAATAAAATAATATATGTAGACTGGGGCATTATCCCTGTAACAGACAATAAAATAATACATGTATCCCTGTAACAGACAATAAAATAATACATGTAGACTGGGGTATTATCCCTGTAACAGACAATAAAATAATATATGTAGACTGGGGCATTATCCCTGTAGCAGACAATAAAATAATACATGTATCCCTGGGGTATTATCCCTGTAACAGACAATAGAATAATATATGTAGTCTGGGGCATTATCCCTGTAACAGACAATAAAATAATACATGTATCCCTGTAACAGACAATAAAATAATACATGTAGACTGGGTATTATCCCTGTAACAGACAATAGAATATATATGTAGTCTGGGGCATTATCCCTGTAACAGACAATAAAATAATACATGTATTCCTGTAACAGACAATAGAATAATACAATGTAGACTGGGGTATTATCCCTGTAACAGACAATAAAATAATATATGTAGACTGGGGCATTATCCCTGTAACAGACAATAGAATAATACAATGTAGACTGGGGTATTATCCCTGTAACAGACAATAAAATAATATATGTAGACTGGGGTATTATCCCTGTAACAGACAATAGAATAATACAATGTAGACTGGGGTATTATCCCTGTAACAGACAATAAAATAATATATGTAGACTGGGGCATTATCCCTGTAGCAGACAATAAAATAATACATGTATCCCTGGGGTATTATCCCTGTAACAGACAATAGAATAATATATGTAGTCTGGGGCATTATCCCTGTAACAGACAATAAAATAATACATGTATCCCTGTAACAGACAATAAAATAATACATGTAGACTGGGGTATTATCCCTGTAACAGACAATAGAATAATATATGTAGTCTGGGGCATTATCCCTGTAACAGACAATAAAATAATACATGTATCCCTGTAACAGACAATAGAATAATACAATGTAGACTGGGGCATTATCCCTGTAACAGACAATAAAATAATACATGTATCCCTGTAACAGACAATAAAATAATACATGTAGTCTGGGGCATTATCCCTGTAACAGACAATAAAATGATACATGTATCCCTGTAACAGACAATAGAATAATATATGTAGTCTGGGGCATTATCCCTGTAACAGACAATAAAATAATACATGTATCCCTGTAACAGACAATAAAATAATACATGTATCCCTGTAACAGACAATAAAATAATACATATATCCCTGTAACAGACAATGTATAAGGTGGGTATTATCCCTGTAACTGAAAATACAGTAATACCTATAGATTGTGTATTATCCCAATAAATGACAATGCAATAATACAGATGGCATGAGTATCAACCCAGTAATAGACAATCTGATAACAAGAGCTGTCATAGGAGACAGCATGCTTGACTATTTCGATGCTTAATAATGAAACTGGGCACATCTGAGGAAACTGGAGCTGTCACTGGACTGTTATTAACTCCAATGTTGAATAAATATATTATTATATAATATATATAATAAGAGAGGTAAAGAAAAAGTGTATAAAAACACTATATAAGTATAGTCTAAGCGAAAAGGGGGTATAATTCATTAAATATTTGTGCAAGAGTTATGCATCTTGTGCCATATGATGTTGGCGATGATGTGGAACAACTACTTCAAGTTTGAATCAAATGCATTTCATAATAACTGAGATATAGCGAAAATGCATCAAAATAAACCTTTAATTCTATGTAGAAGGGGGCATAATCCATGAAAAATTGGTGCCAGACTTAGGCTCCTTGTGTTATATGATGTGAGTAATGATGTTGAACAACTATTTTAAGTCTGAATCAGATCCATTCAGTAATAACAGAGATGGAAATTGCATCAATACTTTAACCTGAAATTCTAAGTAAAAAGGGAGAATAATTCATGAAAAATTGGTGCAAGAGTTATGCACCTTATGTCATATGGTGTGGGTGATGATGTTGAACAACAATTTTAAGTATGAATCAAATCCATTCAGTAATAACAGAGATAGAGTGAAACTGCATCAAAACTTTAACATGAAATTCTAAGTAAAAAGGGAGAATAATACATGAAAAGTTGGTGCAAGAGTTATGCACCTTATGTCATATAGTGTGGGTGATGATGCTGAACAACTATTTTAAGTATGAATCAAATCCATTCAGTAATAACAGTCAGATAGAGTGAAACTGCATTAAAACTTTAACATGAAATTCTAAGTAAAAAGGGGGAATAATTCATGAAACATTGGTGCAAGAGTTATGCATCTTGTGTCATATGATGTAGGTGATGATGTTGAACAACTGTTTTAAGTTTGAATCAAATCCATTCAGTAATAACAGAGATAGAGAGAAAGTGCATCAAAACTTAAACCTTTAAATCTAAGTGAAAAGGGGGGATAAATTATGAAATATTGGTGCCAGAGTTATGACCCTTATGTCAAATGATGTGGGTGATGATGAGGAATAACTGTTTTAAGTTTGAATCAAATCCATCAAGGAATTACAGAGATAAGTTGATAAAAGAGAAAGTGTAAAAAAATCTTTAACCAAGGTGGGGACGCAGAAAGACGCCAACATCGGGTCAAGTAGGATAGCTCTCCTTATACTTTGTGTAGTCAAACTAAAAACTGTAGAATGTCAAAATGGCATACAGAGAATACAACTAGAATGCAGATTGTCATATGTATAAACTGGTCCACAACCTTAATAATGAAATATAAACTGTTACATACAATTGATATTTCTTTTTCTTCTCTTTGAGGCGTTTGGCAGCATTGGCTTGTTGCTCAGCTACATCTTTTGGTGGTTCTTCATACTGTTGATACAATGTTTATTTCAACGAACATCATCATATAAAAGACTATTTAGTCACCGAACTCATAAGCAATGTTATATAGAAAGGCTGAAATTTAAGAATGTGTACCCATACACTAAATGACATGAATGTAGAAATCATTACACTTGAGTAGCAGAACTACCAGATCTGATATTTTATAGTTGTCATCCCTCTATAAAAAGAACAGCTAAATGAGTGTCATCCTAGTAAAAAATATCTGAGTGATATAAAGTATTGACTTAAAAATAAATTTCAAATGAACAACACAGGTTTTATAAATTTTCAAAACTTTGACATTCTGACTTAATTTATTATGGAGACCAATCCCGTTTAAGTCTGGGGTATAAGAAGGAGAGGCTATAGCAAAATCTTACCGCAAGGTATTTGCTCCTAAGCTGAGGTGCCATCTTTCTTAAATCCCTTTCTTCAATTTTCTTCTTATTTCGAGGTTTAAATTTTCCATCATCTTCATGTTCCTGTAAACAATTAATTAAACATATAATGATTAATTATATAAGTTACTAAAAATAGTTACAAAAAGGCCGCTTAAAACGGTCATTACTACCTCAATTGATGAAGCCATTATAAATGGCCCTGCGCGCCTCACACGCCATAATCATAATGGCCCCAGGTTAAACCAGAACGTCAGCATATTCTGACGTTGACATGATGTGGCAACGTCATTATGGCAAAACTGAAAGGGTGCTGAATCATTTTCAGATCGATTGTCAAATACTGATCCCACTTTTGATGAAAAAATCAATACAAATGATGCCTAGGCCTCATAAGTTTGTAGAAAAACAAGAGATGTCCGTAAGACAGCCAAGCTCGACTATTCGAAATATTGTCATAGAAGCAGGAAAATATTACCAAAAAAGTTAAATATCAAAAGAGTTTTAAGTTCGAAAGGGGACATAATTTGACCAAAATGCATATCAAAGTTATGGGACTTGATGCTATCAACTAGTTTTATAATCCCAAAGAAACATGTTAAGTTTCAATTCCATTTCTGCATTAGTTTTGGAGATAGTAACTTGCATGTAAAACTTTAACCAGAATTTTTTAAATCCAAAAGGGGGCATAATTTGCCAAAAATACATGTTACAGTTAAGAGACTTGACCCAGTGAGCTTGATGATTGATCTATTAAATGAAAAAAATAAGTTTCAAATCTATATGCCTTTAAGTAATACCTGTATGTACTTGCACACAAAACTTTAACCAGGATTTTCTAAGTCCAAAGGGGGCATAATTTGGCCAAAATGAAGGTCAGAGTTATGGGACTGGGTGCTATTAACTAGTTTTATAACCCCGAAGACACATGTGAAGTTCCAATTCAATATCTGCATTAGTTTTGGAGATAGTAACTTGCATGTAAAACTTAACCAGAATTTTCTCAGTCCAAAAGGGGGCATAATTTGCTGAAAATACATGTCAGAGTTATGGAACTTGACTCAGTGAGGTTGGTAATTGACCTAGAAAAAGAATAAATAAGTTTCAAAGCTATAATTATGCCTATAAATGATAGCTGTATGTACTTGCATGCAAAAACATAACCAAGGTGTGACGCCGACGCCTGAGGGTGAGTAGAATAGCTAGACTTTCCTGTACGAAATTTTACAACTGTAAAAGACCTGTATTTTTGTTCAAAATAACAGTCATGCTTATTCCAAATTTATACCTGTAGATTTTACATAACAACATTGATTTTACAGCTGTAGATTTCAATTTACAGCTGTCAAACGACTGTAAAACAGTTCGAAATATGCAAATGAGCTACACCTGTAAAAAGGTTACAGCTGAAAAAATGAAAAAGTTACAGCTGTAAAAATGCCCAAAAGTTACAGCTGTAGAAATATTATAGATGTTGAAAAAGAGAGCATTATTTTAAGGGACGAAAGTAGAGGTGCAAAAAGTTTTAGGATGAATTGCAATTCTCTAGATAAGGTAGCAATTACTATGAAAATGGCAAAATAAATGATCTAGTATGTAAAGGTAGCAGGGTACACTTTCGAATTTTGGCCCCCGTCAATATTTGTTATAAAGAGAACATCGTGATTTTGGATGTCTGTAAATTAAGGTGAGAGATAATGATTATTAATTCTTTAGAAAATTTATACAGCCGATATATGTAAAATTCTGATGTCAGTTGGAAAACTAACTGCTGGTAGCTTTGTATGATCAATGAGACACCATTTCGCGGAAAAATTCAATTCACGGAAGGGTTCTGTGCTTGTTGATTGATACTCAGGAACATTTTCGTTATTTTCCGAAAAAACGAGCTGGATGGGCCCCCATTCCGTTTATGTCCTGACGTTCAGTAAGGACTATTAAGTTAAGAAATGCAATAAAATTGGACAGTGTTCTTGCAGCGGGATCATTGTAGACTGTTCAAAAGGTGCAAAATTGATGATTTTGGCACGCTATTTTTCATGGATGATGTAAACCTTTCGCTTTGATAACTTTCTTTATTCTTGTATGAGAATCCCGATCTTGCCATTAATTAAAAGCACAAAACATGCACGCAATTTATAAAATAGCCACCCAAATTTTGCTCAGAGGGGAAGTGCAATATTGCGACGCGCTACATGTAAGACCGTCCGTGCCCAAAATTTTCGCATCTAAGTGTACCTTGCTACCTTAAGGAAAATCTGCCAAAATTAAATTTTGAAAGAACTCTTAAATTTGTGCGGTTTCAAATAGTTTAGAACCTCTTCTTCGATATTCTAAACTTTCTGGGCACTTAAAACGCTACCTGACGGAACAGCAGCTCAAAAATGTTACGGTGAGGACACATAAAAGCATAAAAGTCAATATACATGCATACGATTTTTTTTGGATTCTAGCTCCAGTAACAAGGTTCTGGTACAGTAAAAACATCATTTTTGTCGTTATTAACCCACAGAGCGCATATCTGGCCCACCAGCTATGCAGTTCGTCAATCAGGGGGATAGTCGGACGGTGGGGACCCCATGAAATAGGAAAATAAAGGGTGGAGACATTTTATTTTCGCAAAATGGTGCAGAATTGCCCTTATATCATTCCTAATGACAAAATACGTAAAATCATGTCAGAAAATGGTAAAAACGGATGTATTGTACGTTCTTTGTCTCGTAGCGACGATTTGTAAATTTTGGCTAAATTTGTGCATTAGGGGTGGGCAAGTTTAGAGTCTCTCATACAGACTTCTTTTCATGCTATTGAAAACATTTTTATTTGGTTGAATTGGCGAAAGACATATAAAGTTCAGAACAAGTAAAACCCTCTTTTGTTCATTAACTGAAAAATCTTAAGGTAGCAGGGTACACTTTCGAATTTTGGCCCCCGTCAATATTTGTTATAAAGAGAACATCGTGATTTTGGATGTCTGTAAATTAAGGTGAGAGATAATGATTATTAATTCTTTAGAAAATTTATACAGCCGATACATGTAAAATTCTGATGTCAGTTGGAAAACTAACTGCTGGTAGCTTTGTATGATCAATGAGACACCATTTCGCGGAAAAATTCAATTCACGGAAGGGTTCTGTGCTTGTTGATTGATACTCAGGAACATTTTCGTTATTTTCCGAAAAAAACGAGCTGGATGGGCCCCCATTCCGTTTATGTCCTGACGTTCAGTAAGGACTATTAAATTAAGAAATGCAATAAAATTGGACAGTGTTCTTGCAGCGGGATCATTGTAGACTGTTCAAAAGGTGCAAAATTGATGATTTTGGCACGCTATTTTTCATGGATGATGTAAACCTTTCGCTTTGATAACTTTCTTTATTCTTGTATGAGAATCCCGATCTTGCCATTAATCAAAAGCACAAAACATGCACGCAATTTATAAAATAGCCACCCAAATTTTGCTCAGCGGGGAAGTGCAATATTGCGACGTGCTACATGTAAGACCGTCCGTGCCCAAAATTTTCGCATCTAAGTGTACCTTGCTACCTTAAAGTATATGTGGTATGATTACAGTATAGCAACTGCAAAATTCAAGAGAATTTTGTTTGTTTGTTTTGTTGGATTTAACGTCGCACCGACACATGATAGGTCATATGGCGACTTTCCAGCTTTAATGGTGGAGGAAGACCCCAGGTGCCCCTCCGTGCATTATTTCATCACGAGCGGGCACCTGGGTAGAACCAAAATTCAAGAGAAGGATACAAAGTAGGACATATGCAGATCTTGTTTATAAAACTTGTCAGTCATGAAAACATATGACAATCTTGTAATTATTTCTTTTAAACTTATCGGCTTCAAGTATAGAGTAAATTGTTAATGTATGTATTTATACATATCCTTTTACAATTATAATAGACAAGTAAACATCTGTACTTACTCTATACTGCTTTAAATTCCAAAATTTTACAAGATGTGATGTCTGTGTGAATTTCAGTTATATCCCGCCAAAATGCATTAAAGATGGCCGACAATACTCATGTTTCCCTCCAAAAATGTTACAACTGTAATTTTGAGTCATGACCATTTTACAGCTGTAAGTTTCAACTGTAAAATTTTTACAGCTGTAAATTGAGACCTTCGTATTTTTCACCTGAAAATTTCAACTGTATTTCTGATCATTTTTCCACAGGTCTTTTACAGTTGTAATTTCAAAATACAGGTCTTTTACAGACGTTTTACAACTGTAAAACAGGTCCTTTTTTCGTACAGGCTTCTTTGAATAGTCGAGCTAAAAATGTATTATTATGTTTTTTTTAAAAGCATGAATGTTTTGACCTTATCTTTCTGGTGTCAAGAACAAGAGACTCCCACTCAGAAAAAGAGATTGTTGGGTAGTACACTGTAAATAGATGTATATTTTTTTTTTTGTCTATATGATATATTCATTTGGATCTAAAGCTTCCATAAGGTCACCCATAATTCCAAAACTCTTAGCCCATTTTTATTTCTTGAACGGGTAAAGTGGAACTCTACAATAAAGATATTTGAATGGAATCTATGATCCCAAAGTATTAAGAATAAAAAATTAAGGAACAGAGTCATTATGAATGAAAGAAATTTATCCATTGAGCGTATCAAAAGCTGAAATTTATGTTACTGTTAACAACCCTACTATAATTAGTTGCCTAAATTATTGCACTTGGTAATGGCAGCAGATTTTCAGAAGGTCACTGAAACAGGTCAGTCACTGAAACAGGTCCTCCTACGATAGCTTCCATGTACCATCTCTCGACCCAGTTTTACACTATTTTGTGGTAATTATATAGGTTAAAAAATAATCAAATATAAGATATTGACATTGATTGGTAGACTGATTCTTTTCAAAGCTGTGTATTCTATTTTAGGATGTTCACTTCTACTACATGACGTAATACAGGTATGTACATGTAGGTAAGTTTGATCCATAATCACATTCTACAAAGAACCAATTCTCGACCTTTCACCAGTACTGCCTTTACGGTGTCATGACCCAAATCAGACAAATATTTCAGCAATAAAATTTAATGCATTTATTTAAATAGTCCCATAAGTTTATATATAGTCTCATCAAAATGAGAAAATTTGTACACATGTATGTGTTAGATCTGACAGACGGGAAACATATCAAAACATAAATAATAAGATTTTCTTGTAAATTTTATGAGGTCAGTGTACTTTGTCAGTTAGAAAAAGATATGAATGAAATATTCTGTAAAACACTTACCAATACTTTGCTCAAAACTGGCAAAAAAAAATAATGAAAATGCCAATAGATAAGTTAAAAAAGTACACCTTTGCAAAGAGCGGTAATTCGATGATATATTGAAATCAATCGAGAGATGGTAGCGTTCGCTAATTAGTATGCCCTTTTCTCGTTATTTCGAGCCCCTTAACCGGTATTTCAGTGCTGGTCAGTAACAGTTTTAAGTTTCAAAAGTGTTTTTGCTATAGTTTGATATTCCAACATCTAAACTTAAAAAATCCCCATGAAGAAAAATTCTAAAGATTGTTGTTAATGAATAATCCAGGCTTTCACATGATGACCCTAACCCTCTGAAACAGCCAGATTCTTTCTCGTTGAACCGAGACTTACGATCATTTGTACTACCGGTAGCTCTGAAAAAATAAGGCTTTTTTTTGAAAAAGTTCTTTTTTAAAATCAAGAACAGATATATTATTGTGTTTGCGGACAAAAAAGTTTTACAGTAAGTGGTTCCTGTTTTCTGTAAGAAAGTTATATATTACCCCTGCGATTTTAGATAAGCAAATTTTGTGCCAAAATTTTCTGTTGTGTATATTTCTATTTTAATGCAAGTAATACTATTTTCTTTTTATTTTTGTTTAACTGTCATATGATTTGCCAAAACATACATAAAATTTAGAAACAGGAAATAGCTGCAAGTGCAAATTTTCCAAAGGCTCGGATCAATGAGAAGGCTCGGAATTACGAGAAAGAGGCATACAAGGAGGCTATATGTTTTAAGAACAGAGGGTGGGACGTAATATATAAGAAGGCACCATTTCTTTATAAATTGAAAAATAATGCATATATTTATGAAAATAGGCCACTCAAAGCTAAATTTGCGGTTCTAACCAGTGCAGAATCTCTGCTTTCAAAAAATATGAAAAGCATTGAAAATAAAACAATAAAAAGTTCAAATCAAATCAAGCTTTTTTATACCGAAAATTATGCCTAAATCAGCAAATATATTTACAGTTTTGTACGCGACTGTAATACCTACAGGCATTATGTTGTTTGTGAAATAATAAAGCGTAGGCGGCTCTTCAGGAAATAAATAAATCAAATAAATTTTAAAAATGAAAAGTTACAAGGGGGCCGCCATTTGTAATCAACTTTGCATAGCAACTTGTATGCACAAACGACGCAGTAAATGGTATGCGGACCCGCTAAGATGTAGGCTATTATAGGCTGAAAACCACTAAATCCAGCTGTTCTTTATTTCATATAAAATCCACTTACTTCATAACGGTTTTTCGACATTTTCTAGCATATCAAATTTTCAGAGACTTATTATCCGATAAAGAACTAGATCGCTACTGTAGAAAAACAAAAACGAAAAGGGGGTGTTAACTTTTATATAAGAAAACTACAGTTCGTTTAATACAACCTGCTGAATTTACTACTTTTCGGTTCCACACCCTATAAACGACTGTATTCCCCCTCTTCCTCTTGCGAGTGATCAAAACAATAAACTGACAGCAAAAAGTTGAAAAACAGCATTTTAAAGTGACTGACTTGCTTTGAAGGTATGTATGTTTACATTTTATTGGAAAAACATAATTTGTTTCTGTATATAATGTGTTAGTCTGATGACAGGTAGAATTATAGCAAAAAAAACTCGATTGATCACTGATTTTGTCCAGAAATTGTACATTGTCGGCGTCAAAAGTACTTATTTTCTTGCTTGAAGAATGACCTACATGTAAATTCCACTGTTTCGTGGATAAAGAAACAATACTAGTTTGGTAAAATAAAATAAAATCATTGATAAATTCTCCAATTTGTTTATAACCGTAAATGAAAGAAGATTCGGTGTTATTTCCTGACTGTATGCACGCTTGCTTAATTACTGTACAAGTGCTTGCTAGTTTGGTAAAAATACTGTATGCCTGTTTGTGAGTGACTTCTTTATAAAATATCGGCGTTTCCTATGCTCCTGAAGTATTTCTTCATATTTAGAACCCGCAAACAATGTTTGAAGGAGGGTGGTATAAAGCAGTCACCATGCGGTCTGTCTGTTCGATCTGTTTGTATATGTGTCCTCATATATTTGGTTGTGCAATTACTTCAGTGCTATTGCACCTACCTCTCTCAAAGTTTACATACAAGCATCGGTCATATGTAATTAATGTCCATCTTATTATTTTCCTTTTTTCTTTTTAAAGTGACACTTAAAGGTGAAACATGGTCTGTTTTTGTTGTGCCAGTGCCATAACTTCTTTATGCATTAAGGGATTTTGAAATAACTTGGCACAAATGTTCACCATCATGAGACGGTAATGCGACGATGTGTCGCATACAAGACTTTATTTTCTAGAATTTCAAACCATTGAAACCAATACATAATCGCAACTGCAATTAATAAGGTGTGAAAATATGAACAGTAAATGGGGTGATTTGGAGTGAAACGGCGCCAGATTGAAACCACTAATCCTTTGTTGATCGCTTTCTTGACAGCGTCGCACAGTAAACAGCTCTATTTTAGTTTTGTCTTCGTATTTGCCATAAACACATGAACTTTAACATGAAACTTGTCTTATTTTACTGAAAATACATTCTGCGAATGAAATAAGTCCCTATTTTACAAGCAGAAGTGCCATTAGAGGAAAAATGAGGGTTTATTACCTCACCTTAGCAAGAAGTGCTCAAGGTGAGCTTTTGTGATCACCCTGTGTCCGTCGTTGTCGTCCGTCGTCAAAATTTAACTGTTAACACTGAGAGGTCACACTTTTGGTCCAGTCTTAATGAAACTTGGTCAGAATGTTACCCTCAATAGCATCTTGGAATAGTTCGATATTGGGTCATCTGTGCTCAAAAAGTAGGTCACCAGGTCAAATCAAAGGAAAAGGTTGTTAACAGTCTAAAAAGCACAATTAGGTCCAATCTTAATGTAACTTGGTCTGAATATTACCCTCAATAAAATCTTGGACCAGTTCGACATTGGGTCATCTGGGTTCAAAAACTAGGCCACCAGGTCAAATCAAAGGAAAACCTAGTTAACGCTCTAGAGGCCAAATTTGTAACCATTTATTAATGAAACTTTGATGATATTTAGGTCGAGTTCAAATCTGGGTCAGATGGGTCAAAAACTTGGTCACCAAGTCAAATCAAAGGAAAAGCAAGTTAACACTCCAGCGGCCACATCTATGACCATATCGTAATGAAACTTTGTCAGAATATTAATCTTGATAATATATAGGTGACGTTTAAATCTGAGTCAAGTGGGGTCAAAAACTAGGTCACCAGATAAAATCAAAGGAAAAGCTTGTTAACTCTCTATCGGCCATAAATATGGCAATATCTCTAATGCCTACCCACGACTACCCGCTATGATTTGATAATCATTTCTCATACATTTATACTTACCAAATAACCTACAGCTTTCGATATAAATGTCGGAATTTGCCGATCATACTGAAACAAAGACGAGGTACAACCCACGCCATTTTTAAAACAACGGAAGTGGATTGAGCAAGGCCTAGCAATGAAAACGACCAAATCCGCAAGGACAGATTCCCAGCATGTGTGCGTTATCACTATCAAATGTAAATTATTTCTAACATGAGAAATAGTGGTAAATCTTGACAGGTAGTAAACACGACGGCTGTACTATTCCTGCACGGTATTTGTAACGATAACATGTTTATGTTATTATAGAGGAAGATGGAATCGGATACTTAAACCATTAGGCCATTCGTGACAAAATAGTTGTACTACTTTTGAATCTTGTTGACTGATTTACCACGAAGTAAACTCTGAATTACAATTAAGGACTGAATCGACTTTTCCGATAATGTTTTCGTTATCTTTTTCTATTTATACGTCCATTCGCAGGATCTTTGCGGGTGAAATAGTTTGTTTTAATCAGAGGATAATTTTGTTGCAGACGGACAGACAGACGGGGATCAACCTATAGTCCTCTCCTGTCTCATCTCATCGATATTTTGAAATCGTAAGGTAACATTTCTTCGTGTGATTTCCATAGGGAATCGACGGTTAATTTCTTGCATGCCATAGTTGGGACCCTTTGTATACATTCAGTTTCTAATTTCGTATTTTATGATAGAATATGTGTGTAAAACCAACACTGAATACTTGCATGTAAACGACGCTGAAGCATTCAATTAATTATTTAATTAAGTAGGATAGCGAGTCACAGACACTCCATCCCGCCCCCAATGGATTAGTACAAACATCGCACTGGGGGTTCGACATTAAAAACAAGACGACTGATCAAAAGAAACTATTTTATATGCATATTTTTTTTTTTCATTTACGCCTTTTAAGGACAAAAATCGCCTATTGTACTAACAAGATGGAATACAGTATCACTCGCAAATACGCGTTCAGATCAAATATCAAAATTGGTAAGTCGGCATACAGTAAATGTTTTTTCACCGACCAGATAAAAATTAATTTCATTCAAAAACGCAAACAGAAACGAAACATTTTATTTACATATATTTATGGAGTATGCATACTCATTACAGAAAACATCATGGATAATTGGATAACAAATCAATTTTGCGTGATATTCATCAGTTTCGTGACTTGGTCGAGTGAATTTTCATGCAATGAGTGTGATCAGTCAACATTTTTAAAACATTACCTGTCAGTTTCATCTATTATAACACCATATACATATATTTATGTTATACTTATCGTTTAACTTAAATACACATACAGTGTAACGCCATATAATGAATTTGAAGACGATTCTTACCTTTTGCGTGTCTGTTTATTGTTTTGATCACTCGCAAAAGGAAGAGGGGGAATACAGTCGTTTATAGGGTGTGGGTTCTTTCAATATCTCTGGCTACTCCCATTGCGGTTTGTCCTTGGGCAAGGCACTAAATCACGATTGCCTCAGTCGACCAAACTGTAAATGGGTACCAGCAAATTGTTGGGGGTTAGGTATAATTGGTTTTAACTGTTCTTAAAATAGGGTCGCTCAAAAGCACTACAGAGCTTAAATCAATTGTTACACAAAGCGACGGTAAATAAATTACCTTTTTCTCTTTCCGAAACATTAAATTCTTATGCCGCCATTTTTACCTAGCATGAGATAGAAACAGCCGATTTCAACAGAAAACAGAATACAAAGTGATACATATTGAAACGTGGTAGGATAAAAGCTTTGTAAGCACGTTGCTGTTGAGAAAATGCTCTAGGAAAGGAGAAAAAAATCAGTACTATTTATATATGGACTACTTGTGGACTACTATCTGGTAGTGATCAGCCTTATTAAACAACAGTCAAGGCAAAGCCGCAATAAGTCGTGTTAACACCTAGCCTTTCCAGGGCCCTTTTCATTTACCTTTTTTTACTCAGATGTTTTAAGTTGTCATCTTCAATGTCCCTCTGTGAAGGACAACAACACTCCGAAAGTTTTACCGTCCTGAACGCCTAAAAAGTTGAGGCTAGTGAACAGTATTTAAAAGTGAGACAGATCTCACGAATTAAAGCGACTAACCCACACATTGAGAATTGTATCTTTAAAAATAATTTATCACCGAAAGGCAAATTACCGCTACTGTTTCCTATATTTACATGAAAAATATGGGTTGACCAGTTTATAGTTTCAATAGGTATTCTGCGGCTTGAAATATAGCTGCTGTATTGACAACCCGCCGTAATTTGACCTTTATTTATTCTATTTGAAATTCATGTATTTATAGTCACCAAATAGCCCACAACTTTCGAATTGAATGCGTCTTTAAAATGGTACGAATTTGTCAGTGATATTAAAAATGTTGAATATTTTAGAAAAGCATTTAAATTGAACGTTGTTGGTTATTAGGTGACTGGGTATGTAAAGAATTTCAAATAGGAGAAATAACATCAAATCACGGAGGCAAGTCAAAATGGTGGCTGTATTTCCAAGCACAAGGTACCTAGTTTCCAGAATTACGGGAACATTAGAAAATTTGCAGTTTTTCTCATATACTTCTATAAACCGTTACAAAGCTTTCTTGTAAAAATTGATAGATATAGAACGAGACGCAACAGTATTTTTAGCCGCTATCATCACGTGGGCAGCAAGTCAAAAGTGCGCATACATGTAGTTCGATATAGATCTAATATGGGTCATTTTATATACTCGTCTACCAACCACTAAATCGTACCATATGGGAGAGATCGCCGTGACGTCACGCATTAACATCTGTTTACCTGGTGTTGGGCAAAACAAATGTTTTAGTTGTTTTATTTCATTTCCCTCATTAATGCCCTGTATGGTGTTCCGTACGTTTTCGTGTCAGTTGTAAAACAAACTGCTGCTAGCTCTGTATGAATCGATGAATCATCTTGGCGCGGGAAATTCAAATCACAGAATGGATGGGCCACATTTCGTTTATATCCTGTAGTTCAGTAGGGTTAACTAAATTGAGAAATGCAATAAAATTTGACGTCGACGTTGTTCCTGCAGCGGGATCATTGCAGGCTGTTCAAAATGTACAAAATAGATGATTTTGGCATGCTATTTTTAATGGATGGTGTAAAACTTTCGTTTAGATGACTTTCTGTATTCTTGTATGAGAGTCCTGATCTTATCATTATTTTTTTTGGATTCAACGTCGCACCGACACATGATAGGTCATATGGCGACTTTTCAGCTTTTTAATGGTAGAGGAAGACCCCAGGTGCCCCTCCGTGCATTATTTCATCACGAGCGGGCACCTGGGTAGAACCACCGACCTTCCGTAAGCCAGCTGGATGGCTTCCTCACATGAAGAATTCAACGACCCGAGTGAGGTTCGAACCCACATCGATGAGGGGCAAGTGATTTGAAGTCAGCGACCTCAACCAATTAAAAGCACAAAACATTCACGCAATAAAATGACCTCCCTGATTCTGCTCCTTAGGGAAGTGCAATGTTGTGACTCGCTACATGTAAGCCTGGCCGTGCCCAAAATTTTCGAATATATATATAAGTGTACCCCAGCCAGTCAGTGTAACTATTTCGTACGTCAGATTTACATCGGCCCGATATGGGATCCTCTAAAATAACTATATTTTTCAAAATATTATTGATATACGTGAAAAAGTAATCTTATTGTTTATATGTGCTAATTTATTAAGCAAATATGATGTATGCCAGAATTAATCAAACTAGGTTCCAAACAAAATTTGTAGACCGTATTTATCAAAATTTTATTTGTGATAAAAGGAGGTAATGATTAAAATGCATTTTTATGTTAAATGCCGCCATAGAAATACTTATATTTACAAAAATTGAAAATATAAATATGTTTAAAGTTCTAATTGAACAATTTTAATAGTGTTTAAGAATATACAGAAAACTTATGTAACTGTATAAAACATGCAGTATATAGTTGTGAAAAATATTACACCAATATAATCAAATAAGCGTCATACACATAATGTGAGACACTTCAGTTCTCAAGAAAATTACTTTGAGAATTTATAAAGTGTATATTTTAATAAAACTTTGATAAAGCACTGCGTGTCACACTATTTCTCGACCACGATATGATCTGCCAATATCGAGCCGATATCATTTTAATGTTGGCCAAATATCGTCTGCCAATATCGGACAAATGTCATTATGATGTTGGCCCGATATCGCAATCCGGCCTCCGGCCGACATCATTCCTATTTGCAGCCGATATCGGGCCGTTAAAGACAACGACGTCGGTTTGATATCGGTCCGATATAGAACGCTGGCTGGGACCATGCTACCTTATATATAGTCTAAGGGAAGTAAATCATTGCCTTCTTTACTAAACTGATATTTAGGCTGACCACAACCAAAACAAACGTAAGCATCCGCAGGTCCAGTAGTCCAAATTTAAATTAATATAGTGCTAATCAGTTTTTTTTTCTTTCCTAGTGCCTTTTCTCAACAGCAACGTGTTTACTTTTATTTTACCGTGTTTCAGTATGTATAATTTTGCATTCTATTGAAATCGGCATGTTCCTATCGCATGATAGGTAAAATTGGCGGCGTAAGAATTTAACATCTCGAAAAGAGAAATTAAAAGAAGCGAAAAGGAGTAAATTCAGCGCGTTGTATTTAATGAACTGTAGTTTTCTTATATAAAACTGAACACCCATTTTCGTTTTGTTTTTCTAAAGTAGCTATATAGTTCTTTATGGGGATTAAAGTGTTTGAAAGCATGATATGCTAGAAAAGAAGGAAAACCGTTCTGAAGTCAGTGTATTTTATATGAAGTAAAGAACAGCCTATTTATGCACGTGACTTATTTCAACCAATCTCAAGCTGATCACTCATAAAAGTCAATGCTATGAAAAATTTTATCTTTTGATACTGTGCTAAATAGAACCAAATATTTTATTTTTATATATTCTACAAATATTCAGGTAATTTACATTTTTGTGCTTTGTAATCATATTTCTTGTTACACCTGAAATTCTGTATGGATATTTCACGTATAACGAGTTTCAATTTCTGTGTTGAGAGCGCTCAGTTGTTTGCCGCCACACCTATTGTGATGCTCGTTTGTTTACGTTTTTGACAGCTGTCATCTGTCAACTGGTGTTTGTTATTTCTTGTTTATATTTACCATTCGTTGTTTTATATTTTCTTCAGAGTATATCTATGATAGTAATGAAATCATATTGATCATTATTATTAAACCCATAAATGAATAACATAAATTATTTTGTCATCCGACCCACACCCTCATACAGTAATGTAGCTAAGTCGTCTGTAATATTCTTGAGCTAGCTAGGAGCGAATGATTTTGATCGGGACATTTCAGATGTTCATGTACATGTACTGACCACAACTGTCTTGGATTTTTTTTCTGTAAATACTTGATACATAGGAATTTCTCTTTGGGTTTGACCCTTCTTCTTTATATAGTGATACCAGTCTGTTAAAATGTTTATGTGCCTTGTATCAGCGCATTGTCGGTTTCTTGAGTTTGCATCTACCGAAGGATGGGTGCATCTACCAATTGAACCAAATTTTGTGTCAACTGTTGATTTTATGTCTGCCCACATCATATTTATTGTCGAGAATGTTTGGCTGAGAAAGGACTTGGTTTTCACATGGAACAGTCCTATTTTTTCTTGCAGGCAGAAATTAATCACTTTCTATCATTTGCCTCAACAGAAACACGTACTTACCATTGCACATTACACCACTGCCAGATAAATCTGGGTTACAAGTGCATGTGAACCTTCCCTCAGTGACAACGCACGATGTGCACATTCGAATCACAAATGGCTGCCCCTGTTGTACACTCGTCAATGTCTTAAAATAATTGACCGATCATGTTTCATTCAGGTTAGAGACCACCAATTGTTTTCCCATAGACTTACATTGTAACATTATGGCGTGTACGGCCTTCCATACATCGAAACATATATATCTAGTTACAAGTTTTTCAAGAACTGTCTTAGTTCTACCAAAATATCGGACGAAAAACATATGAATAGTGATACTTTATTTAAGTAATTTTCGTGTGAATGAGATGACCCCCTGTCTACATCATTGACATGGCGGGAGAAATTCGTTTGATAAAACTTTTTTTTCAATACACATAAAATGTAGCAAAATTTGTCAAAATATATAATAAGATACTGTAAATGCAGTGAAAAATATCAGTTTTGAAAAATATCACTTCCTGGGTTTTTTACATGTCTGATCAATCAGAGCGCACAGACGTTACCTTATTTTCAGGTATACACTTACCTCATTCCCAGTAAGTTCCCTGTACTTTTTTGGATTGTGGTCTCTGACCTATAGAAGAATGTTTCGTATCACATTTTCCAATTTCACAGTGATATTGTTAAACATGATCCAATACCGAATGTCTTACAAAGTTTCATCTAGAAAT
The DNA here is from genome assembly GCF_021730395.1 of Mercenaria mercenaria. Taxonomy (NCBI): domain Eukaryota; kingdom Metazoa; phylum Mollusca; class Bivalvia; order Venerida; family Veneridae; genus Mercenaria; species Mercenaria mercenaria. The sequence continues at coordinate 18,691,825 of NC_069376.1, read as the reverse complement.
GTTCAGTTTTAAGGAAAATATGGACAGTTTACTGGGGTCACTCCCTGTCGATTTATGTACCCAGACTCAGTCCATGTCGTCGTCAGATTGCAATTTTCGTGAAAATTTCAGTTATCTGCATTTGATTTGACTTGGAAGCTTAAATACGATTCATTCCGTAAAAAAATAGAAATAAGGTCTAATAGTTTTGATCATTCTCTAACATTATAGAGATAAAAATGATCCTTTTGGGCCCAAAAGCACAGAGTAGAATGGGCACACCTATTAAAAAAAGTGGCCACAATTTAAAAAAAAAATCAAATTCCACGCTTATTTTTGCACGAAAACTTCTTTCTACATCATTTACAACAGATTTGTGGCCATTTACATTACCCGTGATGGCGTCCGACGAAAGTCATGTTTTAGCTCTATTATAGGTTAGAGACCACCAATTGTTTTCCCATAGACTTACATTGTAACATTATGGCGTGTACGGTCTTCCATACATCGAAACATGTATATCTAATTACAAGTTTTTCAAGAACTGTCTTTGTTCTACCAAAATATCGGACGAAAAACATATGAATAGTGATACTTTATTTAAGTAATTTTCGTGTGAATGAGATGACCCCCTGTTTACATCATTGACATGGCAGGAGAAATTCGTTTGACAAAACTTTTTTCAATACACATAAAATGTAGCAAAATTTGTCAACATGTATAATAAGATACTGTAAATGCAGTGAAAAATATCAATTTTGAAAAAATAACCACTTCCTGGGTTTGTTTACATGACTGACCAATCAGAGCCCACAGACGTTACCTTATTCCCAGGTATACACTTACCTCATCCCCAGTAAGTTCCCTGTACTTTTTTGAATTGGTGGTCTCTGACCTTTAGGTTATGTAAATGTTCCTATAAACAATACAAATTAAAATGTCTAAAAATTCATCGTTGTCTGAAACATAAGTTATCAGCAGCTGTAATCCAATTTCCTTCATGAGGCAGATTGTTATGCGCAAGAACCAGGTCCCTATGTCTAAGGTCAAGGTCTCACTTAGTGGTCAAAGGTCAAATTCAAGATTGACATCGTCCGGAGGATTTTGATGTAACTTGGCACACACAAATGTTCAACACCATCAGGCACCTTTTTAGAATTATGTTACTATAAATAGATTATATTGTAATTTTTTCATTACTGGCAGTAGTGAAAAATCGAGACCAGTTTTCTGTAGTACAACATGCAACAGATGTTATAATTTAGTAGAGAAAATTAGGTGCCTTCCATGGCAGTACTTCATTCACTTGTTTTAGCATGTTAATTGTTGTGTCAGTTTACGACAGGGCACGAGGTTTTCGTGTTTCGACAAGTAATTTTGTGTATTTGCTTCTCTGTCGATTCAAGAATATATGTATTTACATATAATCTAAACAATTTAACAATGAATGAGCAACACCAGCCTTTAATCTAATCTCCTGAATCAGCCGTAACTGTGTTAACTCAGAACTTAGAAAAAGGAAGAAGGAATAGCCTGCATCTGAGCCAAACAATATTTTACATATGAAAATATGAACCCGAAATCCCGTGGAAGTCCACGTTTCAACTAATCGGCACATTCACAACATGTGTTTTACTGGCCTTCCTGCACATTATTTCCATAGACAAGAAGGCGAGTTTTCATTGGTCCAGGGAGACATTCTTAATATGCATACTAGTATTCAATGAAAACAAACGGCGACGCCTAAAACTCTGCCTACCTTCCAGTGGATGAAAACTTTTTACGTTATTGCATTGACTATTTAGCAAAGCGTAATCTAACAATGGCCATATAACACTTGCGCCGTGATATAATTTAGCAAAGTTAATTTGCAAGTTGTAACTTTTGTGACACTGACAATAATTTGCACGCAAAAGATAATAGGTAACGGTAGATTTCTCCGAAGCACAGAATACTACAAACACAGCCCAGAGCCACGCATTTATAAAGTAGGCTCACAACAAAAAGAAGCTGTAACGGAAAATATTACAGACGGGTTGTTTCAAAATTTCAAGAAGTACATCTAAATTTCATGCAAAATATAGATAGAGGATGAGGAAAGCGTAAGGCGTAGAAAGGGGGTGGGGGAGAGGGTTGAAGGGGAAAGTAGAACAAGGATGAAAATACAAAGGGAATGAGCATTACGTTCAAAGTCACACTATGAACAATGTAAACCAAAATAGCACAGACATTCATGTACCAAAAAACAACCACACACAACCACACTCAACTAACTTACATAGATAAACAGACAAGTAAGATACAACAACACTGTCGGGCACTGCCCAAGACACACAAGCACACATACATATACAAATAAGCTGGGAAAACAATTGGGTACAGCCTTAGGATTCCGACAGCAAAGATAGCATGGACACAAAAACTAACTTACTCATAGTAAAGGAAGATGGGATGTCAAAAAAATGAAATGCAATTGCAAGGGGAAAAGATCGGGGCGACAAGGGGAGTGAGAAGAAAGAGGATAAAAAGGCCAACAACTAACAAGACAACATTCGCAACAATAAATACAACACATACAGAAAACCAGTTGAAAATAGGGACACCGCCTTGGAACGGTCAGTAACCTATATAAAGGAATCTGTGGTAGGGCAAGCCAACCTCGCACTAACCGTATATCCGATAAGTTAGGCAAGACAATGTTAATAAAATGCCAACAGCAAACAAGACTAAATACGCAACACAAAATACGAGATGGATAATCAATAAAATGCCAACAACAATCAAAATTACATATGCAACACAAAATACGGGACAGAAAATGAGTTGAAAACAGTGGCATCGCTTTGGAAGGCCAGTAACCTATATAGAGGAAACTGGGGTTTAAACGCGTTTAGGGCACTGACCTTATTCTCAACAAGTTAGTTTTAAGGACGCGACAAAGAAAGCTGCAAGACAAAATTCCTATCCCTCCGTCCGTGTTATGTAGGATTTAGGAGAAATGCATCATGGATTCTAACACATTATTAGCATCGCACCATCAAATAGGAAAGCATAGCGATTAACGGTAGAGGGGTCAATCTGTGCTTCACGATTTTTCGCATCATATCGTCTTTATTTTTTTAGGATATATTACAAATACATTTTGTATACTTAGATAAGGACTATGTTCGATTTTTCAATATTTATAAACTGCATCTCCATTGTATTCCAGGTGTGTAAGTGCATGTTTTAAAAGTGTTTTTAGGTTAGTATTATATTTCTTCGCTAACAATATGGACGATTTGTAGTAAAAGCTTTCCGTAGCTTATGAAAACGTTAACCCTGTTGTAATAGTTTTCTGGTGATAAGCAGATTTTCATTATTTAAATCATCTATCTTTGAGCAAGTTCTTGCAAAACGACAAAGTTGCAAAATATAAACACCGTATGATGTTGCTCGAGGGACATCAGTGTAGAGGAAGTTAATAATTTCAAAAATAAAATCGTCTATTTTATCATTTATTTTCGTTTTTAGATTGTTATTCACAGTTGTTAAATTACAATCCAAAATATGACGCTTCTAAATCTGAAGTCGTATTGCTGCTCATACGAAATGAACGTCATAATTATACCCGCACAAAACGAAGTTTGGGTGGGGGAATGGGTATATAGGAGTGAGCTTGGCGGTTGTTCGGACGGTCCGTCCGTTGGTTTTCATGGTTTGCGAATGAAAATGCATGAAAGGCGTGACCCGATTTAAATATTTTTTGGAACATAAGTTCGAATTTGGGGTCAGTAGGTCAAAGGTCAAGGTTACAGTGACCCTGAAGAGTTTAACGGTTTCCGAATGATAACTTGAGAACGCTTAGACCTAGGATCATATATTTTGGTACACAGGTGTAACATCATGAAATACAAGTCAGTTTCAACTTTAAGTTCTGTAGGTCAAATTGACTCGGAACAGTTGAATGGTTTGCGGATGATACCTGAGAACGCTTGGGCCTAGGATCATAAATTTTGGTACACAGGTGTAACATCGTTAAATACAGGTTAAGTTCGATTTTGAGGCCAGAAGGTCTAAGATTAAGGTCACAGTGTCTCGAAACAGTTAAACGGTTACCGGATGGTAGCTTGAGAATGCTTCAGCCTAGGATCATAAATTTTGGTACACAGGTGTAACATCATGAAATACAGGTCATGTTAGACTTTTAAGTCAGTAGGTCAAAGGTCGTGATCACATTGACTCGGAACAGTTAAACGGTTTCCGGATGACAACTTTAGAACGCATGGGTAAAGGATCATAAACTTTTGCACAGAGTTGTAACATGATAAAATACAGGTTAAGTTCGACTTTGAGGCAAGTAGGTCAAAGGTTAAGGTCAAAATAACACGAAACAGTTAAACGGTTTCCGGATGATAACTTGAGAACGCTTGAGTCTAGGTTCAAGAAAATTGATAGGGAGGTTGGTTATGACTAACAAATGACCCCTTATGATTTTGAGGTCAGTAGGTCGCAGGTCAAGGTCATTTAAACGGTTTTCGGACAATAACTTCAAAACGCTTGGCACTAGGATCACAAAACTTTATAGGGGGATTGGTCATGACCAGCAGATGACCTGTATTGATTTCCAAAGGTCAGAGGTCAGAATGACCCGGAACATTTAAACCTTTTTCGAACAAAAACGCATGGGCCGAGGATGATGAAATTTCATGGGGAGGTTGATAATGATCAGCAGATGACCTTTATTGATTCTGAGTTCAATAGGTCAAAGATCAAGCATGTTCAGCTTTGACACTGACTTAGTTCTGTGACAAGGCCATATTGTGAGGCATTCTTCACTCCTGTGACAACTCTAGTTTTCAATGAAAATAATAAGGCGGATGTAAATATAAAAAATAGCACTTTTTTAGTTTCAATGCTCATTCCAATACAAGTATTTGATTAAAGTTCGTGTAGTATAAGCAAACCGAATAAATCATTAATTAATCCACAAGCCCATCCGTGCCACTGTGATTCTAGCTTTAGCACGTATACTAGTATTAATGGACGGATTCACATCAATTCTTTTAAACGACGTCCGTCAACTGTACACACCGTTTTGCCTCGATACAACAATTCGCATCGTTTCTATCAGATATGTTGCATGCCATCTGCGAAACAAACTGGAAAGCATGATCGAATGCTGCACTACGCATTCCAAGTTAGCATAGTGGATCCAGTTGTATTGATTCGTCTGAAAACCCTAACTTTTTACAAAGTAAATAGATATAATGGACTGGAAAACAAACTGTTAACAGAACGAATATCCTAACAAAATTTGATATATAATGTTTATGATATGTACTGTGTACCGTATCAAAGAGGTCCGAACAGGTTCGATAATAATATTAAAATGGCCGGGATAGCTCAAAGGGGATAAATCGACGTATACAATCGTACCCGATTGCTTGTTCCCAACAAGAATTAACCACATGCTCAATTTGTTGTAGACAGAGCTTTTATAGTAAAAATGAGTTTATTAAATACTGAAATCGGAAAGAAAATCTGCCTTTTAATGGTAACATATCTTCAATTCGTATGATATCGACTGTTTTCTTTAAGATTTTAAGTAGGAAAAATACTTAATTACCACCTCCGCTGCTTCCGGTGGTCGTATCCACGAAAGAAAATATTTCCCATTATTACAATAACCGTCCATAAAATATTAGTAAACAATAAAACAATAACAATAACCATTAGACATATGTTACAGATTTATTTTAGCTCAGAATATTTACAATTGTATTTTTGTGACAGAGATAACAATTTGCATCCAAAACATATGTATAATGAGTTGAAAAAATATTTTCAGTAAAATTTCAATCCAATATAAATAGCTGTTACTGAGACACATATTGATATATAACTGTATGCTAATATTCCAACAGGCAAAAAGATCACTCAATTTCAAACAAGAGTTATTTAAAATGATTATTTCAGCTGGTAGAATGACTGAATAACCTTGTTTGAATTTTCATCGCGATTCAGTTTACTGACATACAGCTTTTAGTTAGTTACATAAAAACTCATAATAATTGTTCTATGTCGAAGACGTGTTATAATTGAAATGTTAAACTCAATCCACAGTTATTATTCTCTGTTACTTAAGCAGGCTTCGTTGGAAAACTTCCTGTGAAGTTTCAGTCAATCGCTGCTTCCAGCGGATGTATCTTTAAAAAGAAAGCAGTTTACATTAATTGCATTGGCTATTCAACAAAGTGTAAATCTTACACGGACCATAATAATTGTGTGACCGATTCATTTTCATTTTTAAACAGTGATTTTAAAAATTGAAAGTTAGTGTAGTAATAATAACAATTATTTTGAAGCAGTAATAACAATTTGCATACCAAATTTTAATCAATTTTTTTAACTAAGGAAAAGGCAGAAGTTGAACAATGTTATAACCAAAAAAAAATGTTTTGCAATAGCATCTGATGGGAGGTCCTTCTAAATTGTTGCGCTAACTTCGTTGCACTCAAGTCGTAATTTAATCTATAATTTTAACTGACTCCAACCAAACATTAAACATCTTTCTTATAATAACGATGAGAAAGATGTTTATTTAAAGTTTCACTCCAATATATATAGAGAGTTATAACTGAGACACATATCGATATTTAACTGCATGCAGACATTTCATCGAATTATAACACACAAAATGGGTCACAATACATATCAGTTTCAACCGAGAGTTATCTAACATGTTTGTTCAGCAGGTCAGATGATTTGAAAACCGTGTATGAATTTTCAATCCGATTCATTTGTCTGTTACTGAGATACAGTTTGACCGTTAGTTGCACAGAAAACTTCAACGAATTTTTCTACGTTGAAACATTGCAAATATTTACATTAAATTCATTTACGACTAAGACCTCGCTGTTTCAACGACTAGAAAGCTTTGTGTGAAGTTTTAATCCAAAGCGTATAGTTGTTGAAGACGTTATAGATAGCTAAACTGAATTTATTTATCTAAACTGAACAAGAGTTATGATATATCTTACTCAATCAAGAGTTATTATACGATGTAAGAAGGGAAAGAAATAGATCTTAATGAAGATCATGTCTATGATAATTCGGCAGTTCAAAATTTGATATAACTAAAAGTTTAAGACAAATGTCAGTGTGATAAATTTAGTTCAGACACTTCAAAATATTAAACCAAATGACTGAGATAAATTACGAAAGCATGAATAGCCGTTTCAAAGATAAAAACAATATGTATCTGGAGCCTTAATCCTTCCATCGCCCTTCTAGCTTCCAGTCACTGTTTCAGCATGTTTTAACAGACTAAACATAGGTTGCGTTCACATGGAACGTGCTCGTAACATGTTAAGCATACTTTAAAAATGACGCAACACTTAATACTTTCAATACTCTATCCAATACAAGATGACCGTTTGTGAAATATAAGCAAACTGAGGAAATATGATAGGGTTATAATAACAGTAGCTTGATCTGGGATGCAGTATTCGGCTCGAGTGGATTTTGCCAGATGGGATCTCACGAGGCGCGCAAGCGCCGAGTGTGATCCGACCTTGCAAAAGCCACGAGAGCCGAATACAAAGTCCCAAATCCAGCTACTGTTATAATGACCTTTTTATTATATACCTTTACCATTTTGATTCTTATTTGTTCTTGAACGAAATCTTCAATGTTTATCGATGTTAAATGGAACTTAGTGAAGTTTTTATGTGTGCTTTTTATAGAACTGTGTCAGGTCATGCATATTAATGAAAATAGTCAGGCAGCATACAATACGAAAAGTACAATACGGAATTTAAAAGATACAATACGGAATTTTTGTCTGTCTGTTCATATTTAATTGTGAAATACGATTTTTTACAGAATTTATATAGGTATATAATAAATAGTTTTATCATTTACTTAGCATCTATTTGTCCATTCATGGAATTAATCACGCGTTCGTGTCCATTTCTTCTTGACAAGGGACATTCTGTTTCGACGAGAAATTATTTTTTCAAAATCACTCATTTATTCCTTGCTTGAAACAATTAACTTAAATGGTTATCTGTTCAGTGTTGTGAGTTACGTAGGCCAGTGGAGTTAGTACAAAAATTGACACTCTTTAAACTCAATTGAATAAATTAATGCCATTCCGTCATTCGTTATAAGAGGTCTCTTTAATTAGTTAAAATCTCTGCCGTTTCTTCCGGCCTATGGAAATGCAATAAAGGGTGTATTGTAATTCGTAAACAATTGGTTGGCTCTATTGTTAACATCGATTTGCCTCGATACAACACTATCCATCGCGTCAATTGTTTAAGTTGCAAACACGTCTATTTGGTACATCTGTGAGATAGTAGATAACCCAATCGAAACAGCGATGTTTCTGTATCTAATAGACACTCAAAGGGGTTTGAACAGATACATAACTATGATCATAAATGAAGAAAAATATCACTTTGGAAATTACTATACAAAATGTAGTTACAAAATATTTTATAAAGGTCGATTAACATATTCCAAGAGGGTTAACATGTAACATTGTCGTAATAGCCAGACGGGGTAAATTGGTGGTCACAATCTTGCATGCCTCACAAGTTGTCATCTTGTATAGATAAGAGCATAAATGGTAAAAGGTATATTTCTAAGCAATGTCTTGTGATGGCGATATATCCTCAGTTCGTATGATATTATATGTTTTATTCGAATAAATTTTATTATAAATATTCGAAGAGGAAAATTATCTTCAAATTTGTATATGACTTACCACGATAAATAATTCGTGGTGGAATTTTACATTGTGTCTGTAATCATTCGTCCTCTATCTCTGATTCATGTGGGTAAGTTGGCAGTTACTTGCTGAGAACAGGTTTGTACTGGTACAGAATACAGGAACATTGGTTAGGTTAACTGCCAGTCGTTACATGACTGAAATACTGTTGAAAAACGGCGTTAAACCCAAAACAAAACAAATAAACAAAAGGATTTCTATTTATGTCAAATTCCACCAAGAATTATTTATCATGGTAAATTATATACAAATCTGAAGAAGGCAGAGATATAGGTGTTTATATAGAATATATGTTGACACGGTAGTTTGAAATTTGAAACAAACAAAAAATATTTATAGCAAAAGGTGCACTTTTGATATGCTGCAATTGTACCGAATCCATGTTCTAAATTGATGACATATGTGTTTGTATGATATCGACTGTTTCCTTAAACCCTTAGCCTGTTCAATTTCTAAAATTAAATGCTTCTCGATTCAAATTGGGCAATGCTACTTACCATTTAAAGGGGTTTTCTCTGAAAATTAACTGAATGAATAGCGAAGAGTGTAGACCATGATCAGCCTGCACGGGTCTTGGTCTGTACTGTTCGCAAATGCAGAATCACTTGTCACCAGTAGGCTTAAGGTCATTGTTAAATAAACAACTACTTACCACCGCCACTGCTTCCAGTGGATGTATCTTTAAAAGAAAGCAGTTTACATAAATTGCATTAATTTTGCTATTCAACAAATTGTAAGTCTTGCACGAGATATAACACTTTTGTGACCGATTTGCAAAAAAGCGACTCAGATTTAAAAAAGATCAAACTTTTGCTTTATTAACTTATATACTGCATAATTCATGTTCTTGCAATGTATTTTTCACCAAATTCTGTTGAAAATCGTTGTTTTCTTAATACATTTAAAGTAAAACCAGTTGTCTACAATTTCTAATAAGGCTTTCCCGGTTTATGAAGAAACGGGATTCCTCTCAGCAAACTTCACATAATTTTTTAAAGAGCGCACACGTATAGGTATCGCACACTATTTTGGCGTTTTAAAATAAAATAGTAAGAAAAAACAACAACATCACAATGAAGTCAGTATACCGAGTATGTTAACAAAGCAATGAGTGATTTCTCGTTGTCCTTGTGCGATTACGGCATTCGTATTATACTTGTTTGTCATGAGTTCGATCCCTAAATCAGTTAGATATTGTCTTTAATTTTTGCTTCACTTCAATTCAATGAAGACAAGACGAGTTAGTAAATCTAGTATTAATTTGTACACATCGATTTGCCTCGATACACCAATATCCATCGCTTCAATCGGTTAGTTGCAAGCACATCTATTTGGTACATCCTCGGGACAGTAAAAGGCTTAATCGAAACAGCGATGTTTCTGTATCTAATAGGCACTCAAAGGGGTTTGGACAGATACATAAGTATGATGATGAATGAAGAAAAATACCACTTCGGAAATCACTATACAAAATGTGGTTATAAAACATTTTTTAAAGGTCGAATAACATATTCCGTGATGGTTTACATGTAACATGGTCGGGATAGCCTGACGGGGTAAATTGGCGCACACAATCTTGCACGCTTCACAAATGTTCATCTTGTATAGATGACCATTTGTTGTAAAAGGTTTATTTCTAAGCTTAATGAAAACATGTTTTGTGATGGCGATATATGCTTAGTTCGCATGATATTCAATGTTTTATTCAAAGACATTGTTTATGAATATTTTACTTACCATCGTCACTGCTTCCGCTGGTTGAATCTTTAAAATAAAAATAGATAGATTAGTGCATTGCTGCCTAGATCATGGTCAGTGCTCTGTGTTGATAAAATGTGTGAAAAAGTTATTTACGGGCTGGTGCTCGGAAGACGTTTCTTCAAGATAGACAAAGGATTCTTTCAGAGAATGTATTTTGGAATGAGACATTGGAGTATGTTAACAATTATATGTAGACAAAGGTTGTCACATAATCATGTATTCGGAGTTTCGACTTTACATCGCAACCAAGCAAGCAGTTTAAGAGAAAATTACAATAATTTATAAATCAAAATTTAAAGTCAGGTAGATCGGACAAACATAATAAGTCTCCTCTTGGAGTTGGGGTCAATATGCATGTGTATTATATGTAGGAATCAAAACAATACCCGATATTTTTTGGATACCTGAACTAAACTTATGTTCCTTGCAAATGAATCTGAGCGGTCCTCCTTTTGAATTCATCATCTTTTCCTTTAAATGAATTCAATGTTTATACTGAATGCAATATTTACGTAGGGATATAGGTTTTATAACGAGTTGCGCAAGCTATTTTTATTCGAGTCATTTTTTATCTATGAAAACAAATTAATATCAAAGAGAATCGCAGATCAATTACATTAATCCCCAAGGCGTGATTGACTTCCACACTCAAACACACGTAAGTCAAACCGGCAATGGTAACATGTTAAACAAATAAAAGGACACCGAAGTCCATCCCCTTGCATATGTCAGAAAAAAGAGGTAACGCTGATTAACTACGCATATACCGTCATTCTTATTTCCATGTGTTTGTGGGGATAGAAGAAACAATATGGGTTATTTTATAAAAATTCACTCACAAATTTCAAGATCACTTAATGATATTTACATGGCCGGGATAGTTCAACGAGGTAAATCGACGTATACAAGCGAGCCCGCTTGCTTGTTCAAACAAGAATTACACAAACGCTCATTTTGTTGTAGACAGAGCATTTATAGTAGAAAGTAAGTTTATTATATACTAAAATCGCAACGAAATCCTGTTTCATAATCGTGACTGTTTTCTTTAACAAAATTATTTAGAAAAATACTAACCACCTCCACTGCTCCCGGTGGTAGCATCTGCAAAAGAAATATTTTGCCAATATTACAACGACTGTCCATAAAACGTTAGTCTGAAAATGGCCATAAGACTTGTGTTACTGATTTAATTTAGTACAGTTAATTTACAGTTGCTTTTTCTTCTGTGTGTCAGTGATAACAATTGCACCCAAAACAACAAATGTATAATAAGTTGAAAAACATATTGTTTAAAGTTTCAAACAAACATATATAGATGCTACTGAGACACTATTTATATTTAACTGCATGCTAACGTTCCAATTGACAAAAAGGTCACTCTGTTTCAAACAAGTGTCATCTAAAATGATTGTTTCAGCTGGTCAAATTACCGAAAAGCCTTATGTGAATTTTCAACACCATACATTTTGCCGACATACAGCTTTACAGTTAGTGATATGAAAAGATATGATAACTGTTCTATGTCGAAGACGTGTTATTATTGATATGTAAAACTCATTATTGTAAGCAGGCTTCGTTGGGAAACATAATGTGAAGTTTTCAGAGGAAAAATGATATTCATTTATGTAAAATTCCACCAAGAGTAATTTATCGTTGTAAGTCATATACAAATTTGAAGAAGGTAGAGAGATAGGCGTTTATATTGAACATATGTTGACCCGGTGGTTTGAAATTAAAATAAAATAAAAGAGTATTTATAGGAAAAGTTGCACTTTTGGTATGCTGCAATTGTAACGAAACCATGTTCTAAAATGTTGACATATGAGTATAATATCGAATGTTTCCTTAAACCTTTAGCATGTTCAATTTCTAAAACTAAATGCTTCATCATTCTAACTGTGCAATGCCATTTATCATTCGAAGGGGTTTTCACTGAAAATTAATTGACTGAATAGCGAACCAGATCAGCCTCTACGAATATGCAGGCCGATCTTGGTCTGCACTGTTCTCAAAGGCAGAATAACTTGCTACCAGCATGCTGGTCCTTGTTGAATAAACAACTACTTACCACCGCCGCTGCTTCCAGTTGATGTACCTTTAAAAAGAAAATAGTTAACATTAATTGCATTAGCTATTCAAAAGATTGCAAGTCTTGCACGAGCCATAACACTTTTGCGCTGCTTCCAGTTGACGTACCTTTAAAAAGAAAATAGTTAACATTAATTGCATTAGCTATTCAAAAGATTGCAAGTCTTGCACGAGCCATAACACTTTTGCGACTGATTTATTTCAAAGCGACTAACCCACACGTGGTGTCAGATTAAAAAAGGTCAATAACCTGTATGCTGCATAATCGATGTTCTTTTAATGTATTTTTCATCAAATTCTCTTGAAAATCATTGTTTTCCTAATACATTTAAAATAAAAGTATTCGTCTACAATTTCTAATAAGAGTTTCCCGGTCTATAATAAATGGGGTTTCTGTCAGCAACATCACGTGATTTTCAAAAGAGCGCACACGAAAAGGTATAGCACACTATGGTAACGTTTTGAAACAACAACAAACAACATAAAATGAAATTAGTACACTTAGTATTTTAACAATGCAGTTTATGATTTTTGCGGCATTCGTATTATACTTGTTTGTCGTGATTTCGATTTCAGATCAGTTAAATTTTGTCTTTAATTGTTTCTTCACAATTCAATGAAGACAAAACGAGTAAGTAAATCTAGTTCTAATATGTTAACTAAAATTATATGTCATCACTGACACGTAATTATGTCTAGATAAACAGCACCTTTAATATGATCTAATGTTTTTTTAATCTTTCCTGTGATACGTTTAAACATGTACGAGTTAATTTTATAGCAATTTTTACACTTCACATCGATACAAGCATTTCCTATCAATAATCTTGGGTTTGATTGATTCATAGACACTTCCAATTTTATACGAAAATAAGAAACAAAACAGTAAAATAGAAACAATAGAAAAAGAAACTTACACAAAGTTTGTAATGCAAACTGAAAAAAATGGGGATCGAGCTCTCGACGAAAGGTATAATACAAATACTGTAACCGTTCGGCCAACAATGAATCACTGACTAAATCGTATACTCGGTGTTTTGACTTCATTTTATTTTTTTCACTTCTAAACCCCAGAATACTATGCACTACTTTAAGTTCGGTTTTGTGGCGAGCGATATTTTTACATGTACTTTTAATAATGGAACGGCCCGTTACTTAGGTAATGTTATTAGGTACGATTCAGTGGCTCTTACGTAAATAAGTCAAACTAAATCATGCTGACTTCCCTAATTGGTAGACGAGTATATAAATTGACCAATCAAACTACATGCGCAGTTTTGAGTTGCTGCCCACGTGATGATAGCGTCTAAAAATACTGTCACGTCTCGTTCTGTAATTATCAATGTTTACAAAATAAACCGTTACAACGGTTTATAAAAGTATATTAGAAAAACTGCGAAACTTCTAATGTTCCCGTAATTATGGAAACTATCAGCTTGTCAAATATTATATATTTTATGTAGATATATGAAACAGCGGCGGTATTTTGCCTTTCGGTGATAAATTATTTTAAAAATTACAATTCACAATGTGTGGGTTTGCAATAATAAATATCATTTTGTAGCAATACCAACTTTCTACTGAAATTTTCTAACTAAGGAAAGGGCAATCATTTGAAATATTTTTTAAACCGAAATTGACTTAGTTTTGCAATAGCATCTGATGAGAAGTCTTTGTAAATAGTTGCACACGCTTAGTTGCAATCGTGTCGTAACTTTATCTTTAATTTTAACTGATTCCAACCAAAAATCAGATATTTTTGTTATGATAATGATAAGACAGATTTTTTATTTAAAGATTCAATTCAATATATACATAGTTATAACTGAGAAAAATTGAAATTTGACTGCATGCAAACATTTCACCGAATTCTAACACTCAAAATGGGTCGCAAGACGTATCAGTTTCAACCGAGAGTTATCAAATATGGTAGATAACTGGAAAACCTTGTATGAATTTTCAATCTGATTCATTCGTCTGCTACCGAGATTCAGCTACACTGTCAGTTGCATAGAAAACTTCAACGAATTTTTCCACGTCGAAATATTGCAAACATTTACATTAAATTCATTTTCGGCTAAGAGTTCGCTATTTCAAGACGAATAGAAAGCATTATGTGAAGTTTTAATCCAATTCGTATAGTTGTTGCAGATATACAGCGAAATAGATAGTTAAACTGAATTTATTTTTCTAAATTGAACAAGAGTTGTAATTCATATTTTACTCTGTTATGTGTAGGTCATTTTCCCTTGAGCCAAATTATTACTTACCTGCCTTGTTTGAAGACATCATCCTGCATTGACTGTTAAAATTCACCTTTATTCCAGAATATTCTACTAAAATACTAATAAATAATTCTTGGTGGAATTTTACATTGTGCCTGAAATCATTCGTCCTCTATGTCTGAATCATGTTGGGAAGTTGGCAGTTACGTGCTGAGAACAGGTTTGTACTGGTACAGAATCCAGGAACATTGGTTAGGTTAGCTGCCAGTCGTTACATGACTGAAATACTGTTGAAAAACGGCGTTAAACCCAAAACAAACCAAACAAACAAAAGGATTTCTATTTATGTAAAATTTCACCAAGAATTATTTATCATTGTAAGTTATATACAAATTTGAAGAAGGCAGAGAGATAGGTGTTTATATAGAATAAATGTTGACACGGTAGTTTGAAATTTGAAAAAAAAATATTTATAGCAAAAGGTGCATTTTTGATATGCTGCAATTATACCGAACCCATGTTCTAAATTGATGACATATGTGTTTGTATGATATCGGCTGTTTCCTTAAACCCTTAGCCTGTTCAATTTCTAAAATTAAATGCTTCTTGATTCAAGTTGGGCAATGCTACTTATCATTTAAAGGGGTTTTCTCTGAAAATTAACTGAATGAATAGCGAACAGTGTAGACCATAATCAGCCTGCACGGATCTTGGTCTGCACTGTTCGCAAATGCAGAATCACTTGCCACCAGTAGGCTTAAGGTCATTGTTAAATAAACAACTACTTACCACCGCCACTGCTTCCAGTGGATGTATCTTTAAAAGAAAGCAGTTTACATAAATTGCATTTGCTATTCAACAAAATGTAAGTCTTGCACGAGATATATCACTTTTGTGACCGATTTGCAATAAAGCGACTCAGATTTAAAAAAGATCAAACTTTTGCTTTATTAACTTATAAACTGCATAATTCATGTTCTTCCAATGTATTGTTCACCAAATTCTGTTGAAAATCGTTGTTTTCTTAATACATTTAAAGCAAAACCAGTTGTCTACAATTTCTAAGACGGGTTTCCCGGTTAATGAAGAAACGGGATTCCTCTCAGCAAACTTCACATAATTTGTAAAAGAGCGCACACGTATAGGTATCGCACACTATTTTGGCGTTTTAAAATAAAATAATAAGAAAAAACAACAACATAAAATGAAGTCAGTATACTGAGTATGTTAACAAAGCAATGAGCGATTTCTCGTTGTCCATGTGCGATTACGGCATTCGTATTATACTTGTTTGTCATGAGTTCGATCCCTAAATCAGTTAGATATTGTCTTTAATTTTTGCTTCACTTCAATTCAATGAAGACAAAACGAGTTAATAAATCTAGTATTAATTTGTACACATCGATTTGCCTCGATACACCAATATCCATCGCTTCAATCAGTTAGTTGCATGCACATCTATTTGGTACATCTGCGGGACAGTAAAAGGCTTAATCGAAACAGCGATGTTTCTGTATCTAATAGGCACTCAAAGGGGTTTGGACAGATACATAAGTATGATGATGAATGAAGAAAAATATCACTTCGGAAATCACTATACAAAATGTGGTTATAAAACATTTTTTAAAGGTCGAATAACATATTCCGTGATGGTTTACATGTAACATGGTCGGGATAGCCTGACGGGGTAAATTGGCGCACACAATCTTGCACGCTTCACAAATGGCCGTCTTGTATAGACGACCATTTGTTGTAAAAGGTTTATTTCTAAGCTTAATGAAAACATGTTTTGTGATGGCGATATATGCTTAGTTCGTATGATATTTTTAATGTTTTATTCAAAGACATTGTTTATGAATATTTTACTTACCATCGTCACTGCTTCTGCTGGTTGAATCTTTAAAATAAAAATAGATAGATTAGTGCATTGCTGCCTAGATCATGGTCAGTGCTCTGTTTTGATAAAATGTGTGAAATAGTTATTTACGGGCTGGTGCTCGGAAGACGTTTCTTCAAGATAGACAAAGGATTCTTTCAGATAATGTATTTTGGAATGAGACATTGGAGTATGTTAACAATTATATGTAGACAAAGGTTGTCACATAATCATGAATTCGGAGTTTCGACTTTACATCGCAACCAAGCAAGCAGTTTATGAGAAAATTACAATAAGTTATAAATCAAAATTTAAAGTCAGGTAGATCGGACAAACACAATAAGTCTCCTCTTGGAGTTGGGGGTCAATATGCATGTGTATTATATGTAGGGATCAAAACAATACCCGATATTTTTTGGATACCTGAACTAAACTTATATTCCTTGCAAATGAATCTGAGCGGTACTCCTTTTGAATTCATTATCTTTTCCTTTAAATGAATTCAATGTTTTTACTGAATGCAATATTTACGTAGGGATATAGGTTTTATAATGAGTTGCGCAACTTATTTTTATTCGAATCATTTTTATCTATGAAAACAAATTAATATCAAAGAGAATCGCAGATCAATTACATTAATCCCCAAGGCGTGATTGACTTGCACACTAAAACACACGTAAGTCAAACCGGCAATGGTAACATGTTAAACAAATAAAAGGACACCGAAGTCCATCCCCTTACATATGTCAGGAAAAAGAGGTAACGCTGATTAACTATGCATATACCGTCATTCTTATTTCCATGTGTTTATGGGGACAGAAGAAACAATATGGGTAATTTTATAAAAATTCACTCACAAATTTCAAGATCACTTAATGATATTTACATGGCCGGGATAGTTCAACAAGGTAAATCGACGTATACAAGCGAGCCCGCTTGCTTGTTCAAACAAGAATTACACAAACGCTCATTTTATTGTAGACAGAGCATTTATAGTAGAAAGTAAGTTATTATATACTAAAATCGCAACGAAATCCTGTTTCATAATCGTGACTGTTTTCTTTAACAAAATTATTTAGAAAAATACTAACCACCTCCACTGCTCCCTGTGTTAGCATCTGCAAAAGAAATATTTTGCCAATATTACAACGACTGTCCATAGAACGTTAGTCTAAAAATGGCCATAAGACTTGTGTTACTGATTTAATTTAGTACAATTAATTTACAGTGTTGCTTTTTCTTCTGTGTGTCAGTGATAACAATTTGCACCCAAAACTACAAATGTATAATAAGTTGGAAAACATATTGTTTAAAGTTTCAAACAAACATATATAGATGCTACTGAGACACTATTTATATTTAACTGCATGCTATTCGTTCCAATTGACAAAAAGGTCACTCTGTTTCAAACAAGTGTCATCTAAAATGATTGTTTCAGCTGGTCAAATTACTGAAAAGCCTTATGTCAATTTTCAACACCATATATTTTGCCGACATACAGCTTTACAGTTAGTGATATGAAAAGATATGATAACTGTTCTATGTCGAAGACGTGTTATTATTGATATGTAAAACTCATTATTGTAAGCAGGCTTCGTTGGGAAACATAACGTGAAGTTTACAGAGGAAAAATGATATTCATTTATGTAAAATTTTACCAATAGTAATTTATCGTTGTAAGTCATATACAAATTTGAAGAAGGTAGAGAGATAGGCGTTTATATTGAATATATGTTGACCCGGTGGTTTGAAATTAAAATAAAAGAAAATAGCATTTATAGGAAAAGATGCACTTTTGGTATGCTGCAATTGTAACGAAACCATGTTCTAAATTGTTGACATATGAGTATAATATCGAATGCTTCCTTAAACCTTTAGCATGTTCAATTTCTAAAACTAAATGCTTTATCATTCTAACTGTGCAATGCCATTTATCATTCGAAGGGGTTTTCACTGAAAATTAATTGACTGAATAGCGAACCAGATCAGCCTCCACGGATGTGCAGGCCGATCTTGGTCTGCACTGTTCTCAAAGGCAGAATAACTTGCTACCAGCATGTTGGTTCTTGTTGAATAAACAACTACCTACCACCGCCGCTGCTTCCAGTTGATGTACCTTTAAAAAGAAAATAGTTAACATTAATTGCATTAGCTATTCAAAAGATTGCAAGTCTTGCACGAGCCATAACACTTTTGCAACTGATTTATTTCAAAGCGACTAACCCACACGTGGTGTCAGATTAAAAAAGGTCAATAACCTATATGCTGCATAATCGATGTTCTTTTAATGTATTTCATCAAATTCTCTTGAAAATCATTGTTTTCCTAATACATTTAAAATAAAAGTATTCGTCTACAATTTCTAATAAGAGTTTCCCGGTCTATAATAAATGAGGTTTCTGTCAGCAACATCACGTGATTTTCAAAAGAGCGCACACGAAAAGGTATAGCACACTATGGTAACGTTTTGAAACAACAACAACAACAACAAACAACATAAAATGAAATTAGTACACTTAGTATTTTAACAATGCAGTTTATGATTTTTGCGGCATTCGTATTATACTTGTTTGTCGTGATTTCGATTCCTAGATCAGTTAAATTTTGTCTTTAATTGTTTCTTTACTACAATTCAATAAAGACAAAACGAGTAAGTAAATCTAGTTCTAATATGTTAACTAAAATTAAATGTCATCACTGACACGTAATTATGTCTGGATAAACAGCACCTTTAATATGATCTAATGTTGTTTTTTTAATCTTTCCTGTGATACTTTTAAACATGTACGAGTTAATTTTATAGCAATTTTTACACTTCACATCGATACAAGCATTTCCTATCAATAATCTTAGGTTTGATTGATTCATAGACACTTCCAATTTTATACGAAAATAAGAAACTAAACCAGTAAATTAGAAACAATAGAAAAAGAAACTTACACAAAGATTGTAATGCAAACTGAAAAAAATGGGGATCGAGCTCTCGACGAAAGGTATAATAAAAATACCGTAACCGTTCGGCCAACAATGAATCACGGACTAAATCCTATACTCGGTGTTTTGACTTCATTTTATTTTTTTCACTTCTAAACCCCAGAATACTATGCACTACTTTAAGTTCGGTTTTGTGGCGAGCGATGTTTTTACATGTACTTTTAATAATGGAACGGTCCGTTACTTAGGTAATGTTATTAGGTACGATTCAGTGGCTCTTACGTAAATAAGTCAAACTAAATCATGCTGACTTCCCTAATTGGTAGACGAGTATATAAATTGACCAATCAAACTACATGCGCAGTTTTGAGTTGCTGCCCACGTGATGATAGCGTCTAAAATACTGTCACGTCTCGTTCTGTAATTATCAATGTTTACAAAATAAACCGTTACATCGGTTTATAAAAGTACATTAGAAAAACTGCGAAACTTCTAATGTTCCCGTAATTATGGAAACTATCAGCTGGTCAAATATTATATATTTTATGTAGATATATGAAACAGCGGCGGTATTTTGCCTTTCGGTGATAAATTATTTTAAAAATTACAATTCACAATGTGTGGGTTTGCAATAATAAATATCATTTTGTAGCAATACCAACTTTCTACTGAAATTTTCTAACTAAGGAAAGGGCAATCATTTGAAATATTTTTTAACCCGAAATTGACTTAGTTTTGCAATAGCATCTGATGAGAAGTCTTTGTAAATAATTGCACAAGCTTAGTTGCAGTCGTGTCGTAACTTTATCTTTAATTTTAACTGATTCCAACCAAAAATCAGATATTTTTGTTATGATAATGATAAGACAGATTTTTTATTTAAAGATTCAATTCAATATATACATAGTTATAACTGAGAAAAATTGAGATTTGACTGCATGCAAACATTTCACCGAATTCTAACACTCAAAATGGGTCGCAAGACGTATCAGTTTCAACCGAGAGTTATCAAATATGGTAGATGACTGGAAAACCTTGTATGAATTTTCAATCTGATTCATTCGTCTGTTACCAAGATTCAGCTACACTGTCAGTTGCATAGAAAACTTCAACGAATTTTTCCACGTTGAAATATTGCAAACATTTACATTAAATTCACTTTCGGCTAAGAGTTCGCTGTTTCAAAACGAATAGAAAGCATTATGTGAAGTTTTAATCCAATTCGTATAGTTGTTGCAGATATACAGCGAAATAGATAGTTAAACTGAATTTATTTTTCTAAATTGAACAAGAGTTGTAATTCATATTTTACTCTGTTATGTGTAGGTCATTTTTCCTTGAGCCAAATTATTACTTACCTGCCTTGTTTTAAGACATCATCCTGCATTGACCGTAAAAATTCACCCTTATTCCAGAATATTCTACTACAATACTAATAAACAGTGTATGACAGTTAATTTTAGAAAAGACTGTCTTTGGTTTTTCCAGAATGTTCTTTTCATTCTTAGTTTTACTTTAAAGTTCTGAAACCTTCCCTAATACTTTATATAGAAAACTATGTGTTGTAAAATTAGAACTTACAGTATAAAACTAGGATTACAGATATTAATGAAACTTTCCTGTATTTCTAAATACCAAATTATTACAAGTTTGGATATTTAATATTTTGAAGGATTGTTTGAAGGATTTACTAAAATTTGTGGATTTAAAAAGTTATCTTTGAAGACAAGAATTATATTTTTTGATATTCTAAATTTACTTTTTAACTGTGTGAAATATTGTGGAATTTATTCTGACTAGATTTACATTTGACCTGGACAGGATTTGGACTATTTTACATATAAGATTGGAATTTACGGCTCTTTGACATTTTTAAAGGTATTTCTATTGTTACTTTAATTCATGAATAAAATTCTCTTACTCTTATTTACTATAACAAGAAATTGTTACCTTTGACGTAACAGAAATTGGGGGCTCGTCCGGGATATACCACTGACTACAAAATTTTGACTTTAATATTTTTGAGACTTTTCAGCTAAATTTTACAGATTATGTTATATAGAAAAATGTCTTAATTACATTTTTTGGTATAGTTTATATACCAGCAGCTACCAAAATTTCATTTTATTTTGATAAGTCGTTGGCTGAGCCGTCCAAGGAGATGACCAAGTTAGCTAAGAAATCTGATTTACTTCTGTTTGCAAAACATTATAAAATTTCTGAAGTAAAATCAGCCTGTGCTCAAAAAAAAAAAATGTAATGGTTCAGTATTTCATGGAAGAAGACATTTTTGATTCATCAGCTGGGTCACTCATTGTTAAAACTCAATCAGATTTAAGATGAAAAGAAATGCAATTAAAGATGGAATTTCAGTTAGAAGAGAAAAAGTTAGAAATGGAGAGGGAGAGAGAAAGGGAAGAAAGGGGAAGAGAAATACGTTTAGAAGAGAAAAAGTTAAAATTTCCTTCAACAAACCAAATTATTTGAACAAGAAACCATATTTTCCACAAAAATAATTCTAGGTTCTTATCTGGTAGTACTTCTAATACGGAATGTTCTCAAAAATGATATTTTCAGGTAATAAACCTGCTAAAAAAAGGTAATAAACCCCGTGTCCCTACCTACTTGAAGTTATTGCAGGAAACCTGGACACATAATGTCTCAATGTTTTTATCAAAGGAGGAAGCAGGGAAGAGACGAGCGAGACCTACTGGCCTTACCTCTCTGAAGTCTTAACCCCAGCCTTGTGCTGATATTAATACCGGTACTGTTATAGGTGTCAAGGACACCAATTATGATTCTTCCATGGAGGTATATGAGTCATTTATATCTGAGGGTTTTATATCACTTATCGGTGAATCTACCAAGTCTACTCCTATTAAAAATTCTAAGGGAAACTGAAACTTGTCAACGTTTTATTCGTGCAGATGTCCTGCCTTTTCCTGAGAAGACGTTTTCTGGTACAAATGCATTTATTCAAGGGGTGGAGTGAGAGTTTGTTTCTGTAAACCCTCCATAATGTTTATCAAAATCTGATCCTATTGCACAGGAAATTCCTGACCTTTACCCTTCTTGTGCAGTTACCCGTTCTATGGCTAAGAAATCCATAAAGTGAAATCTTGTGTCAGACATAGATTTGTCTGATACTTTTATCATTGAAACATTCAATTCTGAGACAGATAAGTCTGTTTCTTCAAATTTGTCTGACAACTTCTCTGATCATTCTTTTTTCAATGACAAAGGTCAAAACTCGTTGTCAAGGTCACAACTTGTTCAGGGACGAAACAATGATCATGGAATTTAATTCTTTTTTCAAAAGGCTGTTAGTGAAGATGAAGCTTCACAGGTCCCTGTCTGCTATTTTGTTAACATGGGATTTCGATGGAGGAAATGGCGACCACCAGATGTCCCTGCTAATGATGAGTGGACAGTTAATTACCAGATTGTGTTCCCAAAATTTTATCGTCAGGAAATTCTTTCCCTGGCTCATGAAGCGCCCATGTCAGGTCATAGCGGTGTAAAAAAACATACCACAAATCTTAAATCATTTTCACTGGCCTACATTGAAATCTGATGTGTCTCAATTTTATAGGTCTTGTCGCACATGTTAAATGGTTGGCAAACCTACTCAGAAAATACAGAAAACACAGCCAATACCCGCATTTGATAATTTGATGAACCTTTCAGTAGAATCATAGTAACTGTGTTGGTCCCTTGCCTAAAACTAAGTCAGGAAACCTGTATCTTTTGACTATAATGTGTGCTTCAACAATATTTCCAGAAGCTATTCCTTTAAGAAACACTAAAGTTAAATCTATTGTTAAGGCTTTTTCTAATTTTTTCATATTTGTTGGTCTCCCAAAATCTGTACAGTCTGACCGAGGTCCTAATTTTATGTCTAATATATTTCAACAAGTATTGCGCAGCTTAGGCATAGAACAGTACAAATCTTCACCAAGAAAGTTACGGTGCTTTAAAAAGATTTCATCAAACATTGAAAAATCTTGTTAGAACATACTGGTTTGATACAGAGAAGGACTGGGATGAAGGTATTCATTTTGTTTTCTGCAGCCAGAGATGCTGTACAAGAGTCACTTGTGTTCAGTCCATTTGAAAAAGAGTTTGGTCACACTTTCCTTCGACCTCTAATAATACTTAAAGGAAAATGGCAGCTCATTAAATGTCCTACAATATGTTTCTGACTTCAGAACTAAATTGACAAAAGCTTGTGAATTGGCACTTCTTTTAAATTTGCAATCTACTCAAAACAAAATGAAATCAAGATATGATCAATGTGCTGAAGGAAGAACTTTTAAACCAGGTGAGAAGTTTGACACCTTTACCTATCACTGGTTAACCATAACAAGCTTGATATTATGGTCCTTATACTGTTGGCAAGAAGTAAAGTAATCTAAACACATCATTAAGTCTCCTGGGAGGCACAAGCAAAAGCAGCTATGTCATATAAATATCCTAAAAGTATACATTAATAGAAACCACGCTGTCCCATATCCTATTTAAGGGCCATTTCTCATATCTTTTCATATCTTGTCCTTTATCTGGAATGATAAATGTTAAAAATAATTTGAAAATTTGAAGGCCATGTTCAAGAGTGAACCAGTTCTTTTGGCCCTGAGTTTTGAAAAATCTTTTAAGTCAACAGTTGATGCTAGTGATATTGGTGCTGGACGGGTATTGCTACAAGAAAACAACTCTGGGATCAATCATCCTGTCTGATATTTCTCAAAAAAATAAAATAAAAATAAACATCAAAGAAAATATTCTTCTATTGAATGAGTATCTAGCTCTTATTTTGGCTATTCAGCACTTTGAGTAGTATTTAAGTCCAAACACATTCCCTATTGTTGTCTTTAGTGACCCTAATCACTCACCCTCATTAACAAAATGAAAACAAAAATCAGAGATTGCTTAGATGGAGTCCTTTACTCCAAGAGTATATAACTTGAATATTCAGCATATTAAGGGCAAAAATAACGTTTTAGCAGATGCCCTATCCAGGATTTAAACCAAGGGCTCTATGTCTTACAGATATTGTTATTGAGTATATGTGTGATAATTGTAAAATTGATATACGTTTGCATTTCTTTGTTATTCATTATGTATGTTTCTTTTTATTATTCCTTTTTCTCTAGGTGGGGATGTCTTATGTATAGGTTTCCTCTGAGGCAAATTATTGTTTTCTACCTTGTTTAAGACAATATTCTGTATTTACTGTAATATTCTACTTTATTCCAGAATGTTCTGTTACAATACTGATTAACAGTATATCACAGTAATTTTTAGAAAAGATTGTCCTTGATCTTTTCAGAATGTTCTTTTTATTCTTAGTATAACTAGAAAGTTCTGGAACCATCCCTGATACTTTATATAGAAAACTATGTATTGTAAGATTAGAACCTACAATATAAAACTAACATTACATATATTAATGAAATTATCCTGTTTTTCTTAAAAACAAATTATTACCATTTACTAAAATATGTGGACTTAAGAAGTTATCTTTGGAGAGAGTAATTATAATTTTTTGATATTCTTAAGTGACTTTAAACTGTGAGAAACATTGTGGAATTTATTCTGATTGCATATACATTTGACCTGGACAGAATTTGGACTATTTTTACAAATAAGATTGGACTTGACGGCTCTTTGACATTTTAAAATATTTTTGTATTGTTTCATTAATCCATAAATAAAATTTTGTTATTGTTAATAGTTGCTGGTTTGTTTTTCTGTTACTTTTATTTACTGTGACAAGAAATTATTACCTTTGATGTAACAACTCAATCAAAAGTTATTACAGATGTAAGGATAGAAAGAAATAGGTGTTATGTAGATCATGTCTATGTTGATTCGGCAGATCAAAATTTTGTATAATTAAAAGTTTTAGACAAATGTCAGTGTGATAGATTTAGTTCATATACTTCCAAAAAGTTAAACCAAATGACGGAGATAAATTAAAAAACCCATGCATAGCCGTTTCAAAGATAAACATGGTCGCTATTAAAAAAATATGGATCTGGAGCATTAATTCTTTTCTCGCCCTTTTAGCTTCCAGTCACTGTTTTCAGCATGTTTTAACATAGATTGCGTTCATGGAACGTGCTCGTAACTTGTGAAGCATATTTAAAAAATGCAACACTTCTTACTTTTAATAGTCTATCCGATACAGGATAACAGTTTGTGAAATATAAGTAAACTCGGGAAACCTATAATTTAATTATTTACCTGCGAATAATTTAATGCTCGTATCTATTTTTTCTTGACAAAGGACATTCTGATTCGACGAGAAATTGTTAGTTTTTCAAAATCAATCAATTATTCCTTGCTTGAAACAATTAACGTAAATGGTTATATCTGTTCTGAGCTAATACCAAAATTGATACTCTTTCAATTCGACTGAATCCAGTTATGCCTTTCTGCCATTTGTTTTAAGAGACTTCTTTTTCCCGTTAAATCTCTACCAGTTTCTTTCGGCCTAAGGATATGCGATACATGTAATTGCATTACAATTTGTAAGCAATTGCTAGTCTCTTTTTTACCGATCGATTTGCCTCGATACACCTATATCCATCGCATTAATTTGGTACATCCGCGGGAGAGTAAATAGTCTAATCGAAACAGCGATGTTTCTGTATCTAATAGGCACTCATAGGGGTTTCGACAGATACATAAAAATATGATGATGAATGAAGAAAAATATCACTTAAGAATTATACAAACTGTGGTAATAAAACATTTTTAAAGGTTGATCAACATATTCCGTGATGGTTTACATATAACATGGTCGGGATTTCCAAACGGGGTAAATCGGTGCACACAATTTTTTTCAAAAACGGCCATCTTGTATAGCTGACCACTTGTAGCAAAAAGATATATTTCTAAGGTGAATGGAGATATGTTTTGTGATTGCGAACTATGCTCAGTTCGTATTCTTCAAAGAAATGGTAATTTATGAATATTCTACTTACCATCGTCACTGCTTCCGCTGGTTGTATCTTTAAAATAAAAATAGATACATTATTGCATTGTAGGTTAAATCTTGTTCTCTGTTTTGATAAAATGTGTGAAATAATCATTTGACAGGCTAGAGCTCGGAAAGATATTTCTTCAAGATAGACAAAACGGATTCGTTGAGAGCATGTTTTTAGGAATTAGATGTTGGAGTATGCTAATAATTATATGTAGACCAAGGTTATCAGGAAATCATGAATTTGAGTTTCAATTTTACATCGCAGTCAAATAGGCAGTTTAAGATAAAATGACAATAATTGATAAATTAAAATTAAAAGTCAGGCGGATCGGACAAACACAAAACTCCCCTTAGAGTTTGGGGACAACATGCCTGTTTATCAAATGAAGTGATCAAAAATCCTGTTATTTCTAAGATACCTGAACTAAACTTATATTCTTTGCAAATGAATCTGACCGGTCCTCTGATTTGTAAATCATTATCTTTTCCTTAAAATGAAATTAAATGTTTTTACTGATTGCAATATAAACATTAAGACATATGTTTTATAAAGAGTTGCAAAGTTATTTTTATTTTAATCTAATTTTATCTATGAAAATATGTTAACATCAAAGAGAATCGCAGATCAAATAAATGAATCCCCAAGGCGTGTTTGATATTCACGCAAAAACACACACAAGTCAAACATACTGGCAATGGTAACAATGCAAACAAATAAAAGAACACCAAAACCAATCCAGTTGCATATGTCAGAAATAAAGAAGCAACGCTGGTTAACTATGCACATACCGTCATTCTTATTCCCATATGTAGTGTAAATACAAGAAACAGTATGTGTTCTTTTATAAAACTCCATTAACATATTTCAGGATGATTTAATATAAACATGGCATGGATAGTTCAGCGTGCTAAATCGACCTATACAATCAAGCCCGCTTGCTTGTTCAAACAAGAATTGCACACATGCTCATTTTGTTGTAGACAGAGCATTGACAGTAAAAGGTGAGTTTATTATATACTGAAATCGCAACAAAAACCTGTCTTATAATCGTGATATATCATCAATTCGTATGATATCAACTGTTTTCTTTAACTAAATTATTTAGATAACAAATATTCAAACACGATCCGATTCATTTTCCTATTAAATAAAGAGGGCTGAAAACAGTTAATTATTATACAGAAATTAACTGTTCTGACGTCACAACTATTACGTCATAGTGGCGGCGCGCTGGAAAAGAAACAGATTGAAAACGGGCAAATATTTAGTGTATGCTGTCAAGGATGTAACGTCTTAGAATCGAAATAATATATTTCATTTAGTGATTTGCTCTTGAATAAAATCATTGTTTGTCGTTCAGATGCGTATTATTATATTGCACTCGAGATATAATTCCTTCGCATCTGAACTCCAAACAATTATTTATTCAGCGACAAATCACTAAATGAGATATATTAATTTTGTTCTCAGACAATTTGTATCCAAAACTACAAATATGTAATGAATTAAAAATATATTGTTTAAAGTTTCAATCAAATATACATAGATGTTACTGAGACACTATTGATATATAACTGCATGCTAACATTCCAACAGGTGAAAAGGTCACTCAGTTTCAAACAAGTGCTATCTAAAATGATTGTTTCAGCAAGTTAAATGACTGCAAAGCCTTGTGTGAATTTTCAACACTATCCATGTTGCTGACATACAGCTTTACAGTTAGTTATATGAAAAGTAACAATTACTGCTCTATGTCGATGACGTGTTATAATTGACGCGTAAAACGCATTAAACGTACTGTGTTATTTAAGCAGGCTTCGTTGGCAAGTATTGTGTGAAGATTCAGTCAATCGCATATTGCTTTTACTTGGGTTGAGATTGATAGTAACTTGCACGCAAAACTTTGAAAAAGTTTTCGAGTTGGAAATAGGACAAATATTTATACATAATTCCACCAAGAGTTATTTATCTTGATAAATCATATACAAATTTGAAGAAGGCAGAGAGATTCCAACAGGCAGAAAGGTCACTTAATTTCAAACAAGTTGTCTCAAATGATTGTTTCAGCAGGTCAAATGACTGGAAAAACTTGTTTGAATTTTCAACGCAATTCATTTAATTGACATACACCTTTATAGTTAGTTACATAAAAATTTATGATAAATGTTCTATGTTGAAGACGTGTTATAGTTGATATGTAAAACTCAATCCACAGTTATCGTACTCTGTTATTTATTCAGGCTTCGTTTGGAGGCGTTGTGTGAAGTTTAAGTCAATCACATATTGTTGTTTCTTGGGTTGAGTTTGATAGTCACTTGCACGCAAAACTTTGATGAAGTTTTCGAAATGGAAAAAGGACAAATATTTAGAAAAGATTCCACAAAGGTTATTTATTGTGGTAAATCATATACAAATTTGCTGAAGGCAGAGAAATAGGTTTTATATGGAATATATTTTTACATGGCAGTTTGGACTTTGTCATAAATAAAAGAGTATTTATACCAAAGAGTGCACTTTTGATATGCTGCAATTGAAACAAAACCAAGTACTAAAATGGTGACATATGAGTTTGTATGATATCGACTGTTTCATTAAACACGTAGCCTGCTCAGTTTCTAAAAATAAATGCTTCATCATTAAAATTGGGCAATGCCATTTATTATTCAAAGGGATTTTCACTGAAAATTTACTGAAAGAATAGCGAACAAAGCAGACCATGTTCAGCCTGCACGGATGTGCAGGCCGATCTTGGTCTGCACTGGTCGCAAAGGCAGAATCACTGACCACCAGCAGGCTAAAGGACATTGCTGAATAAACAACTACTTACCACCGCCGCTGCTTCCAGTGGATGAATCTTAAAAAGGAAAACAGTTTACATTAATTGTATTCGCTATTCAACAAATTTTAAGTCTTGCATCAGCCATAACACTTTTGTGACTGATTTATTTTAAAGCGACCAATCGACACTTCGTGGCGTCAGATTAAAAATCAAACTTTTGCTTTATTGTTCCTTCTCAAGGTAAGGAACACTTACGGTGAACATGTCACACCTAACTGATCATGTAATGGATACAAGGGTATGGTCAAAAGAAGCCAATTTCCCGTATAGTGCCGGCATCTTGAACTGATGCATATTCATTACTGATAGCCTCAAGCCCAGTATGTGTTTACGCATAATCAATCTTTATTTCAGTCTTTAGTGCACTGCAACCCCCTAAACTAACAGAGCAATAAGACACAATGATAAAGTTTAAATCACGTAGCTCCTCAACCGGAACCGAAAATATCATAGTAAAGAATCGAGACTAATGGAGTGAATATGCATCATCTAAAATTAGACTCCCGCCAAAAAAAATAGAAGAAAAAGTAACGAAACTGTCCCTTGTCTCGTGATTTGTTAAGTTTCTAACGTTTCAGATTTGCAAGGGTTTTCTTTGGCGTACTTTTTTACTCTTCCTGATCTTTTCTTTTGACTCATAAATGCATTATTAAATTTCTTTGTGTTAAAGGTGCAAAATGAAGACAAATGAATAGACATAAATCTTAAAAAAAGACTACACATTTTGAAATATACTACTAAACATTACGATAGCCGTGCAATATTTCCTTGAAATCAACACATGTACACAGAAACAAATGATTGCTTTTGTATTTTTTTAGACTGACATGGGTGGTCATTTTGTCCTATTTTCATGTTTATCGCTTTTCCGTAATCGGCCGGAAATTCTCCGGGATCACGTGATTTAAAAAATAATTCAAATGAATATCCGTTTAATAACGCGCGACAAAATAACTGTATTTCCATGATGGTAGTTATACACGATTTGCATGAAAAATATGATATGTATAAATTTTTATTTTCAAATTGACATTGACACATATTAGGCCAAGACAATGTGTTTAATGTCTACAATTTTATTGAATTAATGTATCCATATGTACATAAATCTGTGTATTTAGGTAATTTTCAATCACATATATTGTTTCTACAGTGTGAGAAAGTTATTCATTTATATTCTTAAAACTATGCTGAAAAGAGATTAACTGAAAAAGCTTGCAGACGAAGTTATGAAAACACTTTTATCGGGAAGGGCCTTAATTGTCCTCCCGAAAACTTGAAGTATGGCTGTATATTACCTGTATCATAAGAATGATGTTCATGAAGTTTTCATGAGTTACAAGAATGTTGAATTCCCTATGCTAAGTTTGTAGAAAACACGTTATCGTTTGGGCATATAATATATGTTGCATCTATTTATAAATTATAGCTTCGTTTCGGATGATTCTTCCGAAACAATCCGAAGATGCGCGATGTGTTCGTAAGCAGTCGGAAAAATACTTTCGGTTTGAAACTTGCAATCATTTTTTGTTTACTTGTTGGTTATTCTTGAACATATTCATGACTACTTGGTCAGATCCGATGCAGTTGGTCATATTTTCAGTAAATAGGAAGTTTCAGCTACAAACTCTAGTTTTCATATAATACCTGTTCGGGTGTTAGTAGTGGACCTTTAAGTGTGCAGGTACTCGCTGGTGTAGTCGCGTGATGAAAACATCCGGAATTGAAATACAGACTGCAAGACAAATGCTTCCAAATAGCATAATATGTACTGCACTTGCTTTTATTTAAAGTAAAAAACAACTTTGATAATAATAAAACTGTTAGTACTTAGATTAGTTCTTAAATAGTTAACTTTGCACCAAAAATGACAGAACACATTTTTCTCATTACATTAGATATATAAATCATTTTAACATTGTGCAACAACAATAGCCTTTAAAATGTTTTGTATCCGCTAGAAGGAACCTTTTGGCCAGCTAAATCTTGTTAAACCATATGCTGCATATTCGATGTTCTTACGATATATCTTTCATCAAGTTCTGCTAAAAATGGTTGTTTTCTTAATGCATTTAAAATGAAAGCATTCGTCTACAATTTCTAATAACAGTTTCCCGGTTAATAAAACACGGGATTCCCGTCAGCAACATCACGTGAGTTTTAAAAGAGCGCACACGTATAGGTATCGGACACTTTTTTGACGTTTTGAAATAAAAAAAAGAAACATATAAAGAAGTCAGTACACTTAATATGTTAACAATGCAGTTAGTGATTTCTCATTGACCTAGTGTGGTTATGGTAGTCGTATTATACTTGTTCGTCGTTAGTTAGATCCGTTTATCTTTTCTTCTGTACAATTCAATGAAGACAAAACTAGCAAGTAAATCTAGTTCTAACATGTTCACTTAAATTATATGTCATAACTGACACGTAATTTTGTCTCAATACACTCCACCTTTAATATGATCTAATGTTTCTTAATCTTTTCTGTGATACTTTGTAACCTGTATGAGTTAGTTGTATAACAATCTTTCACTTCACATCAATACAAGCATTGCCTATCAATAATTTTAGTATTGATAGATTTATAGATACTTCCAATTTTATACGAAAATAAAAAACAAAATAGTAAATTAGAAACCAGAGAAAAACAAACTTACACAAGGTATGTAATGCAAACGGAAAAATGGGGATAGAACTCCCGACGAATACCATAACCGTTCGGCCAACAATGAATCATTGACTAAATCGTAAACGCGGTGTTTTGACTGAACTTTATGCTATTGTTTTGTTTTCACTTTTAAACGCCATAATGCTGTGCGCTACCTATAGTTCGGTTTTGTGGCGAGCGATGTTTTTACTTTCAATGATGGAACAGCCCGTTATTTAGGTAGTGTTATCCAGTGTTTCTTACTTAAAGTAGGCAAAGTAAATCATGCTGACTTCCCTAATCGGTGGACGAGTATATAAATTAGGGATGGGAACGAATACTGAAATCAATATTCGAATATTCGGTTTGGCATATTCGAATATATTCGAATATTCGGTTTGTTTTAATGGAAGCTTAAAATTTTATTAAGTGATTGGCATATACCCAACGTATACAGTTGTTTAAAGTGTGGATCATCGTACGTAATAAGGTCAAAAAATGTTTGCTTCCGTTAACCCGATCCTACCTAGCAAAACCCGCCGATCCTAGCGTTTTATTTTACGATTCTGTCAGTATAATCATGAAAATATTTAACTAACTCAGTGTTTTAGCTTCAAAATGATACAAAAAATCAAAACGATTATAATTTAGACCGTCGCAATTTTATCTAAAAATAGCAGGTCGTCCCAT
Source organism: Mercenaria mercenaria (assembly GCF_021730395.1). Taxonomy (NCBI): domain Eukaryota; kingdom Metazoa; phylum Mollusca; class Bivalvia; order Venerida; family Veneridae; genus Mercenaria; species Mercenaria mercenaria. Next base: position 18,659,015 of record NC_069376.1, on the reverse strand, counting down.
TTAAACACGTGACGCGCTGTTGTATTGCCGCCGCCATTTTGAAAATTTTCAATCGGCGTGTAAAAATCGTCGTGTAAAAAGCAAGTAATGCAGACTTAAACCTCCTTCAACATGAATTTATGCATCAATCATATGCTATTTCTTGATTTTATTATAAAGTACTTCTAAATTTAATTCGAATACGGCCGATTGCGGATGAAAACCGATTCTTCGGATGGTCTGAAACGTACAAAAATTTGTGAAAAGATCGACAATATCTACAAGTTTGGTATTGTTTTCGAAAAAAAAATTCTACAACTTGTTACATAAAACAGTCGCCAATAAAAATGAACAAAAGATAAAAAGATATCACATTTACGCCTAATACAAACTGTTAATCCGTAGCGATGACCTATGCATTGCAATTTTCTTGTTAATTGGACATCTTGTGACATGCACCTGACACATTGACGCCTGTTGCAAACTGTTAATCCGTTAGGAAGGCCCCTGCCAATTATGCATTGCTATTTTCTTGTTAATTGGACATCTTTTGATACGCGGTAAATAAACATGACATGGTTTTATTCTGTAGAATTAACATGCTCAAATTGCCCAAAATCACTGATACTTATTTTGAAAAAAAATATATACAATAATTTACGAATATTCGAATTTGGTTTTCATATTCAAATATTCGACCGATTTTCGAATATTCGAATATTCGTTCCCATACCTAATATAAATTGACACATCAAACTACATGCACAATTTAGAGCTGCTGCCAACGGGATGATAGCATCTAAAGATACTGTCGCGTCTCGTTCTATATTTATCAATGTTTACAAAATAAACCGTTGTAACGGTTTTTAAAAGTACATGAAAAACCGCAAATATTCGAATGTTCCCGTAATTATGGAAACTATAAACTGGTCAACCATTACGTTTCATGTAAATACATGAAACAGTGGCGGTATTTTCCCTTTCGGTGATAAATTATTTTAAAAATTACAATTCATTTTGCGTGGGTTAGTCACTTTAAAACAGTTAATTTGAAAATTGTAAATTATTGCTGCAATAATAAATCATTTTGCAGCAATTGTAAAACATTTCAAACCAATTTTTAATCAAATTTTCTAACTAAGGAAATCTAACATGCTTTTTCAGCAGGTCAGATGACTCGAAAACCTTGTTTGAATTTTCAATCCCATTCATTCATCTGTTACTGAGATACAGTTTCACCGTTAGTTGCACAGAAAACTTCAACCAATTTTTCTACGTCGAAACATTGCTAAAAATATATTGAATTCACTTACGACTAAGAATTTGCTGTTTCAGGACGATTGGAAAGCATTGTGCGAAGTTTTAATCCAATTCGTATAGTTGTTGCAGATTTACAGTGTAATAGATGATTAAATTGAATTTATTTTTTTAAATTTAACAAGAGTTTTACTCTGTTATGTATAGGTCATTTTACCCTAAGTCAAATTATTGTTTACTAACCTTGCTTTTAGATATCATCCTGTATTGACTGTAAAATTCAATTTTATTCCAGACTATTCTGCTACAATACTGATAAACAGTGTATGATAGATTGTCCTTAGTTTGTCCAGAATGTTCTTTTCATTCTTAGTTTTACTTTAAAGTTCCGAAACCTTCCCTAATACTTTATATAGAAAACAATGTGTTGTAAGATTAGAACCTACAGTATAAAACTAAAATTATAGATATTGATGAAACTTTCCTGTATTTCTTAAATCACCAGTTTTGGTATTTGATATTCAGAAGGATTGCTTGAAGGATTTACTCATATCTATGGATTTAAAAAGTTATCTTTGAAGACAGAAATTATAACTTTTGGATATTCTAAAGTTACTTGCGAACTTTGTGAAACATTGTGGAATTTAATCTGACTGGATTTACATTTGACCTGGACAGGATTGGACGGACTATTTTACATATAAGATTCGATTTTACTCCTCTTTGACATTTTAAAGGTATTTGTATTGTTACCTAAATTCATGAATAACATAATGTAATTGTAAATTGTTGCTAGTTTGTCTTTCTGTTATTTTTATTTGTTGTTACAAGAAATTGTTACCTTTGACGTTACAGCGATTGGGGCTCGTCCAGGATCTACCACTGACTACTATATTTTTTAATTTAATATCTTTTGTGACCTTTCAGCTAAATTTTACAGATTATTTTATATTGAAACAATTCTTAATTTTGATTTTTGGTACAGAATACAAATACCAAAATGTCATTTGTTTTTAGCTAAGAAATCTGATTTACTTTCTGAAGTAAAATCAGCCGTGCTCAAACAAGAAATTAAGAATGTAACGGTTCAGTATTTCATGGAGGAAAACATTTTTTATTCATCAGCTGGGTCACTTATTGTTGAAACTCAATTAGATTTAAGATTAAACGAAATTCAATTAAAGATGGAATTTCATTTAGAAGAGAAAACGTTAGAAATTTAAAGGGAGGGAGAAAGGGGAGGAAGGGAGAGAGAAATACGGTTAGAAGAGAAAAAGTTAGAGATTGAGAGAGAAGAAAGAGAGAGAGTGGAAGGCGGGAAAGAGAAAAAATGAAATATAAATCAGAAATTAGAAAGTAAAAGTTCACAACCTCCAAGTTCTTATCACTTTGATGTCAACAAACATATTAGATTAAATCCACTTTTTCAAGAAAAAGAAGTTGATAAATATTTCATGCATTTTGAGAAAAATAGCTGAAAACTTTAAATGAAAAATGGAGTCTTTTTTACAAAGTGTTTAAAGACAAAGCCAGTGATCTTTATACAAAGCTGACTGTAGAACAAAGTTAAAATAATGATTATATCAAATATTTAATCTTGAAAGGTTTTCCCGAGGCTTACAGGCCAAATCTTTGAAACAGAAAGGAGTCTGAATAGACCAATGTTGAACTTGCCCGAGTTAAAGAGTAGTTATTCGATAGGTGATGCAGATCAAAGAAGATAGGTACTAGTTATGACAAACTTAGGCAGTTAATGTTAACTGAAGAATTCAACAAGTATGTTGGTATCGAGGTCAAAAAGTTCTTGGATGAAAATCAAGGTTGAAAATTTAGAAGAGGCTGCTAGATTGGCTGACGACTGTACTTTAACTCATAAAATTTCCTTCAACAAACCAAATTATTTGAACAGGAAACAACATTTTCCACAAAATAATTCTAGGTTCTCATGGGAAATAATTCTAATACGGAAAGTTCTCAAAAATCAAAATTTTCAGGTGATATACCTGCTGAAAATAAAGGTAATAAACCAGCTGAAAAACCCTTGTCTCTGCCTACTTGAAGTTATTGCAGGAAACCTGGACACATTATCTCTCGCTATTTTTTTTCTAAAGAGTAAACAGGAAAGAGACTAGGCAAGGAATTCTAGTAAAATTAACTGTACATACGTTACTGTTGAAAAACGACGTTAATTAAGACGTAAAACAAAACAAATGACAATCGACCTACCATAAATCATTACAAACAAATGTCGATAATAAGATGACGCGACTTTCGATATTTTAAATATTTTAAATATTCTTTAAACACAAATTTAGCTTAGTCATTGTTTTGAAAATATTTATACAGAGATTTTAAATCTTCTCCAAAAAATAAAATATTTCACACAGGAAATGACATGTCACTGACATTAACTGACTCAACATAAGCTTATTTATGAATTTTCGTACAGCTATGCAACGGAGTATATTAAAATTGATGAGAAAATTCCGAGTTGTTGACTAATTACTTTCAAAAATGTAGTACAAAAACACACACTAATTATAGAAATAATGTTGTTAAATATTTGAACTTGCGGCTTAAAATACAAAATCTAAATATGGTTTGCAACTCGCCATCAATGATGTTTATGATCAAAATAGTACTTCCTGTCGTTATTGACAGGTTTTTTTTAAAGGATTTCTTGGGAATCGATTTTGCATATAACTGACACTAGTGCTCTTAACATGAAAAGCATATTGGTCTGTCAAATACAGGATGACAGTTTATGAAATATAAGCAAATCTATAATTTTAATATTTACTAAGCACCTAAGTATCCATTCATGCAATAATTTACGTGCTCGTATCCATTTTTTTGACAAAGAACATACTGATTCGACGAGAAATTGTTAATTTTTCAAAATCAATCACTTATTCCTTGCCTGAAACAATTTACGTAAATTGTTATATCTGTTCAACTCTATTGAATAATTTGAATCGAGTTATGCCTTTCCGCCATTTGTTATAAGAGACCTTTTTTATTTCGTTACAATCGGTACCCGTTTCTTTCGGCCTAAGGAAATGCGATACAGGTTACATTACATTTCGTAAGCAATTGGTAGTCTCTTTTGTACACATCGATTTGCCTCGATATACCAAAATCAATCGTTTCAATCGATTAAGTTTCACGTGAAACAATTTGGAACATCTGCGAGACGGAAGATAGCCTAATCGGAACATCGATGTGTCTGTATCTAATAGGCACTCAAAGGGATTTGGACAGATATATTACTATGATGATGAATGAAGAAAAATACCATTATTAAAATTTAGTATACAAAATGTGATAATAAAACATTTATAAAGTTCAATTAACCTATTCCGTGATGGTTTACATGGCCCACAATCTTGCAAGCTTCACAAATGGCAATTTTGTATACATAAGAGCATTGATGGTGAAAAATATATTTCTTAGCATAACGAAAATACGTTTTGTGATGGCGATATGTGCTCAATTCGTATGATATTCAATGTTTTCTTCAAAGACATTATAATTTATGAATATTCTACTTACCGTTGTCACTGCTTCCGCTGGTTGTATCTTTAAAATAAAAAAAGATAGATTATTGCAAAGTAGGTTAGATCATGGTGCTCTGCTTGGGTAAAATGTGTTAAATAATTATTTGACGGGCTGGTTCCAGGAAAGATATGTCTTCAAGGTAGACGAAGTATTCTTTCAGAGCATGTTTTCAGGAATCAGCTGATGGAGTATGTTAACAATTATATGTAAACAAAGGTTATAAGGAAATCTTGAATTCGAAGTTTCAATTTTACATCAAAAACAAGCAAGCAGTTTAGGATAAAATGACAATAATTCATAAACCAAAATGCAAAGTTAGGTGAATCGGACAAACAAAGTAAGTTTCGACTTTGACTTGGGAGACAATATGCATGTGTGTTAAAAGTAGAGATAAAGTATTTCTCATTACGTTTTGGATACGTTTATTCTTTGCAAATGAAACTGACCGGTCCGCTGATTAATAATAGTTCAACGTGGTAAATCGACGTATACAGTATTAGAGAATGTTTTAGGAATAAGATGTTGATGTATGTTAACAATTATGTAGACAAAAGTTATCAGAAAATCATGAATTCGGAGTATCGATTTTACATCGCCTTGAAATAAGCAATTTATGATAAAATGTTAATAATTCATAACTCAAAATGTAAATTTAGGATGATATGACAAACAATTAATCTCCTCTTGCCGTTGGGAGACAATAGGCCCGTTATTTTTACAACCTGAAATAAACTTTTTTCCTGCATGTGAAAGCGACCCGTCCGCTGATTTTTAATGTAATTTGGGCAATGCAAATTATTATTCAAAGGGATAATTCCTTAAATTCATTGAATGAATAGCGAACAGAGCAGACCATGAGAAGTCTGCATGGATATGCAGACCGATTTTGGTCAGCACTGGTCGCAAAGGCAGAGTCACTCGCTACCAGCAGGCTGAAGGTCATTATTGAATAAACAATTACTTACCACTGCCAATATTTATAGGGTGTGTACCTTTTAAAAGAAAACAGTTTACATTAATTGCATTGGCTATTCAACAAATTGTAAGTCTAATGCAGGCCATAACATTTGTATGACTGATTCATATTCAGCAAGTTAATTCAAACAGTGTAAGTTATTGTAGCAATAATAATTATTTTGTAGCAATAATAACAATTTGCCTACCAAATTTAATCAAATTTTCTAACTAAGGAAAGGGAAATAATTAAAAAAGAAATAACTTAGCTTTTGCAATAGCATCTTTATTTTTTATTTTACGTCGCACCGACACATGATAGGTCATATGGCAACTTTGCAATATCATCTGATGTGAAGTCTTTGTAAATAGTTGCATACACTTAATTGCACTAAGTCGTATTTGATACTATAATTTTAACTGAGTCAAACGAATTATTATATATCTTTGTTATGATAACAATAAGAAAGATGTTTCTTTGAAGTTTCAATAATATATATAGAGAAAGAGTTAAAACTGAGACACATATGGATATTTAACAGCATGAAAACATTTAACCGAATTCTTTTACTCAAACTGGGTCATATCAGTATCAAGCAAGAGTTACGAAAACATACAATGCCTTTTCAAAAGTAAATATGGTCGCTATCAATGCAAACAATATGGATCTGGAGCCTTAATCCTTCTTTTGTATACATACAGCTTCTAGTCACTGTTTTCAGCATGTTTTAACAGACTAAGCACAGAATTTGTTCATGGAACGTGCTGGTAACATGTTTAAAAGCATATTTCGTTAACCTTTTCTTCCGACCGAATGAAATGCGATGTAGTGTGTATTACAATTTCTAAACAATTGGTAGGCTCTAGACTCTATTGTACACACCGATGTACACCAATATATATCGCTTCAATCAATTAAGCTGAACTCTCATCAATTTGGTACATCAAAGAGACAGTAGGTAGCCTAATCGAAACAGCGATGCGTCTGTATCTAATAGGTACTCAAGGGGGTTTGGACAGATACGTACCTATGATGATAAATGAAGAAAAAGTCTACTTTTTAAAATTATTATATTATACAAAATGTGGTTATACAACATTTTATAAAGGTTGATTTGCATATTCTGTGATGATTTACATGTAACATGGTCTGGATAGCAAGACGGGGTAAATCGGCGCACACAATTTTGCATGCTTCACCAATGGCCATCTTGTATAGATAGTAGCACTGATAGTAAAAGTAATATTTCTGAGCTTAATGCGTGACTGCGATATATGCTTAGTTCGTAAGATATTCAATGTTTTCTTCAAACACATCATTTATGAATAACCTACTTACCATCGCAACTGTTTTCCGTGACAATATCTTTAAAATAAAAACAGATAAATTATTGCACTGCAGCTTAAATCATGGTGTTCTATTTGGAGAATTTTTAAAATAATTATTTGACGGGCTGGTGCTCGGAAAGATATTTCTTCAAGATAGACAAAATGTATTCTTTGAGAGCAGGTTTTTAGGAATTAGATGTTGAAGTATTTTAACAAATACATGTTGACAAAGGATATAAGGAAATCATAAATTAGGAGTTTTTATCTTATACTGCAATCAAACAAGCAGTTTAAGATAAAATGACAAAAATTCATAATTTAAAATGTAAAGTCGGGCTAATTGGACAAACAAAAATCTTCTCTTGCAGTAGGGAGACAATATGAATGTGTACTAAATGTATAGATTAAAACAAATTTCCGTTATGTTTTTGATACCTGTTCTAAACTTTTATTTCTCGCAAATGAAACTGACCGGTCTGCTGATTTCTAAATCAATGTCTTTAATTGTAATGAATATCAATTCTTTACTTATTGCAATAGAAGCGTTAGAACTTAGGTTCTATAATGCGTTGCGCAAGTTGTTTTCATTCTTCAATTTTAATCTATGAAAATAAATGAATATTAAAGAGAATCGCAGATTAAACAAACGAACCTGCAATGCGTGATTGATTTGCGCGCTCAAACACACATAAAGTCAAACATACCGGCAATGGTAATAACGAAAACAATTGAAAGGACACCGAAGCCCGTCTCCTTGGATATGTCAGATGTAAAAAGTACGTGCTGGTTAAATATGCACATACTCTTATTCCCCTCATGTTTGTGTAAATACAAGAAACAGTATGATATTTTTGTCATAAAAATCATATGATTTTATAATCATAACATGGCTGGGATAGTTCAAATGGGTTAATTGATGTAAACAATCATGTTCGCTTGCTAGTTCAAAACAATAATTACACAAATGATCATTTTGTTGTAGACAGAGCATTGATAGTAAAAGGTGAGTTTATTATATACTCAGGTTGCAAAGAAAAATTGTCTTATAATCGTGACAAATCATCAATTCGTATGATATAGACTGTCTTTTTTAACAAAATTATTTGGGGAAAAAATACTTACCACCTACACTGCTCCCAGTGGTAGTATCTACAAAAGGAAATATTCGATTATCAAAAAAATTTACATTTGTATTTTTGTAGCAGTGATAACAATCTGCACCCGGAACTACAAATGTATAATGAGTTGAAAAATATTTTGTGTAAAGTTCCAATCCAATATATATAAATCTTACTGAGACACATATTGATATCTAACTGCATGCTGACATCTCCACATGCGAAAAGGTCCCTCAATTTCAAACAAGAGTTATCTCAAATGACTGTTTCAGCAGGTCAAATGACTGTAAAACCTTGTTGGAAGTTACAACGCGATTCATTTTTCTAACATATACCTTTACAGTTAGTTACATAAAAAGTTATGATTACCGTCCTATGTCGAAAACGTGTTATAATTGATATGTAAAACTCATCCCGCAGTTATCATACTCTGTTATTTAAAACATTGCTCCGCGGCTATTCAAAGTCTATTGTGTATATGCAACTCATGATTACAATAGGTGACAGTTAACGGCCACGCGCCACACTTAAGCACGCAAAACCACATGTATTTTATATAGATTTTTTTTATAAAATACACTCTATTTTGACAGGCGTCACTGTTCATAGTCAGGATTTTCATGCTTTTCAGTGACAATTGAAGGTTAAAAGGTCGGACAGGGGCAGATGTTTAAGCAGGCCTCGTTGGGAAGCAGTCAATCGCATATTGTTGTTAGTTAGACTGCGTTTGATAGTAACCTGCACGTAAAACTTTAAAAGATTCAGAAGTGGAAAAAGGATAAATATTTATATAAAATTCCATCAAGAGTTATTTATCCTGGTAAAACAGATAATAGGTCGTTATATTAACCATATGTTGACACAGCAGTTTGAAAATTGAAATAAATAAAAGAGCATTGATAGCAAAAGGTGCACTTTTAATATGCTTTAATTGTAACGAAACCATATTATAAAATAGTGAAATATTAGTTTGTATAATATCGAATCTTTACTTTAACCCTTAGTCTGCTAAATTTCTACAATGAAATGCTCCATAATTCAATTGGGCAATACCCTTTATTATTCAAAGGGGTGTTCACTGAAACTTTACTGACTGAATAGCGAACAGTGCAAACCATGATCAGCCAGCCCTGAGGCAGAATCATTTTTCTTGCCTACCTAGCGGGGAAAGTATACATTTATCCGAGCACGCGCCGGGGATAGATATTCCTGTCTTTCCCCAGGGAAAAACCTTGTCTAAAATAGCGTGCACTAAGGTGACGTCACATAGTACTGGTACCATTGTGACGTCATAAACTTTATAAATAATGTCACGAAATACCAAAAACCTATTTGTCTCCACGGGCTATTTTGAACATGATAGGCAAGAAAAATGATCTAACATGTCTGCCTGTGTAAGACAGCTGTTTTCCCTACCCTCGGGACAGCATGGATAAAAAACCTGGCTAACGCTCGGTTTTCCATTCCACACTGTCCCTCGGGTAGGGAAAACTTTCTGGTCCTTCGGGATCATTGATTTCAACTCATTTAGATTTGAAGATTGAATACTGCTTAAGCCGGTGCTAGGGGGCGTGGGCAGTGTTGCATTTTCCATTACTGCTCATGAACAGACTCAATCAAACCGAGTCTGCAATTTTCACTGTTTGCATTGTTCTCGGTGCTTCCGAGGGATCTACTTTTTAGATTATATTTACACAGGCAGGCATATAAGATCCTTATAGTCTCCAGCAGGCTTAATGTCATTATTGAATAAACAACTTACCACCACTGCTGCTTCCAGTTGATGTACCTTTAAAAAGAAAGCAATTTACATTAATTGCATTGTACGTCTTACACGGGCCATAACACTTGTGTGACTAATTAATGTTGAAACAGTTGATTTAAAAATTGGAAGTTATAGTTGCAACAATAACAATTATTTTGTAGCAATAACAATAAACTGCATACCAAATTTTAATAAAATCTAACTAAAGAAAGGGTAATATTTGAACATTTTTGTAGAAAATTAACTTAATTTTGCAATAACATCTGCTGCAAAGTCTTTGCAATTAGTTGCACACATTTAGTTGCTCTCAAGTCGTAATTCAATCTATAATTTTAACTGACTCTAACCAAACATTATATATCTATGTTATAATAATGACGAGAAAGATGTTTATTTAGAGTTTCAGTCCCATATATATATATATAAAGTTAAAATTGCTCGAAACATATTGATATTTGACTGCATACAAACATTTAATCGAATTTTAAAACTCAAAATGCGTCACAAGACGTATCAGTTTTATTGAGAGTTATCTGATATGGTCGTTCAGCAGATAAGATGACTGGAAAACCTTACGTGAATTTCCAATTTGATACTGAGATACAGCTTGACCGTCAGGTGCATAGGAAACTTCCACCAATTTGTCTACGTCAAAATATTGCAAAGATTTATGTCAAGTACACTTACGACTTAGACCAAATTGCCATTTTGTATAGATAAGGAGCTTTAAAAGTAAAAGATATATTTCTAAGCGTAATGAAAATACGTTTTGTGATGGCGATATATACTTACTTCGTATGATAATCAATGTTTTCTTCAAAGATATTATTTATGAATAAGCTACTTACCATCGCTACTGCTTCCGGTGTTAGTATCTTTAAAATATAAATAGATAAATTATTGGATTGCAGCTTAGATCATGGTGCTCTGATTAGAGACAATGTATGAAATAATCATTTGACGGACAGGTGCTCAAAAAGCTTTTTCCTTAGGATAGACGAAAAGGATTGTTTTTCTGAGCATTTTTCGGACTTAAATATTGGAGTATGTTAACAATTATATGTAGACAAAGATTATCAGGAATTCATGAATTTGGAGTTTTAATTTTACACGATGTTTAAGATAACATGACGATAATACATAATTAAAAATGTAAAGTCAGGTTGACTGGACAAACACAATAAATCTCCCATTGCAGTTGGGAGTCAATATGCATGTGTTTTAAATGTTGAGATAAAATAATTCCCGTTACTTTTTGGATACGTTTTTTCTTTGCAAATGAATCTGACCGGTCCGCTGATTAATAATTACAACATGGCCGCGATAGTTCTAAATAAAACGTATACAATCTTATAGCATGTTTTAGGAATAAATTGTTGGAGAATGTTAACAATTATGTAGACAAAGATTATCAGAAAATCATGAATTCGGAGTTTTGAGTTTACATCGCAATCAAATAAGCAGTTTAAGATAAAATGTTAATAATTCATAACTCAAAATGTAAAGTTGATTGGACAAGCAATTAATCTCCCCTTACCGTTAGTAGACAATATGCATATGTATTAAATGTAGGGATAAAACAAGTCCCGTTATTTTTGAATACCTTTCTTTTTTTGCGAAAATGAAACTGACCCGTCCGCTGATTTCTAAATCAATGTCCTTTCATTTTAATGAACATGAATGTTTTTACATATTACAATAAAGACGTTAGGACATAGGTTTATAATGAGTTAAGTAAGTTATTTTTATTCGCATCATTTTTTCTATGGAAATGAATTAAATTAATAAATACCAAAGAGAATCGCAGATCAAATGAATGAATCCGTAAGGCGTGATTGATGTGCACGCCAACACACACATAACGTCAAACCGACAATTGTAACAACGCAAACAAATAAAAGAACCCGAAGCACATCCCCTTTAATATGTCAGAAATAAAGAGGTAACGCTGCTTAACTATGCACATACTGTCATACTTATTTCTCGCATGTTTGTGTAAATTCAAGGAACAGTATGTGTTCTTTAAAAAAAATCATTTACATATTTCTGGATGATTTTTAAAATAACCTTAACTTCGCCGGGATAGTTCATTGGGGGGGGGGGGGGGGGGTCATTCGACGTTTACAATCGTGCCCGTATGCTTGCTCCAAACAATAATTACACACATGCTCATTTCATTGTAGACAGAGCATTGATAGTAAAAGGTGAGTTTATAATATACTGAAATCACAACAAAAACCTGTCTTATAATCGTGATATATCTTCAATTCGTATGATATCGACTGTTTTCTTTTACAAAATTATTTAGAAAACTATTTCCCACCGCCACTGCTCCCAGTGGTAGTACCTTCGGCAGAAAATATTCCCAATTATTTCAAAGACTATCCATAAGATGTTAGTCTAACAATACCATTAGACGTGTTACTGATTTATTTTAGAACAGATAATTAACAATTGTATTTTTGTGGCAGTAATAACAAATGCATCCAAAACTACATATGTATAATTAGTTGAAAAATATTTCATATAAAGTTTCAATCCAATATATACATATATGTGTGTTACTGAGACACATATTGATATTTAACGGCAAGTTAACATTCCATCGAGCAAAATGGTCACTCATTTGGTTAGAACATATTTATTTATCAAGATATACTTGACATACGACATCTGTACAATACAAATATCAAGACAAGTGGATTGAATTGGAAGCTGCTCACGTTCAAGCAAGAGTTATCTAAAATGATTGTTTCTGCAGGTCAAATGACTGGAAAACCTTGTACGATTAAGTTTGCTGAAATACAGCTTTATAGTTAGTTAATAAAAACTTATAATAACTGTTCTATGTCGAAGACGTGTTATAATTGACATGTTAAACTCAATCCACAGTTATCGTACTCTGTTATTTAAGCAGACTTCGTTGGGAAGCATTGTGTGACGTTTCAGTCAATCGCATACGGTCGTTACTTCGTTTGACCTTGATAGTCACTTTCACGCAAAACTTTGACAAAGTTTCCGAAGTGGAAAAACGACAAATATTTATATAAAATTCCAAGATGAGTTATTTATCGTGGTAAGTCATATACAAATTTGTAGAAATGGGTATTTATATTGAATATATGTTGACGCTGCAGTTTTAAATTTGAAATAAATAAAAGAGCATTGACAGCAAAACGTGCACTATTAATATACTACAATTGTAACGGTAACATGTTTTTAAATAGTGACATTATGAGTTTGTATGATATCGACTGTTTCCTTTAACCCTTATCCTGCTGCATTTCTACAATGGAATGCTCCATCATTCAATTTGGGCAATACCATTTATTGATCAAAAGGGGTGTTTAATGAAAATTCACTGACTGAATAGCGAACAGTGTATGGACGTGCAGCTCGACTTTGGTCTGCAATGGTCTCAAGAGCAGAATCACTTGCCTCCAGCAGGCTAAAGGTCATTATTGAATAAATCACTACTTACCACCACCGCTGCTTCCAGTGGATGTATCTTTTAAAAAATAAAAAAAAGTTTACATTAACTGCATTGGCTATTCAACAAATTGTAAGTCCTCCACGGGCAATATCACTTGTGTAACTGATTCCTTTTGATAAAGTTAATTTAGAATTATTATTTATGGTAGCAATAATAACAATTTACATACCAAATCTAAATTAAATTTTCAATAGAAAGAAAGGGCAATAATTTGAAATTTTTTAGAACATTCTAGCATTGTGTGAAGTTTAATCCAATGCGTATTATTAAAGCAGACACAAAGCGTTATAAATAATAAAACTGAATTTATTTTTCTAACTTTTATCGTTAATTGCATAGAAATCTTCGACTAACTTTTCTACGTCGAAAAAATGCGAAGATTCATGTTAAATTCACTTAGTACTCTGTTGCTTCAAGGTGACTAAATAAAAAGCATAGTGTGAACTTTAACCCAATGCATATAGTTGTACCAGACAGGCAGTGTTATAGATAGTTAAACTGAATTTATTTTTCTATATTGAAAAAGGGTTATAATTTATATTTCATTCAATAAAGAGTTATTATAAAACGTAAGAAGAGAAAGAAATACATGTTATGTAGATCATGTATATATTGATTCAGTGGTTCAAAATTTGATATGACTAAAAGTTTAAAGACAAATGTCAGTGTAGTTTGTTTAGTTCAGACACTTTCACTTCAATTAATCCTGACATGCCTGTGATAAATTAAGAAAACGCGCATAGCCGTTTCAAACGTAAATATGGTCGCTATCAACACAAACAATATGGATCTGGAGCCATAATCCTTCTTTTGCCCTTCTAGCTTCCAGTTACTATTTTCAGCATATTTTGACCGACTAAGCATAGGTTGCGTTCATTGAACGAACTCATATCATGTGAAGCATATTTAAAAAAAGAAACGCAATACTTCTGTTGTAGATTCAGTAAAAGATGCGCCTCGTGCACGTCGTTCGAAAACTGCAACTTCGCCAAAATGTTTTGAAAAAGTAAGGGATTTGATTGCTACTGATGCCAGATATACAACTAGACATATAGCTAAATGCGTTGGTATCTCAGTAGGAGCAGCTCATACATTTCTCAGACGTGATTTAAAAATGAGATGGATAAGTTCAATTGGCTACCCTATCTCCTTACAAAAGAGCAAAAACTTGCTCGGGTAAGGATCGCCAAACAATTGTTGAAACAGTTCCGTAAATACAACAAGATCTGTTGCAAATATCATCACTGGCGATGAGACGTGGGTTCACTTTTATGAGCCCAAGCGAAAGATAAAGAACAAAATATGGGCAACCAAAAGAAACCAAAGACCTTGCATAGCAAAACGCACCATGAGCGTCAAAAAGGTAATGTGTGAAATTTTCTTTACAAATCAAGGTCTGCGCAAACCGTCGACCTGCAACTGGTCTTTGTTGTGTCGTTGCATGACAATGCTTCGTCATACAAAGCGGCCATTGTACGCAGATATCTGAAACAGGAAAAGGTTGTCTCTATTCCCCACCCTCCTTTTTCGCCAGATCTTATCCCTTGTGACATTTCTTAAGAAAGGACACTCTTTTTCGACGAGAAATTGTTAATTTTTCGAAATCATTCAGTTATTTCTTGCTTGAAACAATTAACTTAAACAGTTATATCTGTTCTTTGTCATGCATCACGTAGGCCAGCGGAGCAAGTACCAAAATTGATACTCTTTCACTCTATTGTATCGAATTATGCTTTTCCGCCATTTGTTATAAGAGGCCACTTCATTTCGTTAAAATCGCTACCCGTTTCTTCCGGCCTATGAAAATGCGATACAGTGTGTATTACAATTCGTAAGCAATTGGTAGGCTCTAGTGGATACATCTATTTGCATCGATACACCATTATGCATCGCTTCAATCGTTAAGTTGCACGCGCATCAATTTGGTACATCTACGAGATAGTAGATAGCCTAATCGAAACAGCAATGTAACTCAAAGGGGATCGGACAGGTACGTAACTATGATGATAAATGAAGAAAAATACCACTTTGGAACTTATTATACAAAATGTGGTTAAACATTTTTACATTTTATTAAGGTCGATTAACATATTCCGTGATGGTTTACATGTAACATGGTCGGGATAGCCAGACGAGACAAATTGGCGCACACAATCTTGCACATTCACAAATGGCCATCTTGTATAGATGAGCTTTGTTAGTAAAAGGTATATTTCTAAGCATTATGAAAACACGTTTTGTGATGGCGATATAAGTTCTTATGATATTCAATGTTTTCTTCAATGGCATTATTTATGAATATCCTGTGGTGGCATATTTCTGCAAGCCACATTTCCACTTATTTATGTAGACAGTTTTCTATACAAATGTCACATATCCAGTTATAATCTGGCAAGTGGCAAAAGTGCGTGTTATCCAGATAATTAAGTTAATAGGACAAAACTGCCTGTTAGTGCCCACTTCTGCCATACATATATTCACATAAGTAAGCGGTTATTGTGAAAGTTTTCATGTTATCCAATTAATATTCGTACCCAAATTGACGATTAACAGTTAGACCTTTCGTTCCATATACGGCATTGTCACGGTATATAATATTGAAACGGGGAGAAAATGTATACACGACATTCGGTAGATCATTGGAACGGTATTCCGAGGCCCCTGGCTCGAGTTCTGGTCTGGCTGCACATTTTTCTCATTTTGTGACATTTGGCGCCTACTGCGGGCCCCTGACGGCTGTTCTCGCACCCCGCTGCGGATGGCTTGATAAGACGACTAAGAAGAAAACAGTTTGGTATGACTGGTTAGTCTCGACGCCTTTAATTGCTAAATTTATAAAGTACTCGCTGAAATTCGAGAACAAATTCAAAATGTGTGTGGGGGGAGGAGGGGGAGGGATATGTCATGGTATAGAACTTGAATATTGAAACGAAACGGTGAGAAAATGTGTAGGTCGGGTAGCTCAGTCAGTAGATTAACGGAACGGTATTCCGAAGCCCCGGATTCGAGTCTCGGTTTGACTTCACATTTTTCTCACTCTGTGACAGAATGAATGAGTATAAATCCACCTTATTCACCACCTCTAATGGCTAGTGCCTATAGATATGATTTGGAATTATAAATTTGCATAACTGTTATGCCACTATGTTTCTTCATTTATTCTGTAATGATAGGGAACGATTACGGGATATTGCCAATCATATCTGATTAACTGACAAAAATCAAGATACATAGTTAACGTAAGTGAATATGTGTATGTCAGGAGTGGGCAGAAACAGACAGTTTTTTCCTGTTAAAACGCTTAATTGGATAACAAGCAGTTTTGTTACTTGTCAGATAATAACTGAATAAGTGACATGTTTAAGAAAAATTTCGAGATAAATAAGTGGATATGCGGTTGGCAGAAATATGCCACCATAATATCTACTTACCATCGTCACTGTTTCCGCTGGTTGTATCTTTAAAATAAAATAAGACATATCCGGGCCAATTTAAACGGGCCAGTTTAAGATAAAGATCCATATAATGCTCATATATTCATTAAAAAAAATGTTTATCGTTCAGCGTGGAATCGGACCAAACTCGATAAATTTCTACCTGCAGTCGGCAGACAATAAGCATAAATTAATTGTAGGGATGAAAAACAAATCTTGTTATTTTTGGAAACCTGAACAAAACTTTTATTCTTTGGAAATGAAACTGACAGGTCCGCTGATTTTAAAATCGATCTCTTTTCTTTTTAGTTCATATCAATGTTTTACATATTGTAATATAGACGTTATGACATAGGTTTTGTAATGAGTTTCAAAACCTATTTTTATTCGTATCAATTATATCTATGAAAATGAATTAAAAAAAGAATCGCAGACCGAATGAATTAATCCCAAAGGCGTGACTGATATGCGAGCCAAAACACACACAAGGTCAAACATACCGGCAATGGTAACACCGCAAACAAATAAAAGGACATCGGAGCCCAACTTCTTGAATATGTCAGAAATAAAGAAGTAATGCTGATTAACTATTTACATACCGTTACACTTATTCTCCTCATGTTTGTGTAAATTCAAGGAACAGTATGTGTTCTTTTATAAAAATTCATTCACATATTTCAGGATGATTTGATAATCTTAACTTGGCCGGGATAGTTTCAATGGGGTTTCGCCGATTACAATTGTACCCGCTTGATTGTTCTAAACAAGAATTACTCACATGCTTATTTTGTTGTAGAAAGAGCATAGATAGTAAAAGGTGAGATTATTATATACTGTAATCGCCACAAAAAACCTGTCATATAACCGTGAAATATCTTCATTTCGTATGATATCGACTGTTTGTTTGTTTGTTTGTTTATGTCGAATACATGTTTTAATGGATATGCAAAACTCATTGTATGAAGTAAGTCAATCGCATACTGTCGTTATTGCGGTTGACCTTGATAGTCACTTTCACGCAAAACTTTTTTTCGAAGTGGAAAAAGAACAAATATTTATATAAAATTCCATCAAGAGTTATTTGTCGTGGTAAATCATATATAAATTTTTACAAATTGCAACGTGACAATGTTCTTAAATAGTGTCATTATGAATTTGTATGATATCGACTGTTTCCTTTAACTCTTAGACTGCTAAATTTCTACAATGGAATGCTCCATCATTCAATTGGGGAATGTCATTTATTGTTAAAAAGAGGTGTTCACTGAAAATTAACTTACTGAATAACGAACGGTGCAGACCATAATCAGCCTGCACTGAGGTGCAGGTCGACCTTGGTCTGCAATGGTCTTAAATGCAGCATCACTTGCCTCAAGCAGGCTTAAGGTCATTATTGAATAAACAACTACTTACAACTGCCGCTGCTTCCAGTGGATGTATCTTTAAAAAGAAAAAGAAATGTTTACATTAATTGCTTTGGCTATTCAACAAAATGTAAGTCTTACACTGGCAATATAGCTTTGTAACTGATTCCTTTCGAAACAGTTAATTTAAAAATTGTAATTTATTGCAACAATGATAACAATTATTTGCTAGCAATTATATCAATTTGCATACCAAATTTAAATCAGATTTTCTATCTAAGGAAAGGGCAATAATTTGAAAACATTTAAGAACAAAATTAGTGCACTTTTGTAATAGCATCTGATGCGAAAACTTTGATAATAGCTGCACACACAAAGCTGCATTCAAGTCGTAATTTAATCTATAATTTTAACAGACTCCAACGAAACAATATATTTTATTTCTATAATAATGATGGGAATGATGTTTTATTTTAAGTTCTAATCCTATATATATATAGCTATAAATGAGACGCATATTGATATATAACTGCATGCAAACATTTCATCGAATTCTAACAGTCTAAATGGGTCTCAAGAAATATCAGCTTCAACCGAGAGTTATCTAACATGATTGTTCAGCAGGTCAGATGACTAGAAAACCTTGTATATTGTCCGATTCATTTGTCTGTTTCTGAGATACACCTTTATCGTGAATTGCAGAGAAAACTTCGACCAACTTTTCTACGTCGACAAGTTGCAAAGATTCATGTTAAATTCACTTAGTATACATCTAAAACTCTTTGCTTCACGGTGACTAAAAAACATAGTGTGAACTTTAATCCAATGCATATAGTTTACCCGACAGGCAGTGTTATAGATAGTTAAACTGAATTTATTTTTCTATATTGAACTAGGGCTATAATTTATATTTCATTCAATCAAGAGTTATTATGAGACGTAAGAAGAGAAAGAAATACATGTTATATTATAGATCATGTATATAGTGATAGCTCAAAATTGGATAAAACTAAAAGTTTAAGACAAATGTCAGTGTGGTTTGTTTAGTTCAGACACTTCTCTTTAGTTAAACCACATCCCTGTCAAAAATTACCAAAACGTGCACAGCCGTTTCAAACGTAAATGTTGTCGCTATCAACACAAACAATATGGATCTGGAGCCTTAATCCTTCTTTCGCCCATCTAGCTTCCAGTCACTATTTTCAGCATGTTTTAACCGACTAAGCATAGGTTGTGTTTACAGAACGTACTCGTAACATGAAAAGCATATCGA
This sequence comes from Mercenaria mercenaria, assembly GCF_021730395.1. Lineage (NCBI taxonomy): Eukaryota > Metazoa > Mollusca > Bivalvia > Venerida > Veneridae > Mercenaria > Mercenaria mercenaria. The sequence continues at coordinate 18,639,491 of NC_069376.1, read as the reverse complement.
AAAGGACGAAACACGTTTTAGTTTTAATGCTCTACGAGGGGTGTTCATATGTGAATACAACTAGGCCAATATCTCGCTTTGAACAATGATTTGCACGAAAATGGTACATGTATCACTTAAAAGGTTTTGTGTAAGCCCTCCATTGATAAATACATGTTAAAACCCTTCAGTCAGCTTTGACGATAGCTCGATTAACACTATCTACTCGTTTACACTAAAGCTAATATGGTTGGGAACAGGTCTCATTTCACTAACAAAATACGGACCTATATCAAGAACCGCTGTTTTCGTGGTATAAAGGCGAAAGACATATTTAATGAAATATCTCATGTTATGGGAACAATGAACTTTCATTTTCATCTGTCACACAGAGGTGTAAGAAATTTTAAAGTGGTGTAGATTAGTAAAAGATGCGCCTCATGCATGTGCCGTCCGAAAACTACAACTTCGCCAAAAAAAGTTGAAAAAGTAAAGAATTTGATTGCTACCGATGAAAGGTTTACTTGGTATTAAGCTAAATGCGTTGGTATCTCAGTATGAGCTACTCATACAATTCTCGGACGAGATCTAAAAATGAGAAGGATAAGTGCCCGATGGATATCCCATCTCCTTACAAAAGAGCATACAATTGCTCAGGTAAGAACCAAACAATTGTTGAAACAGTTACCTAAATACATAAATCGATCTTTCGGAAATATCATCACCGGCGATCAGACGTAGGTTCTTTTTTATGAGCCCAAGCGAAAAGACATTGCAAAGCAAAACGCACGATGAGCGTCAAAAAAGTAATGTATGAAGTTTTCTTTACAAATCAAGATCCTCGCAAACCGTCGACCAGCAACTTGTTTTCATGCTGTCAGGTTGTTGCATGACAATTCTTCGTCACACAAAGCGGTCATTGTACGCGAATGTCTGAAACAGGAAAAGTTTGTCGTGCTTTCTCAACCTTCTTATTCGCCCGATCTTGCCCCTTGTGACTTTTTCTTCAAAAACACCTTGCTGGAGGAAAATATCAAACGTAAAAATCTCGGTCCGGCCATTTTCCAGTGACTGAACAGTATATCTCGAAATGATAATGAAAACGCCTTTTACAGTTGGATTAAAAGACTGAAATTTTGTATATCACATAGTGGTGAGTATTTTGAAGGATTGAGAATTATTTTGGCATGGTTTGTGAAGCACTTCTGAAAACTAGCCTAGTTGCATTTATATTTGAACACCCCTCGCGTCAAATACAGAATGACCGTTTGTGAAATATCAGCAAACTGAGGAAATCTATAATTTAACTATTTACTCAGCAGCTATGTATCCATTCCTGGAATTAGTTTACGTGTTTGTATTCATTTCTTCTTGACTTGAGAAGGGACATTCTTTTTCGACGAGAAATTGTTAATTTTTCAAAATTGATCAATTATTCCTTGCTTGAAACAGTTAACTTAAATGGTTATATCTGTTTTGAATCTTGAATCACGTAGGTCAGCAAAGATAGTACCAAAATTGATACTCCTTCAACTCCATTATATCGAATTATGCCTTCCCGCCATTTGTTTTAAGAGGTCTTTACATTTCGTTAAAATCGATACCCGGTTCTTCCGGCATATGGAAATGCGATACAGGGTGTATAACATATATACATCGATTTGCTTCGATACACCAATATCCATCGCTTCAATCGGTTAAGTTGCATGAGCATCAATTTGGTACACCTGCGAGACAGTAAATAGCCTAATCGAAACAGCAATGTGTCTTTATCTAATAGGTACTAAAGGGGTTTGAACAGATACATATTTATTATGATTTACCTGTAACGTGGTCGGGATAGCCAGACAAGTCAAATCAGCGCAAACAATCTTGCACAATCTTGCAAATGGCCATCTTGTATAGATGAGCTTTTAGTAGTAAAAGGTATATTTCGAAGCATTATGAAAACACGTTTTGTGAGGGCGATATATGCTCAGTTCGTATGATATTCAATATGTTTTACAAAGATATTATTTATGAATAAGCTTCTTACCATTGTTACTGCTTCCGCTGGTTGTATCTTTAAAATAAAAAGATAGATAAATTATTGCACTGCAGCTTAGATCACGGTGCTCTGTTTGGATAAAATGTGTGAAATGATTTTTTGACGGGCTGTTGCTCGGAAAGCTTTTTCTTCAAGATAGACTAAATGGTGCCTTTCAGAGCCTGGTTTTGGAAATAAGATGTAAGAGTATGATAACAATTTTATGAGACAAAGGCTTTCAGGAAATCATGAACTTGGAGTTTTGATTTTACACCGCAGTTAAACAATCAGTGTAAGATAAAATTACAATAATACATAATTCAAAATGTAAAGTCAGGCGGATCGGACAAACACAATAAATTTCCACTTGCAGTCCGGAGACAATATGCATATACATTAAATGTAGGGACGGAAAACAATTCTCGTTATTTTTTGATACCTGAAGAAAACTTATATTCTTTGCAAATGAAACTGACCGGTTCGCTGATTTTTAATCAATCTCTTTTCCTTTTAATACATATCAAAGTTTTACATACTGCAATATAAACGTTATGACATAGGTTTTATAATGAGTTTCGCAAGCTATTTTTACTCGTATCAATTTATATCTATGAAAATGAATTAATATAAAAAGGAATCGCAAGACAAATGAATGAATACCGAAGGCGTGATTGATATGCACACCAAAACACACACAAGGTCAAACATACCGGCAATGGTTAGAACGAAAACTAAAAAAGTATTCACATATTTCAGGATGACTAATATTCTTAACATAACCGGGATAGCTTCAATGGGGTAAATCGACGATTTATGTCGAAGACATCTTTAATGGATATTTAAAACTCAATCCGCAGTTATCGTACTCTTTTCTTTAAGTAGGCTTCGTTGAGAAGCATAGTGTGAAGTTTCAGTCAATCGCATATTGTGGATATTGCGGTTGACCTTGATAGTCACTTTCACGCAAAACTTTGACAAAGTTTTCGGAATGGAAAAAAGACAAATATTTAATCTATAAAATTCCATCAAGAGTTATTTATCTTGTTAAATCATCTACAAATTTTTGCAGGAATGAGTGTTTATATTGAATATATGTTGATGCGACATTTTCAAATTTGTAATGAATAAAAGAGTACTGACAGAAATAGGTGCACTTTTAATATACTACAACTGCAACGTAACCATGATCTTAAGTAGTGACATTATGAATGTGTATGATATCGACTGTTTCCTTTAATCCTTAGACTGCTAATTTCCACAATGGAATTCTCCATCCTTCGATTTGGCAATGCCACTTATTGTTAAAAACAGGTGTTCACTGAAAATTAACTTACTGAATAACGAACGGTGCAGACCATGATCAGCCAGCACTGAGGTGCAGTTCGACCTTGGACTGCACTGGTCGCAAATGCAGAATCACTTGCCTCAGGCAGGATAAAGATCATTACTGAATAAACAACTACTTACCACCGCCGATGCTTCCTGAGGATGTATCTTTTAAAAGAAAATAAGTTTACATTAATTGCATTGGCTATTTAACAAACTGTAAGTCATACACTGGCAATATAACTTTGTAACTGATTCCTTTTGAAACAGTTAGATTAAATATTGTAATTTATTGCGGTAATAATAACAATTATTTGTTAGCAATTATAGAAATTTGCATACTAAATTTATATCGGATTTTCTAACTAAGGAAAGGGCAATTATTTGAAATCATTTTAGAACAAATTTAACGGACTTTTGCAATAGATTCTGATGCAAAATCTTTGATAATAGTTGCACACACGTAGCTGCACTCAGATCGTAATTTCATCTTTAATTTTAACTCACTACGACGCAACATTGCATATCTTTGCTATAATAATGATGGGAATGATATTTTATTTTAAGTTCCAATCCAATATATCTATAAATGAGACGCATATTGATATCTAACTGCATGCAAATATTTCATCGAATTCTAACAGTCAGAATGGGTCTCAAGTATTTTCAGTTTCAACCGAGAGTTATCTAACATGATTTTTCAGCGGGTCAGATGACTAGAAATTTTTATTTGATTTTTCGATCCGGTTCAGTTTTCTGTTTCTGAGATATAGTTTCATCGTTAACTGCATAGAAATCTTCGACCAACTTTTCTACGTCGAAACATTGCAAAGATTCATGTTAAATTCACTTAGTACTCTGTTGCTTCAAGGTGACTAAAAAGCATAGTGTGAACTTTAATCCAATGCGTATAGTTGTATCAGAAAGGCAGTGTTATAGATAGTTAAAATGAATTTATTTTTCTATATTGAACAAGGGCTATAATTTATATTTTATTCAATCAAGAGTTATTATAAGACGTAAGAAGAGAAAGAAATACATGTTATGTAGATCATGTATATATTGATTCAGTAGCTCAAAATTGGATAGAACTAAAAGTTTAAGACAAAGGTCAGTGTGGTCTGTTTAGTTCAGACACTTCTCTTAAATTAAACCACATGCTTGTCATAAATTACGAGAACGTGCACAGCCGTTTCAAACGTAAATGTGGTCGCTGTCAACACAGACAATATGGATCTGGAGCCTTAATCCTTCTTCCGCCCGTCTAGCTTACAGTCACTATTTTCTGATGTTTTAACCGACTAAGCATAGGTTGTGTTTACGGAACGTGCTCGTAACATGAAAAGCATGTTAAAAAAAAAACGCAACACTTTTTACTTTTAATGCTCTACGAGGGGTATCCAAATGCGGATACAACTAGGCCAATATCTCGCTTTTAACAATGATTTGCACTAAAAAGGCACATGTATCACATAAAGGGTTGTGTACGCTCTCCATTGATACAATACATGTAAAAATCCGTTCAGTCTAGCTTTGACAATAGCTCGATTAACACTTTCTACTCGTTTACTTTAAAGCTAATATTGTCGGGAACAAGTCTCATTTCACTGACAAAGTACGGTCATATATCAAGAACCGCTGTATTCTTGGTATACAGGCGAAAGACAAATTTAATGAAATATCTCTAGTTATGGGAACAATGAACTTTCTTTCTCATCTGTCACACGGCGGTGTAAGAAATTTAAAAGTGGTGTAGATTCAGTAAAAGATGCGCCTCACGCATGTGCCGTCTGAAAATTGCAACTTCTCCAAAAAAAGTTTAAAAAGTAAAGTATTTGATTGCTACCGATGCAAGATTTACTAGGTATTAAGCTAAATGCGTTGGTATCTCAGTAGGACTGCTCATACAATTCTCAGATGTGATTTAGAAATGAAAAGGATAAGTGCCCGATGGATACCCCATCTCCTTAAAAAAGAGCATAAACATACAGGGGCCTACCGGTTGTCGCAGCTGGATGGGGGAACTGTTGCAGAAGGTCGTGCAGATCATTGTATAAATTTTAAAGTCGCGCTTGGCGGCGGTCGGGTGGGGCTCCCTGCTCTTTGTTGGGTCCCTAGACTTCGCAGGGCTCCAAATTGAGTTCGATTCGTTGCGGGTTTGGCCTTATGCACTACAGGGGTCATTTCTGTATTTCTGGCTTCTTGTCTTGCTGCAACTGGGGACCACGTACGGAGGTGTTGCTTCAAGCTTTATGAGAACTCAGGTGTTGGTCTGTTTTGGTCCATCGGGGACTCTGGGGATGTTATCGGAAGGCTAGAGAGCAGACACTCCGGATGTTCGAAGGTGGGTGCTTGTGGTTTTTCTGCTCTTTGTGCTGGCTTACCGCATGGTCTTGTTGGAGACAAACTAGTGGCTTTGGGTGGGAGGGCGTTTGCAGGAGAAAGCGTTAATTATCTGGCTTGTAGTGGGGCTGGGACGTTCTTTTATGGCAGTGCGTTTGAGGATGCAGCCTATGGCGTTGAGGTCGGGTTTGTGAAGCTCTAAAGTTTCTACAGGATGATGTGTTTGTCGGGTTTGGCAGTGAGGCTTGTTGCTGGTTTGTTCTTGAGCTATTGTGGGCGGGATTTCATGCTTGGTTTGTCTACTGAGACACAGTTTCAGGTTGTTGAGGCTTTTAATGAACCCTCAGGGTGTCTTGGTGGTATTATAGGTATTGACAACCAATATTTTTCGGAAATGGTGGGATGTGTTAGCCCTTGGGTGTGTGTGGGGGGAGGTTGCGGCTTGGCAGGGTTGATGCTTCTGGTTTGGGGGCGTCGTTTCTGGATTTGAATTTGGGGATTGTGATTGGTGGTGTAGAAACGAAGATGTATGGTGGAGGGGACGATTTTGGTTTTGAAATTGTGAACTTTCCCCGTTTTGGTGGGGGTGTCCCTCGAGCAACATAATACGGTGTCTGTGTCAGCTTATTAGTTTTGCAAGAGCTTGCTCAAAGATAGATTATTTTAGTGACAGAAATCTTCGTGTCGCCAGGAGAGGTTGTTGCAGCAGGGTTGCCGTTGTTGTGGACTGCGGAAGGCTTTTGGTTAATTTTACTACAGATGGTCGGGGCTGTTGGAAAAATATAATACGTCCCTTAAAACTCTTTTAAATCATGGACTTACACAACCGGAATGCTGTGGGGATGTGGTTTATGGAATTCGGAGAGTTGGACGTGCCCCTTCTTTCGGTCAAATGTTTGTGAGGTTGGTTAAAAAGTTTATCAAAAGAGGATGTGGTGCGAGAGTCGTGAAGCACAGTGCATGTTTGGTGACTGACCCCTCTAAAGTTAAATGCTACGCTTTCCTATTTGATGGCGCGATGACTAATAAAATGTAAGACTCCATGATGCTTTTCTCCTAAATCCTACATACAACGGACGGAGGGAGGGAGTTGATTTTCGTCTTACAGTTTTCTTAGTCGTGCCCTTGAGGGTTGAGCTCTTGTTGCTCTGACTTCAGACAAGTTGTTGAGTACATTGGTGTAAATATACCTTAAATTTACCTTAATTTTATGTTTTGCTTTATTAATCAGTTATTTTTGCACTGGTGTTAGAGCCTTTCTCAGCGGGGATTTTGTTTGCATTGTGTTGTTTGGCTTGTTGATGGTGAGGTGGGTGCGGGGTTGGCGTGCCCTGGGCGCGTTTGGACCCCCAGTTTCCTTTGTATGGGTTGCTGGCCGTTCTAGTGCGGTGCCCCTATTTTCAACTCGTTTTGTCTGTCTTGTGTTGTCTGTTGCGTATGTATTTTTGTTTGTTATAAGCGTTTTCCTCCGCCTCACTCCCCTTATTGCCCGCTCCTTTCCCTTGCATTTACGCTACTTTTAGCATCCCCTCCCTCTTTACTTTTAGTAAATTTTCGTGGCTCCCCTTTGTTTTGGCAGCCGAATCCTAAGACGTTACTTGATTGATTTTTCCTACTTGTATGGGTGCGTTTGTTTGCTTGTGAGTCTATTACGGTGCCCTGCTGTTTTCTTGTGTGTTATTTGTTATTCAGTTGATCGTAGTTGTATGTTTATCTTTAGTACATGAGTGTCTGCCCTATTGTGGTTTACGTTGTAGTGCGACTGCTTCTAAAGAACATGGCATTCCCTTGTATATTCGCCCTTGTTAAACTTTCCCCTTTGGGTTCCTTCACCCTCCCCACCCCCGCCCCGATCCCATATTGCCCTTAACTATTTTTTTCCCCTTCATCAATATTTAGCATGAATTAATATGTTCTTGTTGGATGTTTGAAGCAACCCGTCTGAAATATTTTTCCATTACAGCTTCTTTTTGTTTTTGGGAAATGCGTGGCTCTGGGGCTGTGTTTTTGGTGCTCTGTGCTTCCGAGAAATCTACCCTTACCTATTATCTTTTGCTCGGGAAAGAACCTAACAATTGTTGAAACTGTTCCCTAAATACATAAATCGATCTTTCGGAAATATCATCACCGGCGGTTAGACCTGTGTTCTATTTTTTGAGCCCAAACAAAAGATACAGAACAAAATACGGACAAACAAAGGAAGCCAAAGACCTTGCAAAGCAAAACGCACAATAAGCGTCAAAAAAAAGTAATGTATGAAATTTTCTTTACAAATCAAGGTCCTCGCAAACCGTCGACCAGCAACTGGTGTTCGTGCGGTCAGGTTGTTGCAATGACAATGCTTCGTCACACAAAGCGGTCATTGTACGCGAATATCTGAAACAAGAAAAGTTTGTTGTGCTTTCTCACCCTCCTTATTCGCCAGATCTTGCCCCTTGTGACTTTTTCCTCAAAAAACACTTTGCTGGAAGAAAATATCAAACGCAAAAATCTCGGTCCGGCTATTTTCCAGTGACTGAACAGCATACCTCGAAAAGATAATGAAAACGCCTTTACAGTTGGATTAAAAGTCCGAAACTTTTTATAACACATAGTGGTGAGTATTTTGAAGGATTGAGAATCATTATGGCATGTTTTATGAAGCACTTCTGAAAATAAGCCTAGTTGCATTCATATTTAAACGCCCCTCGCATCATATACAGAATGACCGTTTGTGAAATATTAGCAAACTGAGGAGCTCTATAATTTAATTATTTACTCAGCACCTATGTATCCATTCCTGGAATTAGTTTACGTGTTTATATTCATTTCTTTTTTTACTTGAGAAGGGACACTCTCTTTCGACGATAAATTGTTAATTTTTCAAAATTAATCAGTTATTCCTTCCATGAAACAGATAACTTAAATGGTTATATCTGTTTTGTGCATATACATTAAATGTAGGGATGGAAAACAATTCTCGTTATTTTTTGATACCTGAAGAAAACTTATATTCTTTGCCAATGAAACTGACCGGTTCGCTGATTTTTAATCAGTCTCTTTTCCTTTTAATACATATCAAAGTTTTAACATACTGCAATATAAACGTTATGACATAGGTATTATGATGAGTTTCACAAGCTATTTTTATTCGTATCAATTTATATCTATGAAAATGAATTAATATAAAAAGGAACCGCAAGACAAATGAATGAATACCGAAGGCGTGATTGATATGCACGCCAGAACACACACCAGGTCAAACATACTGGCAATGGTTAGAACGCAAACAAATTGAAGGACATTGAAGCCCATCTTCTTGAATATGTCAGAAAATAAAGAGGTTTCATTGGTTAACTATGCACATACCGTCATCCGAATTCCCCTTAAGTTTGTGTAAATTCAAGGAACAGCATGTGTTATTTTATAAAAATTTATTCACATATTTCAGGATGATTAATATTCTTAACATAACCGGGATAGCTTCAATGGGGTAAATCGATGATTTATGTCAAAGACATGTTTAATGGATATTTAAAACTCAATCCACAGTTATCGTACTCTTTTATTTAAGCAGGCTTCTTTGGGAAGCATCCTGTGAAGTTTCAGTCAATCGCATATTGTGGTTATTGCGGTTGACCGTGATAGTCACTTTCACGCAAAACTTTGACAAAGTTTTCGAAATGGAAAAAAAGACAAATATTTAATCTATAAAATTCCATCAAGAGTTATTTATCTTGGTAAATCATATACAAATTTTTGCAAGAATGAGTGTTTATATTGAATATATGTTGACGCGGCAATTTTAAATTTGTAATAAATAAAAGAGTATTGACAAAAAAAGGTGCACTTATAATATGCTACAACTGCAACGTAACCATGTTCTTAAGTAGTGACATTATGAATGTGTATGATATCGACTGTTTCCTTTAACCCTTAGACTGCTAATTTCTACAATGGAATTCTCCATCCTTCAGTTTGGGAAATGTTACAACGGTGCAGACCATGATCAGCCAGCACTGACGTGCAGTTCGACCTTGGACTGCACTGGTCGCAAATGCAGAATCACCTGCCTCAAGCAGGATAAAGGTCATTACTGAATAAACAACTACTTACCACCGCCGCTGCTTCCAGTGGATATATCTTTAAAAAGAAAAAAAAAGTTTACATTAATTGCATTGAATATTCAACACACACTGGCAATATAACTTTGTAACTGATTCCTTTTGAAACAGTTAATTTAAATATTGTAATTTATTGCAGCAATAATAGCAATTATTTGCTAGCAATTATAACAATTTGCATACCAAATTTAAATACTCAGATTTTCTAACTAAGGAAAGGGCAATAATTTGAAAACATTTTAGAACAAAATTAACGCACTTTTGTGATAGCATCTGATGCAAAAATAAACTTTGATAATAGCTGCACACACGTAGCTGCATTCAAGTCGTAATCATGTGGGAAAATGAGACCTATCGCGAAAATCGCCACAAAAGCCGATAATAAGTTTGGCCAGGTTAATCTGCTGTCGAGACTGTTTGGTAGTTTTCGGCCTACTCCGTATTTTAAGCCGATGTCTAACAAGTAATCCCTTCTTCGCCAATGTATTTGCCAAGTCTTATTTACAGTGATTGCAAATAAATTGAAACTAATTGGAACCTAAATGGTATGTGGTGGATTAATCAGAATACCTGTATAACGGTATTCTCAACAAACACATTATTATAAAACCGAACAATCACTTTACCTAGGCACCAGCTCGTAATGAAATAATGCACGGAGGGGCACCTAGGGTCTTCCTCCACCATAAAAGCTGGAAAGTCGCCATATGACCTACAATTCTGTCGGTGCAAGGTTAAACCCAACAAAAAAAAGAAACATGGTCATAATTTAATGAAGGCCGTATTTAGAAAAAAAATATCAGTCAAACTATTCACCGAAAACATCACTAAAATGATCTAAAATTGCCGAAACAGCTAAATTTTCTATTGATCCGCAGTCTGCTAAAGGCAAAGATAGCAGAAACTGTAACAAAAAAGTGTTAAAGGTATTGCATGAGTAAGTGTTCATTGCTCATCTCTTCATGTTATTGAGGATTAAATAAAATTATAGGTTAATCCACTATTAAATTTCAATTTCATATATTTTTACTTGTTATTTACCAAAACATGAATTAAAACTTATAAACTACAATCATTTTTGTGAAAACTTTTTGATGTGTCATACCCTCTATGGAAATGAAACAGTAGATAGTAAGCAAACATATAATTATGACATATTAGATGAGTATTTATGCTGTAGTTTGAAATAGGGGCTACGGACACTACAGAATATGTCGCTTTCCAACACCGCAGCTATTAAACATACTGATACTTGCATAAGTTTTGGAACCCTCAACAATAACACGTATACATAATTCGTAAGTAATTAAAGCAAAATGAAACATTTTAGCTGAAAATTAAATGACCTACGTAACACAGCCGCGAAAAAAGATAAAAAATAACGGTCTTCATTTGAACTTTAACATGCCGTCATCAATATAGCTTGATCTTGTCTGAGTCGAAACGTCAAAATAACATTCCAATGCCGATCTAAAATAACATCTGAAAATAGCGACTCCAAAGTTTCTTCTAAAATAGCAGTGAATATTAAATTATAATACTTTGTACTTGCACAAAGACTTCGCATAATTATGATATAGGTGAGCTCGAATGTACAGGTGAAACAACACACCACAAGATTAAATTTCCTCCGTACTTTCCTTCCGAACAAATTAAGGTCGTCTAAAGAAAACGTATGTAAGAATAGATCTATGAGATTATTTGCAAATGTATTCAATACCCAGAACGGTTCAGATTCAAATGAGTTAAAACAGAAATAAGTTCATTCTAATTTTTCAATAATCTTAAAAATTCTGTACGGCTTAGAGAGACTAGCTGCAGCTGTTGTCTTGAAAAACATTAAAAATTGACTCTAATGTCGAAATATAGACCAGGCCGATCTTTCTAAGTTCGTAAATTAGTGTTTCAGGATTTTGTCTTATATCTGTACACTGTTTCATAGGAATAACTTTGGATTTCTGTCACCATACCGTACACTTTTGGCCGACGTCTGTCCGTACACCGACAGAATAACCTCGGTCTTCTGTCCGTACACTTGACAAATTTTAAAACGAGTAATTTTTTAAGAAATATGCGGTTTTCAGGGCACTGATACACACGTTTTGTCTATGTAAATAGTTTATGTGTACTTCATAAAATGGCAGAAAGCGCACAAGAAATGGATGAAAAATTCGAAGAAACCGAGTCTCTCTTCCCTTATTTTTTCCCGTTGTTTTTGTTGCATTCAAGGGCAAAGTTTAGAAAATCGAGCCGATGTCTGAGGTAATGGTATACAGCCGATGAAAACAAATGTCTATGCCGTGTTATACGATAAAAAGTTTCCCCTAAATGAAATATTTAACAGATTAATCAATGGACAAACAAGGAGCCTACCTTTCCGAAATATTCACGTCCGCTATCATTACTTTTTCATGCCATACACTAGGTCACGTGACAGCATACAATTATTGTGTGAAATTTGACTCCAATGTATATAGTTTTCATATGATGTAATAAGAGAAAGAAATAGGTCTTATGTAGATCATGTTTGTGTTGATTCGTCAGTTTAAAATCTGATATAACTAAAGGTTTAAGACAAATGTACGTGTGGTTAATTAAGTTCAGGCACTTCAAAACTTAAAATCACACGCTTAAGATTAAATATGAAAACGTGCACAGCCGCCGTTTACAACGTAAATATGGTCGCTATAAACTGAAACAATATGGATCTGGAGTCTTCATCCTTCTTTCGCCCTTCTAGCTTCCAGTCACTGTTTTCATCATGTTTTAAAAGACTAAGCATTGTTGCGTTCATGAAACTACGTGCTTGTAACATATTAAGCATATTATAAAAAAAAAGTCCTGAATTAATTCACGTGTTCATATTTATTTCTTCTGACAAGGGACATCCTGTTTCGACGAGAAATTGTTAATTTTTCAAAATCAATCACGTATTTCTTGCTTGAAACAACTAACTTAAATGGTTATAATTTTTATCTGTTCTGTGTCGTGCATCCAGTAGGGAAGCGGAGCTAGTACCGAAATTGATTATCTTCAACTCCATTGAATTGAATTTGGCTTTTCCAACATTCGTTATAAGAGTCCTCCTTTTTTTCGTTAAAATCGCTACCGGTTTCTTCCGGCATACAAAAATGCGATACAGGGTTTATAACAATTCGTAAGCAATTGGTAGTTTCTATTGTATACATCGGTTTGCCTCGATTCACTAGTATCCATCGCTTCAATCGGTTAAGTTGCTCGAGCATCATTTTAGTACCTCTGTGAGACAGAAGATAACCTTATCAAAATAACGAGGTGTCTGCTTCTAATAGGCTCATCCAAGTGGTTTTGGGCAGGAACATGACTATGATGATGAATTAAGAAAAACACCGCTTTTGAAATTATTACACAAAATGTGGTTAAAAAACATTTTAAAAAGGTCGATCAACATATTCCGAGATGGTTTACATGTAACATGATCGGGATAGACAGACGGGGTAAATCGGCCCACACAATCTTGCACGTTTCATAGCAGACCATCTTGTATAGATATTGGCATTAATAGGAAAAGGTATATTTCTAAGCTTAACGGAAAACGTTTTGTGATGGCGATAGATGCTCAGTTCGCATGAGATTCAATGTTTTCTGCGAAAACATTATTTATAAATAACCTACTTATCGTCGCCGCTGCTTCCGATGGTCGTATCTTTAAACTAAAAATAGATATATTATTGCATTGCAGCTTAGATAACGGTGCTCTGTTTGGATAAACTGTGTGAAATAATATACTCAGAAAGCTTTTTCTTTAAGGCAGGCAAAATGGATTCTTTCAGAGCATTGTTTTGAAGAATTAAATGTTGGAGTATATTAACAATTATATGTAGGCAAAGGTTTTCACGAAATCATAACTTCGGTGTTTTGATTTTATATCGCAATCAACGAGCAGTTTAAGATAAGATGAAAATAATTCATAATTAAAAATGTTAAGTTAGGCAGATCGGACACAATAAATCCCCCCACCCCCGCTTGGAGTTGGGAGACAATATGCATGTGTATTAAATGTAGGGATAAAAACAATTCTTCGCGGGCTTCCCGTTATTTTTAGATATCCGAACTAAATTTGGAATCTTTGCAAATGAAACTGACCCGTCAGCAGATTTTAAGTCCTTTCAGTGAAAGTTTTTACTTATTGCGTTAGGATATAGGTTAGGTTTTATGATGTGATGCGCAAGATATTTTTATTCGTATCAATTTTTATCTTTGAAATTAATATTAAAGAAAATCGCAGACCAGTAAATGAATCATCAAGGCGTGATTGATTTGCACGCTCAAACATATGTAATTCAAACATACTGGCAATGGTTACAACGCAAACAATCAAAAGGTCACTGAAGCACATCCCCTTGAATATATCAGAAATAAAGAGATAACATTGGTCAACTATGCACATACCGTCATTCGTATTTCCCTCATGTTTGTGTTAATACAAGAAATCACAACAGAATGAGCCCCGAAGATTAAAATGTGAAATTTTTATTTTTGAAACAAGTACACAAGTACTCAATGACTCAGCAAAACATGATACAGGAACACTTGCTATGTCTGCCAAGCAAATTTTAATTTCAACAAAAAAATAACAGTTTGAAGTACATTATAGTTTATACATTATTACCAAATTCTTATCATTATAGTTAATCTAAATTACTTCATTCACTTCAAAATAAACATCTAGAAATAAAATTGATAAAGAACAAAGCTATTTGAAACACGCAAAATTGTAGCAAATTGCGCGCCTTAAACATTGTACTAGGTCTGACATTTGTTTTTCAGATGAAGATGTCTTCTTTAAAGACTAAATTAAGCAAATACTTTATTATCGAAAAATCACTTACCAGCATCACTGCTTCCGCTCGAAGAATCTCTAAACTCGAAATTTCTGAAGACGTTACGAATGACTTTTCTTCTGACCTGTGACACATGAAGAATGTAAAAAAAAAAAGCCTGAAGTTATAGGTAGAATCCTCTTTGTTTTCAAGGCCAGACAATATTGGAGGTGGCAAGTTATAAAATAGTTCATTTGTTTCAACTGCCATTGTTTCTAAACGTGTCACATTTAACGATGGTAATTTAGCCGACTTTAACAATCCATGATAGAAACAACTGTAGTCATTTTAATAGATTAAGTTGTTTGCTGCCTTAGTACAAATATTTTATATGGTTAAAAATCTGTAAATTAAAGTCAATGCCAATTCGTAATAATTTTACCTCATCCTCGCAATTTATTACAGTACTACCTATGTTAAATTTTGGTGATTTATCCTTTGTTTTTTATGCCTCCGAAATCATTAGTCCTCCACCTCTGATTCATGTGGGGAAGTTGGCAGTTACTTGCGGAGAACAGGTTTGTACTGGTACAGAATCCAGGAACACTGGTAGGGTTAACTGCCCCCCGTTACATGACTGAAATAATGTTGAAAAACGGCGTTAAAACCAAAACAAAAAACAAACAAGAGGGCCATGATGGTCCTATATCGCTCACCTGTTATCATTGCACTTGAGGACAAGGAGGTCAGGAACAGGAACAACAAAGGAAAGAAATTTAACCAAAAAGAAAAAAAAAATTTTACAAGGTACAGATATGTCAAAATACACCTAAAAATGGGAGGTACCATCCATGTTGTACCACAGAAAAGTGGTCTACGGCAAATAATAAAAAAGTTACTAAAATAAGCTATTTATATTAACGTAAAAGGGAAGTGATTAAAAAGAAAATTATTGTAAGTGAACAAAAGAAGGATCTGCCAAATAAATCTGTTGACATAAATGAAAATTCAGATCAGTATCTTCATTAGTTACGGAGATATACCCATTCTAATTTGAAATAAAGGGAGGTAATTTGAAATAAAATCAGTCCATAGTTATCTACCCTGATTGACTCAGTCCAACTAATGATAATAATGAAATTTCAAATAAGTCCTATAAATACTTAATGATATAAATCCATTTTAACTACAATCAGGTGAGGTAATCAGATATCAAATAACTCCGGAACCTACGATTGGATCTGATTTGTCATGGAATCCAAGATTTATTGTTGTTGAAGATATTTTGGAAGTTTGTATCAAATAAAACCATAAATGAAGTCTCTACATGGCTGCAAATAGCCCATTTTGGACCTTCAAGGGGCCATAACTATTGGAACCCATGACGGAATTTGGCCAGTTCAAGAAAGGAACCAAGATCTTGTGGTGATACAAGTTGTGTGCAAGTTTGGTTAAAATCAAATCATAAATGAAGTTGCTATTGTGCAGACAAGGTCAAAATAGCTAATTTTGGCCCTTTCAGGGGCCATAACTCTGAAACCCATTATGGGATCTGGCCGGTTCAACAAAGGAACTGAGATCTTATGGCAACACAAGTTTTGTGCAAGTTTGATTAAATTCAAATCATAAATGAAGCTGCTATTGTGCAGACAAGGTCAAAATAGCTATTTCTGGCCCTTTCAGGGGCCATAACTCTTGAACCCATATAGGAATCTAGCCAGTTCAAGAAAGGAACCAAGATCTTATAGTGATACAAGTTGTGTGCAAGTTTGGTTAAAATCAAATCATAAATGAAGCTGCTGTTGTGCAGACAAGGTCAAAATAGCTAATTCTGGCCCTTTCAGGGGCCATAACTCTTAAACCCATAATGGGATCTGGCCAGTTCAAGAAAGAAACCAAGATCTTATGGTGATACAAGTTGTGTGCCAGTTTGGTAAAAATCAAATCATAAATAAAGCTGCTATTATGCAGACAAGGTCAAAATAGCTGATTTTGGCCCTTTCAGGGGCCATAACTCTGGAACCCATAATGGGATCTGGCCAGTTCAAGAAAAGAACCGAGATCTTATGGTGATACAAGTTGTGTGCAAGTTTGGTTAAAATAAAATCATAAATGAAACCACTATCGTGCAGACAAGAAATTGTTGACGGACAGACGCACGACGGACGACGGACGAAGGGTGATCACAAAAGCTCACCTTGTCACTATGTGACAGGTGAGCTAAAAAAAAACAAGTTGAGCAAATTAAAATCGCACTGTCCGTCCGTCCGTGCATGCGTGCGTCAGTGCGTCCGGTTAAATCTTGTCCGAGCTGTAAGTCTTTCATCCATCAAGGGATTTTAAAATTACTTGGCATAAATGTTCACCATAATGAGACGACGTGTCATGCGCAAGACCCATACCCCTAGCTCCAAGGTCAAGGTCACAGAGGTGAAATTTTAACATGGTCTGTTTCGTGCCCGATCCATAACTCTGCCATCCATGAAGGGATTTTGATATCACTTTGCATAAATGTTCACTATAATGAGATGAGGTATCAAGCACAAGATCTAGACCCCTGGCTCTAAGGTCAAGGTCAATTGAGGAGTCAAAGGTTTTTTCCGGTCCATGACTCTGTCATCCAGGAAGGATTTTCAAATAACTTGGCATAAATGTTTACCAGAATGAGACGACGTGTCATCATGCGCAAGATTCAGACCCCTACCTCCAAGGTCAAGGTCACACTTAGAAGTCAGAGGTTAACAGGGTCTGTTTCGTGTCCGATCCATAACTCAGCCATTTATCAAGGGATTTTAAAATTACTTTGCATAAGTGTTCCTCATAATGATACAACGTGTCGCGCACAAGATCCAGACCCATAGCTCTAAGGTCAAGGTCACACTTAGGGGTCAAAGGTTTTTGCTTTTGTACGGTCCACAACTCTGCCATCAATGAAGGGATTTTGAAATTACTTGGCATAAATGTTCTATATAAAGAGATGAGGTGTCATGCACAAGACCCAGACCCCTAGCTCCAAGGCCATGGTCACACTGAGAAGTCAAATGTTTTCCTTGTCTGGTTCATAACTTTGCCATTTATCAGGGAATTTAAACATAATTTTAAATAGATGTTAACCATATTGAGAATGTCTGTCTCTTAGGACAAGGTCAAGGTCACGAAATGATGTGTGATTTTTACGCATACATTCCGGGGCATTTGTCACCAATAGTGATAGCTCTTTTTTTTTTTTTTGCCAACTGCTATTGCTTGAAATTTGTCTACATTTGCTTGCATGTAAACTATTCTAAAACAATGTAATATTTCACTATCTGATTGTAATGTTTTCATTAAGAGATCAAAATTTGGTGAACAGAAAGAGAATGTATTATCGCCAGCATAGTTGTTAAGGGTGCTTTTTTGATAAAGTTAAAGATATCATTAATCAAAATGTTAATTAGGAGTGGCCCAAATATGGAACCATGGGGGACTCCTTTCTCTCTATTAGCCCATGAACTGACAATATCATTAATTTTAATGTGTTGTTTACGTGAGGACAGACAGCTTGACAGGAGTTTAACTGATTTTTCTGAAAGACCATAACCCTGACGTTTATCTAATAAGACCGGGTGTGGTAAACAATCAAAGCCTTTACTCAGGTCAATTAAAATTGCTGCGACATTGTGATTTGAGTACAGTGCACACTTCCAGTCTTCTAATAACCTTAATAAAGTTGTTTGGCAGCCATAATCCTTTCTGAATGTTAGAAATAGTCAATAAGTTCGTCTGAAAGTACCTTTTTAAAAATTTCAGACGGGTTTGGCAGGATACTGTAGTTTAATTTACTGAAAGGATAATCTTTTAAAAAGGGGGCCTCCGTGGCCAAGTGGTTTAGGACTTCAAATCACTCGCCCCTCATCGATGTGTGTTCGAACCTCACTCGGCGCGTTGAATTATTCATGTGAGGAAGCCATTCAGCTGGCTAACGGAAGGTTGGTAGTTCTACCCAGGTACCCGCTTGTGATGAAATAATACACGGGGGCACCTGGGGTCTTCCTCCAGTCGTCATATGACCTATAAGTGTGTCGGTGCGACGTTAAACCTAACAAAATAAACATTCTTTTAAATAAAATGAGTTAACTTGCCTCTTTAAACCTGTCTGGAATAAAAACAACATTTGTTGAAATTGAAATATTAAGTCAGGAAGGGTACATGAGATTCTTTTCCTAGTTTCGGAACTTTAGTCGATCTTGTATCAACACCTTTAGCCTTTTTATATTAAAGTTACTTATAACTTTTGTATTTTTATGACCTGTTGATTGGAAAAAAACTGCTTGCAGTAAAACCTTTTTTTTTCATTTATATATTCCGACAACTCCTTTTCATCAGACACTATATTATCTTTTTCATTTTATGTGATTTTTTAAAATCATTTTTGTATGATTTTTTGATGAATATGGTTTGATACTTTCTCAGAAATCTGATATCTGCTGCCGCCTACACATCTCCTAGAAATTAATTTTTCATTTATTGCTTTTATCTTATGTACATTGTTTCTGTCCTGTCTGTATTTTCCCAATTTGTCGAGTTTTTATTTTTCAAATACTTGTGATACGCAATTTTCTTTTGGTAAATTGCTTTCCTTCATGTTTTGTTCATATATGTTAACTGTTCTATGTTCCTATATAATTGTTTAATAGGAACATGTTCATTTATGATTTTTTACATCTTTTCTGCAAATCTGTAATAGATATGATGCAAATCTGAAAATTCCTGAGAAGATCTCCAGACATTTTATATTGGTGAATGATCATTTTGAAAAGTCTCTATAATGAAGGTTTTGAAACTCCTAGATCCATATGATTGTTTTTTTCAAATGTTAAAATTATTGTGGTAAGACAAAGAGGTATACAAATAAACAAAGAAATATTCATCATTTTGCCTTGGAGGTCTATAGACATTAAGAAAAGACCAGTTTATTATGTTCAAGTTTACCTCTCTATCAATGTTTTCTAGGTGGTCAGGTTCTAAATCTTTTCTTCTCCTTGATAGAATTCCACTTCTGATATATGCTAATAAACCACCTCCATTTATATTTCTATCGCGTCTCTCCAGTTTGTAGTCCAATTTCGTCTCTGAAAGAAATAACAAGTCTACTATCATTACATTTAAGATCTCAGATATTTCTAAAAATTTTGATTTTAAGCTATTATTGTTCAGACGTCAAATGATCTATGGTATTTCTAAAGCTTGACGCTCTCTTGTGTTAATGACGTTTAGATCACTTTATCTCCTATGCCCACTTTCCAATCGTCTTGTGATCGAGAGTTTAGATTTTATTTTTGGAAAACCCAGCTTTGGCACCGAATTTGCTTTACTCAATATTAGCCTTCTGTCTTCGTGTGAAATATCAAATTTTATAGAATTTTGACTAAGAATTAAAACATTTTACAAATATATACTGAATTTTCATAAGGCCAGTTTAAAAAGATTGGTTTGGAATATATTAAATAAAAACAGTAGATTGATCCAAAGTATTAATGTATGGCAGGAGATGCAAGACGTCTGAACAATGAAACACAAATGTTGTTTGTGTATGTATATAAAGTTTGTTTGAAAAAATCTAAAATAAGGAATGTCTCTTTTTTTTTCTTGTTTGTTTGTTTTTTGTTTTTGTTTTTTGGAGGGAGGGGAGGGGTGTGACCAAGGCAAGGGGGTTACCAAGCGTGTGTACACAACTTCACATGTTTATAATAAATGTTCATGGAAAAGAATTAAAAAAAATTAATGAAATTCTACCAAATGGTAAGTTTGTTAAGAACAAATTTGTGGACCTTTTTACAATTAAAGGGCAATAACTCTGAAGTTACAACATAAATCCGAACGAAATTGTGTGTGCGCAACCACATTTTAGTGATCTAAATTCTATGTAAATTTCATAGTTCAAGGTCAAATATATCAAAAGTTATAATGCAGAAATTGCCATATTTAAAGTACCCTATATAGTTAACACTAGAAATTTCTAAGAGCCATAACTCTAGTGTTACTTGGGCAATCTGACTGAAACTTGACGAGCCGCATAAACTTATAGTGGAGAACAGGTATATGAAGTTTTATTAAAATATTCTTAACCGCTTTCTAGATATGGCTCCGGACGGACGGACGGACGGACGGACGGACGGACAACGCCAAAGCTATATCCCTCCGACTTTCGTCGGGGGATACTTAGTATATGTTCATCAAAGTCAAATTAGCACTTTAATCGACAAGCTGGCAATATCTCTAATAAAATATCATCATAGATCTACTTATAAATTTCATTTTGTGATAACTCTACAAATATATATTATGTACATGTATGAATAAATGATCAGTTTTATACTATATTATGACTGTATTTTGAGCGAAAGAAAATAGTCCAGTTGCTTTTCCTTAAAATATCATAATATATTGTTACATCAACTGAAATGAAGAAAAAAGACATAAACCTCCCGATTTTTTATTCTTATTCTAAGGAATATGCCAACGTCATTTCTTAGAATTTCGTCTTGATGTAACGGTTGCAGTACGGCATTTTAAGGGAAAATATAGGCATAAAATAATGTAAAACTGAGCGTGCATCCGCGCTTATATATTATATTTGTTGATTAATCATAAATCAGAATATGATATCTATTAGAAATATTTATTTCTTCCTTTATTCATGCGTACAGAATTTCCATAATTTTACTTTTGTGGTCCTTAATGCATTTAAGTATTATCTGATTAAAGGTGGATAATCAGATTTTGGTCATGTAACGGATTTGTTCGAAACTTTAACATCTGATCATTTACACACATTTATGTTCACTTAACACTTAATACAAATTAGATTTTCACTGGAGGTATTTTTAAAATTTCATTTTCCTATCCTGGTTGCCCAACCAAGATAGAGTTATTTTATCATAAGTATAAATTTGATAAACATACTTTGCCTAAGGAAATGTATAAATATTAGACATATTGTAATATATTTGCATTAAAAAATATGTATTTAGATGGAATTCATTAGAAACGCAAGTTTGAAAAATTATTATTACCTCCCTTTGCCTATCTTGGTTGCGCAACCAAGATAGATTGGAAATAAATGAATTCAGAAGCTACACACAGCTTTTAAACTTGCATTTTGGTTCAGATTGTTCAATAGTTGATATGTCTATCAAATGCAAATGTAAAACTAGACATTGTATCGATATAAAAAGAAATACCCCGCTTTTTATATACTTATATTAAAGGGGAGTAAGTACAAAATTTTATAAAAATAATAAAATATACATTTCAAATAGGAATCTAATTCTATGTAATCGGTCTTTTTGTTCCTTAAATAATTCTCTACCAGAATATACAAAAAGTAAAAAATGTCATTAAATGTTGTTTAAATGTGATTGACCACCTTTAAGAAATAATTTATAGCAAAAGAGTGTTTTAACACTATTTATGCACGATTGGCGGTTATACGTTGGGCGTAAGAATTTCACGAGGGCCCAGTCCTCGTGAAATTATTAGTACGTCATATTACCGCCCGAGTGTATAAATAGTGTTAAAACACTCTTTTGCTATAAATTATTTCGATTTTAATATTCCCCGATTTAAAACAGCAGATAAAATATAAAAGCGCCCTTTCTTGATCGCAATAAAAACATTGACGACACCGCACGTTAAAGTGACATCATTCTAGAGTACGAGTGTTTTAACAGAGAAAAACATATTAGAAATAAATTTCGAAAACAAAAACTGGTATAATGTAGACTGGAATGCTGACTTCCTAATATCATATCGTTATTAGCTGAATTTTGGACATTGCAACGAATGAATATAATGGGGCATTTTTTTTCTTCAATTTAAAATGTTTTGCAATAATAATAAACAAAATATAACATGCTGGTCGCAAAGCCACTATGTTGGTTTTCTCATGGTGTGGCTCATATGTTTTTATGTCGATGATAACGTGCTTACAGTATTGCCGACATAATACTACTAGCTGACAAACTGTATTTAGATTCAACTTGATTTTTTTTCATACAGCTTAAACAAAATTCTATAAAATAATCAAGCAATATCTACGAATAGTCTGTGTTAATGAAAAACTTAAACTATTAATATTTCAAGTCGATATGAATTAATATTAGACCTTTCTAACGTAAACGTAATTGCGAAACGGAATACTGAATTCGTAAAATTTTAGGCTAATTTGTGGTCTAGCGGAGACAATTTCATCCAATAGTAATGTAATAGTATCTCCCTTAGACCATTATTTGCAAATAACATTTACGAATTCAGTATTCCGTTTCCGATTTACGTTTACGTTAGAAAGGTCTATTTGAAATGAATATAAACTTAAATATAAATCTGAAATAAATCGTATACAATAACATTCATATATTACCAGACCGTTGCAAGGAAATTGGAGCATATTACTTATAATTGGATAACAATCATACTTATAGTGGACGCAACTTGACCCCGATGGTTGACCTTTGCATTATAATACATAATGAGGCACAACCTATTATTGAAAAGGAGTGTACGAAAAACACGAGCTGCACGAGAAAGAGGAAATATAAATTTGTGTGAATATGAAAAAGTGTATTGGAAGGTTTTAACTGATCAAATGTAAGTATATATACTTTGATACTGCATTGTATACAAACTAATTCCATATAAATATACACGGCTACTCTAAGCACCCTTGCTTTCTATAATGAAATAATCGATATGAATAATCAGCCTAAGGTCAACCATCGCGGTCAAGTTGCGACTACTTTAACATCCACGTCTAATTATAGGTATACATAATGACGAGACATGTCAAATGTTATAAGTTGATAAGGGGACACATGCATGCAAACATTTCAACAAATTTCATTAGACTTGAAACCTTTGTATGAATTTTCAGACTGATTCATACATCTGTAACTGAGTAACAGCTTGATAGTTGTATTTTGCGCAGAAACCCCAATTTTTACGTCAAAGAAATGACATTAAATTCACCTAAGACTTCATTAATCTAGTAGGCAAGTCGACTGAAATATATTATGTAAAGTTTCGATTCAATGTTTATAGCAAACACATTGCGGCCATAAATCCCCGTACGGTACATCACTGCCGTCACGAGTTTTCTAACCAAATTTGGTTTTAGGAATCGAACAGAAAAATAGTGAATAATGAAAAAAGTATGAATCACAACAAAGGGTTCCAGATAAATTTTGAACCTAAATTTTACAGTACTTCTGGATATTTGTTGGTAAGTGTATTCTACTCATTGATATCCTTTATTTATTTGCAGTGTCATGTGACTTTCTCATCGTCATGTGGTATCTCGTAAATGCAGCGGTTATAATGAAAGCAAGGGAAAGTAACCGCTGTGAGGAGTTTGTGCTTATAGTTCTTAATGACTTAAGGCTATACAATCAGAGACATAAAAATATTGAATTAACTCTACTATGTTGAAGAAGCATTATAATAATTGTAAAATGCTCAAGCAAGAGTTATCTTACTTGGTTATTTCAGCAGACTTGATGGCTGAAAAGCATTAGGGGAAGTTTCAGACCACTTCATATTGTTGTCACTGATGCGCAGCTTGATTGTCTATTGCTCACATAATTTTGACTGATTTTTTGAAATATAAAAAGGGCAATTATTCATATTAAACTCAACCGAGAGTTATCTTACTATATATATACATAAAAGAGTAATGCAAGGAAAAGGCATGCTAACAATACTGTGAAATCATAAGTATTCGTGGGGGACTAATTTCCGTAGATTTCGTGGTTCAGTCAATCCTCAAAATTTAATCCCAACGAACAAGTAAATGTCCATTAATTTAATGTACAAAATTTGAAATCCACGAATTCATATCCCCACAAATTGCTGTTTAAAAAAAAGAAGAAATGTCATGCCCACAAAATTAAATGTATGCTGAAATTTTAACGAAAATATGTTCTAAAATCGTATCATATGTTGAGTTCATATAACATCGACTGTTATCTTTAAAGACATTATTCAGAAAAAACTGCTTGCCGCAACCACTGCTTCCAGTTGATGTATTTTTAAACGCAAAACATGTCCCATTCTTGTATTTACTTTCCGACAAATTGTTAGTCTAACAAGGTCCATAACATTTGCGTAACTAACTGATTTTAGCACTGTTAATTTATAATGTTTTTAGCAGAGATAAAAACTGCCATGCAAAACTGAAACCAAATAAAGGGCCATGATTTGAATGAATATGAACCAAACGTCCTTTACCTTGATGGCTCTGATACTACTACAAGCGGGCCATGCCAATGATAACCCTGGACCTGAATCGAACAGTAGCCTACATTTTTCTGTGTCATCATCATCTTCTTCTTTGACGTCTACTTATGATCTTATAGATGATTTCAAGAAATCACTATCTGTTGTACACTTTAATGTCCAGAGAATTTTTTTCCACAAACAAAACATAAAACAAGGAGAACTCCAACACTACGATGTCGTCTCTTTTACCGAAACTTGGCTAAGTAATGATACTGACTCTGACTCTATCATTTTTGAAAATTATGCTGACTCTTTCAGAAAGGACAGAACTGGAGACCGCCATGGTTGCGTTTTGGTTCATTTTAAAAATGATATCCCAGCAATTCGGAGATCTGATCTAAAGATTGCTGAAGTCAAATGCATATATATAGACCTTAGAATCATGCATAGAAAAATTCTTTATGGAAATTCTATTGCCCTTCAAATTCCTCCTCACTTATTTTATCAAATATAGAAAACTCTATCGGCCTTGCCTTCGACACAAACATTAATAGTGTAATTATCACAGGTGACTTCAATCTAAATATGTTAAGACCGACAATACAAAGAAAAAGTAAAGATTTAGCTACATAATATAATATAAATCAGATCATAAATGAACCAGCTCATTTCATTGAAACACCTCACTCTCGCATCGACCTTTTTTGTTATCCTCTGCATGCCGTGTTTATATATCCGGAGTTGAAGACCATCCTCTTGACCAAAATCTGAGGTTTTATTGTCCTAATTGTTCAAAGCCCGACTCAGAAAATCTATACACGTAACATATAGGAAGTTCGACCAGGGAAATAATGACAACCCGAGGCGAACCTCCATCAACTGGGACTCGCTGAACAATGACGGTATTGATACATATAATGGCAATATTACTGATACGATTCTCTACCTATCAAAAAAGCACATTCCAAACAAAATGGTTACCACCAGACAATCAGACCCTCCATGGATGCTAATGATATGAGACAATATATCACAGAATGACCTTGATGCCCATCATTGAGCCATTTTTGAATTTTCCAAATTTCAGGACTAGGTTAGGGTAAAAATCAAGGTCAAAATTCATTTCGGTACACAGAACTGCTTGTGGTCCATGCAGGTGCTCCAACTTTGAATGTTGTAGCTTGAAAAATGTAGGTCACTAGATCAATTTTAAGGTCAAAGTTCATTTTGGTACACAAAACTATGAATGTGCTTCAAATCTGAGCTTTTTCTAAGTAAACATCAAGGTCAAATTTCACTTCAGAGCACGAAACTATGCATTTCGTCCAAATTTGAAGCCTGAACCTTGAGAAATATGAAAGAAGGCCAATAGATCAAAGTTTTTTGGTACACAAAAATATGCATGTGGCCCAAATCTGAAGGGTGTAGCTTGAGAAATGTTAAAGTAGGTCACTAGGTAATAACTAAGGTCAAATTTTATTTCGGTATACAAACCTATGAATATGGTCCAAATTTGAAGGCTGTAGCTACTGAAATGTGAAAGTTGTTCACGCGGCCAATCTCAAGTTCAAAGTTCATTTCGGTACACAAAACTATGCAAGTGCACTAAATTTGAAGGCTTTAGCTTGAGAAATGTAAAAGATGGTCACTAGGTCAAAATCAATGTCAAATTTCATATCGGGACACTTAACTTAGTACGTTGTCCAAATTTAAAGCTTGATCTTCAAAAATGTGAAAGTAAGCCACCAGGTCACTGTCAAGTTCAAAGTTATTTCGGCACACAAATCTATGCATGTGATCCAAGTTTGAAGGCTGTAGCTACAGAAATGTGAAAGTAGGTCACTAGGTCAAGATAAAGGTCAACTCATGTCAAGGTTCATCTAGCTACTCAAAACTATACATGTGATCCAAATTTTAATGGTGTAGGTTATGGACAAGAAGACTTTTAAAGTTTCCTCTATATAAGTCTATGTAAACCATGTGACCCCAAGGGCATGGTCATAATTGACCCCCAGTGGAAAAATTTGAACAATTTTGGTAGAGAACTACTAGATGATGTCACATACAAAATATCAATGCCTTGGCCTTGTGGTTTTGGACAAGAAGATTTTCAAAGTTTTTCCCTACATAAATCTATGTAAATTACAAAATAATAAGGGCCATAACTTATTTAAAAATTGTTGAACCAGACTGGTTTTCAAGAGGACACACCTAAAGTACCAAAACGCCTTCTGACAAAGTTTGGTCAAATTCTCCGATAGTATCCGAGGAGATGAGATAACGAGTAATTGTGATCTGACGGATGGAAGTAAGGATGGACGACGGACCATGGACGCAAAGTGATTTGAATAGCCCATCATTTGATGATGGTGGGCTAAAAACATTTTAGAAAAAGAAAGAGGGCATACGATAAGGCCACACTTACTAAAAATGAACATTACTGGAATAGATACAAACAAATAAGAAATACAACAGCATAATTATCAGTAAATGCAAAAGCAAAATTGTCACAAAATCTGTCCAAAAAAAATAATAATACAGTAACGAAAACCAGATGACTATAAAAAAATCTGTTCCACCACTAAATGACAATGGTATTTTAGCCACAGCAGATACAGATAAAGCAAACCTACTTAATAATTTCTTTCAATCTCAAACACTATTAGATTTCATAAAAACAAAACACTACCATCAATGCAAACCAATACAGACCAATCAAAACTTGGCTCAGTCAACATCACAGAGGAAGAAATAATAGAAACACTCAAATCACTCACAGTAGGTAAAGCGGCTGGGCCCGATAACGTTGTTAATTGGGCCCTGAAGGTTTTTTACAGGAGCTTGCAAGACCACTCTGGTTTTTAACAATTCCATTAACACTTGTCGAATGCCATCCCAATGGTAAATGGCTCATGTTTGTACTGTTTTCAAGAAAAATGACCCTCAGCTAGTTTCTAATTACATACCTATATTGCTTCTAAGCACAATAATCAAATCACTTAAGTAATTCATAATCATGTCTTTGACTTCTTGACAGCAAACAACAGCAAATAACACTATAACAGCCTTTCAATCTAGATTTGTTTCCAAAGACTCAACTACTAACCAACTTGTTTCTATAATCAATACATTTTGGAAAGCATTAGATTAAGGTTAAGAAGTCCGCACAGTCAAATGTGATATCTCTGAAGCTTTTGACCGCATATGGCACGAAGGCCTTCTGTTCTAGTTCGAATCTAACAGTATATCTAGAGACCTTCTGAATTGGTTTCGAGACCACTTGTCCGAGAGAAAGCGGAAATTCCAACAGGTTTTTCTCATACTGTATATATTTCAGCAGGTGTACCACAAGTTTCTTTTCTTGATCCTCTTCTTTTAATCGTCTTTATTACTGACAATGTCCTCAATATCAGTTCGACTATAAAACACTTTGCTAATGAAACTAGCTTATATATCGTTGTTGACAATCCCATTACTACAGCTTAAACCCTAAATTCGAACCTTTTGAAAATAGATGAATGGGCAAATGAGTGGATGATCGATTTTAATCCTCAAAAAAAAAACAGAATCTCTTCACATGTCTAGTAAAACTGATAAACCCCATATCCTTCTTTGTATATAAATAGTGTTCTTATTCATGAGGTGACGTTTCACATGCATCTTAGAGTTATATTTTCGAACGACGGAAACTGGCAGGAACATATTGACAGCATTAAGGAAAAAGCATGGAAACGTATAAATATAATGAGAACAGTTGAATCTTGAAATTATTGTTGACAGCAAGTCACTTGAAACTAACTATGTTCTTTTATACGGTCTCTCCTAGAGTATTCTGGTTTCGTTTTGGATAACATTACGCAGTACGATTAATTTGAACTTGAAAAAAATTAACTCGGATCATGCAGAGTTATAATTGGGAAACTTAACTCGTTTCTTTTGACAATCTTTGCAAAAGATATTGTTTCCAACCCTAAATGTCAGAAGACAAACAAACAAACTACTCAATTCTATAAAAGAAAAACATGTAACACCATTTTACGCTTTTACCTGAAACTGTTGCGCAATAATCTGCATAAACCTAAAAATACGGCGATTTAGAACCTGCCAAATGTCGCTTTAACTTTTTCTGTGATCACTTCCTACTGGAACCAACTACGTTAAGATAACAGGAATTCCCTTACTTTTAAGTATCAAAGCAAATTTATTCAGACGTACAGAAAACCCAGTACGTTACTGGACGAAATACCAGATTCTTATTGTAGACTTAGTCACGCAGCTCTCTGAATAACATCTCTTTAATAAATATTGTAAACAGTCATTATGTGAGTGTAGAGAAGATACAACATTATTGATAGATGCTTGATTCCTATAGGTCCTAATTAAAGAGTCAACTTTGGAAGGTAGCGCCTTAAAATCTCACCATTGGGCAAGAAATGTTGCACATTCGTTTGGATTCATTAACCCACGTGCCGAGTGATGAAAATCTAATGTACTACTTAAAATCAGTTTTCAATGAATTCTAAAAATTGTTTAGATTCATTCTTATAAATGGAGTGTTTTCAAAGAGGGACAACGTTCTTGAGGATCGAGACGGTTCGAACACAAACGGAACCATGTATGAATGACTAGAATGTCGGTAAATGTTATTCCATGAAAACTTGTGAGATTTATTTCAGGTTTATAATTCCTTGTTATTGATTATCATTCCGCTTCATGACAGTAATATGCGCAGTTAGCTTACATGTCCATTGATTTGATATGAAACGCACCGTATTTAAGGTATAGTCCTTCAGTCAATGGTGTTTTTTGGCACATATTTTTCTTTGTTTTTTTTTTTTGTTTTGTCTTTAATTCATCTGAAAACACTCTCGTTGCTAAGCCCCTTGTAGACTGGAGCAATGTGTCTAGGATTATAGGGATGCATAAAAAATCACCTGATCCGTGACAGTAATGCAATGACTAAAGCTGACAAATTATGAAAATATGTCAAAATCAAGAAAAAGGTGTTGTTGAGTTTGGCTCGAACGCTTACAGTAACAAAGTCGATAAAAATAAGAAAGCCTTGACATTATTGTTAAAACAATAGTTTTGCTGGGAAAACAAAACATAGCCTTTCGTGGCAAAACAGAAGAAAAAAGTAACTTCAGAGCTTTGATAAATTATCGCGCTGAAGTAGACAGTGACTTGCACGACCATCTAGCAAATTCTCCCAAACATGCACAGTATTTAAGCCCCTCTATTCAAAACGAATTCATACATATATGCGGCAATCAGATTTCGGACTCTATCGTGCACCGTTGCCAAGATGCGAGGTACTTTTCTATTCTTGCAGATGAATCTGCTGATGTCAGCAATACAGAACAGTTTGCTTTTTGTCTGCGTTATATTGAACGTCAGAGTTCCGGGAAGCATGTGCTCCACGAGGATTTTCTTTCATTTGTTCAGACAACAGAAACAACAGGTGAAACACTACACCAGTTGCTACTAGATAAAATACACAAACACAACCTGAACCCAAACTTTATCGTTGGACAAGGTTACGACGGTGCTGGGAACATGTCCGGTTGTCACCGTTGAGTGCAGGCAAGATTTTCTGCAGAATTTCCAACGCAAAGTATATTCACTGTCGCAACCACCGTCTAAACTTAGCAATATGTCATGCTTGCAGGGTAGCGTTTGTGCAGTCGATGTTTACCGTTGTTGGGGATGTATTGTTTTTTATCACAAGTTCTCCGAAACGTCTCGGAGTTTATAGCTCTCATAACGATGACGGAGAAGCCTTAAAGAAGTTCTGCCCAACACGGTGGTCTCAGCACTCGGAAAGCATCACTGCTTTCTATACCCACTTCAAGTCAATTCTAGAAACACTTACTGACCTTCAAGTTGGCATGGACACCAAAACTGTCCACAGCGTCAAGCCTTCAAAAGGCTGTCCTGTCTTTTGACTTTGTTGTCGCTTTGTGTTGCGTCAGCGGTCCCTTAGATACATTGAATCCTTTGACGGATTCAATGCAAGACCCTCAATGTGACTTGGTCAAAGCAGCACAGCATGCTAAAGTTCTTCATGGGTTGCTATATGCGTTTCTTAAAATGCACCAGAATGCGTCTTTTCATGTTCTTTTTTTCAAAATTTTCCCCCTCCCACACTCTCCCCCCTCGGCTATTCGTGCCTCGTCCTGCGTACATTTTTCAAAATCCTGGCTACGCCCCTGAACATTACGCAGTACGATTAATTTGAACTTGAAAAAAATTAACTCGGATCATGCAGAGTTATAATTGGGAAACTTAACTCGTTTCTTTTGACAATCTTTGCAAAGATATTGGTTTCCAACCCCTAAATGTCAGAAGACAAACAAACAAACTAACTCAATTCTATAAAATGAAAAATCATGTAACACCATCTTTCCGCCTTTTTACCTGAAACTGTTGCGCAAACATCTGCATACAACCTTAAAAATACCGGCGATTATAGAAACCTGCAGTGTCGCTCCTAACTTTTTCTGTGATCAACTTTCACTGACTGGAACCAACTACCGTTAGATAACAGGAATTCCCTTACTTTAAGTATCAAAAGACAACTTTATTCAGACGTACAGAAAATCCCATGCTACTGTTATGCATGTGAACGAAAATACCAGATTCTTCATGGGAGACTTAAGGCTCACGGCAGCTCTCTGAATGAACATCTCTTTTCAAAAAATATTGTAAACAGTCCATTATGTGAGTGTAGGGAGGAAGAAACATACATTGATTGATAGATGCTTGAATTCCCTTATAGGGTCCTAATTAAAGAGTCACACTTCTGGACAGGGTAGCGCCTTTAAAATCTCACCATTGTCAAAGAAATGTTGCACATCTTCGTTTTGATTCATTTGCAGCACGGTGCGAGTGATGAAATTTCTAATTACTACCTTAAACAACGTTTTCAAGAATTTCTAAAAATTGTTTATATTCATTTCTTTATAAATGGAGTTGTTTTTCAAAGAGGGACAACGTTCTTGAAAGGAATACGAGACAGTTCGGAACACAAACGGGAAACATGTATTGAATGACTAGAATGTCGGTAAATGCGTTATTCCTTGCAAAACATTGTGAGAATTTATTTTCATGGTTTATAATTCTCTTTTTTATTGATTTATCATTTCCGCTTCATGACAGTAATTATGCACATTTGCTTACAATAGTTGTTTCCATTTGATTTGATTGCAGATGGCAATCTGTCAAAAATGTGTATGGCTGATAAATAGAAAAAGAATGAGTAAATCAATGACACTTTACATATTTTTTTAATTTTAGAACTCATTTTTCTATTTGGGCGTAATACGCAATACTTCATAGTTAGACGTCTACAAACTTTGAATATATAATGACTTTCATGAAGAAAAAAAACATGATTATCCCATAAAAAACATTATGAACCCTAAATTGAATCTTTCAGTTATATTTATATAGACAACATCTTTACCAAAAAAGAAAACTCGGTCCAGTACATGTTTAAACGCATTGTCCATTACAGCTCCAAGCATCAAATATTAACAAGAAGTTAAGAAGTTATTCCTCTTACAAATAGAATTCCATTTGTAATTTGTAACTAAAGAAAAAAAAAACAATCAATTTTCAATATTTCTAGAAAAGATCAGCATGCTCACTCATTTTTAAAGTAAAGGGTACATGTACCCCTTGCTTTTGCATAATAGGGGTACACTTCAAAATTTGGGGGTACACTACATGGCAGATCAAATATTTCTATTTAACTAAGTACTGAACTTTGTATATAGATCTACATGTTGTTGTTTTTTCATGCAGAACTCTCATGGGTGGGGTATAACAGATGAGATAATTTTAGAAAATTTAAAATGTTTTTCCAAAGTTAAGATAGGCAATTCTGAATCAAAGGACCCCTCCCTATATTATACTAAGTATAAATAAGTTTTCGCAAGGTTCATGTATTCCCGATTTCGTGAACGGAACACGATTCATCCGAAATAACATACAGTCAACTGAAGACTGGTAAAAATTGCCGATCAATAGTAAATGCCCAAACTATTACAGATATGCAATGTGTATCAAAATTGATGTTAAATATATATCGAAAAAAACAAATACAGTACTGGCAAGTGCGCGATGAAATAAACAGTGATTAATGGCAGCTGAACATAGGAGTTCCGAATCTCTGCGTGCATGTACCCCCAACAAGTGATTTTTATGCGTGCATTTGATATTTTGTGCATGATTCACGTACTGCAGTGCATGAATGGGCATGCTGCAAAAGATAACCAACCTTATTATTAGAAATTTCAGTACTCGCACATTATTGCAAATGCATCAAAACGTGCAACATTTCTTTGAAAATGGTTAGATTTCGAAGGTACTGAACTGTCCAAAAGTAAGGTCCTTTATCTTGGTCCCTTTTTGGGAATTCAAGCTTCTATCATTAAATTGACATTGGAATTTCAGAATTGTGTACTTATTTAATAAGCTTTGTAATTCTCATGAAAAAAAACAACGTTTTCTTTGTACAGTTTTATGATGTTCCAATTTCAAGACTTCAAGTAATTGAATCCTTAAGGTATAGGTCCATGTTTCAGAGAAATAAGTTCGAACGTCATCAAATCATAGAAAGAAAGCATTGTTTTACATGAAAATTTAACAGCGTATAAAATTATTATTTATATTATTTTACAAAGCCATTGTCAATTTACGCATATATTTATTGAATTCCGGAAAGGGACTGCTTGAAGGGGCCACACTTCTGGACAGTTCAGCGCCTTTAAAATCTCACCATTTTTAAAAAGCTGTTGCATGTCTTCGATTTGATGCATTTGCAACATCGTGCGAGAGTTTAAACTTTACATAAGTTGGTAATACATCGTTTTTTACAATTGTTTACATTTATTTCTTTACAAATGGCATTTTTATTTACAGGGGGACAACTCATTTTGAATAATTTTAGTATCCAACTCCATGGGATAGAACAGTAAAACATGTATTGGACAGATAAGTTGTGTGTCAAGATGCTGTTCATTTACTTAAAAATTTGTTGTTTTGTGATATACTGCTAAACCTTAAACCAAGCTACATATAACTTAGCTTTACAAATACAAGCACACGACCTGTTAACATAGAAGTTTGAATTTTGGGATACACAGAAGAAGTCTGATAGAAAAATGTGCACTATAAATATTCTGAAGTGGTAACAAAAATATGTTCTAAAATCATTATATGTTATCGACTGTATTCTGTTAAAACATCATTTAGAAATATGACATAATTTTAAAAATATTAAACGGTGCATTGACATGATTGAAGATATGAGTTTGGTAAATTAAAAATACACAGTGGTACTTATATAGCTTTTCATGCCCGCCCTGTACAGGCGTGCTTCAAGCTGTGATATTTACTGTTACGATCTAACACCCACTTCCTCTGCTGTGTTTTAACAATAAAACCTTGATTTTCTATGCATTTTAATAGTCACAATACAATACTCTGGTGTGCTTTCATGTTATTAGTCCCCCTCTGATTGAAAACCAGTTTCGGGGACTATAGGAATGTGCTTCTCTTTCCGTCCGTCGTTCCGTCGTTCTGTCATTCCGTCCGTCTTTCTGTCCGTCCGTCCGCAATGTCATGTCCGGTCCATAACTCTGTTATGCATGAAGGGATTTTAATGTCACTCGGAACAAATGTTTCCCATAATAAGACAACGTGTCATACGCAGAACCCGGACCCCTAGCATAAGGTCAA
Organism: Mercenaria mercenaria; assembly: GCF_021730395.1. Taxonomy (NCBI): domain Eukaryota; kingdom Metazoa; phylum Mollusca; class Bivalvia; order Venerida; family Veneridae; genus Mercenaria; species Mercenaria mercenaria. The sequence continues at coordinate 18,604,914 of NC_069376.1, read as the reverse complement.
GTTCACAATTGTAGGTCAAAGATCAACAGGGTTTTTTCCGCTATCCGGTCCGTAACTCTGCAATGCATGAAGGGATTTTAATATTACTTGGCATAAATGTACCTCATAATAAGAAACTGTGTCACGAAAACTTTTCAGACCCAGAGCTTAAAGGTCTTTGTCACACTTGGCAGTCAAATGTTAACATGGCATGAAAGGGTCTGTTTCGTGTCCGGACCAGAATCTGTCTTAAGGGATTTTAATATCATTTGGCACTTAAGTGCGTGTGTGTGCTTGCGTGCGTGCATGCGTGTGTGTGTTTAGCGTCTTTTTCAACAATCTCTCAGTCATATAAACGACGGTGTCTACTTGTAGCAGTGAGAACAATGCTGAACTTCATAGTGGTGCCTCAATTGAGTATCACGCCGAAGTCACATTATACTGACACCGGGCTGACCAGTCCTAGCACTACCTTCTTAATGCTGAGCGCCAAGCGAGGAAGCTGTTAGTACCATTTTTACGTCTTTCTAATGATCGAACCCACGACCTCTCGCACTCGAAGCGGACGTTCTACCACTAGTCTACCGAAGCGGTTCAATTGGCACTAATGTTCCCCATGATACAAAGGCGTGTCTTGAGCAAATTCTTGACCCCTGGCCCATAGGTCAAGGTCACAATTGGAGATCAGAGGTCAACAGGACTTTTTTTCCTGTCCGGTTCATAACTCTGCCATCAATTAAGGGATTTTATATCACTCGGCACAAGTATTCCCCGTGCTAAGACAACATGTCACACGCAAAACCCAGACCCCTAGCTTAAATGTCAATGTCACAATTTGAGGTCAAAGACAAATAGGGTTTTTTACATGTTCGGTCCAGAACTCTGTCATCCATCAAGGGATTTCAATATTACTTAGCATAAATATTCTTCTGGATGAGACAGTGTGTTATTCACAAAACCCGGGTCCTTAATGGTCAAGAACACACTTGGAGATGAAATTAAAGGTCGATGGGACTTTTTTTCCAGTTCTGTCTTTAACTTTTACATGGAAAACAGGACCCTGGCCCAAAGGTCAAGGTCACAATTGGAGATCAAAGATCAACATGACCTTTTTCCTGTCCGGTTCATGACTCTGCCATCAATTAAGGGATTTTAATATTACTCGGCACACATATTTCCCATGATGAGACAACGTGTCACGCACAAAATCCAGACCCCTAGCTTAAAGGTCAAGGTCACAATTTGAGGTCAAAGACCAATGGTTTCTTTTTCTGTCCGGTTCAGAACTCGTCATCCGTCAAGGGATTTTAATATTACTTGGTACAAATATTTCTCTGGATAAGACAATGTATCATTCGCAAAATCCAGGCCCTTAGCTGCCAGGTCAAGGTCACACTGGGACGTCAAATCCCAAAACGGCGTTTTTCCTGTGTAGTCGGCAACTCAACAATCCTTAAAGGGATTTTGATATTACTTGCTACAAATGTTCACCACCATGAGGCGTAGTTTCATGCGCAAGAACCTAGTCCCTAGGTCTAAGGTCAATGTTACACTAAGAGGCCAAAGGTCAAATACGAGAATTACGTTATTCGGAGCATTTCTCCTTCATGCCTGGAGGGATTTTGATGTAACTTGGCACTAGACTAGGAGATGGTGTAATACAAATTAGATTTCAACGTTACACTTGTTTTGATTTAAGACTATGTTCAGAAACAGCCTATTAAAGGCTCAAGTTTTGACATTCAAATTTAATTTTAATTCTATCCTTTATAGTCTTTGGCGCTGATGTTGCCAGATTTTAAGCAGGATCTAAACTACTTAAAAGAAAGAAAACTGATTCTCAAATTATATAATTTACCTGTTACATCCTCATTTAAAGTAAAAACTGCACTACAGTAAGTACCTTATAAAATCATGAATGACAATCTGTTGAATCAGATACGCCTGTGTTTTTTTTTGTTCTTATGAAAGAACTTGCAGGGAAAGAAAAATCAAATTTCCTACCAGAAACACTTACCTATGCATGTCACTCCATTGCCAGTCCAGCCTTGGTTGCAAGCGCACGTGAAACTTCGATTTGTGTTTGTGCACGTTGCATTTGTATCACAATTGTCTAAGAGAGAATTTTCAGCTTTTAAAATACTCTCAACATGCATTTATATATTATGATAAGCATCCTGACAAGCACTTGTTGTACATGTACAATGTATCAATCTTTCTGACGTGAATATCATATAATGTATTGACATCTCTGATGTACATAAAGTACCTTGTATTATGACGTATCATTCTCTCTCATAAAAAATGGTACCTACAAGTACAATATATCGACCTCCATCACGTGGATATAGTACCAAAAAGTACAAGGTATCAACCTCTCATGCGAATATACAGTACATTTTGTTATGATGAATCAACCTCTCTCACGTAGATATAGTTCATTACCGGTAGGATGTGTCAACCTCTCTAATGTAAAAACAAATACCTTCACTGCATGTTTTGCCAGAGAATCCGCTGCCTGTACAGTTACAAACAACTTCATCTTGTCCTTGCTGAGTAACCAATCGACATTGAGTCACGATAGAACACTTGCCTATACAAAAGAAAATTACAGATAAACAGAAAGAATCAAAACCAAAAATGTTACAATCCCTACATCAAAATGTAACAAACTTTTAAATAAATCATTATAATATATCTATGCAGCACAAAGGTAATGGCATACAGCTTTTGAATAAGCATACTTAAAAAGCAAAATGCTGATTAAACCCTGTAAACCCTGTGCAGCCTGGAAAGATTGTTTCACGTCTAAGACAATATAATCATTTAAACAGGGGGATATTCAAAACAACAAACGAAGGTCACATACCGGAAGACTTTTAAGCATTCAAGCAAGCAATTCTAAACATGCGCTCTGCACATCGTCTCGATGTGGTAGATATTTGTGCTAAGTTTCTTTGAAATCCTTAAAGTATTTGAAGAGTTACATAACGAACATCAAACAGAGACGTATGAACTTTGACCCTAATATTGAACTGGACCTGGAAGTGCGCCATCCAAAACATGTGCTCTTCATGTCGCCTTGATGTGGTGAACATTTGTATCAAGTTTCTTTGAAACCCTTTGAGCGGTTCAAGATTTACAAAGCGGACACGATATTGCCAACTGACGGACGGACACCGGCGTCACAACATATTATGTCCGATTTAGTTGTGCCAGATTTTAGTGTCACTTAGGATAAATACATTCTGGATCGGATCAGCCTAAGCATTGTAAACACCAAAGAAAATATGATAATCAAAAATATTCTGAATTCATGTTTAAAACCCGCCTGTCCCACAAAGTCTAGTTTAAGTTTTCCTTTAAACTTCCTGCACAATACTGTCAAGTTTATATTAAATTTAATTATCTTTTATACAGGAGTTGAATCATGTCAATTGTCATTTGAGAAATGCTATTTTCCGATGTGCTAATTGTTTGTTTCCTTGCAATTAGATGGTACATAGTATTTAATAACTGGGGAATCAACAAAAAAATGGTCAAAAAGCATTTAGCAAATGAATAACTGACAAAAGGCATTCTGTAAATGAGCATCAACAAATAGCCTATTGGCATTTACCAAGTGAGCAATCAACAAATAGCAATAGGCAGATAGCATTTAGCAACTGAGCAATAAACAAATTGCTACGGGCAAATAGCATATAGCAAATGAGTAACTGAGCAATTAGCATCTAGCAACTGAGCAATCAACAAATAGTAGTTGGCATTTAGCAACTGAGCAATCAATAAGTAGCAATTGGCAAATAGAATTTAGCAATTGAGAAATCAACAAATGGCAACTGGCAAACAACAAAAGCACAGAAAGAAGCAAGTCTAACAATTTGTTAGACCATGGGAACACAATTTAGCTGGAAGTCGGCTAGATGTAAGCATAAATAGACGAGTTTAGAATATATATATATATAGCCATGCTAATTGCCCCTGAAGATACTAAATTATAAAAATTTAATGCTAAATGCCTAGTGTTCAACTGTTAAACAGGAAACGTTATACCCGAATGTTAAAAGCTAATTGTCAAATTGAGTTAATGACCTCAAACTGAATATATGACATAGCTGTATCTCATAAACCAATAAATTATATAATCATGAACGTTTGACATTCAGTATTACTTGATAGTGTTTCAGTTGAGGTATGCAACGGTTCATTTACTTACAGGTTTTGCATTTAAACTGGCTAGGGTTATTTCCTGGTGCAAGACAGATTTTACCATCTGGGCAATTCTGTCAAAATACAAAATAGTACATCCTTTAAACAGAAAACTAAAAATAAAGAAACAGAATAGAAAAATCCCCGTGGGTTTGCAGGCCTGCACCTCATGCAGTCCAGGCACTGCAAAGTCAACTCAAACAAAATACAACATTGCAGATGAAGTATTGAAATTTATCAGTGACATAAAATTGATGGGAGACAATCAAAATCCCCTTGATCAAAATCCCCTACACTGAAAATTGACATCATTTTTCACTGGTACGGAACTACACTAAGTCTCGAATATAAAAGAATATAAATTATAAATGAGAGAAAATTAAAGTAAAGGTAAAGATGTAGAGTATAGAGATGATAACAGGAACATAAATATTTACATTCTATCATAATAAAATGTAAAAGAAATCAGAAAACGTAATAAAACTATTTACAAATTTTCTACAAAGATATCCTGAAGTCAGGACTATATGAAGGCATGATGCAATGCACGTGACGTTGCGTGGTCAAACTGGATATAATGTGATTAAAATCATTAAGGATGCATTAAATAAATAGAAAATTTGTTTGTTTCAGTATAAGAGCAAAATATATATTTCACTCGTGAACACCATAATTTAAAAAAAAAATATATTAAAATTTTTACTCACGGCTGTGCCACTAGTAAAAGTATTGCATTACTGTGTCCATTCCGTGAAACTTATTTCGTTCTTACACTAAAACAAACAAATGTCCTTTATCAAATTGTCCGATTTTTCATAAAACTGACCATGCATTTGATTTACATCGAAGGGTGATACCTTGATGGAGGGTGTTGCCTTGATAGAGGGAGGGTGTTACCTTGATGGAGGGTGGTACCTTGATGGAGGGTGTTACCTTGATGGAGGGTGTTACCTTGATGGAGGGTGGTACCTTGATGGAGGGTGGTACCTTGATGGAGGGTGTTACCTTGATGGAGGGTGGTACCTTGATAGAGGGTGGTACCTTGATGGAGGGTGTTACCTTGATGGAGGGTGTTGCCTTGATGGAGGGTGTTACCTTGATGGAGGGTGGTACCTTGATGGAGGGTGGTACCTTGATGGAGGGTGTTACCTTGATGGAGGGTGGGTACCTTGATGGAGGGTGTTACCTTGATGGAGATGGGGTGTACCTTGATGAGGTGACCTTGATGGGGTGTTACCTTGATGGAGGAGTCTTGATGAGGTGTTACCTTGATGGAGGGTGTTACCTTGATGGAGGGGCGGGTGGTACCTTGATGGAGGGTGGTACCTTGATGGAGGGTGTTACCTTGATGCAGCATGATTTAAAGCATTTTTACAACTTTTACTTATCTTTAGAAAATCCAATACAATCTTATTCCAAAGGAAAATATCACAATTATGTGGAAAGATGGAAAAAAAGTAATATTTCTCATTGAATAGGGCATTAGTAAATAAAACATTTTATTAATCAGGTACTGTGAAAAAAAAGCCATAAACATGAAACAAATTATAATCAATCAAAACAGAAGCAAATACATGTACTTTGTTGTTTGTAAAAATGCTTTAATACTTACGTCATCAAAATTCTTTTGACATTTTTGTGGAGGTGCTTTTATCACAACAACTACAACTAAAATGAGAACCTGAAATAATAGAACATTGCAGTAAGACATCTTCCAGTATTCTATCATTTGCAGACCGTTATCTGGATCACAGAGAGATTCAGTTGTGTGCCATGTTGAGAAAGAGTTCAGTAAACTTGGTAAAGCATATTATTTCTGTTTGTATTGCACATAGATAACCGCAAAACATCACTTGCATAATCTACATACATTTGTATTGAGCTATATCAAAAATGAGTAAATTATATCCTTTGTTTCCCGAGCTGGACAAAAAACACACTTTGATCAGGTGACCATTTACCTTGCATACTGGAGAGAACCAGTAAACTGACATTTTTCTTTGTGGGGTGAGGAAGGGGGGAGGGGATCACTTAATCAGGACTGGTTATTCAATTTGTTTTTGTTTTTTTCTATTTCTCGGATAAGTAGGAATGTTAAATCTATTGTGGTATTTGAATAAAAATCATCTATTTTGACTGAAAAACAACTAGCAGAAGTGATTTTGCATGTGCTGGTAAAAATGATCAGTGTGGATTGTCTTTGATCTCTGGCCAGATTCAATTTATTGGACAAATTGAAAATAAGTTATTAATTATAATTGTTGACAAAGGGTATATTTTACTTTGGTTGTGTGAATTAAGATAGAATAATTTGGTTACAGTCCTCTTCACAGCTAAAAATGTTCCTGAAAATGTCTCTTTTCCAATATTAAATCAGGATTTCATGGCACTGAGAAGATTATGATTGTACTAATTAAAACAGTCATGTGAGGTATCGTGACCGTTCGGTTTGGGTCCGTCTTGTGTCGTCCGTCAACATTTGCCTTGTAAACATACTAGAGGCCACAGTTTTGATGTAATCTTATGAAATTTGGTCAGAATCTTTGCTTTGATGATATTTGCCTGATTATGTCTTCCAATTATAAGTATTATTATCTTAGACTGAGATCCAAAGTCTTCAAAATTAATAGAGCGGTAGACCTTGAAGCGTAGATGATCCCTATTGCTTTTGGGGTCACTCAAAGGTCTAATTCACAGAGGCTGTTGCCTGTCACACTTCATATTTGATCAATAAGTGGAGAACCGTTTGACCTAGAACCTTCAAACTTCATAAAATGATAAGGCTTACAAAGTAAATGGCCCCTATAGTTTTAGGTCACTAGAACAAAGAACAAGGTAACAGGGGCCTGAACATGGAAACCCGTTTCTGATCAATAACTTAAAAATCAGTTTACCAAAAATGTTGAAACTTCAGAGGATGATTGGAAATGTAGAGCAGATAATCTCTATTGAATTTAAGGTCATTTGGTCAAGGTTCAAGGTCAGAAATTGCAAAACGTTTTGTAACCAATAATATGAGAACTATTTTACCAAGAACCTATCGTCTTCATAGGGTGATAGGACTTACAAATTTATCCATATCGATTTTGAGTAATCTGAGCAAACAGTCACGGTCACAGGGGTCTGAACATGAAAAACTCTTTTCGATCAATTACTTGAGAACCTCTACGCAAAGAATATTGAATCTTCTCGGGATGATTGGACATGCAGAGAAGATGATCCCTGTTGCAGCCAGCCACCAGTACCGATTAGACTTTTGTGCAGGACTGTCGACTTCTTGTCTATTACTACTTTCAATTGGGAGAGACATGCCCTTTTCTAAAAAAAAAAGCATATTCTAGTTTACACTCCAGAGTTCATATTATCTAATTGATCTTCTTACATCTTAGAATGTTTGTGTTTTATGAATTCTTGGTCAGGTCTGGAATTGACTTTAGGTAAAAACTATGTCACAAGGTCAGATCATTGAAAAACATAGTAAAGGCATTGTGCCTTAGTTGATTATCATGATTTTAAGACTAAATGTCAGTTATGTCTAGACTAAATTTGTGATTTTATCACTTGAATGAAAATCTAGGTGTGTAGGTTATATGATTGTAAAAGTAATTAATGACTTATCTGCACATTTAAAACTAGATTTTGTGTGTGTCTGTGTGTCTATGAAATATAATCATTTTTTTCTATTTCTCTTTAATTATTCCAATTTGATGAAAACATGGTCACGGTCACTAGAGACACACTAGCCTAGCTTTTGCAAAAACGGTGGTTTCGACACGGCGATAGTGGAGGATTTCTCTCGGAAGCAGTGGATAAATATGGCCGGTGTAATGAAGTATTTCGACCCCCATAGAATAACGACCCCCGGTCATTATTCTATGGAAAATGTGACTCCTTTCCTGTAGAATATTGACTCGCCTTATAAAAAACTGACTCCCTTTGAAAACTCTATAGAATAACGACCCCCCGGTCATTATTCTATAGAAAAACTGACCCCTCCAAGTAAAATACTGACTCGCTAAAGACGACTCCCTTCAAATCTCATAGAATAACGACCCCGGTTATTATTCTATAGAAAAAGTGACTCCTTCCATGTAATATATACTCACTCCGAAATTACTACATTCGAACTCTCATACAATATCGATTCCCGGACATTATTCTATTTAAAAAAGTTACTCTTTCCGTGTAAAACACCGGCTCCTAAAACGACTTTCGACGATAATATCTATTAAAAAGTGATCCCCACAAAACCTAACGGACAATTTTACTAGATCTACATCTCTAATACCCTCCATTGCCAATAGTTAGCATTTTGATTGTACTACAACTACTGGTGCCGCTACTACTATATGTACTTCTTCTTCTTCTACTACTACTACTACTACTACTTTTACTACTACTACTACAACTGCTACTACCGATACTACTATACCTGCTTCCACTAATACGTCTTGTACATGTACCTCTTCTTCTCCTGCTGCTGTAACACAGTTGTTGCTGTCACTTATTCCTCTGTTGCTGCTGCTGCTGCTGCTGCTAATGCAACTGCCACTACCACTGCCACTGCCACTATCACTACCACTACCACTACCACTACCACTACCACTACCACTACTACTACTACTACTACTACTACTACTATTACTACTACTACTACTACTACTTTCTATTGTTGCCGCTACCGTACTTTACTGCCACTGCTAAGTATTGCAACTTCAATTAATACTAAGTTCTATGCTAACAGTTTCTTGTGCAGTTTTCTTCTGAAGAATTACTTCATACAGAAGTTTGCAGGGATTATTCACACTGGTGTGTTTTGTGAACGTATTGTGAATTGTTATTTTCCTGAAAAAAAAATGTATACACCAAGATACAGCGTCTAGAAAAAGAATCCCTTTTCCCGGTGCGGAATGCTCTGATTTCTGTGTCAAGTGATGGTATCTGGGGCTAATGGTCAAACGGAAGGACGGACGGACGGACAAGGGCAAATCTATATGCCCCCTCCCCCGAGTGGGGGCATAAAATGCAGCAATTAGGCCTTAGATACACGAGTTATCACTACATTTGACCAAATGACCGGGGACCGTCTTTTTATGGGAGTCAATATTCTTCGTGAGGTTCAGTTTACTTCACGTGGGGGAGTCATAGAACTATTATCTGGAGGTCATAATACTATGACCGGGGGTCACTTTTTCTATAGAATAATGACCGGGGGTTATTATTCTATGGGGGTCTAAATACTTCATTACACCGGCTGATTACATTACTGTAAATTTTCTAATGCGTTTTCCCACGTTTATACACATTTAATTGAAAACAACTATTGAGACAGGAGCACACACGTGTTATCTTCCAGCCATAAACACTTGTTCAGTGCAATTCTTTGTCATCAATGTAAACACTTCTCTAGATTTTGACGAGGAACTGCCGTTTTAGTAGAATTTCCATCAAAAATGTAAAAAATTGTATAAAGTGACCCCTAAGCATGTTTGCAACAAATCGTGCGTATGACACTGTCAAGCAAAAACTATTTCTTAGTAATCGGTGAACTTTTATTCCAGGCGTATAGGACAATCAACCGAAAAGTGATTCCAACAAAATGGTAGTGGGTACAATTGCAAAGTATTGCGGTGAATCTTCTTTCATTATTTTTTGTTAAGGACTTTTAACTTATCTGAACAGCACTTTTCTTGTTTCTGCGAACGATTCCTCCACCGCCGAGGCGTTGGAACCACCGCTTCTGCGAAATCTATGGCCTGTGTGAGAGGGCTTAGTCACTTTTCCATATACGTATACACATATATGCATTAATTGGGTACTTTATAAATTTTCGTTGTTGAAACACTGATTGTGATAAAATTTTATGATTTGCACAAATAAAAACTGTGAAGGCTTTTCACAAGTTTTATTTTTATTTGGTCATCTTACCATTCACAAGGGTTTAGATTACTTACATTGTAGGTAAAACTGTACATGTCATGTACAGAATGGCAATTAAAGGGTTCTTTGGCAACACATTGACCAAAAATATGACAATAAGTTTGATTCTGTGATAATGTTAAATGTACATGTGATTTTCTGATGAAATTTGGTCGGCGAGGTTAATTGCATTTATCCCATTTTGTGGCAAAAACTGATAAAAATTGTGAGAAAAAGTTAATTTTGTATAAATAGTGGAATATGATTTAATTCGAAAACTGATTTGCAGATGGATAATGATTTTGTGCAAATAAGCCATTAGTTTGAAAGCATTTTTTTTTCATTTTGATTATACACCGTGGGGTGCCTCTTAACTTGTTCCGTTCCGTTCCGCAAAGTACCATTAACTTTCGTAAGTAATCGAAACTTTGGTTACTAAAAAGGAGTTATACTCCTCTTCCATTTTATTTAAGATAAACTTGTTAAAGTGACTGGTGATGACTTATCTAAGTGATAATGATCTGTAAGTGAAGATGAAGCAAATTTTACAGCTTAACAAAAGGCAAATAATTCATTGTGTTTAGTTATTTTTCAGATCCCATGACTGTCGTGTGAAGTGAAAGGATAATATTGAATTTTTAAAATGCCTCATCATTTTGTTTTCATTTTATTATAAAGAAAATGTTCAATAATCAATTAATTTCAATATCAGTAAATACAATTTCCTCTATTCAAGTTAATTGATTTTATTTTACAGTAACGTCAGTAGTATAAATTCTGGAGACGGCGTACGGAAATGAAAATCCTTTTATAAACTGATTGAAACCTGTTGGGTATTTTATTACAATGGCACTGTTGCTATATTTCTTAAGTCAAATTATGATATTAGAATATATGACACGTTAAAAAATCAAAATAGTGTCCTAAAATTAGCGTGAAATGTCCAGTTCACTTTAATCATGTTCAAATATCACAAAAATAGGCACATGGTACTGTTTATTTTATTTCATCAATTTATAGGCCATGTGATTTTATACAACTGTGAGAAGTTTCATCAAAATCTACATTGTAGAAATATTTCTATTTGCGAAAATGCTAGAAAAACTATGTTTTTTCCCGTAGATTCCAATTATGAAATATTGCATGAGGGCCACATTTTCAAGTCAGTCTAACATAAATCAAGCACATGTACCTATCTTTTTTATTTGCTTAATTTTCTATGTATATTTTAAGTTTTGAAAAATCAGAAATTAATCAAATTCTTTATTGTAGAAAAAAATTCTATCCACACGTGCAGAACTACCTGGTTAATTGCAAGAATTTTTACCAATAAGAAATGCATTTTAATACATATATATTTTTATCGAAGATATATCATGTCTGCAATGACTTTTTGATGATAACGTCATATTTTACAATATTTTAAACATTAGGTGATAACCTTAAATTCATAGAGTTAAAATCCAACTTTATAAAATGTTTTTAAAAATTGGTTTAATTGTTCCAAAACAACTTTCTGAGATAATTATGTGTTTAAAAAGATAAAAGTTGTCAATTGCTAGAAATATTTTATGTAAATGTAATGTGTATTTAATTTAAATGTGCTTTACATTTGGTTTAAAACAGTTCACAGTTAATACATGTAACACAGTATAATTGTGACTGTATTCTTTTAACTAGTATAAACTCTTATTATGAATGTAACTGTTCATAACTCTACATCCACAATTACTTTATACATTTAGTAAAGATCATTTCAGCTTCTTTTGAAGAGAACATCAAAAGATTAAATATTTCATTATCTTTAAATTATTTTATCTAAGCTTTCTTTCACTTCAGGTGATTGATTTTAGTTATGACAAATTAGTTAACTATATGTGAGAGAGGCAGTTATAAAGGTACAATGTAGTTGAAATTTTGAAGTAAAAAATAAGAACTGAACAAGCAATAAATAAAAATACTTGAAAAATATTTAAATAGACAAAATCAACACTTACCCCTTTCAAGATGAAATGTCCTCCTGCCATGATGACAATGTATTTGATCAACAGTAAATCCAGAGTAGTGAAAAATAGCCAGAGCTAGTTCTCACCTATAATATATGCTTTACTTTTGGGAGCATATGTTGTTATCTTCAAAAAATATCTTATTTCCAATTACTGATATGTCAGTTTTGCTTATTAATGTAGTAAAGAATGAGAACAAAAACAAGATCATAAACACCTCAGTGCGAAAGTACTAGAATAAAGACAAAAATCTTCTCAAAGTGGTTACACAAATACTTAGAAAGTTGAGAGCCTGGTAAAGTACAAAAGGCCATGTAGGGAATCAATGTACAGACATAACATGGGCATCAACACTTACATGTACAAGGTAGCCAAAGGCCAAATATAGATTTTAGACTTCATATCTTGATGAAATCAGATTTGCTTTGACTGATAGGTAATGTTATTTGCAACAACCATGACCCCCTGGCTTGGCTTTAACATTACTCTAATATCCATTAACATTTAATGGATAGGACCTGGAAATATAACAACATTGAGCCTAAGCTGTTCAGGATTTAAGATGGGCCAATCAAAACGTTTCATTGAGCAAGTTTAGCTTAGAAATCCTTTAAAATCTGTTCTATATTTACCTGAGGCAGTCCCTAACTGCAGTCGAGGAATTTCAAGGACTGCACTTGCTGAGAAACCAGCTTATAAACAAACTTAGCTTCAACCAAAACATCAAAGCATTATTTAGTTTAGAAGGAAATAAAGGTCATGGAAGTCACTTGATGTGGAGTTCAAAAGTCGTCCATCTAATGCTGAGAAACCTGCTTATATCCAAAACTTTTGTTATAAGAATACATGCTTCACACTGAAGAATAGGGAAACTTAATCTCTAAAACTTGAAAATTCAAAAAAGTAGAGTATTCAGGAAAAGTTAAAGTTTATATTTAGCAAGGCTAAGAAGCATTTTAATGATTTTAGGAATTTATCACTCACATTATATCCCTCTACGTACCTTGACCTATACTTTACATCAGTCTTGCGGCAAGAAAAAAAACTTGCAATAAAATATATGAATCAAACATTGGAAAATATCGTGTGACCTTACTGTGTCAGTTGCAATACTTTCCATTCATCATATCATAAGCCACGCCCCTTCAAACCTTCACACAGAGTTCCTCATAAATGTTCCATTTACATCAATTTTGTTTTCATAAACCTCGCCTCTCAGTTCATAAATATATGCTTAATGTATTCACATTAGCCAAGCCTTTTAAAATTAAAACATCTCCACTTGGCGATCCTTGCTTCTTGGACACCCCCTTCATTGATCTAAAATGATATACAATACTACGCATTAACCTATATTGGTCAGATCTAAATTGAGGACAACTGAATATCTTAAACTATCCACAAGCTGTGTAGATCCGTGTCACCGACTTTCTACTCTCACCTTAATTAAGTAAACTTTCTCCTAAAGGATCTGACATACTCTTTAAAACAAAAGTGATCTTAAGACCAATATTAAGCTTGTCTGTTTAGCTAAATAGGGAGATCAGAGATATATACAGATTAGGGGACTTTGAGTCTGATCCCTGGGCAAGATGTTAGTTCTCTGTGCCTACTTGACAACAGACATTTTGTCTGAAATCAGCAATGAATGGTCACGGATTTGGACAAAGAGTGGTCAAGGATTTGGACAATAAGTGGTCACGGAATTTCTCAAAAACTGGTCAAGGACTTTGTGGATGAATTGTCAAGGATTTTGTCAATTAACAATGAGAAGTCAAGGATTTTGACAGTAAGTGGTTTAGGATTTGGTCAACAAGTGGTCAAGGATTTGGACAGTTACTGGTGAAGTATTAGGTCTATTGGTGGTCAAGGATTTGGTCAATATGTAGTTAAGGGTTTGATTTATGAGTTGTCAAGGATTTGACTAATGAGTAGTCACGGATTTTGCCAACAAGTAGTCAAGAATTTGGCCAGTGAGTGGTCAAGTATTTGGTCAATGAGTGGTCAGAGGTTTGGTCAATGAGTGGTCAAGGATTTGGTCAATGAGTAGACAAGGCTTTGGCAATGAGTAGTAAACGATTTGAACAATGAGTAGGAAATGAGTCAATAAGTGGTTAATAATAAGATATAGCCCAAGATTTCTCGATGAGTGGTCAAGTATTTTGCCAATAAGTGGTAAAGGATTTGATCAATGAATGGTCAATGATTTTGAAAAATGAGTGGCGAAGAATTCTTTCAATGAGTGCTCAACGATGTTGTCAAGGATTTGGTCAATAAGTGGTCAAAGATTTAGTCAATGAGTAAGCAAGAATTTAGTCAATAAATTGTCAAGTATTTGGTCAATAACTAGTCAAGTTTGGTCAATGAGTAGTCACAGATTTGTTCTCTGAGTGGTGAAGAATTTTGACAATGAGTTGTCAAGGATATGGTCAGTGAGTGGTCATGGATTTGGTTAATGAGTGGCTAGGAATTTGGTCAGCTAGTGGTTAACTTAATACCCAGTCTTTAAGTACTTGATTATTGAAATGTGTCCCTTGTACCTATATCTACTGTCATCATTGCTAGGAACAAATTATAACAAGTTCTTGTTAGATTTGCTGCAACACATACACTATATGTGCGTTTTTGTTCTTTTTTAATTTGACAATCTATAAAACCAAAGAATCCTGATCATGTACTACGTAAAGCTTCACGAAGCATACTTCTGACAAAGCATATACTAAGAAAAAATGTTTCACGAAAATAAGGTCTCTGTAATAATCAAATAAATCGCAGGAACAGTTTAAAATTAAATGTTAAAATTTTAGAACAAGGTCGATTTTAGGACAAATTCTAAAATATTTTTAAGTAAAACTGATCCAGAATCTATATTTGTCAAACTTATAAACTGGTAGTCTTATTAACCTTTCACAATGCAGGTACTCGCATTTCGTTAAACGGCTTCAGCTTTGGCTGCGTGGCATTACATTTTGATACGCAGCTCCAAATCACACAACACGGCTTCAGTATGAATTAAACTGCGTCAAGCTTTAAGGAATCGTTTCATTGCACACTACAAGAGATCAAGTTGTGTTAAACTTCTTCACATTGCACTGCATGGCATCAAGTCTTCATAAATTGCTCTTTATTACACAAAGCGGTTTCAATATGCATTAGACGGCGTGAAGTTGTAATAAATCATTTTATTTCGCACTGCACGTACTCATGTTGTTTTAAACGGCTTCACATTGAGCTGCGTGAAATCATGTTTGTTGGATGATTTCATAGTACGGTGCATCGCAACACGTTTTTCAATGCATCGTTCCATGTTTGAATGGATTGAATGAAGTTTTGTATTAAATGATTTCCAAATACCATGCGTTGAATGCAAATATACTGGACGGGATGGGGATTTAGACTTGACGGCGTTGAAATGCACTGCACTGACTGACTTGTTTATGAATGGATTGCTTACTTACAAACTTTATCGGTAACCGCCGCCCGCCGGACTTCGTATCCAAAGGTCGTTGGTTCGAATCCCGCCAGAGACGAATTTCTTCCACTGCCTCTGCAATCCTAAAATAGGGTTTACTACTGGAAACCTATGATGCAGTGTCGAGCGTTATTAAAAATAAACCTTGTTTCATCTAAAATAAATAAGTTCAATCTGAACCAGCCGTGTAAAGCTGGAAGATTGCTGTAAATGGCGTTAATATAAACAACAACAACAACAACAACATTTGTAATCACCACTTGAAATAATTTATTGCTAAAATCTAAAGTACTTGCAAAAGTTTATTATTTGGTAGTTATCTATTTCGTAATAAGCATCCACTGGAGACAGATCCTTTTTAAAAGAGAACACTTAGGGGCAATCGTTTTAACTTCACATTGCTCTATGACCACTTAGCGCACTAAGCAGAAATATCGATAGCGTTTTTATTTTTGAGCTCTCTAAAAGTGAAAAAAAAACTGCCATTTTATCTTTTGAAAAAAAGAATTCTTATATTTAATATGTCAAGAAAAAATAATAAACACCTTCTTCCTGCATTTTTATTTTTCAAAAAGACCAAATATAACGAAAATAAGGGATGTAGAAGTTCTGATGCCATTTTTCTCGAAATGTAAAAAGGACATAGCTCACTTTAAGAAACAAGCGAGGATAATGAAATTTCCGTATACATGGTAAAAAAATCACATCTGTCACAGTGAAAATACTGAGAATAACAAGTTTCTTCATGTATAGTGATCACAGTTTGTTTAAATCGATTATTAGGATCTGTTGATATTAAAACTTTCTAAAACGATAAAATATTTCCCTTGACATGAAACTTTTTATACTGGAAAATGACAGTTATAGTATTCTAATCGACAGTTTGACATACCTTAGCACTTGTTTCATCCACCGCTGATTCTTGTTTAGAAGTTGTTGTTAACTTGCAGAGAAGAAAGTATTTACTAGCAAAGAAACCACGAGTATTCATTGAGACCATCTGCATGACTGTGTTTTCATAAACTCAGGGCTAAATATATCAAAGAAAAAAAGCATGAGCCTTGAAATTATAAAAATGGTTATAGGTTTATCTCATTCCTTAGGCAATATATTGATACACTATTGATATATATGGCATATGGGTGTGCCTTCACCTTTAAATTTTGAGACATGACATGATTCCTGATGCTGTTGTTATTAGCTCTTGCCATTTTGTACACGACTGGTTCTGCCACTGGGACCAGTGTAGATCATAATCAGCCTGCGCATCTGTTCAGTCTCATTATGACCTACATCGTTCGCTATTCAGCCATTTCCTTTTTAGTAAGCACCTCATTTTAACAGTTAATGGTATTGTCCATACTGGAGGATGGATACGTACATTATCTATAGAATTTTAGCAGAGTAAGGGTTACAGTGTCTTTACCTAACTGACAAATTTTGTCCCCTTTATTTCGTTCACCTTTTAGGGTTATTTCGTAGAATTATTTTGTGCAGAAAAAAATTGTTACATATATTTCTATCAATTTCATCGACCATAAAGGTATGTCTTCCTGACTGTATTAAGTTATGCACAGGATAAATAAATGACCGATTGGAAAAAAAGTATTCTGTTGTGAGAATCAATAATAGAAGCAGACTTATAATTTCAGTTTTATGACAAATCAGATTTATTGAAAAATTCCTTATAATTTCAGTTTTATGACAAATCAGATTTATTGAAAAATTCCTTATAATTTCAGTTTTATGACAAATCAGATTTATTGAAAAATTCCTTATAATTTCAGTTTATGACAAATCAGATTATTGAAAAATTCTTATATTTCAGTTTATGACAAATCAGATTTATTGAAAAATTCCTTATAATTCAGTTTTATGACAAATCAGATTTATTGAAAAATTCCTTATAATTTCAGTTTTATGACAAATCAGATTTATTGAAAAATTCCTTATAATTCAGTTTTATGACAAATCAGATTTATTGAAAAATTCCTTATAATTTCAGTTTTATGACAAATCAGATTTATTGAAAAATTCCTTATAATTTCAGTTTTATGACAAATCAGATTTATTGAAAAATTCCTTATAATTTCAGTTTTATGACAAATCAGATTTATTGAAAAATTCCTTATAATTTCAGTTTTATGACAAATCAGATTTATTGAAAAATTCCTTAAAAGTTTTACTTCAGTACATATGTTTATAAGACTATATTACTGATAGAGATAATTATATAAATTCCAAACTTAACAAGATTGTTTTAATTACATTTTTGAGAACATTTAAAGTATACTAAAAATGTATAAATGAAAAACAATATTAAAATGAATGAAAATAATTAGCAATAAGAATAGCTGAAATCAAAAGAACTCATCGTCCACTAAATGAAATCTTACTGCAGTGTATGTAGGGATTAGTACAATGTATTTTCTAACTTTTACTTACTAGATATACTTGATTGATTTTCAACAAACTAACAACATTTCTGTCTTATGAAAAAAGTTTTTTTATACATACATACATGTATACAATGACCATGAATACTCAAAGTAGCACACCTGTTACATGGTGAAAATGTTTAATTAACTTGTGTTTGAGTCAGAAACTACTAGTATAAACCGGTATGAACCAGTATTGAACCGGTATCGAATATATCTGCCGGTTTAATATTTGAGTGCTGCTGACATGGTTCAATACATAGTTTTGTGTTTTAATCATATTGGCTAGTTAATTGTGTTTAGGATCTACAAATATATTATAGAAACAGTTTTAGTTTCATAGCTTCCAAATCCCAAAGACTTTTCTATTTTTTTGTCTTTGATCTGTTAAATATTTATGTTTCATTATAGTAAGTATATTTAGCCAAGGACCCCATTAGAAATAAGTTCTAGCTTTCATGGGCCATCCTAGGTTACTACACACTGCTATAATATATACATGTTGCTTCCAATTTGAAATATCTTAGTCTAATTAACATTTGTTTCTATAATATAAAGGTACACATAGTATTAATAAGCCTAGCTGTGATACAATTGCATTATGATCTTAGTTAACTAGTTAATATGTGTTTTACTCATGTGAAACTATAACTTTTTAGTTACCCAACTACTGGATATTTTACCTTAAATTTGTGTAAATTGTTTTAATGTGTGATAAATGTCATTTGTAACTTGTATATGTGTGTTTTAACCTAAATAAACATCTATTTATCTATTTATCTATCTATCTGCTAAACTCAAACCAGCCTTGTGATTTTGCAAACAGCATGGTTCCAGATCAGCTTACACATCCATACAGTCTGTTCTTTACTTTTCAGCTGCATGCAAGTGCAGATGTGGGAATTAACCTACAGCATGGATGTGCACTGATATGGATACTGCTGGTCAGACAGTCTTAATATTGAGATTTGCTCAGGGGTGCTCGTGTTGGTTACCAAGATTCTCCATAACTGCACCACAAACCACACCAGTATTTCGCTGTTCTCTACAGGTAACTGCCAATTTATCCACATTAATCAGAGGTGGAATGATTTCAGTCCAGTCCAGAAGTAAACACGCCAAGTATCGTCGGTTTCCCGCAGAGGTCACAGTCTGATGAAGGTTCTCCAATGGAGTACCAAAACTGTCACAAAAGTATAAAATTCAATGGATATGTTTAGTAGCACTCTTTGAAATCAGCGATATTCGAAACGTATTCTTGACGTCTCATTGACAAAATTCTTGATGATCAGATCTTAGTCTACTCAATGACCAAATCTTAGATTACACATTTACCATATTCTTGACGTCTTATTGTCCCGATCTTAGACTACTCAAAGGCATAATCTTTGACCTATCAATTAACACATCCTTTACTTCTCATTGACAAAATCCTCGAATACTCATTGACCAAATTCTTGACCACTCATTGACCAAATCCTTGACTACTCATTGATCAAATGCTTGACCACCCATTGACCAAATCGTTTACTACTCATTGATCAAATCCTTGACCACTCATTGACCTAATCCTTGACCACTTATAGATCAAATCCTTCACCACTCATTTTCAAAATCCTTCACCACTCATTAGCCAAATTCTTCACCACTCATTGACCAAATCATTGAACAAATCCTTGATATCTCGGCCAAGTCCTAGACAACATATTGACCAAATCCTTTACTACTCAATGATCATATTCTTAATGTCTCATTAACCAAATCCTTGACTACTCATTGATCAAATCCTTGATCAAACTCTCAGAGAGCAAATCATTGACCGCTCATTGACCAATTCCTTGACCTATCGTTAGACTACTTTGACCACTACTGTGTAAATCTTTGACTACTCATTGTCAAAAACCTTCACCAATCATTGTTCAAACCCTTGTCCACTATCTGACAAAATCCTTGACCTCTCATTGACCAAATCCATGACGACTCATTGCGAAATCCTGGACCATTCCATGACCATATCCTTGCCCACTCATAGTCAAAACCCTTGACCACTGGCACTAGACCAGAAAGGAAATGCCTCTGTACATGTTATACCCTACCCCTAGGTATTCTATAAGAACCATGGTCATGAACGAGAAAGTGCACTAACCCATTTCAATCGTACATTTCTCACCTAAAACGCGCAGTTCGGTGAATAGGTACCTAATATATTGAACAAGCGATAATGTATCTTCCATCGTGCATCAGTCATACTGTCTCAATATTCCATATTGCAGAGATACTCAACATATTTTATGCTTTCGTCAACGTTAATGAACATCCGGTCTAGAGGTCACGGCAGTGAGCACATGTTAGGCGAACTGTAAACTAACAAAAACAGAATGCAAAATATTCACAGTTTTACAATGAAACTCGAAATGATGAATGAAATTAATCTTAGATATGATTTTAAATTTGAAGTCATACATTGGTATACATCTGCTCTGTTTATTTAATTAATTTAGCACATTTATGCTGAACATACACATCTTAGCGTACACGTTTAGTTAAATGACGACTGACATACATTTTCACATCAGCCAATCAGAATAGTTTTGTAATCTACACCGGAACTTCACCAGGGAAGTTCAAGCAAGATTTTTTTTATGTAACGTTGAAAAAACTGTAAACTAGCGTTGTTTCTCTAAGATAAGAAGTATTGAAGAAATGTGACCGGTAAACAATGGAAGATAAATTACCACTTGTTCAATATCCACAGTACATATTTACCGAACTGTGTGTTTTAGGTATGAAATGCGCGATTGAAATGGGTAAGTTCATGACTATGGTTCTTATGGAATACCTAGAGGTAGGGTATATCATGTACAGAGGCATTTTCTTTCTGGTCTGGTGCCAGTGCCCTTGACCACTCATTGTCCAAATACTTCACCACTCATTGATCAAATCCTTGACTATTTATTGCCCAAATCTTTGACCAATTGTTTACCCAATCCTTGACCACTCATTGTCCAAATCCTTGACCACTCATTGACAAAAACTGTCATCAGTAATTTTCCAAATTCTTGACCATTCACTGACCGAATCCTTGACCATTTCCTGATAAAACATTTGACAACTTGTTGCCCAAATTCTTGACCATTCATTGCCCAAGTCGATTAATAGTTATTGTCCAAATCCTTGACCACTAACTGACCATAGTTTTTATTCATTGACCAAATGTTTGACCACTCATTAGCCAAATCCTCGACTATTCATTGACCAAATCCTTGAATACTCATTGTCCAAATCCTTGACTATTCATTGTCCAAATCCTTGACTATCCTTTAAATTGCAACTTGTGTACCAAAGTCTTGACAATTAGTTGTCAAAATCCTTGACCACTCATTGACCAAATCCAACACCATTCCTTTACTACTACTTTACCAAACCCTTGACTACTTATAGTCAAAATCCTTGACAACTCATTGTCTGAATCCTTCACAACTCCTTGGCCACTCACTGACATAATATTTCCTGACCAATAACTAAACATCTTTGAACTAGAACTTATTTATATGGAAGCAGTTTCAAGAGTTTAGAATCTGCCTTGCTGCTGAGTGTTCATTTGAAATAAACAACAGAGAAATATTTTGGTTGAAGAATCATGTGATATTATTTTGGAAGTTTCTACATTTAATAAGTTTTGATTCACAGTATTTCTAGCGCTGGTGATTGTTTGAGATAATATTAATTCATATTGATTACTGTCTTTACAGCCAATTATTTTCTGATCATCTGTATTACAATAAACAGCATGGATATTAACAGAAAACTGATACATGTATATATGTCCAGCCTACACAAGTAACTGACAACTTCCCCACATGAAACAGGATCAAAGACATTAGATTTACACTATTTGGTAAAATTCTTATATAACATATTATTCCTAGCACTGTGATTTATAAAGATCTCTAACCTTTAGCCTGCTAGCGGCAAGCGCAGACCAAGATCAGTCTACAATCCGTGCAGATCTTGGTCTGCACTGTTCGCTATTTAGTCAGTAACTTTTCAGTTAGCATCGCTTCAAATAGCAAATGGTATTGTTCAAATTGAATAATGGACAAGTCCATCATAGAAGTTTGACAGGCTAAAGACTAAACAAATTTCATCAAAATGAATATAACTGTGTTGAATAAAAAAAACCTTCGCACAACTTGCAAGAATGAACTATTGCAAAACACAGCATCGGTCACTTTTAAGGTTTATTTCAAACAATTGAAAGAACCTTGGCCTCATTCTATTTTTACTTTACGCTTCCAGGGGCCTCCATGACTGAGTGGTTCAAGGACATATGTCATCCAGATCGTACGACAACAAAAAAGAGAAGAATTTTTAATGCTCTACTGGAAATAACCTGCTTAAATTATAAATATCTATAGTTAGCAGTTGTTAAATTAAATTTCTCCAGGACTTATTAATAATGACAGCCAAAATATGTGATCTGCAGGAGGCCCTACAAGATGAAAAAAAAAAACGCTAAGCAAGTTCTGCTCTTGGCGAATTTAGTTAACATGCATGAATTTTGCACCTTATAAAGTGCTAATCATATGTAATGTGAACAGTGTTTTATAACAAGAAACGAGCAAAAAGATCTCAAAATTTACAACAAACCATAACGAAAACACAAATCTATTTCATGCATTACGTTATATGATGTTGAAAAAAGTGGTATCTTTCTATACATCAACATAGGAGAAACCATTTCTAAACCTGTTTGATAAATCAAAAACCTTTCATACCAAAGGCACATAAAATTGTTTGTTTCCGGAATATGCTATAGAAAATTTCGGCAACCGTCTCCCTTTTCCCTAACACTTAAAGAATGGAATAGTAGAATAGTTCAAGTTCTATCTGCATTTCTTTCAATCAAGGGTGTGTGTAACTATAAAAGCAGAGTATGTGTCATACAGTGAAAGTGATGAAAAATGGCATTACCTTCTGTCTGACACACAGACACTTGGGGCTCGGACCTCCACACACCTCATTCTCCTCCGCCCTTGGTTAAGTTTAGCCAATATATTTTAGCATTCACCATGTATCAAGGATATGTGACGATCATAAAACGCATTTTGTAACATTTCAGCGTGTTTTTAAAAAATGTATTTTTACCATCAATGCTCTCAATACTACAAGATATGCAACATAGCACGAACAATGGGAACACTTGCTTGCGCTGGACCCTCGCTTTGTGTAGCGCATGTCATAAACCGGGAACCAAAATTATTACTCTTACGGCTATGTTAAACCAGATCATCACTTCTTTATGTAAACAAACCTCGTGTAACACGTGCTAAAGCGATAATCTGGTATAATGCAGTCGAAATGGTATCAATTTTGGTACCCGGCAACGATATGCGCAGTTCAAAGCAGGGATCTATTCGCAAGGAAGTGTTCCATAGAATTTAGATAGATTGATTTATATTATTTATTGATTTCTCGTCGGAATACAAAATGACAGTTGTCGGTATCGGTGTCATTTGACAGATTGGTAACAGATCTGACGATTGATACCAGTGATTCATTGGTAGGGGTTCATTTAAACGTTTAACTGGCTATTGTTTCCCTAGTGTTCGTGAGATGTTTCATATCTTGTAGTATTGAAAGCATTGATGGTAAAAATACATTTTTTAAAAACACGCTGAAATGTTATAAAATGCGTTTTATGATCGTCAAATATGCTTAATACATGGTGAAATGCTAAAATATATTGGCTAAACTTAACCAGGGGCGGAGAAGAATGGGGTGTGTGGAGGTCCGAGCTCCAAGTGTCTGTGGTCTGACATAAAACTATTTCGCTACTCATCTAACAATTGAAAATTGATCAGCCTTTTTTTATTATAAACTCTGTCCGACATAGTGAATGAAAATTTTTCTAGCGACTTCACAAAAAAGACTTTGCCTCATTATCACCGTGCAAAGTTCTGTGCAGAGTTTCATGTTGGGGCCTCCGTGGCCGAGTGGTTAAGATCGCTGACTTCAAATCACTTGCCCCTCATCGATGTGGGTTCAAGCCTCACTCGGGGCGTTGAATTCTTCATGTGAGGAAGCCATCCGGCTGGCTTACGGAAGGTCGGTGGTTCTACCCAGGTGCCCGCTCGTAATGAAATACTGCACGGAGGGGCACCTGGGGTCTTCCTCCACCATTAAAGCTGGAAAGTCGCCATATGACCTATCATGTGTCGGTGCGACGTTAAATCCAACTAATGATAATGGAGTTTCATGTTCACTGAGATGACTTTTCGTAACATCATTTATAGCAAAACCGGTTGTTGGATGTAACGTCGCACCGACTCATGAAAGGTCATAAGGCGACTTTCCAGCTTTAATGGTGGAGAAGAACCCAGGTGCCGCTCTGTGTATTATTTCATCACCAGCTGGATGGCTTCCTAACATAAAGAATTCAACGTCCCGAGTGATGCTCGAACCCACGTTTCCCTGTTAACACAATTAAAACCAAGACTTATGACATCACCCGTGTCTAACGTCACTGATGTGTCCAGAATATTCTGTTGTTTTTTATCCTAGATGTTCCGTCCTGACTTAACCACAAGTTCTGACAAGAGTTGTCTGCGATGAACGATTTTGCCAGAAAGTTGCCTTGATCAAACATTCTCTGAACAGTATATGGATTGGGTAGTTCTGATTTCTTAAACTCTTTTCCAGTTAAACTGGATAATTGGGGAAACTTTTTCAACGGCCACTTCTAGTCCTGACAGTTCTATTATGTACATTCGAATTTTCTCTTTGTAAGTTCTACCGCACTTTTTGTAACAATCATATTTTTCGTATTCGTAATCATTTCATTTTCACTTTGAATTTTCTTGATTTCTTCATTTCTACCCAAGAGGTGAAGGCGGAGTGTCTCTACAGTGACCTCGTACTGCACAATCGTTTCTAACAGATCAGGTTTTTGTTTGTGTTCTTTTCATCACAGCTTTTCTTTACCTTTTGCAGCTCAGTGCGCAGGTAGCTGTGGGTTTCTGTATAGCTTAATTTCTTCTACTTATCACATTCAAGTTCTCGTGGTTGTTTGAGGTTTAATCTCGGATTGTTATTTTGTTAGGTTCAATGTGTCTGTATCGGTTCATATGTGTCTTCAATATCTCTTTGTAAATGATTGCACTTCTTTTCTAGCATTAGTAACTCATTTTTTAAAGATTTAACATCACAATCACAGTCTTTAAATGTTGTTTGTATCGACACAGACTTTCCTTCTGACTTTGGCGTAGAATATTTGTCAGGTACGGTCTGTAAATCAAAAAAATCTTTCGAGACTGATTGATTGTAGTGTCTGTGTCTTCTTGGTTTGACGTGTTTTAACACACTCACTTCGTGAAGTCGGTGACACAAACTCTTTTTCACCAAGATCTTTATCATTTTTGAATACGGGCTTTTTTGCTGCTTATAATATAGTTTCTTCTTTGCGTAAAAATGTCTCGTAATTTTCGTATTCACGGCTTTAGAGTTAGAATCATAAAATTTTACATTTAGATTGCAAAGTATCTTTCAAAAAATCTTCTACAGCTCTTCCACTTTATCGCGAAAACGTTTTAGTTCTATCACAAGACCATTTGGAACAGTACTACCTATGTTTGGGAGGTTGGTAGATTCTTTCAGCAACTCAGTTGTGACATAAAATTGTTTGCAGAATACAACAGAATCGTCAGCCATACGGAGAAAACAGCTAGCATGGAACGTGAAAGAAAGCGAAATAAACAGAAGGACAAATTTATTGATAATATCTGGCTTTGTTATCCCCCGCCGATGAAATCGGGAGGGGGGTATTGAAATGGCGTTGTCCGTCCGTCAGTCCGTCCGTCCGTCCGTCCGCAGCCATTTCTCAGTAACTACTTGGTAGAATTTCATGAAACTTGAAATAAACATGAACCAACATACCGCGATGATGCCCGTCAAGTTTTTTTTTTTTGATTGGTCAATTTCCCTCAGAGTTATTGCCCTTGATTTAATAAAAAAATGTCCGTCTGCAGCTATTTCTCAGTAACTAACAGGTAGTATTTCATCAAATTTGAAACAGACGTGAACCAAGATACTGTGCTGATGCCCGTCAAGTTTTTTTTTTTTTGATAGGTCAATTTCTGTCAGAGTTATTGCCCTTGATTAAATGAAAAATGTCCGTCTGCAGCCATTTCTCAGTAACTAGCAGGTAGAATTTCATCAAACTTGAAACAGACATGAACCAAGATACTGCGACGATGCCCTTCAAGGTTTTTTTTCGATTTGTCAATTTTCCATATAGTTATTGCCCTTTAATTGTTTAAAAATCCACAGATCTGTACATAACAAACCAACCAATTGGAAGAATTTCATTAAACTTCTTTCATTCTTTTCCATGAACATTTATTATAAACATGTGATGTTGTGTACCTACACCTTTTTTTTTTATTCTATTTTTTTTTCATTTTTCATTTTCTATCAATATTTATAATCAACATGTAAACTGTTGTATCCTCACCCCCCCCCCCCCCACACACACACACACACACACACCCAGCCCCACCCAAACAAACCATTCATTTTCTTTTAATTTGATTTTGACTAATGAAATTATTTGCTTCTTGGTAACATTCTTAACTTTTTGCTGGATATATTTTTTGCCGTTCCTCAACTCTGACCCTTTCGGCGGGGGATTCCAATTCATCGAATTTGCTTGTTGAATTGTTTTTCTCTTGGTCCCAAGATATGAAAGTCACGCTATAAATTGGATGCTTAGTTTAGTTTAATCATATTTTATTTACATATATACAGAAACACAAACAAATCAAATATGTCACTACATGTCATATACAAATGGGTTGGGCCAAAAGTTATCACTGCATTATCGAGGGCCCTTCCCTCGGATGCGTTGGAAGTTGGGTATTTTTAATGTTTATTTCGTTATAAAGCAACAAAAGAACTTCCAGAGCGAAACTATTTCAAAGTACTCGTGATCTTATTACTCTGCTAAAATAAAATGCGTTTCTCAATCGCTTTTCAAAGCAAAAATCCGTCACAGCTCGTACATTTTTTCTTACACATCGCAAAAACTTTACGCCTGTCAAAATTATTTTGCAGATACACGCAAAAAAAATAATAATAAAAAGTAACTGTTTATTAATTGTTGAAATATTAAAGACAAAAATATCTTACAAGTTGAATTAAACCATGTTTGGATTTATTGAAAATAGTGATCAGGCCGGGTTGCTAATTTATACGAAAGACTTCTGTGGGAAAAAATATTCTAGTAAGCCGGCTTAACCATTTGGGGTATAAACATTTCTAAAGGATTAAAGGTTGATCCCTCAGTGGTTCTTAAATATAAAGAAATATCTTTTTACATATCACTCCTGTTCCTTATTAACAAATTATCAAGTGATGAAGATTAGCTAATTTTGAGGCTTGTGTGTTTCACTGAAAATATTTTTATTGCATCAAACATGACCCCTACTTTTCTGTTGATTTCTATTCAGCATTAACAATATTCAAGATCTTCAAGAAAATGTACGACAGAGACATTTTAATCGATCCTGTGTGCTACATCCATTGTGAATACGTGTATTTTAGCGAGCTCGAAGAGAAGGCCTAAAGGGCCTACTCGGGGTCTAACCGAGATCGAGCTTTACGGTAACGCAAGTTTACTTTAACACTTGGTAGTGGGTTAAAAAGTTTCGCGCCGGAAGAAGCAAAATGCCTAGCGGACATAAAGTAGTTATGTTATCTCCGCAGTGAATACAGAACTTCATTCGACTGCTGAAAACTATTCATTATGAATAATGATTATTTTCTTGTAAACGATAAAACACAGGACCGAAACTGGAAAATGTTGTCATTAATAATCCTTCAGTAAATCGGTCGAAAATGTGTAGTCGGAAGAAGTCAATAATAAATAGATCCTAATTTATCCTTTTTCGCAAATTCGTGTAGAACGAGTGCTTAAATCACACTTTTTCACTCCTAGAATACATTCTGCATGAAATGAGACGGTTTTCATTTCACACAACCCACATGGCAAGTTTTGCAGATCGAAACCGGAAGTAGATGTTTATTGTGCGGACGAGAGCAAACATGCACCATTCTTATAGGTATGGCGGTAGTAATGCGCCGGTATTCCTCCGTGGTTCACTCGAATGTAGTCCCTGACACTATATTGTTCAAATTTTTTGAGGAGTAAAAAAGGCATTTTCATGCTTGGTATTGCTTTTATTTTCAATTTAATCAGTAATAATATGCTTCTAGAGTATTTTAGAAGAGGTCAGATATATGGAAGATGGTTATATGTAGTTTTGTGATGTTGCTTAGTGACAGATGATTCAGAGAATGCTGGGAAAGTTTGCGGAAGAATACATTGTTTACAATAGTGATGTCATTCGAAGTTAGCCAGTGCTCTTGCACTATGGTCAACATATTGTTTTTTCTGTGCTTTCAATAGGATTTGGATTATTTTATACAAGGAATATGGTCTGGCAACAGGTGAAAGAAAGGAAAAGTAAAATAAAACATTGTAGACTTTGACAATTTAATATGACTCAAAGAAGAAATGTTTTTAATACCTAAAGTACTTCCGGGTCAGTTTGTAGTTCATTATTATTTTTTGTCTTCTACAATAATAATGGAGTTAAATGAGTTTTATGAGCAAACTAGAGAACGAATAATGGAATAATGTGAAAATTTTGGTGAAATTGGATGTCTGAGGTGGGATGGGACCCCAGAGATAAAAAATCTGTAAGATACAGGAGCCTTAGGGTGAAATTTCCAGGATTTATATGTTTCCAAGTACTATTATGCACACAGAGTAATGTAATAGATTGACAGGAGCTTAGAAGCATTACCTAGAAACATGCATGTGTCTCATTTGTGTCATTTTTCATTGTGCTGTTGCTCAAATCACCTAGTTTTAGAGCCACAGACTTTTTTTTTCTAAGCCCATTAACTTAATTGGTGACAATATATGAAGAAAACAAGGCTTCTGCTATAGCAGCTTTCCATTACATACTGTTGATATGTCAACTTGTTTGATTAAAGTACTTTTAAAGACATTTGTTACTGAGAAAGAGGAAAAAAATGATGACAATTTTGAAAGAAGTGACTTTTTTTTGTATTTTTTCATGTTTTTTTTTAAGTGTAACTGGCCTAATATTGGCAGTTGTGGAAAAGAGTAAAAAATCACTCTTTATGGTACTTATTCTACTATTTCGCATTCCTGCAGACCAGTTCAATTTTAAATTTTGACGCGTTTCTTGAAATATCGTCCTCCACCCCTGATAATTCATGTGGGGATGTTGGCATTTACTTGCGGAGAACAGGTTTGTACTGATACAGAATCCAGAAACACTGGTTATGTTAACTGCCGTTACATGTCTGAAATACTGTTGAAAAACGGCGTTAAACCCAAAACAAACAAACAGATGCTTCCTATCATATACTATTAAACTAATAAATAAAAGTATACTTTGTCTATATTAGATAGGCTCTAAGATTTGAATATTTTTAGTCTCCTCTTTAAGCGATAAATGGTACAATTTTACTACTATGATTGTATAATGTTTATTCAAATTTATAATATATTTTTTCTTACTTTTCAGGTCATCACTGAAAGAGACTTCTCTTGAATCATTAATAAGAGTGAACCTTTACGGGGTACCAGTGGCAGAGTATGCAATGTTAGCACCAAGGATCCTGATGTTTCTGTTATTGGCGGCATGCATTTTCATAGTCACTAGGATGAGGTTACATTCAATTAACCCCAAGCGATGTGCTATCTTGATGCCAGCGAGGCAGCTTTTACAGCCAGTACCCACCATAGCCGAGACTGATATTGTTCGTGGTTTCAGTATGAAGCTAGATCCGTAGCCTAAACTTTTGTAATCATCGACATCAGTCTTGGCAGTGACGTTGACATATGGTTGTGGCTGTGAAGTTTTCTTAGTCCATGTATCAGGCAGTTATTCTACACATGATAGTGGAAGTTTAGAAATGTATGTTTCTCTTTGTCTATCCGTATTTCACAAAGATGGAACTTCTGTTTGCTGCATGAATTATCAAATGATTTGTATAAAACTATATCCAAATGATCATGAAAATGTTGAATGATTGCTAAATTTGTATCATATATATATATATATATATATATATATATATATATATATATAGTTAATGTTATTGTAACAAATAAATATTTGAATAATTTAAACAGAAAGGCCTTTTCAACAGTTACTGCATATCTCTGCAAATCCAGGCTACACCCAGTCACATAAACGATTTGCCAAAACTGAATGGTATCATTAAATACAGCCTGTAGTTAGGAATGTATCAGTTTGATGAAACGCATTCCATTAAGCGATCTATTAAGCGATCTATTAAATATGCGTTCCGTTAAGCGATCCATTATGCAATCCATTAAGCGATTCATTATACGATCTACTATGCGATCCATTATACGATCTATTATGCATTCCATTGAACGATCTATTGTGCGCTCCATTAGCGTGTTGTTAAATGACACATTTGTGTAAATTAGCGATCTATTAGCTCATTTGCATGTGAAACTGGAACAGGGTTTCGATGGTGTTTATTAGTTAATTGGATTAACAACTCGCTTATGGATCATGGTTTTAGTGGCGTTTATTGACAGTGTTTATTGGGCCTTTGTGTGTGGGGGTGTGGGGGGA
This sequence comes from Mercenaria mercenaria, assembly GCF_021730395.1. Taxonomy (NCBI): domain Eukaryota; kingdom Metazoa; phylum Mollusca; class Bivalvia; order Venerida; family Veneridae; genus Mercenaria; species Mercenaria mercenaria. The sequence goes on along the minus strand of NC_069376.1, from coordinate 18,574,187 downwards.
GGGAGGGGGGGGGGGGTTCGGCTCCTTCATATTTTGGTTTTCAGAAAGCATGATATTATGAGAGGTTGTTGTCAGCTCTGACGTACGTGTCATTGTATTTCTCCAGGTTGTCATCAGTTGTTTTAACTGAGTGCACATTATTACTGAACCAGATTTCTGTCCAAAGTTCTGTCATGAATGAGAGGGCACACACACACATTAAGCTGATGGGAATATGTTCTGATTTTCTGTGAATTTTCGTTTTTGTTATAAAGGTAAAGGTAAAGTTTTATTTACCGTCGCTTGGTGAAACAATTAACATAAGCTCTATAGAGCTTTTCTGCGACCCTGTATTAAGAACAGTTAAAACCAATTATACCTCACCCCCAGCGATTTGCTGGTACCCATTTACAGATGGGTCGACTGAGGCAATCGTGATAAAGGGCCTTGCCCAAGGACACACTGCAATGGGAATAGCCAGGATTCGAACCAGGGCCTTCACCTCCGTAGGAAAGCGTCTTAGCCCTCTAGCTCGACCAATGCGTCTACCCTTTCGGCCAATGCGTCTATATATGTTATATTTGAGATTAAGTAAATACATGTAATTTGCTATCTTTCATTAAATTGTTTTCCAATAAATTAAAGGATTTATTAAATGTAGAAAAACTTGATCAAATGTATATAATACTATATACCTTTGACACCATTATTATTATTATTATTATTATTATTATTATTACTTTACTATTATTATTAATATTATTATTATTATTATTATCATTAGCCGTTTGTGTTCATTTCATGCTATATTTCATGTAGTAAGAGTAGAAGCCAGAACATCTTTAAAAGTTTAAGCGTTGTCGCTTCTTATAGGCCCATTTGAATTTATTTTCCCAATTTGGTAATAATCAGTTATTATCAGTATTTTTGTTATCATGAATTATCTTACATTAATCCATTTGTCATTATATTGGCATACATGTAAATTCTGACACATATATTAATAATCCAGGGGGCCCCATGCAGACAGATGCCTCCCATTCATATCATGTAAATGAAGATTTAGGTACAGGATGTATGCCATTTAGTAACAATCACTTGTTGTTATTGTTTAAATGGTCAATTTTTCAGTTATATAGCGTTTTCATACCTTAGCTAGTTTCACAATTATCAAGGCTTGCGTACACTATTCATTGAAGGCTGACCACTACCAAATAGAATGTAGTCCAAATATAAATAGTACTAATCTTTTTTTTTCCTTTCCTAGTGCATTTTCTCGGCAGCAACGTGCTTACTTTTGGTTATTAATAAAACCCGGACCGGCCCGGCCCGGCCCAAACCACGGAAATAGCCGATTCTGATAGTACGGAAACCACCGGAAACTTACGGACGGAAGGCTAATATAATTACGAATGATATCGTGTCGATATCAACTAACATATTTAGAATTTAGTAAAATATAATTTGTAAACTTGTACACAGGAAGTCGTTATACATAGCGTTGTTTTGACGAATTAGTTCCCGATATTTTGTATCGTTATCATTATATACTATTTTATAATCACGTTTTGTCCAAAAAGTTGTTATATTTCGAAGAAAGGAATTCCTCTCGGGCCTCAAAGAGTTTTTGTTTCACCTGTGCATTCCCAAAGCCTAAATAATTCTTTGTGTCCGGTAACATGCCTAAAAAATAGGTAGTAAAAAGGCAGGATTTTTTATACTTTTTTGTTCAATGAGACTTTACGGAAATTATTTTTATGTCAAAAAAAATGAATACGAATATTTCTAATATCATTGACAATTTTTAAAGAATAGAATGAGCAGTTTTTTAAAACTTTTTATTAAAAAGTTTTTAAAAAATCTCAAAGACCATAAAACATTTAGGGTCATGTAAAAAAAAATAGGATAGGTCGGGATACCGATTACGCACGAAGAATGCAGCGTTGAATATTGAAAAGTTTTACACACGGTACCCCATATTTTTAAAATATTCCTGTATAAATATATAGAAACAAATACTGAGATAGGTTTGTTCACGCAGTATTCTGAGTATCTTTTGAACTTAGTCGACTGAATTGACGTACGATGAAAGTCACAAATTGAATATAATAAGATTCTTTCACTGGTTATAGGTGCAGATGGGAATTTCCGGCCTCGAGGGTAACTGTTTAGGCGGTAACGAGGTTCCTACCGAGTTACCGCCTGAACAGTTACCCGAGAGCCGGATATTCCTATCTGCACCTATAACCAGTGACAGAATCTTTTTCTTGCATACCGGTATCAAGATATAATAATAAAAATAAAATCAGTCGAACGGCTTTCGTTTTAGAACTATTTCTTATAGCAGCGTATTTAAACAAAGCGCGGGAAACCAACGTCCGTAAACAGGAAAGACGTCATGACGTTTCAAAGACAAATAACAATGTTTAGTTCCGGTTTTGTTTTATCAGTTGCAGTGTAACGTTATGAATTTTTGATAAAATAACGTGTTTTGAATCGAGAAATATACTATCAAGAACAAAGAGGAACTGTCGAGGTACTGGATTTTTATTCCGTTTTTCGAAATAAAATACAAATAACTACATAAATCTTCTACATATAAGTAGTTCGTAATACGTCATTTAAAGCACGAGAGCCATCTTACACCCGGGGGTGTAAGATGGATTTTTCCAGCACCGGTAAAAATACTGGAAATCCCCGTCTGGTATGCAAGAAATTGTGGTACATTGCAGTTTGTGGCATAGCCTTTGCACTTTCGATAATCGATTTCATATTCGGCAGGTTGCTATAATGTTTTAACATTTTTTTTTTTTTTTTTTTTTTTTTTTTTTTTTTTTTTTTTTAAGTTTGCAAGTAATCTCTGAATAAACTGACTTACTTAAAATATATTCAAATTAGTTCAAACAATATAGAGTAGAATCGAGATACAATTTTTACCTTTTTTCATTTTTGTACAGATGTCTCGTAAACCGGAGATCGCGGGGTCGAATCCTGTCAGCGGATTTTGACCGTGACTCCAACAGTCCCTTCTTTCGGTGCGAGTACTGGTTATTTTCCAGGAAGCAGTCATCGAGTGTATTTCACATTAGTTGGTGAACCAAAACTCGACGCGAAAAAGAAATCTTTTAAATGGGAACAAAATTACCATTTAACTGCACTCAATATACAGAACGATTCACACTGTTTCGTGAAAAAAGACCAAGTAAAAACTTGTTAAGGTTCGTTTGGATATTTACCAATGCTCTACACTTTCAGATTATGAATTTAGATACTTCAAAATTAAACTTCAATGGTTAGACATATCTTGCAAAACTTTGCAATTTATTTAGGTTGATTTGATATATTATTGTATACTATTGTATACTAGCCTTTGCAGTCAGTTTGCTAGTGCTCGGTATTTTTGATACATACAACTGAAGAATCGTTTGAGCCCGCTAATCATAATTTACAAATAAGTCTCGAAAAAGCAAAATAAAACTTTGAATGGATGTTGTTTCTTCAAATCTCACAAATTTCTTCATTAAGATTTTTTTTTTTTTTTTGTAAATTTATCAATATCACAATGTACTGCAGACGATTTACTCTAACACTGCTTACTTTACTACGGTTACGTGACCACACCGGAAGTGAACTGTACTTGGATCTATATTGAGCAGCTTTAATGCTGTCGCATTCTGAGACCTTACGTTTTGTGAGTTTTTCATTGGTATAACCAAACCTATTGTAATTATGCAAATAAAACTGTTGCTCTTCTTTTGTATACCGAGTAATTGTACGATAGTTTGCAGTTTTTTACGAAAGATCTGAGTGTAATTCTTCAGCTATAATTGGTTTGTTAAACTGCCCATGTGTGGCCAAATCCATAAAGCATCTCAGAAAAGTTTTAACCTTACAATTTTTAAGAAAGTGTAATGAGCGGAATTTTCCAAAAACAAGTTGCATCCTTCATAACTTGTTTAAATAATAGTAAAAGTTGATCTTCACCCGATATTACATTGTATTGAAAAGGAAAAATTCGTACTCCTTACGCAAATCGCGTCGAGAAATCACATTTTAGCTCTACCCTAAATATATATAGTTGTGACGTTTCTGTTTTACGGAGATTAATTTATTTTTTGGGTTTCCATTATATCCAAAAAGTAATTATGTTTCATTTGGTATAAAGGCCCATTGAAACCTATATGTTTTCAAATGGAATGACTAAGTAGTGTGTTCTTTTTTCACAAATACAATTATGATAAAAAAAAAATTGAATTGTAATATGAGCGAAAAATAAACAGGGATCTCCTTCGTTTTCGCGGTATTGTCTTAATTTTCTCCTACCCTATTTTCACGCGCAGCTATTGCACACTCAATTTTTACATACAAATGCTTGTATCTAAGGGAAAAATAAGTTAATCACCACAAAAAAGTTTACAATAGCATAAATTTCATTTAATTATATTCTTATTTTGTTAGCCATTTTCGATTTCTTTCCTATCTTTATTGTTACGCGTGTATCCCTGAATACATGTTACACACAAAAGCGGTGTAATGAAAAACATAATATAGTACTTCTTATTAAACATTTTACTGATCGTTCGCCACTTAGTATGTATCTTTTATTTTCTGAAAATGTTCCTGAAATGTTTTTGAATGAAATAAGATTATAAAATGACTATCAGGTTCATTTTTATGCTGTGGTGCTAGGAAAATTTTGATTGTGCATATCAAAGTCCCGACCAACTTAAAAGTCAGAATTAGCCGGGAAGAATTATTTCCTGTTGTGGCCTTTCAGGATTTTAAGCCCATTTTCGTCAACATTTTATCAAGTTATACATTTACATTTTAAATACTAAATTCTTTCTCTAAAGTAACTGACAATTGTCGCATTGAAAAATATTAGTCACGGATAGAGTTATTTTGAGGGATCACTCTCTCAGGAATACATTATTTATTTTATTATACCGAAAACATAATGAAATGATTTATTTAACATTAAAAAAGTTATTACTTACCAAATAATGAAGACAGAATTAAGGAGACTGTACTAGTAAGCACTTAGGAATTGTCGCGACTTTGCTGTATAAAAATCATTACTTTTTGATAGGTATCTATAGGCTTGAGGTTACATAACGCTGTATTTATGGGCATACTTCAACAAAATCAGCAGCAGTAACATTCGAAAAGCGGCGATAACTACGGAACATATAATGAGAGCACTCATTTGCTTAGTAGTTAGTAGTTAGTTAATTTCCAATCTGATGGTGATAGTTTCAGTTTGATATTTGATGAAAAATTGTTTTCAAAATCGTGCATGTAGAACAAATCATTCAAAAGCAGAAAAGAAAAATAGACCGGGTTCACACATGTATGAACACAAGATAAAGTAATTTAATCCTATGTATAAATAAGCGCATCGTCTTTTAATCAGTACGAAAGTATCGATCTCTATGTCATAGGGAGACATGAAAATGTAATATCACATGCGCAGAAAAACAAAATAGCGTTGTTGCGCATGTGATATGAAATTATTGTTTCTATCATTAAATCTATATTTATAGTCCTTTCCATTTTTCTAGATGTAGTCACATGTTCAACGATAAAAAATCGTATTTTCTCGAAGGCGGAGCCAAACACACATATTGACCTCCAGCTGTGACGTCCACACATTATTACGTTAAAACAATGCGACGTCGTATACAATTAACCACGAAAGATGACCTAAGGCTGCAGACATTTGTATCTAATGTTTATACTTATGAGTAGGCTGGATTTGATAATAAAACAATTGTCGTTTTTATGTGTGGTCGATATGTGGATTTATCGACCTGTTAAAGCGATATCAAGTCGATAAATTCGCCCGAGGTTGATATTGCTTTTATCAGGCCGATAAATCCACATATGAGCCAAGCCATGAGAAAACCAACATTGTCTATTGCGATTAGTTTTTAGTTTATACAAATTTTTTTAGCTCGATTGTGATGAAAGCTTCAAGCTTATTGTAACCACTCTCGAGTCCGCTTCCTGGAAAAACCAGTACTGGTGTCATATGAGAAGTCATGGTCGTGACCCCAGTGGGGCTCGAAACCACGACCTCTGGATTGAGCGTCCAACACCTTATCCACTAGACCACCGCTCCCTATTGCGATTAGAGAAACCGTTAGCAAACAGCATGGATCCTGACCAGACTGGGCGGATGTTGGTTTTCTCATGGCGCGGCTCATATCGACCTCACCAAAAGGCAATTATTGTTTAATATCACATGCGCAGAAATTGAAAATAACGATTTTGCGCACGAGATATAAAAACGCTAATGATATATTATTCAAGTGAAACTAATCGGAAAAGTGCATTGGACATTGTGTGGGGTATAATAATTTAACATCTGAGTTGCACACATTTGTAATACATGCTTTAAAATGTTCATTTTAAAAACAACAAAGTTAACATTGTGTGAATAGTTGTATAAGCATATAGCAAAAGCATAGTTCGTAGTCCGACCGGACCGGGTTTTTTTAATTCTGTGTTAAAAAGATATGCTAGTATTATTTCAAATATAAAAGAAAGAGAAATCAAAAATTAAATAATCTAAAAACAAAAATAACGTAAGCAGTAAATTGTTAAAACATGAAAGTTCATTGCTATCACTACCCTCCCATTTATCCATATTAGATATTTACCGTTTTTTATTGTTTTGTTTTAAACAGACTGAGCGGACATGTTTTTTTTTTTTTTTTTTTTTTTTTTTTTTTGGGGGGGGGGGGGGGGGGGGGTCCGGGTTCGAAACTTTGCGACCGATCTTTCATATTTTATACTCCAGTTCATTCATTTCTACAACTTACTGTAACTCCGGGTATCATCTCCATACAAAATCACCCGGTTTTGTTTAAAGCTAAATCATATGATATATCATTTGAGCAACATTTTATGATATTTTTTTCCCAGTTTTTTTTTTCTTGTATTTCAGGAACAAAGACCTATTACATAGAGTTATACCTCTTCTGGAAATGTTTACTTTGATATTTTTTATGAAATTTTGTAATTGCCTCCCTTTAATATGAAAAAAAAAATGTAAAAAGTTGACTATGTTTTTAGATTTTTGATATAATTTATTAGTTTATTTAGTTTTACATTCAAATTTGAATACTTCAATAACCTGAAACAAATGGCAAGTATGAAACAGCGCATAGCTTCGTAGTTCATCTATTTTCGATCTATCTTGGATGCGCAACCGAGATAGGTAAAAGGAATATAATAATAATTTCATAAACTTACATTTCTAGTGTACTTATCAATGCAAATCTTTGACAACCTTAATATAAGAGTGTTTATATTCATATGTTCCATAAGACAAGATATTTTCATTAAATTAATACTTAATATGCTAAAACGCTATTTTGGTCGGGCAACCAAATTTTATAAATACTTCCAGTGCACTGTATAGACCCATTCGCCTTACTACACAACCTAGTGTCACATCGTTAGGTGTGAAATAACGACGTACATTTAACTAGCCTGTCCAGTTCTGTTGAAAGTATCCTGCAAACTGCCATCTCGTGTCTGTCCGGTACACAAAATGACACATCGACTGTCGAACGTATTACTTCTTTGATTGAGTGCGATTCAAATACCTTGTTATTTTAGGTCTTTGCTTATGTCCAGTGCAATACTTCATCAAACATACGTATCATCAACATTAAATACTTTGCTTCTACTTTTGTAATAATGAAATAAAATACACATAATTGCCTTGATTAAGATGACGGTATCACCATTCGTAATTATATTAGCCTTCCGTCCGTAAGTTTCCGGTGGTTTCCGTACAATCGGAATCGGCTATTTCCGTGGTGTGGGCCGGGCCGGGCCGGGTTTTATTAATAACCCTTACTTTTACCTACCGCGTTTCAGTATGTATCACTTTGCATTCTAATGAAATCGGCATGTTCCTATCGCATGCTAGATAAAAATGCGGCGTAAGAATTTAATGTCACGAAAAATGAAATTTAAAGAAGCGAAAAGTAGTAAATTCAGCGGGTTGTATTTACCGAACTGTAGTTTTCTTATATAAAAGTTAACACCCCCTTTTCTTTTTGTTTTTCTAAAGTAGCGATCTAGTTCTTTATGGGAATATAAGTCTCTGAAAATCTGATGTGCTAGAAAATGTAGAAAAACCGTTATGTAGTGAGTGGATTTTATATGAAATAAAGAACAGCTGGATTTAGTGGTGTTCAGCCTGGAGCCCCTTAGAAAAGACAGCAAAGACGGTGATTAAACACAGTAACATCTCGGTTTGCTCGAGAGATGGTACGAGATTTGAAATAGGAAAACAGAAAGAGTGTTTTCCAGGAAAAATAGCTTTTTCTGCACGATCATCAGGTTTCCATGCAGTAACTAATGTAAATTCGATTGCCTTTCTCTTATATTTTCGGTTTGGTTTAACAAAAATAAATGACATGCGTAGAAATATATGTTTTAAAGTTTACAGCCGGTAGACCTAGATATGGCACAAAATGTGCACCTCTGCACAAGTGTGTCCATTTGTAACCTAGAGTGGGCAGACCAATGCTCGGCGTAAAAACTACATATTTTAAATTTAAAAACTGATTTTACATTAACTTACCGTACTTTTTTTATCGTCAGTTTGTAGAACAATCTTTGAGTATTCAACCATATTGTTTACATATTTCAAGTCACACCGTGACGTAATAGGCGGGAGCTAAAAATAGTACCAGTAAAACTTGTGCGGTTCATGCGGAAGTATACCAACGCTCGGCGTACGGCATATTAATCTGCAGGTTGTAATTTTGAACTATTTATGTATTAAAGTGAAGTATAAGACATATTTAACACAAGACATAGGTTGTATTGATTAACTGATTTTCTAAAGTACATAAACATGTACGTAAATTACCCCTCTCTCTATTCTGCATCTATAAATTGAATAAACACATTTTATACAACCAATTATCTTAAGGAATTCATTTGAAGATAATTTATCACAATTCTGTGAGTCTAACTTCAAGAAATCAATAAATTATGGTATCTGATGATTTATTTCCATTATTTTTGGAAATCTTTTCAAAAGTGTCATTAGTCCACATAGTATATCAATTACTTCGACAGCGTAAGCTACAGAAAAGTGCTGTACAATGGGTCCCTATAAAATGCCATGATAACGGTTTATAGTTTATTTAAGTATAAAGAAATAGAATAATTAAAAATAAAAAAAAATTTTTCTCCATAATTCGGCCTGCAAGCTACTTTTTTAATACCAATTTTACCAGAAAATCTGTTTTAATGAGAGTAGAACACAAAACTGAACGGCTTTTAGCCTTGCATCGTCTGCTATACTGTGACCACGTGACCATACCGGAAATGATCTGCACTGGGATAAAATTACGCGTGATGTAAACAAACGAAAAGGGACTCATAAGAGCTGATATTTTATATATATATTAACAAATTCCCAGAGAAACGTGATATACGCCGAGCGTTGGTATGCGCCGAGCATTGGTCTGCCCACTCTACTATATACATTTGGTTACTGGGGTTACTATCTATACAGTAACCAAATGCATATAGTAGGTTACAAATGGACACACTTGCGCCACAGGCACCAGTATCGGAACTGGGACAAAAATATGTTTGTTTTCATCCTAAATGAGTTAAAAATGAAAAATATGTAGTGAAATATGAGCCCCATCAAAATATACATATGTCTACTGAAGGCCAGAATCTCGAGATTCGAGCCTGCGAGCAATGGGTTCACTTCCCGGGCCTTTGTGAAATAAATTCTCTAGACAATTAAAACTACCTATCAATATTTCACGTGTACATTTAGCTACAAAATGAGACCGACCCCAAGTCTCTAGCCCTTCCCGTTCATGAAATATCTATCAGAAAACGAGTGCCTATCTGTTGAAAGTTCCAGGTAGATAGAAATGTGGCACAACGGAACGGTACGAAATCACGGACTAAAAGATGTTTGTCAGCCTAGCAAGGGTCAAATTCATTTGACATTAATAACAAGTATTACTAAATATGCAAATTATGGCCACTCACCACCGTCAGTATCATCTGCTACACGCGATATTTACTTTTTTATTTTTCCGTCGGTCTTTCAATTGTATTATCCGCCATTGAAACCGATACAATAATATCAGAGTAATTTTGTGCGAAACGATGCGGTTCTGTCGGAGGTGTGTCGCTATTGGCCAATCAGAAATTGCGTTTAAAAATACCTTACGAATTCTGTTCAATGGCGTAGCATTCAATTGAAAGACCGTGGAAAAATTTGAAACGCCAATATCGCGTGTTTGAAATGCTACTGACGATTGTGAGTGGCCCTAGTTTATGTATTTATTTATACTATTTAGTATTTTTTATTGAATTTGACCCTTGCTTGGCTGACAAACATATTTTAGTCCGTGATTTCGTACCGTTTCGTTGTGCCACATTTCTGTCTACCTGGAACTTTAAGCAGAAAGGCACTCGTTTTCTGATAGATATTTCATGAATGGGTAGGGCTAGAGACTTGGGGTCGGTCTCATTTTGTAGCTAAATGTACACGTGAAATGGTGATAGGTAGTTTGTTTAATTGTCTAGAGAATTTATTTCACAACGGCCCAGGAAGTGAACCCATTGCTCTCAGGCTCGATTCTCGAGATTCTGGCCTTCAGTAGACATATGTATATTTTGAAGGGGGCTCATATTTCACTACATATTTTTCATTTTTAACTCATTTAGGATGAAAACAAACATATTTTTGTCCCAGGTCCGATACTGGTGCCTGTGACTTGCGCAGAGGTGCACATTTTGGGCCATATATGGATAAACCCACAGACACTTGGGGGTCAGCACCCATCCCCCTCCCATGCCGCCCCTGACAACCCTCAGTCAATACATTTTTGTTTTTTAAAACAAACTGAGCACATGTCTTCATCATCCAGCAACTTCTGTTACCTTTTCAACATGTTTGAAAAATTCCCATACTCTATCAGTGCTCAAAAAAAATAAAGACAACTGTGGTGGTGGGGGGGGAGTCCAAAATATTAGACGTGTACATGCTCATTTTACCTTTAACATTCATTATTTTTCAATTCATTTTAAATCTGCATTGTAACGTCTAAAAGGGCCCTAATCAGTATTATAATGTAGCATTTTCTAACACGTAAAATATACGATGTATGCAGGTTTTTAAACAGTTTAGCCTACCATTATTTATCATATTCTAGTAATATATCGTTTAAATTTACCTTTAAAATCCCTCATATCCAATATATGTCAATTGTGTACAGTTTTCAGTACACATTCCGCCATTTTTAAGCATATTCAGCAGGTTATAATATATTTAGAATCGACTTAGACGAAAACAATTTTCCACATGAACTATATATATAATTGATCTAGAGGGAAAATATTTCGTCTGAAATTGATTCTCAAAATAAACACAACATTCGGAAAAGACCTGCAATGTTGCACACCATAACACAGATACATGGTGATACATACAGTGGAAAGAAACAACAGTTACTCGATATTTATACATGAAAAGTAACTTTTATTTTGTAATTATTCACATATGCAGTTGAAAAAAAGGATTATTTTCGGTGTAAGTAGTGGTCTTTCACTTTGGATTGGGTTATGTTGTTCATAATTTGAAAATTTAAGGCGACATGAAGTGTGTTCGGTTCTCACTACATGTTATAAATGGCGATCCGATAAGACCTGACATAACCGATAGACGTCAAAATGTTAAAATATGTTATGTCAGGTCTTATTGATAGGACTAGGGGTGGTGTTCTATAGGTATGGTATATGATATTCTTCATATCAGAGGATAAATCCAGTGTTCCGGTATTAGCCACCAATAAATACACCTTTCCAGTTTTACGGTGAGGGGGTTATTGGCCATAATTTACGCTTTATAGTGGTAGTGTTTAAAATTATACTTTTTTAAGGTCTAAACAAAGAAAATGTATAAAAGATATTGCTGATTATCATCGAACATTTGTTGTAATTAAGATCTAGCAAAAATATCCCCAATGTTAACTTTATTTTTGAAATCGCATTTTTTACTGTACTCTGCTGCTTCCGTACTTCGATACCAGTGGTATGAAATTATTCGCATTTTTCAAGGTAAACAAAGTTTTTGTGCAAAGGTTTTGTTGCAGAGTTGGTAAAATAGTATAATTTTCTTTGTGACAAAGTAAGAATTTTTCCTTAGAAATCCTTAACTTCTGGCCAAAATAATCGCTAATATTGTACACAATCGTTTTATCAGTAATCCCACCAGCCCCCTGACACTGTTTACGGAAATACCAGAGAAAGGGATTTATCCTTTAAAGTATCAAAGTCAAAATGGTCAATATGGACCTCCCTATTACCAGCATTTCATTAAGTGTATATATAGATTTATTTCAGATTTTGTTGGAAGAAAAACAAAAAGAGAACAACAAGACTTAATCAGTATTCACCTAAAACTTGGCTCTGAAGTTTACAGATATCAGTGCTCACTCGATTGGTTACTTTTTAGCTCACCAGAGCACGAAATGCTCAACGTGAGCTATTGTGACCAGTCATTGTTTGGCATCTGTCATCATGTGTCAGCAATCAACATTTGCCTTGTTAACACACTAGAAGCCGAATTTGTGACCCAGTCTTTATGAAAATGGATGTTTGTCTTGATGATCTCTAGGTGAATTTAAAACTGGGTCATGTGGGGTCAAAAATTAGGTCACTAGGCCAGATCAAAGGAAAATCTTGTTAGCACTCTAGAGTCCACAGTTTAAGTTTGAAACTCATGAGAATTGGTCAGAATATTTGTCTTGATGTCTCTAGGTCAAGTTCGAATCTGGGTCATGTGGAGTCAAAAACAAGGTCACCCAGTCAAATTAGAGGAAAAGCTTGTTAACACTCTAGAGGCTACATTTATGACTCTATCTTCGTGAAACTTGGTCAGAATGTGTGTCTTGATGATCTCTAGGTCAAGGGAGAATATGGGTCATATGGGTTAAAAAATTAGGCCACTAGGCTAGATCAAAGCAAAACCTTGTTAGCACTCAGTTTAAGTTTGAAACTCATGAAAATTGGCCAGAATTTTTTTTAGATGACCGCTATGTCAAGTTTGAATCGGGTCACATGGCGTCAAAAACTAGGTCAACTAGTGAAATCAAAGGAAAAAATTGTTAACACTCTCAAGGCCACATTTATGACTCAATCTTCATGAGGACTGGTCAGAATGTTTATCTTGATGATCTCTAGGCAAGTTTAAATCCGGATCATGTGGAGTCAAAAACTTGGTTACCTGGTCAAATCAAAGGAAAAGCTTGATACCACTCTATCTTCATGAAACTTGGTCAGATTGTTAATCTTGATGATCTCTAGGCCAAGTTCGAAACATGGTCATGTGGGGTCAAAAACTAAGTCAGTAGGCCAGAACAAAGGAAAATCTTGCAAACACACTAGTCCACAGTTCAAATTTGAAACTCATGAGAATTGGCCAGAATGTTTGTCTTGATGACCTCTAGGTCAAGTTTGAATCTGTGTCATGTGAGGTCAAGAACTAAGTCACCAACACAAATCAAAGGAAAAGCTTGTTAACACCCGTCCCCAGAGGCCACATATATGACCCTATCTTCGTTAAACTTGGTGAAAATGTTTGTTTTGATGGTCCTTAGGCCAGGTTTGAAACTGGGTCATGTGGAGTTAAAAACAAAGTCATTAGGCCAGACAAAAGGAAAATCTTGTTGACACTTTAGAAACCATATTTTAAGTTTGAAACTCATGAGAATTGGTCAGAATGTTTGGCTTGATGACGTCTAGGTAAGATTTGAATCTAAGTCGTGTGGGGTCAAAAACTAGGTCATTTAATGAAATCAAAGGAAAAGCTTGTTAACACAAGAGGTCACATATAATTATGACCCTATCTTTATGAGACTTGGTCAGAATGTTTGTCTTGATCAATGACCTTTAAATAAATTATATTTTGATCATTTGGGGTCAAAAACTAGGCCATCTGATCAAATCAAAGGAAAAGTTTGTTAACACACTAGAGGCCAGTTTTATGACCCTGTCTTCTTGAAACCTTGACAGAATGTTTACCCTGATGATTTCTAGGTCAAGATTGAAACTGGGTCATATGGGATCAAAAACTAGGTCACCCACAAAAATCAAAGGAAAAGATTGCTAATATTCTAGAGGCCACATTTATTACCCTATCTTCATGAAACTTGGTCAGAATGTTTATCTTGATGATCCCTAGGTCAGGTTCAACTATGGGTCATGTGGGATCATAAACTAGGTCACATGCTAAAATCACATGAAAAGCTTGTTTACACTGTTGAGACCAGATTTGATTCTACCTTCATGAAACTTGATCAGAACTTGGTCAGAATATATGTCTTGATGATCTCTAGGTCATGTTTGAAACTGGGTGATGTGGGTCAAAAACTAGGTCAGTAGGACATATAAACTCTGGTGAGTGATATCATGGCCCTTTTGTTCTATCGAAGCATAAATAACAGGGGAAAAACTAACTCGTAACTTGATCATGAGATCAGGGGTTCCAACCATACATATGATTTCTCCTGATTTCGGTGATAGACGACAGCTTTTCAATTTTAACTCGGCACTACTGATTATGGTTGACAACTTACCTATTTTTTTTTTAAAATAGATCACAGACGAATTTTAGTTCACATGAGGGTGGTTTTCAAAATAATGAAGCAAAAGTGTGACATAGGGGTTGAAAATTCAAACTTATTTCTTATGGTGGTCACCTATTTTTTATTATAGCAAATACTTCATATTTGAAGGAAATAACTTTGGGGAAGTGTTGAGAAATGCCAATCAGAAAATATTTCAGCCTTTAATTCAAAAGTTCAGTGAATTTCCAGTAAGGTGGGTGATAAATGTTGCATGGTTTTATGACAAGGAAATATGTATTACAGTAATTTTTTCAACATAAATGATAAGTAATGGGTGTATGTGTATGGTTTGAAACTTATTTAATCATATGTTTGTGGACATTGGTTTTTAAAATCACCCTTTATGCACAAATTTGACATGAAAATAAAACTTTACCTAGAAAAGTTGTTGCTGAATGCAAAATAACTATCATATAATTATAAAACCAACTTTTTTCTGACATGTTGCATGTTTATAAACCACATGCCAAATTTCAAGAATGTCCAATAATTCTAATTTCTAGAATTGTCTACTCAAAATTGAGTTATTTTAAAGATGCACAGGGGACACATACTGAAGATCAGTGTAATATTCATCCATTATTAGTTTTCTATTCATAAAAAGACTACTGGTAATAAACTTTAGACAAATACTATCAAAAAATAGTTTATTCCACAAAATAACTACAAAATTGAAAATTTTCACTACAAAAACATGAAAATTCAACAAAATGTAATGCTTTCAAATGAAAAATAAGTGACTTTATACATAACTAACACACTGAAATCATTTAATTTACATGAACTGCTTATTCATATTAGAAAAATGACAAAATACCATGCATGATAAAAAGGAATAGTAAAATTCATACATACTTTATAATGTTACTAAAAAGGGTGCACAGGGGACAAATTGTATCAAAATATTTATTCATAGAATATGTTCATGGTAGTAAAATTCTTTTAACTACATAATATTTACTAGTGAACCTTTACATATTTAGGTAAACTTAACAGCTTAAGAAGCAATAAAACTGATGAATTTTTAATTGTCCAGGGTTTCTTATATAATGCTAAATTATCAAGTAATGCCTAAATTTTGCATACACACTGCTAAGAATATAGAAATGCCACCACAAATTACAGTAATGCTATGATAATTGATATATGTCAAAAAAAGGGTGCACAGGGGACATCACTTTTGGCTTTGTGAATGTTTAACAGTCAGTAATATGTGAAGTTGAAGGCTGCTTTTGTATCTGTTGTAACTCCCTTTCAAGGAAAATAAAGTAAAATCCCATTTTATTTAAAGAATAAAAGAAATCTGACACTTAACAACTGAAAAGGTGCACAGGGGACATTTTTAGGTGTATAGACATTCATCAAGTTTCTGAGAAAGTCGATTTATTAAAGAAAAAAATCATACTGTGTCTTCACAGCTGAAAGGATAAAGATCTTAGAAAAACATTAAGACTTTAGAAAAGTAATAGGGTTATGAAATTGTAGTGTTCAACATTTAAATTTAGTATTTTTTTCACTATTTTTCGTGAAAAGGGTTCCATCACAAGATGTGAAATATTAGTAACAATAAGAGGTAGGTAATGAAAAGAAGTATTTTATTTAAATGTGCAGAGTTTAAGTTACATTAAAAAGCCAAAGCTGTAACAATAAATCATGGTTTTAAAAAGTAAACCTCAGTTGAAAACTATACTTCATGTAAAATGTCACACTTTTTTGGGTGCACAGGGGACAAAATTAGCTATATAATTTAATATAACTTTAAAACTGCTTGAGCCATCAAGATAAAATTGCACACATTTATTGAGTACATTGATTTGGATATATTTTGCTCCAAAACACATTCTAAAACTGAACTGAATTGAAGTAAGGTGAGAGAGAAGAAAAAGCTTCATTATTTTGAAAACCACCCATGAGCAATGCTCAGGTGAGTTTATGTGATCGCTTGATCGGTCGCCTGTCTGTCATCTGTCTGTAGACATTAAGCTTGTGTATGCAATAAGAGTCTGTGTTTTTTAACTGATCTTCATGAAATTTTGTCAAAATGATTACCTTGATGAAATCTAGCCGAAGTTGCAAAATGGGTCATCTGGGGTCAAAAACTAGGCCACTAGGTCAAATCAAAGAAAAACCTTGCATATTCGATAGAGTGTATCTATTTTTCGTCTGGCTCCGCCCCCTATTTTCAGAGTTATTGCCCCTGAAATAGTCAAAAATGCACATTTTTACCTTGTGACATGCCTAGCTCAAAAAGTATATGATATAAATTGATGAAACCTTGCATGAGTCTTAATCATGGTATGAACTTAGGCACCTCCTATTTTTCATCTGGCTGTGCCCCCTATTTTTAGAGTTATGGCCCCTGAAATAATCTAAAATGCACATTTTCACCTTGTGACATGCCTAGCTCAAAAAGAATTTGATACAGATACATGAAATCTTGCATGAGTCTTGATTATGATATGAACTTGCGCACCTCCTATTTTTCATCTGGCTTTGCCCCCTATTTTCAGAGTTATGGCCCCCGAAATAGTCAAAAATGCGCCTTTTCACCTTGTGACACGCCTAGCTCAAAAAGTGTTTGATATAGATTCATGAAACCTTGCATGAGTCTTAATCATGATATGAACTTGCGCACCTCCTATTTTTCATTTGGGTCGGCCCCCTATTTTCAGAGTTATGGCCCCTGAAATAGTCAAAAATACACATTTTCACCTTGTGATGCACCTAGCTCAAATAGTATTTTATATAAATGGTTGAAAACTTGCATAAGTCTTTATCATGATATAAACTTGCACACCTCTAATTTTTTGGCTGGCTCCACCCCCTATTTTTAAAGTTATGGCCCCTGAAATAATAAAAAAAATGCACTTTTTCACTTTATTATGTGCCTAGCTCAAAAAGTATCAGATGTAATTCAGGAAACCTTGCTGGAGACTTTATCGTGATGTGAACTTGCACACTTGGCATTCCTCTTGAGAATCTTAGCTCTTATTACAGAGTTATGGCCCGTGAAATGACCAAAGTAGTGGATTTTTTGTTTGTGATGCTCATAGCTCAAAAAGTAAAGGGCCTAGAATATTATGAATCCTTTTCATAAAATGATTGTTGAGGCTATACCCCATTAAGACTGCAAACATTTGAATTATTGGCCCTCATTTATGACAAATGTACCAGTGGGGGGCACACCCTGTGTTCTACAGACACATTCTAGTTTAAATTTTCTGCAGAATTTAGAATATAATTCATTCAAGGGTTTGATACACTTCTTAATCTGTTATCAATAGTTTAATCTACAATAAATTAATCTGCATGGAACAGTGTACGTGTATTCATATGGAGTTCCTCGGTTATTTTGGTTTTGAAAGAAAAGGTAAACAGTAGTGTGAACGCTGGTCCCTGTAAAACATTTAGATCCAAGTTTTAGGCAAATACTGGTTAAGTCATATTTGTTATTTCATTTTCAACAAAATTTAAGATGTAAATAACCATAAATCTCTAGAAAAATGAGGACTGTACCCCTAGAAAACTACCAACAGGCTTGTCTAGAGGTACAGATACGTACCGTCCCTAGGCACTTCCTTTTCTGACTTTTTTGCTTTGAAAGACTGTCCTTATTTTTGCTGAGAGCAGGTTAATCTTTTTATGCAACTCTTTGAAGAAGGAGGGCCGAGGGGTATATTGTTTTGCAGATGTCTGTTGGTTGTTCTTTATGTAGAACAATCCGTTTTCGGATGATAATTCAAGAATACTTGGGCCCAGGATCATGAAAGTTATGAGGAAGTTTGGTCATAACCAGCAGATGACCCCAATTGACTGAGATCAGTTAGTCAACAATCAAAGTCACAGTATCACGGTCACATTATTACGGAACATTTAAACTGTTTCCGAAAGATAACTCAAGAACTCTTAGGCCTAGAATCATGAAAGTGGAGAGGGAGGTTGGACATGACTACCAAATGACCTGGTCAGTAGGTCAAAGGTCAAGGTCACATTGGCCCCTAACAGTTATAAGGTTGATAACTCCTGAACACCAGGGCCTAGGATGATTATGAATGTTGTTAGGGAGGTTGGTCATAACCAGCATAATGATCTCTATTGATATTGAGGTCAGCAGGTCAAGTTCAAAGTAACCAGGAGAGTTATATGATTTCTGAATGATAACTCAAGAACGCTTGGGCCTAGGATTATGAATTTTGATTGGGAGGTTAATCATTACTAGGAGATTACTCCTATAGATTTTGAGGTCGGAGGTAAAGGTCAAAGTGACCTGGAACAGTTAAAACATTTATTGATGATAACTCAAGAATGCTTGGGACATGGATCATGAAAGTTAACAGGGAGGTTGGTCTTGACCATCAGATGACCCTATTGATTTTGAGCTAGATGATAAATGAGAATACTTGGGCCTGGGATCACAACAAAATTGGGAGGTTGAGCATGACCAGTAGATGGCAGCTATTGATTTTGAGGTCAGTAGGTCAGAGGTCAGGTCACATTGACCAGGAACAGTAGCCAAATAATTCTTGTTCCTTGTGCAATTACCAAATGCATCATGTAGGGAGGGTGGGGCATTTCATGTTCTACAAACTCTTGTTACATTTATTGTAAGGAATACTAGCCAGGATAACTGACAGCGGTTATACATTTGTAGGCTGTGGTTGGTGGTATCTTTAAGAACTAAATGGCCAAGTTCTTAAGGTCACTGACTTCAAATCACATGCCCCTCATCAAAGTGGGTTTGAGCCTCACTTGGAGCGTTGAATTCTTCATGCGAGGTAGCCATCCAGCTGGCTTACAGAAGGTCGATGGTTCTACGCAAGTGCCCGCTTGTGATGAAATAATCCACAGAGGGGCACCTGGTGTCCTCCTCAACCATCAAAGCTGGAAAGTCGCCATACGACCTATAATTGTGCCGGTTCACCGTTAAACCCAACAAAATAGGATAAATAAATAAATGGAACTTTATGTTTGAAATTATTTATGCATTGTCTTCTAAAGAAACAAGACTGGGAACACATTTCATAACAGATGCAAGAAGTTAAAAAATTTCATCTGTTTTTGACTATTTTTAATGTTGACATGAATTCAAATGTTTATTTATATATCTGTATATTTATTTCAGAATGATAAAGGTAGTATGGAATGTTATAAAAAAGATATTTGGCATCATTTGTATGATATTTTCTCCACTCAAAAGACTATGGTGCAGAAGAAAACGCCGGAACTCTGACCCCATTCTTCCAATGACAAACCATTACCCGTCTGTGGAGAATTTGTCCTCGCATTACACAATGAATGGAACAGGACAGGTAACTTACCCCTGCAAAAAAAATTCCAATGTTTTCCTCATTCCAAAGAATTCCTTAGATTTCTTAAGATAATGCAAAGTTTTCCTAGTAAGATTTTTTAATTTAAATTGCAGCAAAGAATTCATTGAAAATCTTAAGATTTGTTTGGATTATACTTTTGGAATACTATGGAAAACTTTGAAAAAATAATCTAAACAAATCCAATGTTTTCCAAAGCAGAAAACTATGGATTACTTTGGACTTATATTTTGCTCCCTCAAATCAGATTTCAATGTCTTTGGAAATCCTTGGACTTTTGTGTTCTGAGTTTCTAGCATTTGGAAAATATTGGAATAACTTGGACTTTAGTTTTAGCTTATAAATTCTTTCAAAAAGGGAAAGTCCACACTTTTGCAATTATTTCACAAGCAAGTTTTAATTCCAACTGTAATTACTTTTCTTAGTTTAATGCTCATATAGGTATCCAAATTAATTGAAATGAAACAAGCAATCTAACAAATTAAAATTTAAGTCAATGTTTTCATTTTGTATAATAAAAAGATGTAAATTAGAATTCCATCATTTTATTAATTGATGTAACAAGATAATTATATCATTGAAAATAATAAAATTATGTCCAATTATATAAGCTATTTATTTCTTGGTTATTGAACACCTCAAACAACAGCATCAGATAATAGGCATTAAAAGTCATTTCATGAGTCCAACAAATTGTTAATGAAATTATGCTTATAATGTTACATCATCATAACTGAATAAATCTATTCCTTTGATGATTGGCAATGATTAATTATCTAGCTTTTACAGTCATTTATATACTGGTGTTCAATGTATACTGATGTGTTAACACACAGAGATAGCTGATAACACCTGGACATTCTGATCAAGATAACGACCAATGAAAATACAGGCTTCTGAAGCCGTTTTACACCTGTACCCAAAAAAATAATCCCAATATTTCTGCCTGTTTTTTTTTTCTGTGATCTTTGCAAATTCTGTGAGCAAATAAATGGATAAATTCTCCCATGAACTGTATACATATATATTTTAAGAACATTCTAGTATTCCTTTCAGTAACTATATTGTACCAAAGAAAATCGCTCATGAATACAAAAATTTGAATGTAAACAGGAAGTTCTTTGTTCATGTTGTTGGAGGCAAATGGAATAAAGCTAACTTGAAACTCTAAAATGTTTTTAGAGGGATATCAGGTAAGAACATCAAACTTTCTAATGTAAAATGTAAGTTTTAAAGCTATATGTCACAGGTCTAGAAATAATAGACTGAAACAGGAACTTTATTCATCTCAGTAGATTGAACTTTCACCTGGTTACAGGTAACTTTTTCAGGTGTATGTTAATGATAGATAATTATGCTTCTGAAGCAACCGTTTATTTAATACTTAATTATTGCATTTTCAATTCTTTATTTCTTGTAATAAGTACTAAAATGATAGATGAATCACTTTGAACCTCTGACTTACAACAGAGTCTATAAACACTTTCAGATGAAAGAGTGTGCATATCTAGTTATTAGAAGTATGCCTTCAACACATATGTATGAATTGATGTAGTCGGAGAAATCAGATGGCTTCAGTGACTATGCTATGTACAGGATGATGTGAGATCACAGACAGAAATCCCATCAAACATAAATTACAGAATATTTCAACTAAATTGTAAGTTAAAATTTGCAAACAATTATACTATACAAATTACTATAAAAGGCTGATAATTTATTTATTTTGTTGGGGTTAATCACACTGACAGGTTGATCATTACACCAACATTTTATGACATTAATTTTTTGTCAGTACTAAGTTCTAAGATTTCTTTTTAATCTTGTCTGATTAAAAAAACTTGCATATTGTATGGTCAAGCACTTACACAGATGAGGGATAGTATAATACCCTCAGGCGGTGCTCTCAATATTTTCATTTCAGTGTCCAATAAATAATTAAATGGTTTTGATACATGTAGAATGTTTAAATGGTAACTAAAAATTAAAACTGGCTTAAGAGTTTTCATTTCACATACTATTATACTAGGTAATATTGTATTGTCTAAAATTATATTTTAATCACAATTAATAATATAATTTGTTTCTATATTATATGTTATATAATTTTCAGAAATGGCTGGAATGAAGTTCCTGACCCAGGTGATGGTTTTGGAAAAGCAGAGACATTCTGATGCCACCTTATATTGAGCCTACAATACTCCAAAAATGATTTTGTTGTATTCATAACTTTCCACCAAATAATTTTTATATTTAATATATCTTTTAGTTTAATTTTTAAGTTTTAGCTAAGTGAATTTTTATTATTCTTAACCATAGATGTAAAAGCTGCTGACAGATGTGTTATTCCTTTTGAATTTTATGCTTTTTGTGTTTTGTGAAGCCCAGATCTGTCACAATATTATTAATAATTAAAATTATTATTATTATATTAAAATAATTTTGTAATGATATTATTTCTTTTTTTTTCTTTGGATTTCTTGGAATTTCTTTAGAATTTCAAGGTATTCTAAAGTTTTCCATAGTTAATATTGTATCTGTTTAGGTACAATAGTAAAAATTTCAATGAATTGCAATCTTTTCCTCATTGCCAGGCCTTATTGAAATTCCAGAGATTTCCTATCTTTTTCTAGGTTGCAATTCTTTGAAATTATTTGGATTTTCATCACAAATTTCATTGGAATTCATAGGAATTCATTGGAATTTTGTGCCAATACCAGCAATGTTTTCCAATGTTTTTCCATCAAACCTTTCCAAACTTTTGCAAAGAATTCTTAGAAATTCCTTGAACTTTACTGCAATGATTTCCAATGAATTTTCAAAGAATTCCTTGGATTTTCAACTGCATTTTTGCATAATGTATTTTGTGATGTTGTACATTAAACAGATATCATATATAATTACGCAAGTCAGGCAGGTTTTTTTATTCTTCACTAGTTTTCTTCTATGACCTACTTGTTTTTAGGAAATCAATTTGATAAAAGTAATCAAAACATTTTGATATTCTTTGCCTTATCAGGGTGTATTTGTAATAGCATTGTTTACTCAGGACTTGACTTCTAACTCAGTAGAGCATTTAGAGGGCTCGGAGCAAAACTAGTCTTAAGTGTATATAGAAATAGAAGCAGACTAGTTTCACTCTGAGCCCTCGATTTGCCCGTAGGGCAACTTTAACGATTGTTTTACTTATTCAAATCCAACTTTCGGTTACCAAAATGTAACATGGTGATGCGATTAGATTTAACAATGCAGTGTTGCATCAAAAACAATAGTACATGTACATGATTTTCAGAGAAGTATATCTTGGGATATTTCGTATATTTCACTTTCCCTACATGCAACTGAGTATAAATTTTTGTCTGCCCCCTCTTCCACTTTTACCTGCCCCAGGCAATAGGGAGCTCTGATTACTGTATAGGTAGGAGTTGTAAATGTTGCAGGAAGTTTGCATAGGAACCTGTCAAAATTAGCCCTGGCACTTTGTCCTTGGCGCCACTTAAACGTATGATTTTTCTAAGTCCATAAAATTTTGTCAAAAATTATTATAGGTTCAAGAGGAGTTGTCTCCCTGGGACAGCTGGGATGAACAGAAACAAGCAGAGAAGATCCGCTCTGTGGAGGAATATCGTCAACGGCAACATCAGCTACAACAACAACAATCTCAGGAACAAGAACATGAAATGGACTACTTCCAAGACATGGCACCAAGAGTCAAAAAACAGAAAAAGGTAATTAATCTTCTTTTTTTTTTTCAAGAAAAAAAAAAAATGTCTTAAAACAACTTACAATGATGCAATCTTTATGTGGACCTATCTAAAATGATGCTGCATGCATGTGTTAATAGAGGTAAATGTAGAAGTACTAAATAAATACGACACAGTCTTGAACTGTTACTGTCCAATATCATCATCCATATTGGAGTCATTAAACACTAGTGATAGCTCCAGCTTTCTCAGATGTGCCCTACTTGCGGAGAACAGGTTTGTACTGGTACAGAATCCAGGAACACTGGTTAGGTTTACTGTCCGCCGTTACATGACTGAAATACTGTTGAAAAACAGCGTTAAAACCCAAAACAAACAAAATCAGATGTGCCCTGTTTCATTATCCAGCATTGAAATAGTCAAGCATGCTATCTCCCATGACAGCTGTTATTTCTACAATTTATAGAATAAGGTATGTAAGAAAAAAAAACAACTGCTGCTTCAGGTGTAAATGGGAATATCTGACTCTCCGGTAGACTGTATTGGTAGGACAGGTTCATTTCGTAACCACCATCACCAGTTGCCCTTAAACTGGATATTCCCATCAGCATCAACAACTAGTGACAGGTAATTATAATCTAAATAAATTTGACATCCACAATATAAACGTCCATAAAATAGATATTTTGGCCTGTACAACCAAATTTCATTCCAATGAAGTTAAATTATAAAGTGTGAAATGTTCAGTATAAGATATTCTGATGTTTTATTTGCAGGTTTTGATAAAGAAGAAGGAAGACTATAGCTCTACAGGTTCAATATCAAATAAACTAGCAGCCACTGGAGATATTCCGCTGTTGCAGGTAAGTTTGTATGATGACGTTATCCATGGTTGTTCATTTGATGAAAAAATTGAATTTATAGCTACATTTTAAGTTAAGTTGATCTAAAATGCTTATCTGACATTGAGAAATCAAGTGAAAAGATGTGTTGGATATATTTGAAAGTTGAGATTTACTTCATTCATTATTTATTAAATGTCTGTAGACTAGTATATTGGTACCATATCTGTCCTTGCTTGTAT
Source organism: Mercenaria mercenaria (assembly GCF_021730395.1). Classification (NCBI taxonomy): domain Eukaryota; kingdom Metazoa; phylum Mollusca; class Bivalvia; order Venerida; family Veneridae; genus Mercenaria; species Mercenaria mercenaria. The sequence continues at coordinate 18,549,403 of NC_069376.1, read as the reverse complement.
TTCTAAGAAAGACATAGAAAAATTAAATTATTTGAACATGTGTTTAACCGTTACCGATTGCGACTATAAATAAGCTGACACACACTTCACACCCCATCTGGGGATCAAACTTTCGACCTTATTAGTGAATGACTCATAGTCTTTTGCTCTACCTGCTAAGCAGTCTTTGCAAGTCTGTCATTTAAGAATTGACTTAATTTTTAACACGGGGCCTCCGTGGCTGGGTGGTTAAGGTCGCTGACTTCAAATCACTTGCCCCTCATCGATGTGGGTTCGAGCCTCACTCGGGGCATTGAATTCTTCATGTGAGGAAGCCATTCAGCTGGCTTACGGAAGGTCGGTGGTTCTACCCAGGTGCCCGCTCGTGATGAAATAATGCACGGAGGGGCACCTGGGGTCTTCCTCCACCATTAAAGCTGGAAAGTCGCCATATGACCTATCATGTGTCGGTGCGACGTTAAATCCAACCAAAAAAAAAACTTTTTAACACTTTCATTTTAAATTTGTTCAGACATCTGAGCTAGGCAGTTGGGAGGATACAGGGAATGCATGGGAAGCTGAGGCTGATGAGGATCTGTCCTGGCAGGCAGAAAATGTTATAAAAGAAACACGTAAAGCAGAAAGACAGCAGAGGCATTTACAACAACAGCTGAAAAAACAGGAACGTGAGCAACATAAACATGTAAAATCTCAGAACCCATTAACAGCAGTGAGATTATCTTGATGATGGTGATTGCGGCGAAAAAATATAGTGCTTTGGAATATAATGCTTTCAATAGGAATATGGTATATTTGAGGTCGAAGTATAGAGCATTGGGCTGGGAAAGTGAGGGATCGGTGTGGGAATAAAGTGCATAAAGTTGAGAATCAGGTCAACAAATTTATGCATTGTTTTGGACTGGATATGTTTGTATATTTGAATGAAAATTTAGTGTGTACCAAGGGTGTACAAAATGTGCACCATAAATGTATACAATGACAGAAATGGTGCAGAATGGCATAGAACTTGGATTTATAAGATGGGATCATATTATAGTATGGGAATTTTGTTTCAGGAATAATTTCTTATTCTTTTTCTTTGTGTAAATCATGTACAGTAGATTTAAACAGGATTTGTCAGCTTGTGAAGTTGGTTGTACCAGTTTCAAATGCTTGTTAAATTTATCATGTAGATAGGTGGGAAGTTATTATTTTTGTTTATACAGTATAAACTATTAAAATTTTAATGTATGGCAGCATCAAGGGTATGAAAACTTGTAATTAGTTGATCTTTTATACATAAAACTTGCAATAAGGCCAAACAAAAAAATACCCGAGTTAAGTGTTACATGGTCACATTTAAACTTGTATTTCATAGAGAAAATGTCATAAGAAGTGAATATGGCTTTAACTCAACCTTCTAAAGAATAGATTTAAACACATGTTCCTAAAATATCCTTAAAGTTTGCTTCTTACAGCAGAAACTTACAAAATAAAAAAAATAGGGTTAGGGATTTACAGTTATTTACTTGATGGTCAGTTGTTAGTCCTAAATATAGGTACATGTATTTTTTTTTGTCTGGCCTAAGCAGTCTACATGTATTTAATTTGGGTTATAATGCTGATCAGATTATCATTATATAGAAAAATCCTATGAATATGACTCAGTAAATTATGTCTCCCACCACACAGTGGTGTGGGAGACATATTGATTTACTCCAGTCTGTGTGTGTGTCTGTCACAAAGCTTGTCTGCACTCTTAAGTCGAACATTTCTCATCCGATTTTCACCAAACTTAAACAAAATGTGTTTGACCATAAGACCTCGGCCAAGTTTGATAACTAGCCAAATCGGTCCAGGCGTGTTGGAGTTATGGCCCTTGAATTACCAAAAATCGGCCTTTTTACTCTTGTCCGCACTCTAATTCAAACATTTCTCATCCGATCTTTACCAAACTTGAACAAAATGTGTTTTACTATAAGACCTCCGCCAAGTTCGATAACTAGCCAAATCGGTCCAGGCATTTTGGAGTTACGGCCCTTGGATTATCGAAAAATCGGCCTTTTTACTCTTGTCCGCACTCTAAGTCGAACATTTCTCATCTGATCTTCACCAAACTGGAACAAAATGTGTTTGACCATGAGACCTCGGCCAGGTTTGATAACTAGCCAAATCAGTCTAGGCATTTTGGAGTTATGGCCCTTGAATTACCGAAAAATCCGCCTTTTTACAATTGTCCGCTCCCTAAATCGAACATTCCTCATCCGATCTTCACCAAACTTGAACAAAATGTGTTTGGCCATAAGACCTTAGCCAAGTTCGATATCTAGTCAAATCCGCCCAGGCACTTTTGATTTATGGCCCTTGAATTACTGATTGGATCCACTCATCCAGACCATCTAATTGGATCAACTCGTTTAAACCATCTAGAGAAACTAGACATTTTTCATAGGGGCAGTTGTGGGAGACATGCGCTTTTCTCAAAAGCATCTCTAGTATTAAATTTATTTTTACTTTTCTTTTCTTTATGTCGTTAAAATATTCTGTTCTATTTTTCTGTTCATTTTTGTGTAGCACCATTGAACATATTGATCATGAAAAAGGGTGCTATATTTTAGATTTGATTTAATATATAACATATGGATATTTATTTCTGTAGGTCTTGCAGTGTCTGTTTGGGGACACGGCCTCTAATGCTGAGTGGTTAAGGTTGCTGAATTTGAATCTCCTGCCAGTTACTGCTGTTGTTCCAATAAAAAAATTTTTTTAGAAAGCCACTCAGTTGGTTTTACTCCGGTGCATACCTGTGTCTATAATTAATGCTCAAGAGGGACACAGGGTCTTCCTTCACCATGGAAAGCTGGAATGTTTAAACCCAACGAACACTTATGAAACAAACTAAAACATTGCATTGTGTTTCTGACTGCTGTTGGTAGCTTATGATTGCACGGTAAAAAATGGTATTAAACCAATAGCACACCAAATATTTACCTACTAAACTACTGTATAATCATGTTCAGTTTTTACTGTTAAAAAGGTGGGGAAGGAGTGGGGATGGGGAACCTCCTGAAACAAATTTTAGTCTAGCATTTGTAAAAACTTTTTTTTAGCTCACCTGTCACATAGTGACAAGGTGAGCTTTTGTGATCACCCTTCGTCCGTCGTGTGTGCGTCCGTCCGTGCCTCCGTCAACAATTTCTTGTCTGCACGATAGTGGTTTCATTTATGATTTTATTTTAACCAAACTTACACACAACTTGTATCACCATAAGATCTCGGTTCCTTTCTTGAACTGGCCAGATCCCATTATGGGTTCCAGAGTTATGGCCCCTGAAAGGGCCAAAATCAGCTATTTTGACCTTGTCTGCACAATAGCAGCTTTATTTATGATTTGATTTTTACCAAACTGGCACACAACTTGTATCACCATAAGATCTTGGTTCCTTTCTTGAACTGGCCAGATTCCATTATGGGTTCCAGAGTTATGGCCCCTGAAAGGACCAGAATTAGCTATTTTGCCCTTGTCTGCACAATAGCAGCTTCATTTATGATTTGAATTTAATCAAACTTGCACAAAACTTGTGTTGCCATAAGATCTCAGTTCCTTCATTGAACCGGCCAGATCCCCTAATGGGTTCCAGAGTTATGGGCCCTGAAGGGGCCAGAATTAGCTATTTTGACCTTGTCTGCACAATAGCAACTTCATTTATGATTTGATTTTAACCAAACTTGCACACAACTTGTATCACCACAAGATCTTGGTTCCTTTCTTAAACTGGACAGATTCCATCATGGGTTCCAGAGTTATGGCCCCTTAAATGTCCAAAATTGGCTATTTTGGCTTTTGCTGCCATAAAGTAGAGGTGCGCGGTATTACCGGTATACCGGTAACTGTGGTACCATCTTCCTGTGGTATGATACCGCGGTACCATCGGGGAATACCGGTATTTTATCAACATTATCCCTACTTCTGTTTATTTTTAATTTACATTGTCTATGTAGCCTTCCGTAACTACAATTAACACCATGCATGATTTTCCGATCTATATCTCTGGAATTCCCATGCTACTATTATTAGTTTCCAAAAATAACCACCCAATGGTACAATTGAACATGTATGATCGGCCACGTGATCCCCAATCAAAACCTTCGAAAACCCCCAGGTTATTCCGTATAGATGGATGACGTCATGGGCGCACTTGTTTTTACTTTGAGTCTGGTAAATTCGGCGGGTCCCGACTTCTTGTTTAAATGATGATAGTTTAGAATATCCCGGTATGTATTTGCATGTATTAAAAAAGAAATAAATAGTATGGAAAATGTTGAGTTGAAATTTATTATTTTTTGTTTGAAAACGATTTGAAGAAGCCTTCATACTATTTGTTAACGTTACTGGTTTATCAAACGGGTGTACGAATGGAACTTCAAACAAGCGCGACCTATATACATATGACCCAGTGCTTCCCCAGAGACAATATGGCGTCTTCCGACGAATACACGCTAGTAAAAAATACTAAGGGTCATTCATGTAACTAGTCATTAGTCAAGTTCACATTTTTTCTTTAATTCTAGTGAAGTAATTAGTCTTCGTTGTTGTTCATAATGAATTAAGTATTTCTGAGAGTTTTTCACTATTTTTATAACCACTACCATAGCTGTAAGTCTTACGATAAATATGGTGGTATACCGTGGTATATACCGCGGTAATTAGGAAAAAACCGTGGTATACCACGGTATTTCTTTCAAGGCGGTACCCAGCCCTACCATAAAGAGACTTCATTTATGGTTTTATTTGATACAAACTTCCAAAATATCTTCAGCAACAATAAATCTTGGATTCCATGACAAATCAGATCCATTCGTAGTTTCCAGAGTTATTTTATATCTGATTACCTCCCCTGGTTGTAGTCAAAATGGATTTATATCAGTAAGTACTTACAGGACATATTTGAAATTTCATTATTGTCATAAGTTGGACCGAGGCAATCAGGGTATATAACTATGGACTGATTTTATGTCAAATTACCTCCCTTTATTAGCTCGACTATTCGAAGAATAGTCTAGCTATTCTACTCACCCTGGCGTCGGCGTCGGCGTCGGCGTCGGCGTCACACCTTGGTTAAGTTTTTGCATGCAAGTACATACAGCTATCATTTAAAGGCATATAGCTTTGAAACTTATTTATTCTTTTTCTAGGTCAATTACCAACCTCACTGGGTCAAGTTCCATAACTCTAACATGTATTTTGAGCAAATTATGCCCCCTTTTGGACTTAGAAAATTCTGGTTAAAGTTTTACATGCAAGTTACTATCTCCAAAACTAATGCAGATATTGAATTGAAACTTCACATGTGTCTTTGGGTTATAAAACTAGTTGATAGCACCAAGTCCCATAACTCTGACCTTCATTTTGGCCAAATTATGCCCCCTTTTGTACTTAGAAAATTTTGGTTAAAGTTTTGCGTGCAAGTACATACAGCTATTACTAAAAGGCATATAGATTTGAAACTTATTTTTTCTTTTTCTAGATCAATTACCTACCTCACTGGGTCAAGTCCCATAACTCTGACATGTTTTTGGCCAAATTATGCCCCCTTTTGGACTTAGAAAATTCTGGTTAAAGTTTTGCGTGCAAGTACATACAGCTATTACTAAAAGGCATATTGATTTGAAACTTATTTTTTTTTTTTTCTAGATCAATTACCTACCTCACTGGGCCAAGTCCCATAACTCTGACATGTATTTTGAGCAAATTATGCCCCCTTTTGGACTTAGAAAATCCTGGTTAAAGTTTTACATGCAAGTTACTATCTCCAAAACTAATGCAAATATTAAATTGAAACTTCACATGTGTCTTCGGGTTATAAAACTAGTTGATAGAATCAAGTCCCATAACTCTGACATGTATTTTGGGCAAATTATGCCCCCTTTTGGACTTAGAAAATCCTGGTTAAAGTTTTGCGTACAAGTACATACAGCTATTACCAAAAGGCATATAGCTTTGAAACTTATTTATTCTTTTTCTAGGTCAGTTACCAACCTCACTGGGTCAAGTTCCATAACTCTTAACATGTATTTTGAGCAAATTATGCCCCCTTTTGGACTTAGAAAATTCTGGTTAAAGTTTTACATGCAAGTTACTATCTCCAAAACTAATGCAGATATGGAATTGAAACTTCACATGTTTCTTCGGGGTTATTAAACTAGTTGATAGCATCAAGTCCCATAACTGATATGCATTTTGGTCAAATTATGTCCCGTTTCGAACTTAAAACTCTTTTGATATTTAACATTTTGGGTAATAATTTCCTGCTTCTGTGACAATATTTCGAATAGTCGAGCTTGGCTGTCTTACGGACAGCTCTTGTTTTTGAATTTAAAATGGGTATATCTCCGTAACTAATGAAGATACTGATCTGAAATTTCATTTATGTTAACAGATTTATTTGGCAGATCCTTCTTTTGTTATCTTACAATAATTTTCTTTTGAATTACTTCCCTTTTACGTTACTATAAATAGACCTTTCTAACGTAAACGTAAATCGGAAACGGAATACTGAATTCGTAAATGTTATTTGCATATAATGGTCTAAGGGAGATACTATTGCATTACTATTGGATGAAATTGTCTCCCCTAGACCACAAATTAGCCTAAAATTTTACGAATTCAGTATTCCGTTTCGTAATTACGTTTACGTTAGAAAGGTCTAATAGCCTATTTTTAGTAACTTTTTTATTATTGGCCGTAGGGAAAAACTGAGACCACTTTTCTGTAGTACAACATGGATGGTACCTCCAATTTTTAGGTGTATTTTGACATATCTGTACCTTGTAAGAATTTTGTTTTTCTTTTTGGTTAAATTTCTTTCCTTTGTTGTTCCTGTCCTTTGGACTTAGATATTTTTTCTGAGGACCTTCTTGTCCTCAAGTGCAATGATAACAGGTGAGTGATATAGGGCCATCATGGCCCTCTTGTTATTGTTATTATTATTTTTGGTTGCCTAATAGTGTTATGGTATAAAACAATAATTATTGTACTGGTGAGTATTGCATTGTATAATATACCATTTATCATGTTTATTATGTACATTTATTTGGGACCAGTAGAGTAGATACAAAAATTCATAATGAATGTACATGTACATCTATATTAGATTTGGTAATATTCTGGAAGGTTTTATATTTGTGAGTAATTGCAAATTGTGAAATTCAAAACCTTTGTGACTATCAATATGTCATTCATGTTGCACAAGTTCCTAACACCTTGAATAACCCTTACCATGCTGGACAGGATTGATTCTGCCTTTGTGATCGGTGTAGATCTTGATCAGCCTGCACATCCGTGCATTTGACATAAATGATACCGAGTTTATGATATTTAGCTTGACTGTAGAAACATTGCACTTACTTGTCTGCCAGCAGCCACAGCCAGATTTGGTGTCAGTTTTGGTACTTAAGTACATTTTGTTACTTGCAGGAATCAACTGAAACTTCACGCACCTATTCACTGTGGCAATCTGACATGCAAAACATATGTTCTGTATACATTTTCATTTTACAAAGCTATGCCGTTTGTTTTATAGAATAATGTTCAGTTTAAAGCTGGTGTCTCAGTTACCACAAGCGGAAATTGATTGTCACTTTATAAACTTGTCCACTGTGAGGGTCTGACATTCACTGGACAGGTTCTGTCAGCTTTTTTTTACATCTTTACAAAGTTATGCCCCATTTTACTTAAAAATGTTTGGTGGAATCTGGTTTCTCAGTAGCCACTATTGGGAATTGATTGAAACAATAACACTTGTTTACTATGGTGATCTGACATGCGTTGCACAGGTTATATAACATTTTTATGCCCCCGAAGGGAGGCATATAGTTTTTGAACCGTCTGTTGGTCTGTCTGTCGGTCTGTCAGTCTGTCCACAATTTTCGTGTCCGGTCCATATCTTTGTCATCGATGGATGGATTTTCAAATAACTTGGCATGAATGTGTACCACAGTAAGACGACGTGTCGCGCGCAAGACCCAGGTCCGTAGCTCAAAGGTCAAGGTCACACTTAGACATTAAAGGATACTGCATTGATGGGCGTGTCCGGTCCATATCTTTGTCATCGATGGATGGATTTTCAAATAACTTGGCATGAATGTGTACCACAGTAAGACGACGTGTCGCGCGCAAGACCCAGGTCCGTAGCTCAAAGGTCAAGGTCACACTTAGACGTTAAAGGATAGTGCATTGATGGGCGTGTTTGGTCCATATCTTTGTCATCGATGGATGGATTTTCAAATTACTTGGCATGAATGTGTACCACAGTAAGACGACGTGTCGCGCGCAAGACCCAGGTCCGTAGCTCAAAGGTCAAGGTCACACTTAGACGTTAAAGGATAGTGCATTGATGGGCGTGTCCGGTCCATATCTTTGTCATCGATGGATGGATTTTCAAATAACTTGGCATGAATGTGTACCACAGTAAGACGACGTGTCGTGCCCAAGACCCAGGTCCGTAGCTCAAAGGTCAAGGTCACACTTAGATGTTAAAGGTCATTTTTCATGATAGTGGATTGATAGGCGTGTCCGGTCCATATCTTTGTCATTCATGCATGGATTTTAAAATATCTACGCATGAATGTGTGACACATTAAGATGACGTGTCGCGCGCAAGACCCAGTTCCGTAGGTCAAAGGTCCTAAACTCTAACATCGGCCATAACTATATATTCATTCAAAGTGCCATCGGGGCCATGTGTCATCCTATGAAGACAGCTCTTGTTTTTTTTTTTTTTTGCTTTTCTTAAAGTTACACCACTTTCGACACACCAGGAGACATGTCCCTTTAACAGCTTAAAGTATGTTGAGTATAGCTGTCAAGGGACCATAACTCTACCATAAATCAGTCAAATAAAAAGTACTGAAAAAGTGCAAAAATAGCCTTGTTACTGACCTACATGTACCATCAAAGTTTGTTGGAAATCGAGGCAGTATTTTCACAGCAGTCCTGCCAGTTGCTGAATATTCAGACTATCAGTTCAAGACCAATGATGATCTCTCACAAGTTTTACAAATCATTGAAATGGTCTGATCCAAGTGCTTGTCATAGAACAATTGAATACTAAATTTTTACGTGAAGTGACACTTTTTATCTCACTCCTTGAAGTATAATTTGAAGAATTATATTGTTTTTGGATAAATGGTTGTCATCGTGTTGTTGAGCTCTCTAAAATAAAGTTCTGAGTTTAAAAATAGTATATATTCTTCATTTGTTTTAATCTACTGAAGTTCTGAGAGTACTTCCAGGGATGAAGAGTGGAGGAACACTTTGATACTGGTACTGATAAGTGACATTTTTAGCTTACCTGAGCATGCAGTTCACTTGGAGAGCTCTTAAGATCATTGGATGTCCCTCATCCACAATTTCTTTAAAAACCTTCTCTTAAACCACTAGAGCAATATCATGAACCAAACTTGGGTTGTCTCCCTTCAAATTTAGGTAATCTGTGCAGAATTCTAGTGGACATTGCAACCAAAAGGAAAAGCTAAAAAACTGCTACTCAGAAATTGCTGTCACGATTCTGAAATAATTTCAAAGCGTTCTAGGGCAATCATGGCCCATTTGTTGAGCAAGTGTTGATCTTTTAACCATCTTAATGTGGAGAAATACATACTAGGATACTGTGAAATCATTTAAATTCGCTGGCATGAAATTTCGCGCAAACTTAAAAAGGACTATTTCGCGCGGGCTTTAATTCGCGCATTTTCCATTTTAGAAATGAAAAAATAAAATAAAATAATAATAATAGCGCTGTCTTAAATTCGCGCATCGGTCCTAGCGCGAAATACACGAAAGTTCGTCCTTCGCGAATAAAAATAATTTCACAGTATGCAGCTTGCCTACTGTAGATATGGTGATATATGCAGTACTTTTTTGCTGCTCATGAATATTCATCTGATATTTAAAGTAGTTTTGTTTTCTCAGATATTCATGAATAATGCCGCTCATGAATACAAAATATTCGTGGATATTCATTTGCATCTTGTCTTCAAACACACTTACCTTTTGTGACTGAATTAGGCTGCTAAACGTTAAATACCTGAGCTAAGGGTATGTGAAAATATAGTAGTATGTGATCTGCAGTAATTTGTTTGTTGAGACATAACATTGCACAATCTATACATGTCATAAGGATGATGTAGGATTGTTTGTTACAGAAAATTCTTAGAAAATTTATAAACTACAACAGTGGTATTGTTGATAGATAAAACTGACAAATCATGATACTAAATTTATAATATGTTATTAAAACATTTGAAGTTGTGGTTTATGTTTGACTTTCTTTATATCGTTATAGGAGATGTAGTTGGCCATCATTAGCGTTAATTTTGAAACATTTATTTATTTATTTATACATTTGCTTTTGCATTGTCAAATATGCATAGATTGAAGTTAATTGTACAGGAATCTCACTGCTGGAAACTGCCATCTCAGCAGATAATAGCATAGACTGAATGAACTTTTCATTCTGGAGTCAGTCAGAAGTTTCAGAGTTAAGATGAATGTGCCTGCTGGATTAAAGTTATATTTGCTGGTGTCAGCTGTTAATTAGAATTAATTAGGATTGCAATGCATGGGAGACAGTTTTTTAATGCGATCGGTTAAGGATGTTGTTTAGTCATTGTCCATCAAAGGAATTGTCAGTTACTGGCAGTGCATGTTTGGAAGTTGTTAGTTACTGGTAGTGCATGTAGGGAAGTTGGCAGTGCATGTAGGATAGTTGTCAGTTACTGGAAGTACATTTAGGGAAGTTGTCAGTTATTGGCAGTGCATGTAGGGAAGTTGTTAGCAGATCATGTAGGAAAGTTGTCAGTTACTGGCAGTGCATGTAGGGAAGTTGTCAGTTACTTGCAGTGCATGTAGGGAAGTTGGCAGTGCATGTAGGATAGTTGTCAGTTACTGGAAGTACATGTAGGGGAAGTTGTCAGTTATTGGCAGTGCATGTAGGGAAGTTGTCATTTACTGGCAGTGCATGTAGGGAAGTTGTTAGCAGAGCAGAGCATGTAGGGAAGTTGTCAGGTCCTGGCTGTGCATGTAGGGAAGTTAATAGTTACTGGCTGTGAATGTAGGGAAGTTGTTAGATACTGGCTGTGAATGTATGAATGTAGGAAAGTTGTTAGATACTGGCAGTGCATGTAGGGAAGTTGTTAGATACCGGCAGTACATGTAGGGAAGTTGTTAGATACTGGCAGTGCATGTAGGGAAGTTGTTAGATACTGGCAGTGCATGTAGGGAAGTTGTTAGATACTGGCAGTACATGTAGGGAAGTTGTGAGCAGAGCAGAGCATGTAGGGAAGTTGTGAGCAGAGCAGAGCATGTAGGGAAGTTGTTAGATACTGGAAGTACATGTAGGGAAGTTGGCAGTGCATGTAGGGAAGTTGTCAGTTACTGGCTGTGCATGTAGGGAAGTTGTCAGTTACTGGCTGTGAATGTAGGGAAGTTGTTAGATACTGGAAGTACATGTAGGAAAGTTGGCAGTGCATGTAGGGAAGTTGTCAGTTACTGGCTGTGAATGTAGGGAAGTTGTTAGATACTGGCAGTACATGTAGGGAAGTTGTCAGTTACTGGCAGTGCATGTAGGGAAGTTGTCAGTTACTGGCAGTGAATGTAGGGAAGTTGTCAGTTACTTGCAGGCCATATATATAAATATATTGGAAGATTCTGATAACAAGATATTTCGCGAAGCACATTCAGTCCGGAACCTTTTAGGACGCTGCCGCAGATAAAGCACAATAGTTTCAGTCGAGTCGTCATATATTCAAATTTAGGATTTGTATGTTCAACGTGATAATTGACTAAGGACATGTTATCCGTGATAACTGACCAAAGACATGGCCTTCCTAACAATTGTATGAATGTCTTAACTGGCAAATGACTCAAGACAAAACATATAAATTTCTTCACCACTGATTCACATTGAGAGGTTGCAAGTTGCTTGCAAAGAACATAATATATCAGTTATCAAGAAATAAAGTAGCATAAGGGGGCATCCGTGGTAGAGGGGTTAAGGTCCCTGATTTCGAAATTAATCCGAATCACTTAAAATATGTTAACCTTAAACCTCTAAGTGTGACCTTAGAGCTAGGAGTCTGGATCTTGCGCATGACAAGTCGTCTCATTATGGGGAACATTTATGCCAGGTAATTTCAAAATCCCTCCATAAATGGCAGAGTTAAGAAACCGGACACATGTTAACCTTTGACTTCTAAGTGTGACCTTGACCTTGGAGCTAGGGTTCTGGGTATGGCACATGACACATTATCTCATTATAGGGAACATTTATGTCGAGTAATATTAAAATCCCTTTATGGATGACAGAGCTATGGACCAGAAAGGAAAAAAAAACCTGTTGACTTTTGACCTCTGACTGTGACCTTGACATTTAGAGTTAATGGTGGTGTGTAAGACACGTTGAAACATTAGTGCCAAGTAATATTAAAATAACGGATGACAGAGTTATTGACTTGACAGGAAAAAAAGCAAACCCCTACTAACCTTTAACCTGTAAGTATTACCTTGACCTTTGACCTAGGTGTCTGGGTATTACGCATGACGTGTTGTCTTATTATGGGGTACATTTGTGCCAAGTAATATTATAATCCCTTTAAGGAATGTTGAGTTACAGACTGGACAGGAAAACGACCTGTTGACCTTTGACCTCTAAGTGTGATCTTGACCTTTGAGCAAAGGGTCCAGGTTTTGCGCATGATATGTCGTCTCATCATAGTGAATATTTGTGCCAAGTAACACAAATATTCACTATGATGAGAATCCCTTGATGAATGACAGACATAGGGGAAAAGCGCAAACCTTTTGTCCCCAAAACTGGTTTTCACAAACAGTAGGTGACTAATAAACTAACCAACTTATAAAATATAGTCTAAGAACAACGGCATCTTTTTTACTTGACCTGGAAAACAGTTACTTCGAGCATAGCGAGAGAGAAAAACTTGCTTGTTGTAAAAGAATATGTCACAGAGGCATTTTTAAGCCCAAAAAGTAAAGCAATTTAACACAATTTTAAGATAATTTCATGATTTTATTTCAAAGAAATAACTTGAAATGACAAAGCAGCTGTAACGTAAAGTAGACAATAGCATTGTATGAAAAACACGAGTTACTGTTAGCTATTGTTTAGATAACAGAGAGAATGCGATTTTATACATGTACATATACACGTACATTACGTGCAGTAAATAAGCACACATATCAAGACACATCTACTTGTCCGATTACTTTTATCAAATCGGTCACGCGCAAGTTGCTTTGACAAGAAAAGTTTATAACTTGCAATGTTCTGAACTTTGACACCTCAGGCGCTTATTGAAATATAGTATTAAATCGTCCACGCACCGGTAAAAGTATCAAATCGAGGCTCTTTCCGCCAATGTCCTCCGTTTTCCCGCCAAAACCACCGGAACAGATAAAAAAAAATCAGCCCAGAAATTCCCTCACAAGGTGGTAACTATTCAGATTTAACATTGGCCACTCAACAAGTAAGTTTTTGGCATATTCCATTTCCTTGTCCGTGAGTTCACGTAAGTTTGTGATGATATTGAATATCTTATACAGCAGTGTCCCAGAGCCACCGGGCCGGATGTTTATCAAATGTTGGAGACACATGACCATTTTCTCCTGGAGTGTGTCCACCTTTTCAGGCTCTTCCAATTTGCAACGATCTGCAATATATGACTGAATATGTACTCCATGTGCCAAATGTCAGTTGTCAAAGTATAAATGCTTATTAAATTTTGTTATAGCGAAACACTGAACAATTAAAATACCAGGTGCGTATTTCTTATTGCTAATTTCAACTTTGAACATATGTACTACATTCGGTATTTATTTCAAAAGATTTAAGTACGACAAATACATTGACGGGTTGCTATCAACCCTTTCTCGTAGCGCCATTTAAACCAAAGCCTGAAGTATCGGCAGCATCCATTATTCTTACGTTGTTTTTCTATGTTTCCTCATATATCTGGGAATCTCCTTTATATTTGTATTTTTTGAACAACTCTTCCTTCTTTGGGGCATATTAAGGGTTATCAATAAGAGAAAATGGCAAAATTTTCAAGTTTTCTTCGCTGACCTTTCTTTTTTCAAAAGAATCTTTACTCGATTCTTAGTTTCGACAGCAGCATATATAAATTAAATAAAATACAAGTTCTATACATAAAATTGTATTCGAACACATTCCTTAAAACTCCAAAGGAATAGGTGCGCATCTCACGACTGCATGCACGGACGGACATAGCGAACATATTCCTTCTATTCTACGGAAAGACGAAATAAAGATTCTTAACGGGTGCTTTCGGTTGACATTACTTTTCCAAAAAATATCAAAAACTTAATGTAGTAGAATCGTCTCCGTAGTAATTACACTCGGCAATATCCGTGCAATTACGTAATTTTCGTATGCTATTTTGGCATCCTTCGGCCATAACGGAAAAAATGCCTTTTTATAAAATAACCGGAGAATGTCGGAAAAGCATACGGAAAATACGTAATCGAACGGAAAATGACGAGAGTCATTACGGACCCACTACTTTAAAGGTCCATTACTAAGGGAAAGTGAGTTGGCAATTTTTTTCATAGCCAGTGCATAGACTTCTGCAAGACACTAAATAATGAAGATTGGCAGGTCAAAATTTACAGAAGGTCTTTGGAACTCAAAGAAATGTATGTGTATTATGTTGAAATTTCAATGAATCGACAGAATGACCCCCCAGGTCTTTTTAACTTTCTTCATACTTCATAGAAAAATAATTGTACATATACTGCGATTTATTTCGAATTTCTACATACCAACTTTCATTTTCCAATAAAATGAAATAGTTTCTGTGCTTTTTAAAAGAAATTAAAATGTTCACTTTCCTTAGTATTGGACCTTTAAGACTGTGACTAAAAAGTAAAAACAGATCTGGTACGCCTGTGATATATTACAGACTCCGGTATATACCGTATTCAAGCAATTTGAACGAAAAGTATCTTAAATGTATATATTTCGTAACCATGGTAATCCTTACTATAACCTTTAGTCAGTATTTTTTTTTACATATTATACACTAAATGCGTGCGGACATGCAAAATTTAGGTATTTCTGCCGTGCGCGCTGCTGAATATGATTTTTGTGACATGCGCAGAACGACTGCACCAGATCTGTAATGAGAAACATCGCTATCCTTAAAATATAACTAACCAGTAAAGAGAGTAAGAATGGCTCGAATAATGCATTCTTCTTGGACGGACAAGTTAAGATCTGCCAACTGTTTTGCAAACTGGAATCGTGCATTAAGATGTTCCATCGGTAAGAATTTTCCGAGCTCGTCTAAATGCAAGGACGCTCCCCATGGCAGTGTCACCACCCTTTTCTCCATGTCAAGGTTTCTCATCGTGTTCTTGTACGCACAAATTAAACTAGTTTCTACACGGGAAGCTAAAAGACAATGATAAATTGTAGGGAAACATCACAGACAGAGAAACATGTGCAGCTAGACCGGGACTCGATCCTGCTGTGTAGGAATATCGCTCTGAAGAATTCCCTATCGATCGAGTAACCGGACTGCATACAAGAATTTCACTCAATTTTTGAATTTTGTAAAAAAAAAAAAGTGCTGCAACGTGACAAAAAAACAGTCATATCTTTAAAAAAAGCTTTAAAAAATATGTCCATTGCATACGAGACACTCCTACCATATAGTAGTTTTACCAAAGGTGCAAAAAATAACAACAACAAAGAAAAAGGCTGAATAAATCCGGGAATAACAAGCTCTTAAAAGTTTGCCTTTAAGTGCATCAATACATTAATGTTTTTAGTTGGAATTATTAAAAATTCGTTTAATAACTCTGCAGCAGACCTGGATCTTATTCTAATAGAACTAGTAAGTACTGCTTAACTTGAACCTACCGCCGGGGCCATCTGTATTAAAAAGATACCGGTATCAACCTTAAGCAGTTAGCTGCCTGATTTCCTAAGCTGTTTCTTATTCTAATTTTAACCTGACATAAGAAATTTAATTAGCCACATTTTGCCGCTCCCTTACGTGATTGCTAAATACGTGTTCGACTGTATTTTATTAAAACATGAAAATACATGTATTAGCTCTATTTCAACATATTATTTAGCACCATAAAGGTACCAAGAGAGCTGCCACACTTTATAAAAGACATTTTAGAATTGAAATGATGTGATAGAATGACATTACATTTGATTCCTACACTCTGATTTGATTAATAGGCATGCAGAATAATTATTTAGCCACTCCTAAATTTTTCTGCGGGATGTGTCACCTCTTGGCTGTGTGTGATTGTTTTAAAAAGCTATAATGGTGGATTAAAAACTTAAGGATACAAAAAAACATCCACTTAAACATTTTACCTTTTATCAAGTTCGCTTGGTCATCTAGACCTAATTCTTTGAATCCTGGAATTGCCTTAGCAAATGCGACAACCATTGCTATCTTATCTTCAAAATATTTAAATGCGGTATCGGCTCTCTCAAGACGGCCGTCTATATCGATTCCTGTTGCATTGTAAAACTCCTTGAATTCATCGTGCGTGATATTTCTCATACTCCCGAAAAGTTCCATTTTCAGTCTATATTTCTCCTAAAACGAAAAGGAAAACTTCTTAGTACACTTGTGTTTTGATGTCTTTAAGGTGACCCGTATTGACAAAAGGCAAATTTAGTGTATAGTACAGTGTTCCGTTGGGACAATCGTGACTTTTTATTTGAAACTAAACCGCGATGCACGACGGTACGATGACGAAAACGCGATGGCGCGATGATGAAACAACGATGGTACGATGGTGAAAACGCGATGCCACGATGATGAAATCGCGATGGTGCGATGGTACAATGGTGAAATGTCGATGTAATATCGCGTTTTCATTATCGTACCATCACGTTTTCACCATCGTACCATCGCGTTTTCACCACCGTGCCATCGCGTTTTTAATCATGGTACCATCGCATTATCACCATCGTACCATCGCGGTTTCACCATCGTACCATTGCATTATCACCATCGTACCATCGCCTTCCGGTGGTCATGCGCAGTGATACAGTATATGTGTCAGTAATACAGGCTTGTTAAATCTCATTTTCACATTGCACTATGTACCTTCAACATCCTAACAAGAATAACTATTACATCCGGCTTTTTATTTACCTTCATGCATACATAAATACGTGGCCTTAAAGATTTTACACAGTTTTAATGACTTGAGCACTGAACATTTTGTAAAACATTTTGCAAAACAGCAAAATCTAAATGGTAAATTTCTTCTCACAAAATACATTAGGATACATTCATCTATTGTTGACAAAAATTCAAGTGTACGGAACTACGCATTTCTAACAGGAAAGCGATGGTACAATGGTGAAAACGCGATGGTACGATGGTGATAACGCGATGGCACGATGGTGAAAACGCGACGGTACGATGGTGAAAACGCGATGGCACGATGATGAAAACGCGATGGCACGATGGTGAAAACGCGATGGTACGATGATGAAAACGATGGTACGATGGTGAAAACGCGATGGCACGATGGTGAAACCGCGATGGTACGATGGTGATAACGCGACGGCACGATGGTGAAAACGCGATGGCACGATGGTGAAAACGCGATGGTACGATGGTGATAACGCGATGGCACGATGGTGAAAACGCGATGGTGCGATGGTGAAAACGCGATGACACGATGGTACGATGATGAAAACGTGATGGCGCGATGGTGAAAACGCGATGGTACGATGATGAAAACGCGATATTACATCGACATTTCATCATTGTACCATCGCACCATTGCGATTTCATCATCGTGCCATCGCGTTTTCACCATCGTACCATCGCTTTTTCATCATCGCGCCATCGCATTTTTTTCATCGTACCATCATGCATCGCGGTTAAGTTTCAAATAAAAAGTCACGATTGTCCAAACGGAACACCGTAGTATAGTGCATATTTTCTGACCTGGCGGAGATATCTTCAGTACAGGCTGTACCATTAAAATCAATAGGTAACTTGGTGCAATTGGATTTATCCGTACGGATTGAAACCAAATGTAATGATGTAGTCGATAACCCTAAACTAAACAATGGAATTGCCCATTGATGACCTTTCTATAAATATCTCTACCAAGTCAGAAAACACGCACTATAATTTCCTAATCTAGTCAGTTATTTCTTCGGCCGGAAATGTAGCTTATACGAATTTCCGTAACAACCGGAAAATGCCGATATCTTATCGGAGAAAACGTAATGAAACGGAAATTACCGCTTGTCATTAGGTCTTCGACCTCAAAACAAACTTATAGGTTAGAGACCACCGATTGTTTTCCCATAGACTTACATTATACATGTAACATTATGGCGTGTACGGCCTTCCATACATCAAAACATGTATATCTAATTACATGTTTTCCAAGAATCTTAGTTCTACCAAAATATCGGGCGAAAAACATATGGATAGTGATACTTTATTGAAGAAATTTCCGTGTGAATGAGATAACCCCCTGCTTATAACGTTGGCATGGCGGGAGAAATTCGTTTGATAAAAGTTTTTTCAATACACATAATATGTAGCAAATTTTGTCAAAATGTATAATAAAATACTGTAAATGCAGTAAAAAAAATATCAATTTTGAAAAAAAATCACTTCTTGGGTTTGTTTACATGACTGACCAATCAGAACGCACAGACATTACCTTATTCCCAGGTATACGCTTACCTCATTCCCAGTAAGTACTTTTTTTGAATTGGTGGTCTCTGACCTTTAAGTTCTATTCCATACACCAATGTATCACTGTCATCACAGTATTAGCGCTTACGTATCAGCACATTGTTACTTTTAACTTTGAATTTAGATCAAGTGTGGGGTTGTTATACCATCAACCAATTTACAACCCTACTATATTAATGTCTATTTACCAACAGAACTAAAGGTTCCAAAGCGGCCATGTATATTATTGTATAACTCGGCGTCGTGTGGTGTTTTATTGATGAGAGTTTAATTTTGTTTTGCCTTTCAATGACATGTACATAAGTGGTATTGTTTTCAAGTACTTCATCCGCTGCAGTTTGTCTTACACTGGTATGGTGTGAGATTATGTTCAGATATATATGCAACAGTTTTGTCCCTTTACCATCTAAGAGGTTGCGGTGCAGTAGTAAAATAGTTTCTAATGAACAATAAAAACATGTGATTTACTTCAAATGTTTCACGTATACT
The DNA here is from genome assembly GCF_021730395.1 of Mercenaria mercenaria. NCBI lineage: Eukaryota > Metazoa > Mollusca > Bivalvia > Venerida > Veneridae > Mercenaria > Mercenaria mercenaria. The sequence goes on along the minus strand of NC_069376.1, from coordinate 18,530,137 downwards.
GATGAAGGCCTTAATATTTCAAAGTAATGGACTCGTAATGAAAATCAGTAAATTCCGGTTGTTAACGTTTTGTCCGTGTGTGATTTCGGCATTCTCCGGTTGGTTATGGAAATAACTTATGAGCTACATTTACGACCGAAGAATGCCGAAAAAACAGACGTGCATACGAACCTGCACGTAAACTGCCGAATGTCAGTGCGGGCTCACTACCTTTATCTAGCAATTAAAACAAAAGTAATTAGGCGGTGTATAACAATGTAAAGATTTTATACAATTTAGCGTCCCAGAAGGTATCTTTATTTTGATAAAACATGTAAATGATGTACCTAATATTTAGTTCTCTAAAACGACTAAAAGCTCCGCATTAAATAATTTATGTCAATGAACTGTTTGGTATAAAATCGCTGAAAGGCTTTGCACAAGGTGTTATAACAAGATTGGTATAGAAATAGTTAGACCCACCCGCGTCTCTCAATAAGCCTGACTTTACAAAAGGAACCAGCGTGGGAGCCATCTGGTCTCGCTTAATGCCGTACAGGTTATTGAACTGGTACGGACGCAGAGGTCGAAATTAAAGTTTTTTTTATTTAAATTTCATTGAGCATATATCTTTGACATTTTGGTAGAAAAAATGGAACAGAAAGTTGTATTTGAAGTGAAAGAAAATTTTAGTACGCGTAGTACAACCAGGTCACGGCAGTGTGATTTTGGTGTGATTTTACAGTCATAATAATATTTAGGCTAGTGTGTCCTCAATAGGAAGGACGCAGATCTAGGGATCGCCGTGTCGTGTGTTCGATCCCCGGGCGAGGCGTATGTGCTCCATGACGACTTGATAAAGAACATTGTGTAAGAAATCATTCGTCCTTCACCTCTGGTTCATTAAGAGAAGTTGGCAGTTACTGGCAGAGGGCAGGTTAGTACTGATGTAGAACCCAGGAACAGCATGTGGTTAGGTTTACTGCCCGCATTTACATAACTGAAATACTGTTGTAAAATGGCGTTAAACCAAAAACAAACCATAGAAATGGTTAAAGATACGGTTAAAATTTAAGCTACTCAAAAAGTGACCTATGAAGTTTGGCATTAAATGGCTCAAAGGGACTGTATCAAAATGAAATAAAGTCACTCTACCAAATATTCATCTTGCTTCTTCTTGATAGTTTCGGTAGGTATATTCGCTCTATCATCAACTATCAAAGTGGTGTGGGCTTCTGTCAAGGTCTTCACTATACAATCTATCTCCTGGAGAGAAAACACCATTATTATAGTCCAAACAAGAAATTAAGCTGAATCTTTAATTATAATTGTTATCAATTTAAGAAGGACATGTGTATCTTGCCATATGGTAAATTTCTCTATTTTTCTAGTGTAGATGCAGTGTATACACATCGCAAAATCAGGAACGAGTGCAAGCGTATTCGGCCTTTTTACTTATTCTATCTATACAGTATGATATACATTTGTATTTAACTCAGCATTACGAAATAAAGCCTTTGACTCAGATATGCGATGATGATATGTAGTTTTATTTATGCTCGCTGCCGGGAGTCCCATATGAGCTTTGACTCAGCATCTTGCAATGTCTCAATAAAGTAAAAATTTGCCTTCAAGCTAATTCCAGGGTTTCTCGTTTCTTTCGGAGATGTGATGAGTGCGTTGATTGACTGGAAGCTGTCAAGTGAAGTGGATGATGAGCCAATAGAAAGTTCCGATATATCTACAGGTGATGCTGACGGGGATCTAGAAACTTCCTCATCTAATAAACAAAACAATTTCTATTAAATTGTTTTTCAAACAAATTGGACAATTTGTAACTTTCAAAACTCGATACAATTGCCCTTCGCACTCACTTTTATTAGCTGTAGGAGAAAAAAATGATTATATAGAAACAATTATATTAATATGCGTTCTAAAAATAACTATGCAATAGTATTTATACGTTACACTTTTCCTGTCAAAGGTACCATTGAATACAAAACAAAATCCAGTCCCAGTCTACTAAAGTTTATACATGTTGCGATGAACGTATTCGAAAAAGTAGTGAACGAAAATTACCTAAACCGGAAGCTGACACAGGACTTGAATCGGAGACAGTTTCTGTTAAAGCTGTTATGAGATTGTCAATCGTCTCAATAGACTTAATCTTCTTGATGTTTCTTGTCTTATGGTTCAATGTGTATCGCCCTATCTTAATTGCTGAAAACCAAAAAAAAGGACTGATATACATATATCTACTAAATCACTTTATGTTTTTTTTTTACATTTTTGAGGCTGCATCCGCAAGTCCTTGACTCGGTCAAAAATGAAATTTAACTCTAGGGTGTCAAATTTTGGCTGGTAACACTTTTTGGTACACGTGCAATAGGACAGACCGACAGGTGGACAATACGCGCTTTATTCCACGTGTTTCTCCTCGGTCGCAGACAAAACATTATTATACCATGAACTTGAGTTATAGTAATTAGTCAATTAACTACTTTCAAAAATTGTTTAAATCTTGTTTAAATACTTAATGTAATATCATTAGGCCTCTGTCTAAACTGAAAAACGAGGCCAAAGTCAGAACACAGCGGAGTTTATAACAACCCCCACATACGTAATGCCTAAGTATAGTAACTCCTAATTTATTTCAACTACAAATATTTCTAAGAAAATAAAAACACCTAACTACGTACCATTTTTTGACATGCCGACTTCCAAACATTTTTCATATCTACACGCCGGGCAGCCATTTTGAAAAGGGCCTCGTTTCCATGCCTCTTTCTCATCCGGTGTGCATTTACATTTGTAATCCACTTCCTTTTTCTTCAACGTCCGTCGATAAAATCCCTGCAAAATATATTACTAAGGAATAAGGTCAGTAATTCGATCGAAAATACATTTCAGTTGTGTAATCGTAAAAAGTCCAAAGTAGACAGATCCTAATTTTCCCATTTCTGGCGCAAATTCTGTGTAGAGCGACTGCTTTAATCACACTTGTTCACTGCCAGAATACATTCTGCATGAAATGAGATGGTTTTCATGCTTATATTCCAACAATGGCGAGATTTTCAGATGGAAAACGAAAGTAGGGGTTTATTGTACAGACAACAGCAAATATGTGCCATTTTTAGGGCTGACTAGCATTTCACTACTAAGAACCATTCAACCCCCTATTTTCTTTCCATTTTTTCGTTAATCTATGATAGTACTTTCATGAAAAATTGGTGTAGGAAAATGCGATGTTCTTTAAAGAAGATACGACCTGAAGTTGTCGGGTTTTTTTTATATTAAACAAAGAAGGGTTCGAATTACTGACCTTAAACCTTATAAATTGGGCAGAATAGATGATCTTTTCAGACAAAAATTAAATCATCGTTGCCACATTAAGACAAGAACGCCAACATTTTGATTCAAGATCTGCTATTTATAAAGAGAAGCCGAAAAACAACAGCACTACAGTATTTTTTTTTAAATAACTGACCGAAACTGTATCAGGTCTTATCCTATAAAGCTTATGTTTCTAGAGGCAAATTAACCTTCCACTAACCAGTACTAAGGGGAAACTTCCCGTTCGGGAAACCAAATGAAGGCTTTTTCCCTACTTCCCGAACGGGGTTATTACATAATTATAGTAACCTGTTTCCCGTTCGGGAAGCAAAATATTTAGTATCAAGTTTCCCGTTCAGGAATTACGGAAAAACCCAGCGGTTGACTTCCCGAACAGGAAGTTTCCCCTACTGCTAACTATGCTTTGTCGGTGTCGGTGTCTGTTAAATTGTTCGCGTTTTGTATTTGTTACGTTGTCATGCATTGTAAAGCAATCAAATAAAAAATCTAAATACCTTGCAGGCTTCACAAGTATTTGCTCCGTAGTGGTATCCGGATGATGTTTTGTTACATATGTCACAAGGAGGAAGTATCGGGGGTGGGGGTGGGTCTGGATTTTTTTCTCTCCGCCTTCTTTTCTTTACTTTCGGTTTGACGTCATCCTTTCCGGTACTCACAGTGCTGTCCGCTGAAGGCTTAGACTCGTTTTCGAATCGTAAGCATGCATCAGCAATGTCATGGATATCATTTATCACATCAGAAGTAGAATCTGGATGTATTTCCGTTAATGACGTTGCTGGTTCCAGTTGTGCAAAGTCTGAATCTACCGAATCTTCAGTGACGTGTATTTCAATATGAGCAAACTCTTTTTCGCGATTGTCAAATGCTGTATTACTTTGATCAAGAGATTCTATACAATGATTTGCAAACCCTAGTTGATAAAACGAATTACCCTGGTTGCTATGGCACTCATCGGGAAAGTTCTCTTCTGGAGATTTAATGAGCGGGAAATGTGAAGGCTGAGATCCGTGCGTATTTTGGTGTGTATTCAATGAGCTATTCGACAGCAAGACAGTACCTTCCTCATCTGCGTCCATAGAAATAGCACACAAATGTTCCAAATATGAACTACCTGTATGCTGAAGCAGCAAATTGGATTTGCCTGCATCTTCCGGCGAGTCGGTCGCTATGTTTTCCGTTGATGACATCACCGGAAGTGGTGATGCATACTGTAACGCTTGTTCTAATATATTTGACAATTCCTCATTCATGATTATTCAAGAATTTTGTTATACTCGTGTGTCCGGGTTCATTTCTGCAAAAGAAATACCAAAAAAGTTACAAAAGGAGGTTCTAGTTCTATAGAGCAGATCTACATAGCATAATATTCCTAGATCCATAGAACGTATAGTAGTTGAAATATTATTTGAAATACCTGGGATATGAAAAAGCTTTGTGAAGACGAAAAAAGGTACAATTACAATTAAAACTCATCTGACTTTGTAGTACAATTTGATGTGTATTAAAAGTAAAACTGCTAGCGGAGCAACAATATTGGCCTACTAAAGTTTTTCCTCCTTGTCAGAAAAGAACCACAGTTTTGTCTTCATGAAAAAAATGCACCGCTCAAAATAGTGATGCATTTAAATAGGATAAAATCAAATATATATATATATATATATATATATATATATATATATATATAAGGAATATAAAGGGGATAGCTGCCTCTACTGAAGTCACGTAAACATTGTAATACTATAAAATCATGTAAATAAACACTACTATGTCAGTCCCGTATTGTATCTTTAAGGTTTATGAGTATATCATCAAAACAGATAAATATTTGATAATTACTAACAAATTGAATCTACTTGACCAATACATTTACTACCATACTGTCCTGTGCGACTGGATACTTAAAATATTCTAAAATCTTACCCCCTTTAAGATGAATATGATTTATAAAGAAATATTATATACCCTTCTCAAATGCGCTCATTTGATTGGTCGAAAGGGGAGCACGTGCGGGTCCGCAACCAAAAAAGTGATAATGACTTTTGTGATATCGCGTTTTCTTATATAAGTATGAAATATGGGCCAGTCAAATGAGTGCATTTGAGAAAAACATATAATATAACAATTATTGACTTATGTTGAGGTCAATATGTGTTTTTACGGACCTGTAAAATGATATTGAACTCGAACTACGTCCTCGGTCAATATAATTTTTTACTGGTCCGTAAAAACACATGTTGACCTCAACATAAGTCAATAACTGTATGATAAAATAAAGCTACATTATAAAATTATATACGCTGTTCAATTTTCATGTAAAACAACTCTTTCTTCCTATGACTTGGTGTTGTTTGAATTTTTTCTCTCAAAATTTGTGGCTAACAGTTAAGAAATAATATAAAGCATATGCCATGTTTTAACATATCGAAACAATAAGTGTTACACCGTCCTGTTTAATCATTTCGATATATGCACGGAAAATTCAAACATAAAGTTCAATAATACGAAGTGTGGTACATCTGATTTCCAAGCTTAAACCATTTGAAAATATTGAAATTCTTCACAAAGCAAATATACACATAATATGTCAAACCTGAAATGAGTGTTTCCAGCTTTTGTGTAAACAATGTGTAGGGAAATGTTTTTAACTAACAGTACTTATCATTAAGGACCATTTGTCAGTTGAACGGACCAATGTATTTAAAAAAAAGTATATAAATCACTATTACTTTTATCATTTTATATCTGACATGGGTGAACAATGCTTTAGTTCTGCAAACGAACTGTCACTAAATACAATATGATTATTTTCTTTAATAACAATCTGTTCACCCATATCAAATAATATACTGTTTATATAGAACTTTTCAACTGGCGCATTATCCTAAATTATTAGTAATACTGTGCAAGTTGTGTGACTCTTTAAAGTGTATTGTTTACAAGATATACTGATAAAAACATTAATACGCTACGTCCAGACTTGATCATGTATAGCGTGCACTTGAACGAGATAAAGTTAGTTATTCTTAAAATAAGACAGTAGGTTAAACTGCAGTATAAAGATAAAAATACACTTAAGGGTGAAATGTACTGAAAAACAATTGAGTTGAAATTTGTCAATGCGTTCATTTTTCCGACACTACATGAATAAATTTCATGGAAATGTATCATGACCTAAGGAAATATAAATGAGCAGAGGCCTGCATTTTTAAGTACCTGCCAATAAAAGTACATACGCAGTTGTGTATCTTGAACTTAAAAGAACATGGGTACTCATATCCACACAGTAATGACACCATACTTACTACGAAACTGTTCAGATTTATTCCAGGGAGCAAAATCAATTTTGGTTATCGACTGAACTGATATATAATAGCTCACTTAAATCCACAGTTGTCAATTTCATATTTCAAAATATTTACTTTATGTAATCAATAAAGCACTGAGAATTATTCCACAGAATGAAACTTGGTTATCACACGAAATTCAATGTCAAACTTCATGTTTCTTTACATACATTTTGTTTTGTTTCTCGATAGTGTAAACAAGAAATACGAACTTGTTCCCATCTTTTGAATATTAATCAAACGGACTTGAAATCCAGTTAATATATAGCGTTATTCCACTTACTTATGTTTAAATACAAAACATGTTTTAAAAAGCCAAAAAGTCTAACGCTATTGTCTGACAGTAAATAGGTGCACGAAAACCTACCAAGCCTTTTTTGGTTGACACGTCTTTTCAAAGTCACTCATGAATACTAAAGTCCAGAATGATTTTTTTAAAAATTATACTGATTATTTACGGTAAAGGCAAAAATTATGTAATACGTACGTAGGTGTAACAAGCTCGGATTCCATTTCGTAAAAAATATTCTCTTGACTTGTAAAAATGATGTATTCTCTCCATATACTCCCACATACAAACAAACGTTAAGTTATGAAATAGGTCTTCTTAAAGAGTAATACACAAAATCATTTAATGTATATGATATTGATTTAGAACACAATGATAAACTGAAATCTAATTGTGTGTCACGGCCTACGCAGAACACTAGTATTCTATTTAGATATGTGTCTGTCATGCATTTAAATTATGTTTAAAGGTCGTCCCAGTAAGTTACTATAAGTGTCATTTATAAGCGTAGGCGCAAGGCGCTTCCACCCCTACCTCAAACTTTGATAGTGCTTGGACCATCATGTGCTCTGCCTACACCTATCCCTCAAACATTTGACTCTTTCCACAGATCAAAAGCAGTAAATAACGGTAAAAAGCCTATATTTTAAAGAGCATATTGATAACTGATGAAATAGTTAAGAGTATAATGAAGTACACTGGAGAATGGTCCATGGAAGGTTGTCCAAACAACGAACGGTTGCACCATATCCCAAACTTTAAAATCATGAGTTGGTTTGTTTTAGCTAGATCTAGAAAAAAACGCAATCAGTCGTTACAGATAACGGTCGTTTACTGTTTTCTGTCTACCACTTATACACAGTGATACTACTGCAAAATTATTATTTAACCTACATTTAATTTCAATGGCTGCCCGATCAATAATCCTATTAATATACAGGTAAAACAGAAACTTAGAACAATAAAATACAACTGGACAAACTGAAAATTGTGAGTTAAATACAAATATTCAATACTAACCGCTTAACGTCTAGTTATGGTAAACATAAAATCTTACCGTCCTTATTGGATCCGTAATTATGTATCTCCTTTTTGAAGAGTATTCAGTTACTACTATAAACCTACATTGACTGCAATTTTCAAGGGGGCGTAGGTTCAAACCCCATTGGGACCAAAATTTTTCCCCCATGTTTTCCTTTTTTTCTAGTAAGTTTTTACTTCTTTCAAGACTAATTATGGATATACTGTATAAAAGTGGAAAATTTTCATTTTATAAGCGATTTTTTTGCTGTTCAATGTGAATTTACGTCTGATTCAGGAGGGGTAGAGTAAGACATCTTTAAAAATACTGAGTTACGTGCGGTAAAAGTTCTCTATTTTGCTTTCATTCTTTAGATTACATATTGTGGAAGAAATACAGGTAGATTTTACTATTGCCCCAAGGTTATTTTTGAATGAAGTGAGCAAAATTCAAAACAGACCCACAGGATTCGACCTTATTTTTTCAATGTTGCAGTTAGAATTCTGTCTCATTAAATCTGTTTACTTGAGGCACCCTAGAAAAAAATGATTTTTACATTTTTATTTTATGTTTTATAATTAACAATAGTTTGATGTTTCTTTTATCAAAATTAATGCTGTAATGAATTCTCTGCAAACGTTTTAGATAGTGGCCATCACATTGAATTTTGTCTCTTTTTGAGCGTGAGGAAATACCATAAATTATACAAAATTTACAAAAAAGGCACGGTAAAAGTTATTTAAAAATTGCAACACAGTGTGAAACATCGTCAACTTTAAGAATATACCAAGCAAATGCCATTTTTTAATCATTACTATTAGGGGTCCAATACCTTAATATCACGTGACAAGTCCAATGACTGTTTCTGATTATTCATACCGGGATGGTGTATAAATGTTTTATTTATTTTTCAATTAATTGTTGCGCAATGTGATTATTTGTAGAGGAAGATAGGTTGATGAACGGTTGTCGATGTGGGTGTACAAATTTATAGAAAGTTTCTTTAATTTATAATGCATTCCTATATTTTTTCTATTTAAAATAATAATGTTTCATGTCCATGGTTTGTGGAACACTGTCGTGAAATCGTGAAACACACACACTTCTTCTTCTCCTTCTTTTATAGTAATAGCAAACATTCTGACAGAAATAATGGCAATGCGTGGGGGTTAGTAAAAGTGACAGAGTGCTAGGTCTCCCAAGCTACTCAATCCACCCAAGAGAACCATAGTAACGTGATAAAAATAGGTGCAAAAACCTAAAACCTTAAATACACAAGAGTCGACAGCATGTACAAGTATGGTTTTTACGCAGGAAAAACAAAGAATTAGTAAATCTAATGTTAAAAGTTTAAAAGCAGATGAACTTATGGAGCCCGAACGCGTGCAGCCAGCGCTGACTTTAAATCCGGAGACCGAGTCAGCATTGTCTACACTCTGTGGTACTTAATGCCAAATCTAGTGCAGACTACTATTTGCAAAATGCTAAATGTCAAATATAAATTAATTGTCAAACGATGAATGCTCAGTGTTAAGCGACATGCTAAACAATTAATCGTGGGCTGAGCGCGAAACGATTGTAAGTTACTGTATATAAATAAAGAACAACATACAATAGTTCCGCGCCCAGCCCGCTACTTGGTCAAATAATTCTAATTAAAGGTTGAATATATATGTGCAAGAATGCATGCATTCTTAAATAGCAATTGGCCTTGGTTACGTAATCTTGCCTCAGTTCGGTCCCATGTTCCAATGAATAGTAGAACACGAAGTCTGACCTTGACCTTGGAGCTAGGGTTCTCATTTTGATAAACATTTATTTTAAGTACTTTTAAAACCTTTTGATGAATGGCAAAGTTACGATCCGGACGCAAAACAGACTGTTTGACTTCTAAGTGTGACCTTGACCTTGTAGGAAGAAGGTCTGAGTGTTACACATGAAACATCGTCTCATTAAGGTTAATTTACAAAGTTACGGTCGGACGGACGGACACCGCGATTTTAATAAGGCCACCTTCGGGGGCATTAAAATCAAAGAATGTATTATAGTGTAAATAAAAAGTTATTTGTAAAAACATCTTTAAAGGATGTTATCATTAAATAAAATCCTAAAATTATCAAATGTTTTTTTCTTTTCTTTTTTTTTTAATTCTTGAAATAGATATATACTTAATCACTTAATAACAACATAATATATTAGGCCCCAACACAATCTGAAAAATAGATCCGTCAGAAGCAATGAGGACAAAACAAATAGTAAATATTGCAGACTCGATTTGACTGATAGTTGGTTTAATTTGTACGCTAGTCAGCAGTGTTCATGTACATGTATTTAGATAATTTACAACCATGCTTTGCACGGAATGAATTTGCAACCATGCTTTGCACGGAATGTCATGGATCAGAGGGATAGACTGGCTATATTCATCACTAAAACCCGGCAAACTGTATGAAATCTAAAGTAGAGATGGTACCTAAAAATTCAAATTCATCTTTACAGGTTTTTTTCAGGGTGAAATGATAGCTAGGTGCACCAATTTTCTAAATATATTTATGGTTTTCCTCTTCTTAATGTCAAAAATAGAAATATTTGATATCTAAAAAATGACTTTCTCAAAATATCTGAAGCAAAATGGACAACTCTTGTATTGACCGTCTTTCAAAGATTTTAGGACTTCCCCAATTATAGTCTATATCAAAAGCTCTCACTTTAGACTAAAGTGGTAGGATATTCATGGCATGATTACAGCGTAACATTTAGATTAAAATTTGCATATATATGTACAAGTTGTCGACAGCTTACAATATCTATACAGATATAAATAATTTTGATAACATTTCATTTTGAAGTTGGTCGGAAAATATTAGAAAAAAAATGTAAGAAATATTCATATTTAAAGGGAAGTTATTCTGAAAACAAATGTACCAACATTTTTTTTTAATTTCTTCTATATAACACATAAGCTTTTATTGAAATATTTTACATACTAAACAGGAAAAGATCAATGTTGACTTTTGACCTTCAAGCGTGACCGTTGAGCTAGAGGTCTGGGTATGGCAGTCATGACACATTGTCTCATTATAGTGAGCATTTTTTGCCAAGTAATATTAAAATCCCTTTATGGATGACGAGTGACCTTGACCCTTGAGCAAATGGGTGCAGGTTTTGCGCATGACATGTCGTCTCATGATGGTGAATATTTGTGCTAAGTAATATCAAAATCCCTTGATGAATGACAGACGGACGAAAAAACGCAATCCTTTCGTCCCCAAAACTGTTTTTCACAAACAGTATACAACTATTTGTAAGATATAGTCTAAGAACCACGGCGTTTTTTTAATTTGACCTGAAAGGCAGTTACTTCGAGCATAGCGCAAGAGAAAAACTTGCTTGTTGTAAAACATATGTCTCAAACAGAAGGATTTTAAGCCTAAAAGTAAAGCAATTTAACACAAAAATATCATTTCATGATTTTATTTCAAAGAAATCATTTCAAAACACAAAACAGCTGTAACATTATGTAAGCTAAACAATGGCATTGTGTAAAAAACACGAGTTACTGTTAGCTATTGTTTAGATAACGAAGGGAATGCGATTTTATACATGTACATGTACGCGTACATTACGTGCAGTAAATAAGCACATATATCAATAAGCATATAATTGTCCGATTACTTTTATCAAGTTTGGTCGTTTAAGGTTGTGAATAACTTGCGATGTTCTGAATTTTAACACCTCAGGCGCTTATTGAAATATAGTATTAAATCGTACACGCACCCATGTAAGTATGTTATCGAGGCAGATTCCGCCAATGGCCTCCGTTTTTCCGCCAAAACCATCAGAACAGATAAAAAAAAATCATCCAAGAAATTCCCTCACCAGGTGGTAACTATTAAGATTTAACATTGGCCACTCAACAGGTAAGTTTTTGGCAAATTCCATTTTCTTGTCCGTGAGTTCACGTATGTTTGTGATAATATTGAATATCTTATACAGCAGTGTCCCAGAGCCGCCAGGCCGGATGTTTATCAAATGTTGTAGGCACATGACCATTTTCTCCTGAAGTGCGTCCACCTTTTCAGGTTCTTCCAATTTGCAACGATCTGCAATATATGACTGAATATGTACTCAATATGCCAAATGTCAATTGTCAAAGTGTACAAAATGCTTATTGTCAAAGAGAAACAAGAGAAACACTAAGTCTTAACAACGAAAATGCCAGTTGCGTATTTCGTAATGCTAATTTCACTTTTAATATATGTACTTCGTTCGGCATTTATTTCAAGAAAATACAATGAGGCGTTGCTATCAACCCTTTCTCATAGCGCCATTTAAACCAAAACCTGCAGTATCGGCAGCATTCTTTATATTCTTGTTTTTTATGTTTCCTCATATATCTGGGAATCTCCTTTGTATTTGTATTTTTTTTAACTACTTTTCCTCTTTTGGGCATAATTAGGGCTATCAACAATAGAAAATAGCAAAAATATCAAGTTTTCTTCGCTGATCTTATTTTCAAAAGAATACTAGCAATCTTTGCTCGATTTTTAGTTTCGACAGCAACACATATAAATTGAATGAAATATATACTGTTCGATCTAGAAAGGTCATTTTAACCTTTAATTTTTACTCCTTAAACTTCTTGTGCTATATGCAGTATCTTCGAATTAAAAAAAATCTTTTATTTCGAGGGGCGGGATGTTAACGATCTGCAATGTCTCTTTTATAACTGAAAGATTACAAGCATTCTTGTCATCAAAAAAAGAGCAAAAGTCCGCGCATCAAATCAACTGCCAGACAACATATACATACATATAGCTGAAGCCAAAAACATTCCTTAACACCAAAGGAATAGGTGCATGAACAACTCACACTGCACAGACGGACAACTATTCTACGGAAAGTTCTAAACGGATGCTTCTGATTGACATTAGTTTTATTTCGTGTAGTAGAACCGTCCCACTTAGCAATTTCCGCGCAATTACGTAATTTTCGGATGCTATTTGGCATCCTTCGGCTATAACGGAACATTTGGCTTTTTATAATGAACGAAGAATGCCGAAACCGCATGCGGAGTATACGTAATCGAACGGAAAATGACGAGTCGCATTACGGACCCACTACCTTAAAACTGTGACTAAAAACAGTTCTGGTGCGCCTGTGATATATAACTGACTCCAGTATTCAAACAATTTTATTTGAACGAAAAATATCTTAAATGTATATATTTTGTAACCATGGTAATCCTTACCCTAACCTTTAGTCAGTATTTTTTGCATGTTATACACTAAATGCGTGCGGACATGCAAATTTGCGTATTTTTGCCGTGCGCACCGCTGATTACGATTTTTGTGACATGCGCAGAACGACTGCACTAGATCTGTAATGTGAAGCATCCCTACCTTAAATGTAACTTACCAGAAAAGAGAGTAAGAATGGCTCTGAGAATGCTTTCTTCTTGGACGGACAAGTTAAGATCTGCCAACTGTTTTGCAAACTGGTATTGTGCAATATGGTGTTCCATCGGGACGATTTTTCCAAGCTCGTCTAAATGCAAGGGCGCTCCCCATGGCAGTGTCAACACCCTTTTCTCCATGTCAAGATTTCTCAAAGTGTTCTTGTACGAACAAACTAAACCAGTTTCTACACGGGAAGCTAAAATACAATGGCAAAATTAGGGAAACGTCACAGACTTGCAACGAAATATGTGCAGCTAGACCGTGGTATTGGAATATCGTGCTGAAGAATTCCCTATCGATCGAGTAACCGGACTGCCTACATGAGTTTTACTCAATTTTGTAAATAAAGTTCTGAGACATGATACAAAAATAGTGAAATCTAAAAACTACAACACTGTGTCCATTGCAAAAGAGACACTCCTACCATAGCAGTTTTACCAAAGGTGTTGTCGTAAAAAAAAAACAAAAAACAACAACAACAAAGGAAAGGCTGAATAAATCAGGAAATAACAACTTCTTAAAAGTTTGCCTTTAAGTGCATCGATACATTGATAATTTTAGTTGACTTTATTAAAAATGTGTTTTATAAATCTGAAGCAGACTTGAATGTACAAATATTTCCTAGTCTAATACTAATATGACTAGTACTGCTTAAAGTTTGACTGTGTTTTTATTCAAACACGACAATACATGTATTAGCCCCACGTAAACACACTATTTAGAACCACAAAGGTACCGGGAAAGAGTGTTACCACATTTGACCTACTGTTGTACATACATTTGTACTTCTAGTTTTTCAGCAGAATGTGTTGCCCCTTCGTTGTGTGTTATTATTTTAAAAATTAATAATGATGGACTAAAACCTTAAGGATACAAAACAACAACATCCACTTTAACATTTTACCTTTTATCAAGTTCGCTTGGTCATCTAGACTTAACTCCTTGAACCCTGGAATTGCCTTAGCAAATGCGACAACCATAGCTATCTTGTCCTCAAAGTATTTGAATGCGGTATCGACTCTCTCAAGACGGCCGTCTATATCGATTCCTGTTGCATTGTAAAACTCCTTGAATTCATCGCGCGTGATATTTCTCATACTCCCGAAAAGTTCCATTTTCAGTCTATATTTCTCCTAAAACAAAAAGGAAAACTTCTTAGTACACTTGTGTTTTGATGCATAACATTACGGTAATTGAATTGTATTGACAATAAGCAAATTTAGTCTAATTTCGTAATCTAGTCAGTTATTTCGCCATTTTTCGGCTGTAAATGTAGCTTATATAATAAATGCGAGTTTCCGTAACAACCGGAGAATGCCCATATCTTATCGGAACGGAAGTCAACGACTGTCATTAGGAGGTCTTCGACCTCAAAACCAAACTTTTATGTTCTATTTTGTACACCGATGTATCACTGTCATCACAGTATTAGCGTTTGAATTTAGGTCAAGTGCGGGGTTGGTATACCATAAACCAATTTACAACCTATTTATATACTCTGAAACGACTAAAGACACAGCGTCAGGTATATTGCTTGAAAATGCACTGGTATAAAATCGCGGAGATATTATAACAAGATTGGCACAGGAATAGTTAGGCCAATCTGCTTAGCTCTATCAGTGTTGTTATATTTTCTGGTCCTTTGGGACCATGGAGTATATTCAATATCGCTGTAATAGAGTTCCGCTTAAGCCGGTGCTAGGGGCCGTGATGGGTGTTGCACTTTTTCATTACAATTTATGAACAGACTCTTCAAGACTATTTTGCTTGGTTGCATTCTGTGCTTCCAAAGGATCTTTTTTTACAGATTTAACTTTTTTTTACTGACTATACTAAAGGAACCAGCGTGGGAACCATCTGGTCCCACTTAAATACCGGACAGGTTATTGAACACTAATTTTTCGCTTGACATGGACACAGAGGTCTAAATTAAAGCTGTATTTTTTTTAAATTTCATTCTGGATGTATTTTTTGACATTTGTTAGGAACCATGGAAGAGAAAGTTGTGTTTGGTTATTCAGAAATGAAAGCACATTTTAGTACGAATAGTACTACCAGGTCACAGCAGTGGGATTTTGATGTGATTTTACCGTCAGCAAATGTGACGAGAGAGATATATCACTCCTACTTTTCCCTTCATCCCGACATCCGATTGCAGTTTTATCATATTTTTTTCTAAATAGAAGTTGGCAGTTATTGGCGGAAAACAGGTTAGTACTGATGAAAAATCCTGGAACAGTACGTGGTTAGCATTTACATAACTGAAATAATGTTGTAAAATGGCGTTAAACCAAAAACAAACGTAGAAATGGTTAAAGGTAAGGTTAAAATTTATTTGCTCAAAAGGTAATGTACGAATTTTGACATTAAATGGCTCAAAGGGACTGTATCAAAATGAAATAATGTCACTCTACCAAATATTCATCTTGTTTCTTCTTGATGGTTTCAGTAGGTATATGCACTCTATCATCAACTATCAAAGTGGTGTGGGCTTCTGTCAAGGTCTTCACTATACAATCTATCTCCTGGAGAGAAAACACAATCATTATAGTCCATACAAGAAATTGAAGACACTTGCTTCAGTTTCTTTGTAAGAGAGATGAGGCAAAAATGTCCCAAAAATAGAATAGAAGCTATCTGTCCTTGACTCAATATATGCAATCTCGATATGCAAATTTGAGGAAAAATCCAGTTTTAAGGGCAGATAACTCCTAAACAAACACGGTGACCTATTCATTGTTTTTGCATAATTCTGTTTCTAACACGAAACTGTTAATTCGTATACAAAAGTTGAACAAATTGTACTATTGGGAAATTTTTTACCAAAAACTCCCGCATACGTACTTAAACTGAATATTTAATTATTATACTTATCAAGTAATGAGGGAGAATATGTGTATTTTGCCATTATGGTAAATTTCTCTGTTTTTCTAGTGTAGATGCAGTATACACATATTGCAAAATCAGGAACGAGTGCAAGCTATGGTTTTCGGCTTTTTTTACTTATTCTACCTATATGTGATACATTTAACTCAGAATTACGAAATACAGTCTTGCGATGTCTAAAACAAATGTGTTCTGAAGCCAAAACTTACCTTTAAGCTAATTCCAAGGTTTCTCGTTTCTTTCGGAGAGGTGATGAGTGCGTTGATTGACTGAAAGCTGGCACGTGAAGTGGACGATGAGCCAATAGAAAGTTCCGATATATCTACAGATGATGCTGATGAGGATCTAGAAACTTCCTCATCTAATAATCAAAACAATTTTTATTCAACTGTTTTTAAAGAAATTGAACAATTTGTAACTTTCAAAACTCGATGCAACTGCCGTTCGCACTCAACTTTTATTAGCTGTAGGAGATAAAAATGATTATATGAGCCGTGCCATGGGAAAACCAAAATAGTGGCTTTGCGACCAGCATGGATCCAGACCAGCCTGCGCATCCGCGCAGTCTGGTCAGGATCCATGCTGTTCGCTAACAGTTTCTCTAATTACAGTAGGCTTTGAAAGCGAACAGCATGGATCCTGGCCAGACTGCACGGGTGCGCAGGCTGGTCTGGATTCATGCTGGTCGCAAACACACTATGTTGGTTTTCCCATGGTACGGCTCATATAGAAACAATTATGTTAATATGCGGTCTAGAAATAACTATGCAATAGTATTTATACGTTACACCTTTCCTGTCAAAGGTACCATTAAATACAAAACAAAATCCAGTCCCAGTGTATTAAAGTTTATACATGTTGCGATGAACGTATTCGGAAAGTAATGAATGAAAATTACCTAAACCGGAAGCTGACACTGGACTTGAATCGGAGACAGTTTCTGTTAAAGCTGTTATCAGATTGTCAATCGTTTCAATAGACTTAATCTTCTTGATGTTTCTTGTCTTATGGTTCAATGTGTATCGCCCTATCTTAATTGCTGAAAAAATACATATACATATATCTAGTAAATCACTTTATGTTTGGCTAAAACAGAATTATGAAGTGGAACCCTGCTCACAAGCTGAACTTAGCAACAACAAAAAACATTTTTTTTTACATTTTTGAGGCTGCATTCGCAAGTCCTTGACTCTGTCAAAAATGAAATTTAACTTTAGGGTGTCAAATTTTGGCTGGTAACACTTTTTGGTACACGTCAATAGGACAGACCGACAGGTGGACAATACGCGCTTTTCCCAAACGTGTTTTTCTCCTGGGTCGCAGACAAAACATTATTATACCATGAAAGTTATAGAATTAGTCAATTAACTAATTTCGAAAATTGTTTAAATCTTGTTTAAATACTTATTGTAATATCATTAGGCCTCTGTCTAAACTGAAAAACGAGACCAAAGTCAGAACACAGCGGAGTTTATAACAATCCCCACATACGTAATGCCTAAGTATAGTAACTCCTAATTTATTTCAACTACAAATATTTCTAAGAAAATAAAACACCTAACTACGTCCCATTTTTTGACATGCCGACTTCCAAACTTTTTTCATATCTACACGCCGGGCAAGCCATTTTGAAAAGGGCCTCGTTCCATGCCTCTTTCTCATCCGGTGGCATTACATTGTAATCCACTTCCTTTTTCTTCAACGTCCGTCGAAAAATCCCTACAAAATATTTACAAAAGGGAATAAGGTCAGTAATTCGATGGGAAAATACATTTCACTGTGTAGTCGTAAGAAGTCCAAAGTAAACAGATCCTAATTTTCCCATTTTTGGCGCAAATTCTGTGTACAGCGACTGCTTTAATCACACTTGTTCACTGCCAGAATACATTCTGCATGAAATGAGACGGTTTTCATGCTTATATTCCAACAATGGCGAGATTTTCAGGTGGAAAACGAAAGTAGGGGTTTATTGTACAGACAACAGTAAATATGTGCCATTTTTAGGGCTGACTAGCATTTTACTAAGAACCATTCAACCCCCTATTTTCTTTCCATTTTTTCGTTAATCTATGATAGTACTTTCATGAAAAATTGGTGTAGGAAAAAGCGATGTTCTTTAAAGATACGTAAATACGACCTGAAGTTGTTGGGGGTTTTTTTTATATTAAACAAAGAAGGGTTCGAATTACTGACCTTTAACCTTAATTGGGCAGAACAGATTTTCTTTGTACTAAAGGGAAACTTCCCGTTCGGGAAATCAAATGAAGGCTTTTCCCTACTTCCCGAACGGGAAACTTTTTATTACATAATTATAGTAACTTGTTTCCCGTTCGGGAAGCAAAATATTTAGTATCAAGTTTCCCGTTCAGGAATTATGGAAAACCCAGCGGTTGACTTCCCGGACAAGAAGTTTCCCCTACTGCTAACTATGCTCTGTCGGTGTCGGTGTCGGTGTCTGTTAAATTGTTCGCGTTTTGTATGTGTTACGTTGTCATGCATTGTAAAGCAATCAAATAAACAATCTAAATCCTTGCAGGCTTCACAAGTATTTGCTCCGTAGTGGTATCCGGGTGATGTTTTGTTACATATGTCACAAGGAGGAAGTATCGGGGGTGGGGGTGGGTCTGGATTTTTTTCTCTCCCCCTTCTTTTTTTTACTTTCGGTTTGACGTCATCCTTTCCGGTACTCACTGTGCTGTCCGCTGAAGGCTTAGACTCGTTTTCGAATCGTAAGCATGCATCAGCAATGTCATGGATATCATTTATCACATCAGAAGTAGAATCTGGATGTATTTCCGTTAATGACGTTGCGGTTCCAGTTGTGCAAATCTGAAACTACCCAATCTTCAGTGACGTGTATTTCAATATTTAGCAAACCCTTTTTTCGCGATTGTCAAATGCTGTATTTCTTTGATCAAAAGATTCTATACAATGATTTGCAAACCCTAGTTGATAAAACGCATTACCCTGGTTGCTATGACACTCATCGGGAAAGTTCTCTTCCGGAGATTTAATGAGCGGGAAATGTGAAGGCTGAGATCCGTGCGTATTTTGATGTGTATTCAATGAGTTATTCGACAGCAAGGCATTACCTTCCTCATCTGCGTCCATAGAAATATCACACAAATGTTCCAAATATGAACTACCTGTATGATGAAGCAGCAAATTGGATTTGCCTGTATCTTCCTGCGAGTCGGTCGCTATGTTTTCCGTTGATGACGTCACCGGAAGGGGTGATGCATACTGTAACACTTGTTCTAATATATTTGACAATTCCTCATTCATTATTATTCAAGAATTTTGTTATACTCGTGTGTCCGGGTTCATTTCTGCAAAAGAAATACCAAAAAAGTTACAAAAGGAGGTTTAGTTCTATAGAGATCTACATAGCATAATATTCCTAGATCTACAGAACGTATAGTAGAGCTAGTTGAAATATTATTTGAAATACCTGGGATATGAAAAAGCTTTGTGAAGACGAAAAAAGGTACAATTACAATTAAAACTCATCTGACTTTGTATTACAATTTGATGTGTATTTAAACGTAAAACTGCTAGCGGAGCAACAATATACTAAAGGTTCTCCTCCTTGTCAGAAAAGAACCACAGTTTTGTCTTACTGAAAAACTGCACCGCTCAAAATAGTGATGCATTTAAATAGGATGAAAAATAAGGAATATATAGGAGATAGCTGCATTGTAATACTATAAAATGTATATAAACGCTACTGTATTTCCGTATTGTATCTTTAAGGTTTATGACTATATCATCAAAACAGATAAATATTTGATAATTACTAACAAACTGAATCTACTTGACCAATACATGTTCTACCGTACTGTCCTGTGCGACTGGATACTTAAAATAGTCTCAAATCTTACCCCCTTTAAGATGAATATCATTTACAAAGAAATAAAATAAAACCACATTATATATACGCTGTTCAATTTTCATGTAAAACAACTCTTTCTTCCTATGGTTTGGTGTTGTTTGATTTTTTTTCCTCAAAATTTGTGGCTAACCGTTAAGAGATAATATAAAACATATGCCATGTTTTACCATATCGAAACAATAAGTGTTACACTGTTCGCTTTAATCATTTCAATCTTGAAACATATCTTTTATATAAAATAGTTGATCAAATTTGGGAGCACGCTTTTCTTGGCGCCTGTTTTCCATTATATGAGCCACGCCATGGGAAAACCAACATAGTGGCTTTGCGACCAACATGAATCCAGACCAGCCTGCGCATCCGCGCAGTCTGGTCAGGATTCATGCTGTTCGCTAACAGTTTCTCTGATTGCAAAAGGCTTTGAAAGCGAACAGCATGGATCCTGACCAGACTGCGCGGATGCGCAGGCTGGTCTGGATCCATGCTGGTCGCAAAGCCACTATGTTGGTTTTCTCATGGCACGGCTCATATATGAATTCCCAATCAGATCCTGCAATGCTGGTTGTTCAAGTATCATAAATCAACGGACTATATCTTCATTTAATCAAACTAGGGGACTCAGTCATTTCACAAGAATGAAATTGAAGGTTTTTACTTTCTTGTATTGTTCATGCCGTTTACTTTTATCCTTTGGTCATACACAAGAGCAAAGTATGCAGATAACGTTCAAGACGACACTACTTTCGATACGTACGGAAAATTCAAACATAAAGTTCAATAAAACGAAGTGTGGTAAATCTGATTTCCAAGTTTAAACCATTTGAAAATATTGAAATTCTTCACAAGGCAAATATACACATAATATGTCAAACCTGAAATGAGTGTTTCCAGCTTTTGTGTAAACAATGTGTAGGAAAATGTTTTAAACTAACAGTACTGATCATTAAGGACCATTTGTCAGTCGAACGGACCAATGCATATAAAAAAAAGTATATAAATCACTATTACTTTTACCATTTTATATCTGACATGGGTGAAAAATGCTTTAGTTCTGCAAACGAACTGTCACTAAATACAATATGATTATTTTCTTTATTAATAATTTGTTCACCCATATCAAATAATATACTGTTTATATATAGAGATCTTTTCAACTGGCGCATTATCCTGAATTATTAGTAATACTGTGTAAGTTGTGTGACCCTTTAAAGTGTATTGTTTACAATATATGACTGTGACTCAATGCAACTTGGAGCGCCGTTAAATTACAGTCTCCGGGAATACCGGATTAACTAAATTTGAAAGAAAATATCTTAATGTATATATTTGAACCCTGGGATCTACCCTAACCCTTAAATCAGTATTTATGCATATTTACACTAAATGCATGGGACATGCAAAAATATGCTATTTTGCCGTGGTACAACTGTATATCACTTCGGCATGCGCAGAAGAGCTCCAATCTGCAATGATTAAATCGAAAAATATACTGATAAAAACATTAAAAGCTAAGTCGACTATCATGTATAGCGTGCCTTTAACGAGATAAGTTAGTTATTCTTTTAAAAAAGACCGTAGGTTAACTGCAGTGTAAAGATAAAAATACACTTAAGGGTGAAATGTACTGAAAAACAATTGAGTTGAAATATTTCAATGCGTTCATTTTTCCGACACTACATGAGTAAATTTCATGGAAATTTATCATGACTTAAGGAAATATAAATGGACAGAGACCTGCATTTTCGAGTACCTGCCAATAACGAATCATCTTTACAATATAATGTAAATAAAATCTTGACTATATAATGAGGTTATAATCAAATATCACACTACCAGTATTTGAGAAAATTCATATCATTCGGTTTTTACCACACGTGTCTAAATGAAGTTACGAACTACAAAACTTCAAAGTTTTTTTTTAAAATATTATACAGGTTTAATACTTTTGGTTATAATTTTGAGATTTTTGGAATGTAAGATACAGTCCGATTAAAATGTGATCATTATTGTTTCGGACATGTTAACGAGAATTTCACATGAATTAAAGATTTTGTCAAATTGTGACGGCTGTTGAGTGGATAACATACCGAATTGGTTAGTGTTTGAAGCCTATTTAACAAACCTAAAATAACTTGAAAACAAAGCCTGTTAAGTTTTTTTTACACAAACTAATGACACCATGAAACACAGTCTCACACTTTAGCACATCCATCCACACTCGTCTTTCTGTATGTAAAGTTTGATAAGAGTTCAACGCCATTTTCTTTCAACATAACTTATTTTAAATATAGGCCATCTAACCTTATTTCGGTCAGTCTAGCATGAAACTGCTGTTTTTGTCGTTTTAAGGGGTGTTTTAACCGGAGAGTAACAGAAGATTATTGCGCTCACGTGATTTTAACAAACTTTTTTATAAATGCACGTTCCATGGCAAAGCGTAAACCTATAATGGCCTCATAACAATTAATTCAAAGGAAATGACGTCAACGTCATCAACGACGCTGACATTCCGGATTTCATGGACATTTGAGGACTGTAAATGGAAAATATATTCATTTTTAGCATGTTTATGCTAGAATAACGTTAGCGCATGTTTATTTCATTTGGCAACATCCCTAAGGATATGTTGGTACCCTCTGCTCGGACACCAACCAAACCCTCGGGATATGTTGGTACCCTCTGCTCGGACACCAAGCAATTCCTCAGGATATGTTGGTACCCTCTTCTCGGACACAAACCAATCCCTCAGGATATGCTCGAACACCAACCAATCCCTCAGGACATGTTGGTACCCTCTGCTCGGACACCAAGCAATCCCTCGGGATATTGAAGATGTTACAGTCGCAAGTCAAAAACAACTTCCCCACATTAATCAGAAGCGGATGCCAAGTTATCTAATGTAAAATCTTCACGGAGACCTCGCTCAAGTATCGAACTTAGCTAATAACCGAACTTTGACTTACACACAGTATTCTCAATAAACAGTACATACGCAGTTGTGTTTTTTGAATACAGGTACTCTTATCCACAAAACAATGACACCAATATTTACTACGAAGCTGTTCAGATTTATTCCGGAGAACTAAATCAATTTTGGTTATTGATTGAACTGAAAATAGCTCACTTAAATCTACAGTTGACAATTTCATATCCTCAAAATATTTACTTAATGTAATCCAATAAAGTATTGAGTATTATTCCACAGAATAAAACTTGATTATCACACGAAATTCAATGTCAAACTTCCTGTTTCTTTACATACATTTTGTTTTGTTTCTCGATAGTGTAAACATGAAACACGAACTTGTTCACATCTTTCGAATATTAATCAAACGGACTTGAAATCCCATTAATACATGTTGTAGCGTTATGTTTAAATACAAAACATGTTTTAAAAAGCAAAAGAGTCTAACGCTGTTGTCTGACAGTAAATAGGTGCACGAAAATTTACCAAGCCTTTTTAGGTTGACATGCCTTTTCAAAATCACTCATACGAAAGTCCAGAATGTATTATTTATTTAATTATACTGATTATTTACGGTAAAGGCAAGCTATGTAATACGTACGTGGGTGGAACAAGCTCGGATTCCATTTCGTGAAACATATTCACTTGACTTGTAAAAATGAAGTATTCTTTCCATATACTCCCACATACAAACAAACGTTAAGTTATGACAATTTTATGTTTAACGTGGCTTGAAATTCTTAACAAGTCTTCTTAAAGAGTAATACAAAATCATTTAATGTATATGATATTGATTTAGAACACAATGATAACTGAAATCTAATTGTGTGTCACGGCCTACGCAGAACACTAGTATTCTATTTAGATATGTGTCTGACATGCATTTAAATTATGTTTAAAGGTCGTCCCAGTAAGTTACAATGTAAGTGTCATTTATAAGCGTAGGCGCAAGGGGCCGAGGGATTACCACCCCTACCTCAAACTTTGATAGTGCTAGGACCATCATGTGCTCTGACAACACCTATCCCTCAAACATTTGTCCCTTTCAACAGACCAAAAGCAGTAAATAAAGGTAAAAACCCTATATTTTAAAGAGCATATTGATAACTGATGAAACAGTTAAGAGTATAATGAAGTACACTGGAGAATGGTCCATGGAAGGTTGTCCAAACAATTAATGGTTGCACCACATCCCAAACTTTGAAATCATGAGTGCCCCAAGGGTTTGTTTTAGCTAGATCTAGAGAAAAAAAAACGAAATCAGTCGTTACAGGTAACGGCCGTTTAATGTTTTCTGTCTACCATTTATACACAGTGATACTACTGCAAAATTATTATCTAACCTACATTTTATTTTAATGGCTGCCCGATCAATAATCCTATTACTATACAGGTAAAACAGGAACTTAGAACAATAAAATACAACTGGACAAACTTAACATTGTGAGTAAAATACAAATATTCAATACTAATACAAAAACAAGAACCGCTTAACGTCTAGTTATGGTAAACATAAAATCTTACCGTCCTTACTTTTAACTCTCGTCCGATCTTTATTTACATCACGTGACAAGTCAAATGACAGTTTCTGATTATTCATACCGGGATGGTGTATAAATGTTTTATTTATTTTTCAATTAATTGTTGCGCAATGTGATTATTTGTAGCGGGAGGATAGGCTGTTGAAAGGTTAACAATGTAGTGTATGAATTAACCTTCTTCTATAACAAAAGCTTCCTTAATTTATATGCATTCCTATATTTTTCTATATAAAATAACATGTTTCATGTCCATGGTTTATGGAACGCTGTCGTGAAATCGTGA
The DNA here is from genome assembly GCF_021730395.1 of Mercenaria mercenaria. Taxonomy (NCBI): domain Eukaryota; kingdom Metazoa; phylum Mollusca; class Bivalvia; order Venerida; family Veneridae; genus Mercenaria; species Mercenaria mercenaria. The sequence continues at coordinate 18,505,124 of NC_069376.1, read as the reverse complement.
AACACACACACTTCTTTTCTTCTCCTTCTTTTATAGTAATGGCAAACATTCTTGACAGAAATAATGGCAATGCGTGGGGGTCAGTAAAAGTGACAGAGTGCTAGGCCTTCCAAGCTACTCAATCCACCCAAGAGAACCATAGCAACGTGATAAAAAATAAGTGAAAAAACCTAAAACCTTAAAAAAACCTTAAATACATGAGAGTTGACAACATGTACAAGTATGGTTTTTGCACAGGAAAAACAGGGTTAGTAATGTTAAAAATTTAAAAGCAGATGAAATTATGGAGTCCGAACGCGTGCAGCCAGCGCCGACTTAAATCCGGAGACCGAGTCAGCATTGTCTACACTCTGTGGCAGAGAGTTCCGCTGGCAGACAGTACGTGGAAAGCATGAATATTTGACTCGTAACCATGAAAAGCCGGTGCGCCATGCTAAATACTTAATGCCAAATCTAGTGCAGACTGCTATTTGCAAAATGCTAAATGTCAAATATTAATTAATTGTCAAACGATGAATGCTCAGTGATAATTGTGACATGCTAAACAATTAATCGTGGGCTGAGCGCGAAACTATTGTAAGTTACTGTATATAAATAAAGAACAAGATACAATAGTTTCGCGCTCAGCCCGCTTCTTGGTCAAAGAATTTTAATTAGGCTGAATATATCTGTGCATGAATGCATGGATCCTTAAATAATAATTGGCCTTGGTTACGTAATCTTGCCTCAGTTCGGTCCCATGTTCCAATGAACAGTAGAACACGTTATTATTTCAAATAAAACTGGTAAAACTTTATAAGTTTTCGCAAAATTAAAAGTTGCATTTATTAGTTAAAGGTACGCAGATCTCATGAAGGACATGCGACAATTAGAATTCATAATTTGGCAGTTAGCTTTTTCACATTTAGCATTTGACATTTGAATAAAATAAGAAATGCAGAATGAGTTCAAACTTAGAAACATAAAAGTGATACAAACTAAGCCTTAGTTACACACTGTCTTTATAAACTGATATTTCTAATAAATGATTTCACATTTAAATGTGGAATCTTGTTAAGTCATTCATGCCTGTCGTAGAAATCTGTTGTGGTTATAAATCATTTATTGACCTGATGAAAGGAAATTTTGCCGAAATGAATTTAAAAGTAAGTATAAGGTTTTAGTGAAAAGGCAAGTAGAAAGATGAAACAAAGTTTGACAACGAATGTATAACATTGAAAAAATATGTAATTTAAAAGTGAGTAATTACATGTATAAGGTATTAATAAAAAGGCAAGTAATCCAAAAGCGTGTCAATGGTTCACTTCCGTCAGCACAATATTTTCGGTTATGTATCAGAACAGCTTGCAAAATTTGTACAATTATTCACTTTTATAGCACGTACATTTGATGACATTTAGAAGATTTTATTTCAATTAAACTGTCCAAATGAGTCGGTTTAAGTTACAAAATTCTTTAACAAATTGTAATTATCCAAAGACAAAATCGGCCATTCAACAAGAAGCGATTTTGCAAAGCTCATTTCCCTGTCTGTAACATCTCGCAAGTTCGTCATCAGGTTAAAAATCCTGTAGAGCAGAGCCCCGGAGCTACCTGGTCGGATGTTTATCAGATGTTGTAGACAAGCGACTAGCTTCTCCTGGATTAGGTCAACCTTGTGGGGTTCGTCAAGTCTGCAACGATCTGTAATATAACAATTTGAAAAATTGATATGCATGTCCCGCAAAGTTTATTACAACATCACACATTTTAGCATCATATTTCAATAATTAGTGTTTCTAAACTTAGTATGTTACATAAATAAAGTACGGGTAGATACACTGGTACTTATTTTGTGGACAATGCATAAATTACCAACGAGCTGGCAAGATGTGCATACCAAATGCCCAGTGCTGGTCAATCTGTATTATCATATGTTTGAAATGTAGCAATAAAAGCCAAAAGCATCTAAAACTTTGAGCGAATTTTGCACGCATTCGGTTAACACATAGCTATGAATATCAACCCTATCCTTAATTTTATCATAAGTGCGCTAAGTCCTGTACATACATGTGGTAATGTACATACATGTAACACTGTACAAACATATAGTACTGTACATACATTGGTACTGTTGTACATTCATGTGGTACCGCAACGATAAGTGTATGTGCAATACAGAAATAGACGAACGAAAGATCAGAAGTGCTGAGGGATAATGTGATGGCTTTCGCGAGATAATGGCTAAAGTTCCGCATTGTCGAGATTCCGCCTTCGAGAAACAATGTGCAACTCCCGCCTTTCGCGGAATTATGCTCCGCCTTCGGCAAATTTGATCCCGCCTTTCGGGGAACAAAATGCCACGCCTTTTGAGATCAACATACCTGAGGAGACGATAAGAATTGCTCTTAGAACAGCCTCCTCTTGGACGGACAAGCTCAACTCTAGTAACTTTTCCATTGCATCACGTTTTTTATGCAGCAAATCAGTCGGAATAAGACTCTTGATTTCGTCTAAGTGCATATGCGCACCCCATGCGGTAGTTACCACTTGCCTCTCTTTGTCAATACATTTTAATTTGGTTTTGTAGACAGCGACCATCGAATTTTCCATACGGGAGGCTTAAAAGACAGAAAAATATCAAACTCCATCAATGTTTGTAAATGTTTGGACGAATCATCAGCAGTAAGAAAATAGATAATTTCTAAGGAAAATTACAAGATATTCATAATCTTACATATTATGTAAAATATATTTTATATCTCAAAATAACGGAAGCTCCTAGGTGACAAGTGTGCTGGTTCTTTCTTTATCTCGTGATCACGCGATAACTTACACATAGTCATTAGATAGTATCTTGTTCCCACACTTATTATCTCGTGACCACTAGATAACAAAAAGCACCTTTGTCACTTCGGAGCTTCCGCAAATATGCTGTACCACCTTAGCAGTTTTATATATTGTATCCTTAATATATCTGTATAAGAGATCTGCATTCTCCGCATTATTTTGCGCGCATAATTACATTAACATCCGAAGGAAGCCGAATTGCCTAACGAACAGACGTAATCACACGGCAATTGCCGAATACCTTTGATTAAGTTTTCCTGGTCCTTCAGTCCAAGGGTTTTGAATCCAGGAATTGCTTTGGCAAATTCAACGATCGTAGGTACCTTTTTTTTTAAAGAATTTAAATGCATCATTTACTTGCTTGATTCGACCATCTATGTCTATTCCAGTGATATTGTAGAAATCTGTTATCTCGTCTTTAGTGAGGTTTCCCATACTTCCGAACACCTCTAGCTTTGCCTTATATTTTTCCTGTTTGGGTAAATATAACGCAATATATTAAACGTTCAATCCACAAACAAGACTAATGGTAATAATTATGTTTTAAATGAGTTTTTGTATCTTGTTTTGCCGTCTAATCTACAGAGGCCACTGCATCAGAACAATTCTTCACATACCTGCCGCTAAAAGTTTAAAGGGAGCCGGTATTTCAGGTTCCTTGTATAATTTCTATGCAGCCGGGTACCAACATTACTGGTACCTGTCTAAACTTTTATTTGTCTATCTTTTTTAGCTTCATGTTTAAAACGGGTTAACTTTTATTTGCAATCCCTTATGTTTGCTATTCAAGAAAATGTGTTATGCAAGTACAGTGTAACAAATTACAAGCAGGTACGACAGAGAGAAAATATAACTTGAAGAACGAAAAGTTGATTTTTTCAGTGGAGTGCAATTTGTAATAACGCATTTTTAACTTATTAACGTAACAATGACAATTCAGAAAATTCTATTTACAAGCGTTACCCAGCTGAGGGATTTGGAGTAAGGACTGAGAAATGTGTAATAATAAATTTGAAATACGCAATGATAGCAGCTTCTATCATGGCGGATATCACCTTCCATACTACTTTTAATAATTCTAATGTCATGTAATAAAAGACTTACTGAATTGCTTGCCGTTCATAACTGAAAATTATTAAAATTTCTCCACATTGACCGCTTCATAGTTCACTAAATTTTACTAGGATTTTAAGTCAAAGCTTCGGACCACTGACAGGCAATAGTTTTGGCTATTAACCCGCAAGCATTCAGTAAGTGTATACTACATTTGCCATCGGTACTTCGGACCTCGGGCAAAAAATTCTGATTATTGGTCGGGAAGCAAGTCATTCAAATAAGAACGCTATATCTATATCATTGTTACACACACAGAAAAATGACATATGTTTTATATACCTTTCTGTAAATAATAACAGATTTTCATTAGAATAACTCAAATACCAGTTGAAGTTGTCCATGTGATATTGGCACAGTGTGCAAAAATTGTTATTCTGACACTTCCGCACCCTGGCGGAACGCCAGCCGATTCTGAGACCGAATATATAATAAAAAGGTCAATTAATGACTGATTTTCGACCCCTGGTTATGATGACACAAACGGCTCTTGGGCTAAAGCCCTCGGGCTATTATGGCATAAGATATCAGAGAGCATGCCATAGTCGTATGTAACCCCTTGATAATAACAAGAAGAAAAGCTGGTGTACCAGATATTCATATTGTCTCTTCCGGATAGTCTCTTTCGACATGTTGATCCTCTCATCTAAATGCAGTGTTGTGTGAGCCTCTGTCAAGGTCTTAACTACCGACTCTATCTCCTGTAAGTAAAATGACATAATACCAATGACTCTATCTCCTGTAGATAAATTATATTTCCAGAAAGTATAGAATGAATAATATTGCAGACTAAGTATTCTGTAAGTAGAATAACATAACATTACACGCTGTCCCCTGTAAGTGAAATAACATAATAATATAGACTCTATCTGCTGTAAGTACAATAACATGATATTACAGACTCTATCTCCTGTAAGCAAAATAACATTATAGTACCGACACCATCGCTTGTGATTGTGATAAAATAATAGTGCTGACTCTGTCTCCTGTAAACAAAATAACAAAATACAAACGGTAAACGATATAACATAATGCCACAGGGTACAGACTATGCCCTGTAAGAAGAATAACATAAAACTACTGACTCTATCTCCAGTAGACAAAATAACATAATACTGTAGAAAAAATATAACATTTGCAATGAGAGATGATGTGTTATTATTTTATTATGATGAATGAAATACTGTGTTAATTATTTAAATATGCATAACCTCGCATTTTTTTAGCGATGACAATTAACAAACATAAAAAATGTATTCCTTTTGATTTTTTTTCGGGAATATGGAATATACCTCACCTCGATGTGAGCCAATTTTCTGTTTGTGAGATATATTCAATATTTACTTCAACTTCAACAAATATTCACTACGTAACAAAATACTAGTGTAGAACTATTCTTTTAAACAAGGATGGGTATTTGAAAAGGAATGTGGCCGGGATTTTGCAAGATTTAGAATACTAACTCTTAGACTTAACACCGAGTTCCCGGGTGGGCCTGGCGATGATAGTTTTTGTCTCTTTAACGGTTTGTTGTCGTCGTCCGGCTGATCCGTGAAGAGTTCTGCGATATCCTCATTTGATGCGGCAGCAGTAAAAGTTTCTAAAAATAGAAGTCAACAAATATATGCATTCATCGAGTACAATATTCTCCAAGTGCAAAACGTATTAAGACAATTGGAAAAAACCTGAAAAATCCTATAGGTCTGAGACCACCAATTTAAAAAGAAAGGTATGCATATAAAACAAGCATGACTCAGTCCGTTCTACTTGGTCAGTCATGTAAACAAACACCAGAAGGGATCTTTCTACCAAAGTGTACCCTTTTTCTGCGTAAATAATAGCTTTTAGTATATTTTGACAATATTTGCTACATTTCGTTTGTATCGAAAAAAGTTTCATGAAACTGTTTTCTCCTACCACACGAAAATACTCAAAATAAAATATCACTGTTCATATGTTTTTCTTCCGTTATTTTGGTCGAACTGAAATAGTTCTTGAAAAATAAAACAATATATGATATACATATTTCGAATTATGGAAGGCCAAACACGCCATCATATTATAGTGGAAGTCTATAGGCAAAAACTACTGGCAGAGTGTAACATAAAACCTACCTAAATCTGCGGAAGATGACGTGGTCTCTAACATAGTTTCAGTCAAAGCTGCGATAAAACTGTCGATTGTTTCAATACTTTTGACCTCTTTGATATTTCTGGTTTTATGATTCAATGTGTATCTCCCGATTTTTATTGCTGAAACCAAAACATAACAATATAAACTTAAAAGCAACTGTTTAAAAAATTCTTTGTCAACAAATCGCAACATGTGATCAAAATGGTACAAGTCTTTCTGACTTTTAGTTTGCAATATATAGATTTATTTATGTTAAAGAAATTTTGTCGTGAAACAGTTGAAAAACAACCACTTTTAGTTGTTTGTCAAGCACACCCAGTTTAAAGACAGTATGAATATTTTGAAATAGTTACAGATAATATTGAAACATTCCCGTAATGGCACTCGGCAATGTCCGTATAAATACTAACTCTCGTTAGGTAATTCGGCATTCTTCGGACATAAATTAGCTCACCATGCACATGGCTTTCCGTAAAAACCGAAGAATGCCGAAATGGCATACGGAGCCTCAGCAATACATAACTTCCCGAATTTCATTACAGCTCCGCTACCTTAAACTATTCTTTGAGTGAATAAGTAACAACACGAAGTACCTTTCATAGTTATCGGACACATAGACATTAAACATCGTACCATTTTTTGACATCCCGACAGCAAGGCATTTTTCATATCTACACGCAGGACAGCCGTTTTTAATGGACCTCGTTTCCACCTTTCTTTATCATCCGGCAAACATTTACATTTGTAATCTACTTCGTTCTTCTTCAAAGTTCTGCGGTAAAATCCCTATAGATAACAGAAACGTGAGCTTTCATGTATTTAGTGTTTCCCGGTGGTATTTTTTAAAAATAAAAGTACGATTTTTGTGTCAGTAAAATAGCCCGATTTTTCAATGAACACCACGAAGAAGTTGGACAGTCAACACAAGAAAACCAGTAAACTGTTGACGCGTGGATGGTGAAAAGAGTATTATGACCGTCAACTAATGAAGTCCAGCGTAAATTTTATCAAATTATTTTAATGAACTTTTAAGAATAAAAGCTATATTGCAGCTTTTATTATTTGGACTGACGCACGCGTCGTTCTATTCCTGCACACCTGAACTCTGAACCATGATAAATCAGCGGCAACAAACACTCGAAAGCATTAATTATTTGATAAAACAACACTGCCATTTTTCGTTTATTGACGATACTTATAACTTTGTCTCAATCAGTTTTAGCATTTAAATAATGGGTCTATAAAGTGAAAGAAAATGAAATGCAGTAACATATTTTTTTATTGTTTCCGGCAGGTGAAAAGTTTGATTTTGTTGTTTGTTTAAGAAATGATATATCCCAAATAGTAAATTGTCGTTGAAAAAAAATCATTGTTTGGAGATGTGAAACAAACAGTAAACGACAAACAGTGACAGTGAGATCTATTTTTTCGATTCTACGAATTAACAAAGATTTAGAAGTAATTAGTCTTGACATGTTATAACATTTTCAGCTATACTAAAAGGAAAAATTATAAGTAACTATTTAATTTTCTCGTTCAAGTTTTTAAACGGACTGAAATACTACAAGTATACATAATAGAATACTCGAATCTGGTCACCACACTTTACGAAGATGGAAAGGTCCTGTCCCCGATTACCTTGTGTAGCCCTGGGGTAGACATAAAGGGCCATATAACATGACTGGGGAGTACAATATGCATGTAAATGCAGGTTTGAAATCTGGAGTAGCTCTAAAGGCTAGAGTAGGTTATACGATGATGTATGTTAGTATATGTTCAAGTCCCCATATGGAACCAAAATATGGATGATTAAAAGCACATTTTTTCGCTAGGTCAAAATTCCGCGAATTGCAAATTTTTAGTATGTTCGCGAAGTTAAATATTCGCGAAATTGTAAAAATGCTATCATAACTGAATTTCAATTATACTAGTGGTGAATATTTACGCGATGATTAACTTTCGCGAGATGTAGGGCCTCGCGAATATAGCGGAAATTAAAACCTCGCGAAAATTTCTCGCGGCTTTTATCGTAGATGCATCCACTTTATTTTTTTGCTATTTAGTCAATAAGATGCCCTTTAAAGTAGCTGATTAACATTACACTCTCTGACAGACGGCCAGACGTTCAAATTTTGCGGATCAGAAGGTAAAATTCTAAGTCTAAGTTTTTCAAATCCACATACATGTACTAAGCTAAACTTCCGGGTTGATAGATAAAACGAACCTGGCACTAATAGCTGGTATACGAATTAAAATTCACACTGAGTGAAAAAGTACTTTTCAAAAGTATTCTTTACCTTGCAAGCTTCACATGTATTCGCTCCGTAGTGATAACCGGAAGATTTTTCATCACAGATGCTACACGGAGGAAGAACTGGCGGCGGGGCTGGATCAGGATTCTTTTCTCGCCGCCGTCTGCGTTTTACCTTCGGTTTGAGCTCATCTGTTTCGCTGGAAACAATGGAAGACGTAAAATCTTTTGAAAGTTTGCCCTGCATTTGTTCACAAATGTTGCCTACTTCCGTTTTGTCAAAAACATCACTTACCAGACCGGAAGCTTTATTTGGATGTACATCAGTTAGTGCCGCTTCTGACAGAATCTGCGATAACTCCGAATCTTTTGATTCGTCAATGGCACATGTTTCAACATGACCAAAATCAAGATTTTCAAGTTCTACGCTATTTGCGAGGTCAGGACTATCTTTAACTTTATCTGTTACATCAGAATGACGATCTTGGCTCTGTATGACACTGGAATGAATGGAATAGTTCTGATCCGACACACCCAAAGCATCGAGAGAGGATATTGAATCTTGAGACAAATATGGTCGCGATTTCTCCCAGCAATCTGGAAACAAAATATTGTTGAGTTCCTCATCTACGCCGTTGTCTTCAGAAATGCCACATAAAAATTCCTCAAGTTTTGTCACACACTCATCTTCGTGCACTATAATATTTTCAATTTTACCTTCCGGTTCCGGTGTATCTATCGTCATGTTATCATCTGTTGACGTCACCGGAAGTGGAGACGCATATTTCAATGCTTGCTCTATCGTGTCCGAGAGATCGTCATTCATTGTAACTTTGATTACTACAGAAAACCTTCTGCAAACTGAAAAGACATAACCAGAAAATATAAAAACATACATTTGCAATGAAAAAGGAAAAGACGTACGGCTGGAATGGCCTTAAAAATAGACTACCTTTACATAACCACGATATGTCTCAATAACAAAGCCGCGTACATTTCGAGCAAAAAAGAAGAAAGAAAACATAGGACCAGTCTCCGGACACATGTAATAACCGCTTTATTTGGGCGATTATAACGCAATTCTTTCATCTGGATCATTTGGATCTTTGTCCTTCAAGTCTACAACAATCAACTGTTTCACAAGTCTGTATAATGTTAAGGTTTTTGCAAAACAACTACCGGTCTTAACGGGCCATGAAGATGCGCATGTGCAGTACTTTTAACTTGTCTGCGTATCATAATTTAACTGCAAATTGATTTTCTGCTGATAACATGGTTGTGTTACTTTTAATTTCTTGGAAATAGTTACATAAAATGCAGGACTGTCGATTTTTGCTCTACCTTTATTCTATATTTATTTGAAGGGTCAAGAATTCGTGTTAGCCGAATTTCGAGGTTTTGAGAGATAGCCTCTCTTTGCTTCCGTAGCTGCTATTGAAAGTCATCTTTCGTGTGCATTGTTGGAGAAATTTATGATAAAGAAATGTGTAAAAATAGTTTAATAACTTATTTCGAAAATAATAGCAAACCATCATCAAAATATTTGTGATCCCATCTGAGGCCCCATGGAACCAATATTTCATGCCAAAACGTGATGTTGACAACACTATCGGATGCAGAAAGAACTGAAGTTTATGCAGTGTGGGATTCAATAGCATTATGCCAAATATTTTTTGAGAAAATAAGGAGCCGAAATATAAAAATTTGTCCGGCTACTGGTTCCCAGCCAATACACTGTTAAAATAGGCTTTACTGGTACGAAATCCAAGGACGCTATCTGACCGCCATGACATAACAAACTAAACAGAACCGGCGTGCAGTCTGATCATTGTCTGCACTGTTCGCTATTCAGTCAGTAAATTTTCAGTTAATAAATGGTATTGCCCAAATTGAATCATGGACTTGTTCATTTTAGAAATTTAGCAGAGTAATGGTTAAAGTCGGGCTGGTACGAAATCCAAGGACGCTATCTGACCGCCATGACATAACAAACTAAACAGAACACAACTATATTTCAGGTGCAACGAATCAATTATTCTTCTAAAATAATCAGAAATATTATTAGGGTATATTCAGAATGCATTTGCTTTAGGCTTGTAGCTATTTCATAATATATTTGACTGAATATAATCTGAGATGAATACTGTCTTGGTCGGGCCAATATCCCTGGCAGTCCGATATCGGACCGATATCTGTTTTGAACAGAATGATAAGGTTACATCGGCTCGATATTGTTTTCAACATATATCGGTTGGATGTGTATAACTGACATTTGCTTAATCTTTAGCCTGCTGGCGGCATGTGATTCTGCCTTTGCGACCAGCGCAGACCAAGATCAGCCTGCACATCTGTGCAGTCTGATCATTGTCTGCACTGTTCGCTATTAAGTCAGTAAATTTTCAGTTAACACCCCTTCGAATAATAATGGTATTGCCCAAATTGAATGACGGACTTGCCCATTTTAGAAATTTAGCAGGGTAAGGGTTAAAGTCGGACCAATCATATATAAAGACAGATATTGGTTTGTCGATTTTTGTTCAATATACCGATGCTTGATGGGACCGAAATACCTTTAGGTTACTTTCAGTATTCCCGAATGTATATGTCATTATATATACTACGAACTTAAGTTTATAGAGGTAAAAACCGAACAAAAATGATGACATGTCTGCAAGTAACGGGGAAATAGAGGTGGAAACCACCAACAATTAAGCAACACCATAAATAGAGACTGATATTTCAATACTTGCTTTCGCTATATGAGCCGTGCCATGAGAAAACCAACATAGTGGGTTTGCGACCAGCATGGACCCTGACCAGCCTGCGCATCCGCGCAGTCTGGTCAGAAACCATGCTGTTCGCTTTCAAAGCCTATAGTAATTAGAGAAACTGTTAGCGAACAGCATGGATCCTGACCAGACTGCGCGGATGCGCAGGCTGGTCTGGATCCATGCTGGTCGCAAAGCCACTATGTTGGTTTTCTCATGGCGCGGCTCATATATGCATTTATGTATAAAATCCAAAACTACTGAAAGTCGGTGCGTTTTGGCAATAAGCATTAGCTACATGTATTTGACATTTAGCATTAAGTACATGGCATAAAGCATCAAGTATGTAGCATTAAATAATTGGCATTTAGCATTAAGTATTTAGCATTACATATCTGGCATTTTGGCATTCAACATAGCGCACCGACCTTCTATAGGTGCGCCACGCTTATCTTCAAATGCTAAATATCTAATGCTAGATGTTATGTGTCAAATGCTACATGCCATATACTTTATGCTAAATGTCAGCCTGATAGCTAATGCTTACTATCAAACGAAAAATGATAATCGTCAAATTCTTAACTTACAACTTAATGAACTGTATCTCTTCAACCAATGAGTGTAACTTGTAATTATTTGAAAACATATAATGTTCTACCTGTCTGATTTGAAGCAATGATATTATCTACAGGACAAGAGACCGAAAATCTTTACTCTAAAATGTTTAGAAAAAAAGTGTTTAATAAAGTTATATATTCATTTGACAAATAACATTTCGCATTAATTATCTGGCATTTAGCATTTTGCAATTTTTATGTCGCACCGGCCTTCCATATATCAAATGATCTTATAAAAATGTCCATTCACGAGAGGCTTATTTCAGGGTCATGGGTTTGTAAGGTCAAAATTAGGGTTTGTAAGTGTTAATTACTATAAGTGTGGTTAAAGGTGTCATGTTCTGAATGGCACAATAGTAAAATTCTATACCTAGAGACTGGACTCCAGATTTTAGCTAAAATGACCTTTCTTTAAACTGAAGTTTGGTCATATCATAAACATTAGAACACGAGTTTTTGTTTTTAAAGTATCATTAAAAATGCTTGATCAAGAAGAAGAAAAAATGTCTTGAGCCGTGAATAGAACCCGGGTTGCCTTGCAAAATAAACCTTTTCCGACCATCTATATAATTAAGACAGTTTACCTTCGCCGCTTTTCAAGCTTGAATGGAAAAGTTAGTAAAAGCAACTAATTCTCATGTGTTTCCATAACATATAATCTGTCAGTCACTAAGTTTGTTCGTTTGTTTTGGGTTTAACGCCGTTTTTCAACAGTATTTCAGTCATGTAACGGCGAGCAGTTAACCTAACCAGTGTTCCTGGATTCTGTACTAGTACAAACCTGTTCTTCGCAAGTAACTGCCAACTTCACCACATGAATTATCAGAGGTGGAGGACGAATAATTTCAGACACAATGTCTTTTATCAAATCGTCACGGAGAACATACGTCCCGCCCGGGGATCGAACTCGCGACCCCGCGATCCGTAGACCAACGCTCTCCCTACTGAGCTAAGCGGGCTGGCTGCCAGTCACTAAGATTCAAAGCTATAGCGATGATTTCCTCATATCTTAAAATGTCTTTTTTATTCGTTTTATTGTTGTATGATCCAGCGGTTAGTCCCTTTAACCATGATTTTACATGAATTACAATATAGTACAAACATACTTATTACAACAATATAGAAATGACAAATATGTTGCTTTTTCAGCATAATACAAACTTAAAAACCAAAATAAATAGAGTAAAATCTTACCGTCCTTGATTTTAACTTTCCTCTTTTCCCATTCTAACACGAGTTGTCGTATGACGCGATATAAACAAGCCTTTATAGAAGTGTGGGCGATATAATAAATGAATGCACCGCCTATCTTTACTGTTTAAGCGATAATATATTGTTAAATGAATTAAAACGTAGTTGTACTTAAAGAAATATCTCACCCCCCCCCCCCCCACCGCCCAACTTTGAGATCGCACCTACGCCAATGTTAACATATACATGCGGGTCATCTACTCCGTAAGCCCTGCCACCCCATAAAGTTTGAGTGTTCTAGGTCAAATGATTCTCCAGTTATTGGGACGAACTGACGGACAGATATATTCAGGCTCCTGTGACCTTGACCTTTGACCGAGTGACCCCAAAACAATAGGGGACATTTACTCCGCAAGCCCTATCACCTATGAAGTTTGAAGGTTCTAGGTCAAACTGATTGGAAATGGTTTTCCACGTTCTGACCCCTGCGACCTTGACCTTTAATTAAGTGAACCTAAAGTCAATAGGGTTCATTTACACTCCATGTCAAATCATCCTAAGCAGTTTCAACATTCTGGGTTAAGTGGTTATAAAGTTATTGCTCCGAAACAGTTTTCCATGTTCTGGCCCCTGTGACATTGACCTTTGATCAAGTGATCCCAAAGATCAATAGGTTATCAGCTCTGCATGTCCAATCATCCTATGAATTTATAACATTCTAGGTTAAATGGTTCTCAATTTACTGATCGGAAACGGTTTTCCATGACCTTGACCTTCGATTGAATGACCCCAAAAACTTTAAGGGTCATCTACTCCAAATGCCCTATCATCCTACGAAGACTGAAGGTTCTAGGTCAAATGGTTCTCCAGATATTGATCGGAAATGAAGTATGACGGACGGGCGGAGCGGGCAAAAACAATATGTCTCCCCCAGCGGAGGTAGACATAAATATGAAAGTTCATACAGGTTCTTGTTCTTTGCGCAGTCAAGATCAAGAAAAGTTTTATGATAGATTTTTTTTACAAGTCATTTTTTGTAGTTCAGTAGGTTAATGACTTTAACATTGATTGGTATGTATATTTGTTATACATGTAGCAAGTATCTCTGAAACTGAGAGAACAAGAGCTGTCACAGGAGACAGCGTGACCAACTATTTCCGATGCTTGACAGTAAAATATCACACATCTGAGGAAGCTGGAGCTGTCACTGGAGTGGTTTATTGACTTCAACGTGGATGACGTTATCGGACAATACTTTCCAAATTTATCTAACATTTACAGAAATAGAGTGAAAGTATAAAAATATTTCTTATCTAATTATATTAACTGGATAACCAGTGTTCAGAAGCTGACTACTTATTTTGTTATAAATTTATACCTTTTGTTAATTTGAACTATTGTGGATAAAATAAAAATAGTAAAATTGCACAGAAACGTTCGTTCTACATACACCCGACATCCCAGAATTGACGGCATCACAACAGGCTGAACCGAAAGATAGTGTCTGTAGAGCTGGCTAAGGATGCATGACACCTTATTTTACTTTATTTTCGTTTAAAAAAAAATATATAAAACTCACTACCTTAGGACTGCTAATTTAAACATCAATGTCAATACCTTAAAATATATGAGTCTGTAAACTTCCACCTTAAAAATGATAAAACAGCCACCTTAAGATGACTTAAGGTTAATTCTTTTAGTAAAAGAACATACAGTTTTGTTTCAACAGCGCTACACCTTTAAAAACGTAAGTTCACCTTTAAAATTCTTGAAAAATATAGCGAATACAAAATTGATAGAATTGTTACTTCTGAATGAATTTTGTATTATAATATTATCGGATTGTGGTGGTGCTTGATGCATTAGTGTGGTTGTGCTCAACTTAAATAAAATTATCCGAGCAATAATATATCCATTAAAACATGCCCAGATCTGTTTTTCTATTAAATTTTGTGTGTTTTATGCAACGAATCATTTTCCTGATTTCACAATTATTACGTCATAGCGTTAAACGGCAAAACGGTGCTCCTGAAAAGAAACCAACATAAAACAGCCAAATGTATGATGGATGTCGTAAATGATGTATATAAAAATCTTTGATATCATGTTAGACTTCTCAAACAGTGATTTGCTCTTGAATAATATCACTGTTTTTCGTTTAAGTACACATTTATATATCACTCGGGCTGTGCATTCATGATATAGATTATATCCTTCGCATCTTAACTCCAATGATTTTATTCTATCAAAAAACACTGTTTGTGATATTTCATTTATTAACAAGAAGCCTAAATGAGTGATTGTATAAAACTATATATATATATATATATATATAGTTTTGGTGTTGTCGACTGATTCGTAAGAATCAGTTAGAAATAGATCAAAGATATTCTCATTTCTGGCGGACACTTTGGCACTTTGTTGCAAGTTGAAGAACTATCCTATAAAAATACACTCAAAATTGAACAAGTGTGCATTTGGACTTCGGGTACTCAGATCTCAAATCTTCAAGGACAGTTATTTTTTTCATAAGTGATTATTTTTAAGTAACATAAATGCTTCGGGAAGTGGATTCAGATTCAAGGTAGGAAAAATGTTACGGTTGCTTAGTTAATCTACTTTAATTTGTTGTTGGATTTAACAATTTATGAACAGAACAGATGGCAGTATTAAACAGACATTGCAACCAAAATTTTACAAGATGATCATTATATATTTATATAAATGTGCCCTAGAAGGAACTTTTGCTATGCTTTAACTTGTTTAATCTAAGGATTCTGTAAGTGAAAATCAGTAGCTTGCTCGGCCACAAAGTTTACGTGCTAGGCAATCATGTATTTTTAGCGATGCCTTGGTAATCTTTACGATACCACTAACCGTACTTATCACACAAGATGCCCGCCTGTTCCTTGGTTACTTCGTAATTGCAATACCCATATGGAGAATGGAACTTAGATGTATTTGTTTCAGATCAGTTATCAAGGTTATTAGTGTGAGTATTCCGAGGTCAACAAGCAGTGAACTTATATGATTATAATGTAACATCATCAAACTAGTACATTGCTTACTACTTCAAATACCGCTTCGAGGCATTCGGATTTGAAATAGTCTTGAATCCCCTTCAAACTATCGAGGAAAATCAGTATTTTATGACTTAATCATAAAATACACCAAATGTAAAAATGTCTTTACAAGTTATTTCAACTGTAAACTCTTTCCCTTTTATATCCTATTCTAGATATTCATTCTTATATTTCACACTCCAAAGAACTCAAGGTTAATCCTTTCGTTTTATGAACAGTCCCTGAAACTCCTGTCATGTTCCTTCGGTTAATTTATAATGTACACGCCTTAGAACTCATGTTATGTCCCTTGCAGTTATCATTAACACTCTTACGTTTGATTTATAATTGACACTCCCCACAACTTACGTTATTTATATCCCTTCAGTTTTATTCATAATGTACACTCCTAGAAGTTCCATTATTCCCTTCCGGGAGGTTAAATTACACTATAAGAATTCAGTTCCTTCTACATTTCATATAAACAATGAAACCTTGAGACCTCATTTTTAACCTACTTTCGAGAATTTCAATGAAAACCAAGGATGCTCATTGTCTTCTTAGGCCTAAAAAATTTTTGCTTCCGGTAACATGCTCAAAAAAATTAGGGTAGGTAGGTCGGATTTTTTTTATTATTAAGGGAGATTTTTCGGAAATTATTTTTGTGTTAAAAAATAAATACAAGTAAGTCGGTTATGCCTTTAGAACATCAGGAAGTTGATTTCTAATATCACTGACCAAATTTAAAGCATAAATAGTGCAGTTTGGCAAATTTTTGTCAAGAAGTTGAAACAATTATTCTCCAAGGCCATAAAAACATTTAGGGTCGGGCCAAAAATTTAGAGTAGGTCGGGATACCGGAAACAAACAATTCTTTTACGCCTGATAAAAATTTGGGATGTTATGTTACATATTAGAAAATTTATCTGATATTTCACTAAACTAAAACCTGGAAATTCACTATTAAATGGTTTAGATTTTTTCCTGAATACAATAAGCAATACAATAAGCAATAAAACTATGCCGAACATAAATTCCATGACTAATGATACAGATTTCATCAACAGTATGGAACTACATTTTGGACTACTTCATATGTAAAACTGAGTAGTCGCTTCCTGTTTGGTGTAATAAGTCCTGGATCTACAATAATTACTTGTACAATAAGTACTTTAGATATTCTCTGCTTGATTAAATTCTCTTTTCACAATTACTTTCAAATGAAAACATTTTTTTCCTTAACTTTCAAAAATGGAATATTATATGTGAAGATGTGCTCCTTAACACTCTCTAGTCCCCAGGCAGTAATGAACTTTTACAAAACTTTTTACGCGATAAATTCCTTGAGTAGCTCGTATTTGTTTGTTGACAACATTGGCCAGTCTTTAAGCATTTTTCTGGAGAATTCAGTCTCGTTTTCAGAAAGGTCACGTAAATTAGTTAAAAGGTTGAATATTCTGTAAAGACGAGAACCAGGCCCTCCAGGCCGGATGCAGAGCAGATGCTGTAAACATGCGACCAGTTTCTCTTGAATCCGTTCCACTTTTTGAGGTTCTTCAAGCGTACATCGATCTACAAAGTAAAAGATAATGAAAGTGACTCCTCTTTAAAATCTAAACACGAAACGAATCGAACTTAAAACTCTCATGTTGCTTCTGAACAAAAATATTTATTGCCTCGTTTTGAAACTGAATTTCTTTGACTGATCTTCAAACCTTGAAGCATAGTTGCATTGTTCAAAAACCTTTCTGTACAACCAGTCTGTTCAATCTGAAGGAAATAGTCATTATCGCACTCTCAGATTGGTTGTACAGTCACCATTTCTCTGGCAATGACCGTCCGCTTTGGATATTAAGAAAACTTTGTGATAGCCCCTTCGAGCCCTAACTGTAACTTTGACCTTCAAGATAGAAGCTTAAGACTTGCGCGCGACACTTCATCTTATGTAAATAAACATTTATGTCAAATAAAAACTAAAGCTATCAAAGAAGATAGCGGGTGTTTGATACTGAAATAGGGTATAACCAAGGAAACTAGAGCTATCTGAAGGAAAATAGGACTGATATTATGCATGTTTCTGTAACGTCATGGACAAGCTATGACCTAAGAGTGACCTTCACGTTTGAGCTAAGTGTCTGGTATTTGCGTGCGAAACTGTTCACCTCAAAGTAAAGCGTAAAGTTAAAACTATTCGCATCAAAAACTGCTGCGCAAAGTGTGTATGTGGTAAAAGACAAGCCTAAATTACAAAGAGCAAGGTTAAAGAAATACCTGAAAATGTTGTCACTATCCCCCTTATGACACTTTCTTCTTGAACTGTTAAATCCAGGTCTCGAACTGATTGGCCGAATTTAAACTTTGACAAAATAAAGTGTATGGGAACAATCCGTGCCAGCTCCTCCATGTGTATTTCCTTGCCCCAAGGGGTAGTCAATACCCTCCTCTCCATATCAAAATTCCTGAGAATGCCCCTATATCCACCGAATAATGTGTTTTCCGTCCTGGAAGCTAAAATATATTCATGTCATTATCAACATGTTACTTTTCAACATCCATAACATAAGTGTACTTGATACTGTTTCAACAAAGTGAAAACTATCATTAAGTCATAACATACTTATCGTTTGCTCACATACTCATTGTAAACACTATCTTTGACAAAAACATTAAACGTCATAACTATCTGTTGCTCACACACAAAGTCATAACTATCATTTGCTCATAAATGCAAAGTCATAACTATGCTTTTCTCATAAATGCAAAGTCATAACTATGCTTTGCTCATAAATGCAAAGTCATAACTATGCTTTGCTCATAAATGCAAAGTCATAACTATGCTTTTCTCATAAATGCAAAGTCATAACTATGCTTTGCTCATAAATGCAAAGTCATAACTATGCTTTGCTCATAAATGCAAAGTCATAACTATGCTTTGCTCATAAACGCAAAGTCATAACTATGCTTTGCTCATAAATGCAAAGTCAAAAGTTTCCTTAAGTCACCATAAATGCATAATCAAATTATCATTTGTTCACAAACGCATAGTCAAAACTAAAGTCATGACTTTCCTTTTCTACAAAGTAAAAACTAAATAAGTATTTAATCCTTTGCTCACAATATCATAACTTTATCATTACTATCCTTTCTCACAAACGCACACTTTGCTCATAAACGCAAAGTCAAAACTACCATTTACTAACAATATGTGTTCAGTTGTGACGCAAACACATGCACCCGATATGGATTTTTTACGTCAATATCGAAAAATATTGACGTCTCCACTCGTATTGTAAGTATACGGAGACTGAAAATATGCATATAATAATATATGATATATGAGACAGAAGGCCTTGGAAACTTATGAGAGAATTTTTCATTCCGTCCAAGCCTCCTTGTGTTTCGGTGTACCTTTTGTTAAAGTTATAGCGCCTCTCAGATTATTACCTTTTATTAAATTAGCCTGATCATTCATTGATAGCGATTTGAATCCTGGTATAGCCTTGGCAAAACTAACAATAAATGAGATCTTTTTCTCGAAAAATGTGAACGCATCGCTAATGTGTTCAATTCTGCCATCCAAATCAATGCCAGTTATACTGTAAAACTCGTCAAATTCCGCTTTGGACAATCCCATGTCACCGAAAAGTTCTTTTTTCATATGGTATTTTTCCTGTAATACAATGACTAACATATTAGCTTTCTGTGCTCTTAAAGATAGTAAGTCTCCAGATATAATCATAACAAACAAGATATAAAACAGAATTAATATAGAGGGAAATTATCTTTTTTATCTCATCAAAAACAGTTTGTTTTTTTTAAAAAATTCTGATAATTTTGAAAATTAGGCCATGATCAAACATTTATTGGGGGTCTCAGCAGCTTTGAAGATCTCTGACTTCGATTCAGTTGCCCTTCAGCGTTGTGTGTTCGAAATCTTGCTTGCGATGAAGCGTTATCAATTTTAAAGAATCACCCAGCTGGCTTACGGAAGGCCGGTGGTTCTACCTAGGTGCCGGCTCGAAGCCCGGAGAGGCACCCAAAGTGTTCAAAAGCTTGAAAAATTACCATAGGACCTAAATTTGGCCGGTATGACTATACACCCAACAAAAACAAAACAAAGAAAAATGATCTAACTTTTGCGACTGACAGACTGACAGTCGGACGGGAAGAGGTGGTCAAACGGGACAATAGAATAACGTTATTGGTTTCTATCGGAATACTATGTACTAAATTTCATTCACAACTTATTGATTTTAAGCTGACTTTAGTTGGATACACTTTTTGTTTAACTTCCTGTTTACATATCGACCACTTTTCGTGATATATCAACAAAATAAAAGAATATAGATATTTGCATGGTATGTTCTATCAGTGCACAAAAAATTCCTGTAAAAATATCTTGTACATATCCCAAGATCCACTTTTTTGACCGACGTACGAATGAACAGACGGGGTGAAACCCTAATACTTTATCTACGGTAAAGAAAGGTTATATAGGGACCAATTAATATGTCTCTTCCGACAATAAAAGAAACTGCACGTGCTTAAATACATGTTTCCGTTGGAAATCGAAAATTACATATACATGTACACATTTCCTGTATTATCTAATATATGAAGACGAAATGAGTTACCAGATACTCTGTTTGCTTTTGTTTAATGACTTCTGTGGGGATGTGACGAAAATCATCAAAGTCCGCACTAGTCTGTGATTCCGTCAAGGTTCTCACAATTGAATCGATTTCCTACAATTTTAAAAGAAAAAGTAAAAATCTTGCAATCTCATTTCATGGCAGTCTAATTCTTTTATAACTGTAGCTTATCATAAAGTTGTTTTTAACAGAACATGGTTCATAAAAATATGAATAAACATGGGTTTATCACAACAGCTCTCGATGTCTGGCGAATTTTACCGAGGCCGCATGCCGGGGGTCAATTAAACATATCCCGGATTCGCTGCATGGCTATAAGCATTGGCATAGAATCTGAAAATAATTTACTAAATGTTACATTTATTATTCACAGATTCGAAGCTGTGCTTTTAAAAATTACATAATAAGCTGTTTCTGCAACCAACATTACAGAAATTAAATACGTTGCATATATCTACTATGCACGAGTTCTGCAGGCCCATTAATGTATAGTCTCTTCCATTTTTATTGACCCGTATGTATTACTCACGTTCAGAGCGAGAACAAAATCAAAGCCCTGAAAGCACTAATAGAGCTAATTGAGTAATATTTTAACCGATACACCTGAAGAATAAACATTTCATTGTGAATTCACTGGTCATGATTTTAAAAATGTTGGTAGAGGGTCGCAAGGCAAAACAAAATGGATATTTAACCCTCTTGCTGTGAACTTACCTTCAAGGAAACTATGCTGTTTTGATTGGTCAGGCTTGAAATTGTGCTTGGTTTCGCTTTTTTCGCCGGTATAGAAGGATTATCGTAATCTGACCGACAACTAGTGGAAATTTCAGATTCTACAGTTGCCAGTGGACTTGTGATATCTTCAGGCGAGCTTATTCCAAACTCTAGGATAAAACAACATTTATTTTCATTTTCGAAATTTGGAGAGAGAGAAAACATGCCAATGTATTTTAATATTTTCTTTGTGAACATATATCAATGCGGTGAATAATTAAATTATATAACTTAATTACTAAGTGATTTTATTTAAACATACCTTTGTCGAATTGTCTTCAGTCTACAACATTCCATGCTATTCTATATTCTATGATACCAAGCAAACCTTACCTTAAAATCATAAATGTATCAAAAATCGTGAATTCTTACCTAAACCGGAAGCAGATGACGGACTACTTTCAATAATGCGGGCCATGGCTACGTCGATTAGATTGTCGATGGATTCTAATTTTTTCACCTGATTGATGTTTTTGGTCTAATGATTTAATGTGTATCGACCTATTTTGATAGCTAAAAAGAAAGATGGTTAAAGGTTTTTTTATGCTGAAATGTAACTATCTCAATAACGTTTTGAGCTTAAACCTTGAGACGACAAAAGTGTTTAAAACTACATTTACAACCCACTTGTAAGTTTGAAAAGCTTCTTCTGACAACATTTTGCCTTTCGTTTCTTGAAATAAAACGCTTGTATGGTAACAACCATGCAGACCTAATGTAAAAAACATGCATTATAGTCTGAAATTATCACATAAAGTTAATATTTACTTAAAGAAACATTAAGGAAAATACCCATACCATCCTTAGACATTCCTGATTTGAGACATCTCTTATATCTGCATGACGCGCAGCCATTTTTAATCGGGCCTCGCTCCCATTCTTCTCTCATGTCCGGTTTACATTTACACTTGTAACTCACTTCCTTTTTCTTTAAAGTTCTTCTGAAGAAACCCTTTAATTACAAACAAAACATAAACTGTACAAATAGTGGACCAGCTTTTTCTTTAACCGTAAATTAAATTAAGTAATGAAATACAAATTTGTGTTGTATGAATAGATAATTGAAAAAAGGTAACTAATGTTAATTCAGTATAAGGTATTCTCAAATTATTCAATACAGTGACGGAATGATCAAACTTTGATAAATTCGTTCGAAATATCCACATTTTACGGTAGCCATTCTATTTCCACGGCAACAGAAAAACGAATGGTGGGTCATATTGAAAAACTAAATCATTGATCATTTTATTTTTAATGTATATCTAAATTATATTGACTTAATTTTGGATCAAAATTTCTTTGCTTTCAAAGAATGAAAGAAAATAAATCTGAAAAGAACATAAAAATGAAATGCTAATTCAAACTGTTTGCTGAATAGCACATCCTATGACAAGTTATCTAAATATTTGAGTTTCTTCAATACCCATAATATTGTTAGAGACGAAAACAGACGAACTAAGTCGATGCAAAACGGAAATCGACAGAAATGGATTTAGATAAACTAAGATATGTGTTTTGAATCGAAGATCATACGATAATAAAATTTGGTTGATTACCTTGCAAGCTTCGCATGTATTTGCTCCGTAATGAAATCCGGAAGATTTTTCATCACAGATACTGCATGGCGGAAGTATCGGCTCCGGGGGCGGGTCTGGATTCTTTATTCTCTTCCGCGTCTTTTTTACTTTCGGTGTTACATTACTTGGACTTTCAACTTGCGGGATGCAGCTGTTAGAACTCACTGAGCCAGAAACGGTATGTTCCGGCACCGGACGGGAATTAATTGAGACAAGGACATTCTGAACCTGTTCGTGTTGTGTTGCATATAAGCAAACGTTCAACTGGTCTACATTCACAGAATTGCTGGTTTCATTTCTGTCGTCCTGTTTTTCTAAATTAACAGGCAAAAGATTGAGAATTTCCCCCTTAGAACTATCATTATCGGTAGTCTCTATGGTTACACGGTGTCCGTAAAGCAATGTATCACAGGTTGCACTGTTTTCTGAACTCGTATCTACACTATCTGTCCCAGTATTCTTTGTAATGTCTTCATTTAGCTGCAATATATTCACTGAATCTGAATTATTCTGCAGGATTGCTGTCCCGGGATCGTCAGTTGATGTTACTTCCAAAACCGGAAGTGGAGAAGCGTATTGTAACGCATGCTCTATCACACTGGACAAATCGTCGTCCATGTTTGAGTATGGTATGAATCGTGGGTCCAAAGTATCTTTTTCTGTAATAAGATTTATTTTGTTTTAAAAATGAAAGCAAAATGATCATCTTGGAAGAATTCAGACTGTAAGTTATAATGGGGGAGAGTTCATAAGCTGCTTTTCACAATAAGACAGAGACAGGACCAAAACTCATTATGCAAAATTAATGCATTTTTTCAACAAACAGAATCTGTTGGGTATCATATATTGTTTTACATGTATGGAATTGCATCATATATTAATTTGCGGAATTAAACAGCTCTGAAGGTAACTATTTGAAAATACGGAGCGTAGCCTCTATTGATAAATTGGGAGCAATATAAGTCCAAAGCAATATAACTGTCAGTGTTGAAATCATAGTTCGGAGTCTAAAGTTACTGAGCAGGAACTATTTTCTAATTACCAGACAAACAATATACATGAAGAACATACCCATCATATAATACGTCCATCTGACAAATTTTTAACATGGCTTGAACCGTTGCACTAAGAAACACTGTGCTTTTGACCTTTGACCAAGTAGTTTTGCAAAGACACTGAAACCTCGACATTTGACCCACTTACCTAAAAAGCTGATCAGGGCCATATACTGCATATTAGCACATGCTATGTGCCAATAAAGTTTGAAAGTTGTAAGTAAATGGGTTATCAAAATACTGAACGGAAAAAGCTTTTACTTACTGTCATTGTCACTAGCAACCTAAACAGCAACAGGTGTTACTCCATGCCTACTGGCAATGTGTCTACAAAGTTTGAAGGGGCCTCCGCGGCCAAGTGGTTAAGGCCGCTGACTTCAAATCACTTGCCTCTCATCGATGCGGTTTCGGGTCTCACTCAGGGCGTTGAATTCTTCATGTGACGAAAGGTCGGTGGTTCTACCAGAGTGCCCGCTCGTGAAGAAATAATGCACGGAGGGGCACCTGGGGTCTTCCTCCACCATCAAAGCTGGAGAGTCGCCATATGACCTAAAATGTGTCGGCGCGACGTTAAACCCAACCAGAGTTTGAAATCTGCAGAAAATGGGATTATCAAGATATTGAGCGGAAAACTGTTTTGCAAAATCAGTCATTGTTAACTTGATCTTTGAACCATTAAGGATGTGATCGGATCATTTTTTTTCTTCAGGATATCCGCCATTTTGGAAAAAAAAATGTTTCTTCGAATATTTCTTTCTATCAATTAAAATATGGTTAAAAATGTACAATTTGACCAAACAGATTCTTCTTATTGCGGATTTTTACCCTAGTTTCTGAATGGCATTTGTCTAAAATTGATGTAAGATGCACAATGGCGTAGGGTTCGGTAATTGAAAATATCTATTAAAGGAGATCAGGTTCGGTTCTGATATTTTTCTGACTGATATATTTAACTCTAAGCTACAGTTGAAATAAAAATTGATATTATCTAAGAAATATAAAGTAAAAAAAAGACAAATTCAGTTTTCATTTAGTTTTTTTAATGTTTTTTTTTCTTAATAATTCGCGGTGATCCCCAACTGTTTTCTCTCTCCATTTTTACAGTTGTGTGCCATTATAACTGCAAAATATTCTTAAAGTTTTAACGGCAGAATTTTTTTAGATTAGAAATGTACCTGCATGCACGCCATTTGTGGCAGAACCTCTAAAACTACTAACTATATATATATATATATACCCTTGAATGCGGACGAATATTTTCTTTAAAAATAAAAATCTGAATTCTTGTATTCAGCATGAAAAACGTGTTACCGGCTTTTATTGGTTCACTTTGTACATGCTTCATAAGGGTGAAATGCTCAGTGCTTGTCCCAGTTAATAACCGGACGTCCGGCATTTCAATAGAATCAACAGGTATTTGAGATAACACAAGGTAACAATATACGACAACATAATGAATGACCTATATAAATTATGTTTGAAATAAAAATGTTGTTATAACAACTAGTAATATTTACTTTCCAGAGAAAGTGACAAAAATATATTCTTACCGTCCTTGCTTTTAACCTTCCGTTTCGCTGTTAAACCTCTGTGTCACGTGACTAACCAGGTGATATACAGTGGCGTACAAAGCAGGGACTACACTACTTATGATAGTACCATACAATATATCCTTGCATGAAATAGATATTAATTCTATAGCCCAAACCTGTCAAGACACACGCGCGTGTGTCAAACGCAATTCGGCCCTAGATCACGCTCACACGCCTACTATTCCAAGTCACGCGCATTTTAAAGGTCCATTACTAAGGGAAAGTGAGTTGGCAATTTTTTTCATAGCCAGTGCATAGACTTCTGCAAGACACTAAATAATGAAGATTGGCAGGTCAAAATTTACAGAAGGTCTTTGGAACTCAAAGAAATGTATGTGTATTATGTTGAAATTTCAATGAATCGACAGAATGACCCCCCAGGTCTTTTTAACTTTCTTCATACTTCATAGAAAAATAATTGTACATATACTGCGATTTATTTCGAATTTCTACATACCAACTTTCATTTTCCAATAAAATGAAATAGTTTCTGTGCTTTTTAAAAGAAATTAAAATGTTCACTTTCCTTAGTATTGGACCTTTAAAGAATAAAACAATCAAAATTTGTTTCGTAGAAAATCATTTAATCAAACATGCCCGGCGATGTTAACAATGTGTTTTTATAATGTTTCATACCGTATAGTAACCGGTGAAACGTGTATTCTCTACCGTATTTAAATTAACATCACAAAAAGTAAATATGGAGGGAGATGATTCAAAACCAAGTCTATTTTGTGTTGAAATAGCTAAATTTTCTATGTGAGGGCGTCTCCGGATTCTAGGGGTTTTCACCTCCCAGAACTCTCATGACGGTCAACTGCGCCTTTAAACTCTGATCCCACTCGTGGCTTTTGTAGAGCCTTGACAGCTATTGTAGGCGTACGAGCAGGGGCAGCTGCCCTAGTACTTTGACGGTAGGGACGGACAACAGTTGTGATCTAGGCCACAGACGAATAAAAACAAAATTTTTGAAAAGCATTTATTAAGTACGAATGTTGAGTAACTACCTTTATGTAAACAGTAGTTTGAAATTGCTTATTGTTAATGGGTAAGTTTTTAGCCGCGGATGCCGACAACTTGTCGGGGAAAATACGAAAAGGGTCCTACAAAAGAATCTACAAGATTATGCGGTAGAGATAGCTAGATATGCCCGCCTTTAATTCTTCGTTGGGTTTTAAAACAGTTCTAAAATAGTGTGCACACTAAAATTCTTGCATTTTTTTATGTCTAGTGAGAGAAAGTTTACCTTTGTCCTATCACGTGCAACATGTTTCTTGTTACAAAACATGTTCTAAAGTATGACGTCACTAACATATTCCGGGCAGGGCCGTAGGAACAGGGGGTGGGGACAGGGCCCCCCGCCCCCCCCCCCCCCCCCCCATAATTTGACCGATTATGGTAATTATCTTAGTAATTAATTATTTATTTTTTTTGGACAGCGAGTCTATTTTAGCTGTGACCTTTCAACCTTTCACCAGACATGCAGTTTTATAATTGTTTTGTAACCTACATTTTCCTGAAGAGTATTGTCAATGCTAAATAAAAATCAAAAGAAAAGTGGGGGTCATGTTTGATGCAAGAAAAGTAATTTCAGTCAAACACACAAACTGCAAAATCAGCTAAAAAATGAGACCCCAAATTACACTGGTGGTGTATGATCTAAGTTTCCATGAAAATTTTTGTCTGTCATGTGATTTTAGCAAAAAATTGCAAAGAAAATAAGGAAAATAGCTCTACAGAGCAAAAAAGCTGAGAACTAATTGTATCCGCCATTTTTTCGCGCCATTTTTCTATTTAGTGTCTGTATGCCTATATCCCCTTTATTATTTATAATGTACTCTCCCTAGAACTAAAGGTTACACTATACCAATTCAGTTCCTTCTTTATTTCATATAAACAATGGAATCTTGAGACCTCATTTTCAGTATTTTTGAGCAGTTCAATGATATGAAAACCATGTATGGTCATTTATTATAACATGTCTTCTTATTAACAAAAAAAATGCATGTCATGTTACATATAAGAAAAATAATTTTTTCAATGAACAAAACTAAAACCTGGAAATTCACAAAGAAAATGGTCTAGATCTTTTCTGAATAGCCTACAATAAGCAATAAGACTAAGACGAAATAACTGCCACAACCTCATATGACTCATACTAGTAATACCAGATTTCATCAACAGCACGGAACTACATTTTGGGCTACGTCATATATAACACTGAGTAAGTCACTTCCTGTTTGTAGTAATCAGTCCTGGATCTATAATAAGCACTTGTAGCACTCCCGTTATATCCTCTCAGCTTGATTTTAAGATATATTTACAAATACTAACAAATAAAAACATTTTTCTTAACTTCCAAAACTGGAATGTATGTGAAGGTGTGCTTCTAAACACTCTCTAGTCCCCAGGAAGTAACGTACTTTTACCAAACTTTTTATGCGATAAATTCCTTTAGTAACTCGTATTTATTTGTTGACAACATTGGCCAATCTTTAAGCATTTTTCTGGTGAATTCATTCTCGTTTTCAGAAAAGTCACGGAAATTAGTCAAAAGGTTGAATATTCTGTAAAGCCGGGAACCAGGCCCTCCTGGCCGGATGCTGAGTAGATGTTGTAAACACGCGACCAGTTTCTCTTGAATCCGTTCCACTTTTTGAGGTTCTTCAAGTGAACATCGATCTACAAAGTAAAAAAAATGAAAGTGACCCCTCTTTAAACTCTAGACGCCATTTCACTAATCGAATCGAACTTAAACATCTGATATGTTGCGTCTGAACAAAAATATTATTGCCAAGTGGTAAAACTGCATTTCTTTGACTGATCTTCAAACCTTAAAAAATAGTTCCATTGTTCAAAAACATGGCTGTGCGACCAGTCTGTTCGGTCCGAGGGAAGTGTCATTATCGCATTCTCAGACTGGTTGTACGGTCACCAGTTCTTTGGTAATGACCGTCCACTTATTGGATATTAGTGACAACTTTGTTACAGCCCGTGCAAGCTCTGTGACTTTGACCTTCGAGATAAAGGCCTAAGACTTGCGCGCGACACTTCGTCTCAGTAATCAAACATTTATGTCAGATAAAAACTAAAGCTATCAAAGAAGAGTGCTTGATACCTAAATAGAGTATATCCAAGGAAACAAGAGCTATCTGGAGTGATAAATATCCGATATGATTATATGGGACAACAGTTTGAGTCAAATCCATGTATAAAAGAGGCATAATTCATGGAAAATTTCTGCCACAGTAACGCATCTTGTGTCATATATTGTGGGTGTTGATGTGGAATAACTATTTTAAATACATTTTGTAATAACTGAGATAAAGTGGAATTAAAGCAAAACATCAACTTAAAAGGGACATAATTCATGGAATACTGCTGCCAGAGTAATGAAACTTGTGTCATATGGTGCGGGTGACAATATGGAACAACTACTTTAAGTCTGAAACGAAACCCAGTTAGTAATAAGTTAGATAAAAATGCATCATTCTATATACAAAGGGAGCATAATTCATAACCTATTGGTGCGAGAGTTATAAACCTTGCGGCATATGATGTGGGTAATGATGAGGAATAGCTATTTTAAGTTTAAATAGGATTGCTTTATGCGCATTAAAGTCACAGCCTGGACTAAGCCTATAACGTGCTCTGACCTTTAATATAAAGGCCTTGGGTTTGTTTGCAACGGTCGGTCTTATTGAGGCAAACATTTATGGCAAAAAAATAGGACTGATATATGCATGTTACAGTAACGGCATGGACAAGCTATGGCCTAAGAGTGACCTTGACTTTTGAGCTAGGTGCCTGATATTTGCGTGCGACACTCCGTCTAACAGAGGTTAACATCTGTACAAAACAGATTGTTCCATGCATGTTAATTGTCCAAACACAATCGTACGGGCGCACTCATGCACATACACACTAGCGCATATACACCTTACAGCCATTTTGACGATTCTGTCGAGCTCACTGCAAACGGGCTCGACAAAAAGCTTTAAAGTTAAAACTATCCGCATCCAAAACTGCTGCAAAAAGTGTGCACCCATTTTAAATTTATAAACCGTAATTTGGTGTGCATGTGGTAAAAGAAAAAAGTATAGATTACCCGCCCCCCCCCCCCACCCCCGAAAAAGAAACGGGTTAAAGAAATACCTGAAAATGTTGTCACTATCGCCCTAACGACACTTTCTTCTTGAACTGTTAAATCCAGGTCTCGAACTGACTGGCTGTATTTAAACTTCGTCAAAACAAAGTGTATGGGTACAATCCGTGCCAGCTCGTCCATGTGTATTTCCTTGCCCCAGGGGGTAGTCAATACCCGCCTCTCCATATCAAAATTCCTGAGAATGCCCCTATATCCACCGAATAATGTGTTTTCAATCCGGGAAGCTAAAATATATTCATATTATTATCAACTTAAGTTGCTTTTCAAAATCTAAAACTTACTTGAAACTGCTTCCGCAAAGTCAAAACTATCCTTTGCTCACAAACTCATTGTCAAAACTATCTTTGACTAACACAAAACAAACTATTGCTCACAAACGCATTGTCAAAACTATCCTTTGCTCACACACGCAAAGTCATAACTATCCTTTGCTCACACACGCAAAGTCATAACTATCTTTTGCTCACAGACACAAAGTCATAACAATTTTTTGCTCACAGATGCAGTCATAACTATCCTTTGCTCACAAACGCAAAGTCATAACTATCCTTTGCTCACACACGCAAAGGCATAACTATCCTTTGCTCACAAACGCAAAGTCATAACTATCCTTTGATCACAAACGCAAAGTCATAACTATCCTTTGCTAACACACGCAAAGGCATAACTATCCTTTGCTCACACACGCAAAGGCATAACTATCCTTTGCTTACAAACGCAAAGTCATAACTATCCTTTGCTCACACACGCAAAGTCATAACTATCCTTTGCTCACACACGTAAAGGCATAACTATCCTTTTCTCACAAATGCAAAGTCATAACTATCCTTTGCTCACAGACGCAAAGTCATAACTATCCTTTGCTTGCACACGCAAAGTCATAACTATCCTTTGCTCACAGACGCAGTCATAACTATCCTTTGCTCACACACGCAAAGGCATAACTATCCTTTGCTCACAAACGCAAAGTCATAACTATCCTTTGCTCACAGACGCAAAGTCATAACTAGCCTTTGCTCACAGACGCAAAGTCATAACTATCCTTTGCTCACGAACACAAAGTCATAACTATCCTTTGCTCACACACGTAAAGGCATAACTATCCTTTGCCCACGAAGGCAAAGTCATAACTATCCTTTGCTCACACACGCAAATGCATAACTATCCTTTGCTCACAGACGCAAAGTCATAACTATCCTTTGCTCACAATTGCAAAGTCATAACTATCCTTTGCTCACACACGCAAAGTCATAACTATCATTTGCTCACAGACGCAAAGTCATAACTATCCTTTGCTCATAAATGCAAAGTCAAAACTTTCCTTTGATAACAAACGCAAAGTCACCACAAATGCATGGTCAAACTATCCTTTGTTCACAAACGCATATATAGTCAATAAAATCTGTAAAAAGATCCTTTGGAAGCAAAGAATGCAACAAAGAAGAATAATAGCAGACTCGGTCTGAATGAGTCTGTTAACTAACATTTGCTAACAAATACAAAGTCATGACTTTCCTTTGCTCACAAGTGCAAAGTAATAACTAACATTTGCTCATAAGACCATAACTATCCTTTGCTCACAAGATCATAACTATCCTTTGCTCACAATATCATTACTATCTTTCTCACAAACGCAAACTTTACTCATAAACACAAAGTCAAAACAACCATTTACTCACAAAATACAGTGAAACCAGTTCTGAGGCAAACACAACTTGTAATATAATTGACGTCAAACACCCGATATGAAATTTTTACGTCAATATCGAAAAATATTGATGTCTCCGCTCCTATTGTAAGTATACGGAGACTGAAAATATGTATGTTTATAGGTTATTAGATTTGTATCGAGAAATATGCACGAGTTCTATAGCGGAAATATTGCGCGACTTTAGGAGCGCAGTATTTTTTCTGCGGAAAAAACGAGTGCATATTTTTCGATGCAAATCTAATAATATTTTTATTACATACGCATTTATACTTAAATTTGTTACATAAATGATATAAATTTGTTCTTAAGCATGAGTAAATTGAAAATATCGTCGTTAAAGAACTTTTAAACATGTCGAGATACATTAAACTGGCGTCACAAATGACGTCACACACCCGATATGAAATTTGAACGTCAATATGGAAAAATATTGACGTTTTAGGTTCCATTAAAATTTAACGTAGTAAATAAATGAGTATGCAATAAAATAATAAATGATATAGAAGGCCCTGGAAATTTTTGAGAGAACTTTTCATTCCGCCCGAGCCTCCTCTGTGTTTCATTGTACCTTTTGTTAAACTACATTACCTCTCAGATTTTTACCTTTTATTAAATTAGCCTGATCATTCATTTTTAACGACTTAAATCCTGGTATAGACTTGGCAAAACTAACAATAACTGAGATCTTTTGCTCGAAAAATGTGAATGCACGTTGCACGTGTTCAATTCTGCCATCCAAATCAATGCCCGTTATACTGTAAAACTCGTCAAATTCGGCTTTGGACAGTCCCATGTCACCGAAAAGTTCTTTTTTCATATTGTACTTTTCCTGTAATACAAAGACTAACATATTAGCTTTCTGGGTTCTATAAACTAATAAGTCTCCAGATATAATCATAACATAGAAGATATAAAACAAAGAGGTTCCTAAAATAATAACGAGAAATCCTAAATTAGCTGTTTTGGTGAGATAAAAAAAGTTATTTTCCCTCTATATCAATGTTTCACTAATGCTTTATATTTATTACACTGCTGTGTGCATGTAGAATTTTATATGTATGAAACGATGAACTGTAAATGTTCAAGTTAGATATTAATAAAATGTATGTTCTGTTCTGTTTATACACTCGGCAATTTCTGTTTTAATTATGTATTCTCGCTAGGCAATTACACCTGAGGTCTTCGAAATCTAGAAAAGTACCCACATGTACGAAAGACCCGTGGTGACATTTCAACTTCATTATTTCACGATTTCTGCTTCCTGATTTCACGATTTCCACTTCATGAATTCACGATTTCACGATTTCCACTTCATGAATTCACGATTTCACGAATTCACGATTTCACGAAAAAACTTCACGATTTCTTGATTTCACGATTTCATGATTTCACGATTTCTTGATTTCACGACTTCCACTTCATGAATTCACGATTTCACGATTTCTTCTTCCTGAATTCACGATTTCCACTTCTTGAATTCACGATTTTACGATTTCCACTTCATGAATTCACGATTTCCACTTCACGATTTCAACTTCACGAATTCACGATTTCTACTTCACGAATTCACGATTTCACGATTTCAACTTCACGAATTCACGATTTCCACTTCACGAATTCACGATTTCCACTTCACGAATTCACGATTTCAACTTCACGAATTCACGATTTCCACTTCACGAATTCACGATTTCCATTTCATGAATTCACGATTTCACGATTTCAACTTCATGAATTCACGATTTCCACTTCACGAATTCACGATTTCACGATTTCAACTTCATGAATTCACGATTTCCACTTCACGAATTCACGATTTCACGATTTCAACTTCATGAATTCACGATTTCCACTTCACGAATTCACGATTTCCACTTCATGAATTCACGATTTCACGATTTGCACTTCACGAATTCACGATTTCCACTTCATGAATTCACGATTTCACTATTTCCACTTCACGAATTCACGATTTCAACTTCATGAATTCACGATTTCCACTCCACGAATTCACGATTTCAACTTCATGAATTCACGATTTCCACTTCACGAATTCACGATTTCACGATTTCCACTTCATGAATTCACGAATTCAACTTCATGAATTCACGATTTCCACTTTACGAATTCACGATTTCCACTTCATGAATTCACCATTTCACGAAAAAACTTCACGAATTCACGATTTCAACTTCACTCACTATTTCAACTTCACGAATTCACGATTTCAACTTCATGAATTCACGATTTCCACTTCACGAATTCACGATTTCCACTTCACGAATTCACGATTTCAACTTCACGAATTCACGATTTCCACTTCACGAATTCACGATTTCCACTTCATGAATTCACAATTTCAACTTCATGAATTCACGATTTCCACTTCACGAATTCACGATTTCAACTTCATGAATTCACGATTTCACGATTTCCACTTCACGAATTCACGATTTCAACTTCACGAATTCACGATTTTCACTTCAGGAATTCACTATTTCAACTTCATGAATTCACGATTTCACCATCGTGAAATCGTGAATTCGTGAAGTGGAAATCGAGAATTCGTGAAGTGGAAATCGTGAATTCATGAAGTGGAAATCGTGAAATCGTGAATTCATGAAGTGGAAATCGTGAATTCATGAAGTGGAAATCGTGAAATCGTGAATTCATGAAGTGGAAATCGTGAAATCAGGAAGCAGAAATCGTGAAATAATGAAGTTGAAATGTCACCACGGGTCTTTCGTACATATGACCTAAATTTAGTCGGAGTGACTATAAACCCAATAAAAGTCCACTTTCTGTGACTGACATATTGACAGACGGACGAATGGGTAGTCAAACGGGAAAATTTCATTACCAGCTCTTTTGCGTTTTTATTATTATTATCATCATTATTATTATTATACTAGATTTATACAGCGTTTTCATGATAAACACTTTCAAAGGCACTTTACATATAGCAAACGCAGCCGGCCACACGGTGCGCGAAATCATCCTCTACTAGGTGGGAGACACTCAAGAGCATCTCAGACATTTCCAGTGCCTTGACCGGTATTCGAACCCCGGACCTCTGGATTGACAGTCAAGCGTGTTACCACTAGACCACTTGCCCGCCTAAGCTATGGCTGGATTAATTTTTACCCCCGTTTTGAAAAAAAACGGACATATGTGATCGCGCGTGCGTCTGTCCATCATAGTTCGTGTGAGGAGCATAACTTAATAACCAGTCAGGCTATTGCCTTTTTACTTGGCATATTGGTAGATGACTATGAGACAATGTGCAGAGCACATGAACCAGGTCGGTAGAACAAAGTTCAAGGTCACAAATTGAGCTCAAAGGTCAAATGTGTCCTTCATACTTCGTGTCCGGAGCATAACTTAATAACCATTTAAAGTATTGACTTCAATCTTGGCATATAGGGAGGTGGCGAAAAGACGATGTAGCGCATGAACTAGGTATGTACGTCAAATGTCAAGGTCACAAACTGAGTTCAAATCTGTCCTTTGTATTTTGTGTCAAGAGTACAACTTCGGCGCTATTCAAAGTATTGACTTTAAACATGGAATACAGTTGGGTGCTGATGAGGTGATTTGAGGAGTGCAGCAGTCCACATTTCTCTCCCCCCTCCCACTCCCCCCATCCCACTCCCCCAAACAGTTTTTTTTTTTACACTTTTCATATTTTGTGCCTTAAAATTCAAGCACATGAACTTGATTTGAGTCTGTCCTTTGTATTTTGTGCCTGGAGCACAACTTCAAAACTATTCCAGGTGTTGACTTTAAACTTGGAACATCGGTGTTTGGTGATGAAGTGACTTGATGAGTGCAACAGTCATTATTACTCATCCCCTCCCCCCCCCCCCCCCCCCCCCCCCCACAACCACCACCACACACACACAAAAATGACTTTCAGTTTCTTGTTTCTAAGTATTTCATCACTGCTGCCGTACTAAACCCCACAATCCCCGCCCACTGCCATATTACACCCCCTCCCCCCACACACCCAGCTCCTCTGATGTAGAACTGCGGGCGTATATTGCCCCGCTTTGCGGAGCTCTTGTTTGTTATATTTTAACTGCTTGTATACATAACAACCTGTTCTGCTGGTATATCAACAATATAAATGAATGTGCATATTTTCACGGTATGCTCTATCAGTGCACAAAGATTCCTAAACAAAATATCTTGTACTTTACGTTATCGCACGATCCACTTTTTTGACTGAAGGACGGACGAATGGACAGACAGGGTCTAACCATACTTTCTCTACGGCGAAACACCGTTTTATAGGGGCCTGATAAAATGTCTCTTCCAACAATAAGAAAAACTGCACGTGCTTAAATATATGTGTCCATTGGATATCGAAAATTACATATACATGTATACATGTACACATTTCCTGTATAATCTAATATATGAAGACGAAATGAGTTACCAGATACTCAGTTTGCTTTTGTTTAATGACTTCCGTGGGGATGTGACCAAAATCATCAAAGTCCGCACTACTCTGTGATTCCGTCAAGGTTCTCACAATTGAATCGATTTCCTGCAATTTTAAAAGAAAAAGTAAAGTTTTTTTTTATGAATTTTATCCGCATCTTCTTCAATATAAATTTAATGACGTTATAAATTTATGCCCGAGTTATCCTTGGCATCGGGCAATCTCGTTTCATGACTGTCCAAGTCTGTTATAACAGTTACTAATCATGAAGTAGTTTTAAAGAGAATATAGTTTATAAACATTGATTATAAAAAATGTGTTTATCACAGCAACATTATAACAGATCCGAGATATTTTTACAATACGTAACAACTCTTCACGTAAATATGGTCATTAAAACGAAGGCGCCAATCATTTTTTCTTTAACTGTAGAAATTATCATACTCAGAGAATCGTCTTGTTTCACGAGACACGTATATTTCATCCGCTAAATCTATATATATATATATTCTGTTATATATACAATTCTGTTTGGGAATGATCAATATACGGAAGATGAAAACACATTCATCTTTCTACAAGTTCAAAAATATATAAAACAGCCAGGCAGATTCTAATGACACTTTCTAAAATATAAAAACTTCTTAAATATAAAAAATATGGGACTATTTTTACACGTCCAGAATATGTGTGAAGCGGTCACATAGAAATAGAAGGAAAACTCAAACGACGCGAGGTTGGAAATTGGTAGTTGATTTAGAGCTATAGCCAGTTGCTAAAGCACTGGCTAAAAACAAAAACCGGAACGTTACATTTTCTTTCAAACGGTGCATTTTCGAAAAGCAAACTGGATATTTTACCCTCTTGCTGTGAACTTACCTTCAAGGAAACTATGCTGTTTTGACTGGTCAGGCTCGAAACTGGATCTGGTTTCGCTTTTTTCGCCGGTGGAGACGGATTGTCGTAATCTGACCGACAACTAGAGGAAATTTCAGATTCTACAGCTGCCAGTGGACTTGTGATATCTTCAGGCCAGCTTATTCCAAGCTCTAGGATAAAACAGCATTTATTTTCATTTTCGGAATTTGGAGAGAAAAGAAAGCATGTCGACGTATTTTAATATTTTCTTTGCTGACATATTAATACGGTGAAAAATTGAATTCTATAACTAAATTACTAAGTGATTTAGATAAAACACATCTTTGTAAAATTTTCGTCAGTCTATAATATTTTATGCTATTCTACATTCTATGATACCAAGGAAACCTTACTTTAAGATCAATATAAATGTATCAAAAATCGTGAATTCTTACCTAAACCGGAAGCAGATGACGGATTACTTTCATAAATGCTGGCCATGGCTACATCGATTAGACTGTCGATGGATTCTACATTTTTCACCTGGTTGATGTTTTTGGTCTTATGTTTTAATGTGTATCTACCTATTTTGATAGCTAAAAAGAAGATTGTTAAAGATTTTTTACGCTAAAATGTAACTTTTCCATGAAAACTTTTTGGTCTTAAACATTAAGGCTACAAAAGTGTTTAAAACTACATTTACAACCCGCTTGTAAACCTGTTCCACCGATCAGAAACCTCACCTTGATTGTGACACAAACTGATTTTAAAAGCTTCATTTGACAACATTTTGTCTTTCGTCTTGAACTAAAAAAAAACTTGTATGGTAACATTAAGATTGAATGTTAAAACGTGCATAGATCTACAGTCTTTTATATTCATTCTAAAATTATAACATGTGGTTAACATTTACGCAAGGAAACGTTCAGGCAAATACTCATACCTTCCTTTGACATTCCTACTTTGAGGCATCTTTTATATCTGCATGACGCGCAGCCATTTTTAATCGGGCCTCGCTCCCATTCCTCTCTCATGTCCGGTTTACATTTGCACTTGTAACCAACTTCCTTTTTCTTTAGCGTTCTTCTGAAGAAACCCTTTGATTACAAACAGAACATAAACTGTACAAATAGTGGAAAAGCTTTTTCTAAAACCCTAAATTGGATAAAGAAATTACATACAAATTTGTATTGTATGAATAGATAAACGAAAAGGTAACTAATGTTCATTCTGTATTAGGTATTCTCATATTATTCAATACATTAAGTGACGGAATGATCAGATTTTGATAAAATCATAGACATATCTCAGTACATTTTACGGTAGCCATTCTATATCCACGGCAACAGGAAAACAAAATGGTGGATCATATTGAAAAACTAAATCGTGGATCATTTTGTTTTAAATGTATATCTAAATAATATTGACTTAATTTTGGAAAACAAAACTTTCTGCTTTCCTAAAATGAAAGAAAATAAAACTAAAACGAACATAAAAATGAAATGCTAATTCAAACTGTTTGCTGAATAGCACATCTTATGACAAGTTTTGTGAATATTTGAGGGGGTTTTTTTTATACCCATAATATCGTTAGTGACGGAAACAGATGAATTATGTCGATGTTACACGGAAATCGACAGAAATGGATTTAGATCACATTTTCTGAATAAATAAGATATATGTTTTTTCTCGAAGATCATATGATAATAACAATTCAGGCTGATTACCTTGCAAGCTTCGCATGTATTCGCTCCGTAATGATATCCGGAAGATTTTTCATCACAGATACTGCATGGCGGAAGTATCGGCTCCGGGGGCGGGTCTGGGTTCTTTACTCTCTTGCGCGTCTTTTTTACTTTTGGTATCACATTGCTTGGACTTTCAACTTGCAGGCTGCAGCTGCTGGGGCTAAATGAGCTGGAAACGGTATGTTCCGGCACCGGACGGGAATTAATTGAAACAGTGACATTCTGAACAGGTTCGTGTTGTGTTGCATATAAGTCTATGTTCAACTGACCAACGTTAACAGAATTGTCGATTTCATTTCTGTCGTGCTGTCTTTCTAAAGTAACGGGTAAAAGATTGAGAATTCCCCCATTAGAACCGTCATTACCGGTAGTATCTATGGTTACACGGTGTCCGTAAAGCAAGGTATCACAGGTTGCACTATTTTCTGAACTCGCATCTACATTATCTGTCCCATTATTCTTTGTAATGTCGTTATTTAGTTGCAATATATTCGCTGTATCTGAATTATCCTGCTGGATTGCTGTACTGGGATTGTCAGTTGATGTTACTTCCAAAACCGGAAGTGGAGAAGCGTATTGTAACGCATGCTCTATCACACTGGACAAATCGTCGTCCATGTTTGAGTATGGTATGAATCGTGGATCCAAAGTATTTTTTTCTGTAATAAAGATTTATTTTTTATTTTAAAAATGACAGCAAAATGTTCTGTTGTGAAGTTTTCATGCATACTGCAACTATAAGTTAAAATGGGAGAGAGTTCTTGTTCTTCACAAGATAAGGTAGAGTCAGGACTAGACCTCATTTATATGCAAATGCAGTTTTTCAACCAACAGAATCTGCTCAGCTGGGTACCAAACGTAAAGTTAAAGGTAACAAAATTCACAATTTATATTTGCCAGAATTAAACAGTACTAAAAGCAAATTTTGAAAATACGGAGTGCAGGCCCTATTAGGCCTACATTCGAGATATGTGCATTGCTATTCGGAGCAATATATGTCCGAAGCAGTGCATGTGCCTGCCAATGTTGAGGATCATAGGCCAAAGCAGTTACAAGTTGTTATTGAGCGGGAACTAGTAATTACAGTCAGACAAACAATACAAAGGACGACCAGTCTCCTAACAAAATATGTCCACCAGACCACTATATCATAACCTTTGAGGGTAAGGAAAAACAAAATCAAGACGGGTCCTCGGAAAATGTGCTTTTTTGCACTATAAAACAAGGTGATCTCAACCTCTGACCAATTCAGACCCGTAGGCCTACATCATGGTGTTCTCTGGATACCTACCGGACTTTGTTCCGACTTTGGCCCCTGTCCAAATAAAATCAGAACCAGTAAGGTCAACAAATGAGAAATGCGAGTGTTCTTAAGTTACTGAGCAGACTGTTTTTATATTCTAATAGTCACTGTCACATTGGCATTTGGTTGAGTAATATAGAAATAAATTGTGGAACTCGGGTGTATAGGCAATGAGCCTGCCAAGTCTGGGGATCATGGTGACACTATGACCTCGACATTTGACCCACTAACCTAAAAACTGATCATGGCCATCTACCAATAAAGTTTTAGAGTTGTAGGTAAAGGGGTGATAAAGATAGTGTGCGGAAAATGTTTTTCACAGTCACTTACTTCGATAGGTGTTACCCAATGTGCCTACAAACTTTGACATCTGTGGAAAATGCGGCTATCAAGATATTAAATGGAAACTTGTTTTATTGTTTACCTTGAATTTTGATCCATTAGTATAAAAAGTAGGAATAATAAAGGCCATCAACAACCCACGGGTAGTATACCTGCCAACTTTGGAGGTCACAGGCCAATGGTACTCAAGATATTGAGTGGAAACGGATCGCTATGACTTAACCTCTGACACACTGAACTCAAAATAATAAACAGCGTCATCACGTACATTATTAATAATGTCCCTTAGCGTACGAAAAGTTTTACATGTCTCAAAAGAAAGACATTTTAGTAAAAATATACCACCCGAGGCTGGTGTACAGACGTGTATACATTCTTAAATATATTTAAGTCATACGTGGAAGTAGATGTGATACTTGTCTTGCACTTTTCCATACCCAATGTTTTTATTTCGATGTAAATGAGATGTGAAACCAAAATGTGTAATCCTGTTTGTTGCCATATAACCTATACTCTGTTGGTGTGCCGTAAAACCCAAATAAATAAATAGATAAATGTCTTGCACTTGTAACGTTAAAGTAGTGTCTACAATCGCCATTTTTGCATGCATGTACCAGAGGTCTACCGTTGACTTATACGGGGTGCCCTTTTAGTCAACAGTAAACTGATTCACAATGTACACAGTACAAGTACTAATTAAAATGTGCACGCAGGTACAAAATTGCGCCAGCAACATTGCAGGTTTAAAATTATTCCTGCATGTTCGTTGCGGAACCTCTAGAATTTAATACTAACTACTTTTGAACGTGAAAGAATACATTTTTTCTATGAACACAGATTTTTAAACACAAATTCTTATCAGAGCAAAAAGTCAAATTTATTTAGGATAAAATAACTATTTAAGCAAACCTCAAGCGGCGCCGTCAAATCTTACGTCTGTTATTGGTTCACTTCGTACATATTCCATAAGGTTGATATGCGCAGTGTTTGTCCCAGACAAAGAGCTATAAAAATAAAAGTATTTTATACTTCTTTGTCCCAGATAACGACCGGACGTCCGACATTTCAACAGGTAATTAAACCATAACATACCTGATAACAAAATACGACAACATAATATATGACCAATATAAATTATGTTTAAAACTATTATGTTGTTATAACGACAGATGAAATTAACATTCACGAGAAAAGTGACAGAAATTGATTTTTTACCGTCCTTGCTTTTAACCTTCCTCTTCGTGTGTTAACAACTCGAAATCACGTGACAAATCACGTGATATACAGTAGCGTAGTTGGTAGGTACTACATTTAAAGACGCGCCACAAAATAACTGAATTCTTTTGTATTTCCATGATGGTAATTACACAAATGAGAAATAACAAGTTGACAGCGACATATATAAGGCCAAGACAATGTGTTTAAGTCTAAATATATAATTAAATTAATGTAGTAGTATGCATAGACTACTTGATGTATTAAGGTGAGTTTAGACCATACTTTGTTTCTACAGTGTAATATAGTTATTATTCTATGTTTATAAAACTATACTGAAAAGAGAATGACTGAATAAAGTTGTAGATGAAGTTGTGAAAAACACGTTAATTCAGGGAGGGTCTATATATTGTCCACCTGTCATCTTGTAGAATAGCTGTATTATACCAGCCAGAATGATCTGCACGAAGTTCATGTGGGAGGAAAAAGTAGGTCACTAGGTCGTGGTGAGTCTTTAAATCTGGCTTGTCATACAATATATCCTTAAATGAAATAACATTAATTGCACAGGCGACGGTCAAATCTAGGCCTCAGACGGATAATTTTAACAAAAAGCCTATTTTGAAAAGCATATAATCACAGATGTAAAGAAAGTATTTTTGATATAAACAGTAGTTTGCAATTGCCCAATGTAAATGGATAAGTTTCTTTGGTTGTGGATGTCGACACAAGTTTTCGGGGAAAATATGGAAAGGGTTCGACAGGAGAATGTAGAATCTACAATTGTTTGATCAAGTGGTAGAGATAGATATTCCTGTTTTTCCGGAGGCTGGTAGCGGGGGCTTGTCTAAAATAGCGTGCACACTATAGTTCTTGCCTACATGTCTAGCAAGAGTAGCCTATAAACTTGTCCAAACACGTCACGTGCCGGGGATAAACAGCGTGTTCTTAAGTAACGTCCCTATTAACTAGAATAGAAAAAAAATATTGTCCTCATAAACATACACATAATGCGACAACAACATAATGCTTGAAAATAAAATGTTCTAAAGGCAAATGCCTGCCTGTGAAAGACAGCTCTAGGGACAGCGATCAGCTGCTTATAAATGCAGAACAGAATCTACATGGCTAGACACGCAAGTGTGTGGCCCATGTTGTCTGTTTTAACTATCTGCGACGTAAAATGAGAAATATCTTTACCGTTACATCGGTTTCTCACTCCTTACTGTCCCTCAGGTCTCACACTAACAGGCATGTAATATCATAGTCCAAATAATAGGACGTTTCGGGACAGCGTGAGAACTTCTGACTGTCGCTGTCTCTGATGACAACTACAAAATATCAGATCATAAAATAAGTCATCCCGATAAGCCAAATGAGTAAGGCTAGTAATATTAGTGTTGACAACCTCCTCCCCCGCACCTCCACCCATTTTGAAATCGCTTCTATTCCAATCAACTCTTTTCGGCAACATCCTGTTAAACGCCTCTCTATTCATAGAATGGACAAAAATGATAAATTTTCATACTTTTATCTTTGAATTAACAACTATGTTTATTCCGACGAAGTGAAGTCCATCGTAGGCCGTTTTGGTTAGAGAACACCAATTGTTTTCACATAAACTTACATTAAAACATTATGGCGCGTATGGCCTTCCGTAAATCGAAACATGTATATCTAATTACATGTCTTTTCAAGAACTGTCTTAGTTCTGCTAAGGTATCGGACGACAAACATGAAATGAATAATGGTATACTTTAAGTAATTTTCGTGAGAATGAGATGATCTTCCTGTTTACATCGTTATCATGGCGGCCGGGAGAAATTTTGTTTGAAAAAATGTTTTTCGATACACATAAAATGTAGCAAATTTTGTCAAAATGTATAATGAAATACTGTAAATGCAGTCAAATCTCAATTTTGAAAAAAAAAAAAATCCCTTCTTAGCTTTGTTTACACGATTGACCAATCAGAACGCACAGACGTAACCTTATTCCCAGGTATACACACAAAGAAACATACATAAAATAGAAATGGTGCAAAGAAGAGCAGCCAGGTGGGGAAAGGGTCAGTATTCATATTATGATAGTGTAACAAACATGTTAAATGATCTCAGTTGGCAGACACTCGAGGACAGGCGGACAATTGCTAGACTTTTCATGTTTTACAAAATCGTTCATGGTTACGTAGCTATTCCAATCCCTCCGTATCTAGTACAGCCATTGAGACGAACACGTCATATGCACGACCACTCCCTTAGGCAGATCCATACAAACATTAATGTTTTTAAGTTCTCTTTCTTTCCATACACCGTTACCCTATGGAATCAACTGCCACCCCTGATCGTTAATCAGCCTGACCCTGAACATTTCAGACATGCTGTTGACGCATCCCACTACTATTAAGTGGCTACACCCTGTTTTTATCCTGATTTTGCTCTTGTAAATACAGTTTTATCTTGCACTATCTTCCTTTTGACATCTTACTGTCATTCTTTTAACTTTTATTCTGGCACAGACTCGCACCTGCTAGTTAATATACCCGAAAGGGGCGTCAAGCAGTATACATACATACATACATACACTTACCTCATTCCCTGTAAATGCCCTTTAGACATACAGAAACTAAATAGGAAAATGGCGCGAAGAAATGGTAGTCGCATAATGGCATATCAGCTTTTTTTTTTTTTTTTAGCTCTGTAGGACTATTTTCCTTACTTTCTTTGTATTGTTTTTGTTGTTGAAATCACATGACGTATCTATGCTTGAATGTAGGTAGAATTTTTATAATGAAATGATAACATGACAGAATTTGTCATGGAAACTTATATCATGCATCACCACTACAATTTGGGGTCTCATTTTTAGCTGATTTTGCAGTTTGTCTGTTTGACTGAAAAAAATGTTCTTGCATCAAATATGACCCCCACTTTTCTTTTGCTTTTTATTCAGCAATGACAATATTCTTAAAAAAAATGTAAGTTACAAACATTTAAAATGGGTCCTGATGTGTCTGCGCCCATTGGAAATATGTCAATTTTATATAGAGGCATACAGACACTAAATAGAAATAATGGCGGATACAAATAGTCCTCAGTTTTTTTTTGCTCTGTAGAGCTATTTTCCTTATTTTCTTTGCAATTGTTTTGCTAAAATCACATGACAGATCTATGCTTGACATGTAGGTAACATTTTCATAATGAAATAACAACATGACAAAATTTTTAATGGAAACTTAGATCATACACCACCAGTATAATTTGGGGTCTCGTTGTTTAGCTGATTTT
This sequence comes from Mercenaria mercenaria, assembly GCF_021730395.1. Classification (NCBI taxonomy): domain Eukaryota; kingdom Metazoa; phylum Mollusca; class Bivalvia; order Venerida; family Veneridae; genus Mercenaria; species Mercenaria mercenaria. The sequence goes on along the minus strand of NC_069376.1, from coordinate 18,460,436 downwards.
GCAGTTTGTGTGTTTGACTGAAATTATTTTTCTTGCATCAAACATGGCCCCAACTTTTCTTTTGATTTTTATTTAGCACTGACAATATTCTTCAAGAAAATGTAAGTTACAGAAATTTAAAATGGGTCCTGATGTGTTCTGCGGTCATTGGAAATAGGTCAATTTTATATAGAATAAAGAACAACAACTATTTAGTGTGTTATAACCTATAAGATGACATTGGTAAAAACTGAAATCTGGCAAGATGGTGGAAATGGGCTACTTTGATAAGAATTTGATAGAAAGTGACAAATTAATTGCAATTTTGTTGAAAATGAGGATAAAACCCAAAAATATCACATTTTCACTGTTTTTAGTGTATTTTTTTTCAAAAACTGCATATATATAGGCTACTGATTGCTATTTTCTGGCCATTAGAGGTAAAAGTGAACATATTTAACAGTTTAAATGTGTAATTTGCATGCAGATCACAGTAGAAAATGTCAAAACAGGGCAAAACAAGGCTGCATTTAGGGTAACTGCTTCAAAATTATGTCGCGACAGCTATTTTTGACAAAATCTGACGCTTTGTTTTATGGTATTGAAAATGACGTAAAACCTTGGAAACTGTTGATATCAAGTTAAAACCTTGTATTTGTTCATGCATTTGGGTTTCTTGTACATTTCAAATGAAACTGGCATAGTGTCAGAGAAAAAAGTTTTTCTTATAGGCATACTGACACTAAATAGAAAAATGGCGCAAAAAAAATGGTAGTCGCATAATGGCTGATACAAATAGTCCTCAGTTTTTTTGCTCTGTAGAGCTATTTTCCTTATTTTCTTTGCAATTTTTTTGCTAAAATCACATGACAGATCTATGCTTGACATGTAGCAAAGAACTAAAAATACATTATTTATTTTTATAGTTCTTTGCATGTAGGTAACATTTTCATAATGAAATAACAACATGACAAAATTTTTCATAGAAACTTGGATCATACTCCACCAGTATAATTTGGGGTCTCATTTTTTTAGCTGATTTTGCAGTTTGTGTGTTTGACTGAAATTATTTTTCTTGCATCAAACATGACCCCTACTTTTCTTTTGATTTTTAGTTAGCACTGACAATATTCTTCAAGAAAATGTAAGTTACAGAAATCTAAAATGGGTTCTGATGTGTTCTGCGGTCATTGGAAATAGGTCAATTTTATATAGAATAATGAACAACAACTATTTAGTGTGTTATAACCTATAGAATAAAGAACAGCTTTTAGTGTGTTGTAACCTGTACTTTTTTGAATTGGTGGTCTCTGACCTTTTAAAAAAATCGTAACAGGGGAAGCAACTCATATTATGTCAACTCCGGACATTTCTCATATTTCAAGCGACGATTTTAGTCACATTTACGAACCAGCCGAAGATTCCTTTCTGTTTTTGGATGCAATAGAAAATGAACTACCTACCCTGAAAACATTACGGTGAATGTAATTTTACTTCGGTCTTCCGACAAGCGATTTTACTAGTATAGTAATCGGATAGAGGCAAGACATACACTTTTCGGACACATGTTGTTTTTCTTGGCTTTTTTTGCGGCTACCTATAATAGTAACCCTTATCTTGACAGGTACGTCATTTGAATTGTGAAAGGAAGGGTTTCTGTTACTTGTAGCATAACAGTCATTCTGGTTATTTTTCTCTTTCGCATTATGTTCATGCTGATCAAAGAAGTAAAAAATACACAGAAAGGCAACTGGCTGTAATCTCGCGTGATCTCGTGTCAGAGCGTGAATCGGCGTTATTTTAGTAAAAACAAACATCGGCGAGCATGGAGTTACAATTTGTACCTTTAAAATTACATTTAAGATAGATGTTAGCTTCTAAAACAACATTAGTTTAATGTGAAATAGTCTTAAGACACAGAGTACACGTTTCTTACCATCAAAAGAAGCGTGGTTATACGGTGATAATTAATTTACCGATGAATAATTGCTTTTGCGTACAAAATGGCGCGTGGAGAACGCGTCACTTCCGTTAAAGGAGATCTCATTCAGTTGTCACGTTTGTTTGGCGAGATTTGTTCTAAATGCCTTTCAAGTTGCCGATCTATTTATTTTTATAGCTCTTTGTGCTGATTGATATCCTTACCGAATTACCGAATGACGGGCATGTTGCGTTCTAGCTAAAAAAAATTCAGCTCAGAGATGTTTATATGCCATTACAGATCTCTGAGCTGAAATGTATCCCATACTGAAACCACAGGAGTCTGAAATTCTATCAGTAAGACCATGTAGAAGTCTTATCTTTACAAAAAATACCCCCTATATATATAAATAGACTCCTGTGCTGAAACCTAACCAGGAATCGTGCCAGAAGTCTTGTCGCGCTATAATTTCATCAAATGGAAGGCAATAAACTCACCTTTTACTTTAAAATGTTTCTAATCCAATTTTATTTTGATCTGGCATAAAATAATCCTTGCAACATAATTTGAACACAAGTTATACACACAAGTTTCAAATTGGTACCCCAGTCTGCAATATTTTGTCCTCCATTGTAGTTGTCACCTGATCAGGGTACTTTTCATTCGAAAACCAATACTTTACTAGGCGGTATAAAATCGTTATATATTGACCTTTTCTGAGAGCTTAAACCTTCTAAGGTATGTTTCTTTATGAATTTTATTGAAAATGGCTATGTTTATGATTAAAATAAATTCATAAATAGGTGAAATTTTGATATTGATTTTCAAAAATAACCACATCCTCTGAACTGTTGCATGATGTCATCAGTTTCTCACAAGAGACTGTGTGAGATGTTGCGGTTTGATACTGGTTAGTTAACCAAATGGGGTTTCGCCATAACTTAATGGACACAACCATCAGAAAATAAAAACAGCATCAGTTAAGTTATGGTAGCCAGAACTAGTTGCGTTCCTATGTTTAGTATAAGGTATATCGCCGTTAAGACTTATTTTGTTCGCTTTATGTTTCAAAATAGAACTTTAAGCTGAGTAAAAGGCAAGCATTTGTCATAGAACTTACAGGACATTTTGAATCAGTTAGAATTACACAGGGAACCGATACTGGTTCCATAGAACAGCATGCTTAGAGAGCTGGTACCATTCTCTAGCTCTACTGCCATGATTGTTTCTTTGAAATCAGTTGAAAAAAGGTCATAGAATTTGAGAAATATATATAACAGTTAACCTTAATATGGAATCGGCCTGAAAAATAGCTCCTGAAGTAACAGTTCTTACAGGTATTCACAGGAAGGTCCTGCCATATACCTTTAGCTTGCTAGTTACATGATGGACCTACCTGAACCAAGGTTACATGTAGCTGGGATACCTTTTGTATTTTGAGTGATAAAGCAGAATCTAAGACATTTTATTATCGACATGAACGGTCGTCTTGATTTATACACTTGATATTTTTCGATATATTCCTGTAACTTGTTTTATTCATTTTAGGCCACAGATATGTCTGGAGATTGGAGCTGGGTCTGGTATAGTTTCAACATTCTTGGCAAAAGAGATAGGATTTCCTATATTCTGCATGTAAGAATTACATAATGATTTACAAAGGCTATGGTGAGCAGTCCACCTTGTTCAAAGTTTTAGTGCACTTGCTCTAGTTTCCTCAGATATGCCCTGTTTCATTATCGAGCATGGGAATAGTCAAACTTGCTGTCTTCGCTGACAGCGCTTGTTTGCACGCCTGCTAACCAGAATCAGAATTTCAAAGTGAAACAGAATACTGTAGATTGGAGTAGATTTATGAGGGTTTTATATTTTAAGCTCAACTATTCGAAGAATAGTCTAGCTATTCTACTCACCCTGGCATCGGCGTCGGTGTCACACCTTGGTTAAGTTTTTGCATGCAAGTACATACAGCTAACATTTAAAGGCATATAGCTTTGAAACTTATTTATTCTTTTTCTAGGTCAATTACCAACCTCACTGGGTCAGGTTCCATAACTCTAACATGTATTTTGAGCAAATTATGCCCCTTTTGGACTTAGAAAATTCTGTTTTACATGCAAGTTACTATCTCCAAAACTAATGCAGATATTGAAGTGAAACTTCACGTGTGTCTTCGGGGTTATAAAACTAGTTGATAGCACCAAGTCCCATAACTCTGACCTTCATTTTGGCCAAATTATGCCCCCTTTTGGACTTAGAAAATTCTGGTTAAAGTTTTGCGTGCAAGTACATACAGCTATTACTAAAAGGCATATAGATTTGAAACTTATTTTTTCTTTTTCTAGATCAATTACCTACCTCACTGGGTCAAGTCCCATAACTCTGACAGGTATTTTGAGCAAATTATGCCCCCTTTTGGACTTAGAAAATCCTGGTTAAAGTTTTACATGCAAGTTACTATCTCCTAAACTAATGCAGATATTGAATTGAAACTCAACATGTTTCTTCGGGGTTATAAAAATAGTTGTTTCTTCGGGGTTATAAAAATAGTTGATAGTATCAAGTCCCATAACTCTGACCTTCATTTTAGCCGAATTATTCCCCCTTTGGACTTAATAAAATCCTGGTTAAAGTTTTGCGTGCAAGTACATACAGCTATTACTTAAAGGCATATAGATTTGAAACTTACTTTTTCATTTTCTAGATCAATTATCAGCCTCACTGGGTCAAGTCCTGTGACATGTATTTTTGGCAAATTATGTCCCCTTTTGGACTTAAAAAATTCTGGTTAAAGTTTTACATGCAAGTTGCTATCTCCAAAACTAATGCAGATATGGAATTGAAACCTTACATGTTTATTCGGGGTTATAAAACTAGTTGATAGCATCAAGTCCCATAACTCTGATATGCATTTTGGTCAAATTATGTCCCTTTTCGAACTTAAAACTCTTTTGATATTTAACATTTTGGGTAATATTTTCCTGCTTCTGGGACAATATTTCGAATGGTCGAGCTTGGTTGTCTTACGGACAGCTCTTGTATAACCTGTTTTAGTTATAAAATAGAGTTAACTCTAGTAAGTTATTCCAAAAAAGTCTTTTTGCTGTTCTCACAAAGTGACCTTTAAAGTGAAATTAGTAGCAAACTGTGGTTAATCAAATTCTCTTTTAGTCTGAACATGACCTGATAAGCGTAATGGGATATTAAGCGTTTTATAGCTTTAAAACGTTTGCGTAAAACTTTATCAGCCTTGTGTAAAAATTTTTTACTGCATCGCTGGAAAGATAAAAGGTCAAGGATTCAGGAAATAATTGCATTAGTCTCATTCATAATGAGGAATTGGCACAGGAGGGCTTTGTAATATTTTATGATAACTGAAACAAGTTATGAAAGTTTAAGCAATAACTCAGATGTGTTATAAACTGCGATAACTTGAAACAGTTACACCCTCGACTGAAAATAAAAAGAATACATATCAGTATCAGGGTGAGGTAATAATTCTTTGCTGCAAATAAAGATTATATGCAAAAAACGACCACTTAATAAAGTCTTCTCTTTTCCCAAAATCGTTTCTAAAGCTTGTTTTATAATTACAGATGCACTGATATAAATCCCCGAGCTGTGTCAATAACCAAGACAACAGGACTGAAGAATAATGTCAGTTTAGAGCCAATCCGAACAGATCTGGTAGATAATTTGACTTTTTTTGTTTTAAATAAATTTATCTCCTTTAATTAATGTGCTGCTTGAAAATAAATTCCAAGAGTTATTGCTCTTGACCTGTAAGTAAGCTTTTGAAATTTCTGATGCATTTAACATGTTTAAGAAATATTAAAATGTAAACAACTTAGCATGTTAGAAGTTAAATAGAACTACTTTGAAGTCATTAATTTTTGTGGGGAACTAATTTTTCATGGATTTCATGGTTAAGTCAATACCTGAAATTAAATCCTAATACACATACAAACTTCCTTTCATTTTATCTTCAGAAGTTGAAATCTTAATTTAAATCCTATTTCAACATTACATGAATGGGAACTTTTACTAAGTCTAGTTCATTTGGATTTAATTTTATGGATCACTCAACCACGAAATCCATGAAAACTAGTCCCCATGGAATATTAAAGATTTCACAGTAATTTCCACTGTTTGTATCTAAATTTTAGCCCTTTTATTTTTTACCAACTATTTTTAGTGTGATTGTTTCAAAGTTATTTTTGGGGATGACCATGCTGGATCCAGATGGGATGAGAAAAGGGCCTCCATAGCCGAGTGGTTAAGGTTAATGATTTCAGATCACTTTCCCCCATTTCTGTGAGTTGGAAACTTTTCTTCGGAGTGTAGAATTATTTCATGAGAGGCAGCCTTACAGCTGAATTATGGGTCTGTAGTTCTACCCAAGTGCTTGATAATGCCTGAAATATTGCCCAAGAGGGTCACCTTGGGAGGGGCACCTTGGGGGTCTTTGTCCCCCACCAGAAGCTGGAAAGCCGCGATATGACCTGTAATTGTATCAGTATGATGTTAAACGCAACAAAAACTAAAAAAAAGGATTGGAAGAAATTGTGATGGCACCCTAGTAGGACTCACTCCTTCAGCTTTACTGTCTACAAACACCACAAATCACCTGCAAACAGTTGAAGGCAGAAGGTAAAAAAAGTAATAGGATATAAATGTAGAAAATGGAAAATTAACGTACAATGAGTTTTTGTGTCTTGTACTGTATACTATATATTATATTGCAGGTAAGCGGTTTAGCTGAGAGACTAAGGAAGCGGGCCGATGTTTTACTATTCAATCCACCATATGTCGTTACTCCAAGTCAAGAGGTCAGTAAAAATCAGTGGTTCAGACAAAAACAGTTTAAATAAAACCATCTTATCATCTAATTTCTTGGGCATAAAATCTCGTTTGGCTGGGGATATGTATTTGTGGATGTAAATTATAACATGGCATGACTTTTTTATTAGTTAAATGAAAGGAGAAAGTCTTGTGTTGTATATTCTGTAATAAACCATAGATGATGTGCAAACTGGTGTTGGAACAGTATGACATCAGTTATGACGACAGATAGCCTCATGATGCCAAATTCATTACTATCAGATAAAGTTCTGCATGATTTTCATCATGATGTTTTAATGAGCATATTATAATGAAAATTATCAATGCCATCTTGTGGTTTATTATCTGATTTACCACAGGTCCTCATTCCAGATGCTTGGATATTTAACCTCTCAGGCTCTCGGAACCATTGTAAATCAGAAGATAAACCATGCAATAGCATTGAATATTTAATAAATAAAGGTCAAAGTAATGCAGCCCGTTTTTAGCTTGACTATTCGAAGAATAGGGGAGCTATCCTACTCGACCCAGCGTCGGCGTCGGTGTGAGCGTTAGCGTGAGCTCGACACAAATGTTAAAAGTTTGTGTACCACCCCAAATATTTTCAAAGTCCATTGAGATATTGCTTTGATATTTCGCATACTTGTTTACCATCATGACCCCAGTCTGTAAAAAGGAGGAGGCAACTCTATCAAGCTTTTTGACTGAATTATGGCCCCTTTTCGGCTTAGAATAAATGTTAAAGTTTGCGTACCACCCTAAATATTTTCAAAGTCCATTGAGATATTGCTTTTATATTTTGCATACTTGTTTACCATCATGACCCCAGTCTGTAGAAAGGAGGCAACTCTATCAAGCTTTGACTGAATTATGGCCCCTTTTCGACTTAGGATATGCTTATTGTACAACATAATGTTAAAGTTTTACTCATAGCTTATATTATACTATCAAGCACTGAGAATAGTCGAGCGTGCTGTCCACTGACAGCTCTTGTTCTGATATCCTTGTGTGAGCTATGTCTTCTTTATCTGTTAGAAGAATCATTCTTGTATGACTCACAAATTGTATTGCTCACAAACTGTATGTTATTTGTGGCAGGTGTAGATGTTAGTTTGACTATTTGTAGAATAGTCCAGGTACAAGTCAGGGCTATTCTACTCGCCCAGGCATCAGCATCACACCTTGGTTAAAGTTTTGCATGCAAGTACGTATAGCTATCATTTAAAGGCATGTAGGTTTGAACTTATTTTTATACGCCCGTTTGAAAAACGGGACGTATTATGGGAACGCCCCTGGCGGGCGGGCGGGCGGGCGGGTTGGCGGGCGGGCGGGCGGGCGGCGTCCACAGACCTTGTCCGGAGCATATCTTCTACATGCATGAAGGGATTTTGATGAAACTTGGCACAGTTGTTCACCATCATGAGACGGAGTGTCATGCGCAAGAACCAGGTCCCTAGGTCTAAGGTCAAGGTCACACTTAGAGGTCAAAGGTCAAATTCAAGAATGACTTTGTCCGGAGCATATCTTCTTCATGCATAGAGGGATTTTGATGAAAGTTGGCACAATTGTTCATCATCATGAGAAGGAGTGTCATGCGCAAGAACCAGGTCCCTAGGTCTAAGGTGAAGGTCACACTTAGAGGTCAAAGGATACAAGAATGAAAACTTTGTCCGGAGCATTTCTTCTTCATGCATGGAGGGATTTTGATATAACTTGGCACAAATGTTCACCACCATGAGGCGGAGTGTCATGCGCAAGAACCAGGTCTCTAGGTCTAAGGTCAAGGTCACACTTAGAGGTCAAAGGATACAAGAATGAAAACCTTGTCCGGAGCATTTCTTCTTCATGCATAGAGGGATTTTGATATAACTTGGCACAAATGTTCACCACCACGAGACGTAGTGTCATGCGCAAGAACCAGGTCCCTAGGTCTAAGGTCAAGGTCACACTTAGAGGCCAAAGGTCAGATACAAGAATGACTTTGTCCGAAGCATTTCTTCTTCATGCATGGAGGGATTTTGATGTAACTTGACACAATTATACATCATCATGAGACGAAGTGTCATGTGCAGTTCCCTTCTTTAGAATTACTGCCTTTTGTTGTTACTATAAATAGCTTATATTGTAAGTTTTTCATTACTAGTCGTAGGGAAAAATCGAGACCACTTTTCTGTAGTACAACATGCATGCTACATCCAATTTTGAGGTGTATTTTGACCAGTCTCTACCTGGTAAAGATTTTTGTGAGGACTTACATTTTTTTTTTTTTTTTTTTTTTTTTTTAAGATTAACTTCCCTTAGTTGTTACTATAAATAACTTATATTGTAACTTTTTTATAATTGAGCGTAGGGAAAAACCAAGACCACTTTTCTGTGGTACAACATAGATGTTACTTTCCAATTTTAGGTGTATTTTAAGGTATCTCTACCTGGTAAGGAGTTTTTTTGTGGACTAAGAAAAACAAAACACTTAGTTATTACAAAAATTACCACAAAATTAAAATTGCATTTGCAAATACAGGTGCTAGAGTAAAGAAATTTGCTGTGACGGGCGTATATTGTGACATTCTTGCACTCTTGTTTCTTTTTTAGGTCCCCTTTTTGAACTTAAAGTTATAGTTTTGTATGCAAGTTACTGTCTCCAAAACGAATGCAGATTCAGAATTGAAACTCTATGGACATTTTAACATTTAGGGGGATATTCCAGCTTCTGGATAGTCAAGCATTGGCTGTCTTACAGACCGCTCTTGTTTCTTCTGTGGTCTCCCCAAGTGCCGAAAATTATACCCTGACAAGTACCTTGGGGATAAATTATATCAAACAGGTATGTAGGGGTCTTTCTCCACAAGTAAAGCTGAAATATCAAGTATATGACGTAAGCTTTTCATGAGACTTTGTCTTAAAACAGTTGAAATTTAATATTTTTACAGGTAGGCAGTAATGGTATTGAGGCGTCATGGGCAGGTGGGGAAGATGGACGGGAGGTTATAAACAGAGTTCTCCCCCTTGTTCCACAGTTACTGTCAGACACAGGCATTTTCTATATGGTTGTTATTAAGGAAAACAAACCAGGTATATTTGTTCACATCAAACCCTGTTGTAAAACAGGCATATAAAATCCTAATAATCCTTACTTCGTCTGAGTTTGCATTACATAGCCGGTTCAGTGGTGCCCTAACATTACGTAGCAGGATTATCCATGTCCTAACATTACATAGCAGTATTATCCATTTCCTTACATTACATAGCAGGATCATCCATGTCCTAACATTACATAGCAGGATCATCCATGTCCAAACATTACATAGCAGGATCATCCATTTCCTTACATTACATAGCAGGATCATCCATGTCCAAACATTACATAGCAGGATCATCCCTGTCCAAACATTACATAGCAGGATCATCCATGTCCTAACATTACATAGTAGGATCATATATGTCCAAACATTACATAGTAGGTTCATCCCTGTCCTAACATTACATAGTAGGATCATCCCTGTCCTAACATTACATAGTAGGATCATCCATGTCCTAACATTACATAGTAGGATCATACATGTCCAAACATTATATAGTAGGATCATCCCTGTCCTAACATTACATCATAGGATCATCCCTGTCCTAACATTACATAGCAGGATCATCCCTGTCCTAACATTACATAGTAGGATCATCCCTGTCCTAACATTACATAGTAGGATCATCCCTGTCCAAACATTACATAGTAGGATCATCCCTGCCCTAACATTACATAGTAGGATCATCCCTGTCCTAACATTACATAGTAGGATCATCCCTGTCCTAACATTACATAGTAGGATCATATATGTCCTAACATTACATAGTAGGATCATCCCTGTCCTAACATTACATAGTAGGATCATCCCTGTCCTAACATTACATAGCAGGATCATCCCTGTCCTAACATTACATAGCAGGATCATCCCTGTCCTAACATTACATAGCAGGATCATCCCTGTCCTAACATTACATAGCAGGATCATACATAGCAGGATCAGCCCTGTCCTAACATTACATAGCAGGATCATCCCTGTCCTAACATTACATAGTAGGATCATCCCTGTCCTAACATTACATAGCAGGATCATCCCTGTCCTAACATTACATAGCAGGATCATCCCTGTCCTAACATTACATAGCAGGATCATCCATGTCCTAACATTACATAGCAGGATCATCCCTGTCCTGACATTACATAGCAGGATCATACATAGCAGGATCATCCCTGTCCTAACATTACATAGCAGGATCATCCCTGTCCAAACATTACATAGCAGGATCATCCCTGTCCTAACATTACATAGCAGGATCATCCCTGTCCAAACATTACATAGCAGGATCATCCCTGTCCAAACATTACACAGCAGGATCATCCCTGTCCTAACATTACACAGCAGGATCATCCCTGTCCTAACATTACATAGCAGGATCATACATAGCAGGATCATCCCTGTCCTTACATTACATAGCTGGATCATCCCTGTCCTAACATTACATAGCAGGATCATCCCTGTCCTAACATTACATAGCAGGATCATCCATGTCCAAACATTACATAGCAGGATCATCCATGTCCAAACATTACATAGCAGGATCATCCCTGTCCTAACATTACACAGCAGGATCATCCCTGTCCTAACATTACATAGCAGGATCATCCCTGTCCTAACATTACATAGCAGGATCATCCCTGTCCTAACATTACACAGCAGGATCATCCCTGTCCTAACATTACACAGCTGGATCATCCCTGTCCTAACATTACACAGCAGGATCATCCCTGTCCTAACATTACATAGCAGGATCATCCCTGTCCAAACATTACATAGCAGGATCATCCCTGTCCTAACATTACATAGCAGGATCATCCATGTCCTAACAGTACATAGCAGGATCATCCATGTCCTTACATTACATAGCAGGATCAGCCATTTCCTTATATTACATAGCAGGATCATCCATACCCAAACATTACATAGCAGGATCACCCATTTCCTTACATAACATAGTAGGATCATCCATGTCCAAACATTACATAGCAGGATCATCCATGTCCTAAAATTACATAGCAGAGTCGGCCATGTCCTAACATTACATAGCAGGGCCATCCATGCCCTTAAATTACACAGCTGGTTCAATGGTGTCCTAACATTACATAGCAGGATCATCCATTTCCTTACATTACACAGCTGGTTCAATGGTGTCCTAACATTACAGAGCAGGGCCATCCATGCCCTTAAATTACACAGCTGGTTCAATGGTGTCCTAACATTACATAGCAGGATCATCCATTTCCTTACATTACATAGCAGGATCATCAATGTCCAAACATTACAGAGTAGGACCATCCATGTCCTAACATTACATAGCATGGACATCCATGTCCTAATATTACATAACTGGTTCAATGGTGTTTTAACATTACATAGCAGGATCATCAGTTTCCTAACATTACATAGCATAGACATCCATGTCCTAGTATTACATAGCAGGATCATCCATGTCCTAACATTACATAGTAGGATCATCAGTGTCCTAACATTATATAGCAGGATCATCCATGTCCTAACATTACATAGTAGGTTCAGTGCTGTCCTAGAATTACATAGCAGGGTCATCTTTAAACTATGGACAAATTTTTTACGAGAATTTTTAATAGATTTAAAAAAAATGTAAATTAGATGAAATTTCAATGAATATTCAAATTTGTGGGAAAATGTACAAGCAAATAGTTTACCAGTTGAGATGAGTTATAAGGTTTTGATTATTTTCTGTATTTTTCAGAGGAGATTGGATCCATACTGGGGACTGCAGGTTTAACAATGACTACAGTACTGTCTAGGAGGAGTGGACCAGAATTCTTGTCGGTGCTAAAATTTACACGATAGCAATATGGGTATCAGGGTAATAAGATAGGAAAGTGGTGGTAAAGCCTCTAAAGCAAATGAGCAAAGAGGAGACAGCTCAATATTATGAACATGACATAATGTCAGCAGAGACAAGAGATATCTGCCACCAGCAAGATGTGATATCCATAAAAACAAGATAGCTCTGTATCTCTAACAAGACATAATGTCAGCAAGAAGAAGATAGCTCAGTATCACTGACAAGACATAATGTCAGCAAAAACAAGATTGCTCTCTATCTCTAACAAGACATAATGTCAGCAAAAAGAAGATAGCTCTGTATCACTGACAAGACATAACAAGATGTCTCTGTATGTATCTCTAACAAGACATAATGTCAGCAAAAACAAGATAGCTCTGTATCACTGACAAGACATGATAATGTCAGCAAAATAGCTGTGTATCACTAATAAGACAGAGAGTTGGCTAAACAAGATAGCTCTGTATCTTAGACAAGACATAATGTCAGCAAAAACAAGACAGCTATATATAATCAACAAGGCATTGAATCAACAAAAACGATAGTTCAGTGCTACCAATATGACATATATATATATTTATGGCATGTGAGATCAAATATGTTATCGGGGTATTATACAAAACATCTGCTAGAATAATATAAAAATGTGATAGCGTAATGTCAGATTTAGAAAAATTACTGGTCAAAATTATTAGATATAAACCACGGACAACTTTGGAGCCTTTGGGAATGCTGCTTTTGTCTCAAATAGTCAAAATTTAAAGAAATGGCTGAAATGTACTATGAAAAATACCCCATCAAAATCAGTTTTGACAATAAGTTCAAATTTGTCAAGATACATGTATTTTGAAAATTAAAAAAGAGACTTTATGTTACCACCATTAGAGTTCTTTAAAATGATTTATAATATCAATGAAATTATCTCGTATTTACAGAGAAATTTAAGAAAAGCCTAGTTATAGAAAATATGGATTGTACAGTAGAGTTATATTATCAGATTCATTAAAGAACAATTTGTCACATGTTTTGATGACTTCCCATATAGCTTCTGTCAGAGCAGGATTTAATTTTGTACAACAGCTGTGACTGAATAAAACTGTATAATCAAGTCATGAATCTATTTCTTGGTGAAGAAAAAAAACAAATATCTTTTTAACCTTTACCCTGCTAAATTTCTAAAATGGACTGATCAGTCATTCAATTTTGGCAATACCATTTATTATTGGAAGGGGTGTTCACTGAAAATTTGCTGACTGAATAGCAACCACTGATGAACCACTTGGCCTATCTTTACCCTTACCCTGCTAAATTTCTTTGATGAACTTTTCCATCTTTCTTTTGGGACTGTACCATTCACTGTTAAAAGGGGTGTATACCAAAAAGATACTGACTAAATAGCGACCAGTGCAGACCTTGATCAGCCTGCACAGATGTGCATGCTAATCTTGGTCTGCACTGGTCGTAAAGGCAGAATAACTTGCCGCCAGCAGGCTAAAGGTTGCAGAAGGTAATTTAAAGATTGCTTTGCTTGTAATTTATCATGAATCAAAATAAAGCTTTACAAAAATAAAGTTTAATTGCTCTTTTAGCTCACCTGTCACGAAGTGACAAGGTGAGCTATTGTGACCGCTTGATGTCCGTCGTCAGTCGTGCGTAATGCGTCGTCAGTCGTGCGTTGTCCGTCAACATTTCTAAAAAAAATCTTCTTGAAAACCACTGGGCAGAATTACACCAAACTTCACAGGAATGATCCTTGGGTGGCCCCCTTTCAAAATTGTTCAAAGAATTGAATTCCATGCAGAACTCTGGTTGCCATGGCAACCGAAAGGAACAACTTTAAAAATCTTCTTCTCAAAAACCAGAAGCCCTAGAGCTTAGATATTCGGTGTGAAGCATTGCCTAGTAGACCTCTACCAAGTTTGTTCAAATCATGACCCCGGGGTCAAAATTTACCCCGCCCCAGGGGTCACTTGATTTTAAATAGGAAAATCTTAAAAAATCTTCTTCTCAAAAACCAGAAGCCCTAGAGCTTAGATATTTGACATGTTGCATTGACTAGTGGACCTCTACTAAAGTTGTTCAAATCATGACCCCGGGGTCAAAATTTACCCCGCCCTAGGGGTCACTTGATTTTACATAGATTTCTATAGGAAAATCTTCAAAAAAATTTAAGACGTAAACCAGAAGGCCTAGAGCTTAGATATATGACATGTAGCATTTTCAAATCATGACCCTCGGGGTCAAATTGACCCTGCCCCATGGGGTTACTTGATTGTACATAGAAAAGTCTTCAAAATTTTCTAAAAATAAACCAGGTGGCATAGAGCTTAGATATTTGACATGTAGCATTGCCTAGTGGACCTCTACAAAATTTGTTCAATTCTTGACCCCCAGGGTCAAATTGACCCCGCCCCAGGGGTTACTTGATTGTACATAGGGAAATCTTCATAAATTGGCTAAATATTAACCATAAGGCCTAGATCTTAGATATTTGATATTAACATTGCCTAGTAGATTTCTACAAACTTTGTTCAAATCATGACCCTGGGGTAAAATTGGCCCTGCCCCAGGGGTTACTTGATTGTACATCGGAAAATCTTCCAAAAATTTTCTAAAAATCATCAGTTTGACATTTGAAACATGTAGCTCATATAATCTGATGTTTAACTCGACAAAAACTAAGAAATTGGTTCTGAGTCAAATAAAGTTTGCAAGGCTGCTTTTGCATACTGTCAGCATTTTCCTGTTAATGATTATTGACGAGTTAAGCTTATTATTGCAAAATATACGAGGGGCGTTCAATATGTAATGTTACTCTGTATGTAGTTCCGTAACCACTTGTTATTTTTAGATGCGGTTTTCGGCACATTATAGAGCAATGTATTGGCAACACAATGATATACAAATGATAAAAATTGGTAGATTCAAAGTTAAACTATAATCATTTGAGTGTGGTGTAATCGGGTATACTAGACAATTTTATGTCCAAAATATTGAGATTGTAATATGTAATTCCTTGAATATACTATTCAACAACTATAACTATAGTTAAATTTTTAGTTTAAACAGATAAAACAAATCATGATCTTCACAAAATCGTATGAAAATTAAAATAAAAAAGTTTATAACAGTTTTAAATTGAGTTTGTATATTTTTACTCGAAAAATTATAAGGTGAGTACAATAAGCCTCTGCAATTTTGTCAGGCGCGATAATCACCGTTTAAAAAATTCTTGTCTTTTAAGTTGATACTTTAAGTACCTTAATTCTCGATTGCAAAACTAGTTCTTGCAACTTTGATTAATCGTCCTCAACACCCATTCAAGATGGTATCAACTTCGAGTTTAGATTTTTTAGTTGCGTTGTAAAATTAAAAATGCAATAAATAGTTCAAAACAAACGCAAATGCATCACAAATTGCTGTACCTCGTAGAAAAATGATAGAATTTTGTGATTTTACAAGTTATTCTATTTTTCTGAGATTCTGGATGCCCAGGACAAACCAAAATTATAATAATGTTCTAGTATACCTGAGTACACCTCACTAAAATGATTATATTTTTACATTGAACCTGCCGATTTTTATAATTTATATATCATTGTGTTCCCAATAAATTGCTCTACAATGTGCCAAAAACCGCATCTAAAAATAACCAGTGGTTACGGAACTACATACGGAGTAACATTACATATTGAACGCCCCTCGTACACCCTGCTTTGTGGTGTATACACCCAGTAGCTGTGGCATCAAAACAAAACCTTATTTAGGGGTCTTTAGCCATCTGACTGGATGACTGCCGAGTTTGTTGGCTTTAAAACAATTGTCATCACCATGTTGACTTAAAACCTCGCTGAGTGATGTAGAATTCTTTCATGTGTGGAAGCCATCCAGTTAGCTTTAAGAATGTGAGTGATTTTTCCTAGGTGCCAGCCTGTGCCGAATAATGTCTGAAAGGCAGTCTAATCAGGACTAGTCATATGATCTTAATGTCACAACAGCAATATATTGTATTGAAATGCAATATCATTGCCCCCCGCCCCCACTCCCAAATTTTTTAAATTCATCAGAATTTGTGTCGTTCATAATCTCAAAACGTGTTTGACCAAGTGGTTCTGGGACGATCTATGTATGAAAAGAATTGAAACTACTGCCTTACACTTGCATGATCGTAAGAGGCGATTAATAGAGTCTTAACACTTGGTTTTGCTGTAACTCTGTGATTCCAGCAGGTATGCAAATTTTGATTCCATACCTCGTGTTTTTTTTTCCGATGTAAATGAAATGTGAAACCAAACTTTGCAGTCCTGTTCGGCGCCATATAACCTATATTGTGTTGTTGTGCCGTAAAACCCAAATAAATAAATAAATTGACCCAGTCAACAACCCTCAAAGGACACGGGATTTTTATTCAGCATTGAAAGTGGTGAACCTGTAGATTTGGGATCTTACACGACAAGACCAGAGATGGCCATTGACTTTGTCAAAAATAGGCATACAAAGGGCTAAAGTTGTGTCACATGTGTCTCAAAACGTATTTCGCCAGAATTATGAAACATTACAGGAATATTGCTCAGCATGTGAAGTTGTGCACCCAGGATTTAGTAGATATATTGCTCATCAAGACCAGTGTTAAAGGCCTTCGACTTAGTCAAAAATGTGTATAATAGGACATAGAAGTTTGTGTCGCACATATCTCAAAAACATCTGACCTCGAATCGCGGAACATCATAGGAATACTATGCAGCTTGGAAAATTGTGCACATAGGATTTCAGTTGAGCTACTCAATGCCGCTACGGCCCCCTTGTTTAAAGGTGTTTCTGTTACGCCAAACAATACCTTTTGAATAAAAGTAAGAGGATGCTGTAGACGGAGTTTGGTAAAGATACGCCAAGTGGTTTAGAAGTTTGTTTCAGTTTGAGCTATTGTAGTCCCTAAGGGGGAACCAGACGAAACCATCTGAGCAGAAGGAGAAAGTTTAATGCAAGGATGCTTCACACCAAAGTCCAAATTTAGGATGCTACTATTCTAAGTAACTTGTAGTCAGTGTTTTATTACACAATGGCCTCTATTTAAGATTCTCTCAATGAAGTTGCATGTTTGTAATTATTTCGTTAAGGAGAGAACCTTTTAAAATATATCATGTCAGAAATCTTTAACAGTATTTCAATCTGGATACCGACAGTTAATAATACAGTTTTATTTTGAGGGGGCATCCATCTAGGAATGCTGCTTTTCCTATTGGTTTTACCTTGCGACCATTGATTGTGACTTCTTGCGATATTCAAATGTGTCCTTTCCTGCAAGATTTTCCTCGAGATCTTGAAATCATGGAATGAGACCTTTGCTACTGGATTAACCTTGTGATCACTGAATGCGATTATTCTCTTTCCTATTGGATTTACCTTGTGATCACTGGATGCGATTATTGTCTTTCCTGTTGGATTTACCTTGTGACTACTGAATGTGAATATTGTCTTTCCTATTGGATTTACCTTGTGACCACTGAATGTGAATACTGTCTTTCCTATTGGATTTACCTTGTGACCACTGAATGTGATTATTGTCTTTCCTATTGGATTTACCTTGTGACCACTGAATGTGAATACTGTCTTTCCTATTGGATTTACCTTGTGATCACTGGATGTGATTATTGTCTTTCCTATTGGATTTACCTTGTGACCACTGAATGTGAATATTGTCTTTCCTATTGGATTTACCTTGTGACCACTGAATGTGAATAGAATGTGAATATTGTCTTTCCCATTGGATTTACCTTGTGATCACTGAATGCGAATATTGTTTTTCCTATTGGATTTACCTTGTGGTCACTGAATGCGATTATTGTCTTTCCTATTGGATTTACCTTGTGATCACTGAATGCAAATATTGTTTTTCCTATTGGATTTACCTTGTGATCACTGAATGCGATTATTGTCTTTCCCATTGCAGTTACCTTGTGATCACTGAATGCGATTATTGTCTTTCCCATTGGATTTACCTTGTGACCACTGAATGCGATTATTGTCTTTCCTATTGGATTTACCTTGTGATCACTGAGTGTGGTTATTGTCTTTCCCATTGGATTTACCTTGTGACCACTGAATGCGATTATTGTCTTTCCCATTGGATTTACCTTGTGATCACTGAGTGTGGTTGTTGTCTTTCCTATTAGATTTACCTTGTGATCACTGAGTGCGGTTATTGTCTTTCCTATTAGATTTCCCTTGTGATCACTGAGTGCGGTTATTGTCATTCCCATTGGATTTACCTTGTGACCACTGAATGCGATTATTGTCTTTCCGATTGGATTTACCTTGTGACCAGTGAATGCGAATATTGTCTTTCATATTGGATTTACCTTGTGATCACTGAATGCGAATATTGTTTTTCCTATTGAATTTACCTTGTGATCACTGAATGCGATTATTGTTTTTCCTATTGGATTTACCTTGTGATCACTGAATGCGATTATTGTTTTTCCTATTGGATTTACCTTGTGATCACTGAATGCGAATATTGTCTTTCATATTGGATTTACCTTGTGATCACTGAATGTGAATATTGTCTTTCATATTGGATTTACCTTGTGACCACTGAATGCGAATATTGTTTTTCATATTGGATTTACCTTGTGATCACTGAATGCGAATAGTCTTTCCTACTGGATTTACATTGTGATCACTGAAGGTGATTATTCCTTGCTGTATATTCGCTTTCCTTTTGGATTTATTGTAATCTAGGAATGTGGCTTTACCTGATATCTTGCTTTTATGTGCAAGATAGCTCACATGTTGGCCTTGAAGAACAAATTTCACACTGCGAAAGAACTACAAACAATAGCTTTATTCGAAATATATAAAAAGTATGATTACAGATACATAGTTATTATACATATACAAGTATTATTAATATGCTCATATAAATTTATACTACAAAATATATACATACACGCATACAGAAATCCTCCCCACACACTTCACTATCTCATATTCAGAGACTACAAAATGCCATTTCTGACTCGTAATTTCGTATATCTATGGTTTGTTTGTATATAATACAGTCGCATCTCGCGCAACATCCCTTGATACACCAGACGGTCAGTTCATATCATCATGACAAACAACAGAACCAAAACCAATCGTGTTGTCACCAATTATATTCCTAATACTGATGTTTTTGGATACACGGCCCGAGACTTGTGGCATATTGTATTGGCACAATTCACTACTTAGTCACAAACAAGAAAACAAGAGGTCCATGATAATCTTTTATAGCTCTCCTGATAGATCTATTTACATCTGGAAAATCTAAGAAATTACAAACTATGTTTGGTATTCTATTCATTGTTTTGAAGGAGTTGCAGATCTTAAAACACTTATGTGTTCTTTAGAACAATGTACAGTTCCTGCGAAACCTGGTTACATGTAAAAATTCTCATCAAGATTTCCTAGTGAACAAGAGACCACAGTGATCTTTGCGCCCACCACTGAGCCATTTTTGAATGTTCCAAATTTCAAGACTAGCTCAAGGTCAAATCAAGGTCAAATTTCATTTCAGTACACAACACTGTGCATGTGGTCCATGCATGTGGTCCAGATTTGAAAGCTGTAGCTTGAGAAATGTTAAAGTAGGTCAAAAGATAAATTTCAATGTCAAAGTTCATTTCGTTAAACAAAACTATGCATGTGCTTAAAATTTGGAGGCTGCACATTGAGAAATGTGAAAGTAGGTACTAGGTAAAAATCAATGTCAAATTTTAATTCAGAACACAAAAATATGCATGTGGTCCAAATTTGAAGCCTGTAGCTTCAGAAATGTGAAAGTAGGTCACTAGGTCAAGACCAAGGTCCAAGTTCATTTTTGTACACAAAACTATGCATGTGGACTGTAGCTTGAGAAATGTGAAAGTAGGTCACTAGGTGAAAATCAAGGTTAACATTTTGGAACACAAAACTATGCATGTGGTCCACATTTGAAGCATGTACCTTCAAAAAATATAAAAGTAGGTCACTAGGTCAAGATCATGGTCAAAGTTCATTTCGGTGCACAAAACTATGCACGTGAACCAAATTTGAAGGCTGAAGCCTGAGAAATGTGAAAGTAGGTCACTACGTCAAAATCAAGGTCAAATTTCATTTCGGAGCACAAAACTATGCATGTGGTCCAAATTTGAAGTCTGTACCTTCAAAAATGTGAAAGTCGGTCAATGTCAAGGTCAATGTCAAACTTTTTCCAGTGCACAAAACTATACATGTGGCCCAAATTTGAAGGCTGAAGCTACAGAAATGTGAAAGTAGGTCACTAGGTCAATTTCAAGGTCAACTCATGTCAAGGTTCTTTTTTTTATTTTTTTGGTTTAACGCCGTTTTCCAACAGTATATCAGTCATGTTACGGCGGGCAGTTAACCTAACCAGTGTTCCTGGATTCTGTACCAGTACTAATCTGTTCTCCACAAGTAACTGCCAACTTCCCCACATGAATCAGAGGTGGAGGACTAATGATTTCAGACACAATGTCGTTTATCAAATAGTCACGGAGAACATACGCCCCGCCCGAGGATCGAACTCGCGATCCCGCGATCCGTAGACCAACGCTCTTACCTACTGAGCTAAGCGGGTGGGCATGGGTTCATCTTGCCACTCAAAACTATATATGTGGTCCAAATTTGAATGGTGTAGGTTATTGACAATAAGATTTTAAAAGCTTTTCCCTATATAAGTCTATATGAACAATGTGACTCCCAGGGCGGGCAATATTGACCCTAGGGGGATATTTTGAACAAACTTGGTAGAGAACCACTCGATGATGCTACGTGACAAATATCAAAGCCCTAGGCTTTGGACAAGAAGATTTTCAAAGTTTTTCCCTATTTAAGTCTATGTAAACCATGTGACCCCCAGGGCGGGGCCATATTTAACCCTAGGGGGTTAATTTGAACAATCTTAGTAGTAGATGATGCCACATACAAAATATCAAAGCCCTGTGATTTTGGACAAGAGGTTTTTTAAAAAAATTCTTATATAAGTCTACATAAACCCTGTGACCCTGAGGCGGGGCCATATCTGTCCCCAGGGAAATAATTTGAATGATCTTGTTAGGGGACAACTAGATGATACTTCGTACCAAATATCAAAGCCCTAGGCTCTGTGGTTTTGGACAAGAAGATTTCCAAAGTTTTTCCTTATATATGTAAATTATAAAAAAAAAATAAACAAAGGGCAATAACTCGCTCAAAAATTGTTGAACCAGTCTGATTTTCAGAGGAACACAACTAGGGTACCAATACATCATTCTGACAAAGTTTGGTCAAAATCCCCCCAGTAGTTTCTGAGGAGATGCGATAACGAGAAATTGTTGACTGACGGTCGGACGGAAGGACCACGGACTCAGAGTGATTTGAATAGGCCACCAACTGATGATGGTGGGCTAAAAAGGAACATAATATTGCCAAAATTTACAAATGCCATGATTTTTCAGTGACATAACAGGTTTAAGGATAACATGGTGTAATAGCCATATTTCATATTCTGTAACTGGATGGTAATATTTAAATGAAATTTGGTCATTTTAAAGACATTCAAAGTTAAAAACTTTTCACCGAGAGACTTTTCAAATTTTATCATTTTTTGCGGAGATAATCGGTATTGAAGTTAACATTGATGCCTATGGGAAATATATTGATTATGAGAATTTGAACTCGAGTGTCGAGAAAATTTTGCGGTAGAAAGCTGTGTTGCACCTCAAAATGGTAGCAACGCATTTTGGTAGTCACTACCAAAATTCGGCCGAGTTTTGGTAATCACTACCAAAATGCGTTACACTCAACGCAATTTGGAAGTTTACAAAAATGTAGTACCAAAATGAGTTTGATATGTAAACATCCAACGCAAAACGGTATTAATAATAATCTCATGATTTACAAAAAGAATATTTTGTGACGAATGGATAATATTATTTCAAAGAGAGTCATAATGGAATTTAGTCGCTCATTCGGCCTTGACCTTTTGACCTTGAAAATATAACTGCTCTAGATTCAATCAAGCATGACCATTGGAACGCACGTGAGAGGTCAATGCAACTCTTAACTTTGACATACATCGAGAGGTATTGACGGAACTTGGCACAACTGTTCACTACAATTATTTGATGCGTCGATCGCATGACCCTGTGACAGGTTTCACAAACGCCCGTAAGTAAGTACAGACTGTTTGAGATTAAAATTCAGGAGATTCACGAGAAGAGGTCACATAAGACAGGTTGTATAATACCTTTAAAAGTATATACAAGGTAGACATGCAACCTTTATCCACCAAAAATAGAATCTGTAAATCTAATGACGGAGAATCCAGCTTTTGGAAAATTATTCCAGTAAGCCCACGCCCACATTATACCATTCTTTTACGTTGTGTTTCAAAGATATCTGCGGCGGACTCTCGAAACCCACACCCTTAAAGAGAAAAAACTTTTTTTGCCGGAATTATTAACCTAATACCCCTAAAACACGCACATAATTCACTATTTATGTTTATGTGGGATGTTTATAAAATTATCTAGGTGGAAGACTCGCGTGCCATCTTCACATTTATACTTCGTTTTACAGAATTCATCATGTTCGTGATTTAAAATATCTCAGTGGACAATCTCTCCGACAACACTAGCACAACATTAAAACAACAAAACAATACAATGTTACTGCATATGAAGCGTCGTTTGAGGCCCCTTTCACACGCTCAGGAATATAAATTTTAGTTGTTTTTATACGAAAACCATATCTCGGGAGCGGAACTCTCTTTTGTGCGTAATGTAAAAATGGGCACAGCCCCTGATGTAGATAAGAAAAAAAAAACTACCAAAGAACGTTCCATTCCATGATCCTTAACGCATCATATGTACGCTTGCAACGCATTTTGTCGCTACCAAAACTCGGCCGAATTTTGGTAGTGACTACCAAAATGCGTTGCTACCATTTTGAGGTGTAACAAAGCTGCATTACATGATTCTGATACAAATATCAAAAAGAAATCTAAAATTCCCCGTAGGGAAAAGGAGAAAATCATTTTTTTCTAGTTTTCAGGGAAGATAACTCATGAAAA
Organism: Mercenaria mercenaria; assembly: GCF_021730395.1. Classification (NCBI taxonomy): domain Eukaryota; kingdom Metazoa; phylum Mollusca; class Bivalvia; order Venerida; family Veneridae; genus Mercenaria; species Mercenaria mercenaria. Next base: position 18,436,689 of record NC_069376.1, on the reverse strand, counting down.
AAAGATCAAAATTATCAGGGGAAGTAATCTAAAGGAAATTTTTGAGAACTTTTGTCACTGTATAACTTGTCAATATACATATCATTTCTATCGTTTGACAATTTTAAAGCTTAAATTATCAACTTTTGGTGAAATTTAGGCCTATTACACCATGTTATCCTTAATGAAGCGTGGTGGGTAGATATCTTTAATGAGGTGCTTGTAAATGTACAAGCATATGTGTTCTCATATTCCCCTTCCTGTTGAACCTTTTACCGCACACTTCACATTCGAACGGTTTCTCGCCCGTATGTGTAAGCACGTGACGTGATAAACCAGACGACGAGGGAAATGGTCTGCTGCACACTGGACACACGTGCTTCGTCGCTTTCTGAGCGTCGTCTGCTGGCGGGAAGTTACTGAGATCTCGTTCGAAACTGTTCTGTGAATCTGTAAAAAGTGAGACAATCTGTATATAGATTAAACATTTACATGTACATAGAACCATTTTTAACTAAAGGTAAAGGACCTGTATCAACAGTCTGAAAGTTATGTATTTTCCATACGTGATTTCGGCAATTCACGGTTTTTACAGAAGGTTGTGTGCGTTGCTTAAAAATACGTAATCACACGGAAATTGCCGAGTGTCATACGGGAATTGCCGAGTATCATTACGGGTCCACTACCTTATCACAGTAACAACATGGTTTATAGGAAACACTAACAGTCATTTTGATTCGGGGAATGCCGGAAATAAAACGCCATCTTTCTGACAACATTACACGCAAGAATGGTATATAAACGCAATGTCACAAGCTACCAATACCTCGAATATCTTTAGCTGAAGGATAAAACTAGAAAATGCTTTTGAAAAAATGCGCATATCTCCCCCAATGTGTATTTGTAATAGGCAAGAAGAAAATAGGGGTCAGAAGCGGAAGTCAAAGAGACACTGATGGTTGGCTGCAAGAGAGATCATCTACTTGGCATGTCCAATCATCCTAGAAGTTTCAACATTCTAGGCCTAGTTGTTCTCAAGTTACTGATGGGAGTTTTCCAAGTTCAGGCCTCTGCGACACTGACCTTTGCTCAAGTGACCCAAAAATCAGAGGTCATCTACTCTACATGTCCAAACATCCCATGAAATTTCAACATTCTGTGTCAAGTGGTTCTGAAGTTATTGTTAAGAAACGATTTTCCACGTTCAGGCTCCTGTGACCTTGACGTTTGGAGATACCCAGAGAACAATAGGCGTCAGTCCTATCATACCATGAAGTTTGAAGGTTCTAGGTCAAATGGTTCTCAAGTTACTGTTCGGAAAAGGATTTCCATGTTCTGGCCTCTGTTACCTTGACGATTGATGCAGTGACCCAAAAATCAATAGAGGTCATTTACTCTGCATGCCCAATCATCCTATCAAGTTTCAACAATCTGGGTCAAGTGGTTCTCAAGTTATTGATCAGAAATGGTTTTACATTTCAGGCCCCTGTGACCATGACCTTTAACAGAGTGACCCAAAAATCAGTAGGGGTTATTTTTTCTGCATGCCCAATCATTCTATGAAATTTAAACATTCTGGGGCAAGTGCTTCGCGAGGAATTGATCGAAAATGGTTTTCAATTTTTAGGCCCCTGTGATCTTGACCTTGACCTTTAATGCAGTGGTCCCAAAAACAACAGGCGTCGTCTGCTTCATAAGCCCTGTCACCCTATGAAGTCAGAATGTTCTAGATCAAACGGTTATCCAAGTATTGACAGGAAATGAAGTGTGACGGACGGACCGGACAAAACAATATGTTTCCCCCAGTGGGGATTGGGGAACACACTAACTTCTTTCAAGAACACGGGTCTTGACATGTGATAATTAAAATGTCCAGGAGTGAAAGCTTAGAACTATTATATGGTGTGCAGGAGAAAGACTATATTATTGCTTACAAGTGCGGACAGGAATATCTGGCTCTTAAATAACTGTTTTTGTAGTAATTCGGCAAAGCCTCGTTCCCACCTAAAAGTCTCGAGCTGTATATTCATATCGGCACTTACAAACGTTTCTTGTACGTAGGTCACCCTCCTAAGATACTTTGATTGGGTAACCCTTGTGCTAAAATGTCTCCGGGAAATATCTCACTAGCTACATGTTGAGGTCACTAATTTAAACCTCGGTGTGGGACACATTTTGTGAATTAATGGAGTATCTGTTCCTATAAACCTTTCAAACACAAAAACAAAACATATTATAGTAAGAGCCTTTGGAAACGTAGAGAGTGTAATAGCGGCCCCAGGTTCTCAGCATAATTTAGGATTGATGGACAGTGACTGATCACAGTTATTTGCGTGTGACGGACAAACAGACGGATAATTATAAAGACAATTTTATTACTCAGTGGTTCCAAATGATGGACACTGCCGCTTTAGAAAAAAAAACTATGAAATTTATTGTGACTAATATATTTTATTTTGTATATACAAATGTATATTCAATTATGAATTCATGAAAATATCTTGGAGAACTAAAGAAATTATATTTCAGAGATATTTAAAGAATTATGTATTAAGTTAATATTAATGTAACTGAAAATATTATATATGTGTGGCCGTATTACGGTCAACGATGATCGATGATTTCATCGGACAGGTCCAGATTTACTGGTCAAGATTGTGCCGTATCTAACCGAGCGATACACTATTGTGTCTCGGTATATATGCGGTCAAAGTAGAACATATTGCAATTAATATGTTAAATTAAGGTATTTATATATAAACAAGTTCTTCGACGAATCAAATACACTCACAAATAAAAACAGAGAACAATAAAATTCTAACCAATGACAAAAGGCGTATTATCTTAACATTTGGTAGTTTCCAAAATGGCGACGTCAATACTGACAATGACCGAAAATTTATTAAAAATGAAAATGGTAAGAATTCTGTCCTACTGCAAGAAGAACCATCCAAAAGTATAGTAGACTTTGTTTGGTTAATTCTGTTCATGAGAGGTAACGAAATGTGTAACACCCCGCACGCCTCCTAGCACCGGCGATAGACGGTGAATGGACTCAATGGTCCCACAACATACAACAGCACTGAATCCAAGTACGGAGATACTTTTTACAGCCGCCACACGGCACTTAAATATTGCTGTGGTAATAGTTGATAAAATCGATAAGCGATGCTTTGGAAGCACATAACGCAACACAGACTCGGTTTGATTGAGTCTGTTAGTGAAAGGAACTAAAATAAATCGGAGTTCGTTAATGGCACCGTTCAATTACTGTAAAATTTATTTTGAGTGACTCTGAGTGACCCAGACTTAAAAAATAGATAATCCAGATAATATTATTTATTTCCTTTAATGAAACTGTATATGTACAACAATCGTTCTTTTACTTCAAGAATAACATTGACCTCAAGATAGGAGTATATTCAAAGTTTTACCCGTATCTCCAGATTCTTCGTGTCTAGCTGTCCTTATTTTATAACCGGAAGTTCACCCCGTAGTAATGAGGCGGAAATCAAAAGTATGCAATAATCAATTATTACAATACATCCAGCTAGAAAGAACTGGGATTCGAGTTACATAGTATTTTCGTTTGGGCATGAAATACATTTGTGTTAACTTTCATTTGGGTACGAAATATATGAAAATTGGTGTTCATTCGAATATAAGATACACTGGAGTTGATGCCTTTGACTTCCAATCATTTTGAAAATTTCCCAACTGATTAAAAACCACGAAACCTCAGTTCATTTCGAAACTATAATAAAACCGTTCTAAAAGTAAACACAACATTATATAACTAACTCATCAAATACGCAATTCAGATTCACGATTTACAAGTCAAAGCAAGTCCACTGTATACTTAAATGGTTGCTTAACTTAAAATTATATTTCATACATATAAATTCTGTCTCAGTTGTTTCACAGAATCGATTCCACGAATCAAATCAGCCGCTTTCTCAGCTACCATTATTGTTGGAGCATTCGTATTTCCGGAAGTTACGTTAGGAAATATGGAGGCATCTACAACTCTAAGGCCTTTTATGCCCTTGACTCTCAGCTGTGGATCAACAACAGCGCTTGGATTATCTGCAGAGATCTACAGGGTCAGCTACTGATGGTGAACATGTGTTGCAAGTTTCAAAGTAATACCTTTGATAGTTTAGGAGAAAAGCTGACCTAAACATAAAACTTAAACAGGCAACGCCAACGCCAACGCCAACGCCGACGCCAATCAAGTATGACAATAACTAATCGCTTTTTTTTAAAAAATCAGATGAGCTAAAATGAACATAACCGCATAATATAAACTATAAACTACGTTAAAGTTATATCACATTTGGTCAATATGGGTCTGAATTATATTGAATTACCAGTGCAGGACAAAGGAAAATATGTTGAAATCGCAAATGGAAATACTATTAAGTAAGTGCAATTCACGGTTTGAAGATACGTATTAACACATTTTTCGGTTGTTTAAAACAATATAAGACTGTTTTCATACTTCATTCGCTGAATGTATATACTTTAGACATGTAAATATTTGTTAAGAATCTGGAAGCATGCAAAACGAAAGCAGACTCGGTTTGATTGAGTCTGTTCACGAAAGGTAATGAAATGAGCAACACCCACCTCGCCTCCTAGCACCGGTTGTAGAGGAATTCTATAATAGTCCATCTGAATAGGCTCCATGATCGGTCCCAAAGATACAAAATAAACTTAACCCAAGCACAAGAAGGCATGTTACCGCTGCCATAAGCACTTAAAGACTACATTTGTGATAATGAAAAAAAAATCAATTAGAAGATCTTTTGGACACACATAACGCAACCAAGCAAAATTACATGTATTGCAGACTCGATTTGACTGAGTCTGTTAAAGAATAGGTAATGAAACAGATCTGAGTTCGTTAATGTCACTGTTTAATATAAAATTGCGAAAAATATATTCCCGTATTGTTTTTGCTTATTCAAGAGTGATCCTTTTGACTAATAACAGTTTGATCAAGTGAATGTAGTATTGCCATGCAATACAAAGTCCCCAACTGGTAGGCACCTAATTGTCTCTGCTGCAGTATAACATAATGAAATGATATCTGTCAATGATGTATAAACAATATTGTAATATATATACAATATGTTATAACAAAACTCTTTACCAGGTAGAAATAGGTCAAAATATACGTAAAAATTGGATGTAATATGCATGTTGTACCACAGAAAAGTGGTCTCGATTTTTCCCCACGGCCAGTAAAAAAAAAGGTTAAAATATAAGCTATTTATAGTAATAAAAAAGGGAAGTAATTCTCAAAACAAGGGTGCCTCATGGTAGTGAACATTTGTGCAAAGTTACATCAAAATCCCTCCATGCATGAAGAAGAAATGCTCAAGACAAAGTCATTCTTGAATTTGAACTTTGACCGCTGTGTGACCCAGACCTTAAATCTAGGGACCTGGTTCTTGCGCATGACAATCCGTCTGATGGTGGTAGATATTTGTGCCAAGTTACATCAAAATCCCTCCATGCATGAAGAAGAAATGCTCAGAACAGTCATTCTTGTATCTGACCTTTGGCTACCAAGTGTGACCTTGACCTTAAATCTAGGAACCTGGTTCGTGCGCATGACACTTCATCTTATGATGGTGAAAATTTGTGTCAAGTAATATTAAAATCCCTTTAAAGATTGTTAAGTTATAGACTGGACAGAAAAAAAGCCTTTGACTTCCAAGTGTGACCTTGACCTTTCAGCTATGGGCCAAGGTTTTGCGCATGACGCGTTGTCTTGTCCAAGGGAATATTTATGCCAACTGATATTTAAATCCTGTTTTGCATGACAAAGTTATAGACCGGACAGGAAAAAAATCCTTTTGACATTTGATCTCTAAGTGTGACCTTGCCCTTTAAGGTAGGGTTCTTGGTTTTGCGCAAGGCATGTCGTCTCATCATGGGGAACATTTATACCAAGTAATATTGTAATCCCTTGGTGGATGACATAGTTCTGGACCGGACACGAAACAGACCCTGTTCATGCTATGTTAACATTTGACTGCCAAGTGTGACCTGGACCTTTGAGCTAAAAGTCTGAAAGTTGTGCACGGCATATTGTCCTGTTAAGGGGTACATATGTACAAAGTAATATTAAAATCCCTTCATGGATGGCAGAGTTATGGTTCGGACAGGAAAAACCCCTCTTGACCTTTGACCTCCTATTGTGACCTTGACCTTTGAGCAAGGGGTCCGGGTTTTGCGCATGACACATCGTCTCATCATGGGGAACATTTGTGCCAACCAATATTAAAATCCTTTGATGAATGACAGAGTTATGGACCGGACACGAAATTGCAGACGGAAAGACAGACGGAAAAGCGCATTCCTATAGTCCCCGAAACTGGGTTTCAACCTGCAGGGACTAATAAATAAGTAATTAGCAAATAAAAGTTTATGTTTCCTTCGGTGATATTTTAAATGTTTCTACTTCAAGAATAACATTGACCTCAAGATGGTATATCCAAGGTTATATCGCCCGAGTCCTCACGTCTAGTCGTCCTTATTTTATAACCGGAAGTTATCGCTTCATAGAAGGCGACACCGTCATATATCCTCAAAATTGTTAAACACTTGATCATGCCTTAGAAAGAATTGGGATTCGAGTTATTCTCATTTGGGTGTAAGATACATTTGTGTTAACTTCCATTTGGGCATGAAATACATGAACATTGGTTTTCACTTACATTTGGGTATGAGATACACTTGTGTTGGTAGTCATTTCAATTTGGCTGTGATCAAACATCTCAGCCGATTGAAAAACACGAAACCTCAATTCATTTCGAAACTATAATAAAACCATACTATATGTAAACACAACTTCATATAATAAATTCATCAAATATGCAATTCACATTCAGAGCAACTCCGTTTTGGTTGCTTAACTAACATTATAATTATTTTATACAGATAAATTCTGTCTCAATTGTTTCACAGAATCGATTCCACGAATCAAATCAGCCGCTTTCTCAGCTACCATTATTATTGGAGCATTCGTATTTCCGGAAGTAATGTTAGGAAATATGGAGGCATCTACAACCCTAAGACCTTTTATGCCCTTGACTCTCAGCTGTGGATCAACAACAGCGCTTGGATTATCTGCAGCGCCCATTTTACAGGTACCCGTTGGATGATATACTGTCAACACCACGTTTCGGACAATACATTCCCAGAATTCATCCGAGCGGAACCGAAATTTTGCACAGAATGGCATATTCATATCGCTAATATCTACACCAAGTCGTTTGAACGTTTCAGTTTCTGTAAGTTTCTCCCAAATTCGTATAGCTCCCAAATATGTCTTCATATCCCTCTCATCCAAAAGATATCCTGGCTCTATTTTCGGATAGTCGAATGGATCTGAACTTCTTAATTTTATATTTCCTCTACTGAAAGGGCGCGACGGCGAGATTGACGTTATAAACCCATGTTGGTTATCATCCTTTTCGACCATACTCTCAGCTACTTCTTCGTTAAAGTTAAACGCATTAAACCTTAGGAGAGAACTCACGAACGTCATTTGGAAATCCGGATGAGTTTTCCCGCGCTGACTTTGATCATTATGAAGAAATGCAGCTCCATCTAGTAGGGTAAACGCTAAAGGTCCGTCACCAAATACATGATAATTGAACCATGACCACCAACTTGATATCAAATCACCTGTAACACTGTATGGTTTGTTGATCTTGCTCTTCATCCAAACCATTGGGTGGTCCTGCAAGTTTTCACCAACAGGCAAATCTGCAATCACCGGTATACCGATGTCCGTTAAATGATGCTTTGGTCCGATTCCGGACAGCATAAGTATTTGAGGAGAATTAACAGCTCCGCCAGAGATAATAACTTCCTTTCTTGCTTTAACATACCTTTTTCTCCCACTGCTGACGAAATATACACCAACCGCTCTTTTATTAACAATATCAATTTTCGTAACAAGACTTTTCACAGCAATATGAAGATTATCTCGCGATTCTGTGTTTCCAAGATATTCCACGCTGGTGCTGCTTCTAACTCCATTTCTTACAGTCTTCTGTATTATACTGAACCCTTCCAAATCCTTTCCATTGTAATCTGACACATCGTAACCTAATTCTTCACCAGCTTTTAGAAACTTATGCGATAATTGGGTGACATACTTATGTGTGACAGCAATTGGCCCACCTGAACTATGATACGGTGAAGACTTTAATTCATCTATTTGAATATCTTCGGATTTCAGAAAATATGGAAGAACATCTCGATAACCCCATCCCTCGCAACCAGCTGCAAACCATTCGTCAAAGTCAAATGGACTTCCACGTGTGTAAACAACGCCGTTTATAATGCTAGTTCCGCCAAGAACGCGCCCACGTGGCCAGTAGCATCTGTTTCCCTTCTGTCCTCGACACGACTGATTACTTCTTTCTGAATAAAATTCCCAATCATGAGAAGTGAAAAATGCTTCCATTTGATACAGTGGGATGTGGAAACTTTTACTTTCATCGTAATGACCCCCGGCTTCAAGTAGCAGGACTTTGGAACTATTATCTTCGGAAAGCCTCGACGCAAGCACGGAACCAGCCGACCCACCTCCGACAATGACGTAATCATATTCGTCATCAGGATACCTGTCGAGTATAATACTTCTAGTACTTTTAGTGAAGTAGTTGTATGTTAATGCTAGAAGTAGAGCAGCTACACCAGTTTTCAAGATTGACATCTTTGTCTGCAATAAAGAATGCAATCGGTCACTCCTTCACTAAGTTATTGAATGGAAACCAAGTCCACCCTAGACATTTGCCAACCTAATAACCAGATATTTTGAAAATCTGGTTAAAAACAAACAAAAAAACATTATAAGATAGGAAAATTAGTAAATATCATCACTTTTCCTACCTTTTTAGGAGAACCTGAGAGAGGACCGGAAGCGCATTAAGGAGCACCTCTGAGTGCGCTTGAAGCTCATTTGAGAGAGCATTAGAGACTGCCGGAAGTGTATTGAGGAAGGCTCTATAGGAGGGCCTGAGAGAGGGCTAGAAGACGGTTTAAGAGCGTATTGCCTCAGGCAGCACCCGAAACAAATTAAGGAATGCCTATGAGTGCTGTAAGCGCATTTAGTAGCGCCCGAGAGAGGGCTGGAAGCACCCGAAATATATTTAGGAGCACCTCAGAGAGTGCCGGTAGTGCGTACGTTTAGAGGCGTCTCAGGAAGCACTGGGAGCAGGGAGACCCTAATTGCACCGCATACAATTTTAACAAGAGCTGTCCGTAAGACAGCGCGCTCGACTTTTATCAGTGCTCGACTCTGAATTAGAGCTTTGCCAGTAAAACAAATTCCAAGTTAAAAAGGGACATAACCCTGTCAAAATTCAAACAGAGTTATGGGAATTGTGTCTCCTGGTGTAGACTTTGATAGTAAGTAACTATTTTGAGTTTCAAGTCAAAAGCTTTAATAGTAACAGAGATATTTGACTTTTAACAAAAAATTCTAAATTAAAAAGGGTCATAATTCTGTCAAAATTCAAACCAGAGTTATGGGGATTGTTTCTCCTGGTGTAGACTTTGATGGTTAATAAGTTTTTTTTAAGTTTCAAGTCAAAAACTTCGATAATAACAGAAATATTTGACTTTATCAAAAACTTTAACCAAAAAGTCTAAGTTAAAAAGGGGCATAATTCTGTCAAAATTCAAACAGAGTTAGGGAAATTGTGTCTCCTGGTGTAGACTTTGATTGTAAATAACCATTTTGAGTTTCAAGTCAAAAGCTTTAATGGTAACAGAGATATTTGACATTATCAAAAAATTTTTTAAAAAATCTAAGTTAAAAAGGGGCATAATTCTGTCAAACTTCAAACCAGAGTTACGAGGATTGTTTCTCCTGGTGTAGACTTTGATGATAAATAAGTATTTTAAGTTTCAAGTCAATAGCTTTGATAGTAACAGAGATATTTGACTTTATCAAAAACTTTAACCAAAAATTCTAAGTTAAATAGGGGCATAATTCTGTCAAAATTCAAATCAGAGTTATGGGATTGTTTCTCCTGGTGTAGAATTTGATAGTAAATAGCTATTTTAAGTTTCAAGTCAATAACTTTGATAGTAACAGCGATATTTGACTTTATCAAAACCTTTAACCAACGGCGACGCCGACGCCGTTTTCTTCGAAAAGTCGAGCTAAAAAGTAAATAATAGGTCAACAAAAGGTTATTTTATGTTGTAAAGCGTAACTAATACACATGTACTATCAGTTAAACTTAATACTTAACGCATGATAACTCATTTTCAAATGGCATACTTCCTGCATATTGAATTATATTATCAATTTAAACTGAGCTATTTTGTCATTACAACGAAGTTAATACTCATTTTTAACTACATGCGTAGTGTTTCATTTTGATCGTTTTTCGTTTTTGCTATTGAATGAACACTGAAATCTTACCTCTTCGTTAATACCTCTGCACCACAATAAACTTTAAACTGACAAAGACTAGCAAAATGTTTTACCACAGTATCATTTTTCAAGTCCCCCGGAAGTGTTCCATATCTTGAATAAGAAAAGACGCGGTCTGTTTAAAATGTAAGCTGTTATTTTACACAAACGGCGAGGTGTATGTTTAAAATTCAAATTGGTCCCCGGATGTGTGCATCATATATGTATTCTATAATATGGAATTCCCTCGTTGTAAGATGACTATTTATACAGGTAAATAATGTTACTTTGATAAGCTTAGCCTCGGAGACAGCGCCCCACGGCTTCGAGTGTTGGAGGTCGTAAGTATGCTTGATACCAGTAGATCCACTGAAGTTCAGCGCATTAGTAGGGAAACTGGCTTCTCTTCTCAACCCTCATAGCGATGATCACCGCTAGGAATAAGGTCGGCTTACAATAATCTACATTCTATTTTATTCTATACCTATTTTATCTATCCAATCGCGAACGTTCATTTGCAACACGTGACCGTACAATATATTACGGTATTTGGATGCACGTGCGTACAAAAATCCTGTATTTTCTATATTTGGACGCACGCGCGTACAAAAAAATCCTGTATTTTCTGTATTTGGACGGTTCAACAGTCCCATGTTAAACATACGATAAAGCCCGAAACGCGTGAAAATGTTCCGAATGTAAATCGGATGAAGTAGGCGCTGTATGTACAGAGTTTGATTATGCGTCTTGAAATCTGGATTTAATTTGGGTTTTTTTTTGTTTACAACACACAAAAACGATTCAAGGGATAACAATGCTATCTGATTTAGATATTAAAACGTTCGTTAATAATCAAAAACTTAAAAATACAGTAAAAAGGATCATCAGATGTTGGAATATTTGAAAAGTCGCTAAAAGAAGCCGTTCCGGACGAAACCTAGAAATTGGTATCAGCCCTGACTGTCTGAATAGCTACCTCAGCAGTTTTTTCATTTAACGGTTAAGAAACAAAATGGAGAAGATTATGAATGGCAGCGGAGGGCGGTCAGCATCCAAAACTTGTCTGCGTCGGATCTTCACCAAACTTGCTGACAATGTTTGTGGGCATTACATCTCGGCCAATTTCGATAACCAGCCGAATTGTACCAGGCACTCTTTGATTATAGTCCTTGAATTACTCGAAAAACGGGGAATTTAGCCTTGTCCGCTCTTTTAAGTCGAACAGGTTTCAACCGATCTTCACCAAACTTGCTGACAATGTTTGTGGGCATAATATCTCAGCCAAGTATTATTACCACCCAAATCGCCAAATGGCTGTTGTAGGGAGGTTGCGCCATATACTTTTTTTAAATGATGATACGCAGAAAAAACAACATTCAATGAATTACGTATATTACGTATGAAGTGAAATAAATATAGAATAAAAAGGTTATTTAAGGTCTAACATTGTTTTGTATAATATATATTTGCACTCATATCAACATACCAAGCTGGGAAAAACTAGAAAAGGCAGGAAAACAATATTCAGTGAAACATTTTTAATTTAAACTATTATTATAGTAAGATAAAATCGATATAGAATAAAAAGGTTATTTAACATTGTACTGTACAATACGAGATATATTTGGACTCGTACCCAGCTGAGAAAACCATACTGAACTCGCCTAGCGGCTCGTCCAATATGGTTTTCTCAGCTGGGTACTCGTCCAAATATATCTCCGTATTGTACAGAACAACGTTAAATAACCTAATAATAATATCTATTATTGCATATTTGTACTTACTCCTTCCTTTTACCATTACGTTTGTACTGCTAAGCTCTTTGCCGTAATTGGTCTGGTGTATTGCGGTGGTGATTGGTACGTCGTATAAACTCATATACGATCTGTATATAATTCGAACTTGTTGGATCTTATGCGTGGGAAAGAAAGTCAACTTTCTGAATTTACTTATATCCCTTAATGCACACAATATCAATTCATGTGCCCTTGTGCAAGGAAAGAATATATAATACAACTTCTCGTCCCAATCAGGTAAAAATATGTCACTGCTGATTTGTCAGTCATAATTACAGAAATTTAGGTAAATATTATGCAAATTTTGAACCACTGTCAATGTGTAGTACAATTCTGAGGTGTGTATAAAGCAACATTGAAACTATTTATTTATTTACTTGGGTTTTACGGCGCACCAACACAATATAGGTTATATGGCGCCAAACAGGACTACAAATTTTGGTTTCACAAATCTCATTTACATCGAAATACATGTAAAAACATGAGGTATGGAATCAAAATTTGCATACCTGCTGGAATCACAGTGTTACAGCAAGACCAAGTGTTAAGACCCTATTAGTCGCCTCTTACGATCATGCAAGGGTAATCTTGGGTTAGTGGATTTGTTGTGGAATATAAACACCCATTGGTACTGCTAGGTGCAGCGACTGATATGGCGTTCTGCGGTGGTGGTTAGTACATACTCTTTCGGCAATTTCCGTAGACAACGTATTCTCGTATACATGAAATTCGGCTTTCTTCGGTCGTAAATAAAGCTCAATGCTAGCTAATTGACGAATGAGAACAACGAAATCTTAGTTGGCGAATACGAAATTAGCCGATTGTTAATACGGGTTTAATACCACACTTAAAATATTAACAACTCTCGCATAGAAAATTTTAGAAGCAAACACGTATATGAATGCAATTATGTGTATAAGCCACACTGTTTTAATTTCAATTTGTGTTACTTTTTGAAACAGAACAAAAAAGTGTTCATATCTGTTTTGCTGCATGTACATACATATATTATAGAAATTTTGATACTTGTGAAAATCCGGTTGTTACATGGCATATATATATTATACCATGTTTTTATACAGAGGCATTTTTACGTTAAACATGATCTAAGACCCTTTACATATATACTGCGTTGGAAATATGTTAAAACCATGCATAATGTACGTCAATTCACGGAAGGTTATCGTTTTCAACATGTGATTGTCGTCAACATAGGACAATATACGACTACACCAGTTCCATAGAATATAAACAAGAGATCCAAGAAGGTCCTGTATAGCCCACCTGACCTTTCTGCTCTTTCAACAACATGTCGCCTCTGAAGCATTAACAATGTTAAGTTGACATAGTGACCTAGTGCCCATAACTCTGAAAACCATGTTTTAAACTTGAACTACATTCAAAGACAAACTTTTTGACAAACAAAACTGTGGCCAATGCAGTGTTAAGAGCCTTCTTCTATGATCTGAGCTAGTGATCTGGTTTTTGATTAACCCAATTTCGACCATGTCCTATTTTTATATAATTTTTAAAAGAGAAACAATCTGATAAAATTCAATGATTTATTTATTTATTTGGGTTTTACGGCGCACCAACACAGTATAGGTTATATGGCGCCAAACAGGACTACAAATTTTGGTTTCACATCTCATTTACATCGAAATAAAAACATGAGGTATGGAATCAAAATTTGCATACCTGCTGGAATCACAGAGTTACAGCAAAACCAAGTGTTAAGACCCTATTAGTCGCCTCTTACGATCATGCAAGGGTAAAGCAGTGGTTCCAATTCTTTTCATACATAGATTGTCCCAGAACCACATGGGGCAAAAACTTCAATGAAGATCAGATGGAAATTGAGGCAGCTATAGTATTAACAAATGGTGTCTATGATTTAACCTAGTTTATGACGTTACATGGCGCTTATTCTTCACCTGGATCTTAAGACAAACATTCTGACCAGGTCTCATATAAATCATATTGATTTTGTTTAGTGTCCTAGTTTTTGACCTAGTTTTAAACCAATGTAAATAAATATACGGACAGGGTTTCACATACCAAAGGTAAAAATAATATAGTCCTAACTTTGTAAACAGGGGTTTTCTATTAGCTGATATACTAGTAGTGACCTAGTTTATGAACTTTAACTTAGTCTGAATTAAATAAAAAGGGACAAACACTATTACCCAGGTAGGAAATATGGCCTCTAGTGCCTACAATATGTTTCTATGATTTGACCCCGCGACCTACCTATTGACCTCAGAACATGGTCTAGATTTCATATAAACAAACATTCTGATATGTTTAAAGGGTTTTTCTTAGCTTAGGATCACCCAGTTTCACAAATGTTGACCCACTGAAAAAGACAAATCATAATACGTCCAGATTTTCAACTAAAATGCTCAAAAGATATCACCCTAAACTAAATATTGCAATATAAAGCAAAACTACACAATGTATGTGTACGAAAATTTGTGTTTTTAACATTATGGTGACATTTTTTCTTCTCTTCTCAATTTTGCCAAAGGAGATAAACTATGAGGTAATTCACGAATATTTCCGGCGGCAGTCGGACGCTTTAATTAATGATACCATTTAATATTTTGCAAAATACCAAAACTAATGTAATCTCTTGTCAAAGTTAGTTTCTGAAAAAGTTCCATAACAACTGTTTGACTTTACTGAATTTTATGAACATTTTTAAGATGGACCTTTAAATGTTGTTTTAAAACAAATTCCTTCGAACACAGTTCACAACAGTATTGCCGTTCTCCTGTATGGGTTAGCAAATGTCTACGTAGGTGTGACGGTGACTGCACGAACTTTTCACAAAAGTGACATACATAACTACCCCATTTCTTCTTCTTCCGACTTGGCTTGTTTTCCATCTCCAACAAATCTGAAATGAAACGAATATTTAGAAGAAAAAAACGCCTTCATTTCCTGATTTGTAATCTATTGCTAAGCTAACTAATATTCTTAATTAAATCTACTTAACACTACCAGGACAACATCACTATGGTACCCGTAATGTGTTCCTTCTAAACTATCTATTGCAGCAACATTTTCTCAAAAGTTCCTTCTGACAGTATTACTTTTAATAACATATTAAAACAGATATTATGACAGGATAAAATTTGTTCAGAGACTCAAGAAATTCGCTCTTTCAAAATTTCTAGACATTGAACTCTTGTGTTGTTTTTTATTTACATCCAGTTAAAATTGTTTCGCACCCACCTATTTATGTTGTGTATTTTTGAGACTGTTTAACTGAGTCTAGGCCGAAAGGTACACACATTTTTCGATTATTTGTTGAAATTTTTATATGATATTAACCAACTATTTTTGACACTGTGTGAGTAATATCAGGTGTACAGTCAGGCATGTGAAGAATATTGCCAACATATCGAGAGGTGATTCGAAGTTTTGATCATGCACATGTTTTAAAGGGTTCAGCAAGAATTGGAATGACAAAGAAACACTTTGGTTTTTATCCACGTCATATTTACATCGATGATAAACTCCTTACAGGGTTATGTGATCAAAAACGGGGAAACTCGTGAAAATAGTCTTGAGAAATGGTTTATTTAGATTTATATAGGGAAAACTTTGAAAACATTCTTGTACAAAACCACATGGTCTAGGGCTTTGATATTTGGTATATATAACATCGTGTAGAAGTTCTTTACCAAGATTGTTCAAATTGTCCCCCTGGGTTTAAAACTGGCCCGCACCGGGGGCACATTGTTTAAATAGACTTGTATAGGGCGAGACTTTTCAAAATGTCTTGTCTTAAACCAAACGGACCAGAGCTTAGATATTTAGTATTGTGGCATGCTCTAGTGGTTCTCTACCAATAGTCTTAATCGTGACCTACTGACCTGCTTTCTTGTTTTTGAAGGTTTGGACCACGTTTATAACTTTTGATAGATTTCAATACTCATTTTTAATATTCTTAACCCTGACCTACTTTCTAGTTTTAGAAGCTACAGCAAAGAGATTTGGACCACGTATACAATGTTTGATATAGATTTCCATTCCCATCTTGAATAGTCTTAATTGGACCACCTGTATAATTTTTGATACAGACGTCAATAGCCGCCTTGAATAGCTCTAATCTTGACCTACTGACCTACTTTCTTGTTTCTGAAAGTAAAGCGTAGAAATTTGGACCATATGTATAACTTTTGATACAGATTTTAATACTCACCTTTAATATTCTTAACCCTGGTCTACTGTCTTGTTTTCGAAGCTACAGCAAAGAGATTTGGACCACCTGCATAATTTTTTAACAGATTTCAGTAGCGATACAGGACCATCATGACCATCTTGTTTAAGGTTATTTTTCTTTCTATATTTAGCTTAGGAACATAAACTGGAAACATTTGAAAATAAAACTTAAAAGGTCATTGTCAGAATGAGAAAAGTATAAAAGTCAAACTGTATATGACTGAGCGTTCACCTAAACTTACAGCTTAACCAGTAATAAAATCTGTAAAAAGATCCTTCAGAACCTTTGGTGAACTAAAACAAACAACGAATGGACTCCATGATTTCAAAGGACACTCACAAAATTAGGCGAACTAAAACAAACAATGAATGGGCTCCATGATTCCAAAGGACATTTACAACATTTGGTGAACTAAAACAAACAATGAATGGGCTCCATGATTCCAAAGGACACTCACAACATTTGGCGAACTAAAACAAACAATGAATGGGCTCCATGATTCCAAAGGACACTCACAACATTTGGCGAACTAAAACAAACAATGAATGGGCTCCATGATTCCAAAGGATACTCACAACATATGGTGAACTAAAACAAACAATTTATGGACTCCATGATTCCAAACGACACTCAGAACCTTTGGTGAACTAAAACAAATAATTAATGGACTCCATGATTCCAAACGACACTCGGAACCTTTGGTGAACTAAAACAAATAATGACTGCACTCCACGATTCAAAAGGACACTTAATACCTTTAGTGTTCTAAAACAAACTTTAATTGGCTCCGTGACTCCAAAGGACACTCAGAACTTTTGGTGAACTGAAAGAATATTGAATTGAAAGGGTCTGGTCAATATTTATCAACGTATTGTCTGAAACTTAAACGTAGACTTAAGACTGGCGAATGCACAAGTTGTCATAACTTGTTTTTATCATATACTGATGGGATTTTGCAGCGTTGTTAATAAGTATTCAAGCAAAGTTAACCTAATTTAAGCAAAAAAGAAAAGAAAAAACAACAATCAAAGCGAAATTCTAAGTTCCATATTTTAAACTGTGGTGAATATGGGACTGGAAATAATAACAACAAACCAATTAGTCATGTTTTTTCGAATGCCACCTCTTCACGTGTCTGTTCATATGACTTCTGTCTGAGAACTTTCTCCCGCAGGTTGAACATGAATAGGGTTGTTCTCCAGTATGAATGCGAATGTGTCGTACCAGGTTTCCTCTTTGGGTGAATGATTTGCCACAGACATTACACAACATTAACTTTCGAGCTGATGTCATAGACTTCATGACGTCTTCGATATAAGATTTTATCAAGCGTTCCCCTTTCAAAGCTGAAAGTAAAGTTATATCATTTTAATGCGTGCAAAGATATTCAGAGAGTTTACTGAAACAAACCTTAACCATAAAAAAGATACCAGGCCAATTTCAATAAAGTCCTAGCAGAATTACCAAGCTCGAAGCTACCAACAAGAAGTGCGGTTAATGCAAGATAAAACTAAAAAGAAAAAGAAAAGAAAAAGAATATACAAGAGGGGACAATATTTTAGCTAAAAAAGTCCTAAGCATCTATTGGTTAACATGCAATTCTAAAGTCCTAAATATTTCTAAGTTTCTAATAATGAAATTATGTAGTGGTTAAAGCTACAAAGAATAACATTTCATCATCTGCAAAAACTGTGTCCATCTTTATTACATACGTTTTTACAGTTCTTTTCAGATTTTGTGCATAGCAGTAAAAAGATTTTTGAACACCGCAGATAGCTCAAAAAATAAAATACTGATGTGAAGAGGCAACTTAAACAAGAAAATCCTAGCTGCACATAGTTCAGAGACTCCTTTATCAACATAAAAGTAGCATAAATAATACAACTGGTGTATCTTAAAACTGCACTGAATATGTGTTAGGTATCAACAGACAACAGTAACAAGATAAAAGTTTCTTAATGATATACGGCATGACTTCTGGAAAGTTACTCCTGTGTGACTCCACAATTGCAGCAAGGCTTCAGTTCTATCACTTCTGTGATACTCCACAAATGCAGCAAGGTTTTAGGGAACGTCATTCCTGTGGGATTCAACTACATGTACTACAAATCAGCTTCTAGGAACGCCGCTTCTGTGGGATTCAACTACAGCAGCATGGCTTCCTGATGGGTCAACTACTACAAACAGCTTCTAGGAACGTCGCTCCTACGGGATTCAATTACTGCAGCAAGGCTTTGGGAACTCACTCCTGGTGGACTCAACTACGATAACATAGTCTATAGGAACGTTGCTCCTCTTGGACTCAACTACAAAAACAAAGCCTTTACGAATTTCGGTCCTGTTGGACTACTGCAGCACGGCTTCAGAGAATGTCGCTCCTCATGGACTCAACCCCAAAAACATAGCCTTTAGAAACGTCGCTCCTGTTGGACTACTTCAGCACGGCTTCAGGGAATGTCGCTCCTCTTGGACTCAACTACAAAAACATAGCCTTTAGGAACGTCGCTCCTGTTGGACTACTGCAGCACGGCTTCAGAGAATGTCGCTCCTCTTGGACTCAACTACAAAAACATAGCCTTTAGGAATTTCGCTCCTGTTGGACTACTGCAGCACTGCTTCAGAGAATGTCGCTCCTCTTGGACTCAACTACAAAAACATAGTCTTTAGGAACGCCGCTCCTTTGGGACTCAATTACTGTAGCATGGCGTCAGGGAACATCGCTCCTGTTGGACACAACTACTGCAGCAAGGCTTCGGGGAACATCCTCCTGTTGCACTCAACAACTGCAGCTTACTTTCAGGGAACACTGATCCTGTGAAACAATACTACTACTGCATGCTTGTTGATGACAACGGAGAAACTTAATGCCATCGAACTGAGCTTCATTTCAGCAAAACACTTAAAAAAGGTAATGGAATAAAAACTTCCAAGTAAAAGAACATGGTATCAACAACACTACTTTTTAATGGATTAAATCTGTATCAACAGGTCATATGTAGTTCGTTCTTCTTGAAGGCAAACATTTATCAGATTTAGCAGTCGCCTCATGAGTACCACAGGGGTATGCACTTAGACCTTTTCTATTTTATTAAACATCAAGGTTATTGATCAAATCACAAATTGCAGATGACACTGAAGCTCATCTTGTTACTAATAGCACACGGGTCTTCTTTATCCTATAAGAAGAAAACAGGAATAAGGTCAGGAACGTGGGAAATAAGAGTTCAACTCCATCAATTGTTCTGCGTATATAAGACCTTTACCTTTGACCTATTGACCTCAAAATCAATAGGGATCATTTGCTGGTCATGATCAATCTTCCTATTATGTTTCATGATAATAGGTCCAAGCGTACTCAAGTTATTGTCCAGAAACAGATTAACTGATCCGGGTCAATGTGACTTTGACCTTTGATCTCAAAATCAATAGGGGTCTTCTGTTGGTTGTGACCATCTTTCCTATTACGTTTCATGGTCCTAGGCCCAAGCGTTCTCAAGTTATTGTCCATAAACGGTTTAACTGTTCTGGATCAATAGGACCTTGATCTTTCGCTTACTAACCTCAAATGAATAGGATTTTCTGCTTGTCATGATCAACCATCCTATCATGTTTTGTGACCCTTTGCCAAAGCGTTCTGAAGTTATCGTCTGGAAATTGTTAAATCATTCCGGGTCACTGTGACCTTGACCTATGACCTTAAAATCAATAGGGATCATCTACTGGTCATGATCAACCTCCCCATCAACTTTCATGGCCCTAGATCAAAGCGTTCTCGAGTTATCATCCGGAAACCATTTAACTGTTCTGGGCCACTGTGACCTTGACCTTTGGCTTACTAACCTCAAAATGAATAGGGGTTTTCTGCCTGTCATACTAACCTTCATATCAAATTTTATAATAATAAAATCAAGCATTCTTGAGATATCATCCGGAAACCTATTGGTCTACATACCAACCGACATCTGCAAAACAATATACTCCTCCTTCCTCCAAGAGGGGCATAATCATAAACATGTGGATGTGGAAGATGACAAAAAAAAAACAAAGTTTAGTGTACATGTACATATTTTACTCTAATAAAGTAAAAAGAAACGCTGAAAATATATATTAATGCATTTGGTGTATACCTTTTCTTATATTTATATCCTTCAATTAAGAGTAAATGACATTTAATCATAAACTGGTCTTTGCTGAATACTATTATAAAACTTCCAGAAAATTGTCATAAGCAACATCCAAAAATAGTAGTTTCTTTATTACAGTTCATTTTAACAGTTCACATTTAACTGTCTATTCACTTTTCTTCATTGGACACCAGCTCTTCATATGCCTTTTCATACAACTTTGGTCTGAGAATTTCTTCCCGCAGATAAAACATGCAAATGGTCGTTCACCCGTATGAGTACGAATATGCCGCATAAGATTCCATCTGTGGCTAAATGATTTCCCACAGTAATCGCAGAATATTACCCTTATACCAGCTGTTGTGAAAGGTTTCACGTCAAAACCCCAGTCCAAACCTGAAATTATAGATAAAGTATAAAATATAATATATAAAGGGTGTAACTAAAGTTTGTTTCTACATATTCAGAATTTTATTAAATTCTAGATATTTTTATTTTTATTTTGGAAACTAGATGTGTATCTATGGGACATTGGTGTCCCTATTTCTGTCACTGTACATGGTTTCATGACTCTAGGTGAAATAGTTTTAAGTACATAACCTTTTATTACTTTCATGCAGGTTTTTGACTAAGTCAAGGACCATAACCCTGGCCTTGCAGTGTGAAATCCAAAGCAAAACAAATTCACATGCTGATTAATATTCCTTCATGGTTTCGTGATTTTAGGTGAAATAGTTTTAAGATATATGGAACACAAACTTCAAAGCACTTTATGTGTATTGTTCACCAGGTCAAGGTTCATAACAGTTACTATGGTCTGGCCGAGTGGAATCCGAAACAGAACATTACGTGCACAAATTCACATGTTACATAACAATCCTCTAATTTTTATGACAGGAAGTGACTTAGTCAAATACCTTTTTTTTTTTAGCTCACCTGAGCAATGTGAGTTTTTCTGATCGCTGGATGTCAGGCGTCTGTCGTCTGCGATATAGGTTGTATTCTTCAACTGATCTTCATGAAAGTTGGTCAGAATGATAACCTTGATGAAATCTAGGAAGAATTTGAAAATGGGTCATCTGGGGTAAAAAACTAGGTCACTAGGACAAATCAAAGAAAAACCTTGTGTATGCGATAGAGGCTGTATTTTTCAATTAATCTTCATAAATTTTGGTCAGAATGATTGCCTTGATGAAATTTATGTCAAGTTCGAATATGGGTCATCTGGGGTCAAAAAGTAGGTCACTAGGTCAAATCAAAGGAAAAGCTTGTATATGCGATAGAGGCTGTATTTCTCAATTGATCTTCCTGAAATTAAGTCAAAATGATAACCTTTATGAAATCTAGGCCGAGTTTGAAAATGGGACATCTGGGGTCTAAAAGTAGGTCACTAGGTCAAATCAAAGAAAAACTTGTGTATGCGAGAGGCTATATTTTTCAACTGATCTTCATGAAATTTTGTCAGAATGATTGCATTGATGAAATCTATGTCAAGTTCGAATATGGGTCATCTGGGGTCAAAAAGTAGGTCACTAGGTCAAATCAAAGGAAAAGCTTGTATATGCGATAGAGGCTGTATTTCTCAATTGATCTTCCTGAAATTAAGTCAAAATGATTGCCTTGATAAAATCTACATTAAGTTTGATTATGGGACATCTGGGGTCATAAAGTATGTCGTTAGGTCAAATAAAAAAAACTTCTTATGCAATAGAGGCTGCATTTTTCAATTAATCTTCATGAATTTTGGTCAGAATGATTGCATTGATGAAATCTATGTCAAGTTCGAATATGGGTCATCTGGGGTCAAAAAGTAGGTCACTAGGTCAAATCAAAGGAAAAGCTTGTATATGCGATAGAGGCTGTATTTCTCAATTGATCTTCCTGAAATTAAGTCAAAATGATAACCTTTATGAAATCTAGGCCGAGTTTGAAAATGGGACATCTGGGGTCTAAAAGTAGGTCACTAGGTCAAATCAAAGAAAAACTTGTGTATGAGAGAGGCTGTATTTTTCAACTGATCTTCATGAAATTTTGTCAGAATGATTGCACTGATGAAATCTATGTCAAATTTGAATATGGGTCATCTGGGGTCAAAAATTAGGTCACTAGGTCAAATCAAAGGAAAACTTTGTGTATGCGATAGAGGCTGTATTTTACAATTGATCTTCCTGAAATTAAGTCAGAATGATTGCCTTGATAAAATCTACGTTAAGTTTGATTATGGGTCATCTGGGGTCAAAAAGTAGGTCGCTAGGTCAAATAAAAAAAACAACTTCTTATGCAATAGAGGCTGCATTTTTCAATTTATCTTCATGAAATTTGGTCAGAATGATTGCCTTGATGAAATCCAGGTCAATTTCGAATATGGGTCATCTGGGTCAAAAAGTAGGTCACTAGGTTAAATCAAAGAAAAACCTTGTGTATGCGATAAAGGCTTTATTTTTCAATTGATCTTCATGAAATTTTGTCAGAATGATAGCATTGATAAAATCTAGGTCAAGTTCGAATATGGGTCATCTGGGTTCAAAAACTAGGTCACTAGGTCAAATCAAGGAAAAACCTCATGTATGCAATAGGGGCTGCATTTTACACTGGATTTTCATAAAGTTTGGTCAAAATTGTTGCCTTGATGAAATCTATGTCAAGTTCGAATATGGGTAGTCTGGGGTCAAAAACTAGGTCACTAGGTCAAATCAAAGAAAATACTTACTTATACTCAAAATCTTTGCTCCAATTTTAATGATAATTGGTCGGAATATTTTTTCTCCATGAAATCACTAGGTCAAACATGTTTACACTGTTATGGTGTGTTTCTAAGGTGAGCGACCTAGGGCCTCTTGTTTAAGATACATGTAACAAAAGCTTTTGTGTCCTATATACATATTTTTACTCAAACAAAGACCATAATGCTGATCTTACTGAGCCCAGGTGCCCAGATATCTAATACACGTGCTGAAAAAAGTTCCTGTTTTGTTTCATGAGCCTTAATCAAATACATTTTAAAACACATGCGACACAAACTTTTATATAGAGATAATACACATTTTAGTGAATTGAAGTTGCAGATTCCACAAAAATGCTTGTGACCAAGACCAAAGGTTTATTTTAAGGTACGCATGGCCTGAATATACATTTGTCTTATTTTCCATAGTAACCTGATGATTGTTTCAAACCTGACCTAGATTTCAAACATTCAAATCAGGTTTCATACATCTGGAAAAAGAAAGGCAGCTTTTATAGCTGAAACAATGTTTCTCTTTTATTTGGCAAAGTGACCTAGTTTCTACCAAATTTTATTAGTGTAGTTTGGCAAATTATTTTGGCAAAAAGGTTGCATATTTGTCATTTACCATTACATGAAACTGTAACATCATTAAGTGATGTACAGCAATTACAATTTTTAACTGAAATCAGCACTGACAGTAGGTAAACGTTGAATACAATTCAAATAACTATATAAAATTTTGATAGTATTTGCAAAACATTTAAACATAATTCAAAATACTTGCATCAGAGTTGTGACCAGGATAAGTTCAAGTTCACATGGATACAAGTTCATAGTTTATAAAGACAATGAAGACAAGTTCAAAATTCACACTGAGAACAGTTTTAAGTTTACATAAAGTCAAGTTAAAGTTCAAATGGAGACAAGTTCAAGTTCACACAGAGACAAGTTCAAGTTTTAATGGAGAAAAGTTTAATTTAACATGAATAAAAGTTTGAAGTTCACATAGCTTATATGCAAACCAGTTCAATAGTTGGTAAAGTTCATCAACACAAAAATTGCCTTTTGTTTACACTAAAAAACAACACTCTTAAATTTATATCATTATAAACAAAAACACTGTCCACAGATATAACTTTTTTTTTGTTATATAGTAGATGTTTTTATCAGGCCAAAAAACAATTTAAGATAAACCCTTAGCATTATATACTCGCTCAGAAATATTTAAGATGTGTGAGAGAGTGTCTCTTTAAAGTTCCCTTCACGTTGAATCTTCTATTACATATGTTACATTTGTACGGTTTCTCTCCAGTATGTATACGCAGGTGCTGTTCTAGCTTCCAGTTTGTCGGGAATGGCTTTCCACAGAATGAACAGTATTTCAATCTGGTGGGTACTTGCGAAGTATCCTTATTTTTGTTGTTGGCATCTTGTGGCAAATCTGAAAAAAAGCATAAACAAACTTATTGTGAAGACTGAGATCAAAGAATTAAATTTCAATATTCAATTTCTTTGAACTAATAGTATCTAAATCAACTTACAACATGTTACATGAAAACAGGATACAAGGAAAATAATAAGGTTTTTAGATGTAACACCTGAACAACAAGTTCAGCTACAACATAAGGCTCAAATTATTAACATCTGTCGTTAGAATAAAACTGTATCACTTATATTGACAATAACAATTCTTCTGTTAACAGAATTATAGACAGCAGATGAAAAGTTTGGAAATCATGGAATGTGGTGACTTGGTGGACACTATCCTTAACAAGCATACTGTCACACTTCAGGGTTCAGGGTTTTCAAACTCCTAAAAGCTAGATTTGCTTGTTTTGAACACAGTAATATAGTTCAATTTTTTTCTAACACAAACTTATATTCTTTTAATTTAAAAGTGGAGACAAAAGGCTCACCTATGTATTGTACTCCCGACCCTGAGAGATCTGTAGATCTCTACTCTTTTTACTAAGCTAAGTGGGCGGGCTTTTCTTCAAGTTAAGATCAAACTTTTTCTACTGAAGATGAAATATTTGGCATTAATACTCATGGGCCAGAGATTATAGTAACAAATGAGCAAGACACATTTAGAAATATTCTTGTGGACAACAAGGTTGCCCTGCTGAACATTCTGTAAAATAGCTACCATATATTCCCTAACTAACACCATCCCTGAAAACTAAAAATTATAGAAAAAAAATTAATTTATGTTGTAAGTGAATACTACCACTATGGTAGTACTACCATTGTGCAAGTTTGTTAATTTTAAAGTAGATTATAAGTTCAAATT
This sequence comes from Mercenaria mercenaria, assembly GCF_021730395.1. NCBI lineage: Eukaryota > Metazoa > Mollusca > Bivalvia > Venerida > Veneridae > Mercenaria > Mercenaria mercenaria. The sequence goes on along the minus strand of NC_069376.1, from coordinate 18,411,094 downwards.
TATGAAAGAATTAAATTTATGGAAATCTTTTTTAAAAAAATGTATTCTTTTTAGGATATTAATGCATCCTCTGCGCACAACATAATTTCACCTAGACCATTAAAAAGGGAAAATATGGTATTAATGATGAAGAAAACTGCAATCCATTTTCCTTGTTCGAAATGGAATTTCCTTTCTATAAAATCTATCCAAAATGGAATTTCCTTTCTATCAAATCCATCCAAAATGGAATTTCCTTTCTATCAAATCCATCCAAAATGGAATTTCCTTTCTATCAAATCTATCCAAAATGGAATTTCATTTCTATCAAATCCATCCAAAATGGAATTTCCTTTCTATCAAATCCATCCAAAATGGAATTTCCCATCCAAAATGGAATTTCCTTTCTATCAAATACATCCAAAATGGAATTTCCTTTCTATCAAATCTATCCAAAATGGAATTTCCTTTCTATCAAATCCATCCAAAATGGAATTTCCTTTCTATCAAAACTTGTATCTGATTTCTTCATGCATGTTGTACTGTTTAAGTGTTATTAAGATTTATTACAAGTGTAGGATAAAACAAATGCAAATAAATTATCTAAAATTCATCAGTTCACTAATAATTCTCATGTACACTGCTGGTAACACTGGCCACCAAGAAAAATTGAAATCCAAAATGAACATTAATCAATGATGACAATTGCTTTATGGTTGCTTTTCAGTGAAGGCAAACCTTGGATGCCCATCCATATAGGCACGTAATTAGGTGAAAATCATTAAAGTCGGCTCAGGTCCTCACATGAAAGCCCGACTGAGGCCCGAGACTTTCCAAAATGAACCTTAATAGCTTGAAATTTGCCATACAACATTGTGTTGGCATTATAAAACCCAACAATTTTAACAAAATATAAAACAAAATACTCAGTCAATGATAAGTCTTTTGGTCCCCATTTTTATAATTTATTACATAAACAATTGATTATATGGAACAAAGCTGAAAAAGACAATTTCAAACTCTTTCTATCCCACAGTTTTTTTGTCACTAAAATGCACATCAATCCACGAACCTAAATTCCAGTACACAGACAAAAAATGAGCCGCACCATGGGAAAACCATTCATGCAGTCTGATCCATATTGTCCGCTTTCAAACCCTACTGCTATCAGAGAAACCGTTAGCAAACAGTATGGATCCTGACCAGACTGTGCAGATGTGCAGGCTGGTCTGGATCCATGCTGGTCGCAAATGCACTATGTTGGTTTTCTCATGGTGCGGCTCAAATACTGTTTCATTTATCTTCAAATTCAAGTCTTTGCAGAATCATTGTTCTAGCCAAAGCCACAAAATTTCATCCCTAAGAAACTGGATTCACTATTCACTTAAAATAAAATCCAAAGTCTATTGTGTAAACCTCTAAAACAATAGTGATTACTGCTCATTTATAAAATGAGCCGCATCATGAGAAAACCAACATAGTGTGTTTGCGATCAGCATGAATCCAGACCAGCCTGTGTATCAGCGCAGTCTGGTCAGGATCCATGCTGTTCACTTTCAAAGCCTATTGCAATTAGAGAAACTGTTAGCGAACAGCATGGATCCTGACCAGACTGCGCAAATGCGCAGGCTGGTCTGGATCCATGCTGGTTGCAAACGCACTATGTTGGTTTTCTCATGGCGCGGCTTAAATGTTTGGCTCACAGGATCATTTGTGCTGTATGGGTTACAGAGAGTGATCTAGATTTTGGCTAATGAAACGGTTTTTTTTTGCGGGTTTTTTTCCGCCAAAGGAGCTTTTTCTGACACACAGTGCCAAACAAAACGTCATAAAAGTATGTTGTGTGATCATTAAACACTGCCGAAAGGTGGCCGCTGGATGAACCAGTATTTCTCATATGGCAGTTACATAATTAATGAAGTGGTTAATTTTTTCCAATGAAGAAAAACAATAAACAGTAGATAGGAATACAATAACACAACATTTAATATAGAGCACATGCTACTATAAAAAAAAACTATGTTTACTTAAAATACATGTATACATCATTAAATTTGGATGGAGGTCTGCCTCTCTTAATTTTGTGCCACAGGAAAACAATATATAGCGAGTAGAATAGGTCAGTTACTGACAGAACTATTGCTTAACACTCCATCCAGCTGGCTTATGGAAGGTCAGAGGTTCTACCCAGGTGCCCGCTCGTGATGAAATAATGCACGGGGGGGCACCTGGGGTCTTCCTCCACCATTAAAAAAGCTGGAAAGTCGCCATATGACCTATCATGTGTCGGTGCGACGTTAAATCCAACCAAAAAAAAAGAAAAAAAAATGGTTAACACTCAACATGCTCAATGGAATATTTACATTTCCTTATGAATAAAGCAGTATATGGCTTACAGTTGAATCAAAGAGGCCAGAATATACCATATTACATACTTGTACCGGAAACGTCAATATTTTTCCATACACTGATGCCTGAAAATTCATATCGGGTGCGTCACATAATTCAGTGTGTGTTGTTGCACTATTTTTTTCTACTTAGTTCAGTATTATCAATCCTATTCAGGCCACTGATCATATTTATGATATTTACATAATACATTTGTATATATACGTGTAGATCCGTATGTAATAAAAAGGTTATAATCTTTGCATCGGGAAATATGCACAAGTTCTTCAGCGGAAGTATATTGCTCCTAAAGTCGCGCAATATTTCCACTGAAGAACTTGTGCATATTTCCCCAATACAAAGCTATTAACCTATAAATATTCCGCACATAGGTTTGCAACAGTACATTCAGTCTGCTTGTAATACAGTTAATATTACTTCAGTGAAACAGTATCTTTTAACAAATAACAAAGGCATCATTAATCAGTGTCTCATTTTGAACAAATCTGGCATCTTGAATCAAAATTTTTCAAGTTTATAGTGTAACATCGAATGCTTAGTTAAAGCGCCTTTCTCACGGAATCTTTTCTGGCAGACTGGACAGGCAAAAGGTCGTTCTCCAGTATGAACCCTGATATGTTGTTGCAACTTCCAGTTTGAGCCAAACCCTTTACCGCACACAGTACAGACCTTTATAGTCCCTGGTAAAGGTAAATCTGGAGATGCAGTCATCTGTGCTTTTCCTGGAAAATGAAAAAAAATTATATAAATAGATCATACCAAAACTACACAAATCTGATTCTATTTACTAAGGGATATAACTACAGTTAAACCTCTATATAATTTTTCTTTCAGAATTCTACAATCAACAACATGCACCCCTTACTGCTATAAGTATATATATATACTGTAAAAGCGCATGCGCATATTTTCGCTGGGTCAAAATTTTGAGTATGTACGCAAGGTTTATTATTTGCGAAATTGTAAAAATGGTATCCTACTTGAATTTAGATTACACTAATGGTGAATATTTATGCGAGGATTTATTTTCACAAAATGTAGGGCCTTGCAAATATATAGCTAAATTTAAACCCTCATGAAAATTCCTGCTTTTACAGTACAGCTGAACCTGCCTTAGTGTATACCTGTATTAAGGGACCACATACCTTAAGTGTGACCAGTCAGCTAACTTCCCAATTTGACTTTTTATTCTAATGGCAACTTTTCCTAAATAGTCAACTTGTGATGCTCCCTTGTCTGGCTGCCTAATACGGGTTTTGCTGTTTATGAAACAAGCCCAATGTTTTGAAATATTTACCATTTTTCTAATGTTTTCAAAACTGCAAAGTTGCTCTGTAATATACATTTATCTAATATAGTTCTATGACCTAACATAAGAAAACATTTTACAGTGGTTTGTGTGTGTGTTCAAGTTTAGCATCTTTTTTAACAACTTTTCAACCATATAAATGATGGAGTCTACTTGTAGCAATGAGTGCAAAGCCCAACTTTATAGTGCTGCCTCACAGGAATATCACAGCGTAGAGAAGTGACATGATACTCCTACCAGTCATAATATACTCGTAGTAGGCAGATAAGTCCTGGTACTATCCTCTGAATGCTTAGTGCCAAGACTTGTAAAAATTGTCATGTTTTATATAATAAGCCAAGAACAAGACAGTATTACTTGAATTGCTGATATTCCTAAAATCAACTTCACAACAAAATGTAATTACAATGGAAGTCATATATACAGTGAAAATAAGAAATCTGCAACATTTTTATTTATTTACTTTTATTTTATTTTTTTTTGAGGGGGTTGTGGGGGGGGGGGGGGGGGGGGGTGTGGATGCATCTGAAAGAAAGATTTTTCATTGCTCCTAAAAGAACACTAGAAATAAACAAATTTATTTTCCAGTCATATTTGTCTGCATGATGCTCAAAGTACAATTTTTGTTGGTTAAGATAATTATTGATATCCTGTGGAAGTTTCACTTTAGTCCCAAACTTGGAAATGTATTATTTAGTCACTGAAAATTTTGGAATAATCAATGAATGACGTTATTTAGGCCTACAGAAGTACTCCTTATCTATCAAAAAGCAGAGAAAAATCTTTAACTGTGTGCTAATGGGAATGACATGTTTCAATAAAACTCAAAACATAACTTTACATTATTTTATTCAAAATGAAATTTGTAAAACTTTGATTCATTTTTGGACTCATCTTGAAACATCAAAACCGTGGGAAAGAATGACACTGCAAACAAAAAAGACAACTAAATAACAAAATGGTTTGAATTCCATGTTTTGGCTGCAAACAAAAACCATTAAAAGACAATACCAAAATGGCCTCTACGTTTTGACTGTAACAAAAACCATTAAAAGACAACTGAATAGCAAAAGGGCGTCCCTTCTTGCGGTTGCAAACAAAACAGCCTACAATGACAAGTGATATGCAAAGTGGTTACCCATCCAATTTTGTGTCCAAAAAAACCCAAAACATTATCACTGTACTTACAGTACCTTATTTACTCAATGACAAGATGTTTCTCCTTAAAAATCAGACTTAATGTTTTGCCTTGTCTAATAAGTGAGTTGATGTCATTGACCCAAAGTAAAACAACAGCACCGTCTTGCTGGTGCAGACTCTCATCTGATTTTTTCTGCCTCTGTATTATTAGAAATATTGTCCTACCCATGATTTTTCTAAATCCAAAAGGGGCCATAATTCTTGCAAAAAGTAATGTAGAGTTACGGTACTTGCTGTGCAAAGTCAGCTTTTAATGGCAAATAACTGCTCTAAGTTTTAAAGGAATAGCTTTGACCTAAACATAAAACTTAACCAAGAAAATTGATATTTTCTAAGTCAAAAAGGGGACATACTTCTTGCAAAAGGCAGGGTGGAGTTATGTTTCTTGCTGTACAGAATCAACTATTGATGGTGAACAAGTGTTGCAAGTTTTAAAGCAATAGCTTTAAATAGTTTAGGAGAAAAGCTGACCTAAACATAAAACTTAATCAGGCAACGCCAACACCGATCAAATGATGACAATAACTCATCTTTTTTTCCCCCAAAAAATCAGATTGGCTAAAAATACTGCCAATTTTGAAGCAATTTAAAGGAGTCTGTCTTATTGAAGCATCATCTTACAAACAAAAGCTGTTTTTCAAGGTAGCACCTGTCACAAAGAAGTTTAAAGCGAAAGTAGAACTGTCAAAATAACAAAAATAATGCTGTATACTGTATATACCCTAATTAACGCCCTCTCATAATTTATCTATTTATCCAACCCCAACCAAACTCAAAAACAAACAAACTGGGGCCAAAATAAGTGTCCCCCTTTTACAAAATGTAACATGACTGGTGCATTAATAAGGGAATATACCGTATCTAAAATGCATTTTCATCAACTTCAACTGCTGTTACTACCTATTTAAATAAACTAGACACACAATTTTAAAAACTGTACAATTAAAACAAAAAACTATGTCCTCTTCCACAAAATAGATCTTGGACATACAGAGAGGAAAAATTTATATTCCCAAACATTTTAATCTGTCAAGAAAGCCTCTATTTTTTTTCTGTCAATTTGATGTGTACATACTATGACGATGAAAGGTTTGTAATATAAACATAACACTCTACATAAACCTTAAGACAATTAACTCCATTATGGAAAAAAATCCTGCAAATATTCTTAGAACACAGTTCCTGAAACGTCGTTTATATCCAAATGATGGCACTGTTTATGCCAAAATTGCAGCATTGTTCAAATCCTAGCGATCAAGTTGTTCATGCTCAAACGGTAAGATTTGCATCAAACAAAAAACGTTCATATCCGAACAATAACTTTGTTCCTCTCAAAATGATAACACTGTTAATATCAACTACTACTGACCAATGGTTTCATTTTTCGACAGACAAGTAATTTTTTCCTTACTATCCTAAAAGGTACTTTTCTGAATAGTGCACTATTAAATATATCTGTAAAAGAACAAAAATATCCAATATCGCAGTTTCTGAGACAGCTGTCAAATCACTATGTGAATGTATAACATTTCTGTGCTTGTCAGATGTCGTACTGCTATGCAAATGTTGATGTAGATTTTTGTTTCTCACAGTCATGGCAATCAATGACACCGTGCTGAATTTGATTCTTGATTTTTCAGACTTCACATTGCAACACGATCATTTTAAATTCTTGAATTTCAAACCTCACTTTGCAATGCTTTTACTGACTAACAATATAACAGGGTATGAACTCAAAAAAAATACATGCAACACCTCGGAATCCCTAAAGTTGTTTTAATCTTGTAAAATGTTCTGGATGAGCAGCGACCATGTGTGCTTTGATGTTTTCCTTCCTGGCCGATGCCATTCCGCAGACTGTACACTTGTAAGGTTTAACTCCAGTATGAACCAACAGATGCTTCCTTAAAACTGACTGATAGAAGAAATTCTGGCCACAGTACGTGCAGATCAAAACTTTTGGATTTTTTTGCGATCTCCCTGAAATGGAAAAGTAATATTGTTATCAAAAGTGAACAGGACAAATTGCAACTAAAAACTGCCAGTTTTAAACTACACAGTCATGCAGATACTCTATGTTTATCGACTGGAAAAGATCAAAGGAATTACATATTGGGTTAAGTTCTTCTAAATAATAAATGAACACAATCATGACCTTGAAAAGAATCTTTATTTTCTTACACTGAATAATATTAATATACTTCACAAGACAATATATACAAGTAGTTTTTTCCACTCCCAAAATACTGCTTATACAACCTATCCCATTAAACACCTCTACGACGGGGGAGTTTGGGGTGGATTTATCTTTTTTTCAAAAACTGAGGAGGGTTTCAGATATTGTAAGTGAATATAGCTATAAATTAAGCTTTCAATGAATTAATTTTACCGAATGTAACCAAAATAATGCCGACAACTAAAACAAGAGCACTGCCTGCAGGTGCCATTGTTTGTCTGCAAGTGCTGGATATTATGTAAAAAAAGAGTTATAGTTCAGATTTTCTAAGAATAAAAAAAAGTCCATAATTCTGACAAAATGCATGTTAGAGTTATGGTTCTAAAACTACATAGCCCATAATGATTATAAACAAGTGTGCAAAGTTTCAAAGCTGTAGCTATTAAACTTCTTGAGAAAAGGTGACCTACACAAAAATTTAACCAAGAAACTCAAATTTCCTAATTACAAAAAGGGCCATGATTCTAACAAAATGCACATCAGAGTTATGTGTCTTGGCCTACATAGTTTCCTAATAATGATACACAGAAGTGTAATGTTTCAAAGCTGTAGCATTTATAGTTTTTGAGAAAAGGTGACCTAAACAAAAATTTACCAGAAACTGAAATTTTCTATGTACAAAAATGGCCATAATTCTGACAAAATGCAAACGCGAGTTATGGTTCTTGGCCTACATACCAGGTAGTCCCCTAATGATGATAAACAAGTGTGGAAAGTTTCAAAGCTGTAGCATTTTTTTTTTTTAGAGGGGCGACTGTTCATATATGGGAAGCAAATTATGTACATTTTACTGGCTGATGCCCATGTAAAGCATGATTACTTCTGCAACACATATACATCTACCATCCTAATAGCTAAGCAAACACAAATACAAATAAAACTTTACAAGTTATAGTTGAAATTGGGAAGACATTTAAGTATTTAAGTACAGCATGTCATTTGGGCAACACTGAAAATCAATAAAATTGAACATTTAAACAATAGAATACATAATATCTGACAGCCATTTACCATCCCATTCAGGTTGATTTTCATGGTAATTTTTCATTACTAAAAAAAACTTTTTCTCAGTACTATACTGTTCAGTACTTAAATACAACTTTTGCTTTGCCCTAGAATGCATTACAGTGAAATAATTTAATTTCCTGGGCATAAAATGTTGTGATTTTGGTCAAATGGCTTTTTCATAGAGTTACAAATTTATTACTGAATCCACAAAAATCCATCCCACGCAAATATTGATGATTTTTAAGTATATAGCATATTTCATACATGTATAAAATGGGAACACAATTACCAATAGTAAATATAGTTTTAAAAGTTGAAAGTGTTCACATGTGTAACCATATGAGCTTTCAGATTGCTTTTCACAGCAAAGCGTTTGTTACAGACGTTACAACAGTACGGCTTCTCCCCAGTATGAGTTCTCATGTGTAACTGCAATCCCCAGCTTGTGGTTAATTCCTTGTTACACACACGACAGACAAACCCGCTGCCACTTGTTCCACTGTCGGGCGTTTTGTGAAACTGTCTCCCCTTGGACATGACATTCCGGCTGTTCATATATTCACGACTATACTTGTTTTGTTGAATCCTAGCAGAAGTATCTGAAATATGAAAGAAAACGCATTAAAAAATTATCTACAGGTATATCAGAAAACATGTAAATATATAACTAATCTTAGCCAAATAAAGACACATAAACAAGTTAACAAGCACTTATTTATTCACATAGCAAATTATATAAGTAAGATAACATTCATCCTTCTAGTTAAAGTAGTGGATCCGTAATGACAATCAGCAAAAATAAGTATTCTCTGCGATTTCGGCATTCTCCTTTTTTTTATGGAAAGCCATGTTTGCATCCATCAACAATTGCATAATTAGATTATGTGTCATTACCGTCCACTACCTAAAATACAAAAAAAAAAAACAAGAGCTGTCAGATGAGACAGCGCGCTCTACTATTTCGATGCTAGATAGTAAAACTGGGCGCAACTGAGGAAGCTGGAGCTGTCACTGGAGTGTTTAATGACTCCAATGGTGGATGAAGATATTGCACAATAGCTTGAGTCTGTATCAACAAGAGCTGTCTCCATAGGATGACACATGCCCCCGATGGCACTTTGAATGAATAGTTATGGCCGATGTTAGAGTTTAGGACCTTTGACCTACGGACCTGGGTCTTGCGCGCGACACGTCGTCTTACTGTGGTACACATTCATGCCCAGTAATTTTAAAATCCATGCATGAATGACAAAGATATGGACCGGACACGCCCATCAATGCACTATCATGAAATATGACCTTTAACGTCTAAGTGTGACCTTGACCTTTGAGCTACGGACCTGGGTCTTGTGCATGACACGTCGTCTTACTGTGGTACACATTCATGCCAAGTTATTTGAAAATCCATCCATGGATGACAAAGATATAGACCGGACACGAATGCATTATCATGAAAACTGACCTTTAACGTCTAAGTGTGACCTTGACCTTTGAGCTACGGACCTGGGTCTTGCGCGCGACATGTCGTCTTACTGTGGTACACATTCATGCCAAGTTATTTGAAAATCCATCCATGGATGACAAAGATATGGACCGGACACGAATGCACTATCATGAAAAATGACCTTTAACGTCTAAGTGTGACCTTGACCTTTGAGCTACGGACCTGGGTCTTGCGCGCGACAGGTCGTCTTACTGTGGTACACATTCATGCCAAGTTATTTGAAAATCCATCCATCGATGACAAAGATATGGACCGGATACGAAAATTGCGGACAGACTGACAGACCGACAGACTGACAGACGGTTCAAAAACTATATGCCTCCCTTCGGGGGCATAAAAATATTAAGTAATAAGAGAGGCGAAGATAAAGTGTATCAAAACACTATATAAGTATAATTCTCAGTAAAAGGGGGCATAATTCGTGAAGAACTGGTGCCAGTGTTATGCACCTTGTGTCATACGATGTTGGTGATAAGGTGGAACAACTTTTTTAAGTTTGAATCAAATCCATTTAGTAATAACTGAGATTGACTGAAAGTGTATCAAAACTTTAACCTGAAATTCTAAGTAAAAAGGGGGGATAATTCATGAAATATTGGTGTAAGAGTTATGCACCTTGTGTCATATGATGTGAGTGATGATGTTGAACAACATTTTTAAGTTTGAATCAAATCCATTTAGTAATAACTGAAATATAGTGAAAGTGCATCAAAACTTTAACCTGAAATTCTAAGTAAAAGGGGAGATAATTCATTAAATATTGGTATCAGAGTTATGGGCCTTGTGTCATATGATGTGGGAGATTATGTGGAACAACTACTTTCAGTTTGAATCAAATCCGTTCTGGAATAATTTAGATAGAGTGAAAGTGCATCAAAACTTTAACCTGAAATTCTTAGTAAAAAGGGGAGATAATTCATGAAATATTGGTGTGAGAGTTATGGCTCTTGTGCCACATAATGTGGGTGGTGATAAGGAATAACTATTTTAAGTTTAAAACAAATCCATCAAGTAATTACAGAGATAAGGAGTAAAAAAAACTTTATTTACCAAGGTGGGGACGCGGAAGGACGCGGACGCCTGGGTGAGTAGGATAGCTCTTCATATACTTCTTATAGTCGAGCTAACAACCCAAACATTTGAAGCACAAGTTTTAACAAACAACATAAAATCACACCTTGATATATTTTCCTAACCTGATTTGTCATAAATTTGTGGGGGGAAATATGAAACACATATCTTTACAATAAATTAGCACTGGAGTATTGTCCAGACAGTGGACGTCACCCACAAAATTGTAATTATTACAAATACTTTCAGTCTCTAAGTAATTACAATCAAATATAAGACGTCAAAATTTTTTCATACTAACGACCAAGAGTTCTTATTGGCTGTTTAACGTCAATTGTTGCATTATTTTAATGCGTACTGTTGCATCATAAACAATAATATTTACATCACTTGTACAATAATAATATGTGTAGATGCATAAATTATGTAATAAAAAGATTATCCAGTTTTGCATTGAGAAATATGGACTCGTTCTTTCAAAAAATATTACTGCACTGCCACTCCTAAAATCGCACACATTTTCCATTCCTGAACTGGTGCATATAATTTCTCGATTCAAAGTTAATAATCTATAGGTAATTATTAAAGCTTAACATGTCGCTTTTATATAATTCCTTTATATATTCTGTTATTCCTCACGAAAATCAATAAAAAGATTATTCCGATTTTTACTTCCATGTGTTCATAGTACTTTGGAACATAGATATGTACTCAGCAGCTCAAGGTTGTACAATTACACGTGTGTGTTCGGGTTTAGTGACTTTTTCAACAACTTTTCAGTCTTATAATGACATAGAGCACAATGCCTAACTGGAATATCACAACACAGATATGTGACAAGATACACCAACAAATCATATTATACCAACAATTGGCTGAACAGTCATAGAACTGTCCTCTTAATGCATAGCACCAATTTAGGAAGCTACTAGTACCAGTTTTCAGATCTTTGGTAGGACACAGCCAGGCAGTGAACCAACAACCTACCACACTTGAAGCCAGCACTCTACCACTAGTTTTAACGGAGAGATTCTCACGCTCGTGTGCTGTTAAAACACCTTTTTATATATGCACATTCCATAGCAAAGCGTAAACATATGACCTCATCACAGATACATATCAAAAGGTAATGTCATCGACAACGTGAAAAAACAACGCAGACATTCACATGCATTTCATGGAAATTTAACAATGTTTAGGGCCAATATATTGATCATTTTTTAGTTTTAATGCATTTTATACTAAAATGGCATTACGCAATGTTCATTTCGTGTTATAATATCTTCAGATTCCCGCGGTAAACACTGATGCCCTCACCCTGTCGAGTTTGGGCACTAACCAATCCATTGTGATTCTGCAGATGTTAAAACACAAAAAATAACATCCGCTAACCCTACACTCATGTCCACACAATTTTCACTGAAGTCAAATATCCTTTTCCGAGATTCTGGCTGCCTTTGCAATTACAAAAAAAAATTGAACAATACCATCTGCTTTTCACTTGATCAAATATAACAGTGTCACATCAAACAGTATCGCAATTTTACATGGTTTGGAAATACTTTGTCTGAAAGTTGAATGCCATGAATTGCTATCACCATTAAATAGTACTTTTGGCCAAAGCCATGATCATATTTCATTAAATGATTTCACATTATAAATCAATGTCCCTGTATTATACAATCCTTATGTTACATAGTAACCTTCATTTTGTCAGCATGAGTTCGATCCATTGGACTTTCATAAAGTTGTTCAGAAAGACAAAAATCATTTACCAACAAAATGACAATTGCCACAACAACATGTCCTCACCTTGATTTAATCCAGTTAATGTAATTTAATTAAACTGCTGTAACCCCATTAATACTTGACTGTGGCATTTTGTATATTCTTTTTTTCAAATAAAAAGAATTAAAATGGGACTGGAAATGAAACTGTCTTTCGGACAATTTTTGAAGGGATCGAATAGGGATTTTGAAAACTGCAAATGCAGTAGGAATGTATTTTTACAAAATATTCACTTTCATAAAAATCCAATATGCTGATAGCAAAGACTTTCTAAAATCTTTCAAAATCATCTATTGCATAATTGACCCTTAGCCTACTTGGGGCAAGTGATTCTGCCTTTGTGACCAGTGCAGACTAAGATCAGCCTGCCCATCAGTGCAGTCTGATCGCGACCTGTACTGTTTGCCATTCAGTCGGTATCTTTTAAATTTTGGTATGCACCCCTTTTAACAATTAAAGGTACTCTCCAAATTGGAAGATGGGAATGTTCATTATAAAAATTTAGCAGGGTAAGGGTTAAAAACATTATTTTAAAAAGTGAAATCTTTGTTTAGATGAGTGATCATATGTGCTGTGAGTGTTCCTTTCTGGTTAAATCTTTTGTTACAATGCCGACAGTGGTAGGGCTTCTCTCCAGTATGGGTTCTCATGTGTAACTTTAATCCCCATGCTGTTGTTAGCTCTCTGTTGCACACTTGACATTTAAATCCCGAGCTGGATCCACCTGACTTTCTCTGGCTCTTGTTGTTAGCGTCTTCTCTTCCCACTTCATCTACAAGACCTGCAAAATAGTACAGGTACACGTGTCACTGCTTTTATTTTTGGGGAGGGTTTAAATTAACCTAACAATAACACAAGTAATGACTATTATGGCAACTTGATAAATCCTGTTATTGCTTCTTTTCTAAATGCAAATAAAATCTTAACTGCTATCATACTGTAAAGGAGGAATGACGTGTTTTTAAGTCTATTTATTTGTTTGTTTGTTTTGCTGTGTTCCTCAAGCTGCCCAGTCCCCATTAAATTCATTGATAAGGCGACTTTTTGAAATTCAAAAAATACATGTACAGATCAAAATTAATGTAATTGCATATTTTTGGCTGTGACTAAATACAGAGTTGGTGCGCCCGTGATATATTACAGACTCCGGTATATACCGGATTAACTAAATTTGAACAAAAATACCTTAAATGTATATATTTTGTAACCATGGTGATTCTAACCCTAACCTTTAGTCAGTATATTATGCACATTACACACTATATGCGTGCGGACATGCAAAAAAATGAGTATTTTTGCCGTGCGTTCCATTTGATAATAATTCCGCGCAAGCGCAGAACGGCTGCACCAACTCTGCAATGAGAAACATTCCATATTTTATGGTGAATATTTATGCCAAGTTATTTAAATATACCCATGCATAAAAGTTACAGACCAGACAAAAAAACTCAAAATGACCTTGAACTTGAGTTATAAGTCTGAGTCTTACATGCAACAAATTAATTTGTTATGGTGACTGTTTGTGTTAAGTTACTTGAATATCCATCAACGCAAAGTAAATGTCACTGAGTACACACACCCATCCCCTGCTCCCCCAAAAATTCTACCATTTGACTTCTAAGTGTGACCTTGACCTTTGAGATAGGGGCCCGGATTTTGTATGACACAAGGTCTCATTATGGGGAATATTTGTGCCAAGTTATTGTTAAATCCCTTGATGAATTCTCAAGTTTTACGGGCTGAACATGAAACTGATTCTCTAAACCTGTGACCTCCAAGTGTGACCTTGACCTTGGAGCAAGGTGTCTGGGTCTTGCACATGACACAGCAACTCATTACAGGAAACATGTGTGCCAAGTAATCTTAAAACCCCTTGATGATTGTGACAGAGATATGGACTGGACATAAAACAGACCTGTTAACCTTTGACCTTTAAGTTTGACCTTGACCTTGGGGTCTGGGTCTTGCACATGACACAACAACTGATTGTAGAGAACATCTGTGCCAAGTGACTTTAAAATCCCTTGATGAATGACAGAGATATGGACTGGACACAAAGCAGACCCTGTTAACTTTTGACCTCTAAGTGTGACCTTGACTTTGCCCATTTTTTCTTCAAAAAAGGCAGGGGAAAAAAACTATAAAACTAAATAAAAAGCATATTATTTTCGAGGATAGAAAGATATTATAAACAATATAATTCCAACAACTAATTTTATTCTCTAACACAAAATATCATACAAATAGAAAACAGAAAACTAAAACGGGACATGCCTCAAGATAAATATGAAAATTTCAAAAAAATTGAAACAGACAAGCAACTGAAATTTGATGTTGAAAATTGTCAAGTTCAATAATTGTACGGTTTCTATTGCAAGTCCTAACTAAAATAGGTAATTTCAAAGTTTTGAAGAAAAAAAACTGACACAAATCTGGAGAAATGTAGCTTTAAACATCATAATTAAAACCAGATACATTGTGTCTGTTTCAAGTATTTTGGGTCATACTGTTTTTGATGTTGATCTTTGTTTTGTATAACACTGCGGCTGACTTTTCTACTTTGCAGAGGACCAGTAATGGCATTTGGCAATTTTCAAACAGTTAAGCATTCTCAACTAGAGTTTTCTGACTTTTCAGTTTTTACAGAAAGTAATGAATTAAAATGAGCTTCATCAATGTGTGGGCATGTATAGATACGAAAGTGCACAGAAATAGCACATTGACATTATTGGTCCCCTATCTCAAGATTTTTTCTTTTATAAATCCCATCCCCATTTGTATACCAATATATAGGTTCAATACAATATTATGTATAAAATTAGACTTTGAAACTTTATTACTTTTTCATAATGTATAATCATATGCCTATTAAAAACGTCCCATAGTGTGTAAGAAGTGGATTGTGACGTGACATTAGAACATTTGCTCTTTTAAAAGCCACATTTTCTCTTCTGGGAGAGGCGGGGCTTACATTTTTCAAAAGGTGGGCATTTGTTAAAACTTTTTTGATAAATAAAAACTAAAAGGCAATTTCTTATTAATGTATTTAACAATAATAGAAATGCAATGGTGCTGATTCTTTGTGTGTAATCAACTGCTTGTTTGGAAGGCTGATGTGTTTTAACCAATTTAAAACATGTTGCATTAGAAAAAGCTTTCTGGGCATATAATTATACAAAATTTATTATGAAATATATACATATGTACATAAAGATGAATTTAAGACATCCAGTCCAATATACATGTACAAAAGTATGAATTTATAACTTCATTACATTACATATGCACACAAGTGTAAATTTGTAACTCCAATACAATGTATATATGTATGCAAGCATAAATTTAAAACTTCTTTTATTACAATATTTTGTATAGAAGTATGAACCGAAAACTGCGATATAATAGTTGTGCAAAAGTATGAACTGAAAACTTCAATACGATATATGTATTATTTACATGTAAAACTTCACTACAATATGTGTATGAATCTAAATTTCCAATACTATGAATTAAAACTCAAATTTGGAATTTAAAATTCAAATGCCATGTGTATGTATCAATTTAAATCTCCCAATACGATGAATGTACACACATCTGAATTTTAACTTCAGTAAAATAGATGTACACAGGTATGAAATTCAAATTACAATACAATATATTATGTACACAAGTTCAAATTTAAATTTTCATTACAATTTACATGAACACAAGTACAAATTTAAAACCAAAATGCAATATATGTACACAAGTATGAATTCAAAAATTCAACTGTTTTTCAAAATGTGTAATCATGTGCCCATTTAGATGTCCTTTCTGTTTGAAACGTTTACCACACTTGGTACATTCGTAGGGTTTCTCGCCAGTGTGTACACGCATGTGAGTCTTCAGATGCCAGTTGCTAGGGAACGTCTTGCTGCATAGTTTACATATATGTACGTTTGATCCAAGTGTAGCAACATGGTCAGCTGAACTGTCTTGTAGGATATCTGAAAATATATAAATATTCAGTAAGTGCCTTGCATACAAATATTGCTAGACATGACAGTGTAAGGAATAACCTTCCAATGTTCTAAACTATGTACATTTTTATTGACACGAGGTTCACCCTTGTGTACCTAAACATGCAAAATAAGATTCTATGCTTCTAATGAGCGTCCTTAGAGAGGTGGCCAATTCTGTTTGGGCATACATTGGTTTTTTTTTCATCCTCATCTATTTTTTCTGTTAACAATTTGACCCGCATCATGAGAAAACCAACATAGTGCGTTTGTGACCAGCTAACGGGTTCTCTAATTGCAATAGGTTTTGAAAGCAAACAGCATGTATCCTGAACAGACAGCGCGGATGCGCAAGCTTGTCTGGATACATGCTGGTCCCAAACGCACTATGTTGGTTTTCTCATGGTGCGCCTCCGCTCATTTTACTATGATAGTTCCATAACAACAATCGGCATTTTAATCCTTATCCTGCTAAATTTCTATAATGAACTCTTCCATCTTTCAATTTGGACAATACCACTGTTAAAAGGGGTGCATACCAAAAAGATACTGAATGAAGGGCGGACAGCACAGATCTTGAACAGACTGCATGGATGTGCAGGCTGATCATGATCTACACTTGTCGCAAAGGCAGAATCAATCATATTCAGCATTCTAGGTGTTATCACGTATTTTCCGTAAACAATTTCATCATTCTCTGGTTGTAATGAAAATGTTCTGTGATGGCCAAAAGGTGCCAAACTAACTATTCCATTTTTTCCTATCGCCGCTTTTTTATATAATCTTACTTATGGAAATTTTTGGTATTTTCATAGCCAGGATAGTGCCTTGTAGATATAATTATATGTATTTGCATTTTGATATTTTGATTAACGTTTTCCCGCCATTTGACGTTACGTTATCAGTTTTACGTCACGTCCGTTGTTTATATTTCATGTGTATTATCTTGATGAAGGCGTTAGCCGAAACGTTGATGAGATAAAAAAAAAAACTGTACATAATACGTGTTGTTGTTGAAATACCTATCGCATAAACTAACATTATGGGAATATGTAACTGCGTGGAAATTGCCTACTTGTATTACAGGTCTTAAACCTTAAGCACTGACAATAACTGATATACTCACAAAACAAATAAACCAGAGTACGACAGACTATTTTAATCATATAGACATATAAAACAACATGCATGTATGAATGTATGTACAATAGATTAGCTACTTATATATTAAGAGCTATGCAAAATTAACAATAAGCGTTTTCGAATAATATATTGCAAAACTATAAGCTAATCCTAAAATAGTCTTGGAATACTATACATAGATCCAGTACATACATTGTAAACATTTGAAAATGGAAAAATTAAATTTAAATCAAAAAGAAAGTTTGAGAGCCGAAGTCGTATTATACTGTCTTGCTGCTAACTTGAAACATTGGTAATTTTTAGGAAACAATCTTAATATACATATATATATATATATATATCAAAAACTAGTAATCATGATAATTATGCCCTTAGAATTTTATATGTTTGTGTACATTATAGGTTTAATCAAATTATTACATGTTCAATTAAACGTTGCCTGCTATTATTTCGCTTGGTTGCATTCTATGCTTCCAAATGGATTATCTTGTAGATTTGTATGAACTATCAGAACTTAAATAAGCCGCACCATGAGAAAACCGACATAGTGCATTTGCCACCAGCCTGCGCAATCACACAGTCTGGTCAGGATCCATGCTGTTTGCTAACGGTTTCTCTAATTGCAACAGGCTTTAAAAGCGAACAGCATGGATCTTGATCAGACTGCGCAGATGCTAGTCGCAAATGCACTCATACTGTTGGTTTTCTCATGGTGCGGCTCAAACTGATACTTTCTGAAGCACTGCACATGTGATTCATTACCTCCCACAATTAATTCAGTCATTGTTTTGCTTGGTTGCATTCTTATGCTTCCAAATGATTTTCCTATAGTTTTTGTTGTGCAGGAACTCTTAAAGACCTGCTCAAGTCCTACCTTTTAACCTTAAATTGTCACTGAAAAAGCATGAAAATCCTGACTATGAACAGTGATGCCTGTCAAAATTGAGTCTATTTTATATAAATTCTATGTAAAATACCTGTGGTTTTGCATGCTGAAGTGTGGCACGGGGTGGTTAACTGTTACATGGTTCATACAGGACTTGGCAAAAAAAAAATCAAGGACTTTTCAAGGACTTTTTATCGATTTTCAAGGACTATTTTAATCGCTTTAAATCTTAAATTACAAAACCATTTAGGCTCTTCATAAGGCATTTTGATAGAAGAAAAGTTACAGAACAGTTTTATTTTCCATAAGCTACAATAGCATATCTTGACCTTTATGAGATCTTCAATGGGATTACCTTTTATGAGCTATATTTGCCTGTATACATACTTATTACATGTTTCTTATAAGTCTTTCAAGCTCTCAAGACTAGTTTTCAATTTGTCCTCAAGGGACTTCACTTCTTGTTTTCGCATGTGATTTCAACGCACTTTCTCCCATAGTTCGGACATCAATGAGTTTATCACATACACTTATGCATGTCTGACTTAAACTCCTTTAACCATGATGAATAATCATCCTGTGTAAGCCATTTATTGGCGAAACTACATTTATTTATCGGACCACTCATTGTTGTTGTTGCGCATAATATTTTAACGTTGTGAAAATCGCTATTCCGTATCTAACTTCCGTACCGAAACAGTGTTCAACTAGCGTTCCCTCCGTGGGTGTGCATGTATTTTTATTTTATACCGTTTTTTCGCTCGTTTTGACTTATTTATTATTTATTTTTTGTATTTTTCCCCTACAATACGATTGTACCCCTGTTTTTTGCAAAATTTAAGGACTTTTCTACCTTTTTTTTCAAAATTCTAGTACTTTTTCAGGGGATTTTTGGAAGAAAAAAATCAAGGACTTTTCAAGGACTTAGGATTTAATTCAAGGACTTTCAAGGACCTGTGCGAACCATGTGTTACCTAATCATTGTAATCATGGGTTGCATATGCATAATATAATTTGAATAGCCGCAGAGCAGGGCTTTAAATCGAATATACTAATCACTTAGGATAACATGTCAGATGTGCGGATCCATGAAAAGATGTTGATTATAAATAATCTTTAATTCTGTTCTTATTCAAACTCTATTTTCTCTGAAATCATTAATATTTGTGGAAGACTATTTTTGTGGATTTAGTGTTTGTGACATTTCCCAAAGAACAAGTAAATTTCCATTTCATTCCATGCTCTAAATTTGAAGGACGGTACAAGTCCTATATCATAATATTTACACATGAATGGTATCTCAGTTATCAATATACTCTTCATTATATCCCATAAGTGTACATATCGAGGGCTGACCGGGAAACTATTGTATCTGACATTTTGACCAAAAATGGTTTTATTGCATTTTCTTAAGCCTTTTAATGTCATACATCTACTGCAAAAATATTATATAAACGTTCAATAATTTCTTGTTCTTTTTTTAATAATGTGAAAATATTGTATCTGCAACCATCAACTTCTTAAAAGTTCTTTGACCGGGAAACTATTGTATCTGCCTGACCTAGCACATACAATAGTTTCCCGGTAACTTTTCCTGTTACAGTCTCAATTTGAAAAAACATTATTTGTGATATTATGGTCTGTAATTTAAACACCAAACAAGGAGAAAACTTGTTACTGTTGTTCAGGTTTTATGTGAATATTAAAGAACTAAAATAAATAATAGTTTACATTAACATTTTCACATAATGTGATACAGATACAATAGTTTCACGGTAACTGCAAACACACTGGTTATGAAGTACAATGTTGTATGTGCAAACTTGTATGGGGGTGTAAGGTCTTGATTTACTTAGAACAAGTGAATCCTTCATGCAAACAGTGAAGTCCTTAATCATACATCACATTCTGTTGCGTCTGAGGTTGGTCTTCAGCGTTTGCCAAAGTCCTCATTCGCAGATTGCTAGTCATGAATTGTTTAAACAAAACCTGTCCAGAAATGTTTGTGAGGTGACCCTCTACCAACATGTTTCTACCAAGATATTTCAAGCTGTTCTTAAAATCACTTCTTTTACATACACTAATGTAGGAAAATATTTGAAAATATTATCTAGTCTAAAACCAAGAAGCCAAGAGCTTATACATTTGGTAAATTGGTATCACTGAGGTGAGCGATTCACGACTCTGTGGATCCTCGTGTTATTTTTATTGTTGGAAAATTGTTACTATTTTTTCAGAAAGAACTCGGCTTGTAAGCTTCAAAGCCAATTTCCCCAATTAATGCTGAATACTATTACATAATTGAGCCATGTCATGCAAAAAAGTGTCTTCATGACTGAGTAAATTTCTGTCAAGACTTACTGTAGATCCAGGCTTTCCTGTGAATTTTAAATAGGATCAGAAAATTGCTTCTTGAAAAAGTTTAATAGGTCTTTTGTAACTTAGCAAACACTGTGGGCCCTGATCAGACTGATCTGGGCCCACACTGTTTGCAAAGTCCTGAAGATTACCAAAGGCAGATGTCAGTGTGACGTGGCTCTATTATCACCATGTTAATTCATACAGTCATGGCTTACATTTTAATGGCTATGGACTTAATTTTGTACATACTTTTATGAAAATATAGAAGACGGAGTTAGCCACGTGTCATTCTGTTATGTGACATAATGGCTTATCTTGTTGCTTTTTCTTGTCCTTTACTTTTGAAAATGGCAGCATGACCAAATTAGGTCAATGTTGCATTACCTTAGTTTCCTTTGTGACTCCTCACGGATTATGCTGTTCTGTCACATGGGAGGGTTGTATGCTTTGGAGAGGGTAAGGACATGACAGAATGCCTAAGTATAATTATTCATTTATCACACATGCGTGTGGTCATGTGCTTGCTTTCTGGCTTTTCATTTTGCTGTCTGTCATTTTTGAAATTTTAGCCTCAAATATTGATAACGGTGATTAAGTTATTGTAATAAACTGAAGTTCTGTTAAAAACATCTTGTCGGTTTTGTCCTTTTTATTTGTACTATAACGATTTAAATTTTTGAGTGTATATGAATACCTTTGTCCAAAAAAGAAAAAGAGACAATGTCATGTAGAAATCTCTGTTTTCAGCAATTTTTTTTAAATGATTCTTGATAATATTCTGTCTTTACCAAAGTTTCACTGTACTACTGTAGCTGTAACACAGGAGATACAGGGAACAAAATCACATATTAAATTGTTCACATAAAGCTAAATTAGGCCTTAATTTTTTTTTGTTTTCAGTAGCATGCACAAAATAAATTAGGGTAGGTAGGTTGGAAAATGTTTTTTGTTTGTTTAAAATTATTGAGACTTTTCGGAAATTATTTTTATGTCAAGAAATGAATACAAATAAGGTTATGTCTTTAGAGCACCAATAAGTTCCTTTCTAAAACATCACAGTTCACTGACTATGTTTAAAGCATGAAAATAGCAGTTCTGCAATTTTTTATTAAAAATTTGAAAAAAAAATTCGCTAAGGCCATAAAAACATTAAAATTTTAGGGTCGGACCAACTATTTTGGGTAGGTCGGAATACTGTAAACAAACAATGGAAACAAACAATTTTTTTATGCCTTACACAGTCACTTCAAAAGCAACAGAACTCTGTAACCATGCCACTGCACATCAATATTGGCTGTAAGTTAAAACACAAAAGTGCAGTAACATTACTGAAAAAATGACTGGAATTCACGGACTGTCCTGAAAAATTAAATTCTTGTTGAAGATTTGGGAGGGGTGAAACCGGTCCAAATTTAACCAACATAGCTGTGCATCTGCGCAGTCTGGTCAGGATCCATACTGTTTACTTTTTGCAATTAGAGAAACTTACAACAGTTAGCAAGCAGTAAAGATCCTGACCAGACTGCACAGATGCGCAGGCTGGTCTGGATCCACACTGGTCATAAATGCTCTATGTTGGTTTTCTCATGCTGCAGCTCATTTCCCCCTTGTATAGCTTTATTTTAGCATAAATTGATTTCTTGATTTCATGTATGAAATTTATATCCGGCAAAAAAAAAAAAAAAAAAAAAAAAATTTAAGGTAACGATAAACATATTTTTATTTTATTTGACCATTATTACTGGCTTAAGGTATTGTTTAGTTTAATTCATTTACCAACTTATCGATGGAAATACAAAAATATAAATACAGATAAACGATAATTCAATGAGATAATAATAAAAAATGAAAAAATAATTCAAGTGCAGATACAATAGTTTCCCGGTCATTAGAAAGAAAATACTGTACCTAACACTATTTTCATTGTATATTTGTAATTTATATTATTTATAAGTAAAACAATAAGTCTATGCTTCAAGCAATATGAATTTTATAAATAATATTTAATGAATAACGCAGATACAATAGTTTCACGGTAATTTTTTAAATTCAATAACGTCATTTTGAACGTGAAACTATTGTACGTGACACTTTTTGCTAAATCTTAAAAATAAATTATTTGAGTGCATTTTAAAAGCCAACATATTATTTCTTATTTCAATTGATAATGATTTACTAAGAATGGTAATACTAAGCTGTGTTTTTTTAAGAAATATTCAGTTTTTTCTTTCTCCTGTAAAATTTACAAAAATGCAGATACAATAGTTTCCCGGTCAGCCCTCGATATGTGTAAATGTTATACTGCAAAATTTACACAAGAACAGTATTTTGCTAATTAGAAAGAGCCGGTAAACATATACATTTATATATTTGCACAAGTACGGTATCTTAGTAATTAGAATTAATTAGTATATAAATTAGAATATTATAGTATTATCTTCATATCTGTTATTAAGCATGCCAGCAAGTGTATTCCAACATGTCTTTTTTGTGTGAAAAGTTCTCCGTTATAATTACACACATCATATAAGAATCTTTTACTGGTTGTAGGTGTAGTCTATGGGAATTTCCGGCCCTGAGTGTAACTGTTTAGGTGGTAATGAGCACATCCTTTTTGTGTGAATGTCTTATCATTGTGTTCATACAGGGTATCTGATAGTTTCAGCATATATACCCAACATGTTCTTTCTGTGTGAAAATTTTGTAACTGCAGAATTTACAAACGGTATCCAAAAGTGCCAGCATTTCTTCTCCTGTGTCCTTTGTTTGAATATTTTAAAGCACTATTTTCACATGTTATCTAAATGTGGCAGCATAATATAATCCTATTTGTCGATTCTGTGTGAATCAAAATATTTACACACGGTATCTAAACATGTCACTTGATATATATATATGAACATGTCGCAGTATTTACACATAGCTTATAGTTCAATATGTCTTTTTCTGTGACAATGTATTTTCACATTATGTGCACACAATATCTGAATATTTCAGCAAGAATTTTCCAACATGTCTGGTTATAAAATGTCTCATCGCATTATTTACACAAGTGCAGTCTGTGGATCAATTCTAAAGATGCTGATTTATCCTTTAGCCTGCTGATGGCAAGTTGATTTGCCTTAGCAACCAGTGCAGACCAAGATCTGCATGTCCGTGCAGGCTGATCACAATCTGTAGTGTTCGCTATTCAGTCAGTAAATTTTCAGTGAACACCCCTTTGAATAAGAAGTGGTACTGCCGAAATTGAATGATGGCCAAGTCCATTTTAGAAATTCAGCAGGGTGTAGGTTAATCATCCAAATGTTTCAACATGTGTACCCTAAGATGCCCTTTCTGCGTGAACGCCTTATTACAGTATTTACATGGGAAAGGTTTCTCGCCGGTGTGTGAACGCATGTGTCTCTCAAGATACCAATTATCTTTGAAAGTTTTTGTGCAGAAAGGACAACTCTTCGTCTTTAGGAGACTTTTAGATGCTGGAATTTCCAACGGCTCCCTCAGCGAAAATTCAATCTCCGGGTCTGAAAGAGAGAAGCAATACTGTTAACTCATACATTCTGTTGGATTATCAAACAAAGGCTTAAATATCATATAAATGTAACAAGCAGTTTATCACATATTATGTAGCAAAAACACAAGATTATTCTTTTAAACTAAACACACCAAATATTCATCTCATAAAATATCACTACAGCTATGTTGGAGTATACAAGACAAATGTTATGCTGTTATTATGTTTCATGATTTTTATATTAAAGTCACATCAGCACTGTTCAGGTCACATGGTGACTTATTATTTCCAGCTTTTACTGTCTGAGGAAGACCACTGGCAGAAGAAATGGCCTTTTTCATATCAACTGAATGACTTCATCACAAGTCAACTCGATTGGAGCTCAGAATAAACAAAAAATAGGAGCAAAGTCAGAAAACCTATACCACTCTGTAATGGAAGCCCTCTGATTCTGGTTTTATGTTATGTTAAGAGTCACACTGACAAAACTTTTCCAGCTTTTGATGATACAGGTAAATCGTAGGTGCTCCTCCTAGTATTGTTTTAGGAAGCCAGCTGGACGGCTTCCTCACATAGAGAGTTCTACACTACAAGCTAATGTTAAGCTAAAGTTTTGAACCTACAACAGTAACAGGTAAGTGGGTTAAAGTCGGCGACCTTGACAGCCTTGTCATAGAGGTTCTGGAGGCCCTGAAATGTGATATCAAGTATGAGAGCGGACCTTATTGTTACATTGATGCGACAGTCCAATTTTGATGAAGATCCAGTTCAGTCTAGTGGCCATTTAAAGGGGCCATGTGCCCTCATCTGAACAAACTTAAGAGAGGACATTCCTAGGATAATACAGACAAAGTATGGAGTAATTCTTACCAACAGTTTCAGAGAAGAAGCTGTTCATGTAGATTGTGGATGGCAGATGATTGAAGCTGAACCATCAACCTATACTAATAGCTCACCTTGAACATTAGGTTCTGGTGAGCTAAAAAACAATTAAGGGCCAGCTACTTGCTTATGAAGTTTGACAGCTTTAGCTAGTCAGTGTTCTCTAGTTAATACTTGGCAACAGAATTTTCTACTGATGGACTGACCAGCAGACTGGCAGAAGCAGAGATATGTATCCCTCTTCTTCAAAGGCGTGGCATAATAATTATGAAGAGAATGACAATGTCGAATCTTTTATTTGAGACTGGCTAACAGCCAATAATAATACAATACAACAACAATGCAACACAATAAAACACAATAGGATTATTATAATAGTAGCTCAATCTGTGATGCTGTATTGGACTTGCGTGGATTTCGCCAGATCGTTCTCACGAGATGCACATTAGCGCCGAGTGTGATCCATCCTTGCAAAATCCACGAGAACCAAACAGAAAATCCCAGATCTAACTACTGCTGTAATGACCCTTTTATTATATACCTCCATCTTTTCATTTGTTGTTTAGTTATTGAACAAAGTCTTCAATGTTTGTTGATGTTAAAATAGAAATGAGTGAAGCTGTTGTGTGTGCTTTGTCAGGTCATGTATAGTAAATGAAAGTAGTCCGGCAACATACAATACAAAAGGTAAAATACAGTTGTTTTTCTGCCTCTTCATAATAATTATTTACTTGTGAAATACAAGCAGAATTTTGACAGAATTTATATAGGTATTATAATAAAATACAACAAAATACAATACAATATGATAAATAACAACACCATGCAATAAGAATGACCTTTTTAAGCAAAGCACATTAATGAGTTGGATTTCATGGCAAATAGACGTAAAAAGGTTATAAATTGCCAATAGTACAAAATACAATAAAATTAATAGCATTACATATTAGGCTTAAAAAACATACTATATCCTGTCATTTCAATTTGTACCTAGCATGTCAACAAGCTTGCCTAGTATAATATCATAAGCTAAAAATTTACAGCAGTATGTGTCTATTTGGTAAATATTTCTATTCAAAACCACATTTTTTTCAAACATATATTGAAAAATCATATAATTTTGCAAGCATGAGATTCTGTGGCTTTAGCAAAAAAAGCTTTTTCTATGGATAAGAATTTGTGGATGTCAAATTTTCAAGATAGTATGGAAATTTTATTTGTTCACTTGTATTTTACTTCACAGATTGATGCAACCTACAATTTCATGAAAATTAGTCACCAATTAGATTTCCTTCAATTATAAAGCCACATTCACAAGTTTTTTAGTTTGAACAGTTCGAATGATGCACAGATAAATGTGAAGTTTTTTTTCAGCATATTATGCTGAAACTGTAGCAGTCAAGTGGACACAAAGACTATAAGGCACACAGAGACATCTACACAGTGGCAACTACAAGCTCAGCAAGATTTTTCAAACAGCATTTAAGATTGTGTATCTTTATTATCATCACCACTTTCTTCTTCTTGAATATCATTTCTGTGTAATTGTTATATCTCAGAATGTCCAAATATGTCAGCAAATATAATGTAACATTCCTGTATGTTTAAATGTTTCATCAGAGTATTTGAAAAAGATTCCTTGTAGCTCAAATATTTTACCAATTAAACTCTTTAACAAATCCTAACTATGGGAATGTTTTATTGCACTTCTAACACAAATACTACATTATTAGAATCTTACACCAACACAACTACAGGTCACAGGGCGACTTTCCAGCTTTTGATGGTGGTGGAAGACCCATGATGCCCATCAATCATTTCAGGCACCTAGGTAGTACCAACCGTAGGTACCGTAAGCCTGTTGGATAGCTTCCTCACATAAAAGAATTCTAAATCCCAAGTGAGTTTTCTAAACCAGAGCGTTGAGGGGCCAAGTGATTTGAAGTCAGTTACCACTCGACCATCGAGGCCCCGAAACATCCAAACTTTGGTATATCCTATCAAGAGAAATGTTTTATCGCTGTATTTACACTGGCAAACTCAATGTAGGTTTTCGATGATAACACGTCAGTGCCGATGGTTTTGTTTCAGCATTTTTAAAGGATGCTGTTTCTATGCGGATAATTTAGTCATCCAAATGCTTCAACATGTGTACTCTAAGATGCCCTTTTTGTTTGAACGCTTTACTGCAGTATTTACACAGGAACGGTTTCTCGCCGGTGTGTGAACGCATGTGTCTCTGCAGATACCAGTTATCTCTGAAACCTTTATCGCATAAAGGGCAAAATTTTCTCTTTGGGAAAACTGAGCTGGATGGCATCCAAGGTGTTTCTTTTGGTGTAATATCAATTTCCGGGCCTAAAAAAGAGAAAAAGCAATAGTTTACTTATATATTTTGCTAACAACTCACTGACTATACAACAAAGCAAAAACACTG
Organism: Mercenaria mercenaria; assembly: GCF_021730395.1. Classification (NCBI taxonomy): domain Eukaryota; kingdom Metazoa; phylum Mollusca; class Bivalvia; order Venerida; family Veneridae; genus Mercenaria; species Mercenaria mercenaria. Next base: position 18,383,369 of record NC_069376.1, on the reverse strand, counting down.
CAGAAGCATTAAGCTAATTGTTTCAAACAATAACAACCGAAAGCTTGATCATACATCTAATAGCTCTTTTACATATCATTATAATACACCAAAAAGCTTTCTAATACATTAAACAGCTTTCTAAAAGCCTTCTAATATATCAAGTAGCTTTCTAAAATGCTTTCTAACACATCAAATAGCCTTCTTATACAATAAACAGCCTTCTGATGCATCAAAAACTTTCTAATACAGCAAATAGCTATCTAATGCATTCAATAGCTTTCTAACAGAACAAATAGCTTTCTGGTATATCAAAAAGCTTTCTAATAAATCAAAAAGCTTTCTTTTGCCCTTGCCACAACAACTTCTACTGCTATGTTATAATAGAGTAAACAAATTAGCAATCTATGAAGCACATGAAATGACACTACACCTGCATTAAATAGTTTACGAGAGTAAGTTGTGAATATATTTCTCTTTTTCAGTCTTGTGTGGTGTAGTAAACCTATGTGAAAACTTTTGAAAAAAGACTTCCGGAGATGAAAATTTTTTCTTCTGTTTAGTTTGTATCAATTTACCTTAGGTTGAGTGTGAAAGTTTTACACCTTATTTTAAGCAATATCAACACTTCAGTCCTGATGGTATCCACCATGAAATGAGACAAGCAAGTTAATGCTGAACACCAAGCTAGGGATATACTAGTACAATTATTCTGAACTTTGGATAACATGGCAAGTGAACGAACCCAAATCTCCAGCAACTGAAACATGCATTCTACCATGTGGCTATTGAGATGGTCAAAGGTTGTAAGTGTTGATTTCCATACCTCCTTAGTTTAAAAAAGAGATACTGCAAGTAAGTATGAAAGCACATAAAGCTATGGAAGCTAAATTATACTTGGTCAGCTAAAACATTTGAAAAACAAGCAGCTTTCTAGCTTGTACATAAGCGCCATAGCAATAACTGTTTATCATGTATAAAGTGCCCATAATTATGTGTGTGTGTAGGCTTATTTAGTCAGGCAATGGTAGTCCATATGGGCAACTCTTCCAGCAGACTTGTTAGTTGAGAGGATACTGCCGGATAAAGATGCCCAAATATTCCAGAAGCTTCTCTGTTTCTTTAGCATGCCATGTGTAAAGTACCCATACACAGGACTTTTATCCCGATGTTAATAATTTAAGTTGGAGGAGCAGGACCTCCTACTCATTACCCCTGGTTTCGTAGTCAGACAGTATTATCACTGCATAACTTTATCCACTCATGTAGGGACAGTCAATACCAAGAATAAAACAATGTGCATCTACTTAAATTTTAATTCAAAATATACTACTGTACACTGGGCAATTTTTACATCACTGTCAACTGAGAAATGTTGCTAAGAATTCATGCTTCCTTGTTGTGTAATCTCTGGGAGCTGATGATTGTTAATATTCGTAAGTGTTCTAAATTTGCTTGTCCCTTTGCAAATACCAGCAAAAATAAAATCATTGAGGATATTTCCAAATATACAGATACAAATATGGATAGATGTGGATAGACGAAAAATTCTTCAAAACATAGGAATATGTGCAAATAATTTACAGTCAATTGCAAATGGAGTGTTCCTTTTTGCAAAGCCTCGCTCAAGTTTTACAGACAAGCAATTCAAAATACATTATAAATTCATACTCTGCACTGGTTATCTCCCCTAGCATTAGATACATCACTGCTGTCAAAAAATACCTCATGACCAAGACAATCAAGTGACTGTTGAAAAAAAAAAATTCAAGTAGTATTTTCATATCTTCAATTTAATTTTTTAATTTCATCACCTACATTAGCCTAAAATCTCTTAAAAATACCCAAAACATTATACCAAAATGATGGAAAGAACAATTTATCAAAATTTTGATAAATATGTTTTAACTGATAGTAGTTGACTGCATAAAAAACTGATAAAAAATGTATGGCCATATAGTCCGTTACAGTTTCGGGTAATAATGATATAACGTAATGAAGAAAGGCAAACTTACCTAGAGACTTCTTTAAATACCCCAGTCACACATACAGTTGGGATAGCTACATTTAGCCACGGATAGAAGCATAGTAATCCGTATCGATCCGTTACTGAAAGTAGCCATCTGTATTAATCTGTAACAATCCGTATGGCTCAGGTACGGATCGATACAAATTACTATGTTTCTATCCGTAGCTAGACGTAGCTATCCGCACCGTATGTCTGACTGGGGTATTAGAAAAAAGCTTTAATGTCTCCATGTCTCCCTTCATTTAAATGGACGGGTGAACTGATATGTAATGTAAAGATATGTAGATTCCCTGAACCCAAATGACAGGAGGTTGCTTTCTTCACACTGTTTCATTATGGCAAACCTTTATATAAGAATATTTGAAAGACATCCGCAGAGGTAAAATGACAAAGTTTGTTTGTTTGTTTTGGGTTTAACACCATTTTCCAACAGTATTTCAGTTATGTAAGGGAGGGAAATTAATCTAGCCAGTGTTCTTGGACTCTACCAGTAAAAACCAGTTCTCTACAAGTAACTTCCCCACATGTATGGAGGAATCCAAGGTGGAGAAAAAATGATCTTTTATCAAACTCACATGCAGAATATACGCCCCGCAAGGGGACTGAACTCACGACCCTGTGATCGGTAGAGCTGCATTTTTCCTATCGACCTAAGCTGGCGATCATCAAAAATCACAAAGTGAACAGGAAATAAAATTTCTTTACAGTACACGACATTCTGATCTTGCCATATGACCTTGACCTAACAGGACTGAAATATGCATTATGCATATAAAATTATTATTATTTTTTTTTTTGGATTTAACGTCGCACTGACACATGATAGGTCATATGGTGACTTTCCAGCTTTAATGGTGGAGGAAGACCCCAAGTGCCCCTCCGTGCATTATTTCAACCACCGACCTTCCGTAAGCCAGCTGGATGGCTTCCTCACATGAAGAATTCAATGCCCCGAGTGAGGCTCGAACCCACATCGATGAGGGGGAAGTGATTTCAAGTCAGCGACCTTAACCACTCGGCCATGGAGGCCCCTTATAAAATTATTAAGGATAATAAGCTGACCCAATATACTATCTATACTATTTCGAGGACTCAGAGCAAAACTAGTCTAGCTGCTTCTATTTCTATATACTGAGCCCTTGATTTGACCTTTGATCTCATCTGAGAACTTTCCCCTTGAACCAAAATGACTGAATATTGTCTAATGCACTTCTTGTCTCATTATGGAAGTCATTTTGTGAGGTAAAAGGATTTATAAGGGCACAATAATCTCCATCTAACTTGATCTCACTGTATGACCTTGACCTGACATTAAGTAAAGTTGCATTCTCCACATCATCTTGTAAAGGCAAACTTTTGAGCTAGCTTATTTAAAAGTTTTTTCAAGAACTTAAAAGATGCAGAGCTGACCCGATTTTGACAGACTGACTGAACTAAAACAATAACTCTCCCAAGAATTTATATCTAATCAAGAAAAATGAAAAAAAATCTAATCAAGAAAAATGAAATTATTCACATGATTTATCCTAAATAAATCTTATATAATTATGAACAGTTCGAAAAAGACAACAGTTTCTAGTCCAATTAGAACGGATATTTCTGTTTGCACTGAGGCTCTGGCAGCAGTAGTTCAATATATGTTGTAACACTTGATGCCTCGGCTCCAGTTCAAAATATATTATAGTGTACAGTCATGTGTGAATGCAGATTTCCTTTGGTTGTAAAGCCCCGCCCACAATTTTTGCAGATGAACGGCTTTTCTCCTGTGTGAATCCTCCGGTGAGTCTGAAGTTTCCAGTTTGTGGGGAAACTCTTCTCGCAAAACTCACAACTGTGTTTCCCAGCCTTCAAAGCACTTTGATCTCCTTTTCTACCTGAAAAATAAATACCAAATTGAATGGATAATACCAAGAAAACTGATATTCAATATCTCTTGCAAAAGACCTAGTCTAGCTAACTAGATACCTTAAATTTTTAAAAATATTTTTCTACAACTTTTCTTTTAATATCTCAGCAAAGTCCCACCTAGCTCTGATTATCCATAAGGTTATAGCAGAAATGGGGCACAATCATAAAAAACTGAATAGCCTAAAGTGTTACTGAATACATCTTGTATTAGAGATCAACATACAGAATGATCTACCTTAATAAAATGTGATTAAATTTTTGATACCCTAAGTTTTTTATGCATAATGTTAAACCATAACATCTTGTGGGCAAGAAGTCTCAGTTTGGGCAAGGCGATATAAGTCTGTTGGCATTAAATTTCATAGACTGACGCAACCGTGAAAATCAGTCCTGATTGATTCATAGTATATGATTTTATTTATAACATTTTGAAAATAAGGCAAGGGAAATTACTCCTGTTATGTTTCGTGTATTTCTGAAATCCTTGTAAGTATATGATCAATAAGTGTGCGGCTTTCATTTCATTTTTTATCACACTGTAATGATGGTTCAGTAACTGATGTTCTGTTTATAGACAATTTAGTAAATATTTGGCTTTGTCACAACTTTATTCTTTTTCTTTGGGATTATAGGTTATTAGCTTTTGTGCAGAGAAATATGTTTGATCGAGTTCTGCAACAGAAATTTTGAGCAACATGGGAGAAAATATTATTTGGCTAATGAACGGGTGCAAATTTCTCCATGGTAACAATCGTTATTTTATGTACCTTACTACATATCTTTATATGAATATTTTGAAATTGTTCAAAAGCCTAAATAAATTTGACAATAATGGTGAAAATAAACAAATTCAAGAAACAACACAAATTAATATGACATGACAAACCCTATGTTGAGCTCAGACATCAATGCTACTGATTTTTCCGGTTCTACTGTAACTTAATGGAGAGTTAAAACAGGTATGTAGTAATTCATAATACATAAAAAAAGAGTTCCTCTCAAGCCTGTGCTATGAAGCGCAAGGCATGTCGAACATTTCATTACATCTAAAGATCCAATTGAATCAAACCTTGTGCGCTAATATTTTTCTTATCAAATGAATTCTATTCCACTGAGGTACTTCCAACAGATCTAAATATGTACAATGTGGCTGCCTTAAAAATATTGCCCAGGACTAGTTCTTGATAATGTTTTGTTTTATTTTGTTACATTCTATATATGCCTTTGATGGATCTTCTAGATTTGATTTTAGATACACCTGTACATCTTCACAAATTACTTGGATTTGGTATAGTTAATACTTGGGAAATAGAAAGGCCAAAGCCTTTGTGATTAGATTACTACGTGTCTTGACTCAAAACCACATGGTTTATTTGCTAACAAAGCATGCAAAACTAAAATCTATTTCCATTCTAACATCTTCGAATTACACTTGGAAGGGATACAACTCTGGAAACCTTTTTAGGCATAAATGGACGGAGTAAAACAGAATAGCCAAAAGTAGGTCATTTTGTGAAACGTGTTTAAATCGACAAGACAATACTCAGTAAATTCCTTCTTTGTTTATTTAACGGAAAATCTTAGAAGTGTTACAATAATTTATTTTACTTGATTGTGAAACTTTATATTAAGCTTCACAACTCCTCAATCATGATGTAATCCATCTCCACAAGGGTGTGAGAGAGGAGAGGTAAGTTTCCATATCAATAATAATTGTCAAACAAGGGAGGTACTCGTACCATTTTTCATATCTTTGGTACTGTATATTTTCGCTTAAAGATGCACTCACAAAAGATGCACCCTGACATAAGACATGCAATCTGGGACTTTTTTTTTAATATCCTTGTAGTACTTGCTTAGAAGACGCTCCACACTCTTTGAACTGGAAATATGACTCCTATAATAACCCGTCTTATAAGCGAAAACTTATGGTATGGCGGGGATTAATTTCAGTTCTTTTTTGCAGGAAAACAAATTTACAAGAAAGCAATCACTATTTTAAGCATGTTATAATGTATGTGAAATGTATAACCACACTGTCAAAGTTTAACATATTATTGCCTAGAATTGTATTAAACATTCACGTTAGCACAATGTTATGTAGAATTAATAGCTTGTCTCAAGCAGCCCTATTGGCTGGCTGCTTCATACAGATTTGACCCAACTGATTCTGTGTTATTTTGCTGAGAATGGAAGATTTCCATTTCCATTAAGACTGTGTGGGAATAAATAAATTTGAAGGTGTGCCTTTTGAGTTGGGTTTAACGCCACAGTAATAAAGTTATAGGTCAAATATATATTACACTGCAGAAGCACATGGGTAATGATCTAGCATCTGGGCAGTGGTGCTGCCCATACCCTGGTACAAGAGTACTCATCCCAGTCCTACAAAAGATCAATCTCTGAAATATCAGCAGCAACACCAGAATATAGTCATATTTTAAAATGAAGGGCCATATGAGAGTTCAAATTTCCTTTTGTAGTGAAGCTCCGCCCACAATATGTGCAGTTGAACGGTCTCTCTCCTGTATGAACTCTTCGATGTGTCTGTAATTTCCAATTATCCTTGAAACTTTTCAGACAAAACTCGCATATATACTTTCCCTTCCTCTCTCCATCGTCCATAGGAAACTGTACATATTCCATGCTGTTACCTGCAACAGGTAAAATGCTTGTTTTAATCAAGAGTACAAAATATAAAAGATAAGATAAAATGCATTTAATCCTGTCTTCGCAATCAACTGTATGAAGCAGTCACTTGCCTTAACCTGCCTGTCAGCTTACATATCAAACTAACATTTTGTTAAAATTTCAACTACTTTTAAGCAGCCAGACTGCCTTTTCCAGCTGCTTATAACATTTTTGACTAAGCCTGGCTCAAAGTAGCAAATTCTAATGCACTTCGATCTTAGTATCTCCAATTCCAAGGAATCAAGTGTTACAGAAATTCTATTTTAAACAATATTTTGTGCAAATACTTTTGGGAAGGACTTGAAAATGTCTTCATAACAGCTGAAATTCTGAGTAAAGTGAGTACAAGAGTTTCAACTGTACATTGTATATCAAACAAGAGCTGTCCGTAAGACAGCCAAGCTCGACTATTCGAAATATTGTCCCAGAAGCAGGAAAATATTACCCAAAAAGGTTAAATATCAAAAGAGTTTTAAGTTCAAAAGGGGGAATAATTTGACCAAAATGCATAATTATCAGTTATGGGACTTGCTGCTATCAACTAGTTTTATAACCCCGAAGGCACATGTGAAGTTTCAATTCAATATCTGCATTAGTTTTGAAGATAGAAACTTGCATGTAAAACTTTAACCAGAATTTTCAAAGTCCAAAAGGGGGCATAATTTGCCCAAAATACATGCCAGAGTTATGGGACTTGACCCAGTGAGGTTGGTAATTGATCTAGAAAAAGAAAAAATAAGTTTCAAATCTATATGCCTTTTAGTAATAGCTGTATGTACTTGCACGCAAAACTTTAACCAGAATTTGCTAAGTCCAAAAGGGGACATAATTTGCTCAAAAAACCTGTCAGAGTTATGGGACTTGACCCAGTGCGGTTGGTAATTGATCTAGAAAAAGAAAAAATAAGTTTCAAATCTATATGCCTTTTAGAAATAGCTGTATGTACTTGCACGCAAAACTTTAACCAGCATTTTCTAAGTCCAAAAGGGGGCATAATTTGGCCAAAATGAAGGTCAGAGTTATGGGACTTGCTGCTATCAACTAGATTTATAACCCCGAAGACACATGTGAAGTTTCAAATCAATATCTGCATTAGTTTTGGAGATAGTAACTTGCATGTAAAACTTTAACTAAAATTTTCTAAGTCTAAAAGGGGGCATAATTTGCTCAAAATACATGTCAGAGTTATGGGTCTTGATCCAGTGAGGTTGGTAATTGATCTAGAAAAAGAAAAAATAAGTTTCACATCTATATGCCTTTTAGAAATAGCTGTATGTACTTGCACGCAAAACTTTAACCAGAATTTTCTAAGTCCAAAAGGGGGCATAATTTGGCCAAAATGAAAGTCAGAGTTATGGGACTTGCTGCTATCAACTAGTTTTATAACCCCGAAGACACATGTGAAGTTTCAAATCAATATCTGCATTAGTTTTGGAGATAGTAACTTGCATGTAAAACTTTAACCAAAATTTTCTAAGTCCAAAAGGGGGCATAATTTGCTCAAAATACATGTCAGAGTTATGGGACTTGACCCAGAGAGGTTGGTAATTGACCTAGAAAAAGAAAAAATAAGTTTCAAAGCTATATGCCTTTAATTGTTGGCTGTATGTACTTGCATGCAAAAACTTAACCAAGGTGTGACGCCGACGCCAGGGTGAGTAGAATAGCTAGACTATTTTCCGAATAGTCGTGTGAGGGAGAACATGCTTCTTATGACATCAAAAGGCTGATTTCCCACTTAAGCTTAAAGTTGAATTTTAAGCAAAAAAAAGAAATAAATCACAACAATATTAATATTTTAAACATCTTTATTTATATTTTTACAATCCATTGTACCATGAAAGCTTGTGACCTTCATAGGACCTTTAGATGACAATATTTAACCATTGTATTATTCTTTCGATTTCCTATGTAGGGTTTGTTTAATTCTTTTTCTGCTTCTTCAAATTAACTAAAGAAAACAAAGAATGTTTCAGTTTATAAGAAACGGGTCTTTATTAAACTACTGTCAATTGGAAGTTTCTATCTACCATTTTCTTTCATATCAGTAACAATGTTTAGCCAAAGCTATGACTGGGGAAAAAAAAAAGCTTATTTACATAAACAAATTTGCTTAAAATTCTTTTCCCTTTAAATGACTATTCTCATCTTGTATTCACAATTTCGTAAAAGTAACATGCTTTTAATTATGTTTAAAAATTGCTTCCATTCAATTGCCTGATTTTACATTAGGAAAAAGTCGTATCACTTAATTCAATATGATAACACTAAATGTACATACATACAAATTACTTTCCTTTCAAATGCTTTGAAATACTTCCACGAGAAATTTCAGTTTACCGGTGTAAAATTTCAACAGCTAAAGGTGTATTATCTGTTCACTTGAGAACACTTTGGGCTTTTCCTGTAAGATTTCTGAAACTAAAACATTTGTTTTGCTTTCAGATGCTCATATGTGTAACCATGTGAGCTTTTAAATTGCTCTTCCCTTTAAAAGCTTTATGACAAAGTTCACAGTTGTACGGGCTCTCTCCAGTATGAACTCTTATGTGTCGTTGAAGATTCCAGTTGTCGGTGAAAGCTTTGTGACAGATCTCGCACGCAAAGTTTCTTGATCTTCTGCGGTCCGTCGGCTGCCGATCACGAATGTTTCCTAGTTTGTATGTCCGTCCAATCTCTGAGTTGTTATTGGCAAGCATTTCTGAAATCCACAAAAAATGGAGAAATTATTACTATAATTGGTAAAACATTATGCAAACATTTCTACCTATAGTACTAACATACTAAAGGTTATATATTTATGACTTGACAACAAAACCAAACAATGCTTCCAGTCTCTTTTTGTGTCCACTGTAACACAAAACCCCATTCATTCATTTCATGACAAATAACAAATAACAAATCTTCACATTAACAAAGTTTGGTAATTATGCTAGGCCACCATTTTTCTGCACTTTCAATGTAAAGAAATGTGAAGAGAAAAGGGTGAGAATGAACAATAAATATTTATTTTACCTCTCAGAAATAGTAACAAATACTAAACATCAAAAACTGACATTTCGTTAAAATTTCTACTTGTTTTAAGCAGCCAGGCTGCCTCTGCCAGCTGCTTAACACTTTTGACTTAGCCTGACTTCAAGCAGCAAATTCTACTACACTCAAATCTTGTTATCTCCAATTCCAAGGAATCAAGTGTTTCAGAAGTCCAACTTAAAACAATATTTTGTGCAAATGCTTTTGGGAAGGGACTTGAAAATGTTTTCAAGATAGCTGAAAGTTTGAGTTAAGCTGAGTATGAGCTATCAAGATTTAACTGTATGTCAAAAACAAGAGCTGGACAAGAAACAAGAGCTGTCTGTAAGACAGCGCGCTCGACTTTTCTCAGTGCTTGACTCTGAATTAGAGCTTTGCCAGTAAAAAAAATCCAAGTTAAAAAGTGACATAACTCTGTCAAAATTCAAATAAGAGTTATGGGAATTGTGTCTCCAGGTGTAGACTTTGATAGTAAATAAATATTTTGAGTTTCAAGTCAAAAGCTTTAAAATAGTTATTTACCATTAAAGTCTACACCAGGAGAAACAATCCCCATAACTCTGATTAAATTTTGACAGAATTATGCCCCTTTCTTAACTAGAATTTTTTGTTAAAATTTTTGATAAAATCAAATATCTCTGTTACTGTTAAAGCTTTTGACTTGAAACTTAAAATACTTGTTTACCATCAAAGTCTACACCAGGAGAAACAATCCCCATAACTCTGATTTGAATCTTTACAGAATTATGTCCCTTTCTAACTTAGAATTTTTATGCCCCCGGCATACTGATGCTTTATATGGGCCATCTCTTGGTTAACCAAATGGGACCGTTTTGTCTAGCATCAATACCTCTTACTAGAATGACCTGGTACTAATGCAGATGTAACCTGTGAGCATTCCTCATCTTCAGACATCACCTGACCTCAGTTTGACCTTGACCTTGTTTTGGACTTAGGTGTAAAATCTATCGACAAGGATGCCATCGGGGGCATCAAGCATTTATTGAACGCAGCTCCTTGTTTGTTAAAATTTTTGATAAAGTCAAATATCTCTGTTACTATTAAGTTTCAAGTCAATAGCTTTGATAGTAACAGAGATATTTGACTTTATCAAAAACTTTAACCAAAGCCGATGCTGGGGCGAGTACAATAGCTCTACTTTTTCTTCGAAAAGTTGAGCTAATTAATGAGAGTGTGAGAGAGAACGGGCTTTTCAAATTTGCTAAAAACACACAATGTTTCAGTAAGAAATTGTTTTTTTTATTAAACTATTGTCAGCAGTTTCTATCCATCATTTTTTACATTTTCTTCCATGTCTATAACAATGTTTAGCCAAAGCTTTGACTGGAGAAAATAATATTTACATACACACTACATAACACAACTTTGCTTAAAATGCTCTTCCCTTTAAATGAATATTCTCATCTTGTGTTCACAATTTTATACAAGTAACATGCTTTTAAAGATATTTACAAATGATGATATGTTTTCACATTAAAAAGAAGTCAAGTCATATATTCATATGACAACACTAAAAGTATATACATACAAGTTGCTTTCCTTTTGAATGCTTTTAAATACTCTGACATAAAATTTCAAAGTTTATAGGAGTAAAGAGTCTCAGTTATTTTTCAAAGGCTTAAGGATTAGCTGTACTTAGGTGTTTCTCTCCCTTTGCAAACTGTATTAAATTTTCAATTTGTATTCACACGTTCACTTGAGAAACCACTGCTTATCTGTTAAGACCCTCAAACAGCATTCAAACAACATTTATGTTTGTTAAATGCTTTCAGCTGCTCATATGTGTAATAATGTGAGCTTTTAAATTGCTCTTCCCTTTAAACGCTTTATGACAAATTTCACAGTTGTAAGGGCTCTCTCCAGTATGAACTCTCATGTGTTGTTTAAGATTATAGTTGTCAGTGAAAGCCTTGTGGCAGATCTCACAGACAAAGTTTCTTGGTCTTCTCCGGTTCGTACGCTGCCTTTTACGAATTTCTCCTAGATTGTATGTCCTTCCCATCTCCGAGTTGTTGTTGGCAAGCATTTCTGAAATCCACAAAAAAATGGAGAAATTATTACTATTAGTAAAACATTTCTACCTACAGTACTAACATACTTAAAGGTTATATATTTTAGACTTGAAAACAAAACCAGATAATTCTGCCAGTCTGTTTTGTATCCATTGTCACACAAAATCCCATTTATTCCTTCTATGACAAACAATGAATCTTTACATTAACAAAGTTTGATAATTATTCTAGGCTACCATTTTTCTGCACAATATAAAGAAGCATGAAGAAAAAAACAGTGAGATTGAAAAAATTATTCTACCATTCAGAAATAGTAACAAATACTGTAAAATCATTTAATTTCGTGGGCATGAAATTTCGTGGTTTTGGTCATAACAGCAATTTCGTGGGGATATGAATTCGTGGATTTCAACTTTTCAACATAAAATGAATGGGAAGTTTACTTGTTCTTGGGATTAAATTTCGTGGATTGACTTAACCACGAAAATTAATCCCCCAGGAATATTATAATTTCACAGTACTTAACCTCGCCTACTGACATATTGCTAAAATTTCAACTTGTTTTAAGCAGCTAGACTGCCTTTGCCAGCTGCCTAACACTTTTGACTAAGCCTGGCTTCAAGCAGCAAATTCTAATACACTTGAATTCCAGGAATCAAGTGTTACAAAAATTCAACTTATAACAATATTTTGTGCAAATGTTTTTGGGAAATGACTTGAAAATGTCTTTGAAGATAGCTGAAAATTTGAATTGAAGTGTGTAAGAGATATCGAGTTTCAACTGTATCAGAAATTAATGTCAGTGAGAGAGAGAACAGGCTTTTTATAACATCAAACTCCAACTAAAACTTAAGGTTATATTTCAAGCAAAAAAAGAAATAAATTAACATTACAACAAAAATAATATTCTAAACATCTTTATTTACATATTTACAAACCAGTGAACCATAAAAACCTGTGACCTTTATACGACAAAGATAAACCGTAATATTATTCCTTCAATTTCCTATGTTAGTGTTTAATTATTTTCCTGCTAAATATTAAATATATCTAACAAGACAAAGAATGTTTCAATAAGAAATGGTCTTCATTAAACAATATTTCTATCCATCATTTTTTTTACATTTTCTTCCATATCTGTAAAAAAATGTCTAGCCAAAGCTTTGATGGGAAAAAATTTATTTACAGACACAACTTGCTTAAAAATGCTCTTTCCTCTAAATGACTATTCTCATCTTGTACTCACAATTTCATACAAGTAACATGCTTTTAAACATATTCAAAAATTGCATTCAATGATTATATTAAAGTCAAGTCACATATTCAATAATGATAACACTAAATGTATATACATACAAATTAGCTTTCCTTTCAAATGCTTTAAAATACTTCCACGTAGAATTTCACAGTTTAGAGGAGTAACGAATCTCAGTTTGTATTCACATGTTCATTTGACAAACCATTGCTTATCTGTTAAGATCCTTCAAACAGTTTTCAAAAATCTCGAACATTTGTTTTGCTTTCAGATGCTCATATGTGTAACCATGTGAGCTTTTAAATTGCTCTTTCCTTTAAATGCTTTATGACAAATTTCACAGTTGTAAGGGCTCTCTCCAGTATGAACTCTCATGTGTTGTTTAAGATTCCAGTTGTCAGTGAAAGCCTTGTGACAGATCTCGCACACAAAGTTTCTTGATCTTCTGCGGTCCGTCGGCTGCCGATTACGGATGTTTCCTAGTTTGTATGTCTGTCCCATCTCCGAGGTGTTATTTGCAGGCATTCCTGAAATTAACAAAAAATGGAGAAATCATTACTACTGAGATATATCATTCTATGAACTACAAAAGTTTCTGGTTACCCAAACATTTTATCTACAATACTAACATACTTAAAGAATGTTATATATTAAGACCAGACATCTAGGCCTGTCCGTTGTATCCACTGTCGCACAATATCCCATTCATTCCTTGCAGGACTAATAATGAATCAACCTTTACCCTTCTAAATTTCTAAAATGGACTTGTCCATCATTTAATTTGGGCTATACAAATTACTATTCAAAGGGGCATTTGTTGAAAATTTACTGACTGAATAGTCAACAGTGCAGACTATGATCGGCCTGCACATCTGGTCTTGGTCTGCACTGGATGCAAAGGCAGACTCACTTGCTACCAGCAGGCTGAAGGTTTACAAAGTCTGATTATTACTCTAGGATGCCACTTTTTCTGCTCTTACAATATAAAGAAATGTTAAGAAAAAGCACCAAGACTGAACAACAAAAATTTATTTTACTATTCAAAAATAGCAACAAATACTGCCTTTTCTGATACAGAAAAATGAAAGTAATCTATCAAATTGAATCAATAATCAATATACGAGTATGTAACATTCTCTTACAGATGCTGTATATTTGAAAGAAATATCATCTGTTTAAAGCTACATACACAAACTGGGGTGAACTGTTTTTAAACTTTTTTTAAACTCCTTGACAAAAAATCTACACTTGGCACAGAACAAAATGAAATCTAAAAGCAAATGAATTGCAGAAACACTTCTTTTTTTCTATTTTCAGTCACTGATCTTGACCCCAATGGCCCACTGCAAATCCCATCCTTGTCATGTTGATTCTAACTTCCAATTACTTAACTTCCTATCCAGAAAGTTTCATTTGACCTGCTTTACCCTATTAATGTTAATTAGAATTCAGCGTTTTTCCATTTTTAGTCTGTGACCTTGACCCCACTTACCCCAAGTGTGAGCCAAAGCTTGGTATGGATATACAGACTTCCTAAAAGACCAAGTTTCATTTGATTTACTTTATCCCAAGTCTTCCAGCAAAAACTGCTTTTCTATTTATAGCAACAGTAACCTTGACCCTACAAGCCATGTATGCAATCTCATTCCTATAAAATTTACCCATAGACCAAGGTTCATTTCAACATATCAATTCAAATAAGTTGTGGATCATACAAGGCATTTTGTTGGCCTCCAACTCCCCAAGCTCACCTGCCATATTTTCTAGAAGTACACTAGCTGATAAATGAGTTCCAATGTTACATTTCTTGGTAAACCAAAATCCGTGTTTCACAATTTTACAGGAAAATGCACAAGCAGATTAGGAAGTGTCACCTTGTGTCAAATACTAGTTGCTAAATCACATCTTGTGTCAAATATCAGCTGCTAAACCACAACTTGTGTCAAATATCAGCTGCTAAATCACACCTTGTGTCAAATATCAGCTGCTAAGTCACACTTTGTGTCAAATATCAGCTGCTAAGTCACACCTTGTGTCAAATATCAGCTGCTAATTCACACCTTTTGTCAAATATCAGCTGCTAAACCACACCTTTTGTCAAATATCAGCTGCTAAACCACATCTTGTGTCAAATATCAGCTGCTAAATCACACCTTGTGTCAAATATCAGCTGCTAAACCATACCTTGTGTCAAATATCAGCTGCTAAGTCACACCTTGTGTCAAATATCAGCTGCTTAATCAGTTTGCATAAGCATGTCTTGGCAAATCATCATTCTATTTCAAATGTTCACAGGAAAATGGATTGCCATGTGAGTTTGCATATTACACTTCTTGGCAAATCGACGTCCACATTTTGTACAAGCGTAGGGTCTCTCTCCAGTGTGAATTCTCAGATGTTGAGTCAAATTCCATCTGTCTGTAAAACTCTTTGAACACAGGTCACATTTGAAATTCCTGGATCGAGTTTTGTTGGTAAATTTTTCTCCTGAATGCACCATTCTATGCTGCTCCAGACTGTCCCAGTCCGGAAAACTTTGCAAGCAAAATTCACAAAGAAAATTTCTCATCTTTCCTTGATTCGTATGTAGATTTCTAACGTCACCCTTGTGTGAATTTAGGTTGGAATCATCGCCTGCAACGACAAATATATAAAAACTTTTAAATCTTCTCAAATCTTATCCTCTTATCATTGCTATGTTAGTTTTATGCATATAAACTGTATATAAAAAAAATCATTGCTATGTTAGTTTTATGTATGTAAACTATATATAAATGTTTTGACAATATAAAAACAACTTGCATGCATCATATTCATTTTCATATCTCCGGTGTTATATAGGCTAAGAACATTCAATCAACACAAATCAAATAACAGTAACATCAACATGTCTCATCTACACATAAACATTTTGTAATAACTACTGCTTCAACCACAAGTATACAACCATAATTTATCTTTAACAAACTACTTTTCAGCTTTTGTTTGGTTTAACATCACACTGATACGATCATAGGTCACAAAGGGGCTTTCCATCTTTTCATGACCGAGAAACTGATGCAAACTTTGGGTATTATTTCTAGAATGGGCAGACACCTGGGTAACACCTTTCTAACATTAAAAAATTTGCTTATTTTATAATACTGAAGAATTGTAAATTGAGGTTTTTTGGTTTGTTTTTTTTTAACACAAAACACAGCTTAGGTCATATGGTAACTTTGTAGATTCTAGTGTTGGAGGAAGATCCAAGGTACGCATTTGGGCATTAGTCAAGGCTGGCACCTGGTTTGGACCAGCAACCTTCCATAAGCCAGCTGAATGACTTTATAAAACATAACCAAAGCCAAGTTCCAACCCATTGAATTCAGTGGCAAGTTAATCAGCCAGTGACCAGTACCACCTGGCCACAGAACTGTATACCAAAAGTCCTAAAATATTGAGCACTAGAACTGAAAACAAATTTTAGAAGTTGTGTAAACTTTATTTTATATGTCTGTAAATCTATTTTATAATTTACGCAAACTTGAATGTATTTAAGACAAAATCACAAAATTTAATGGAATTTTTAAATTATTTTCACTCGTGTATACAGCACATTTAATTATAATGTTCTTTCTATTAGAACACCGATGTGTCAAAATTAAAAAAGCTCATAGCATTAACACTTGTCACCTAAAAATGCCCCAAAATGCAAAAGCAGAATATATTCTTCTTACAAACACCATTTTTCTTCATGTTTCTTTATTTTTCTATCAAAAAAAATTATATATATAAAGCATTACAACGGCATATTGCATTCACAATGTCAAATAATGAAATTTCTTTCTGAACATCATATAAACACTTCTGACTGGCTAGATAAATAAATTCTTAGACAAAACTGCTTCTCGTTCACATATAGAGTAAATTCTCTTGCAACACCTTTAAACCTTTGCATGTGTAAATGTATCACTGCCAAGGTACACTTAACTGATAAATTCCCTGACAAAACTGCTTCTTGCTCAGAAATAATGTAATATTTCTTGCAGCAACTTTAAAACATTGTGTGAGTAACCATAATCTATGACTGGCTAGATAAACTTTTTGGATAAATTCCCAGACAAAACTGCATATAGTTCACAAATAATGTAGTACGAATCGCAACACCATTAAAACTTTGCATGTGTACTGTGTGAATTCACTGATACATTGTCCAGATAAATTCCCTAACAATCTGCTTCTTCTTCACAGTGTAATATCTCTTGCAACACCTTTAAACCTTTGCATTTGTAAACGTATCACTACCAAGATGCACTTTACCTATAACTAATTTTAGAAGTTGTGTAAACTTTATTTTACATGTCTGTAAATTTATTTTATAATTTACACAAACTTTAATGTATCCAAAACAAAAGCACAGACTGCTTCTTGCTCAGAAATAGTGTAATATCTCTTGCAACACCTTTAAAACATTGTACAAGTAACCCTCATTTATGACTACCTGGATACACTTCTCAGATAAATTCCTAGACAGAACTGCATATGGTTCACAAAAAATCTAATATGGCTCGCAAGACCATTAAAAATTTGCATGCAAAGCCATTAAAACTTTGCATGCAACGCCATTAAAACTTTGCTCACAAGGCCATTAAAACTTCGCATGTGTAACCATATGACTAGCTAGATAGTCCTTCCTTACAAAACGTCTATCACAAATATGACACTGGAAGGGTTTTTCACTGCTATGGCTTTTCTTATGCCGGTTCAATGTTCCATTGTCTTTGTAAGTCTTGAAGCAAATGTCACATACCACACGTTTTGAGGGCACCGAGGGTTGCTCAACAACAATGAACTGCTCAAAATCTGAAACGGATAAAAATGATACAGAATTATATGATGCAATAAGAAAATATCTAGGAATACTAGACATATAACTATTCATACCAATATATAGATTAAACTATAAAAATAAAAGGAAATGCATATTAAGACAATATGATAAATATAAACATTCAGATACGTTACCACATGGATTGAGGGTTTTGCTCGATGAAAATGAATTGCTAAAAATATGAAAATGGTTTGTGTAAATCTTTATCACAAGAAGGCACTACAGCATTTTCTTATTTTAAGTTTGGTTTACGAGATGCACCAACACAATTTTGGTCAAATGGCGATTTTCCCAGATTTTGTTGGTGGAGGGAGACCCAAGGTGCCCCTCCATTGTTTCAGGCATGAACCAATAGGCAAGTGATGCGAAATCTGCCACCTCTGGCCACCGACTTACTGAACATCTATAACCATTTATTCGGCATGTTTCTAACTATTTTAACATGTCCCTTTTAACTCTTAAAAATTTGGATTATTATTTACATAAATATGATTGCAGTAAGATGTTTAAGAACAACCATTAACTCTTTTGGTTAGTGTGAAGTCATTTAATTTCATGGGTACAAACTTTCATGGGCTGTGTTGAAACATCTAGTTTGTCGGAAAATGAATTCATGATTCCAACTTTTGAACATAAAATAAACGGAAACTTAGTCACCGACAAATGTAAATAATTTCTCAGTAATGCATAAATAAGACAAATACTAAATCATCTCTGCAACCAATGATTCTGGAGTTTTGGCCGACAAAATGGCCCCCAAATAAGTATGGTTGATAACAAGGTAGCAAGAAATTTTGATCAGATTGCACAATTTTATTCAAAACTGTTGTAAATTGAATGAACACAGGAGAATCATTTGTTATAACAACCAAGTGAAAAGTATGCAAGAAAAGTCAAATATCAATTTCTATCATAATAATATAAAAACAAACTGTCGCTTGTACTTCTAAATTTCTCAATGACTGAAAAACAATTCCTTTTGGAGGTATTAGAAATCTATTTCAACCTCACATTTCAAAATTAAAATACACATTGATTTAAATTAAAAGGAAGAAATTATCTAATTTAAACTTAACATTTCTTTAAGAAAAATCTATATACAAAGCTATAATTTCTCCCAAAGTGTCATATTAACTATCTAAAGACTAGAATCATGCATTTTGTAAAATATTTACAACTCTCTACACAAGGTATATACTTTCGGTTTGGTTAGTTCTGCAAAAATTGAAAATACTTCTAATCAAGTACTTGTTAAACTTCAAAAATATGTTTTAAAGGTGTTTGAAGTTCCCTCTAAAATAAAAGTGTTTTATACTTCAAACTCACACAGTAACTTTTCCTCTCTAAAATAAACATTTTGAAATGAGTTCACTCAGGTTTAAAACCCCACCAAAAAGAATTTTTCAAAACAGTTCACATATCTGCGTCACATCTTCGTCTTACTCAGACTTTCAACTATAGATATCTTTCCAATGTAAGCATTTATAAGACCTTTATCTTTGGTTATAGTGAGTTTTTAACTATCCTCAAAAAACTTAAAACGATTCAAGTGCTCTCAAAATTTTGTCCTTCAGATTGTTTAGGAATAGCATCATTTAGACTGTCTACATGATTTTTCCATTGTAAACGTTTAACAGTTCTCCTGCTGGTGCCCATCTTCTGATTCCACACCCGTCTGAATGACGACAGATCCATCTGAAGCGTATGCATCGCGTAACCTGAAAGAGTTACGAGCAATGTCAAAAAAAAACAAGAGTGACCACAAAATACAGACTATATATACCATATGAAGTAATAATTTAATCCCAAATTAAATATGGATAAAACATGTGTTTTTTTGTTTGCATTTATACCAGGTTGTGTAAGTGTCCTAAAATTCTTGTTACACTGTATAAATCGGAAAAAATCTCAAAATAGAATTTCTGCGGAGTTAAAAGTTCTTGGTAAATCGACATCTTGTGCAGAGTTGTAATTGAGGTATTGTTTATCTTTACCATATCATCAAATCAAATTGACTAATTCCCCACAAAACAATAAAAATAACAATTAAAAAAACAACAGGAAATTGGTTTACATTTCAGTGACTCGTAGATCGTGTTTCCTTCAAAACAGTCAGAGCCACCAGTCACACCCAGCTCCCATGGTTCATAAAAGCCATCCATTAGGCGTTTGAGAATTTCTGATCCATTCGGAACTTTTCTATCTGTCCTTGGTGGTCCAACAGACAATAAGACCATATCAAGCCAAAGTGTTTCCACGGCAACACTAGCTCCTGGTGCTAGTAGTGTATAACCTTCTTGAATAGGAGTGTGCTCATCTATTATAATCTGTGAAATAAGGTTGAAGGGAAATGTTAAAAGAATATATACTTTTGATCTAGGAAATTTTTACTCAAAATGATAGAATATGTAAACAAGAACTTAAGTTAAGTTCCAGTCTCAGTTTTATAAGCTAGGACCAAGGTGTTGAGATAAAGATCCTAAGAACAATTAACGTTCAACTTATAATTATTACACAAAATTACCTGCCTTAGCAGCCACCTGCATTAATCAGCCAGGTGTATTGAGTAGCCAGGTGCATTAATCAGCCAGGTGTATTGAGTAGCCAGGTGCATTAAGCAGCCAGGTGTATTAATCAGCCACCTGCATTAAGCAGCTAGGTGTATTAAGCAGCCAGGTGTATTGAGCAGCCAGGTGCATTAAGCAGCCAGGTGTATTAAGCAGCCACCTGTATTAAGCAATCACCTGCACTAAGCAGCCAGGTGTATTAAGCAGCCACCTGTATTAAGCAATCACCTGCATTAAGCAGCCAGGTGTATTAAGCAGCCACCTGTATTAAGCAGCCACCTGCATTAATCAACCATGTGCATTAAGCAGGCGAATAGATTTTCTATTCTTATTTTCACTTGATTTACACAGTAACCTGACTTAACCTGTCTGAAGCAACCACCTGACTTAAGTAGCACGTTGTAACATGCCCTTCGCTGGCTTCTTAACAGAG
The DNA here is from genome assembly GCF_021730395.1 of Mercenaria mercenaria. Classification (NCBI taxonomy): domain Eukaryota; kingdom Metazoa; phylum Mollusca; class Bivalvia; order Venerida; family Veneridae; genus Mercenaria; species Mercenaria mercenaria. The sequence continues at coordinate 18,362,571 of NC_069376.1, read as the reverse complement.
ATTTTACTGTACATTTAACCAATTCTGCTCTATTCTTAAATCTGGGCCTGGGGTTATAAATCTGAATTTTGAGACCAGTCATTAGTAAAACAAAGACAGCCGATTGGTTGCTTCTAAGCATACATTTGAAATTAACCAATGACAAGGCTACAGTAGACTGGTCTCATAACTAAGTTTTATAACCTTTGATACAGCATCTGACTGGTCCATTCTGAGGAAGCATTCTAAAATAGACACCAACAACAGTGCAGCATTTTTAAGACCAGCCTCTAAGCTCAAGTTTTATAATCTCAGATCCAGGCTTCGAGGCACTGAAATAGAATGGACTAACAAAGACTGACATGGACATTTACCCCTTTCTGTGAAAACTTACATAATTTGCACGATCCACCCTCGGCCTTGTTGGGGGGTTGTACCTTCTTGTCTTATCACTACTCAATAAACAACCTGGTGTGGATTCTGAAAAAGACGGTTCAACATGTTAAGCTGCTAGGTACAGTTTACAAAGAATTCACCAGAAAAATTGTCAAGTACATGCATGATAAATTTCATTGTAAGAAATTTATTCATACCAAAAGCCATTTGTGTTCTATCATTTCAGAACAATTTTATGTAAAGTGACAAAGACGTTTGTTCTGTTTTTATTTTTGTTGTTTTTTTTTATTTCATGAGGCTCTAAGACCATTTTAAACAGTCCTCTTTATATTTAGTCATAACATTTATCAACGAGTCAATGAAACATCATTAATAATTTTTGCATGTCAATACAACTAAACGAAGCCTTTCCAAGCCTTAAAAACACTCTACTTCTTGAGCAGACTAAAATGTCAACTTGCCAAATTTTGACATTATTTGAAGGGCCACAACTCCAGAGCCACTAAAATGATCTGGCTGGTTATCAAAACTGACTATAATAAAATGCCCATAAACATTTCTGTTTGGTTGTGTTGCAATTTACAAGTTTGGTGAATTTTGGATAGAAACTGCTTAACTTATTAAGCAGATATTGTAAACTTTTAAAATTCTGGCTAATTATAGGGCCATAACTCAAACAGACTTGGAGGATTTAGCTGGTTACCGAACTTGGCTGAGATATTATGCCCATATTAAAAATTAGACCAACTTTGGTGAACACTGGATAAGTACTGCTCAAGTAGGAGACACTCTCTGTGGAAACTGCCTGCCCAATTCATTATGTTATACCTCCTACATAGGTGTATAAAAATAGTACAGTTAACTGAAAATTGTTAAGTTAATAAACTAGGAACTTAGATAATATATTCATCTTGTTCTTTCCATAGAAATTTTAATAGATTTCAAGGGCAAAAATGTAAAGTATTCTTGAAATTACCTCAAATAGATCTATTTCTCATTGTCCAAACTCCTGCCTAAGTCTTACTGATATACAATATTTGTCTGCTGATGTATCTGTAATAAGAGTTTAATTCAGGCCGTCTTCAGAAGTTAACATTATGGAGATTTTCTTGCAAGCAAAATTAGCAATCTGCCTTTTTTCCTCACCAGAAATAATTTTACACACTGGGTGGGTCTAGTGTAAGATTCTGTGAAAACCCAAATTAATATCATGAGGTTTATTCCAAGGCTATACAATTTTATTTTTTTAAATAATATAACTCTTCTATGTTCTCCGTGTATTTCCGAAGCATTGATTTGAAATCTGTTCGGAAATCAAGTACAGCATTGAAGATGTAGTATTTGTACTACTTTGTTAAAGCGGCAACTATACTAAACAACCTACAATACCGCTATTTAATTATCAACAACTGCAATATACGACAAGTCAACATACTGGTACCGATACAGAATAAATGTCTTTAATACAATGACAATACAGTCTGATCATGGTCTGCACTGTTTCAGTCAGTTCATTTTCAGTGAACATCCCTTTCGATAATAAATGGTACTGCCCAAAATGAACAATGGACCAGTCCATTTTAGAAATATAGCAGAGTAAGGGTTAAATAACAGCCTACAAAACTGTGTGAAAATTAACTCTAACCATGATGCTTCAAAACAACCATCTTGAAACAAAGACAACAACCTAGCAAAGCAGCTAACCACCAGTTTGATCAAATCTGTTCAAGCAAAGAGAGGTACTGAAATGTGCAAAACCACGAACGCTCCAGAGCACCAACTTAACAGGAATGTTAAAATACATATACACAGAATGGACTCAATGATCCTAAAGGACCAGAACAAGAAACAACAATGAATTCAAAGACCTTTATATAATCTAATTAATAAGTAAGTGACAATAACTGACTGCGAACTCAAAATGTTCAATTTATTGCACACGGTGGAACATAATAATAATGTCCTTATTCCAAGTGTCTTCCAGTGCTTTATATTACAATCAGAGTCTAGTCAAGTGATCAACTTCTTTGTGAAATAAATTAATTTTTTATTTTTATTTTACAATATCCAATTTAAAACTTGTGCAAATAAGAATTTTTTAGCAGAGTCATTTGTTGCATCTGTTATAATAACTGACCCTTGTATCATAGCTCAGTGTTTTTTCTTAACAAATTTGGTGCGATAAATCGTATACACTGAGCGCAGGGTGCCATAACTAAAAGTGTGCAGGTATTAAATACCCGCACGCTAGTTACCGCACTGTTGGATAGGAAAGTATGCCAGCGTGTATGGGCGTGTCTCTAACAGCAGACAGCGAGGTGCATTTTATTGATTTTCTGCACTAGCATTGGTTTATTTTACCTGAGCTTTACACATTTGTAAAGCAAGGACTTTAAATACTCATTGAACTGCTGTATATGGCAATGTGGAACGCCTACTGAGCTACCATATATATGGATGGCTAAGATACAAAACAGAAAGAACATTAAAACTCTCGGGTAAACAATTTATACTCGGGGGCTATGCCCCCTCGTACAAATCGTCTACCCTCGAGTTTCAATGCTCTTTCTATTACTTGACTTGTCCCATATACTACACAGTCATGTACCCTCATGTTCATTTTGATTGCCACAACAAACGCAATTTAGAGTTTCATTTACTTGTTATTAACCTTAACCACTTGTCCCAAGTGCTGCATGTGCATTCTCCCGTTTCATTTGATGGTCAATGAGCCTGATACCACTTGCCCCAGATACTTCACGAAAGCTCTCATTTGTTATATTTTTGTTTTGTTGGTTTTAACGTCTCACTGACTCAGTTATAGATCATATGGCAACTTAAGCTTTGATGTTGGAGGAAGACCCTCGGTGCCCCTCCATGCATTATTTCATCCGTGTGGGCACTTGGGTAGAACCAGCTGGATGGCTTCCTCACATGAAGAATTCAACGTCCCAAGTAAGGCTCAAACCCACAGCGGTGAGAGGCGAGTGATTCAACCAGGGAGGCCCCTCATTTGTTATGTAGTCAATATACCACAACCACTTGTACAATAACTTTACACAAAATTGTATTCTCAAGTTTCATTTGGTAACCAATGACGGATATACCACCTGTCCCACATACTACAAGTGCTTTCTCATATGATTCATCCGGTGGTCATTCCGGCTGAAATATTTGTCGCATAAACTACAATGATAAGGTTTTTCTCCTGTGTGTAACCTTGTATGTCGATCCAAACTCCACTTGTCTCGATACTGTCTCTCACATATATTGCACCAATATCGTCTGTTTGTCATCACAGCTGAAACAAGAACACACTTGTTAGAATTCATATGGACAGTCTTAAAGATATACCATGTTCAGTTTTCACAAAAAAAGTTTATCAGTAGATAGCAATTTAACCCTTAACCTGCTAAATTACTATAATGGACTTGTCCATCTTTCAGTTTGGACAGTACTGCCGAAAGGGGTGCCTACCAAAATGATACTGACTGAACAGCAGATGTGTAGGCTGATTATGATTTACACTGGTTGCAAAGGCAGATTAAATTGTGTCTAGCATGATAAAGGTTGAATGAAGCAAATCCTCATCAATTGTATTTAACAAGGCTAAATATAGAAGCTAACTGTGTTATCTAGGGCTGCTGTAGAAACAATCATTTGTTAAAAACAGACTGCCAATCATTTTAGCTATAGTGCACATTTACACTTTGTTTAGCTTTACATTTAGGTCAGTATAAATCCCGCACGATAACACAAACGATAACATGTTTGATATTTATGATTATTCTTCGTAAAAACGTTTCAATACAAAATATATTTTGTAAAACATTACAGTATGCACTTAACTTATATCACTGACAATCTTTTTGTATTCAACGATGCATGATAATCATAACAATCAAACAATAATATAAACATGCTGTCGTTTAAATTATCGTGCGGGAGTAGTACTACTTTAACTATGCAAACTATACTGTTTACACACACACAAACATTTTTATTTTGTGTTTAAATGAATACTGTGTTGTAACTGTTTAAATTTTTCATAAATGAAATTTGGGCATTATATAACTTTATTTATTGTTAAACATAATATGAACTACTAGGTAAACAGACAGGGCACATAGGAATTCTGATAATATCATTTATTATAACTTTATTCCAAAAGTACAACAATAAATAGATAAAAAGAAGACTTTTATACACATCAGGTGTCTTCAAAATGTGCCAAGCTATTGTCTTAGATCTTCAAAGATTTTAACGAGACATAAAAAAAAGTTTGCATATACATGAAACAGAACTCAGTATTATATATACCATAACTACTCGCCTATATGACAAAACTTTTCTCCTTAAAAATCTGACCTAATGTGTTGTTTTGTATAGTAAGTGAGTATATACGTACAGTTCATAAAGTTCTAGTCTGGTACATGATGTTGTAAGTATACAGAAATATAGAACGAATTAAGACACCCATTTTTGTCAGTCTATAAGCACATCCTTTCTACACACCAAAATGAATACAGGTGGAAATAAAGAACACTTTTCTAAGAAATATTAACCATTTTCCACTTCTGCTAGTTTATACGCAGCAGTATATCTGACTACCCAGGGCACTCGTTTGGCCGTTTTTGGGGCCCAATATGGGCCCCATTCCCCTAATAAGATAATATGTTTTTTCCCCTTTCTCAGAAGAAAATTCCCCTAATAATAGGTTGTTTGACACAACTAGACTTGAACTCTCTTTCAAGTTATATTATAGTGCCTCTAATGAAGGTTACTGCTGCATTATAGTTAAACTAGTTATAAATGACTGAAAACAGTAGTAATAAGTGTGAAAAGTAGTAACATATATATGGCTAAAAATTTCTCCTTTTTGTCTTAAAACAACGAAAAATTCCCCTTCCTGTGAGGGTATGGGTACCTGTCCCTAAAAGTTGTCTAGTGCCCTGCTACCTCCCATATGATGAATCAAATAAATGATTGTCCAAGAATCCAAGAATTGTCCAATGGCAAGAATTATTGGTCCTCTAAACTTAACTATGGACCTGACTCAAATTTTGAATGTTAAACCTTTCCTGCTTTTATATCATCTTACATCAGATTTCAAAAACTTTCTTTCAAAAGGCAAATCCTTCCAAATTTTCCATCGATCTGCCTCAAAATTCAAATGGCAATTTCACCTTCTTTATCGCATGTTAAAAGACTGTCTTTCCAACCTGCCTCACAATTCATTTTGTAACTTTCTCTGTAATCATGCAAGAAAATTCAGTTTAAGAATCAATATGGCAACTTCATATGTTGTATCATATGTTTGGAAAGATAGTCATTACGACTGAACCGTCGACTGCAAACAGTACACTGGTAAGGTTTCTCGCCGGTATGGACTCTCAAGTGCCGCTTTAAGGACCAGTTGTCTCGGAAATGTTTACTGCATGTTGGACAGAAGTACAAACTCATTGCCGCATATTCTGAAAGAAGTAAGACAGGATAAAGTATTATAATTTGCTTCTGATTAGTCAAATAAACAAGTAGCTGTGTTCAATAAATGCTTGATGCCCCTGGTGGCATCCTTGTCAATACAAAGCAACCCAAGTCCAAAATGAGGTCAAGTTCAAGGTCATGGTCAAACTGAGGTCAGGTGATGTCTGAAGATAAGGAATGGTCACAGGTTACATCTGCATTAGTATCAAGCCATTCTAGTTAGGGGTATTGATGCTAGATGAAACGGTCCCATTTGGTTAACCTCGTATGGACGGACAGGACAATCACTATATGCCTCCCGCATAAGTAGATGCCGGGGGCATAAAAGGTCCACCCTATTTTTAATGTGAATGTCTTACAAATCTTTTATACATTACTCTTATACCATGAAATCATTTGATTTTGTGGGAATGAAATTTTAGGGTTATGGACTAAAATAATGGTTATTTGTGGGGTTAACAATTTGTGGATTTCAAAATATGAACAGACTGAAAAGCAAATTTAATGGTAAATGCATCCAATGTGAATTAATGGATCCGTGCAATCCACAAAGTTAGTCCCCCAATAAATTAACGATTTCATATTATATCAATCCAGGAAAATAACAGACCTGCACCCAGCTTTCTAATATTTTGGGTTCCTGTTGAACAAAACAAAACAAATAACTTGGCAATTACATTCAGAAACAAATCTGATACTATACTTCAGCTGTGACAATTGACAAGACATTTTATATATTATGTCTAAAATCATTCATCCTCAACCTCTGATTCATGTGGGGGAGACACAGTTACTTGCGGAGAATGGGTTTGTACTGATAAAAAATCCAGGAACACTGGTTACTTGCCACTGTTATATTATTGAAATACTGTTGAAATAGGCACTAAATCGAAAAACAAAGAAGCAAAAAAGAAACTGCAAAACAGTATTCTTAAAGTAAATGGTTTACTTCCGCTAACAATGAACACATTTTTCCTGCTAACACCTCTACAATGTTGTTTGTATCATAAACAAATAAATTCACGTCATCCAATTGTTTCTTTAACAGGAAATTCCTTTATCTCAATTCTTAACCCTTTCCCACACCGAAACGTTTATCACCGTATCTATCGATTACCAAACAGAAACGTATTGACCCGTGTCTATCGGTTCCCCGATAGAAACGTATTATACCGATTAACGGCCATTTGAACAGAATCGTTTTATCCCGTGTCTCATAATCAATCGCTTTATTTTCGTTCTTTTCCTAAAGAAACAAATTCCGGATGTTTACTAACTCAAAATATGGGATTTCGTCATCATTATTTACGTACAAGATCATGTGGTTACTATTTAAATTTATCGAGTACTTTGCAAAGAAATTTCCTACATGTGCACGACGCTACGTCATGGAAAATTACTGAGAAAACTGCTTGCAACTGGCCGGTTCGCGGGCTTTCCTCGTTCTAAAAATAACAACCATTTAACATCAAAGTATTTTTAAATGTGTTAGGTCATGAAGGTCACGCGTGATACATGCGGATTTCCCCTAAACAACAATTTGTGTATACGATGGCTTGGAATTTATGGCCTTACATAACGGGAAGTGTTAATCAAAACAGAAGGACCGCGGCTTTCAAATATTTTATGACACCCCAAGAGTTAATTGCAGCGGAAGTCACCCGTGATGTACCGACGTTTGATCATCAAAATATTACGTAATATTATCCTAAAAATATTTTAATTTTTAGCACAAGAATACTGTAGTCGGTTACGAGTCTCGATCTCAGCGATCTTTTTGCACTTTCAGAAATTTTACGATCCGTTATTTTTGTAGTGTTATTCAGTTTGATGGTTGTTTTTTTTATATAAATACTTACTGATTCCGATTCGGAAGATAAATCAAACTTTCAAACATCATTTTGAAATGAAATTGTATATGAATTTCAATGTGAAAGTAATCCAAAACAGAATTTTATGCCGAAAAATATATATTCCCGTACTTTAACACTTTATATCTTCGAAACTCAAAGAGAAACTACAATAAATTTTGTATCATCGGAAAGAGAATTTAAATTGCTATAAACTTTATATTGACAAAAATAATGTCAAACTTACAGAAAATATTAAAATAATGACATCTTTAACATAAGTGTGTGTAATCACAAAATAATGCCAACACCTCTGTTCAGATAAGACAGTCACCTTTATCAGCCATATACCGATTATAGATTATTGATTATCACTTATCAGTGTTATGTAAAAGAGGTTACTTTGGCTTCTGTTCTGTGTGGTAAAGGGTTAAAAGAGTCTTTTTCTTGTTTGACTTTTAACCTTTAGCCTGCTAATTTTCTATAATGGACTAGTCCATCATTCAATTTGGACAATAGCATTTATCATTTGAAGGGGTATTTACTGAAAATTTACTGACTGAATAGCGAACAGTGCAGACCATGATCAGACTGCACGGATGTGCAGACTGATCTTGGTCTGCATTGGTCGCAAAGGCAGAATCGACTGCCGCCAGCAGGCTAAAGGTTAAGCATGACATTTTAAGCAAACTACTCAAAACTAAATGACACACAACTCTGCCCACAAATTCCAATTAAAACTACAGTGTAAATGTGATTGAACAGCACAGTTAGATGAGAGTTAAACTGTCTTCTTCTAAAGGCTTAAATGTTTCATTTTTAAAAGATTTTGTCACAAAATACTCTAGACTTTCATTGCGTTTGATACCGTGAACGATCATAACAAACTGAATACTGTCCATGCATGTTTTTCACATGTTTTTGCATATTGCTTCTGTTGTTGAACTTCTTCAAGCACACGTGGCATTCGTACGGTTTGTTTCCTGTGTGAACGTTCTCATGCATCTGAAGTGTTGACTGAGACATAAATCGTTTATCACACATTCTGCATTTAAATTTCATTTTTCGCTGTATATATTCCAATATTTCCTGACGTTCCTTCCATCCCATCTCATCCCTATTACCTTTCAAGAAATCTGAAATATACACAAAAACATTAGACTAAAGTATATTGGAATACGTTTGTTTCTATAAATAGTTCAAAGGGAAGTAACTTAGCTTCAGCAATCAAGTTAGTTTCCAAAGTCTTTCGCTACAAATCAAATTATCAGGCCTCCTAGCAGGCCTGAACAAAAATAAAGGTTTTTATAAAGGCTCCAATCTATGGAAATAAAGGCCTTTTAGTGTAAAATATTAAAAAATAAAGAGTAAATAAAGGCTATTTTTGTCGGAATTCTCGTTGAAAACACATAATATATATAGGTATTTACTACATGTGGTCTGGTGAACACAACAGCATTCTGAAAAACCCAAGATGAAAGATACACAAGCAGTATCCTAATAACAACACTTAAAAGGGGGGGAAGAAATACAGTAGTATAACCATTACTTGCTTTTAACTGGCACGGCAAGCAGTCTGAACAAAAATATAGGTTTTGAGTGAAAATTACAGGCTATTTGGCCGTTTTAAAGGTTTTTTCAGAAGATTTAAAGGTTTTAAAGGTTTGCTCTGAAATTAAAGGTTTTTAAAGGTTTTAAAGGTTTCACTAGGAGGCCTGAATTATTTATCAACTTTGCAACATTTTCATTGAGTTTAAAGTTCATACCATTGCAAATATTTCTTCAAGACGTTTTATTTTTCAATTTTTACTGACCTGAACAAATTTTTGTTTGAGCAGCGAACATGAAACCTAGGAAACCAACAGAAACCAAGGCCACATTCCACTGGCTACTCAGAACAATGTTCTAAAACTTCTACAGCAACATGCAATGTAGACGCTCTATCAGATTCTACTACTGGCATCAACAATCACTCACAAAATATATAATTGATGCATAATATTTCTGCTTAAAGAAACATTCTCAAATAAGAGTTGAAAGTTGAAAATTTGGCCTCTGGCAAGTTGACATGGTTTTTCTATGATTTCACAGTAATAAACTAGTTTTTTTAACTCAGATGACCCAGTGCTTTATTGCTGCAAACATTCTGAACAAGTTCCAATAAGATTCTGACAAAATTGTGACACAGTAAAAGACTTAGTTTTGTGTGTACAGTGCCAAAGAATGATTATACACCTATACTAATAGTTGAGTGCAGGGATCCATACACTGGTACCTGTTAACACCTTGTTAAATTACCTTTTCTGGATGAAGGAAATACTTTTTACTTGCAAAATCCCAGATCCAAATATTTATTGTTTTAATGCTGCATGTGTAATGTAGTGGGATAATAGCAATACTGCAAAAATACTGTTAAAATGTTTATTTATTCATTTACTCTTTGATACACATAGCAACAATGTTAGGCAACAGAAAATTAACTATTAAATTCTCACACTCCTATGAAAATCCCCCTACCCATAATTATTTATAGATAAAAAAATTAGAACATTTTCTGAATATCCAAAATTTTATATCCAGACACAGTTCAAATTTCACAATGATATTTATCTGATATTTCTTTTAAGAAGGTTTTGACCCAAGGTCTCCCTTAAATTCAAACATAATTTAACTGCCTATTCCCCCTATTTCTTTTACATAAATTCCAGATGAGAATCTAAAAATTTCTTTTCTCTGCCATAGAAAAACAATGCCTGAATTATTCTACTGAAATCCTGAGTACAAATTCTTCACACAGGATAAAATAATTACAAACAGATAAAATAATAAAATATCATCACGACTAAACACACAAAATATTCTACTCACCAAGGGCCCAGGCCAGTGATTTGGGGGAAAAAATAGCTAGGTATTTAGGCAAAGGGGAATAAAAAAATCCCTGATGTAAAGTCAATTTTCTGCATGATTTAAAAGAAATTTTGAGGGGAAGAGGCCTGTTAACGGCCTCTATAATTATAGAAGGAAAAAATCCCTGACTATATTTCTTTGTTAAGGACCTCCTCCATATAATTCATTATAAATTGGATTAATATTCTGTATGTACTAAACAATGTAAAAACATAAATAATTTCCTAAATAAACTAAATTAACAGCTCCCTTTTGCAAAATGTTACACCAACCAAGGGTATTACTACAGGAATATACAATTTACACACTAAAAATTATCCAAAGTTCTCACCACTTTTAACAATGAGTTCAGAATTGTCCCTTAAAACATAATAATTGAATGATAATGCATATGTCTAGAAATTTGAAAATGCTCCAGTTCAACATGTGGCGTACAATACCGTGACTATAAAGCAAACATCAACAGGAAGATCTTTAGATACTGTTCTATTCTTTCTGAGAAGAAAAACAAACATATGCATGCTTTGTATTCAAGTTAGTCTAACCAGGGACAAATTAAAACGAATGTCAACTAACTTATGCACCAAATTTTAGGTACAGATGGTTTTGATGAATGTCAAAGCTTTTAACGGTGACGTCAAGCCATTCTTTCAAGACATCGGAGCTGTCACCCGAGGTGAACAATCAACCTTTTGCAATACCAGCTGGATAATTGCCCTGAGTAACAGAACTCTACACACTTTGTGGGATTCGCACAAATAGCTAGTAACAGGACTAACTCCACCACTGTTTTTCTTTCATGTGTACAATCAAATGACTTCGCAGATTGCTTTTCGTCGAGTATTTCTTTCCGCAAACCTGGCATGTAAATGGCCGACTGGCAAGGTGGACAATTCTCACATGTCGCAAAACGTCATGCTTTCTTTTGATACGCTTATTGCAGAAGGAACAGAGATACGTTTGCAGCTCTGTGTCAAAGGAGATACTGGACTCGACTGAATCTGAAATACAGAAATCGAACATAAAACAATCTATTATACAAACAAAAAATCTCACAGTTAACACATTTTAAACCTGCCACCAAAGTTATTCTATCTTTTGTAGCAACTTGTATGCATCTGTTTAAGTAAGCAAACATACAAGCCAACAAATAGGCTTTATCATTGTGAGATTAAAAAGAAATAGAACACTATGTCCTCTTAAAAATTTCTCTTACTTTTTTTTGTTGTTAGATTTAACATTGCACTAACACAGCTGAGTTGAGTATCTAAAGCCTTTCCAGCATTTCATGGTGAATGAAGAACTCAGTTACCCCTCCAGGCATTACGATTAAGGCATAGGTGGGCATCTTTGGTACTATGGTACACCCATGGGGGCATTAATAAGGGAATATACTGTATTATGAACACGTTGGAATCAAATACAACAAACAACTGATGGTGTAACACTGAAGAAAAAACTAATCTTTATTCAGATATTGTTATGTGCCAAAGTAAGAGAATTTTAATATCTACATAATCATTATCAGTATAATTTGCCTGAAACAGCAGTTGAGGGTAATATAAATTGTGAGATACATCATTCACCTTAATATTGGAGCAACAAAATACAAGGTCCTGGAATAGCTGTGCAGCTTGTATTTTGTACATAAAATACGAGTTGTCAAATCGATTTGGAATTGAGTTTTTATGGTGTCTACAAAGTATAGATTATTATGACACCAAACAGAACTAAACTAGAGTTGTCACATAAGTGACGAATTATACCCCCACAATATGGCCTTGTCACAGAACTAAGCCAATGTCAAAGCTGAACTTGCTTGACCTTTGACCTGACCTCAAAATCAATAGAGGTCATCTGCTGGTCATGATCAACCTCCCTATAAAGTTTCATGATCCTCGGCCCAAGCGTTCTCAAGTTACTGTCCAGAAAAGGTTTAAATGACCTTTGGAACCCAAAACAATTATGGGTCATCTGCTGGTCATGACCAACATCCCTATTAAATTTCGTGATCCTAGTCCCAAGCGTTGTGAAGCTGTAGTCCGAAAACTGTTTAAGTGTTCCGGGTCACTGTGACCTTGACCTCTGACCTGCTGACCTCAAAATCATTAGGGGTCATCTGCTGGTCATAACCAACCTCGCTATGAATTTTCATGATCCTAGGCCCAAACGTTCTCAAGTTATCATCCAGAAACTGTTTAACTGTTTCGTGTTATTGTGACCTTGACCTTTGACCTACTAACCTCAAAGTCGAACATGTCCTGTACTTAATCATGTTACACCTGTGTACAAAAATTTAAGATCCTAGACCCAAGCATTCTCAAGTTATCATCTGGAAACTGTTTAACTGTTCCGAGTCACTGTGACCTTGACCTTTGACCTATTGACCCCAAATTCAAACTTGACCTGTATTTTCTGATGTTACACCTGTGTACCAAAAACTATTCAAATCAGTCAAGCCTTTCATCTGGAAACCACAAAAAACCAACGGACCAACCAACTGACCGCCAAGCTCACTCCTATATACCCCCCAACCAAACTTTGTTTTGAGGGGGTATAAAAACATTGCTTTTACATCTCGTTCTCATCAAAATATAAAGATGAGGCATGGTATCAATTTCTTTTTAAACTTGCTAGAATCTCAAAAGATACTGTGAAACCATTATGTTCAGACCCTATCAGTTGCCTCTTATGATGACATGAAAGGGTAAGATATGGGCGGCAGCAACGGCCAAAATTAGTAAATATACAATCCATTCATAAACAAATCAGTCAGTGCAGTGCATTTCAACGCCGTCTAGTCTAAAACTCCATCCCGTCCAATATAATTGCATTCAATGCATTTTATTTTGAAACCATTTAAAATAAAACTTCCTTCCATCCATTTAAACATGGAACGGTGCATTGAGTATGTGCAGTGTAAAATGAAATGACTTATTACAACTTGACGCCGTCTAATGCATATTAAAACCGCTTTGTGTAATTAAGAGCAGTGTATAAAAACTTGATGCTATGCAGTCCGATGTGAAGACGTTTAACGCAACATGAGTTTGTGCAATGTAAAATAAAACGATTCATTAAAGCTTGGTGCCGTCTTATGCATGCTGAAACCGTGTTGTGTGATTTGCCAATGCAGCCAAATGTGAGGCCGTTTAACGAAACAGGAGTGTGTGCATAATTTCTCATTTACGTTGTTTGTTTTATACATAATTTCTCATTTAAGTATTACATTTTATACATAATTTTCCATTTATCTATGTTAAACACGCTATTTCTCATTTACACAATATACTGCTTCTAGTTCTTTCACCATGCTGCTTTCTGTGAGCAGGGATTTATTCGGCTGGTTGTATTTCAATGAAGTAATACACGGTAAAACCTTTATTAGGCAGCCAGTCAAGGGTGCGGCACAATGTATCTGCTTCAGATCTTCGGTTGCTTAACTCATGATAAAAATAAAAATAGAACGGAAAACTAGCTTTGGAAGTCAGATGACTGGCTGCTTAAACCAAGTACTGCAGGAAGTCATGTACCTGCATAATACAGGTAGCTGCTAAAGGAGGCTCAACTGTAGTGGTGTAAAGTAGTTTAAATGTCAATCCTTGTTACGCTTTGCACATTAAAAAAAGTTCAAAAGCAACAGTGCTTGTACATTAATGTAACATGCTGAAACTTTATACATATTTATAGAAATCTGGCTTCTGATGTGCCTGCTTTTGATGAAAAAAGACTTCTCATCACTGTGTACATCCTTATATGACACTACTGATGTTTTTTCTCCCAAGATGCGTACCTCCTTATATAATGCCAATGATATTTGATTTTCGCATTAAAAGTTCTGTTATCTTTAATACAGCTATATCATGTCTTCATATGCACCAAAAAGTGGCTTCTTAAGTTGGCCTTGGTGGAAAACGCCTTTTTGCAAACATTACAGCTGAATGGACGGTTTCCATGATGTACAATCCTTATGTGTCGCTGCATGTTTTGCTTCTGACTAAAGTTCTTGTAACACATCGGACATACGTATCCTCCATCAGTGTGTCCGTCTTCTACTCCTGCTTTGTACTGATGAAACTCGGTACTCAGACCTGAAATCAAATCGAAGAAAAAAAATTATTTGCTGCATTATAACATACAAACTTCTTTTATGTCTATTTACCATTAGCCTACTAAATTTCTAAAATGGACTGGTCCATCATACAATTTGGACAATACCATTTATTATTTGAAGGGTACGTATTTACTGAAACTTTACTGACTTAACAGCGAACAGTGCAGGCACGGACATCCAGGCCGATCTTGGTCTGCACTGGTCGCAATGGCAGAATCACTTGCCACAAGCAGGCTGAAGGTTTTAAATATCTCCAACAGCAACAAACTAAGTTAACGTTTAGTCTGTAATTTGCAATTACTTAATATCATGAACAAGGTGTTGTTCCTTTTTTTTTTCTTTTTCAAGCGGACATGTTTTTGTTGATTCAGCAAATATTGAAAACGCAGTGGAAAAATCACATAAAATCACACTCACTACTATTTGGCTTGGGTAAACTGAAATTCTGTGTCAAAATATAGCAAAGAGGGTAGGTAAGTTCTATTCATTCTAGGATATACAATCTTGCAAGGTGCTAGCAAAATGGTCAAGTTATACATGGTTTTGAGTGGTTCAAACATTGAAAATAAATGAAATACTGCCAGACTACATGAACCACTGACAGCAGCCCTGATACTGTCACAGGATCATACTTCTTCAATAAAGTCTAAGCAAAAATATAAAGACTTTTTATCTGAATTTTATTTCTAAAAATAATTGTTCATCATGTAAGTGTCACAGAAAAAAAGGTAATCATGGTTACAGTCTTGCTGTTTAGGAAACATTACTTTTTGAAAACATTATTATGGAAAACACTATTTAAGAGAAAACACAATTTGGGAAAACACTAAAAGGAAAAATATAATAAATTAAATGTTTATATGTTTGAATACATGTTGTGAGGACTTTGTAAGAATCTCCTAAATACAGCATGATGCACTGAATATGCTATAAGTCCATGAAGTCACTGAGACAGTATCACTGCATTTAGTAATGGAGCAAAGGTCTATAACATGAATGCTTCTTCTTAATGTTCCAGACGTTTTTAAAGATAAATAGCCCAATTCCCTGCCTCTTACTGACAACGATATAGCCCTTTTGGTCAAAACCACGAAATTTTGTGCCCACAAAATTAAATGGTATCACGGTAATCAAGTCTCGAGTTTCAGTTCAACATTTCGTAACATCAATATATTTATCACTTTCTATTTCTATTTCAATCTTCGTTATCTACACAATATAGCCACTAAAAGGTCTATCACAAGTAAAAAAAATCAACCTTTCATTACAATTCCGCATATAAAATATCGTGCGCAAATGAATGACTGCATGAGTTTTCATGTCAGCAAAAGTCAAGAACGTTAGATCACTGCTTCTCAGATTTAAACATCTGCATATGACTGATAGCGTGGGCCTTCATGTTGGCTTTCGTTGAGAATGTCCTGTTGCAGAATGGACAGAAATAAGGTTTTTCCCCCTCATGTACAATCCTTTGGTGACGATTTAACGACCAGTTATTTGTGTAATATTTCAAACACAGAGGACAATATGGCTTCTGTTGACTATCTGCAGCATCGTTAGGTGGACTTGGTCCTGGAAGGGACAAAAGGAAGTGCATTAGTCTGTGATAAATTACATAAACTAAAGGGAACATACGTTCACATTCTATATAGGTGAAAACAGGTTCTTATACGTAGAAAAGAAAATGTTATATGTAAATAATGGCAGTGCATAGTGTTTATAATTATAAGGGTGAACAGCATATATTATCCTAACCCAGTTGTTCATTGGTTTGAATCCTAGAATTTGACTACAAACTCCAAAAGTTTAGCTAGATGTAAATCGGTGTTTTCCATGACATACTTCAGTGCATTTCGGCACTACTTTGTTCATTTATATTCTAATTTCATACTTTACTTAGAACTGACCACATCTTTAGCAACCCCATTTTACCAATTTTATCACTGGTTTCTCCCCAAATATAGTCGGTACTTAAGTGTAGTAAGCAATTGTAGATTCTTAACTCTTATAACGCTGGGCACAATTGATTCTGCCTTTGCGACCAGTGTAGATCATGATCAGCCTAAACATCCATGCAGTCTGATAAAGATCTGCACTGTTCGCCATTCAGACAGTATCTTCTTTGTAAGCAACCCTTAACAGTTAATGGAACTGTCCAAATTGAAAGATGGACACTATTGCAAGGAGATAACTTTCAAGGATATCCAGATTGGGTATTCTTTCAGAAATAGATCCTAGTTTGCTATGGAATTGAGATTTCTGACTGTCAGCACACCAAAGTCCATGGAATAAAATTAGTAAAGTTGAATATGAATTTATAGTAACCTAACCTGGCATACATAATGATATTCTGGTCAGCAAATATCATAACAAGAGGGGCATGATGGCCCTATATGGCTCATTTTCGCATACAGACCTAGTTTTTGACCCCACATGACCCAGTTTCTAACATGACCTAGATAATTATAATCTATACAAATATTCTGACTAAGTTTCATAAAGAGAGTGTTAACAAGCTTTTCCTTTGATTTGACTGGATGACCTAGTTTTTCATCCCACATGACCAAGATTCAAACTTTACCTAGAGGTCATCAAGACACACATTCTGACCAAGTTTCATAAAGAATGGTTCACAAATGTGGCCTCTAGAGTGTTAACAAGGCAAATGTTGATGACGCAAGACAGACCATGCATGCATAATGCCAGACAATGACTGGTCACAATAGCTCACCTTGATCACTTCACCTGTGTCATCAATGTAAAACTGATCTTATAAGCATTGCAAATGAAATTATTATTTTTTATAACAACCTAAATTTTAAAGTTTTCATCCAGTATACCATGTTTACCACCTGTATACAACCTTTAAGTAAAGTATGGACAAAAGGCAAATATATATATTGATTCTTTATTTCCAAAATTAACTCAAAACAGGTAGAGCGAAAAAGTAAAACTGTATAGAAGGATAACAATATGGCACAAAACCTTAAAACACTCATCAATACTACTAAAAACCTTTGAACACTTTCCTTTACTACTGCCAGTTCAAACTTTTCATCCAATTATGGTCCTAATCAGTTGGAAGAGTTACACAGGATTTACATAAAAAATGGCGCCATTTCTTTTTATTTTAAAAGTTAACGACAGCATGATTTGTAAAATACTTGTTTTTATTACATTTTCACATCAAAATTATGACATTTTCTCACAATAATCCAAGGAAAAATCGAAACTCCTTAAAGACAACTGTGTTTACTGCATTATATATCAAATCTAAAATATTGTTACTAACCCTCAATCAAAATGTTTATAATGCAGTTCAAAAGTTGTACTTGCAGAAGAACAAAGTAAAACATACTGAGCCATTACCGTAGACACTTGTGTATAATGTGCACCCCCGAGTCGCGGATGCGTATTATACACAGATATAGAAGATTTCCCAGCTTCAAAAAGGGTGTTTTACAATTTTTGTCGTTCCGGTAAAGGGAAACTTCTTATAGTTGTGTAAATGTGGTATATAATAATAAAAATTCATATACTTCAGAGTAGCTTTTGCACATTTATCTTGTAGTTGGTGTTTGGACAGAAAATGCATATGAACGGTTGCTCTAGAAGCTTTTTAAGGATTTGTCACATAACTCTCCTAAGACCGTTTCTGGACAAAAACAACGTAACTGCTCAGTAGTTAGCTAAACAAATTATTATGCGTAAGATTTTCATATTTATTCACAACTGATTTTTGAACATGAATCATATCAGTTTGATTGCACCAGAATATATATAGAGGATATTTGTTTGTTTTAGTGAATATGGAATATATCTCACTGAGAAGTGAGTGAAAATTTCAAATATTTTCACGAGCGCGCAGCGCGAGTGAAAATGTGAAAATTTTCTCACTTCGAGGTGAGATATATTCCATATTCACTCAAAACAAACAAATTTTCTTTTTATTTTATGCTGAATTACGTTGAGATGTGCATTTTGCAACACTTTTCATCTCAGCGCGGGAAACAGACGCGCATAAACAGACATGACGTCAGACCTGTTGTGACGTTAGAAAGACGCACACAACATAAAGTTCCATTTTATTTTATTTTTTGCTGCATAACGTTATGAAATTCTCATTAAGTAAAATAATTTGAATCGAGAAATATACTATAAAGAACAAAGTGCGACTACAATTTTCATCCTGTTTTAAGCAAATAATTTAAAATTCATACCCCAATGTATGAGGGGGCGGAGCTATATCTCTCACAGTGTGAAAATATAGATTTCATATTTTCACAGTGTGAGTGATGAGATATTAAAATATTTAACTGATAGAATACAGTATTTCATTAGTTAGCATAAAATAAAAAGCATTATAAGTCATTACAATTTTTCCGTTTCTTTAGACGAGTCCTGTAAAAGCACCACTTCTCAATTGCCGAAAAAACATCTCAGTTCTCAAAAACTGCCAGCTTTTAACACAGTTCACATCTATTTGCAACCCAAAAATTGTCAGTCTGATTGGTACCAGCCAAAAAAGGCCCTTATATAGATGTTTTATCAATTACTCTTGTTACATATTGTGAGTGTGCACAAGTTTCTCATGTTTTGTTTTATTGCTCTTGTTAGAGAAGGTCTTAGGACAGAAATCGCACATAAATGGCTGCTCTCCAGTGTGTTTCCGCATGTGGATTTCCAGCTTTCCGTTCGATGGTTCAATTTTTCCGCAATATTTACAGACGTGTTTCAACTTCATCATCATCTTTCTTGTATCTGCTATATCCACTCCACTGGCTGCAAGCCTTTCTTCAATGTCAAAGGTCAAGTTGTGCTGGAAACGGTCTGCAACACAACAAAATTTTGGAATTAACTACAACTCCCAGACAAAGACTCGCCACAGAACACAGGAGTAAAATCTAACATTCATCACAATGTTATCTAGTATTACAGTGACTGTGAAGATCTTTTCTTAATACTTTCTTTAATGAGCATCTAGGTGTTTGGTAAACTGATAATTGTGCTACATGATTCAACAAGAAAATGAAACACATGATTTCACAGAAAACGACCCCTCAAGATTCTGTTTATTATTCTGTAAAAGCACATCGCTGAGTCAAAATTTCGCTAATTTGAAATTTTGCATACATTTGCACGGTTTAATATTTCGCAAGGTTTAATATTCGCAAAATTGTAAAATGGTATCCTACTTTAATTTGAATTACACAAATGGTGAATATTTTACACCAGGATTAATTTTCATGTATATTTTCCAGAAACTGTACTGCCCGATGCATACCGTAATATAATTTCCAGTGCCTTCACTGTCCAATGTACATGTACACTTCCAGAGTGGTCACTGCCAAATGTCAGCTAACATTTCCAGGAGTTAAATTACATTGATCATTTCCAGACAGACTGGTAATAACATCTGATTTACATTACAGAATTCAAGATCCAGCCAGGTCCTTTTTTTCTTTGAACCACATCTTGCTGTCAAATCTAAACACAGTTTGTAAGAGCTATGAGAATATTTCTCATCAGGTATGTGTTTACTTCATTGGTTTGTGGGTTAAGATGGCAAGTTTTTTGATCTTGAATAGACAACAGGCTTCCAGAACCAAGTGGTTAAAGTCGGCCAAATTCAAATCATTAGCCTCTCACCATTGTGGGTTCTAAACCTAGCTTGGGGCGTAGAATTCTTTCATGTAAGGAAGCCATCCGGCAGGTTTATTGAAGGTCAGTGATTCTACCCAGCTGTCCACCAAAAAGGCACCTGGGGGTCATCCTCCAACATCAATACCTGGAATACCTATTATAATATTGTGCTGGTGATGTTAAACCCAACAAACACAAACAAATTATCTTGTATCTGAAGATATACTTTTCAAACAAAGTATTTTTTTTACTTTCTTGAAAAAAAGATACATTTTACATCAAGATATAAATCGGGCACATCATATACTGACAATGGATAATACCAGTGTAGCAGATACACTTTGGAATTGCTTCAACCAAGAATAAAATACATTTTCCAAGCTGCTTTACAATTGTTCCTTGTTTAAACCAAGAATAAAATATGTATTTGAAGCTGATTAGTAACAAGAACAAAATATGTATTCAAGGCTCTTTGGTAATTGTTCCTTGTTCCCAAGCAAGAAGACATTTCCTAAGCACCCTAGAAACTGCCTTGTTACCAAGCAAGAACTTGTTTCCTAAGTACCCTAGAAACTGTGCATTGATACCAAGCAAGAATCTGTATTCCAGGCAGATGAAAATATTTTCGCAAGGTATAAAAGTTAAAACATATTTTACTACAACAGTACTTTAAAATGGCACAAATTTACACTTACATGGGCAAAATCATTCAGACAAAACAGAATATCATCCTGTTAATTTCTCAAGGAAAATTACTTTCCACAGACTTTTCGAAAAGGCCAAGCATAGTTTCTGTGTATGTGTGTGTATCTGTCATTCAACTAAACCATTTGTACCACTGGTCTTGATTTCATTAACACCTCTATTTGGAACAGTGTACAAGTATATTTGTGCCACTTTAAAGACTTCCTATTGTACAGCATATTTTATTTGAGTAAGAGGCAAACCCCTTCTTTGTAAGATGGAATCCAGACGTTAGTGATTTCTCTAAAGACCTACTGATCACATGGATGAAACAAATCTTTTTATCCAACATTTTCATGAACAATTTTAGAATTTTACCTTTCATGCTAAATATTACATGACACTGCTGCTACTGTCCAATTGTGTGCCCTGTGTGTATGACACGGACTCAACTTTCAATAAAAAAAATGGGGGAAATTTCCAGGAACTGCAGTAACCACAACTCAACTATCACATACAAAATGGACTTGCACAAAAATAATGTCTGGTATACATGTTCCACTGTGATCACTTTTTCCAATATCCTGAAGGAAAAAAAGGCAGTGCTACAGCATTTGCCCAGTATATTAACAAACCGCTCTGTATATTGATTGGTAGAACAACAGTGGTATCAATATGTTACGCAGCACAGATGTATGATCCTTTTTTTGAGACGGTATGATGGAACAGACTCTTTAAAATTCAGGTGTATGATGGATCATATTCTTCGAGTTTTAGGTGTATGATAGAAAATATTCTTCAAGATTCCGGTGTGTGATACAATATTTTCTTCAAGATTTTGGTGTATGATGGAACATATTCTTCAAGAATCAGCTGTATGATGGAACATATTCAAATTTCAGATGTATGACAGAACATATTCTTCAAGATTCAGTTGTATGATATATTTTCTTCGAGATTTAGGTGTATGATGGAACATATTCTTCAAGATTCAGGTGTAAGATAGAATATTTTCTTCAAGATTCAGGTATCTGATGGAACATATTCGAGTTTCAGGTGTATGAACGAACATATTCTTCTAGATTCAAATGTGTGATGGAATATTTTCTTCGACATTCAGGTGTATGATGGAACATATTCTTCAAGATTCAGGTGTATGATAGAACATATTCTTCAAGATTCAGGTGTATGATAGAACATATTCTTCAAGATTCAGGTGTACGATGGAACATATTCTTCAAGATTCAGCTGTATGATGGAACATATTCTTCAAGATTCAACTGTATGATAGAATATTTTCTTCGAGATTCAGGTGTATGACGGAACATATTCTTCAAGACTCAGGTGTATGATGGAACATATTCTTCAAGATTCAGCTGTATGATGGAACATATTCTTCAAGATTCAGCTGTATGATGGAACATATTCTTCAAGATTCAGGTGTATGATAGAACATATTCTTCATGACTCAGGTGTGTGATAGAATATTTTCTTCGAGATTCAGGTGTATGATGGAACATATTCTTCGAGATTCAGGTGTATGATGGAACATATTCTTCGAGATTCAGGTGTATGATAGAACATATTCTTTGAGATTAAGGTGTACGATGGAACATATTCTTCGAGATTCAGGTGTATGATAGAACATATTCTTCAAGATTCAGGTGTATGACAGAACATATTCTTCGAGATTCAGGTGTGTGATATAATATTTTCTTCGAAATTTATGTGTATGATGGAACATATTCTTCAAGACTCAGGTGTATGACAGAATATTTTTCTTCGAGATTTAGGTGTATGATGGAACATATTCTTCAGGTTTCAGGCGTATGATAGAACAGATTCTTCAAGATTCAGTTGTGTGATAGAATATTTTCTTCGAGATTCAGGTGTATGATGGAACATATTCTTCAAGATTCAGCTGTATGATGGAATATATTCTTCAAGATTCAGGTGTATGATAGAACATATTCTTCATGATTCAGGTGTGTGATAGAATATTTTCTTCGAGATTCAGGTGTATGATGGAACATATTCTTCGAGATTCAGGTGTATGATGGAACATATTCTTCGAGTTTCAGGTGTATGATGGAACATATTCTTCGAGATTCAGGTGTATGATAGAACATATTCTTTGAGATTTAGGTGTACGATGGAACATATTCTTCGAGATTCAGGTGTATAATAGAACATATTCTTCGAGATTCAGGTGTATGACAGAACATATTCTTCGAGATTCAGGTGTGTGATATAATATTTTCTTTGAAATTTATGTGTATGATGGAACATATTCTTCAAGACTCAGGTGTATGACAGAATATTTTTCTTCGAGATTTAGGTGTATGATGGAACATATTCTTCAGGTTTCAGGCGTATTATAGAACAGATTCTTCAAGATTCAGTTGTGTGATAGAATATTTTCTTCGAGATTCAGGTGTATGATGGAACATATTCTTCAAGATTCAGGTGTATGATAGAACATATTCTTCATGATTCAGGTGTGTGATAGAATATTTTCTTCGAGATTCAGGTGTATGATGGAACATATTCTTCAAGATTCAGGTGTATGATGGAACATATTCTTCAAGATTCAGGTGTGTGATAGAACATATTCTTCAAGATTCAGGTGTATGATAGAACATATTCTTTGAGATTCAGGTGTATGATGGATCATCTTCTACAAATTCAGGTGTATGATGGAACATATTCTTTGAGATTCAGGTGTATGATGGATCTTCTACAGATTCAGGTGTATGAAGGAACATCTTCTACAGATTCAGGTGTATGATGGAAGATGTTCTATGAGATTCAGATATATGATGGAACATACTAGTATTCTACAAAATTACAGTGTATGATGGAACACCTTCTGTGAGATTCAAGTGTATGATGGAACATATACTATGAGATTCAGGTGTATGATGGAACATCTACAGATTCAGGTGTATGATGGAACATATTTTATGAGATTAATGTATGATGGAACATGTTCTACAAGATTCAGGTGTATGATGGAATAATTGTTCTTAAGAGATTCAGGTGTATGATAGAACATACTCTTCGGGATTCAGATGTATGATGGAATATGTTCTTAAGAAATTCAGGTGTATGGTAGAACATATTCTTCGAGATTCAGGTGTATGATGGAAGATATTCCTCGAGATTCAGGTGTATGGTGGAACATATTCTTTGAGATTCAGGTTTATGACAGAACATATTCTTCGAGACTCAGGTGTATGATGGAACATATTCTTCAAGATTCAGGTATATGATGGAACTATTCTTCGAGATTCAGGTGTATGATGGAACATGTTCTTCGAGATGCAGGTATATGATGGAATATGTTCTTCGAGATTGAGGTGTATGATGGTATATGTTCTTCTAAGATTCATGTGTATGATGGAACATATTCTTTGAGATTCAGGTGTATGATGAGACATGTTTTACAATATTCAGGTGTACGATGAAACATGTCTTATGAGTGTCAGGTCTATAATGGAACATGTCTTACGAGATTCAGGTGTATGATGGAACACATTTTTCAAAATTCAGGTGTATAACGGAACACATTTTTCGAGATTCAGGTGTATGATGGAACACATTTTTCGAGATTCAATTGTATGATGGAACATGTTCTACAATATTCAGGTGTATGATGGAACATGTCTTATGGGAGTCAGGTGTATAATGGAACATGTCTTACAAGATTCAGGTGTATGATGGAACACATATTTCAAGATTCAGGTGTATGATGAAACATCTTCTATGAGATTCAGGTGTATGATGGAACATCTTCTATGAGATTCAGGTGTAAGATATTATATGAGATTCAGGTGTATGATGGAACATATTCCATGAGATTAAGGTGTATGATGGAACATGTTTTACGAGATTCAGGTGTATGATGGAATGTTCTACAGTTTCAGGTGTATGATGGAATATCTTCTATGTGATTCAGGTGTATGATGGAACATATTCTATGAGTTTCAGGTATATGATGGCACATGTTCTATGAGATTCAGGTGTATGATGGAACATGTTCTATGAGATTCAGGTGTATGATAGAACATGTTCTATGAGATTCAGGTATATGACGGAACATGTTCTACAAGATTCAGGTGTATGATGGGACATCTTCTTTGAGATTCAGGTGTATGATGAAACATCTTCTATGAGATTTAGGTGTATGATGGAACATATTCTTCGAGATTCAGGTGTATGATAGAACATCTTTTTTGAGATTCAGGTGTATGATGGAACATAATTATTCTATGAGATTCAGGTGTATGATAGAACATCTTTGAGATTCAGGTGTATGATGTAACAAATTCTATGAGATTCAGGTGTATGATGGAACATATTCTTTGAGATTCAGGTGTATGAAGTAACATGTTTTTCGAGTTTGCCAGATTCAGGTGTATGATGGAACATGTTCTTCAATATTCAGGTGTACGATGGAACGTCTTACCAAGTCAGGTGTATGATGTAACGTGTTCAATGAGATTCAGGTGTATGATGTAACATGTTCTTCCAGACAACAATTATCTGTGCAGTCTTATAATTTTTAAGTGTTTAAATGTATGAGAGAACAATGATATATATGTGAAATATTGCAAAAATGACACTATTAAAAATATTTTCAAAAAGATGCTATTCTGAAGTGATCCTTCATATATAATCCAACACACAGAATATCAACACCTGGTGGTTATCTGATCTGTATTTTAACAAATGCATACTTGAAACCATAAATCAAATACAAGATGTAGATTTTTCTGATAAATGTTTTTTTTTATACAAAGTTCATAATGATATAAACAGTTAAACTTGTTATAAAGAACATATTGGCATAATTATGCTACACTGAAGTTTCACCCCTTTACACATTTGATTTCATGAAACTTTTTCAGGGTTTTCCCGGACGCAGGTTTTCTGCGTCCCTGACGCGCTTTGACTGCTTTGAACTCGCATTTTGTAGTGCCTCTGCGTCCACTGGACCCGCAAAATCGGTCACGAAACTCCTTTGCACTGAAGCCTCCTTTGCGCAGATACCCACGTTAAATGCGCAGTTTTTTACCACCGGGACCATCCCCGAATCGTGGGTGCTCATTATACACAGGTATAGACGATTTTCCAACTTCAAAACAAGTTTTGTTACCGATGTTCGCCATTTTGGTAAAGGGAAACTACTCTCCGTGCTAACTGACACCGCTAAAATCTAAGATTGCCGTTACGTTCCGTAAAAGATCGAATGGTTTATTTTTCTATTAAACAAAATTAATTTCATATAAATTTAAAGTATTTTGATGAAAAAATATTAATAAATCACAAAAATTATTATACTAATTAAGGATCGAGTATTATCTTTAACCGAGATCAAACTGTGAACAACATAACTGACACGAGGTGACACTTAAGTGCCGGTAATTACTGGCTAGTTGATCATAACAAAAAGACTGTCACACCTTTTGTTATCAGTCTGGATTGAGAAGCTCATGCCATTTTGAAAGATACCATTCTGAAATATTGAATCAGCTGCTATCTAAATTAAAAAGATACAAGTTCATTCGGTTTTAGGATAATTTTTTTTAGTAATAATGTCCATTTTCAAGATCAATAATTTGTGGACCCCCAAAAATTATTAGGGACCCTTAAATTAGCAGCCATGGGAGTCCATGGACTCCCAAATAAAAAACCCGAGGGAAAACCCTGTTTTTAAAACTTCTGGGAAAACCTGTATTACCATATATTAGAAACAACACAGTCACTTTTTGTACTGAACAATGTATTAATTTCTTCAAAAAATTACAAACAATAACAGAAACATTTTGTTTTATTCATCAAATATATATATATATATATATACACAAACATCCTACAATTTTTCTTCTTCAAAACAAACACTAGGTAAATTAGTATACATTTAATGTTCTTGAAAGTAAAAACATGTCAAGCTCTTGTTACTTTAGAAGACAGGAATAGCCCAGGAAGCTTGGGACTAGTAATTATGCATCCACACTTACTGTGTATGTGGAATATCCTAGGAAGCAAGGGACTAGAAATTTTGTGTCCACGCTTATCATGTATACTTTTTGTGTATGTGGAATATCCAAGGAAGCTAGGGACTAGTAATTATTATGTCCACACTTACTGTGTATGTGGAATATCCTAGGAAGCAAGGGACTGGAATTCATATGTCCACATTTATTGTGTATGTGGAATATCCTAGGAATTCAGGGACTGGTAATTATATCTCCACACTAGTTGTATATGTGTGTGTGGTTAAAACCATTTTTAAGTTTGCATACTTCATACCTCAACACCAGTCAACCCACCTTAAATCTTGTTTATTCTACCATAAACATTATTTTCACAGTATTAGTCAATGCATCTTAATAACTTTTATTTTTACTATATGTTACACACCTTTGTATATATAAATCTGTGTCAGAATAAACAACACTTCAATAAGCTTCAGTAAAACACTTTCTCCACTTCAACCAATGTTTCGACAGATAAGAACCCTCTCTTTGCATAGAATCTACGTATCCAGATACTGAGCGATAGTGACCACAAAATGTTCTATCTTTAGCGGGACAAAAAAAACTCTTAAGGACATTTTTTAAAAGGTATTGGTAGCTTCCTATAACTGCTATTACAACTTTAAGAAATGTATCAGTATTCAAATTTTGGATATATATAGAAGCATGCATCTGGGACAGATAAATTTCTATTCATTTTGTTAAATTCCCTAAACCTACAATCTCATTTAGATCTTAAGGGTTAGGCCTAAAAAAAAAAATTCTTTGTTTCCGGTAACATGCTCAAAAAAATTAGGGTAGGTAGGTCGGAAAATTTTTTTTGGGGGGGAATTTTTTTTTATTAAGGGAGACTTTTCGGAAATTATTTTTTTGTCAAAAAATGATTACAAATAAGGGGGTTATGCCTTTAGAGCATCAGTAAGTTGATTTCTAACATCACTGGCCATGTTTAAAGCATAAAAAGTGCAGTTTTGCATCTTTTTGTTAAAAAGTTCTAAAAAATATTCTCCAAGGCCATAAAAACATTTAGGGTCGGGTCAAAAATTTAGGGTAGGTCGGGATACCGGAAACAAACAATTTTTTTTTTTTTTACGCCTTAGGGAAATTATTTCCACTATAAGAACAGATTCTGATTTTTTTCTGGGTTACATTATCATGGTATGTTTTGATGTAATAATTGTGCTTCTTACGCATGAAAAACAATCTGGGTAATTTTAGTGAAGCTTCATGTAGCGATTGGATAGCTGGCTTGTTCCCGGTATTAAGAATTTACAAAAACTTGGTTTTTGCGTTTTAGGACATAATGCAGGTTAACATTTGCAAATATTTTGGAGGACACCCGGCATAAAATCTATAGATCCCAGTTGCACGCTTCTATATACAAACAAGAAACTACAGCCTGATACTAAATACGGCATTATCAAAAATACTAACTGCTTCTAAATATTAGGTATTAACAGTAACAGAATGGCTTCTTGTTCCAGAAAAAGAACACGTAATTACTAGTTTTTCTGTAACAAGCAGTCGTTCTGAAGCCAAATATATCAACATTTTAAAAACATGATTAGAACTTCAACTGCAATGAAACATACATATCGTATATGCCACTGAAACTGTAATAATATTTTCGAAATTTTTTTAAGCAAGAACTGGCATATCTTTTACTGAATTTGTATCAATATTTTTCCAAGTGCTGGTCAAATACAATCATCTGGCACTAGATCTGACAAAGTCTATGACATTTATTAGAAACTTTACAGGAAACTTAAAAAAACAAAAATCAACATTCAAAAAACAGATTGTGTGCCATAAAATTTTGCCACTTTTATTGGAAAAAAAAGTAGTCCAAACTCTTATCATGAAGTCTTAGCCAATGACAACATAAATCTATAAAAAACGTTTAAAAAAAACAGTGACATTTTCAACTTCAATATGTATGTTACAACTGCAACTGAGAAAGAATTTCAAGACAGAACACAACAGATCTCTTGAAAAACACCAAGTCATAATATATTTTTCTTCCTTTTTTATGATTCTGTATCACAAATGGCACTTCAATCTAACTATATCTTCTAAAGTAGCTCAGAAATGTTATGGTTATTTAAGTATCCATTTCTTCCTCTCTCTAAAGATATAAGCAAATCAACAAGAACTGGTACCATTAACAATTCTTATCAAATCCTCTTTACATGTATATTAATTCCCACAAGAAAAGTCCTTTATCATTTCAAACACTTACATACTTAAGCTATACATAACTTATCAGTTCTAAAGACTTACCTCCTTATTTTCTTCTGTCTTCCCTGTATGGCAGCACAAGGTGTAAATCCACTGAGTAAAACTCTGCTAGATCAAACTTCGAATAGTATCTCTACCGATATTAAATTTCAAAGTCCCCTTTCTACTTTTATATTATAATACCAACTACATTACAAGAGCTGTAAGACAGCAAGCTCGACTTTTCTCAGTACTTTACTCTGAATTAGAGCTTTGCCAGTAAAAGGGGCATAAATCTGTCAAAATTCAAAGCAGAGTTATGGGGATTGTTTCTTCTGGTGTAGTCTTTGAAAGTAAATAATTTTTATGCTTCAAGTCAAAAGCTTTGATACTAACAGAGATATATGACTTGATCAAAAACTTTAACAAAACAATTCTAAGTTAAAAAGGGGCATAACTCTGTCAAAGTTCAAATCAGAGTTATGGGGATTGTTTCTCCTGGTGCAGACTTTGATAGTAAATAACTATTTTAAGTTTAAAGTCAATAGCTTTGATAGAGATATTTGACTTTATCAAAACTTTAACCAACGGCGACGCCGGGGCGAGTGCAATAGCTCTACCTTTTCTTCGAAAAGTCAAGCTAAAACTGAAACAAATTCTTTGACCTCTAAGTGTGTTCTAGATCTTTGATTTGTTAGGTGTCTAAGTCTTGCACTTGACACATAGTCTTATGATAATGTATGGCGAATTACTTGATCATCCAGAAGTTACAGACTGAACAAGAATAATCAAGTTAAATCTTTGATCTCTCAGTGTGACCTTGACTTTTGAGCTAGAGGTCTAAGTCTTACATGCAACACTTCATTAGAAAATGTTAAGTTATGGTGAATGTTTGTGCTAAGTTATATGAATTTTCACCTTTACTGATGTAAAATCTTTGACTCCTAAAGATGACCATGACCTTTTAGCTAGGGTCTTGTTACTGTGAATGTTTGTGACAAGGTAACTCGATCCATTCATATAAGTTACAGAATGGATCAGGAAAATAAGGATGTACAAGTGCTATTTCTAGAGCTCAAAAAGAGTAGAGTGCTGTCAAAAAGGGGCAGGGGGCTGCCAAAAAGGAGCAGGGTGCTATTTTTAACAGAAAAGTTACGGTAGTTTTGTTTCCAGATGTTTATAGCTTTGTGTTCATAACATTTATGATTATTGCACACTTATCAAAGAATAAAGTGGTAAATGATATCTTCCCAAAACCAGTAACAGAGTTTACAAATGGGTTTTTACATTACTTTGTACTTCTGGTCATAACATTCAAGACTTTTTCTTAAAAATGTCACCAAGGATGTCAACTTATTCATTCATATGGAATAGCGGAGGCCTTTATATGTATATAAGCTTGAAACCATGCAACATGTTACAAGCTAATATCTATCAAAATTCATTTTATATTGATTAGATCTTTTTTCAATATTTATTAACAGAAAAGTGCTATAAAAGTCTGTAAAAAGAATATCCAAAATTAACTATCCGGATACTGGTACACTTTCGGAATGTCGTCTGAAAGTGTTTTTTTACTTGGTTTACTTGATGCATTAGGGTAAACCAGAGATAGTGCCTTAATTTTTTATGTTACTTATAATAAAAAATACGCTGATTGTCAGCTTTTAGTGTTTTATTGAAGGAATTATTGAAAAATTGCATACGACATCAGATGTAATTAGAATGTGAACGGACATTTTTAACTTATTTTTGCTTCTGAATTTCATCAAATTTGTGCATTTTCCACTTGAAATTACGGTAGGATCAGACAGCATTGATATACACTTATTATAATATTAAACAATGGTCTAATTTAAGGCCCGTACAGGGCACATTTCACGTGCTCGGTAATCAGCTGGCCACTTATGGGCAATTCGTTCATTGGCGCCATTTTGACAGTACAAAGGAAAAGTATTCTTTATCAATTAATTTTAATAAAATTAACAAACACCTCAATGATTCTCATTGACTGTGTGCACTCGCCGTGACTTAGTTTGCTGATCAAAAAATAGGCGAGGCATGTCTACAGAATAAAGGACAGGATTTAGCAGAAGATCAATGGCAGGAGGGCGCATTTTAAGAGAGGCGCAGCAGCAGTTAAAAAGGGCAGGGTGGGGTGTCCCGGTGCGTCACTCTAGAAATAACACTATCTGGCCTTTATCTAAAGTGTGACCTTGACCTTTTACCACTTGTGTTGGAAATGTTTGCCCATTTATTTGAATATCCATGCATGCATAAATAAGTTAGAGTGAAAAAGAAAAAAATTGCCTTAAATCTTTGCCCTCTAAGGTCAAGGGTCTTTAACGTAACATGTCATCCAGTGAATGTTTGTGTCCAATTATTTGAATATTCAAGCATGCATAAAAAAGTTGTAGAGGGGAACAGGAAAATGACCATAAAACTTTGACCTCTAAATATGACCATGACCATTGAGTTTGGGGTCTAAATGTTGCACATGATACACATCCTCTCGTTCTGGTGTTTTTGACAAATTTTCAAAATTGAACAATGCACAAAAAATGACTGGTTTGAAATGATTTTGTGCACACAAAAACATACACACTTGCTGACAAATAGCGTGCATGCATGCACAGACCCAGGGACAGGGTAACACTACATGCCCCAATCTCAATTTATACGGGTGGGGACCTTAGAAAGTATTATGGCCGAGGCTCAATTTTAAGGCCAGTCAGGCAACCCATAACACAGTGTTTTCTTTTTTCTGGATTGGGCCAAAGTTCTTGTGTTAACAGTAACAACACATCACCAACGACAGATAAATAGAGTGATCACGACAGCTCACCATGAACAGTTTGTGCTCTGGTCAGGTGGAACTTATAAATGTAAACTGTTCTTTGAATTCATCCAAAAACATAAAGTCTTTGTGACATATTAAAATTTAGATAGAATATGAGGCAGAAGAACTTTAGAGAGGAAGAAATTAATACTAGCACCACCATTTAAAGTATTCTGTTGTGTTCTGTCCAACCACCCTCCACAATGCCAAATCTGACAAAACTGAAACTATTCTTTCATTCATATTTCTTCTACACATTAACTCAAATAACATCTGAACTTTATATTTATAAGTCATCTTTTTGTTTCCTCCATGTGAATATATAAACTAACGTGGTACTGGGACAGACTGAACCATGTAGGCATGCGAGAAAATCCTTAATGCTTAAGTTACAGAGAATCATTTAAAATAGTGTTGCTACAACAATTAAAAAAAATCTGCAATCTGATTCAGTACTGAACAGGCATAAATAAAGCTAGGACTTTTCTACAAAGCTTTAATACCCTTTATGTTCCTATGATAAAGTCTGTTATTTCTATGAAGTACAATGACAAAGATGCAAGATCAAAGCATTCCATATATATGCATGAAATACTTTTAAAAAGTCTCGAAACTTTGCATTAAACTTTGTTGGTAAGGCATGCTAATTTTATAACTTCTGTCACAAATTCAGATTTAAAAAGAAAATCATCATTTTCTTACATAGTTCTACTGTCAGCTGTAGCAAGTGGAGGATGGTAGAATATCAATGTAAAAAGAAAACAGACACTTACTGTAGCCCTGCTGACCGGCCATATCTGCTGAACTCCCAGTAGCACCTTGCATAACATTTTGAACATTTGCCATCCATTCTTGAGAGCTCATTGGCTCTTGTACAGTACTTTGACCTAACTCCACACCCGTTATTTCTAAATCCATTTCTGAATAACCACCAGCTTCAAGTTTAACACTAACATTTGGATCTAAACCTTCAGTAGTACCAAGTTCACTTGTTGAGTCTTGTGAGGTTGAAGGTTGCTGAATGTTTGAGTCAGATGATGCTGATATTATATTTGATAGGTCTGAATCTAAACTAAGACCCCCAGTTGGGGCACTGTCACTTAATTTGAGATCTGATGCTTCGTTTGGAATGGTGGATGTTGATGATTCTGATTTTGCATCTTCGTTATCCGACGCTGATGGTCCTTGTGTTTGAGAGGGTGTGGAGGGTTTGACAGATGGCGATGAAGGTTGACTAGATTCTGAAATATTTGTATTTAAATCAGTGGGAGTTTGAACAGTAGGTGTTTGAACAGTCGTATTTTCACTTGCACTTTGATCTGTTTTATCATCTTCGTCTTCAGGTTCTATTTTTATCACTTGCCCATCAAGTTTATTATTTCGTACCGGTACTCCCACAGGACTGGGTCCTGGCCCCTGTCCAGGTGGGCGTCCCTGTTGCTCAAAGTTTAATGGTGCTCTCACTGGCCGTGTCATTGGATATGGTTGATGTCTATTACTAGGAGAGCGCATACGGGCTCCTGGTGAGGCTCTGCTGAGTGAAACAGGATGAAGTCCCTGCTGTGGGGAATGGTACCGAGGAGAACGATGGGCCATAAAGCCCCCTCCCATACCATCATACCTGGGTGGGGTAACTGCCTGCATACTGCGGGCCAGTGCTTCCTCCCTTTCCTGGGCCTCCCGTCTTTCTTTCTCTTGCTTCTTTTTATGATGTCCTGAAATTTCAAAGTATATATCAGGCAAACTTCTCAAAGCCTTTTCACCCACTAAACAATAACGTTATTTTCAATGTTTTGCAGGAATAGAGGCAGGGCCCATACAAAGAGAACAAGAGCTGTCCGTAAGACAGCCAAGCTCGACTATTCGAAATATTGTCCCAGAGGCAGGAAAATATATATTACCTAACAAGAGCTGTCTCCGTAGGATGACACATGCCCCCGATGGCATTTTGAATGAATAGTTATGGCCGATGTTAGAGTTTAGGACCTTTGACCTACGGAGCTGGGTCTTGCGCGCGACACATCGTCTTACTGTGTCACACATTCATGCATAGTTATCTTAAAATCCATGCATGAATGACAAAGATATGGACCGGACGTGCCCATCAATGCACTATCATGAAAAATGATCTTTAACGTCTAAGTGTGACCTTGACCTTTGAGCTACGGACCTGGGTCTTGCGCACTGCACGTCGTCTTACTGTGGTACACATTCATGCCAAGTTATTTGAAAATCCATCCATCAATGACAAAGATATGGACCGGACACGCCCATCAATGCACTATCCTTTAACGTCTAAGTGTGACCTTGACCTTTGAGCTACGGACCTGGGTCTTGCGCACTGCACGTCGTCTTACTGTGGTACACATTCATGCCAAGTTTTTTGAAAATCCATCCATCGATGACAAAGATATGGACCGGACACGCCCATCAATGCACTATCCTTTAACGTCTAAGTGTGACCTTGACCTTTGAGCTACGGACCGGGGTCTTGCGCACTGCACGTCGTCTTACTGTGGTACACATTCATGCCAAGTTATTTGAAAATCCATCCATCGATGACAAAGATATGGACCGGACACGCCCATCAATGCACTATCCTTTAACGTCTAAGTGTGACCTTGACCTTTGAGCTACGGACCTGGGTCTTGCGCACTGCACGTCGTCTTACTGTGGTACACATTCATGCCAAGTTATTTGAAAATCCATCCATCGATGACAAAGATATGGACCGGACACCAAAATTGCGGACAGACCGACAGATGGTTCAAAAACTATATGCCTCCCTTCGGGGGCATAAAAAGGTGAAATACCAAAAGAGTTTTAAGTTCAAAAGGGGGAATCATTTGACCAAAATGCATATCAGTTATGGGACTTGCTGCTATCAACTAGTTTTGTAACCCCTTAGGCACATACATGTGAAGTTTCAATTCAATATCTGCATTAGTTTTGGAGATAGAAACTCGCATGTAAAACTTTAACCAAAATTTTCAAAGTCCAAAAGGGGGCATAATTTGCCCAAAATACATGCCAGAGTTATGGAACTTGATCCAGTGAGGTTAGTAGTTGATCTAGAAAAAGAAAAAATAAGTTTCAAATCTATATGCCTTTTAGTAATAGCTGTATGTACTTGCACGCAAAACTTTAACCAGAATTTGCTAAGTCCAAAAGGGGGCATAATTTGGCCAAAATGAAGGTCAGAGTTATGGGACTTGCTGCTATCAACTAGTTTTATAACCCCGAAGACACATGTGATGTTTCAAATAAATATCTGCATTAGTTTTGGAGATAATAACTTGCATGTAAAACTTTAACCAAAATTTTCTAAGTCTAAAAGGGGGCATAATTTGCTCAAAAAACATGTCAGAGTTATGGAACTTGACCCGGTGAGGTTGGTAATTGATCTATAAAAAGAAAAAATAAGTTTCAAATCTATATGCCTTTTAGAAATAGCTGTATGTACTTGCACGCAAAATTTTAACCAGAATTTTCTAAGTCCAAAAGGGGGCATAATTTGGCTAAAATGAAAGTCAGAGTTATGGGACTTGCTGCTATCAACTAGTTTTATCACCCCGAAGACACATGTGAAGTTTCAAATCAATATCTGCATTAGTTTTGGAGATAGTAACTTGCATGTAAAACTTTAACCAAAATTTTTTAAGTCCAAAAGGGGGCATAATTTGCTCAAAATACATGTCAGAGTTATGGGACTTGACCCAGAGAGGTTGGTAATTGACCTAGAAAAAGAAAAAAATAAGTTTCAAAGCTATATGCCTTTAATTGATGGCTGTATGTACTTGCATGCAAAAACTTAACCAAGGTGTGACGCCGACGCCAGGGTGAGTAGAATAGCTAGACTATTCTTCGAATAGTCGAGCTAAAAATTATGCTGAAATGTCTGAACTAGGGGAAAGCTCACCAAAGTAAAAGTTCATTGTAGTGTAACTGTGATAAAAACACTGTCTTGTGTTTGAAATGGTACCACTATAAACATAATTATACATGATGAATTTTAACTGAGCAACTGTCCAAAAACAATGTAAATATACCTGTAGGGGAACAAAAATTTGTAACAGAGTTACCAACGTCCCCTGCCTAGGGACATTTTTCACAAAACATACTGCATGCCAATATAACATATTCTTAGTAACAGGGCAACATACTAACAATGTACATAAGTCATAACTATATAATTATCATAATATAATTCAAGAAGAAATTATGAAGTTTGAAAATATCTGGAAATCTGTAATTGGTGAATGCTTTCAAATGCTAATATCTGTATTTTGAAGATTTAATTTTATTTTATTTTTAAATTGGTGAGGAAAAATAAATATTATGAAATATTTTATCATATTAACGGGATGTAACTAATAAACAAATGAAATGCATGACACTTATACGGTACTGAAAAAACTTGTTTTAAATCATATACCAGAAAAAGTTTATTCTACTGTTTATGCAGAGCTGCACAACATATCAACCTAATGTGTTGCAACCACAGTAATGCTATATTTACCTAAATATACCCCATTAACTTATAACTTGTGCCTGGGTTTGCATTCTACAAGCTACAATTGTTAACAGCTGTTTATATCTATCAATATCATTTCATTTTTAAAATAATGGGAAAACTGATCAAAGTTCTATCTCCAAAGGTGGCCTTGACCTTGGAGCTAGGGGTCTGGGTGCATGACACGAACTCATTATAAGGACCATTTGTGCCATGTCATTTTAAAATCCCTTGATGAATGAGTTATTGACAACAGACCATGTTAACATTTAACCTCTAAGTGTGACCTTGACCTTAGAGCTAGGGATCTGGGTCTTGCGCGTGACACATCGTCTGATTACGGAGAACATCTGTGC
Source organism: Mercenaria mercenaria (assembly GCF_021730395.1). NCBI lineage: Eukaryota > Metazoa > Mollusca > Bivalvia > Venerida > Veneridae > Mercenaria > Mercenaria mercenaria. The sequence continues at coordinate 18,325,545 of NC_069376.1, read as the reverse complement.
CAAGTTTGATGAATGGCAGAGTTATGGACCAGACACAAAACGGACCCTGTTAAACTTTGACCTTTAAGTGTGACCTTGACCTTGGAGCCAGGGGTCTGGGTCTTGCGCATGACACGTTGTCTAATTATGGGAAACATTTGTTACGTAATTTCAAAATCCTTTGATGAATGGCAGAGTTACGGACAGGACATGAAACAGACCCTGTTAACCTATGACCTCTAAGTGTGACCTTGATCTTGGAGCTAGGGGTCTGGGTCTTGTGCACGACACAATGGAAGAGTTCCATTTGCATTCATTCTTAATTAGTCAGTATTTTCATGACATGGTGTAAAGATCTTGACCAGGCATTTAATCACTGATGGTGATAAAAGGTATTTTAGTTTAGTAAAAGTTAAAACGGAGTAGAATTAGTTTATACCCCAAAAATTTTCACCCTACCCCATTTGTTGGCATAGTGGGGTACACTTTACCCCAATATTTCCATATAATTGCGATCACTGCATTCTTTAAAGAGTGATCACAAGTGCATGGAATGACAGTCTGATGGCCTTACCAACATGATGACTCCAGCATACTGAGCATAGCCCTCCAAAACTTCATTTAAGGAGGTACAAAAACTACTGTAAAATCATTTAATTTCATGGGCATGAAATTTCGAGGTTTTGGTCAAAATGGCAATTTCGTGGGGATTTGAATTTGTGGATTTCAACTTTTGAACATAAAATGAATTGGAATTTTACTTGCTGGGATTCAATTTTGTGGATTGACTTAACCACGAAATTCACGAAAATTAGTCCCCAATGAAAATTAATGATTTCACAGTATCTAATCAAACTTACTTTTGAGACAGAAGCCTAGAAACTGTGATTTGATATCTTCATGATCCTCCAAGAACACCTTGCCCGAGTCCGAGCCTAGATGACACAGCGTACCATCAGCTACACTGGCTGTTAACATCACAGACTCTTCCTCTGTGGTACTTGCCAACTGTTCTACCTTATGAAGAAAATGATATGCTTTTAGTCCATGCTTTATATTAATGTTCAAAGTAATGTGGTTCATGAATGTAAAACTAAAAGATTATATTGTTCCGAGATAAAGATTTCACTTGCCTCTATGCCTCTAATTGTTAAATGTTTACTTGTTTCTCATAAGGTAGTGGACCTGTGATAATAATCATTTGCATTTCAAGACAGATCTAGAAATGCATGTGCTTGTAAACACCAAAGACTGCCTAGGTAGGAGATTTTGACTTCAGATTTTGAGACAGGTATAGATGTTAAACCAACGTGACTTTTCAGTATCATAACCACTTGATTCGGGTAACATTTTTGTTTATAATTTCCTCATTACTCGACCGATTTTAATAAAATATAAAGCATCGAAGTTTCCTTGCCATAAAGCATCTGCCTAAAGTTCTTGTTGCTTTTCTCAAACACTTAATCCAAATGTTTTTTCACTGGCCAAAATGTGTAATGTACACAGTGCAATTTGGGCTAAGTGTTAGTGTTTTGAAGACAAAATTAAATTTGGCAGAGGTTTTGTACAAAGGAATGCACTCCTTTTTCTGTCTTTGATACTTTTTTTTTTAATCTATCAAGTAACAAGGAAATTACAAAAATGTTACATAAATCTAGAGATTTTCCCCTTGTGTATGATAATGGAAAGTCACATGGGTTCAATAGCCATCCTGGATGTGACTTGGCCACCCTGGAAATCTATGACTTTTTTTGTGCTTGTAACCACCAAAATTTGTCTGGTAGGATACAGAGAATATGATTGTGATCACACAAAAATTTAGCTAGTATCATTATGCGTTCACTACCCTAAATAAATGCAACATGACAAGATGCCAGAGACGTCTGTGGAAAAGCTAATATTTTCAATTTTCTAACGACAATAGGAACAAAAAATCCAATTCTAATATGCTTGCCTCTGTTAAAACACTCTTACGATAGAATGACATCACATTAACATGTGGTAACGTCAAAGTTTTTGTTGATACAAATAAAGAGCGCTTCTATATTCATCTACTGTTTTAGATTAAAGGCATATTAGAATCGGAATAATTTATAGCAAAATCGTGTTTTAATACTATTTATACACTCAGGCGGCTGCGCCCTCGTGGTATTATTACACCCGACGTATAACCACCCATCGTGCATAAACAGTGATAAAACACTCTTGCTATAAATCATATCTTAAGTAAGTTTCTAATTTATCTAATACAAAATGAAAGCTACTCACTAACTGCTGAATCTGGCTCTTTAGAACAGCCTTCAGGATGACCTTATATCCTGGGATTTCTTTGATCACATCCATATCTGGAGTTGCCATGGTTACTCTTAATTTCTTTTCTCTCTCAAATATTTCTATAAAATAACTTGCTGACAATGTTTTCTTTTTTCGCTAGTTTTTAATCACTAACTCCTGTATCTGAAATAAAATCATTGACTATAATTCTGTGAATATTATGCCAATTTCGATAGAATACTACACATACATACTGTCATTACTCATTACCAGGTCTAGGAAAGTGGTATATTTACAGATTATCTGTAAATTTACTTTACCATGCCCTTGCATAAATTATCTGCGTTTACCGTGTCTTAAAAAGGGTACTCGCCACATACCCGATCCGCCATATTGGAATGATATAAGGCCGTAATAAATAAATTAATTCCTAGATTATCATCCAAATTTTGGTTAAAATGGGGGGGGGGGGGGAGAATTTTATTTTTTATTTTTAGAACAACTATAAGCAGGGTTCCATATGACACGGATTTGGGATTTTGACTCTTGAAATAAGCAAAAGTGTACATACAGACTCCTAGGATTTCAGCTGAAGGGTCCTTTTCATCAACATGAGATTTATTTCATGTTTAAACTCACAAAATGAAGCCTTATATTTTAAAAACGACAGGTATTTATACATAAATCGAACCCCAGAGAACAAGTCAAGACAAATGGCAAAAACAGATTAAAGAAAAAACAAACTTGTAGACTTTCATTTTTACTCTCATATTACATTTATCAACAATTCAACATTCTATTTAGGTGATGGATCGACCTGCGTCATTGATGAACCCACTTAGTTTTCTCGAAAATAAAACTAGTAAAATTATTTTAAAATCTGGATATCCAAAATTGTCATTCCGGATACTATTACACTTTTGTAAACATTGCCCATATCTCCAATTTAAAGGATGTGTTTGACAAATTATGATGATGCAGACAGTTTAACAGCATTTAACAGTAACTGATATTAATATTTACCTTGACATCTTCTCTTACTAAAATTATTTAAGAGAAATGTTTATCAAAATCGGCACCACGGTAATTTACTTTCGATTTCAAAAACTTATAGAAAAAGGTAGGGCCAATGTATTTTCTGATCTAAATTTGGTTGTAATTGATTTTTATTGATAAAAATTAAATACCTGTTTCAGTTGTGACACATTCATCAACACCTGGCTTTGTTATATCATGCAATAAACAACAATCAACAGGGGTAAATATAGGTGTGAAAATATCCGAAAACTGTTGTTTACAGATTCGTTATTAGCGAGGATTAATTAATGTAAAGGAGTGAACCTTCTTTTTTTTTCGTTGTTTGATTTTTTTAAATCGGGAGATTCGGACTGGGGTGATCGGGTTTTATATCCAGAATCGGGAGAAACCCGACGGGATTGGGAGAGGTTGGATGACTGAAAATATTGTTATATTTGTTTATTTTTTCCTTTTTAATTAAATATTTTGAATAAATAGAAAACAACAGTTTCAATATTTCGGAATGGTATCATTCAAAATGACATGAACTTCTCAATTCAAAACGATAACAAAAGGTGTCAGGGTTTTCCCGGACGCAGGTTTTCTGCGTCCCTGACGCGCTTTTACTGCTTTGAACTCGCGTTTTTTAGTGCCTCTGCGTCCAACTGGACCCGCAAAATCGGTCACAAAACTCCTTTGCACTGAAGCCTCCTTTGCGCAGATACCCATGTAAAATGCGCAGTTTTTTACCACCGGGACCATCACTGAATCGTGGGTGCTCATTATACACAGGTATAGACATTTTCCAACTTCTAACAAGTTTTGTTATCGATGTTCGCCATTTTGGTAAAGGGAAACTACTCTCCGCGCTAATTGTCACCGCTAAAATCTAAGATTGCCGTTACGTTCCGTAAAAGATCGAATGGTTTATTTTTTTATTTAAACAACATTAATTTCATATAAATTTAAAGTATTTTGATGAAAAAATATTAATAAATCACAGAAATTATGATACTAATTAAGGATCGAGTATTATCTTTAACCGAGATAAAACTGTGAACAACATAATTGACACGAGGTGACACGTTAGTTGCCGGTAATTACTGGCTATTTGATCATAACAAAAAGACTATCACACCTTTTGTAATCAGTCTGAATTGAGAAGCTCATGCCATTTTGAAAGATACCATTCCGAAATATTGAATCAACTGCTATCTAAATTAAAAAGATACAATTAAGTTCATTCGGTTTTAGGGTAAATTTTCATAGTAATAATGTCCATTTTCAAGATCAATAATTTGTGGACCCCCAAAAATTATTAGGGACTTTTAAATTAGCAGCCATGAGAGTCCATGGACTCCCAAATAAAAAAACCAGAGGGAAAACCCTGAGGTGTGATAGTCTTTTTGTTATGATCAAATAACCAGTAATTATCGTTAATTAGCTTGTCACCTCGTGTCAATTTTTTTGTTCACAGTTTCTCGGTTAAAATAATCTCCATTTTTTTTATAAGTATCCTAATATTTGTTTCATCAAAATACTTTAAAATTTATATGAAATTAATTTTGTTTGAGAGAAAAATAAAGTTTAAACTACTCGATCTTTTATGGGAACGTAAAGGCAATCATAGATTTTAGCGTAGACAGTAAGCGCGGAGAGTAATTTCCCTTTTATCAAAATGGCGAAAATCGGAAATAAAATTTGTTTTGGTTTGAAGTTGGAAAGTCGTCTATACCTGTGTGTTGGGGCTGGTCTAAGGGGTAAAAAAACGCATTATCTATGGTATTTTGCGACAGCATTAAAACAAATATACGGGACCCTATCGTGGTTCGTACATTTTGGGTTCTTTTTTTTTTTTGACAGAGAAATAAAAAAAGGTCGGGCGGCATAAAAAAGAGGGGGCGGGTGGGGATGATAATCTAGGAATTAATTGATTATGGCCTAAACTAAGTAATACAAATATATGCGTGAAAACTACTTTGCTGTTTTTAAATGTTATTTGCTTTAAACATGTACTATGTTTAAATTATTTTATTTAAATGTAAAATTGTATTGCTTTGTATATGCGTCATTTTTTATGTTTAAGGATGTACAAAATACATGTAATTTAACTGCCATCAAATCTTCCTGCGGATATTCTTTGATCACTTTAAATACTGGTTTGTAACACTTCGGCATTTCACATGCACACGTTTTTTTAATGGATTAAAGTTTGCAAGTGATTAGCAAATTGAAACAAGAGGGTCATGATGACCCTGGATCGCTCACCTGAGTAATATGAGCTACATGTTTCAAATGTCAAAATGATGATAAAATATTAAGAAAGTCAGTAGGTCACATTCATGATCAATGAAGTTCAGTTTTACAATTTGTGTGCAAAACTGTGTATGTCATCAAAATTTCAAGGCTGTATCTTAAAAAACAAGAGGACCATGATGGTCCTGATTCGCTCACCTTCTCCACATGACCCAATTTTCATGAAGATCCATTGAAAAATATGGCTTCTAGAGGTCACAAGGTTTTTCTATTATTTGACCTACTGACCTAATTTTTGAAGGCACATGACCCAGTTTTGAACTTGACCTAGATATTATCAAGGTGAACATTCTCACCAATTTTCATGAAGATCTCATGAAGAGTATGGCCTCTAGAGAGGTCACAAGGTTTTTCTATTTTTAGACCTACTGACCTAGTTTTTGACCGCAGTCGACCCAGTTTCGAACTTGACCTAGATATCATCAAGATGAATATTCAGACCAACTTTCATACAGATCCCATGAAAAATATGGCCTCTAGAGAGGTCACAAGGTTTTTTTATTATTTGACCTACTGACCTAGTTTTTGATTACACGTGACCCAGTTTCGAACTTGACCTAGATATCATCAAGGTGAACATTCTGACCATTTTTTATGAAGATCCATTGAAAACTATGGCCTCTAGAGAGGTCACAAGGTTTTTCTATTTTAAGACCTACTGACCTAGTTTTTGACTGCAGTTGACCCAGTTTCGAATTTGACCTAGATATCATCAAGATGAACATTCAGACCAACTTTCATACAGATCCCATTAAAAATATGGCCTCTAGAGAGGTCACAAGGTTTTTCTATTATCTGACCTACTGACCTAGTTTTTGACGGCACGTGACCCAGTTTCGAACCTGAGGTAGATATCATCAAGTTAAACATTCTGACCAATTTTCATGAAGATCCATTGAAAAGTACGGCCTCTAGAGAGGTCACAAGGTTTTTCTATTTTTAGACCTACTGACCTTGTTTTTGACCGCAGTTGACCCAGTTTCGAACTTGACCTAGATATCATCAAGATCAGGGCTCCGGAAATTTTGATAACTCAATCGGTCCGACATCGGCGCTACCCCACCCACCGCATTCCCAATATCACATATTTTGTAAAACATGATAGGGTAAAGAAATAAGCATGTCATGCATTAAAACTGAGTTACCAGTCACCGCGCGTTACCATACAATGAAGACAGTTACTCAGTGTTATGTGTGATTGTTACTTTGTTTAAATTTCGATGTTTTTCCGAGATATACGAGGCATTGACACCGTGTGCGTAACTAGTCTAAAAACCAACGCACGTGACTTCGATACCGTATACACGGCAGATACTTTGTGATGTTTCCTCATTTTTTGACGGAATTCTATAAAATACAATGCGTCAAAGTGAGTTACACGACACATATTCTCTCCTAAACAGCCTCAGTATTTAAAGAATACTCTGCCGCGGACCGAATGTGTACGTTATTTGAACGCTGAGATCGAATTTCCCGCATGTATAGTACCAAAACGTCTCGCGGGTTGGCCACGGATATTTCATTTCACTTACGTTGTACTTCAATAAGCAACTACATTTTATAAATTTATATGTTCTCTTCTGATGTAAACAAAATTTCATTTTGAACATTTTTTAAAAGACCGATTTGATAAACAGTGCCACTCCGGTTTTCTTTATCATTCGTGGTTGCCCGTCCATTTTTTTCTTTTTTGTACAGTCGGGTTGCAAAGACGATTTTCTGCATTTGTTTCAACTGCAGCCCCAACAAATGAATCAGGTAATTTTTTCAAATCAAGTAATTATAAAAATTATTTTTATCAGTTTTCCGTGTGATGTCTCATTAAATCAAAGACCTATAATGTACAATTATAGCTCTTTGATTAAATGCAGCGACCATTTGTTTGTTACCGTGATCAAACATAGCGTTTTGAAATAAACCATCCGTCGGATCCTAAATAAAAGAAGTGGATCCCCGTCGAAATGATTTGCATCCAGTCAGATACGTTAGAAAACCAGTCAAAAATGTTTAATACACCGCAGTCGGCTGTCTGCAAACATTAAAGGATGTGCCGCGTGAGCACTGATTGCGTCACGCGCTAATTACGGACCGATTATCAAAGTGACAATCAGACCGATTGACACGTTTATTGATTATCTGAAGGTGCGACCAACAATTTCCTACTTGGCAGGTGATCGTGTATTGAGATATCAGACCGAAATTTATACTTTTCTCCATTTTTACGGGACCGTTTTTTTTTCGTTTTTTCACTTCAGGAATCGGTCTGAAAAGTCAAAAATCGGTCCAAAACCAACAAACCGGCAAATTTCCGAAGCCCTGATCAAGATGAACATTCAAACTAACTTTCATACAGATCCCATGAAAAATATGGCTTCTAGATAGGTCACAAGGTTTTTCTATTACTTGACCTACTGACCTAGTTTTTGACGGCACGTGACCCAGTTTCAAACTTGACCCAGATATCATCAAGGTGAACATTCTGACCAATTTTCATGAACATTCATTGAAAAGTATAGCCTCTAGAGAGGTCACAAGGTTTTTCTATTTTAAGACCTACTGACCTAGTTCTTGACCCCACGTGACCCAGTTTCGAACTTGACCTAGATATCATCAAGATGAACATTCAGACCAACTTTCATACAGATCCCATGAAAAATATGGCCTCTAGAGAGGTCACAAGGTTTTTCTATTATTTGACCTACTGACCTAGTTTTTGATGGCACATGACCCAGTTTCAAACTTGACCTAGATATCATCAAGGTGAACGTTCTGACCAATTTTTATGAAGATCCATTGAAAAATACGGCCTCTAGAGAGGTCACAAGGTTTTTCTATTTTTAGACCTACTGACCTAGTTTTTGATGGCAGGTGACCCACTTTCGAACTTGACCTAGATATCATCAAGGTGAACGTTCTGACCAATTTTCATGAAGATCTTTGAAATATATGGCCTCTAGAGAGGTCACAAGGTTTTTCTATTTTTAGACCTACTGACCTAGTTTTTGACAGCACTTGACCCAGTTTCGAACTTGACCTAGATATTATCAAGGTGAACATTCTGACCAATTTTCATGAAGATCTTTGAAATATATGGCCTCCAGAGAGGTCACAAGGTTTTTCTATTTTTAGACCTACTGACCTAGTTTTTGACGGCATGTGACCCAGTTTCGAACTTGACCTAGATATCATCAAGGTGAACGTTCTGACCAACTTTAATAAAGATTCCATGAAAAATGTGACTTCTAGAGTGGTCACAAGCAAAAGTTTACGGACGCACGGACGGACGACGGACGCCGCGCGATCACAAAAGCTCATTTTGTCACTTTGTGACAGGTGAGCTAACAAGAAAGTAGATCAGTAGGTCAAAGTCACAGTCAAGTGTCATATTACTTGGGGTCATCAGGTAATTATAATTAAACAGTCTTGGAAATAGGAGAGATCGTGTTTGCATACAAATTCTATTTTTAGAACTGATAAGACAGTGATCGGGTGGGCAGAAGCCGACCGTCCATGTTTTTTGTAAACAGTGATGTTTTCTAACGGTCTAAACTTTCTTAAAACACAAATTACATAAATAATTTTTTGATCAATGGAAAGGTTATAAAACAAGCAATTTATTGATTACTTTTAATTGTTATTTCGAAATAAAATGGATTAATTATGAACGCTTAACTTACACTGTTTTTCTAAAGGTTGTGAAAATCACTACGCCGCTTTTAAAATTATATGTCATTTAAAACGTTTATTCATTGAAAAAAAGATATTTGGATACAAAAATATGAAGATTGTTAGTATTTCAAATCTTTTTGAATTTTGAAAATCCATAAATTAGCAAAAAAGTTATTAAAAATTAAAAATTCTAATTCAATACGCAAACGGTGTTAAAATCATTTGTTTTGCCAACCACCAGATAAACAGATGTTAACGCGTGACGTCACGGCGATCTCTCCTATAGGATCAGATGATTTTTTAAGTATTTTCCTATATAACTCAGATAATAACTAAGTGACCCCAGGGCGGGGCCTCTTTTAACCCCAGGGGCATAATTTGAACAATTTTGGTAGAGGACTACTACTACTAGACAATGCACCATACCAAATATCAAAAGCCTAGGTCATATGGTTTCAGACAAGAGGATTTTTAAAGCTTTTTCCTATATAAGTCTATATAAAACTTGGGACCCCGAGGGCAGGGCCTCTTTCCACCCAAGGGGTACAATTTGAATAATTTTGGTTGAGGACCATAAGACAATGCTACAAACCAAATATCAAAGGTCTAAGTGTTGTGGTTTCAGACAAGAAGATTTTTAAACTTTTTTTCCTATATAAGTCTATGTAAAACTTGGGACCCCCGGGGCGGGGCCATATTTGACCCTAGGGGGATAATTTGAACAATCTTGGTAGAGGACCACTAGATGATGCTACATACCAAATATCAAAGCCCTAGGCCATGTGGTTTTGTACAAGAAGATTTTCAAAGTTTTCCCTATAATAAGTCTATATAAACCATGTGACCCCCGGGGCGGGGCCATATTTGAACGTAGGGGGATAATTTGAATCATTTTTGTAGAGGACCACTAGATGATGCTACACACCAGATATCAAAGCCCTAGGCCCTGTGGTTTTGGACAAGAAGATTTTTAAAGTTTTTCCTTTCAGTTGCCATGGCAACCAGAGTTCTGCACGGAATTCAATTCTTTGAAAAATTTTGAAAGGGGGCCACCAAGGATCATTCCTGTGAAGTTTGGTGTAATTCTGCCCTGTGGTTTTCAAGAAGATTTTTTTAGAAATTGTTGACGCACGACTGACGACGGACATCAAGTGGTCACAATAGCTTACCTTGTCACTTCATGACAGGTGAGCTAAAAAAAAACATGTGATCAATGCTAATTAACAGAAATTACTTAATTTGTTTTAATTGTTTCTTTTATTGTAATGTACCTTTTAAGTTTAAATTTCAAGTTTATTTCGGCTTACTACAATTTCCAGGTTAATTTGTACTAGCTTATATTATTATTATCATTCCAATATGGTGGAGACACAGTAAATGCAGACAAATGCAAGAGCATGCCTTGCTGATATGGTAAAATTAATTAAGATAATAACATGAAAAAGAAACAAAGTAGTGTTATTTCTACAGCAATGCAGCAGGGCGCCCTGCCATGCCCTTTTTTATTGCCGCCACGTTGCCCTTAAAATGTGCCCTCCTGCCTTTGATCTTCTGCTAAATCCCGCCAATTTCCCTGTTGACATGCCTCGCCGATTTTTTTATTTGCAAATTACGTCATGGCGAGTGCACACAGGTAATGAGAATCAACGAAGTGTCAAAACTAATTGATAAAGAGTATGGATCCTGTGTAATGTCAAAAAGGCGTTCGTAAGCGGCCAGCTGATTACTGAGCACGTGAAAAGTGCCCTAGATTTCTTTGTGCAAAATTTAAATTAATCTGTAGTTTAGTATAATAATAAGTATATATCAATGCAGTTTGATTCTACTGTAATTTCAACTAGAAAATGCACAAATTTTAATGAATATTGAAAGTAAAAGTAAGTTTAGAATGTCCGTTCACGAGTCCTATTACACCCGATGTCGTCTGCAATTTTTCCATAATTCCTTCAAAAAAGCTGACTGTCAGGGTATTTTTTATGATGAGAAACATCAAAATTTGAGGAACTATCTCTGGTTAACCCTAGTGGGTCAAGTAAACTGAGTAAAAACTACTTTCAGATAACATTCTGAAAGTGTACCAGTATCCGGATAGTATATTCTGGACATGCGTTTTATAGACTGTAATAGCACTTTTCTGTTAATGAAATATTGATGAAAGACCTGATTAATACAATATGACTTTTGATAACTATTAGTTTACAATGTGACCTGAAACAGGCCTTTTTACTATGTTGTTTACAACATGATCTTGGTTTTAAGATTAAACTTATTAAGGCCCTCCACTATTTCATATTCATATGAATAAGTTGACATTCTTGGTGACATTTTTTAAGATCAATTTCGCTTGAATGGTTTAACCTAAAATAAAGTAAGTAAAAAGCCTTTGTAAACTATCTTACTGGTTTTGGGAAGATACTGTTTACCACTTTATTCTGTGACATTTATTTTAAGTGTTCAATAAAGACAAATGGAATACATATTAACTATAGACATCTAGAAATGCAAGTTCTACTGCTATGGTAACTTTCACATTTAAAAGAACACCCTGCCACTTTCGGATAGCACCCTGCCCTTTCTGAGCTCTAGAAATTACACTACAAAGTGAATTTTGACAGCTTTATACATAGAAATAAAATTCCGGCTCCCTAGCCTATGCACAGTACTTTGGCTAGAGAACTGATACCGGATGAATAAGTCCGCTGTCTAGGGAACCGATTCCGGTTCTCTAGCTAGTGCCTAACGAGAAAAGGGCATACTGTTCTAACTTCTATATCTTTTAACCCTTTTTTTAACTTTGCACCATTCAGTGTCCGACAAATTTATTATCTTACTGGTAGCCCATTGGGCTATCAGAATTTTTTTCTGGTAGCCCAGCATTTTTTTGTAGTTGCCGAAAAATTTAAACCCCGAAAGTATAAACTTGCTCTATCCGAACCGGACTTACTGATATGTGAGAATCAAAGGGGTCTGAAACAATGTTTGGTTGAAAATTTAAAAACATCAAAATAAACCTGTGTGTTTGTTTCCAGTTCCGCAGACACATTCTTGTCATATTAGTCTAGGTTTTTTGGAAACGGGCCCCTGGTCAAATTTGGAATGTTTTCACATGGTGAATTGTCAAAATTAATCATATTAGTTTAAAACTTTTATTTTCAAGTTTTATGGTAAGCATTCAGATGCATTAAAATATCTTAAGTATCCCCTTGAAATTTAGAGATTTTTTTCTTCCAAGTTGCTGGTTCTAGAAAGACCTTGCAAAAAATAACTACTACTTTGTCATGTTCAAACTTTTGTTTACACTCAGTAAGTTTCCAAGCCAATAACAACTGCATTTTCCAAACAGTAGAGTGTGTGTGCATTCGAGGGGAAAAATCGGGTTGCGAAAATATGTGACATTTGATTTTAATGGTGTAAAACCTATCGGTCAACATGTTTTCATTGCTTTATTCAGTAAATGGTAATGTATTTGAGTTTTGAGCTGTTTTTACGTACAATTCTCTGGCAGAATCATGTATTTCATTTTTGCCGAGGTGCAGACGGTCATGTCGCTAAAAATAGAAACAAGTTGGTTTTTCCAGTATTTTTTGGATTAAGTTGGGATTGAATTGTTTGCTTCAAATTGGAGAAATTGGATAGGGAATTTTTATTAGACAGGTGGGAAGAACTCTGGCTTTACATATTTGATATGCGTAGGCAGAGACTGTTTCTGCAGCTAGATAATGGGCGTGATTAATCCAGTTTGAACCAGTTACAACCAGATAATCATTACACATGGTCAGTAGTTGTTTATTGCAAGCTATAATCGAGGAAACGACCAGATGTTGATTTTGCAAAAAATTTACAATGACCGGGCTACTAAAGCTTTAAATTTGTGGTTGCCCGGCAGGCTTACCAGGGCTCCAGATAATTTTTTTGGCCAATGAGTATTTACTCAACATATTTTTTGTGAATGAGTAAAATGGTAAAATCTGAAATTGATTAGAAGTAATTTTACTCTTGAAAATTTATAAATGTGAAAAAAAAAACAGAAATCAGTTTTATAACATTTATTGGGTGTAACACCCATGCATTTGTTTGCAGTTTAGTTTCAATTCATCATTTAAGTTTTTGCTTCTTTTTTTCCCTTGGCTTGCTTTGGCTTCACACTCGCTACCCAATTAAATAGAATATTTAATATACCTTTAGCTATGTTTTGGGGATCAGTTTTGTTGGTTTAAAGAATGCGTAGAGTGTTCACTTAACATTCTTAGAAAAAGACATTTTTGTTTATTCCGCACCGGAAGTTGATATTTTAAATCGACACCGCTTTAAAATACACTACCGTACCATCAATATTTTGTTTATTCCGCACCGGAAGTTGATATTTTAAATCGACACCGCTTTAAAATACACTACCGTACCATCAATATTAATTCCCAACTACTTGATATACGCTGACATCAAGTGTAAAAAATAGTTTAACCTAGGTTTATAGAGTACCATTCAATGCGTGTGTACGTTCAATTAGGAGAATTAATGCCGACTGTGCTGTTACATAAAGCATCCAGACGATTCAGATTTTGTTTACGCCAATAAAAAGTCATTGCGTGCGTTTCTGTTATTTCATATAGATCTACGTTTTTATACGCTTAAAAATTATCAGACATGCGTATATGCATTATTTCAAAACGTAATTTACGCTAATACACATCTTATCTGGAGCCCTGCTTACGTCGGGATTTATTTGGTAGCCTGACGAAAATTTCTGGTAGCCCGCGGGCTCCGGGCAATGAATTTGTCAGACACTGACCATTGTAAACTAACATACTGTTTTTCCAAGACTCTTGACACCCAATCATAATCGTAAACGATTGCTCGTGAGTAACATGTAGATGCAGATGTAGTGATAATCTTTTAGACAAAGGCACTTTGCGACTTCATTGATTATCTCCCTTGCAAAACCAAGTATAAAAATATCGATTTAGAAATAGGTAATTTTTATAACATGCATAGTGCAAATACTTACGTTACTTGATGAAACATGTGAAATAAAGTTTCTTTCTTCCTGATTCAAATAAATTCAACATATATTTTATAACACTTGCTCTAATTTTTAATTTCTATGTCTTTGTCTCTCGCCGCCGCCGCCATAATTAACCGGAAGCTGGTTCTATTTTGGCTGTGTTATATGAATTAACGAATTACAAGTCATCACGTGCGAGGGTTAACCTACGCTAATAAGATCAATTCACATGTTCTCCTTTTTGCCTGATTTTTGTTTAATATATGTATGTTTCTTTTTAGAGAAGTATTTAGCCCTTTGGTGAAGATTAGAGCAATTCTTATAGGTCTAACATGTACTTGGTCAACCATCCAGAATATCCCCAAAAACAGTTCTATCTGTTGCCTTGGTGATTTTAACATGCCTGGTGTTGACTGGACATCAGAATCCATCTCTGAAAACTGTAGGTACCGTAACTTGTATACCTCCTTTCTTGAAAATATAGTTAATTTCAATTTCCAGCAAATGGTCACAATCCCTACTAGAGGAAATAATATATTGGATCTTTTCCTCACAAACATGCCCTCTCAAGTCCATAACACCACTATTTTACTCCCCCCCCCCCCCCCCCCCCCCCCCAGGTTCTTCAGATCACGACATTGTCTTTCACGAGATAAAGTTTAATAGAGGCCGCCCTATACAACAGGTCAGAAAAATGAAATGCTACAAGAAAGCAAACTGGAATGGCCTCAAACAAGACCTTGAAATGTTTAGGCAAATAAGGAAACGAGACCGTCTGTTTTCCAAAATACAAAGGTCAAATTCCCACTCCCACTCTGAAAAACTGGTCAAAGAATATAAATGCTTAAAGGTAAAAATACAAAAAGATATTAGGAATAGCTATTGGCAGTATTTAGACTCCATAATCTTCACTGCCGACTCCAAACCAGGTCAAAACAAAAAGTTTTACTCATTTGTCAAATCGAATAGGACAGAAAATAGTGGTGTTGCTCCTCTTAAAAGTGAAGGTCAAACATTTATCGATCCGACAGCAAAAGCAAACATACTAAATCGGCAATCTGAGTCAGTTTTCTCACGGCCTCAGCACCTAAGCCTCGCCCAGTCATGCAAACAACTGCTTTCCCCTGTAAATAAACCAGTCATGCCCAAGGTCAACATATCCCAGGAAGGTGTAGAAAAGCTCCTTAAAAGCCTGGATCCAAGTAAAGCCTCTGGCCCAGATGAACTGCCACCTAGGTTATTGAAGGAACTGTACTTAGAAATAGCCCCTGTCCTTACCTACATATTCCAAATCTCCCTCAATACTGGTATTGTCCCCAATGACTGGAAGCATGCAGTCATTGCCCCTGCATATAAAAAAGGTCCTAAGTGTAAACCCTCTAATTATCGCCCCATATCCCTCACTTGTATTGCCTCAAAGTTAATGGAACACATTCTTGTTTCCAATATCATGTCCTTCTATGACCAGTTTAACATTCTCAGTCCCTACCAACATGGTTTCAGGTCAAAACACAGCTGTGAAACCCAGCTAATAAGTTTTTCCCAAGAAGTCAGTGACAGCTTAGAACAAGGCCAACAAACAGATATCATAGTCATGGACTTCAGCAAAGCTTTTGATAAGGTAGATCATCACAAACTAGTCCACAAGTTACAAAGACTAGGTGTCAATCCACAGGTCACTTTTTGGGTCAAGTCCTTCCTTCAGGGTCGCACTCAGCAGGTTGTCGTCGAAGGTCACAATTCAGACAATCTCTCCGTCCTCTCTGGTGTCCCACAAGTCTCGGTCCTCGGACCTTGCCTCTTCCTCTCGTACATAAATGATCTGCCTGAAAGTTTTAAAGGCAAGATGAGGCTGTTCGCATATGATACAATAGTCTATGTTACGGTCAAATCAAACAGTGATGCCCAAGCCCTACAGCAAGACCTTTTCAGTCTCGAAACCTGGGAGTCTGATTGGTCCATGGAATTCAATCCAGATAAGTGCGAAGTCCTAAGAATCAGTCGCAAAAGAAACCCTGTAATATTCCCTTATAAGCTGCATGACATCGAGTTAAAATCGAGTGATTTTGCCAAATATTTAGGCGTAACCATTAGTAAAGACCTATCATGGACCAATCATATTAATAATGTAACATCAAAAGCAAAAAATTCCCTAAGATTCCTCAAACGTAATTCCAAAATCCAAATAAAAGAGTCAAAGTGGTTGCATATAAAACCTATGTTAGACCCCAGTTAGAGTACTGTTCCACCATATGGCATCCATGGCAAAAATACCTAACCCATAAAATTGAGCAAGTTCAAAGATCTGCAGCAAGATATGTCTATAATGACTACAATTACACCAGTAGTGTCTCCAAAATGATAAATGAAATAAACTGGCAAACCTTAGAACAACGCCGTAAGACGCATACGTCTGTGGAACAGTCTCCATTTGTCTTTGCAAGCTAGTCCCAACTTAGAAGTATTTGTTGGGCAGCTACCACTCTTCTATCAGTTCTAATTCAACTTCCTGCTTTTACTTTTTAACCTGACCTTTAAAATAGTTTTTTTACTTTATCTTCGAGATGCACATAATCTCTGTATTCTTATATTTTTAACAGCTATCCCTGACAAGCGCCTGCTAGTTAAAATCGATAACGATTGTTAAGCAGTATAACATAAACATAGACATAGACGTATATTCAATGCATATGCCCATGTTCATGATGTTGTGATAATATGTGTGATACATAGCTAATGTTTTCTGTTTATATATGCGCCGACTTTAAATAAAATTTGTACTGTACTGTACTGTAATGTACTGTACTGTACTGTACTGTATTGCACTGCATTGCATTGTATTGTATTGTAAAGCTAAACAAGTACATAAGTCCAATTGTCCTCAACTAGCGTTATTGTGTTGTTGTTTTTTTTAAGTATATAAAGCGATTTCCTATGAAATCATTTGAGAATGAACATTTCCGAAAAAGTTTTTGCAGTTTCTGTACAAAGTATTATACGATTGCAAATCATCAATTAGGGGTTTTGTCCTTATTCCCCTTTTTACCTTAATATGTATATACTTTCAGCTGGCAAAAAGACAAGTGTTGAGAGAAATAAAAGGAAACAAACGACATCTTGCAATTATCGATAATTATTCCTTTATAGCTTGATCGGTGATGGATATACTGTGTTCATACGCTCATTATTCAGGGGGAATTCACAAGCTTTATTGCAGACCTGTATGCGCAAGGCCTTTTATGGTAGCATTGATTGAATAAGAGCACAGTCGTGAAAAGTGTTTTATATATAATAATCAAGTTATATATATCCATAAATTTTAAATTTTGATAATATTAAATACCAGTTACAGTTCTCGATATCGAATTACTACACTTTATAAAAGTTCATTTCACACGTTCTCCTTTTGCCTGATCTTTTGTTTGATATAATTTTTGTCATTAATGCAGGTTTTCTCATGGAACAACCCATATGTATGACCCTTTAAACTTTACACATATAAAACAAATTTAATATATAGCATTACATTTGCGTCTCTACTCACACAATCATATACGACTGTATTTAAAATAGAAAAAGTGGAAACTTCGCAGGTCGCTCAACACTAAAAACGAAAATGTTGCAAGCTCGGTTTGATTCAGCCTGTTCGTAGACGGTAGTGGAAATGCATGCTACCGTCCACGCCCTCTAGCCTCGGGTTGAGCAGAACTCAACGTTTACACATGCTAAAAGTACAAAAAAAAAACAATTAAGAGACATACGCAGATGTGTTCATACGGCGGTGCACATGGAACCTTCAACGATACACTACCTTGTTCTTAATATTAACATTAGCTAAAAAGTATCTTAACATAGCTCAAGAAACACCCCGGCAGTAACAAACGTTATCACAAGAACTATGTGACATCTTCAGAGTTATCACCTGAACTCTGTAACATTGGAAAAAAATCGGGCATAAAATTGTTAGATAGTGGTTTATATTTGCAACTTTGCACTACAATTAGGCTATTGCATGTGGTGATGATGAAATACGTGAATGAGTAGATTAATATGTATGACTAAGCAAACGATTTCGATATTTTGCTCAAAATATCTTGGTTTCAAAGAAGTGGCGCTGATTATTAGACTTAACAGTTTTTTTTCTGACGCATAGCACAAAACATTAGGCAACCTTGATCACCAAACTTTAGTTTTACACCCCATTCTCCCTTTTTAAAGATAAATAGGTACCATTTTGTCGACCGATTCCTTGTTTTGTCATACAGATATCAGAAGAACTCTGTAACGTTTTCCAGGAACTCCGTAACAGTTATCAGAAGACAACATGACAGGTTATCACCCCGCCCTTCGTGTAACACTTCCTCCAGCGTGATACTGAATTCTTGTGAGCTTTAAGGATAAAATTATCAGATGGACCTTTACAAGAAGGAAATACATGAATATACTCAAAAGAGAATGATGCCCCTCTCCCGCACCTCCCTGCTCTTACGCCTATGTATGCAGTATAGAATTGAAATTATCAGTAAAACATAACAATCCATCTCACATTCTTCTTCAGCATTGTTTATTATTCAAACGTAGATGAATGCCGTTTTCCTTAATAACAAAAAAGAAAGTTTTATGTTATGATACTAACCTCAGGACTGCAGTGCTATGGTTAAAAACAAAAGAAATACCTTAGGTAAGGTGTACAGTAGCCAATGGCTCAGCAAACATACTTTTGCTGGGGCTGGACTGTAAGTTCTATATTGAAACAGACTTTCTCTGACGTACCTTGTTTATATTCATCATAGCATGCATGCATGATTTCCCACCGAATATGATTCTGGTCATTTCTTCGAATAAACTTACACAAATTATAATGGTACAGTTCTCGTGTCAGTTATTTTTACTAGTCGGATGTCTGTTAAAAGCCTTGTTCTGTTTTTCCCTGTTATTTATCATGTGGAAACACGTACTGCTTTGTAGTCATAGTTGTTACAGGTATAGCGAGCTACTGCCCTGATAATAATTTCAATTTTGTTTCTTAAAGACATTTGCTTCGAGTGACCAAACGTTGAACAATATTCTAACTGGTAATTGATTCCCTAACTAATTTCATTATTGTTTGTCTTCTGATGAAACGAAGAGAGCCATTTGCTTTTGATGTAATTTTGTGTTATGTGCTGACTGGTTTGGAACCCTACCGACTAGGTAATCTTTTTTTAGAAAAAATAATTTTGTTATATATTCTGACTCCATCAGTATTGATCTGATTAACTAGTATTTTGAGAAGAAAAGGGACTCAGGAATTATCTCATGTGGACAAAACACAGGGTATGCTGATGACCAGTGTAGATATTTAGAGATCGTCTTCCAAAGGTATTTAGCGGCATTGGTGCTTTTTAGTTCAGTGCCATGCAGAATGTAGGGGAAACTATATGTGTTCTTTTTCCTTGTTATTCGTAACACTATTCTTTTAAACCACGGTTAGTAGAATTAGTATGTTTCTCGTAGATTTAAGCTCTAACAGTATTATTTCTTATATTTCTTAGCTTATAAAGCCCTAGTCAGGCCACAGCTGGAATATGCTAGCTGCGTCTGGAACCCTTATACCCAACTAAACATCCACCAGATCGAAATGATTCAGCGGAGGGCAGCGCGATGGGTTAATCATGACCAGTTTCCTGTTTACGGATGTTGGTTTCCCTCGTTTTGTTTAAATACGCAGCCAGAAGAAATAGTTCTAAAAAGAAAGCTGTTTGATTGATTTTATTTCTATTTATATTTCTCAGGAAGGTCTAATACGTATCAGTTGTTCCAGATTTCTTCAATGTTGTATACTAGAAAAAGATTCTGTCACTAGTTGTAGGTCAGAGACCACCAATTCCAAAAAGTACAGGGAACTTACTGGGAATGAGGTAAGTGTATACCTGGGAATAAGGTAACGTCTGTGCGTTCTGATTGGTCAGTCATGTAAACAAACCCAGGAAGTGATTATTTTTTCAAAATTGATATTTTTTTCACTGCATTTACAGTATTTTATTATACATTTTGACAAAATTTGTTACATTTTATGTGTATTGAAAAAAGTTTTATCAAACGAATTTCTCCCGCCATGTCAATGATGTAAACAGGAGGTCATCTCATTCACACGAAAATTACTTAAATAAAGTATCACTATTCATGTGTTTTTCGTCCGATATTTTGGTAGAGCTAAGATAGTTCTTGAAAAACTTGTAATTAGATATACATGTTTCGATGTATGGAAGGCCGTACACGCCATAATGTTACAATGTAAGTCTATGGGAAAACAATTGGTGATCTCTAACCTGTAGGTGCAGATGGGAATATCCGGGTCTCGGGTAACTGTTTACGCGGTTACTCGGCTAGAGCCTCGTAACCGCCTGAACAGTTACCCTCGAGGTACCCTCGAGGTCTTATATATTCTATTCGGGTTAAATATTTGAAACTGGGACGTGGCCGAGTTAGAGAGGTCATTTGTATAAAGTAGGAAGAGAATGGTTTCCCAAAGGACCAGAAAATACCAAGGCCGAAGGGCTGTATGGACCGTGTCTGCTATTATTGACTGTCGATTATAAAAAAGTTAAAACTTTAGTCAAAGCCCTAAAAAAATTATCAGAATTATCTCCCGTGGAAAATATGGCGGCCGAAGCAACATTTTGAATGATCAAATATAAAATTGTGAAATATTTTTTATAAGAGAGGTATAAGGGAAAGACATTTGCAGTTTATAGCTCAGGTAATTTCAAGTCACATCTGCAACAAATCTGACAAAAGGCGTCCTTTGCTTCGACAAGATTTTCATAGCTTTTTTTTCATTCAAGGGAAATAATCATGAGTGGTACGTCGGTTGCAATTGTTTCACTGGAAGAAGTCCTTAGGTAGCAAGGTACACTTAGATGCGAAAATTTTGGTCACGGACTGTCATACATGTAGCGAGTCGCAATATTGCACTTCCCCTATGAGCAAAATTTGGGTGGCTATTTTATAAATTGCGTGCATGTTTTGTGCCTTTAATTAATGGCAAGGTCAGGATTCTCATACAAGAATAAAGAAAGTTATCAAAGCAAAAGGTTTACATCATCCATGAAAAATAGTGTGCCAAAATCATCAATTTTGCACCTTTTGAACAGTCTACAATGATCCCGCTGCAAGAACACTGTCCAATTTTATTGCATTTCTTAATTTTTAAAAAGTCCTTACTGAACGTCAGGACATAAACGGAATGGGGGCCCATCCAGCTTGTTTTTTCGGAAAATAACGAAAATGTTCCTGAGTATCAATCAACAAGCACAGAACCCTTCCGTGAATTGAATTTTTCCGCGAAATGGTGTCTCATTGATCATACAAAGCTACCAGCAGTTAGTTTTCCAACTGACATCAGAATTTTACATGTATCGGCTGTATAAATTTTCTAAAGAATTAATAATCATTATCTTTCACCTTAATTTACAGACATCCAAAATCACGATGTTCTCTTTATAACAAATATTGACGGGGGCCAAAATTCGAAAGTGTACCCTGCTACCTTAGCTACATCAGTAAGCTAGCTGAAGTTAAGCAAATTCAATTGAAAGATAGAATGCAGAATAGCAGCAGGCCTTTTTTTCATCAATTTGGGAATGCCACCGACACCGGTGGAAGTTGGGAAAATGCTCTCGGAAATTGTCTTAATTGGGACAACTTGCAAATTACCAAAATCTACATAAATGTGTTTTGTGTGAAATATTAATGAATTGCATTTCAGTAATTGTTCAACAGTATTATAATTTACCTAAATATACATACAAATTAGCAAAACTATCATAAAACAGCAAAAACCCTAAAAGGTATCCGTCGATCATCTGTTTTGACGCTCATGAGTTTTGACGCCCTTATTTATTTTGCTGTCAAATAGGTATAAGTGACCTTTTATGATGCCAAATTACACACGTTTGCAAAGCAGGCAATATTTTACCTTGCTCAAATAAAATATTAATGCATTCAACAGATTTACAGTAAGATTATATTATTTTTTCATACTTTGATGTATTTTTATGTCTTTTTAATAATGCAAAAATCTCCAATCCTTCAAAAACCTAATTCTTACAGGAGCAACTGGTCAGGAATTCAGATCTTGGTTTTCTCTTTCCCTCAGCTATTTTTCAAAGTCACAAGACAGTTCTTTGACTGAAATTTTGAATAAGTTTTAGATTTTTTACTCTCCTGTAGGCTTTACACCTTGTACAGGGATCAGCCTACAAGGCGATTTGAGCGATATCGTCGCTTTAAAGTCGGCCACTTCGCCTTATTATCGCCTCCGGGCGAAATCCAAATCGCCGAGTTTTTCAGCGAGTTATTATCTGTTTACTTAAAGTTGCAAAACTTGATGCATATTCTAGATTAAATTATCGATAAATCCATAATCAACCCCGCCTACTCGCCTGTCAAACTTCAGCCAATCGTAGCGTTAATATCTAACAGTGTCAATCAATAATATTGTAAGCCGCCGCCATTTTGAAAATTTTCAATCGGCGTGTAAAAAGTCGATAAACTTAACGAGAGCATGATTTTATGCAACAATTGTTACTGTAAAATTGAAATTGCAAATTTAAGGTCACAGGTACAAAGCAGTGAATCAGTTGAAAAAGAGTGTGATTGTTCTGAAAATATTATCAAAATGAAATTTGAATTAAGTGAAAAATAACAAAGGTTGTCAGAACTCGAGGAAGAACTTGAAGAAGTGAAAGTTGATTCTGTGAAAACAAAAAATGAGAAAGGCATGTACAATGAAAATATACGACTGTGTATAATGGAGTTGGCAGGACTTGAAGTTGCCACGGAAAAGATGTCTCCTGTAATAAAGGCAGTTGTTTCCCATGTCCTTGGAAACAAAATTGACGACCTACCAAATGCAACATCATCACAGAAAATCATTGTTGAAGGTCACTATATATGCAAGGCATTTATCGCAGACAAACTTGAAAATTCACAGCACTGGGGATTAGGTAGAGACGGCACGACTAGACGAAAACAGAAAATTCTAGATACTTCAGTTACTTTAGATTCAGGCGATGTCATGAGCCTTGGATTTACGAGAGTTGCTAATGAAACAGCCGATACCATACAAACTGTTACGCAGACACACCTTAATCAGTTATCGTCCCTGAAAAAAAACCCTGAATACTTGGCAGAGACATTAAACAAATTATCATTTACAATGAGTGACCGAGCATCCAATGAAAAAAAAGCTGACAGACTGTTAGATGAATGGCGTAATGATATGCTTGCGGAGTATGGAGGTGATAAAGAGGAGGTCCTTCATTTTCACTGCATGGCCCACGTACTTCTAGGCCTACATAATTACACTACCCCTGCCCTGAAAGACTTTGAACAATCCCTGAAAAATGAGACTGATGAGAGTGAAAAGATTTCTTTCTTCAACCCATGGAAGTCCGAGTCCATTGCCAATCGTGTTGTGCGACAAGTTGCCGAAACGTTCGGTCCAGCGGGAAACCATCTTGGTGTCAGAGATCGTTGGGAGGCATACTGCTCTAAGAATGGTGTGAAATCTCTTATCGGAAATTACAAGGACAATAGGTTCAATGCTTTTTTCCAGACCGCAGCAGAAGTGTTTGTCCACAGAAATGAATTTGTGAGTGTTCTGGAAACAGTGATGTCACAAAATGGGAAACTAGTGGCAGTAAAGAAAGACTTAGAATCGAATAATGTCGCTGCTATACTTCAGGGTCTTGGATTATTTTACCTGAAACTCACAGGTCCTTACTGGAACCTTGTAACTTGTGGAAAGGTCCCATACCTGCAACTGTCCAAACATGTCGAAGAAATTGTGCAGTTCCTAGAAACAGTAGAATCTGACCCCGCACAACTCTTGAGAAAAGACACACACTGGTCATCAACAGATCCTCTTGACATTAAAAATGTCCCCAATTACAGAATACTGTCAGACGCTCTCTTTGAAATTCACGAAGAGCTTAGGGATACTCTATTACGAGTTGTACCAGTTGTCGCGACTGCAATGCTGAAATGTGTGCGGAAACAGCTGGTCGACTTCTTACCAGACGGGAAATTTCACAACACAGTGAACACATCTACTTCTCATCCAAGCACAGACTTTGCTCCAGTTACCAATCTCCCCTGTGAACATCACTTTGGTGATTTGGATTCTAGCCAGAAGCGTCGACCTCGTGCCTCCTTTCATCACCACACATCAGTTCAGATGCTAAAACGTAGCAGGAAACATTTGATGAAGTGGATCGGTAAAATGAGTGATGATGAAAAATCTACGTTAATGACAGACGCACGAAAAGGAGGAAAACAAATGCGGAAAGAATTTCAAGAACATGAGCGTCAAGTGTTAGATACAATACATGAAAAAATGATAAGTGAGAAAGAAAAAAAAATGTCAAAAATCACTAAAAATGCTAAAAGAAAGCGTACAAATAAAGAAAAGCTTGACAATAATGCTAAGAGACAGCGCAATAACTCCCCAGTGACCAATGAAGAAGCCCCTGTTCCCCCACTGAAACTTGGTGTGAACGACTATGTTGCAGTCGCATACCAAGACGACTGGTATCCCGGCTGTGTTGAGAAATTAATTGACGAAAACACAATAGACATAAATTTCATGTCCCATTGCAGTAAAAAAGGATTCTTTCAATGGCCAAGTCGCCAAGATAAACAAATAGTCGATAAGCAATTTGTGTTGTGCGCAGACTTTGTGCCAGATTGCATCGGCTCTGGTCGACAATGGTTTATTAGTGAACACGAATCGATTAGTGCAGCATATGCAAAATACCATTCAATGTTCTTCCAATAAAAAAAAGTGTTCACAGTGATAGATAATATCATATGGAATGTAACACTGGCTGAAGAAACTAGAAAGAAGACAGTATTTAATAAATTTTGTAAAATATAACTGCGCCTACATGCATCTGTGATATAAATATATTCATGATATTGTATTTAATTTATAGTCATTAAATCTAGTTTTTAACTTGTAAGGAGATTAAGGTATGAATATATTTCATGTTTAACATCTTTTTGCTTTTTTGTTGTTATATCTATGATGTAACTATGAACAGATTCAACGCATTAAAAGTTTGAAAACTTATTTTGTATTTTTGACCATTTTAACTTCAAATAACTTTGACACTATTTGTCCAACATTAAAATAAGTTGGAAAATTGGAAAGAGCATGAAAAATGCAATAAGACTGCAAAGTTTCATTGAGATATCTTGAAAATTAAAAAAGTTATGACAATTCGAAGAAAATTTACATCCTCATCGGGTCCGCGAACGTGCGCAATATTTTCTCTTTATATATATGCAAAAAATTCCAGAAAAATGCTCGATTTCACAAACTTTAAATTGTCATAACTTTTTTATTTTTCAAAATATTTTAAAAAACTAAAAAGTTTTAAGTTTGTCTGATCTGTGGCTTGAATGTGCAATTAAAAAATCCATGATACAACATAGTTTAAAAACTGAGTGTGGTTGCTAAATTGTATATTATTCTGTCATTTTATTAAAGATTACTTCAAAAATTATTTCAATTACCATAATTACGGTCAATTTCTGTAAATGAACGGCTTCGCCGGGTACTGTGGATAAAAAATGATTTTGCGGACGTCAGAACTGCCGTACAAAATATTGCAAAAAGATCGCCATTAACTACGAGTTTGGTATTATTTTCGAAAAAAATAATAAATAAATAAATTAAATGTATAAATCTGAACAAGTTGGTGCAAAAATCGGGCATTATAAAAGTACGAGAATCGAAACATTAATGAAAATTTTCACGCCGTTTTGATCGTGCACCTGTTAAATTTACGAATTTCGGACATGTAAATTTCGGATAAAAATTTAAAGGCGACTTTTTCATAGCTAAGTTTATACTTTATTTAGAAATTCATGAAAAAGATAATGCAAGAATCAATTTCCTTAAATAATTACTGTTTATAAGTTACAGCTAGACCCACAGAAAGTGGATATATATAGGCAAGAAACTGAATGCTATGCCGATGCTTCTCCTTAAATTTCTCAACTTCTCCCTAAATTCTGTGGAGGGAGAAGTCACTTCTCCCTAAAATTTTTACCTAGGCTGATCCCTGCTTGTATCATTTGAAAACATTAAATTAATTTAATTGAATATGGTTCTGCTGCTCTTTGTCAAATCTTGTTGTAAATAAAGAAGGTCATGTTTCTAATAGGTTTTCACTGAACATACCAAAGTTAGAGCTGTTAGAAAGGGTTATATATTTTTGTGTCCTCACTGTTTTGATAATGAATGACTGCTATTAACAATATGTAAAGTGAATAAAAAAGATCACATTTTACAAAATAGTAAAAAAGTCACTTAGAAAGATTAATATTAATTTGTTTATTGTCCTTTTAAGTTTCAGGTCTCGACTGCATTCACATAGAATTATACCAGCCAAATATGATTTTGGCCATATAGGCTCCAGAAAAGTGAAGTTTTGGAGAGCCAGCCAATCAAAAGGCGTCATTTCTCATGAGCCTTAAAAATATGGATGCCTCGATGGTCAGTCAGCAATAATACAAATATTGACACCTTTTTGCCCACAAAATTCACAAAACAGGAATAAAATAAAGGGAGACATGCAATAGATTATAACAACACTATTTATTTGTTTAATTTATCTATATTACTAATGAAATACATGTTAGACTGCTTAAGGGCGTCAAAACTAATGACTCTAGGATATAATCGTTTGGGAATTTTAAATTCAACTTTGGAAAAAAAAGCCCGCCCGCTTAGCTCAGTAGGTAAGAGCGTTGGTCTACGGATCGCGGGGTCGCGAGTTCGATCCTCGGGCAGGGCGTAACTATGTTCTCTGTGACTATTTGATAAACGACATAGTGTCTGAAATCATTAGTCCTCCACCTCTGATAATTCATGTGGGGAAGTTGGCAGTTACTTGCGGAGAATAGGTTTGTACTGGTACAGAACCCAGGAACACTGGTTAGGTTAACTGCCCGCCGTTACATGACTGAAATACTGTTGAAAAACGGCGTTAAACCCAAAACAAACAAACTTTGGAAAAAAAACATACTTTTTTGCATTGGGATTACCTCCTTTTACCGGGGGTAGATTTATAGGGAAAAAAGCCCTGAGCAGTATCAAAGATATAAAGTCAATTCCTCCCCAGTCAACTTGTCCCCCAGGCCCAGTTAACTCGTCCCCAGTTTGGTCATTTCGTCCCCCAAAATTGGTCATTTCGTCCCCTCATGATAAAATTTGGTCAACTCGTCCCTATTTTTGGTCAACTTGTCCCTTTTTTGGTCAATTTGTCCCCCTTTTGGTAATTTTGCCCCCCTAAATATATGAGTAGCAATGCAACCTCTGCTAGATGGCGCTGGCGTACTATTTTTCCCGTACTATTTTTGGCTGACCTCATTTTTGGTATCATTTCTTATGGTAGATTTCGGTATTAAAAGTGGCAAAAGCTGGGAACCACTGTGCCATATATGGAGAAAAAAGAAGTCCGCATTGGGAAATGGTACGCCTTTTTAAACTATTGCGCAAAATCAGAAACAAAACATTGATTGAAATTTTCATAAGGTCAGGAATTTGTTAAAACGGTGCCTTTTGTGAGAAATTCTGCCTTTGTGAGGGAGTTTTATCATTGTTTTACTTAAAAAACCACTTATCCAACGGAAACCACCGTAAACTATTACCATTTGGTCATTTTATGAAGCATGTGCAGAAAGCCACGAACGGCAACTCCTGATGTTCCGAACGTAAAACGCGCACTTGTTCGTACTGGGTACAATAATTGCAAAAACCTTGAATCGAGTCTGAGGTATTTTCCACCATTCAGAATTAGTTGTTAGTGTGTTATTGAAGTTGTACATTCATAATTTACAAAAGTGAATAGGAATTCGCCAAAATAAGTGAGAGTGCAACCAAATGACGTTAGAAATTGCCGACTTGTTTCATAACCAAAACTTTTCGTTCCCAGCTATGTAAAAACAACGCCGTAGGTGAAAGAAAACGTTGCTGACGTTTTTAGCTCATCTGATTTTTTGAAAAAAAATGATGAGTTATTGTCATCACTTGAGCGGTTGTCGGCGTCGGCGTTGGCTTCTGCGTCGGCGTTGCCTGGTTAAGTTTTATGTTTAGGTCAGCTTTTCTCCTAAACTATCAAAGCTATTGCTTTGAAACTTGGAATACTTGTTCACCATCATAAGCTGACCCTGTATAGCAAGAAACATAACTCCATCTTGCTTTTTGCAAGATTTATGGCCCCTTTTGTACTTAGAAAATATCAGATTTCTTGGTTAAGTTTTATGTTTAGGTCAACTTTTCTCCTAAACTATCAAAGCTATTGCTTTGAAACTTGGAATACTTGTTCACCATCATAAGCAGACCCTGTACATCAAGAAACATAACTCCATCTTGCTTTTTGCAAGATTTATTGCCCCTTTTGGACTTAGAAAATCAGTTTTCTTGGTTAAGTTTTATGTTTAGGTCAGCTTTTATCCTAAACTATCAAAGCTATTGCTTTAAAACTTGCAACACTTGTTCACCATCATAAGTTAACCCTGTATAGCAAGAAACATAACTCCGTCCTGCTTTTTGCAAGATTTATGGCCCCTTTTGGACTTAGAAAATATCAGATTTCTTGGTTAAGTTTTATGTTTAGGTCAACTTTTTCTCTTAAACTATCAAAGCTATTGCTTTGAAACTTGCAACACTTGTTCACCATCATAAGCTGACCCTGTACAGCAAGCAACATAACTCCATCCTGCTTTTTGCAATAATTATTGCCCCTTTTGGATTTAGAAAATCATTTTCTTGGTTGAGTATTATGTTTAAGTCAACTTTTCTCATAAACTATCAAAGCTATTGCTTTAAAACTTGCAACAGTTTTTCACCATCATAAGTGGACACTGTACATCAAGAAACATAACTCTATCCTGCTTTTTGCAAGAATGATGGCCCTTTTTAGACTTAGAAAATCATGGGTAGGACAATATTTCTATTACACAAAAAAAATCAGATAAGCGTCAGCACCCGCAAGGCGGTGCTCTTGTTAAAGCTGAGACAGTTTTAGCAATGCATAAATCATGGAAAATTATTTTAAACTCATAAATTTATGGGCACATAGATGCTTTATACCATTAATTTTACCATTTAAAGTGAAAATAATGTTGTTTCCAGTCCCATTCGGTGACAGTGTCACTTAGTGTCAATGACCCACTTGACTGGTATGGGTCACCTGGGTGTCTGATCTGTGCTGCAGGAGTCTTACTTAAATCTTAGTGACAACTTTTTGATTACTTTTATTTCATTTATTTATTTATTTGTTATTTGATATGGTTGAACTGGAATTTTAAAAGTACATGGACCCAGACCACAAAACTGTAGATTTTGCATGTTTCACTTTAATAGCTGTTTGAGCTAGCCCTTGTTTTTGTATCTGTTGCTTGGTATGCTATATCATGAATCTAGCATGGCCCAGTAATGTAGCCAGTTGTGAAACGTACTTTCTGAATATAACGAATTACTAAAGTTCCATCACTGTTCAAGTGTTCGAATCTTCATTTATACTGCTGAATGCTGAAAGGAAAACTGTACAAAGACATGCTACATTTTCGCTGCTGTTCAGCATGTTTAAGTTTAGTTTTTAGTTCATGTTACAATGCATGAATTTTTCATCAGTTTCAGGTAAAAACCATTCTTGCAGACAAACCTTTGCTAAATACCATCTCTGAACAATAGCACCTTTCCAGAAAGACTACTCTAGCAGTCTCCTTGAATATTACTATCTGGTATTTTTAGCTCACCTGAGCAATGCTCAGGTGAGTTTTTGTGATCACTCAATGTCCGGCGTCTGTCTGTCGTCTGTCTTTCGTCTGTCAACATTTAGCTTGTGTATGCGATAGAGGCTGTATTTTTCAACTGATCTTCATGAAATTTAGTCAGAATGATTATCTTGATGAAATATAGGCCGAGTTTGAAAATGGGTCATCTGGGGTCAAAAACTAGGTCATTAGGTCAAATCAAGGAAAAACCTTGTGTATGCGATAGAGGCTGTATTTTTTGATTAATCTTCATGAGTTTTGGTCTGAATGATTACCTTGATGAAATCTAGGCTAAGTTCAGATATGGGTCATCTTGGGTCAAAAACTAGGTCACTAGGTCAAATAAAAGAAAAACCTTGTGTATGCGATAGAGGCTGTATTTTTCAATTAATCTTCATGAATTTTGGTCAGAATGATAACCTTGATGAAATCTAAGCCGAGTTTGAAAATGGGTCATCTGGGGTCAAAAACTAGGTCAGTAGGTCAAATCAAAGAAAAACCTTGTGCATGAGATAGAGGCTGTATTTTTCAATTAATCTTCATGAATTTTGGTCAGAATGATAACCTTGATGAAATCTAGGCTAAGTTCAGATATGGGTCATCTGGGGTCAAAAACTAGGTCACTAGGTCAAATAAAAGAAAAACCTTGTGTATGCGATGGAGGCTGTATTTTTCAATTAATCTTCATGAATTTTGGTCAGAATGATAACCTTGATGAAATCTAGGCCGAGTTTGAAAATGGGTCATCTGGGGTCAAAAACTAGGTCAGTAGGTCAAATCAAAGAAAAACCTTGTGTATGCGATAGAGGCTGTATTTTTCAATTAATCTTCATGAATTTTGGTCAGAATGATTACCTTGATAAAATCTAGGCCAAATTTAAATATGGGTCATCTGGGGTCAAAAACTAGGTCACTAGTCAAATCAAAGAAAAACCTTGTGTATGCAATAGAGGCTGTATTTTTCAATTAATCTTCACGAATTTTGGTCAGAATGAACGCCTTGTTGAAATCTAGGTCAACTTTGAATATGGGTCATCTGGGGTCAAAAACTAGGTCACTAGGTCAAATCAAAGGAAAAGCTTGTTTATGCGATAGGGGCTGTATTTTTCAATTGATCTTCCTGAAGTTAAGTCAAAATGATTACCATAATGAAATCCAGACCAAATTTGAAAATGGGTCATCTTGGGTCAAAAAGAAGGTCACTAGGTTAAATCAAAGAAAAACCTTGTGTATGCGATAGAGGCTGTATTTTTTCAATTCATCTTCATGAAATTTGGTCTGAATGATAGCCTTGATGAAATCTAGGTCAAGTTCGAATATGGGTCATCTGGGGTCAAAAACTAGGTCACTAGGTCAAATCAAAGAAAATATTTACTTATACTCAATATTTTTGCTCCAATTTTAATGATAATTGGTCAGAATATTTTTTTCCATGAAATCACTAGGTCAAACATGTTTACTCTGTTTAATATGTTGTGTTATGATGTGTTTCTCAGGTGAGCGACCTAGGGCCATCTTGGCCCTCTTGTTTAAATATTGTATAATGGAAACAGCAACCACTTGCAATAAATGGCTCTTTTGATAGTTCCAAGGGTGGTCTTTAAAGACAGGTTTGATTGTAAATACATTGGACAGGATTATATATTTTCTTTTTTCTCACGGATAACTACATAAACCCGTCTGTACTGCATAGTGGACTTTATAAGTTTGTTTTGGCTGTGAATGTTTCATCAGATTTTTGTACACAAAAAGCAACATAGCTACTTATAGTTAGTGGTAAAGTAAAGTATGCTCTTTTATGGCCCCGAAGGTGGGTGTATTAAAATCACACTGTCTTTATCTTTTGTGTCTGTGCATGTAGCTGTAACTGTGCCATCTGTGAAAGGATTTTGAAATAACTTGGCATTAGTATTCACCATAATGAGACATAAGTCATGCGCAAGACCCAGACCCCTAGCTTCAAGGTCAATGTCACACATGGAGGTCAAAGGTCAACAGTGTCTGTTTTGTGTCTGGTCCATAACTCTGCAAACCATGAAGGGATTTTGAAATAACTTGGCATAGATGTTTACCATAATGAGACATAAGTCATGCACAAGACCCAGACCCCTAGCTTCAAGGTCAATGTCACACATGGAGGTCAAAGGTCAACAGTGTCTGTTTTGTGTCTGGTCCATAACTCTGCAAACCATGAAGGGATTTTGAAATAACTTGGCATAGATGTTTACCATAATGAGACATAAGTCATGCACATTACCCAGACCCCTAGCTTCAAGGTCAAGGTCGCTCTACCATTAATGAAGGGATTTTAAAATTACCTAGCACAAATGTTCCTTATATTGCGTTTTTGTATCTTGCGCAAGACCTAGACCCCTAACTCCAAGGTCACATTTAGAAGGCAATGGTGTTCCTTGTCTGATCCCTAACTCTGCCATTTATCAAGGGAGTTGAAAATGATATGACGCAAATGTTTACAAATTGAGTAGGTGTGTCATGCTTATGACTCGGGTCTCTGGGTTCAAGGTCAAGGTCACGAGATGATGTGTACTTTTTTGCACAGACAACTTATTATTCTTAGGCATGCTTTGAAAACATTTGTCACCAATAGAGACAGCTCTTGTTTTTCATGCATTTGGAATTAAATGACTGTTGATGACATACTATTGAGAATAGGCCTATATTTGTGACCAGAATCCAAACTAATATTACCAAGGAATAACAGAAAAAAGCTTGAGGTTATTGACTTTTGGTGCTTTTTCATACTATAAATACTACTAAAGTCAGTTGCTATTGTTTTTGTGTCAGATTTTTAATAAAATGTCATTTTTTGTTATCAGGTCGTTATTCAGGCTAAATGCTTTAAAAATGGCTTTATGAGCCCTAAAAACGCCCATATTTGCGTGAACATATTTTTTCTTAATTTTGTGGTAAATAATGTCATTTCAAGTGGAAAAATCTGATTTATAAAAATGTCTTTGCATTGCTAATATGAGGCATACTTGACTTTGAAAATTGGTATTTAAAATCATCATGAGTTTTGAAGGAGTTATAATTGGAAATGTTTAACTTTAGATAATTAGGTTAGATAAAATAATAAAAGAAAATACTGAAAATATAAGACAATTAACTGAAATAAAATAAAAAATTAAATACAATGCCTTTAGTAATAATAAATATGATATAATAAACTTTTCAAGAATCATAGTAAGAAAAGAGAGAGCAATAAATCTTTATCCCTGGTCATAATAAAAGAAAGTTTTAATTAGAAATACAATAAAAAACTAAATAAACAATTGATATCTGTCAAATATGCAGTACTAAAGATAACCAACATGCTTTATATTCATTTTTGTCATTAAAATAAATAAACTCCAAAAGTTGGGAGACAGGTCTGCCGGTTTCTTAAAAAAAGTAGAATGAAGCAAAAAAACTTCTTAAAACAAACAAAAACTTATGTATATTTTTAGCATCCTTATTTGAAAAAAAAACCTACTTAATTAATCATGATTATTTTTTTTTATTAAAAAATACATTTAAAAAAAGGGGGATGAAATGACCAATTTGAAATTGCCAAGGAGGACGAAATGACCAAATCAGGGACGAGTTGACTGGGGGACAAGTTGACAGTAAATCGTATCAAAACCACGGCACATAGCCTTAATAATAAGTTAATTGTTCGGCTTAATGTGATCTGCGGCTGGACATATAGCCATAGCGTTGATTACCAACTGTGATTTGACCGTTATTTCTCATAGTTGAAATTCTTTACATTTATAAATACTTACCAAATAACCTACAGCTTCCGATTTAAAAGCCTTAAATTATTCAGAATTTGCCGGTGATATTAAAAAAGACAAGGTAGCCCTCACGCCATTTTTTCAACCAACAGAAGTGGATTGAATCCGGCTTAGCAATGAAAACAACAAAATCTGCGAGGACAGGTAAAAAGAGCAAGATTTTCCGGCATGCGCAGGCCTGCGTTATAACTCCCAAGCCCGGGCATTATCACTGCTAAGCCGGGCTCAATCCACTTCTTTTGGTTGAAAAAAATGGCTTGAGAGCTACACCTTGTCCTTTTTAAAACCTACACAGTTATGGAGAATTATGTTTCTTTCTTATTGGGTAATTGCTTTCAAAGAGAATCTATTTTAGGATTTTCAGGAATTGTAGTTGACTTGTTGTGTGTATGAACAAGGCAGAATTTCCCACTTTCGTCCTTAAAAATAAGCGGCTAAAGCCTGATATAACAGTAAATGACTGACTTGGCTTTGAAGTCCTATTGGCCAATGTGACTAGCCTTGGAGTGGAATTTTTATCAAAAATGGGGAAAACATGCTTTTTGGAGAGGTGAATTGGTCTGAATATCGAGTGTTAAGTAGCCAAAAAATCTAAATGTTTTTCATATTTTTTTTTTGTGTTTACAGGACAAAGAATCTCGAAGAAACGACTGAGAAGGATGAAAAGCTGCATAAATTTTGTACATAAACACAATACTGCATAGAAGACAATTATTGGACTGTAACCATGGCAACCCCTGATATGGAAGTGATTAAGGATATACCTGGGTACAAGGTTATTCTGAAAGCAGTCCTGAAAAGCCAGATACAGCAACTGGTAATATATACATGTATATTTATATACAATATTTACTAGAATTCTTCTGAATATAGATGAGATTGAGAATAAACCAGGGTCAACTAGTTTAGTCTGTTGAAAAACTTTCAAAGTCTGTAAGAATCGTTTTTACTGTTTGTATGTGCAGGTGGGAGTATCCGGCCAAAAGGTTACTGATTAAGCTGTTATAAATGAGGCTCAGCTGAGTTACTGCAAAAACAGTTTTGGGGGGAGCCAGACATTTCCATCCCCATCTAATATATGTGTGGTAGATTCTTTTTCTTGCATACCATATTAAACAAATAATGAAGAAATGAAATGAAACAAATAACATTCTTTACAGCACTATTTTCTCTATATATAGACGCTTAGTTACATGAAGCGTGGGAAATGTGTGTTCGTAAACAGGTTAACAGAATGATGTTTCAAACATTATAAGAGTTGTGAGATGGAGTTTTCGGTTTGAGCTCATTGTTTTTGCATGTCTACAGTATATGCAGTGGATTTTTAAGCTTTCAGTAAGGGTGTAACGATATATCACAATTCACTGTATCGCGATACCTTAATCTGGCGATACGCATATCGTATCATAGACCTGTTTCACGATACAGAAACGATACAGTAAAAAATGTAAAAACATTGAATGAAAACTTTCATAAAATCAATGTTAAAGATAGTAACTAAACAAATATATCATTTATAACAGTTTCTTTAACTGTAAAACAAAAGTACTTTCTAAGTGTAGGAACTTTTTTTCTTTTTCTTTTTCATGTTGTCACATGAATGCTCTATGTGTATCGTGATATATACTGGTATGTATCGTATCGTTGCATCTGTATCACAATATGTATTGTATCGTGAGACTAGCGTATCGTTACACCCTTAGCTTTCGGGGAATGGTGTCAGGGCTTGTAAGGGGGGAAAATTGCCATAACCACTAAAATAGGGGGAAAATTGCGTCGTGATAAAAACAGTGTTTTTCATTTATATATGTTACAATATTAAAAATAGAAAATGATCAAAGTACATTTAGAAAGGGTCATGTAAAAAAATTTTTTTTTGTTTTTGAGGGGAATTTTGTTCAGAAATAGGGGAAAAAAAAACTTTTTTTGACAGGGGAATGGGGCTGAATTTCGGCCCCAAATACTGGCCTAAAAACACTGATACAGTATGCACATGTATTTGTACATGGGTAACATGTGAATACTGGCATAAAATCAAGAAACACTGTTTGAGGTTTACAGACCATCTAGAATGAAAAATGGCATTACTTGCAACAAAAAAAAAAAACAGTTTTTTTCCGATACTGTGTTAAATAATGCCATTCCATGCAACAAATGGTTCATTTATAAAAGTTTACAGTTAATTTTTACAGATGTCTTATTTGTTAGCTTGGCAGTCGAGGTTGTTCTTGACACCGGATATGGTAGTAGGAATATATAGGTTAAAAATTATTATATACCATTTTCGTCACCAGGTAGAACAGTTGGCAAGTACCACAGAGGAAGAATCTGTGATCCTAACAGCTAGTGTAGCTGATGGCACGCTGTGTCATCTAGGCTCGGACTCGGGCAAGGTGTTCTTGGAGGATCATGAGGATATCAAATCACAGTTCCTAGGCTTCTGTCTCAAAAGTAAGACTTTTTTGCATGCAGTTTCCTTGACATTTAAGCAAAACCGAATATTGCACTCTGCATACAGTATAAGATTTAATTGTTCTCACTAAGTTGCTTGCAGGGCAAGTCAGACATTGTGTTAGTTTGCTGATGCTGATTTCCACTTACTTGGAGTAGTATCATATAATTTAATTATGATTTGAAGTTCCACACAATTGATGTATATACTGTGCTTGACATCCGACACTGAAGAAATAATTATTTTACCTGTTTAAAAACAGATTTGCGCTGGTATAAGAATCAATGCTTAGAGAAATTGTAATAAACCTGAAATTTTAAATTGCCCATAAGGCAACCAATTTAGCATTTTGACTAACCCTCATAGTTTTTGACATTGATGTGTAACTGGGCATAATCTTATTTCTAACACTGATTGTGCATCTAATGGTGATGGATGGAGATGCTCACCTTACCCTTACAACCTGCCCGCTTAGCTTAATCTATGGGAGAGCACTAACCTACGGATCTTGGGGTTGTGAGTTCGATCCCCAGGCGAGACTTATGTTCTCCTTGACGATTTGATAAAAGACATTGTGTCTGAAATCATTAGTCCTTCACCTCTGATTCATGTGGGGAAGTTGGCATTTACTTTAATATGGAGAACAGGTTTGTATTGGTACAGAATCTAGGAACTTGGGTCAACTGCCAGCTGTTACATAAATGAAATACTGTTGAAAAACGGCATTAAAGCCAAAACAAACTAGCTGAGCAGATAAATACATGTATGTCAGTATTTAAGGACATTATAAAATAAGTTGAATATGAAACTGTTTAAAAGACATTGTTAGTTGTGAATAATTGTAAATATGTAAACATTTCAGGACATCATAGAAAAAAACAAGAACAAGAAAGGCGGGAGGCTCAGGAAAGAGAGGAAGCTCTGGCCCGCAGTATGCAGGCAGTCACCCCACCCAGGTACGATGGTATGGGTAACAGAATGGGTTTTATGCCTCAGCGGTCACCAAGGTATACCTCACCACGCCAGCAAGGACCTCACCCTGTGGCCATGAGTAGGGCACCATCTGGCGGCAGAATGAGGTTACCAGGTAACAGACACCAACCATATTCAATGACACGGCCAGCAAGAACTCCATTAAACTTTGATCAACAAGGACGCTCTCCTGGACAAGGGCCAGGTCCTGGTCCCTATGGGAGTACCAGTAAGAAGTAATAAAATTGATGGACAAGTTATAAAAATAGAACCTGAAGACGAAGATGATAAAACAGATCAAGGTGCAAGCGAAAATACGACTGTTCAAACACCTACTGTTCAAACTCCCACTGATTTAAGTACAAACATTTCAGAATCTAGTCAACCTTCATCGCCATCTGTCAAACCCTCCACACCCTCTCAAACACAAGGACCATCAGCGTCGGATAATGAAGATGCCAAATCAGAATCATCTGCATCCACCATTCCAAACGAAGCATCAGATCTCAAATTATCTGACAGTGCCCCAACTGGGGGTCTTAGTTTAGATTCAGACCTATCAAATATAATATCAGCATCATCTGACTCAAACATTCAGCAACCTTCAACCTCACAAGACTCAACAAGTGAACTTGGTACTACTGAAGGTTTAGATCCAAATGTTAGTGTTAAACTTGAAGCTGGTGGTGATTCAGAAATGGATTTAGAAATAACGGGTGTGGAGTTAGGTCAAAGTACTGTACAAGAGCCAATGAGCTCTCAAGAATGGATGGCAAATGTTCAAAATGTTATGCAAGGTGCTACTGGGAGTTCAGCAGATATGGCCGGTCAGCAGGGCTACAGTAAGTGTCTGTTTTCCTTTTACATTGATATTCTACCATCCTCCACTTGCTAGAGCTGATGATACAACGAGGACTATTTTTGGGTACAGATGCATACATTTTTGAATGCCATTTTTGGAAAGTAATGAGAGTGTGGGTTTTAATTGTTAGTATGAATGGAGTTACCAATCAGTTTGATTTTGGATGCCAAGGACGAAGAGAATTATTTTAAATAGAGACCTTAAGCAGCTGCAGAACTAGGCTTACATCACAGGTTTTTTTTCAGCCATTTTTAGCTCGACTATACGAAGTATAAGGAGAGCTGTCCTACTCGACCTATCTCTGTAATTACTTGATGGATTTGATTCAAACTTGAAACAGTTATTCCTCATCACAGGGATTTTTTTAGGCCGTTTTTATAGCTGTTATTCGGCTATATTCCCAATGCCAAAAAGTATGTATTTTTCCCAAAATGAGTGCAAACATTCCCAATCTACATTCTGAAAAAAATTTCATCAAAATTGCACAAACATTGACCAAATTATGGACAATTTTGTAATGGAAGTATGTTAAAAGAGGTTGTACAATGTGAAACAAGTGTATGAGAAAGTGCTTAAACACATCTTTACTATATCCTATCCATGGACTAAAATAAATATTTCCCAATTTGGAACATTTACGTGTCAAAATTCCCAATTTTGGGGGTATAGGCTATGTTCCCAAATTAGCTAGAAAAAACCCTGCATCATCACCCACATCATCTGACATAAGGGCCATAACTCTGGCACTAATATTTCATGATTTATCCCCACTTTTCACTTAGATTTTAAGGTTAAAGTTTTGATGCACTTTCACTAGATACAGTGTATCTGTGTTATTACTGAATGGATTTGATTCAATCTTAAAATAATTGTTCATCATCACCCACATCATATGACACAAGATGCATAAGTAGACACCGTCGTTTATATGACTGAAAAATTGTTGAAAAAGACGTTAAACCCGAACACACACACACACACACAACTCTGGCACAAATTTTAATGAATTATTCCCCCTTTTTACTTAGAATTTCAGGTTTAAGTTTTGATGCACTTTCACTCTATCTCTGTTATTACTGAATGGATTTGATTCAAATTGAAAATGGTTGTTCAACATCATCACCCACATCATATGACACAAGGTGCATAACTCTGGCTCCAATTTTTCTTGAATTATTCCCCCTTTTTACTTAGAATTTCAGGTTAAAGTTTTGGTGCACTTTCACTCTATCACTGTTATTACTGAATGGATTTAATTCAAACTTGAAATAGTTGTTCAACATCATCACCCGCACCATATGACACAAGGTGCATAACTCTTTCACCAATTTTTATGCCCCCAAAGGGAGGCATATTAGTTTTCAACTGTCCGTTCGTTCGTCACAACGTTAGCATGAAGCATGAAGGCACTTTACTCACAAACCACTGCACCCAGGACCTTCAGACTTCACATGCTGATAGTACTTATTATTTGAATTGAGTACACGACCCCTACTGACTTTGGGGTCACCAGGTCAAAGGTCAAGGCGCTGCCGGGGCATTTGTCATCATTAGTGACAGCTCTTGTTCATGAATTATTCCCCATTTTTACTTAGAATTTCAGGTTAAAGTTTTGGTGC
Source organism: Mercenaria mercenaria (assembly GCF_021730395.1). Classification (NCBI taxonomy): domain Eukaryota; kingdom Metazoa; phylum Mollusca; class Bivalvia; order Venerida; family Veneridae; genus Mercenaria; species Mercenaria mercenaria. The sequence continues at coordinate 18,285,752 of NC_069376.1, read as the reverse complement.
ACTTTGACTCTATCTCTGTTATTACTGAATGGTTCTGATTCAAACTTAAAATAATTGTTCAACATGACATCACCCACATCATATGACACAAGGAGCTTAAGTCTGGCACCAATGTTTCATGAATTATGCCCCTTTTAGGTTAATTTTGATGCATTTTCACTATATCTCAGTTATTATGAAATGCATTTGATTCAAACTTGGAAGACAAGTAGTTGTTCCACATCATCACCCACATCATATGACACAAGATGCATAACTCTTGCACCAATATTTAATGAATTATGCCCCCTTTTGCTTAGACTATACTTATATAGTGTTTTGATACACTTGATGTTTACCTTTCTCAGGGTTCCCGCTGTCGGTCGCCAATGGCGCCAAATGCGACAAAATGTAAATTCTGGCGCTAAAAATCTTCAATTGGCGAATTTCATTGGCGCCTACAAGATAATCGTCGATCTGATCCATCTCAATGACGCAATAACGGATTATCCGATATTTAACACTACACGAAGACAATACACAACGTGTCAATATCGATTTACACCTCGGGGCATGATTTAAAACTTCGCAGAGTCACTAGAGCATTCCTCCACGCAAGAACGATTATCAGTCAATCTGATTCGCCAAATTTAGCCCCGCCTACTTACACGAAAGCAAATGAAACGAAATATTAGCTGCGTGCTTCGTCTAATGCACCACCTTTTTTATGATGCAAAAAACGCGAGATGAATTTACAGGTTATTTTAATGACAATCCGATTCGCCGAAGAAACTGAGGCCGAGAAAATGCCGGAAATAATGACACGTCAAAGCGCGATGAAAAGATACACATATTCTCCGATCGTTAATAGATAAATTTTGCACAAGCGTTGTTAAATAAATCTACGCGTTCGTAAATTTCAGTCGCGGTCGTATAATTTCAATGGAAGAATTTTTGAGATACAAATGAACTAAAGCAGTTCTTTTGGTTCTTTTACGTGCCCAACGTAAAGCATTGGTACACGATTTTAAAAAGCTCAACCCCAAAGCTTCAAAACAAAGTGCTAATAATACCTGTAGGTGGTATTTTCGCTATACAATAGTATGTATGAAAGGAAATAGAAATTTAGTTATATATATAATGAAACTTAAGCATTTTAAAAAGCTTTTCAAAAGTTATAAAATAATATAAAACAACACTGTTTTTGATAAAAGACCTAAATAAATTTTGAAATAAAAAGTTAAAAGAATAAAGATATAAATATTCATGTTTTAAAAACATCTATTTAGTGAAAATGACCATTAAAGGGAGATAATTGAAAATAGCAAACTATATAAAGAGATAATTTTATAGATTGAGCAATTACTTTTGTTTAGAAAATGTTCTTGAAAATGGTTGAGAAGATTAAAAAACTATTTTTGATTCAATGTGATATTAGGATAAATATTCATGTTTTGAAAACATCTATTTAGTGAAAATATCCCTTAAAGGGAGATAATTAAAATGGCAAACTATATAAAGGGTAATTTTATAGATTGAGCAATTACTTTTGTTTAGAAAATGTTCTTGAAAATGGTTGAGAAGATTAAAAACTATTTTTGATTCAATGTGATATTAGGATAGACTGGGTCAAGAGCAAATTGCATGGTTACTGTAAAGAATCAAATGAAAAAGAGATTGAAAAAGAAAATGGTATGTCGGCCATGACAGACTATTGGCTCCAACTTGAGAGCCACTGGCGCAAACTTTTCCTGATTGGCGAATTTGTTGGCGCAAAGTGAAATTGACCCAGAGGAAACCCTGCTTTCTTATTACTTAATATTTTTGACACATAATCAGGCTATTGTGCAGTATCTTCATCCACCATTGGAGTTAATAAACACTCCAGTTTCCTCAGATGTGCCCAGTTTCACTATCCTGCATCGAAATAGTCGAGTGCGCTGTCTCCTGTGACAGCTCTTGTTATAGCCGTTATTTGGCTACATTCCCATTTCCAAAAAGTAACCATGTATTTTTCCCAAAATGAGTGCAAAAATTCCCAATCTACCTTCTGAAAAAATTTCATCAAACTTGCTCAAACATTGACCAAGCCTCACAGACAATTTTGTAATGGCAGTATTTTAAAGAGGTTGTACAATGTGGAACAAGTGTTTGAGAAAGTGCTTAAACACATCCTTACAGTACTATATCCTATGGGACTAAATATTTCCCAATTTGGAACATTTACGCATCAAAATTCCCAATTTTTGGGGAATAGGCTATGTTCCCAAAACATTAAGAAAAAACCCTGCATCATATGCTGAGCTTGGCGTTACCTACTTAAATAGAATTGTGCAGAATTTGTGCTCTGCTTTACTGCATTAACTTGGTAGCCCTTTGGGATCCTGGGAAAAAAGTTTAATAGTTTGAACCTTGTTCAAGCCTGAAATTTGACTTATTTTCAAACACAGTTTTATAACATTGAACAGCTGAAGCTAGAAATTTGTCTTATCTTCAAGCACAGTTTTACAACCATCTAGCATGAAATTTGATTAATTTTTATACACAATATTACATGAAATTGATGAATAACTTTGAACATATTGGAGCCAGAAATTTGACAAATCTCCAGACCCAGAAATTTGACTATTACATCTCCAGAGCCAGAAATTTGACTGATTTGACTGATTATATTAAACCTTGAAAGGTAAAATTTGATTGATCTCCAGTTTTATAACCTTGAAGCCAAAAGTTTGACTGGTCTTCAAGGTTTATAACCTCGAAACCAGAAATTTGATTGGTCTCCAGTTTTATAACCTTAAGCCAGAAATCAGACTGGTCTCTAGTCTTATATTAAACCTTGAAAGGTAAAATTTGATTGATCTCCAGTTTTATAATCTTGTAGCCAAAAATTTGACTGATGAATCTCAAAACAAAATTATAATTTAACAGTGAAGCAAGAAATTGGAGGATGGTAATGCTGTACACAACACACTTCTTTATGACTTGACAGTTTCTTTCCATTTTGATACCAAGTTTGTCATTTCTTTTATGTTATAAAACTGGGTCTCTCATGAGTGTTCAGTAGAACTTGGTAAACCTCTGACATTGGTGCTTCCTATATAACAGTAGCTTGCATTTTCTTGCTTACAATTTACCTAGCAGCGTAACTTCAAGACATCCCAGTATTAGAATGTCTTTTTTCCCCCCCCCAAGGGAAAAGACAAGCTACATGCGTGCATTGTGACGTCATAATCATGATGTTATAAACTTACATGCAAGATTTTATAATATACAATTATGTCTAATGGAAATGATCTTACTAGTCTGCCTTTATCAGACAGGTGTCTTCCAAACACTTTGCACAGTGCTGATAAGAAAAATTAAAAGGGTAAAGAAGCACAGCAAACAGCTGGCTCCAGAACCATACATCACAAAGTAGGTGTGCCACAAATAGAAACTTTCGTGGAAAGCACGCTGTTTCACAATATGCAGTTTGGTTGGGAAAACCCTGTCCTACACAGGGAGATCCTTATAGTCCTCCAGATTGACTTTTCTTTTGCGCATATATAGCTTAGCAGAAAAAACTTTTAGAACGTAAGATATTTCGTTTGCTAAAAGGATATAAGAATACAACATGAATGCTAACCATAAGGAACAAATTACTGTCAAATCATTAATATTCGTGGGGGACTAATTTTCGTGGATTTCGTGGTTGAGTCAATCCACGAAATTTAATCCCAACGAACAAGTAAATTTCCCATTCATTTTATGTTCAAAAGTTGAAATCCACGAATTCATATCCCCATGAAATTGCCGTTTTGACCAAAACCATGAAATTTCATGCCCACGAAATTAAATGATTTCACAGTAGTTCCGATGGTCTCGAGGTCAAATAGAAGTCGAATGAAGATGACAGTTGACTGACTAGAAGGCCTGTTCCGATGTCAGATAGACAAGGAATTGTGGGAAGATTTTAGAAGATGTGGAGCCATGTAAAGGAGATGGAGTATAACAATTAACATCTAACAACTGTAAGGTAACCTTGATCTTAAAAAAATTATATGTTATATATGATATGGTAGTTGGTTCAAATATCTAGGTATGATGAAGTGTTTGTTTTGACCATAAGAAAATCTGTTAAGTGGGCAAATGTTCTGTTTGTGTAATTTGTTACCTCACTTCAAAAAGAGGAAAACTCCTTAACTGCTTCTATATATCATATAATTATATGTGGCAAACTTTGCAGGATAATTATGTTTAAATACATTGGTCAGTTTAGATGGTGTTCCATCTGACACAACCCTGGTGTTTGGGGGATCCCTAGACTATAAATGTTTGAAGAGTTACGCCTTTCAAGGTATTGGACCTGTAATAACACTCCGCAGTCTCCGTGCAAACAAGTATTCTCAGGCAATTTGACATTTCTTTGGATGTAAATATAGGTCAATGTTCGCATGGCTTCATGAAGAAACCAAGAAAAGGATGAAATGGCATACGGGGAATAAATAATTTTGCAGATTGTCGTTTTAAGGGCCTAAAACCTTAAGGAAAACTGCAAAAAGTAAAACTGTAAAACCTGCGTACTAGTGGTTTAAACCATCTTCAGATATCAGAAAGTTAGCCTGATTTTATACCTCTTTTTAAGTAGGTTAACATGGAATTTTACTACAATGTTAATGTGTTCAAGGTATTTTTAATCTTTGAAGTACCATATCTAAAATGGGAAGAAACTGTCTTACTCTCTTACAAAAAAAGGAATACCATTGTCCAAATATCTGATAAAGTAATTGATAATTTTATGCATAAAAAATTTGAATATGTATCTATTAACTATGTCTTCGACAGAATGTGTTGTGTACAGTTGACAGTTTTTTTTAATTTGTGTATAAATACTGTATTTATTCTAATAAATAGCCAATTAAAATTGATCAAACATTTGTAGGTACTATATTTTGAACACACATAATTATTTTTTGGAAGCTGGTCAAGATTTTTTTATGTATGTCATTTCAGAGCAGATTATTTTTTGTTTGTTAAAGAAAAATAAAATTCTAGCTTATCAGTTGTTATTTCAAATCCACAAAATAGCCATTTTGGTCGAAACTACCAAATTTTATGCTGGTGAAAGTTCACAGTCTTTGGTCAGCAGTGAATATACCAAAAGAAAGGTTTAGGTGTAAGAGGCCAGTTATAAGAATAAATACAGAGAACTGTCTCCTTGGAGGCAAACTATGCTGTTTTGTTATTTTATGGCCTAAAAAAAGAGTGTTTTGTTCCGGATAACCTGACTGGCATTGTCACCTGAATTTGGACGTTTTCTCTGTGTGTATGGTACCCAAAAGTCAAGTGGTTATGCCACCCTGAGATATATTATCCTGTACAAAACATCTGTGTTTTAGGCCTAGTTCTGATTAATATTTGATTGCCAAGGTTTTATTTTTCTCAAGTTCTTGGTTTTGGGTATGTTGATGAACTGATTAGCTATGGCTTAAGATTTATATATTACTAAATGTACTAGGCTTGTAACATTTTTTGAAGTGTGACTCCCATTGAAATTTCATTAGTTACAGAAATAATTGCTAGTTATTCAAGCTGGAAATTATACAGATTTGTTCTATAATTTGTATTAGTTTTATACATATTTCTTGATTTTTAAGTTCTGACTAAATATAAATTTGGTGATTTGTCACCTTGGACATATTCGTTTGACTGATCAGAAGATTCTGCACCTACTCACTGGAGTGAAAAAAAGTAGTGTTCTGGAATGTTTAGAACCTGTGTGGACTGTTCTGCATGAACTTTGTTGCAGATAGAGCAGTCATGTGATAAATATTTATGACTATGGAAAGCACATATTGGTTCCTGTCTTATACGAAATGCATGTGTAATCTCCTAGGGGCTGGGTACCAGGACAGTGTAAAGTTTGTTCCTTTGACAAGAGTTAGAAGACAACCTACTCCATAACTTTCAGAACACTGTTCCAAATAGTGAAAGGAATTTAGCCCTTGTCAAAAATTAAAGGCTGCCTACTTGTACCTCCTCTGATCTTAAACAGTGAGTGATTTTATTACAAAATTTAGTTTTTAAGAGACATGTAAGGTGATAAAATATTGAAGGATATAGCAATTTTTTTCCTTGTAATTTTTGTAATTCTTAAAAACAGTATTTTCTCAGACAAATAAAACTAAGGGAACTCATTCAGAGATACATTTCCACTCTGACCTGAAAGTGAAAGATTTTCTTTTAACTCTGTTTCCCATGTTTTTTTATGCCCCCCAAGGGAGGCATATTAATTTTCAACTGTTCGTCCGTTCGTTAGTTTGTTCGTCACAACGTTAACTTTTTGCATGAAGGCACTTTACTCGCCGGTCACTTTACTGCACCCAGGACCTTCAAACTTCACATGCGCATAGTACTTATTAGGTACACAACCACTATTGACTTTGGGATCACCAGGTCAAAGGTCAAGGTCACCAGGTCAAAGGTCAAGGGACTGCGGGGGCATTTGTCACCAATAGTGACAGCTCTTGTTTTAGCTAACCTGAACCAAGAGTTCAAGATGAGCTTAATGGTTATGTAAGTGAATCATTTGGCGTCTATTGTCTGTTTTCCACAATTCAATTTAATATATTACAAGTTCATATGAACTACTTGGTGTATCCTCACCAGATGTGGACTATAGCTAAGTCATGAATATGATTTTCAGCGGATTTGCTAGTAGCGGCAGTTCTGGTTGTCCCAGGAGTCATTTCTGTAAAAATTTTAAATCTGGGACAGAACTTTTGGAAGTGAGGAGGCTCTTGAGAAAAAAATTGGTACTGCAGATTGGATTTGGATCTGATACATACACTTCACATAATTATAGAAGTTTATATACGTCTTTTTTCATTGGTTGAATGTCGTTACTAGACCAATCAGATGGATTGTTTAATCAATGCAGATTTCTTCCCCTTAGCCCAAATATATCTAAGACCAACAACCTGTACATTTCGGATTTACCTGTAGAATTTGCTCAAGACACGTTACACAGTATTTAGCATTTTATTTTGCCTTTTTTGGAAAAACTGAAGTAGTCTGTTATGGCGCATGTGTCTGTCCATCTGTGTTTCAATCCTGTTGTTTATGTCACCATTCGAAGAAGGAGGGGTATATCGTTTTTGCAGATGTCGGTCGGTAGGTAGGTTTGTATGTAGACCAATCCATGATAACTGAAGAATGCTTGGGCCTAGGATCATGAAAGTTGATAGGTCTTAACCAGCAGTGACCCCTATTGATTTTGAGGTCAGTAGGTTAAAGGTCAAGGTCACAGTGACCCGGAACAGTTGAATGGTTTCCGGATGATAACTCAAGAATGCTTGGGCCTAGGATCATGAAAGTTAAAATAGAGGTTGGTCATGGCCAGTAGATGACCCCTATTGATTTTAAGGTCAGTAGGTCAAAGGTCAAGGTCACAAAGACCCAGAACAGTTAAACGGTTTCTGGATGATAACTCAAGAATGCTTGGGCCTAGGATCATGAAAATTAATAGGGAGGTTGATCATAAAAAGTGAATGAACCATATTGATTTTGAGATCAATAGGTCAAGGGTCAAGGTCACAGTGACTCAGAACAGTTAAGCTGTTTCTTGACAATAACTTGAGAACGTGTGGTCCTAAAATCATGAAATTTAATAGGGAGGTTGTTCATGATCAGCAAATGATCCCTATTGATTTTGAGGTCAGTAGGTCAAAGGTCAAGGTCACAGTGACAGTTAAACGGTTTCTGAATGATGACTCGAGAACTCTTTGGACTAGGATGATGAAAGTTGATAGGGAGGTTGGTCGTAGATGACCCCTATAGATATTGAGGTTAGTAAGCCAAAGATCAAGGTCACATTGACCCGGAACAGTTAAACCATTTCCTGCTGATAACTTGAGAATGTTGGGCCTAGGATCATGCCACACAAAGCCTCCCAGCCCATGCCCAAAATTTATTCTTTATATTTCTGTCTCCCACCACAAAGTGGTATGGGAAACATATTGATTTACTCCTGTCTGTGTGTCTGTCAGAAAGTTTGTCCGCACTCTAAGTCGAACATTTCTCATCCGATCTTCCCCAAACTTGAACAAAATGTGTTTGCCAATAAGTGCTCGGCCAGATTTGATAACTAGCTGAATCGGCCCATGCACTTCGGAATTATGGCCCTTGAATTACCAAAAAAATCTCAGATTTTTTGTGCATTTTTTACACCAAATGGACCCCTAAAATGCACATGCGCTCTAGTAGTATAGGAGTCCTTTTGAGTTCCTTTTATTGCATGACTAAGTATATAAAGACTGACTTACTATTTGTTTGTTTATTTTGGGTTTTACGCCGTTTTTCAACAGTATTTCAGTCATGTAAATGCGGGCAGTTAACCTAACTAGTGTTCCTGGATTCTGTACCAGTACAAACCTGTTCTCCGCAAGTAACTGCCAACTTACCCACATGAGTTATCAGAGGTGGAAGACGAATGATTTCAGACACAATGTCTTTTATTAAATCATCACGGAGAACATGCACCCTGCCCGAGGATCAAACTCGTGACCCCGCGATCCGTAGACCAATGCTCTTCCTACTGAGCTAAACGGGCGGGCTGCCTTACTATTTAGATGATTAGGCAGTTGTGGGAGACATGCACTTTTCTCAAAAGCAGCTCTAGTTTACATTCATCTCCACTAATCTAGAACTCTTTGGGCATATATTGCCCTGCTTTGCATAGCAGTTGTTCATAAATATTTTGCTTCGGACAGAGGCTGTTACCAGTTGATGCACAGAAGATTGCCGATCCTTGACATTATTGATAAGCTATATTTGCTGATACCTGCAGTAACTGAAATAGATTCTCGTGTGGGAACTTGTTGCCTTAATGTTACATAAGTTAATGTTTATTAGCATTTCTATGGGAGTTTGCAATTTGATATACATGTAAGTGTAAATGGATTTGTAGTAAATTCATATACATGTATATATATATATATATATATATATATATATATATATATATACAACAGTAAACATCTAAGTGTCAAAAATCATAACATTGCAAACTTAGAATAAAAGGTGGCCTTACACGTTCAACTGTACCTGTAGAAGCACACTTGAGCCATGCCATGAGAAAATCAACATAGTGGCTTTGCGACCAGCATGGATCCAATAGGCTTTAAAAGCGAACAGCATGGATCCTGACCAGACTGCGTGGATTTGCAGGCTGGTCTGGATCCATGCTGGTCGCAAAGCCACTATGTTGATTTTCTCATGGCATGGCTCACTTATATGTTTTGAACATGTAGATGTGTCTGTAGCAGATTCCATTAAAGTTTTCGGACAATTTTAACAGTCACTACAACATGTACTGATATATGTAAAGAAGTTGCTTCTATATAATCATACATACTGGAGTAGTTTTATGTTGCAAAGTTGTGCAATAAAATACAGTCTTTTTATGTTATATTTTGTTAATCACTTTGGGCCTGTTAACCCAAAAAAAGCTTTTTGGGGTTGGTTACCTGAAAAGCCAAAATTGCCTTTTCAGCAGAGTTAACATACAAAACATTTAAAGGCTTTTATTGAAAAAAAAAACGGTAAGTAAATTTTTCAATAAATTTGATTTGCTTTGAAAAATCAATGCTGAGTTTGATTGGTACTTGAACAAATTTGATTTGCTTGGAAAAATCAAGACTGAGTTTTGAACAAATTTGATTTGCTTGGAAAAATCTAGACTGAGTTTGATTGGTACTTGAACAAATTTGATTTGCTTGAAAAAATCAACTGATTTTAAACAAATTTGATATCCTAAAAAAATAAGATGAGTTTTGTTTGGTACTGAAGAAATTTGATTTGTTTGGAAAAAACAAGACTGAGTTTGAAAAATTTGATTTGTTTGGGAAAAAAATCAAGACGGGTTTGTTTGGACTTGAAAAATTGATTTGCTTGAAAAACCCAAGCTTTTTTTAAACAAATTTGATTTGTTGGGGAAAAATCAAGACTGGTTTTTTTGGTATTGAAAAAATTTGATTTCTTGGAAAAAATCAAGACGATTTTTGAAAAAATTTTTGATTTTTTGGGAAAAAATAAAGGCTTTTTTGATTGGTACCTAAAAATTTTGATTTGCTTGGAAAAATCAAGGCTAATTTGAGGGTACTTAACAAATTTGATTTGCTTGGAAAAAAAGGGCTGATTTTGATTGGTATTTAAACAGTTTTTGATTGTTTGGGAAAAAATCAAGGCTAAATTTGTTTGGGTACTTGAACAAATTTGTTTTGCAGGAATAAGTTTGTGGTAACAAGTTCCCTTGGCATTTTTTTTCCTTCTATAATAGTGGACATTAACAGGCCCCTTCCCCTCAGAAAATTTCTTTTAAATCATGCAGTTTCGCCAAAAATTGACTTTACATCAGGTGTTTTTATTCACCCTTTGCCGAAATACTGAGCAATTTTTTCCCCAAAAATCACAGGCCTGGGACCCTTCTGCTCTGGAAAAAAAAACCCGTTGTTTGGGTAAAAAGCAGTCCATGGAGTTGAAGGGGTTTGATTTGTTGGAACTCAGAGTTTTTACTTATTTTTTAAAGGAGAAAGGGGGGGGAAGTTGTAGAGAAGAGAGGATCGTGTATCAAAATTTTTAAATTTTGGGGACTTCCCTTTGCCAGGGCTTCGCTACGCAGAGGGAAATCCCCCCTCCCGGGCCCCTTATGAAACCAAAGGGAAATTGAATTTTTTTTGGGGGTTTTTTTCTTGTTGATATTAAAATTGCGGTTTTTTCGTGAAATTACAATACAGTTTCAAAATTAAAACCCTGTTCGTCATTTTGGGGATGCTGGTGTGAAAGTATATGTGGTGGGACTTTTGTTTTTCTTTTTCAAAAAAAATTTTAGTACAAACGAAAATTTTTGATTGGATGCTCCATCAGGGGTGTTCATTTGGGAACAAGGGGATTTGCTCCAAAAGCATGCGACTGCCCGTAAGGCTAGTTATTAAAATTTGGTTTGCCCTCAAATACTTTAATATTCTAAATACTAATTTTTTATTTCAAAAGTAAAGCAGTGGGCTTTTTTTTGGGGGATCCAATTGCAAGCAGAATATTCAAAATATTTTTTTTTTTCTTACAGTTTCCCAATATTCTTGCGGGAAACCAACCAAAACCAATTTTTATGGGCCCCAAAACCACATCAACATGATTCCACAGGGGTTGTTGGGAAAAGGGGAAATTTATTGATAAACCAAAGAACAAGCCCTGCCAGGGCTTCTGGATCATAAACATTTCAGATTATAAAAAACAAATGTGTTTTGGGGCAAATTTTCTGTGTCATGCACATTATTATAATTATGTGTTCACACGGGCAAAAACCATATTTGTGCATTTTGCAAAAAGGGTTTTGCTCAAAAAAACATCAAAAACACATATGGTACCCATGCTTTTTACAGTAGTTTTGAATTGATTGAAAGCTTGTGTTCATAATTTAAATACAAGTGGTGTCATATGTGCGGGCATGAGAAATTTCCTTCTTTTAAATTTGTGGGACAGAAATTTTTTGAATTCTGTGTTGTGTCAATAAACAAATCAAAAATCGAAAAGAAAGTAGTTTCTTTAAATGTACCCTAAATTTTTGAAATCCAAAAATTTGACCCTTGGGTAGTTGTTGGTTCAGCAGAAATCAAGGATTTTCATGCCCACAGAACTCTGTGATTTTACAGTTTTTGTTTGTTGTAACAATCTGTTGTAACAATTAAAGGCTTGTGCTCGGAAAGAAAAAACAGGCTCAAAACGCATGATAACAGACACTATAATCCAGGGAGTAGTTCATGCTTACTTGTTGACATTGCTGTTATTTGGATTTAAAGCGGTCACATTTGGGCTCAAAATTTATTTTTGACCATAGCATTTTTTAAATATTTTTTATGCATCTTTTAAAAGAGCCATTGAAAAAATTTTTGAGCCACTTTCGAAATTTTTAGCAACTGGCTCAAGTGGCAAAGTTAGAGAGGTTAATCATTGGTTGCTCTTGTCATTACATTTATAATAATCACCCAAGTAGTTCATAATGATCTGAGGGAATGAACAAATTGTTTTAACTGTATCTGACAGTAACTGTAGATGTTAAAGTATGAATGAAATATGAATGACTTCGGGGTGTTTTGTAACTTAGGGAAGCTTGTAACATACTGACATTCTTTGTAGTAATTTCAGTTCCACTTGGTGTCAAGTTTTTTTATCCAATTGCGACCCCCTTTTAATCAGGGGTGAAACCATCATTCTGTTAGTTGCACTGGGAAATTTAATTTTAGTTTTTACACTGAATAAAAATTTTTTAACATGTCAAAAAATTGTTTTAGTTCTGAATTGTATCTCATTTCATAAAAGTATCGCTTTGTGTTTTTAAAAATTTATGTAACAGTTTTGCATAAATACAGAAACCTAAAGATTGTTTTTTTAGAAAAGTCTGAAGTCGTTGACTGTACTTTTGGGTCGGGACATCTGTTAAACAAAGAAATTTTAAGAAAAGAGAGTATCCAGTCTGGAAAAATTTCAGTTTAGTATGAATAGAGAATTTTACAATGTGGCCAATGAAGGGGAATTCCCTGGATTTGCAGATAATATGAAGTAGAGGAAATTAAAGTTAACAGTGTTGTTAATCAGGATATACTGAAGTAAAGGAATAATTTTAAAGACATATGCAATTTACGGGTAACTAGGGAATCAGAAAACCCCACAAAATACTGAGGAAAAGAAAATATAAAACAAGAAATTTAATTACATTACCTGTTTTTTATTAGAACCTAATGCATACAGATTTAAAATTGTAAATACTGAAATAAATTGAGTATACACATGTATAATTGACATTGTAAATACTGAAATAAATGGAGTATGCACATGTAAATACTGATGTAAATATAGTATACACATGAATTATTGATCCTGTAAATACTGAAGTACTGAAGTAAATGGGAGTATACACAATGTCATGAATAATTGACATTGTAAATACTGATGTAAATGGAGTATACACATGAATTATTGATCCTGTAAATACTGAAGTACTGAAGAAATGGGGTATACACAATTCATAATAATTCATTGAAAAACGATGTAATGGATATCACATAATGATGATCCGAAATCGAAGTATGAATAAATGGGAGTTACCATTATGAATAATTGACATTGAAAATTTGATTAAAATGGAGTACTGAAACATAAATTATTGATCCTGAAATGCTGAAGTACTGCTAAATGGGAGTATCACTGTCAGAATAATTGACTTTGTAAATACTGATGAATGGGTTACACATGAATTTTGACCCTGAAATGCGAAGTATGACATAATTGGAATACCCAATGTCTGAAAAATTGCGTTGAAAATATGATGTAATGTAGTATACACACGTTATTACCCTTAAAACTAAAGTACTGACAAAAAGTGGAGTATACCAAGCCCAAAATAATTGACATTGTAAATACTGATGTAAATGGAGTATACACATGAATTATTGATCCTGTAAATACTGAAGTACTGACATAAATGGGAGTATACACAATGTCTGAATAATTGACTTTGTAAATACTGAGTAAATGGAGTTACACATGTTTTATTGAGAGCTTCACTCGGGGGCGTTGTTCTTCAGGGGGAAGCCATCCAGGGGTTTACGGAAGGTCGGGGGGTTCTACCCAGGTGCCCGCCGGGAGAAAAAGTACGAGGGCACCGGGTTTTTCCTCCACCATTAAAGATTGAAAGTCGCCAATGACCATCAGTTCGGGTGATCTAAACCAAAAAAAAAAAAAAAAAAAAAAAAACCAAAAAAAAGAATTTTGATCATTAAATACTGAAGAAAATGGAGTATACCAATGTATAAATATTTGACTTGAAATACTGGTGTAAAGGGAGTAACACAAAAAAAAAAAAAAAAAGTTTTTTTTGATCAGTAAAACTGAAGTAAAGGGGGAGTTACAAAATTCATAAATAATTGACATTGAAAATAGGGTGTAAATGGAGTTACACTAAATTTTATTGATCCTTAAATACTGAGTCATGAATAATTGCATTGTAAATACGACTTGTAAATGGGTAATTGAAAAAAGGGAGTATGCAAATGAATAACTAATGTGACTTAAGGTGCAAAGTTGTTTTTTAATTTAAATCTGGAGAAAAGTATAAATTTGTTTGTTTTTTGTATAAACCCACAAAATATTAAATCCAGTTGAGTATAAGAATGAAATAGCAAAACAATTAAAGTGGTGAGAAATTGTTATTTCCAAAATTATGGACTGTAATTTCAAGTGTGTAAACACAATAATGAAAAATGTCATAAAACTTAATACTTAAAACTTTTAAGTGGGGCAAGCATAAGTTTCTTGAAGTACCGATGTACATTGGGGGGGGAACAAATGGCCAAGGAACCCTTGCCTCATATGGGACTCACAGGGGGGAACCCCCATTATGGGGATGTAAAACGTTTCCCAAAAACAAAGGGAAAAACCAAAGACATGAAGATTTTTTCATGGAACTGTAAATTACTTTTTTGATCAAAATACTTCGGACAATTTATAGCCATTTGAAAAAAGTGTGTTCAAAGATTTGAAAAAAAATATACATAAAGTTATGGGTTTTGTACAAGAAAATGTTAAAACTGTATTAAGTGGCACTAGTTTATTTGAACTAGATGTGTGAAGATTTTGCAAAGTGATTCTGAATAAAGAAGTATTGTAGCTTAGATGTTTGAAGGGTGTGCAGTTTAGACGAGACTAATGGTCCTGAATATTAGATGGCTAAAGGATTTTATGATTTTAATGCCCCCAAAAAAAATTGTTCTGTAACAGTGAATCTTTTAGATTGACAGTTAAAGAAGTGGTTCTGTATACATTGATACAACAAAGACAATGCAGAATAATACATGTGAAGATTGTGCCACAGGGAAAATGTAATGACTGCTAACTGAGCTTTGAAAATCTTCTGACGTGGCCTAAATGATAACCCCGTAACTAAATGACTGGTGAATTTTGTGCAATTTAAAGTGCAAAAAAAGGTGTACATAATAAATAAGTACGCAATAAAGACACATGTAAAGTGCAGCGAAAAAATGACGAGATTTGGCAAATCGGGGCACAGAATTTAGTGGGTACGAAAGCTAAGATAATTATGTGTGGATTATGCAAAGTAATGGAACTGAATACTGTAACAAGAAGTACCAGTGTTGTTGAAAAAAATCCCAAAAGGAACAAAACAAAATCAGGCTTGTTCAAGGGTTTTAAAATCTGAAATGGTACAAACTTTTTTTTCAATTTAAAATGGGAAGGTGAAAAGAGTTAAGAAATACCAATTTTCCCAAAATTTACAAAAAAAAAAATATTCAAGAAATTGTTTTGGGAAAACCTGATTTAAGGGGTAAAGTTTTTAAATTTTAAAATATCATGGTTTTTGCACCCCATCTTGTAAATCTTTCGGTTGCTAGGGCAGTCAGAATGGAAATCTTTGACGTCTTGTTCTTTCAAAAAACCACTGGCCAAATTTCAAAATATTTCTAATAAAAAATAACCAGGTGACATTTTGGCTTCTTTCCCCAATCCATTCATAAAACGATTTTACATTTTTATCTTAGATTGGTTTAAAAATTAAAAAAGAAAAAAGTTTTTCCTCATTTATTTTTTTACCAATAAAGAAAAGGCCCATACATTTTGTCTTGGGGGTGGTTTTTTCCTTTTTGGGAAATCTTTACTAAAATGTTCACACCCTATACTTTATACATTCATTTCTGTCATTTTAAACCTTTTTGTTATGCTTAAATATGTTATACAATAAAGAAAATATAGAGGAAAGCATGAAAGAGGGGTGAAAAAAAAAGGGGTTCCCGCAAGTTTTCACAAACGGGGAAAGATATTTGACCTCTCTTAAAAAAAATTTGCTTTTTATTTCAACCCCTTTTTTTGTTTAACCAAATTTTACACTTTTTGTAGTTCCAATCATGAAAAACTATTCATTCTTTACAGGGAATCCCATTGTTTTTCCCTGCTGTAAACAATTCTCGGAATCTTGAAATTAAACATATTATACATCTTTTTTCGGTAACAGCTAGTTTCTGGCACAAAAGGGCAAGTTCACTAATCGAAAGTTATGGGGAAAACCTCCAGAGATGCCTAATATTTTGTAAATGTGCGGGAAATTTGAACTTCGAAAGCAAAAGTTAAAATTTATATGCGAAAACTACTGGCGGGAGCCCCTACAGGTGTAAATTTTTGTAAAAAAAACCATTTGTCTTAAAAAGCAGTCTTATTTACATATTCGGCCTTTCCCAAAACCCAAAAGTTACCCTGAAATAAGAGTTTGACTTCCGAAGTCGGCCCGTTTTATTGCTGAAAAATTTTTGAAAAGACGTTAAACCCAAACCACCACAAACTCAAAATGGGAACTTTGTGAGAGTCATTCGATTTTAACTATCTTCCCTGTTTGAAATTTTTACAGTCCAAATTTACGTTTGTGAAAAACCCGCCTTTTCTTAAATGTTTCAACAGTCTTGATCTAAAATTCTCCATAAAAACCCTGGAACAAATGGTTTAAATTGTACTTCAGTAGCCTAGCATATTCTTTTGTTTCCCAAATATAGTATTTGTTTTTCCTTTTGATAATATTAGACATTTCAAAAATCTAAACAAAAAGGCAGTTTTAAAACTGCATGTTGGTTTGGAGTTCATTTATTTTTAATCTATTTTTGATGGGCAACCAAGCAAAAGGGAGTTAATAATAATTTTTCAAACTTGCTTTTCTAATAAAGTTGGCTATTAAATTATTTTATAAAATTTGAAACTTGTGCAAATTTTTTTGAAAAAATTTAAATTAGTACACTCGTAAACATGTAAATAAGTTGCATATAAAAATTTGTTCTATGCTTAAGAAACAACCTGGCTGGGCAACCAAAAATTTTAAAAATTTTCCCCCGGGAAGTCTAACGTGGAATAAACATGGGTTGAGCATTAAAAGTTTGATTGTAATCAAATTGAACACTTTGATAAAAAGTTTGGGTATTTTTTTTTATCTGCATTTGAAATTTTGTACATGATTTTTAAATCCCTTTTACGTTTTCTGCAGGAAGAAATTGAAAGAATTCGTTTTTTTTGAATGAGTAAAGTTAAAGGGATGTTTTTTTTGAAAACGCTAGTAGGGGGTTTTTGGCGACAGAGAGAGATTTTACAATTCTTTTCAGTATTTTCAAATTTTCAAAATAACACAGCCCTTTTTGCTGTAAAGTATTTTTTCTTGGTTGAATTTTTGTGTGGGAATATTAATAGCATTTTTATTTTAGTATTAAAAAGTTCTCATTCATTTTTTTTGATTTTAAAAACTTAAAAAGGATCTCATTTTGTTAAAAGGGGAAATTCCCTTAAAAGTTTTTGGAGTTTTGGAGCAAAATTTAACCCCCCCTTATCGTTCCTTTTAAAAATTTAAAATTTACGATATTCTTCATTTTATTTAATAGAACGCAGAAGGAAATTTTCCAAAAAATTTACAGAAAAATCTGTCTGGTGATAAATTTTCGCTTTTTTGACAACGCCTGCCTGTAGGGAAAGATTCCTTGGGTGCCGTCCAGTTGTTCGCCTGACGGGAAGGGGTTCTGATTTTAAAAAAAAAAAATTTTTGTATTTATTAAAGAAGACAAATTCAAATTGAAAGGAAATATATTGTAAATATAAGAAAAATCATTTTCAAAATGGATGACAGAATAATTATGTTTGGCAAATTAACCTTTAATTTGTTGCACAATTCATGGATTTTTGGTTCATATTCTTTTTTTTTCCCCATGATTTCCAAAAAATAATAAAAAAAAATTTGAATGTGCCCTTGGAAGGACGTTTACTGTTAATTTTGCTCTCAGCCAATGTCATCTTTTTTCCCATTCACGGCAAAATTTAAAAACCCCCTTTGGGTTAAACCTCATAAATCTTTCTTTACCCCAAACTCTCGCCTAACTTTATTAGGGATTAGTTTGTTGCAGGGGGAAGGTGCCAGCCCAAAACCCGGGGGTGAGTACATGGTTTCCAAAGGACATAAAATTTGGACAAATACTTCCCCCCGTTGGGCCAACATTAAGGAATTACTGGACTTGTCACCCCCAGTGCCCCGTGAAATTTTGACTGGGGGGGGTATCTTTTTTTTAAATGTTGTTGGCGATTTCCCGTCTGGGGCGCCTTTCAAGTGGAATTGCTTGGGGCCACGCTACAAAAATCCGTGATTAATAATGAAAAATTTTGAAAAACCACTAAACCAAACACACAAACCCACGGAAAGGGTTTTGCCACGCAATACTGTAGTTAAGGACCCTGAAAAAAGCCATTTTTGGGTCATTTTACTTTATTGAAAGTTGAACGCATGGTTTTAGTTATATGTCTTAAAACAGTATTACGAAAAAAACCCAATTTTCCCTCCCCTAGATTTTAGAAAAAATTTCTAGAATCTTACTGAAAATCTAGCAATAGTTTGATAGTGATGTATTAGTTGCAAAACATAAAATCTATTTTAAATTATATTTATGTTTCAGTAACCACGGTTACAGATGTAAAAGTTAAGAAAGAGATAAAAACTGAACCATAGGCGAAGATTGAAAAATCTAGAGACACTAAAGCTAAACCGGAGTGGAGACGGTCTTACTTTTAAAGAGCAAAGTTACTGCAAAACCAAAACTAAAAAATTAAATAGGAAGAAAAAGTAAAAAGTTAAGAAAAGAAATTTAAAAAAAGATTTAAAGGGGAAAGGGAAAAATTGGAATTTGTTTTAAAAGAAGGAGGTGAAGAGGAAAAACACAAAACAATTTTCAAAAAATTTGTCATGGGGGGTAAACTGATAGATGGGAGACTGGATTGAAATCCATGTCGAGCTTTTGGGAAATTTTTAAAGTACTTTGGACCAATGCCCAAAAAAAATTCAACTTTAAAAATGATTCTTGCTCATAAAAGGTCCACAGGGGGAATATTTACAGTTGTGACTTGGAGAAAAACCCTTTCCCATAATAAGTCAAACCCTTTGGGACGACACAGAAAAAATTTCACAAAAAATTTATCTTTTTAAATTTTTACTTTGACAGATGTGGAAAATGTTTCAAAAGTAAAAGCTATTTAATGTACATCAAAAGACATCTCTAACGGGGGGGGAACAAATCTTACCACGCCCTAAATGCAACTCTATTACTTTACAGGACTTTTTTGTATAGACTTTTCCCCAAAAAACTACATAATATCGGTTTGGGTTGTAGTAAATTGTTTTAAAGTTTATATTAATTTAAATTTTCCCTTAAAGGGGATTGTTTTGCAAAAGTTTAATCATCCAGGAAATTAAATATGCAAATGCATGTTTTCATTTCGTTTTTCGCTAAGTCTAACATTACCTGAGGCGCAGCACTGAGGTAAATATTTTGGGCAAATTGACTTGGTAAAATTTGTTATGGGGCATAAATTTGGATGGTGTTAAATAAAAAGTCATGTAATAATAACAAAAAATTCGTTTAAACTAGGTTTTTACCAAATGTTTATAAAGGCTGACATTAAAAATTTTAAAAAAATGACACTTGAGACAGTGTTGTTATACATGGTAGACTTTTACTCAAGGTGTTTGTTGTTGCACCAAAATAAACAAAACTTCCAATGATACCTCAACAAAGTCTTTTTTTGCACGAACAAGGTATTTGCAAATTTTTAAACATTCTTTTTTATGCGGGTTTTTCCATTTTGCAAAAGTTGGTGCTTTCGACCAAAAAGGGTGGGGGCGCTCGGGGGGCCGAGCGGTAAGTCACGATTTAAAAATCCTTGCCCTAAACAATGTTTTTTGGGAGCCCATTGGGGTGAAAATTCTTCACTGGGAACCCATCAACTGGTTTATGAAGGGCATGGGCCTACCCAAGTTCTGTCTGTAAGAAATAATACTGGGGGGGAAAACCCTTTGGGGTTTCCCCAAATACACACAGGTATTGGCTCCTACTCGGTTGAGCGATAAACCTCCCCGGGTTATTTTATACATTAGGCTGTTTTTGGATATAAAAAAAAATCCAAATAGACACATACAAGGGTGTTTAAATTTTTTAGACAAATTCGTCCGGGCAATGCATTAAATTTTCACTGGTGATATATCGTCTCATAATATATATCTTAATTTTAAGAAATTCGAAAGCATTTTTTTGTTTTTTTTTTAGATTTTTTTTCTTTTTTCAAAGTTCTGAAACGAATTTACACTCTCCTTGGGAGAACAACATTCCAACTACAAACATAAGGATCCCGTACCGCAATTTATATTTTTTTGATAAAAATTTTAAATTTTTTTTGCATCCTGTCCTGTATTTTTAAAACGTCCCGCAATGGATAAAAAAAACAAAAATACCACCCGTTTGCAAAGAAATGTCCCCGTTTGTCAAAAGAACATTTATAAAAGCGATTTCTTTTGCAATGATACACTAATGAACCAATGGAAAGTACTCCTTTAAGGACTTTGGGAATTTATAAGAAATAGATGAAGAGTACATCATGTGAAACTCAACCCTTTGTAATTATATATGGTTAGAAGTTAACTTTTAAAAAGTAAAGAAGTGAGAGTGGACCGTGTTGGCAGTATTTCACCAATATTAAACCTTCCCTCACACCTCTACTAAACACATTCTATCATCTTGTCTTCTTGAAGTTCTTCTTTTTTCTTCTACAGTTCCCCTTATAAAACAACAAACCGTTAAGCACCCTGCACTTATGCTATGGGAAAAAACCTTCCTTTTCTTCCTAAAAGGGGAATTTGACCCCTCTCGGGCTGTTTCGTATAGGGAGAGCTCCTGCTTAAAAAATTCGCAAAAGATACGTTTCAGATAGATACATTTCTGATTTTTTTTGATCGGATTTGGTTAATCTAAAATATGTTTTATTCAGATTACAAAATGGTGAAGGGGTTGGGCCCTGAATGGGGCAAGGGGAAGGAAGAGGAAAAAAAATAAAATGTGATAAGGGGAAAAATGTAAAAACCTTTTCCCAAATGGGATGAAAAAGTAAATATGACAGAATAGGGCGAATGCGGTGAAATCGCGCCCCCTTGGGTGGTTCATTTATGAGGTTTTAAAAAAGTAAATGGGAATGATGTGGGATATGTGGGGAAAAATATAAAAAACAAAGCCCCACTTAGAAGACTGTAAAAAAACTTCATTTGAAGAGTCATACATTAGGGTTTTGCCCTGGTTTTTCGTACTCAAATTCTATCAGGCCCTGTTGAAGAAACACACTCAAGAAATTTACCTGCTCTGAGTGTGGGGAAAAGGGTTTTTTGAAAAAGTATTTGATGAGCATTCAAAAAAATAAACTTCCCATCAAATGGGTCCCCAAATGCCCCTTTGAAAAATTGGGCGCATTCAAAAACCCTTATCCGGACCACGAACAAAACACAAGAGGAAAACCATACTCGTGGATAGATTCAGCTTTCTTCATTAAATAAGAAAGAAAACACAAACAAGTTTGTGTAAAAGGTAAAACATTCAAGTGCGAGGAATGTGGGAAGGTGTTTACTGAAAAAAGAAGTATGACTTATCATATCGAAGGAGCTCACAAACAAGAACGATTTGTTTGTGCCTGTGGTGCACGTTATCGGTATAAAAAAGTCTTTTTAACACCAAAAAACTTAATCTGAATATCCTTTGGAGGAAAGAGGTGGGTTTTAAAAGAGTAAAGTTTTTGAAGTCTTGCAACAGTAACATGGGGTGTTAAGTTTAAAGTTTTATTTACTTGTCAGTGCAAATGCAGAGCTCCATATCTCCTAAACCCCTTGAAGGATTTTCATGAACTTGGGGCAAAAGATTATCTCAAGAGATGTGCAGAACTATGAACCTATGTTGGGTCAAAGTAAGGGCACAAATCAAAGGCAACTTTTAGCCCTTTCCCTTTTTTATTTTCCTTATCTCCAACCCCTTTAAGGGTTTTATAATCAAAATCAAAAATCACCTCTCAAAAGGATACAGAATTTATAGTCAACCCGCCGGGTCAAGGTCATGGTCACAACTTGGGTTTTTAGGTTTGGCCTTCCCTTTTGTGTTCGCTCTGTTCTCCAAACCACTTGAAGGATTTTCTCAAACTTCCATATCAGCCCTGTTGGGGCAAAGGGCAAAGGGCACAATCAAGGTCAGCCCGCCCCCTTATCAGTAGGGGACTTGGTCTCGGCGCGGGGTGTGATTTTGATCCCCGGCGGGGGTATGTTCCCGGACTATTTTATAACGACACTGTTCTAAAATCATTTCCCCCCCCCTATTATTTTGGGAAATTGGCAGTTACTTGGGAGAACAGGTTTGTACTGGTACGAAAACCCGGAACACTGTTAGGTTTTTAAATGCCCGCCGTTTTATGACTGAAATACTGTTGAAAAACGGCGTTAAAAACCCCAAAACAAAAAAAACAAAACAATCAAGGTCAAAGGTTTGAGCCTTCCATTTAGTGTCCCCCTCTGTATCTCCCAATCCCCTTGAAGGATTCTATAAATCTGGGAAAGATCACCAGGTGCAGAATCATGGTCAGCCCGCCCGGGTTAAGGGCAAGGCACAAAGGTTTAAGCCCCCATTTTTTGACCACTCTGTATCTCCAAACCTCTTTTTAAGGGTTTTTTTTAAACTTGGGACAAAGATTTCCCTATCAAAACTCATGATCGCCACGTCAACTCAAGGTCATGGTCAAAACTCAAGGGCAAAATATGACTCTGATCCCTAAACCCATGAAGGGTTTTCTGAAACTTGGGTCAAAAATACCTCATCAGGTATTGCAAATTGATGGTCAGCATTCATTCAAGGTCAAAGTCACAGCTCAGGGGCAAAAGGGGTTACCAATTTTACTATCCTAACATAGTGGGGAATTTAGCTATTTTTAGATGCCTGTTTCTGAAATCTCCCTTCAATTCAGAACAATGATCAATTTTAATATTTTGTTTTGCTGATTTTATTCACCAATCGACCCCCCTTTTGTTCTAATCTGTTTTATTACCAAACGGAAAAGTTCATTTTTACTCGTGACCACACAAATTTTTTCCTTACTGGCGAAATGAGTACAAAAAAATGTATTTTTCCATTTTGACGGGTTTAAATCCCCCGTTAAACACACATTAAAACCCAAACAAGTGAAAATAAGAAGGTATAGCCCCGTCCAATTGGTTTTTTGCTCATCTGATTTTTTTAAAAAAAATGATATTTTTTGTCATCACTTTACGTTGTCGGCGTCGGCGTCGCGTGCCTGGTTAAGTTTTATGTTTAGGCAGCTTTTCCCCTAAAATTCAAACTTTCTTTGAAATTTGGGAAAACTTGTTTACCATCATAAGCTGACCCTGTATAGCAAAAACATAACTCCCCTTTTCTTTTTGAAGATTTATGGCCCCTTTTGTACTTGAAAATACAGATTTTGGGTTTAAATTTTAGTTTTTGGGCAATTTTTCTCCAAACTATCAAACTATTGCTTTTAAACTTGGGAAAACTTGTTCACCACTAAACAGACCCCGTACACAAAAAACATAACCCCACTTGCTTTTTTCAAGAATTATTGCCCCCTTTTTGGGCTTTGAAAATCAGTTTTTTGGTTAAGTTTTATTTTAGGTCACTTTTAAACCTAAACTATCAAAAACTAATTTCTTTAAAACTTGCAAACTTGGTCACCTTCAAGGCTGCCCTGTACAGCAAGAAAAAACTCCATCCCGCTTTTTGCAAGATTTTGGCCCTTTTGGGCTTGAAAAAATTAAAATTTCTTGGGTTTAATTTTGTTTTGGGAAACTTTTTCTCTTTAAAATATCAAAGCTATTTCTTTTAAACTTTAACACTTGTTTACCCTCTAAGCTGACCCTGTACAGCAAAACAACATAACTCTCCTCTTTTTTGCAATAATTATTGGGCCCCCTTTTTGGGCTTAGAAATCATTTCTTGGTTGAATATTTTGTTTAATCAACTTTTTTTTCATAAACTATCAAAGCTATTGCTTTAAAACTTCAACATTTTTTTACCCTCATAAGTGGACACTGTACATCAAGAAAATAACTCTTCCTCTTTTTGCAAGAATGAGGCCCTTTTTAGACTTAGAAAACTGGGAGGACAAATTTCTATTTTCAAAAAAAAAACCGAGACGTCAGCACCCGCAAGGGGTGCTCTTTTTTTCAGCTTGGGACTTGTCCAAATTAACCCCTATTGTAAGAACAAAGTTAAATAGCCTAAAATTTATCGTTCATAAGATTATTATAAAAAGAAAAACACACCATTTTTTATCCCCCCCTTTGAAGAAAGGGGGTAATCGTTTGCAGAATCGGTCGGTCGTCAGTATTTAACCAATTGGGTTTTCCCGATGATAACTCAAGAACCTCTGCCCAGGGGTCATGAAACTTTATAGGGGGGTTGGCAGACCAGCAGATGACCCTATTGATTTTAGGCCATAGGTCAAGCAAAAAGGGACTTTGAACAGTTAAACGGTTTTCCCCGAAAGGCCTGGATCACGAAACTTGATAGGGAGGGCCCCATGCCCCCTTAGGGGGGGTAATCAGAGGCCAAGGTCTAGTGCCCAGAACATTTTAAACCCTTTATCATATAACTTGAGAGGTTGGGCTTGGGGCACAAAATTAATAGGGAGGTTTATCATGACCACAGATGACCCCAAATTGATTTTTAATCATAGGTCAAAGGGGCAAGGGAACATTGCCCAAAAAAAATGAAATTTCCTGAATTTACAAATAATTTCTTTCCTTTTGCAAATTTCTAATGCTCAAGGGGGGGGAGGGGGGAAATTTAAAAGTTTAAATTTAATAGATATAAGATATTGATTACAAAAATGAAATAATTTTAAAAATTTATTGAAAAAACTGATTTACGTTTGCTATAAAAAAAAAGGAATATTAAACAAAATTTTTACATTTTGGTAAAACAACTGATGCGGTTGTTCAAAACAGCACCAAGTCGAAAACTCCTTTCGTTTTGTTATTTTTTTTTTTAAAAAGGCAAGCAAAATTTCACTTTTTTAAAAAGAAAAAAAAAATAAAAAACCAGGAATTTTATTCTTTTAAAATTTGGTAAAACTATTAAAAAAGAGAGTGAAAAAGGTACGAAAAATCGGGACACAAGGGAGCTATCACTAAAATACCCAAATTTTGTGTTTGGGGTTTTTAATTTACATTCTGTTTTTTTTACTATGTGTAAAAAACATACATTGCAAATAAATAAGGAAAATTTTAAAATTTTTGATTATTTTTTTCTCCATATATATATTTGGCCAAATAGAGTAAAGAAGTTGGCAAGTACAGACATAGAATCAGGAAAAGATATTTTGCTTCATTTACATGTAATTTTCTTTACTTATTGATAAAAGCAACAAATAATGTAAATGATAACTGCCACTGGATCCAGACAAAATCCCCTGCGGACAAAACCCCCTCCGCTCATTTTTTCATAAGCGGATAAAAAACCCTTTATCTTTTTTACAAGGAGGACAAAACCCCCTTCACTGAATTTTACAAGGAGGGCAAAACCCCCCCGCATTTTTTTCAAGGAGGACAAGACAATGCCCTTTAAAAGTCTGGGAATGTCCAGTAATACAAGCCTTTTAGATCCCCTAACCAATTTAACAATTTGGGGGCCCCGTAATCCAAGCCTTTTAGATGCACGAAGCCACTTTAACAGTCGGAGGGCCAGTAATCCAAACCTTCTTAATGCACGAACGCCACTTAAAAAGTCTGGGAAAGGGCCATAAACCCCGCCCTTTTTAAAGCACGAATGCCACTTTAACATCTGATAGGGCCGGGAAAAACCAAGCCTTTTTAGATCACGAATGCCACTTTAACAGTCGGAACCCAAACCAAGCCCTTTTTAGTGCCGTAAAGCCACTTAACAGTCTGGAAGGTCCCCGTAATCCAACCTTCTTAGATCACGAATGCCACTTTTAAAATCTGGAAGGCCAGTAATCCAAGCCTTTGATGCAGTAATGCCGTTTTTAAAAGTTTTAAGGGCCAGTAAACCAAGCCTTTTTGATGCACGTAATGCCACTTTAAAAAAATCTGAAGGTCCAGTAACCAAGCCTTTTAGTGCCGTAATGCCCTTTACAGTCTATAGGGCCATAACCAACCCTTTTTAATGACTAATCCAGTTTAAAAAAGTTGAAGGCCAGTAATCCACCTTCTTGATGCAGAATGCCAGTTTAACAGCTTATAGGGCCCGTAATCCAAACCTTTTTAGATGCACGATTTCCACTTTTAAAATCTGGAAAATCATAAACCAAGCCTTTTTAATGCCGTAATGCCCCTTTAACAGCTGGAAGGTCCAGTAAACCAAGCCTTCTTGATCACGTAATCCACTTTACAGTCGATAGGAGTAATCCAAGCCTTTTTAGATGCACATAATGCCACTTTAACAGCTATAGGCCCGTAACAAGCCTTCTGATGCACTTAAAGCCATTTAACAGTTGGAAGGCCCTAAACCCAAACCTTTTAATGCAGTAATGCCACTTTAACAGTCATAGTCCAAGCCTTTTTAATACACGTAATGCCCTTTAACAGCTGGGAAAGGGCTAGAACCAAACCCCTTTTAGATTCACGTAATGCCACTTTAACGTCTGGAAGGGCCGTAAACCAAGCCTTTTTTAAGCACGTAAAGCCACTTTAACTTGGAAGGTCCAGAAACCAACCTTCTTAGTCACTAATGCACTTTAAACCTTGGAAGGTCCAGTAATCCCCGCCGTCTTTTGGCACGTAACCCCTTTAACAGTCTGGAAGGGCCAGAATCCAACCCTTTTTGATGCACTAAAAGCCCCTTTTCAGTTGTGGGCCAGTAATCCAAGCCTTCTTAGATACTAAGCCTTTTAACAGTTGGGGGTTCCCGTTACCAAGCCCTTTTTAGATGCACGAATGCCCTTTAAAGCTAGAAGGGCAATAATCCCCAAACTTTGTGACCAATTTTAGAAACATCCTTGCATGAACTGCATACCAGAGCGAAGGGTTTGGGGGTTTGCAACTGTGCCACTTTGTCTCTTGTGCTTCTTTAGGCTCCTTGCAGCTTCGTCGAAAAAATGATCCTTGAAACAAATCATTGAAAGAAGTTTTTTTTTTAACTTAAGGTTTTAAGGCCCCTTAATCATTGATGATCAGGAGCATATTTGTTGGTCTGTCTCTCTGCCTCATGGTTTCTTTGCAGTCTTTCCAATCTATAACAAAATTGCTAATAAATTATTTCTCTTTGAAAGTCAGCTCCTTTTAACAAATCCTTCACATTCTATATGAGATTCTACATGGGCTTTAATTCAAATTTTCACATATCCCAAATTTTGGGCCCCAAATTTTTTCATTTTTTCTTTAAATTTTTTCCATATCATAGAAACAATACACACTATAATGGCCCTGCCCTTTTTGGTACCTTTTTCTTGGGCAAACCTTTGCAAAGTCCAATTGTTTTCCTCCCGGGGGATTGGTTTTAAAAAACACTATTTTAATTGTCGTGACTAAATGCTTTTTTAAAAAATTTTAATGAAAATTTTTACAAATGTAACTCTGCCATTTCGGCAAATTTTCCATTTGGATTCCAACATTTCACTTTTGGAGAAATAAAAACAAATAAATTTTGGAAAACCGTTTTTAAAATCTAACAAATGTAATGTAGGTAATTTCATGAACAATAGCGATTTGGATTTAGTAGGGCTTTCAAATTATTTTAATACTTACTGAAAATTTAATTTCAGTTGGTCCCCAGCATCAGTTGGGGGTACACCCGATGATGAAGCGCAGTATCTGTTTGGGTACATTTTAAGCTTTAAAGTTTTCATGTAAAAGAAAACATACTGCAAAATTTTCATAAGCCTGTTTGCCACCAAAAAGTCATACTATGCTTTTTTAAAAATTCATTTTAAATTTGGGAAAAGGGGAAAATTGTTTTTAACAACATAATTTCCCAAATACGTGATGACTATCTAAATTGAACGAGTGATAGCACAATTTTAAAAAACCCCTTTGGGACAAAGACTTATGTCCTTTACAGACAACTACCATGCTGACCTACAATTTAACTGAAAATTTTTAAAAATGAGCGTTTTTACTTACTTACCATTTTAATTTTCCAAATTTGGGCTTTTGGCAACATTTCAGGTATCGCACTGGGTTTGGTGCCCCAATTCCACTGGATCCAAATCTCTAAATGTTTAAAACACGGGGATTGCTCCACCTCTTGTGTCCGGGGCTCTTATAGTATTACTGATTTTGGCACGAAAGCAAAAAGTTGTATTTTTCGTTCAGTATGTGTAAGCAGGGCCTCGTAAGTAACAGATATTTCCATTGGTGCTGTGTTGCTTGAAAATTTGCCGTTTCCTGTGTTTGGGTTAATATGAATGTCAGATATATATGTCATGAGGTCAGTTGTTTTCATCTATTTATGTAATCTTGCTATCATCAACAAGTGTAATGTATGTTTTACTATCATTGCGATATTCATTCATCTCACTACTGCATGAAGTATAAATAGCATCAAGCTCTTCTGCATTGGGTATCCAAAGGTGTTGAATGTTATCTGTTATAGGTGTGAATTTCCTGTTCACCAACATGTACATCAATCACATGAGAATGGTATTGCTCACAGGAGTAGGTAGCCGAAATACCCATTGTGAAATATGAAGAGATAGAAAGTCGCCATTTGCCCTATAATTGTGTCAGTGCGACATTATACCTAACAGAAACAACACCAAAAAGAGATATGGCTTTGAATACCACTTTGGGGGTAAAATTTTTTTTTGCTCTCACAAATTTCTCCTCACAAAATATCCACATTACTGGCAACTTTTTCATAGAAATTTATTTTGGTTTGTTTTTTGGGTTTAACGCCATTTTTTCAACAGTTTTTAGTCTGTAATGGGGGCAGTTTAACTAACCATGTTCCGGGTTTTGTACCCGTACAAACTTTCTCTGCAAAAAAACCCAACTTCCCCCATGAATCAGAGGGGGGAGGATTTAAGATTTCAGACACAGTGTCGTTTATCAAATTTTATGTACATAGATACCTATATAATTATTTCTTCACTGACATTTGGATTGGTATCTAAAAATTGAAGAAAATATCTAATTGGGTTTAAAATCTCAAAAACCCTTTATCATTAAAAGATATGAACCATTTTTAAAGATTTCATTGAAAATGCCCGTGTAGGCCCTCAATAAATGAAGAATTGTGTATTTAAGAAACGAAAATGAAAGTTGAAAAAAAAAGGAAAACTGTCTTCTTAGCCGAGTTCCAGCTTGGACATAAATAATTCACATTTTTCAGAATGAACAAACATTTATTCTTATTTCCACCTTCCTTAAGTGGCCACCCTCCCAAATTTTGACATTAATATTCTTATTTCCACCTTCATTAAGTGGCCCCACTCCTATGTTGACATTTTTAGCTCACCTGAGCACAAAGTGCTCGGGGTGAGATATTGTGATCGCTCACCGTCCGGCGTCCGTCCGTCCGTCCGTCCGTCCGTCCGTCGTCCGTCCGTCCGTCCACACATTCCTTTAAACAACATCTCCTCCTAAACCACCAGGCCAATTTTGATGAAACTTCACAGGGATGTTCCATGGATGGTCCTCTTTAAAAATTGTTCAAAGAATTGAATTCCATGCAGAACTCTGGTTGCCATGGCAACCGAAAGGAAAAACTTTAAAAATCTTCTTCTCAAAAACCAGAAGCCCTAGAGCTTAGATATTTGGTGTGAAGCATTGCCTAGTGGATCTCTACCAAGTTTGTTCAAATCATGACCCCGGGGTCAAAATTGACCCCGCCCCAGGGGTCACTTGATTTTACATAGAAAAATCTTAAAAAATCTTCTTCTCAAAAACCAGAAGCCCTAGACCTTAGATATTTGACATGTAGCATTGCCTAGTGGACCTCTACTAAAGTTGTTCAAAGCACGACCCCGGGGTCAAAATTGACCCCGCCCCAGGGGTCACTTGATTTTACATATGAAAATCTTCAAAAAATTCCTAAAAATAAACCAGAAGGCCTAGAGCTTAGATATTTCACGTGTAGCATTGCCTAGTGGACCTCTACAAAATTTGTTCAAATCATGACCCCCGGGGTCAAAATTGACCCCGCCCCAGGGATCACTTGATTTTACATAGGAAAATCTTAAAAAATCTTCTTCTCAAAAAGCAGAAGGCCTAGAGCTTAGATATTTGACATGTAGCATTGCCTAGTGGACCTCTACTAAAATTATTCAAATCATGACCCCGGGGTCAAAATTGACCCCGCCTAGGTGTCACTGGATTTTACATATGAAAATCTTCAAAAATTTTCTTAAAATAAACCAGAAGGCCTAGAGCTTAGATATTTCACATGTAGCATTGCCTAGTGGACCTCTACAACATTTGTTCAAATCATGACCCCCAGGGTCAAAATTGACCCCGCCCAGGGGTCACTTGATTTTACATAGGAAAATCTTCAAAAAATTTCTAAAAATAAACCAGAAGGCCTAGATCTTAGATATTGACATGTAGCATTGCCTAATAGACTTCTACAAAATTTCTTCAAATCATGACCCCCAGGGTCAAATTGGCCCCGCCCCATGGGGTTACTTAATTGTACATAGAAAAATCTTCAAAATTTTCTAAAAATAAACCAGAAGGCCTAGAGCTTAGATATTTGAAATGTAGCATTGCCTAGTGGACCTCTACAAAATTTGTTCAAATCTTGACCCCCCGGGGTCAAATTGACCCAGCCCCAGGGGTTACTTGATTGTACATAGGGAAATCTTCATAAATTTGCTTAAAATAAACCAGAAGGCCTAGATCTTAGATATTCGATATGTAACATTGCCTAATAGACTTCTACAAACTTTGTTCAAATCATGACCCCCGGGGTAAAATTGGCCCCGCCCCAGGGGTTACTTGATTGTACATCGGAAAATTTTCCAAAAAATTTCTAAAAATCATCAGTTTGACATTTGAAACATGTAGCTCATATTACTCTGGTGAGCGATCCAGGGTCATCATGACCCTCTTGTATTATTTCTACCTGCATTCAGCAGTGATGTCATTTGACCATATGTATAGTATTACCTCTGTTAAAGACACTACAGTCTACTAAAGGGCAAATATGTCTTATGTAGCAATGGCTGATATTTTATTATCCATTAAGATTGGAAGTAAATCACCCTCTACAGAACAGCAACCTCTAGACGACCCTCAGTGTTTTTCCCCAGCAGAGTCTATTTTAAGACATGTTGCTCTATAAAAATTTGTGCATTTGGACATGTTTTGGTTTTACTGTTTGTTATCAGTAAAAAATAGTATTTCAGGATCTATTCTGAAAAATTACTTAATCTTGAGGGCAAGAAATTGTGCCTGTAGGTCAGAAGGGTTATTTCCAGGGGATATGAAATTTGTGAATTTCAAATTCTGAATATAAAATGATTAGGAATTTTTGCTTCTTTTGTTGTGATTTGAATTCATGGATTTGCCAAGAAATCCATGAAAATTAGTCCCCCACAAGTATTGATGATTTCACAATATTGAAAATGATTTTGTTGAAACTATTATGTTATTATCTAAAAATGTTATTTCAGGACCGAGAGATATACCACAAGACATTATGTTTCAAGGTTCGGACCAGACGTTCAATATTCCTGAATATCTGTTGAAATATCGTTGTGATATTTGCGGGAAAATGTCATCATCCACCTCGGCATTGAAGATTCACATGAGAACTCATACTGGAGAGAAACCTTTCAAATGTGACTTCTGTGATAGGGCGTTCATTTCAGGGAGCAAGAAATACCGGCACATCAGATCAGTACATGACCCGAACTATCAGATTCAGAAATAAGAGCAAAAGGATGTACTTAACAAATGAGTGACTTGTGATCTTGGAGTAAGAAAGACTGTCTCTTTGAGTACATGACCAGGTGTACTGTATAATAGTCAATTAGTCACATTAAGAAAATAGAGAGCACTCAACGTAAATGGACAGGGTCACATAGTTAATGTGCTAAAAGATGAACTTTTTTGCAATATTCCATAGATTATACACTGAAAAATAACATTCAAGAGCTACCAGTTAGGGTTTCAGAAATAGTCATACATTGTATTTTGCTAAAGTTTTCTTACAATTTGTTTTTATGGTCTCATTAATTTTTGAGCCACTTAAAGTAGTCAGACTTTGTTACGTCAAACTTGACGGGACTGGCAAAATTTGTTCAAGTTATTGCTAGTTTGAGCCATAAAAAATTATAAGTTTTATAGGGTTTTGCCAGGACCGGATGATTTTAGCGAAGGGTAGTGTTTGGATTATCAGAGTTCAGGTAAACAGAGTTTGACTGTATCCATGATTTGGCAACCTATTGATTAATCTGTGCATCATTAGAATACTAATTCATTACAGTTCCTGATTAAATGCAATTTTGTACTGTAAAATTGGAATTTTAGTGAAGGATTTATTTTCTGTATTTTAATGAAGTGTCTATATTCACGAAAAATTAAAGCTGATGAAAGTGATGAATCATCATCTGTGTTTCACAAAATGGCCATTCATCGGGAATATTTTACCTTGTGAGGTATGTGATAATTTTGAAAAAGTTTTATGTAGATATACTGATCAGGGCTTGACTAATTCACTCCTCCACTCGTAAATACGAGTAGAAATCAGCTCTGGGCAGGCGGAAAGTGGCACTCGTCCTGCAGTACTAGTGTTATTTTGAACCAAAAATATGAGCAATCTGATTAAAACGGAGCAGTGCAGATGCTGGATAGCTAAAGATGTAAAACGAAAGTTGATTTGTTTTCCGCAACTCTGCATTGTGATCGCATTAGCTAGACGCTTGATAGTTTAGAACAAAATTACAGTGTTTAACTTTTTAAACAGACTTTAAAAAAGATGCTGTCTGTGATGATTGTTTTTGCTTAGTGAACTGCAGGACGAGTAACAATTGTAGCAGGAAGAGTAAAAAAGCTTTAGGCAGCTCATCCTGCAGGATGAGTTGTTTTCAAGGAATTAGTCGAGCCCATCTGATGATATTTTATATGTGACATTGTAATTATTGCTTGTAAATGCTTTTGTTGAACTGGATACTTAATCTACAGTATTAAAATTAAATAAATTTTAACATTTTGTAATTGTTTGACTGCATATTCTTGCTAGTCCTGGACTTGAATCGCTTGCCTTTCACCTCTGTTAGGTTGAAACCATGCAGTGAAACATAGGACTCACATGTGAAGGAGCTTATGTAAGGTTAATGCCCGTCTGTTAGTGGAACAATGCTGTGGCTGTTTTCCACTGTTAGTGAAATAATGCCATGGCCAGTGAAATAATGCCATGGCTGTTTTCCACTGTTAGTGAAATAATGCTGTGG
Organism: Mercenaria mercenaria; assembly: GCF_021730395.1. Taxonomy (NCBI): domain Eukaryota; kingdom Metazoa; phylum Mollusca; class Bivalvia; order Venerida; family Veneridae; genus Mercenaria; species Mercenaria mercenaria. The sequence continues at coordinate 18,252,458 of NC_069376.1, read as the reverse complement.
CTGTTTTCCACTGTTAGTGAAATAATGTCATGGCTGTTTTCCACTGTTAGTGAAATAATGCTGTGTATGTTTTCCACTGTTAGAGAAATAATGCTATGGCTGTTTTCCACTGTTAGTGAAATAATGCTGTGGCTGTTTTCCACTGTTAATGAAATAATGCCATGGCCTTTTTCCACTGTTAGTGAAATAATGCTGTGTATGTTTTCCACTGTTAGAGAAATAATGCTATGGCTGTTTTCCACTGTTAGTGAAATTATGCTGTGGCTGTTTTCCACTGTTATGGCTTTTTCCCACTGTTAGAGAAATAATGCTGTGGCTGTTTTCCGCTGTTAGTGAAATAATGCTGTGGCTGTTTTCCACTGTTAGTGAAATAATGCCATGGCCGTTTTCCACTGTTAGTGAAATAATGCCATGGCCGTTTTCCACTGTTAGTGAAATAATGCTGTGGCTGTTTTCCACTGTTAGTGAAATAATGCCATGGCCGTTTTCCACTGTTAGTGAAATAATGCTGTGGCTGTTTTCCACTGTTAGTGAAATAATGCCATGCCCATTTTCCACTGTTAGTGAAATGATGCTGTGGCCGTTTCCCAACATTTAAAGTTTGAAATGTGCCATATTGTTATAAATATGATGATTGTTTAAGCCACAAGAAGGTTAACAAAATGTTTGTTTTTATAGGGTTTCGGGCAGTCGAAATGAAGAAAATACAGGTAAAACGGTTGTGGTGCTTCATGAATTTAAATATAGAATATTATAAAAATGAAAGAAAAATGTACTTCATTCTATGAATTGACTCAACCACAGAATCAGGATACCCCATGGAGATTAATGATTTGATAGTACTATAAAAAGTTAAGAGTTTTAGCAGCTGTTTTGTTTCTAGCTTAGTGATTTCATTTGTTTCTGAAAATCTCATTTCAGGTAGAAGGGATATGGCACATGACATTGTGAAAAGAGTTTTAGACCAGAGGTCGGATATTCCTGATTATCTTTTGAAATACCGCTGTAATGTTTGCGGGAAAATGTCATCTTCCACCTCAGCTTTGAAGATTCACATGAGAACTCATACTGGAGAGAAACCTTTCAAATGTGACTTTTGCAACAAGTTGTTTATTACACGGAGCAATAAATACCAACATATCAGGATAGTGCATGATCCGAACTACCAAGTTCCAAGGTAGAGACTGAGATTTCATCTTGGTCCAACGGGTCTGGTTGCCTTGTCAGGACAGTATTGCATTGACTTTGGCGCCATATAACCTATACTGTGTTGGTGCACCGTAAAACCAAAATAAATAAATAAATTGATTGTAAGACAATCATTCTACATGATTATTACTTCAAAATGGTCGGTATTTTGCAGGGTCTTTCAGAGATACTTTAGGTCAATGACATTGACACGCTTATAAGACACGGCAACACATTAAATTTGATTTTTAAGGAGAAAATCTTAATCTTATAGACGAGTACATACAGTAGACTAGCTCACTGGTTTCCTTCCTGGGAAAACTCTTGACTAGTTGATTAAGCTGACTGTTTAACAATTGGTTAAAAAAAAAACATGAAGAAAATAATACAGACTGAATTAGATTCTTATACATGACTGTGTTAATGAAACATTTAATGTTATGCAGAATGCGATCATTGATATATAATTATGTTGTATAAAGTGATAAATAGTGCTTGTGAATTAAGACCCTGGAATGTGTTTATGAACCATTTGATAACCTTTCAGCGAAGTGACTTAGAATTTTATTTATTTTCTCTGAAAAATTTATGTCAAAGAGTTGTTTCTGTTGACAGTGTTTTAACTTGAGTGTTTCAAATGACTCCTAACAAAATTTGAATAAGGTTGCTATACTCCTTCAAAAAGTACTCCTTCAAAAAGTAAACAGCTTATTTACATCAAACATAAAATTGCATAGACATTAAAGTATGTTTAATAATTTTCAGTTAGTTTAAGCAGGACACAAAGAAGTTGTTATGACCTGTGCAGAAACATGGTTTTGGTGTTGTAATATGAGCCGTGCCATGAGAAAACCAACATAGTGGGTATGCGACCAGCATGGATCCAGACCAGCCTGCGCATCCGCGTAGTCTGGTCAGGCTCCATGCTGTTCGCTTTTAAAGCCTATTGGAATTGGAGAAACTATTAGCGAACAGCATGGATCCTGACCAGACTGCGCGGATGCGCAGTCTGGTCTGGATCCATGCTGGTCGCATACCCACTATGTTGGTTTTCCCATGGCACAGCTCATATAATTATGTGTTTGTGGATTTTCAAGTGTAATGTTACATGAATTGACTTTAATGGTAACTGGATACATACCAGGTAGATTCAACCAGATTTCATGGATTCAAAGGTGAAGATGGACATGGATTTTAGTTTAATGATAACTGGAGATATACCAGGTAGATTCAAGCATATGGACTCATGGACTCTTTAAGTGTAATGATACATGGATTCAAGTTTAATAACTGGATACACACCTAGTAGATAAGAGCATACAGATTACATGGATTCAGGTGTATTGATACATGGATTTAATGTCTTTTCAAAGATGTTTGTGGATATGGATTTATGGTTTTATATTGTTTTAAGCAGTTGGAAAATTTGAAGTTGTGTGCTACTTGATATTTTATACAATTAAACCTGCTTTAGTGACTACCTGCTTAAGTAGCCACTTTAAGCTGCCAGCCAGCTTTCAAAATTGACTTTTTGTTCTAATTTCATCTTCTTTTAAGCAGTCACCTGTCTAAGCTGTAACCTGCCTTAAGCAGACACATGTCTTAAGTAGTCACCTGTCTTAAGCAGCTAAATTTTAAGATTCTTTCACTGGTGATAGGTGCAGATGGGAATTTCCAGCCTCGAGGGTAACTGTTTAAAGTAGTTAAAGTAGTTCCTACAGGTTACCGCCTAAACAGTTACCTGAGAGCTGGATATTCCCATCTGCAAATATAACCAGTGACAGAATCTTTTTCTTGCATACCGATATCAAGATAAAATAAAAAAATAATAAAATAAAATCAGTCAAACGGCTTTCTTTTTAGAACTATTTCTTATTTTAAAACTATTTCTTATTGCAGCGTATTTAAACAAAGTGGGGGAAATCAACGTCCGTAAACAGGAAAGACGTCATGACGTTTCAAAGATAAGTAACAATGTTTATAAGTTCCAGTTTTGTTTTATCAGTTCCAGCATAACGTTATGAGTTTTTGATAAAATAACGTGTTTTGAATCAAGAAATATACTATTAGGAACAAAGAGGTATTGGATTTTTATTCCGTTTTTATCGAAATAAAATATAAATAACTACATAAATCTTCTACATATATGTAGTTCGTAATACGTCATTTAAAGCACAAGAGTCATCTTACACCCCGGGGAAAATCCAGCACCGGTAAAAATACTGGAAATCCCTGTCTGGTATGCAAGAATATTTGTTTCCTTGGTTGACTGCTTAACACAGGTTTGACTGTAAATACAAAAGGTTATACCAAAAGTTGAATGCAGAAACACTCAAGAAGTCTGTTTTGTATTTGGGGAAGGGGCTCAATGCCAAATTCATTATAAGTGAAATTATTTAACTTTTTTTTGTTTTTTTAACTTTATTAAAAACTTGAATATTGCAAATTATTGATACAAGATGAGTATAAATACTTTGGTCTTTGCATGTAACAGCATTTAAAGAAAATAAAAAAAGAGGCAGGTTTGGAACATGAAGCGGGCAGACCTATTTGATTTTGTTTTTTCAGATTTTTTTTAGGTGAATCAATTTTAACTCTGCACTGTAGTAGAAAATTTTATTGCCAAATTTACAATATATGCTTTTGTGATTGTCACATTATTGTAATATGTAGTTTCACTTATTATTGGGACTGGAAAATACAAGAATATCTTTATGCAAACATTTCTACTAGTTGTTCTTTAACTTGTTCACAACAAAAGTGAACAGGGTTAAATTATTTAGGGTTTTTCTGAAGACTTGTATCTATCACATTGTGACAGTATAATACTAGAAATTCTGTTTATATCTTCAATGGCATCTTGCTCAAACTTTAAATTCCACTTTTCTAAATTAAGATATATAGCTAAGTTCCAATTCTTCATAAAATTTGAAAAATCTAGACAGACCGGACAAAAGTACCAAACTTTGCACAGAGGTAGTTTGGACCAATACAAGACTTTTGGCTGTAAGGGCCAAGGTCACAGCTCTTTGGAATTCTATTTTTAGAACATTCAAAATGGCCGCCATTGAAACAGATAGCTATTTTAGTAAAGTTAGTTTTTATCTTATTCTTGATACATATTTATGTGTAAACTGATTCATACCTACTCTTAGAGTTAAAGTGATATATTTGCAGGAAGTGATGTCAATTTTCACGTCTGTCTGTCTGTCTGTCTGTAAATCCGTCTGTCTGTACGTCAAAAATGCCGTTTATAAACAGTATACTTGTGGTTATAACTATAAGATGAGCCCCGTAATGTGCAGCTTGACTTTAATTATGTATTGGTGCAGCTGAAAAAAAGTGTTTCACCAACTTTTAGGTGAAGCATGTTATTATTTGTTCCGTCCGTCTGTCCGTCCGTCCGTCGCAAAATTCATATAATATTATCTCAGAACAGCTGTTTTGGCTAAATCTGAGTTTTTTTTTTTAAAGATTTTTGAAATTATCTTTTTCTATGAATTATTAAATGCCTATTGCTTTTTGTAATATTCAAGTGACTGTTCCTGAAATACCCTGTTAAAATGCAAAAAAATGTATAGAAACGATTTGTTTTAACTGCTTAAAGGGCTATTATGGCTTTGTTTATTTAAAATAAATGTGACTGCCGCATGTGCTGTTATGAACATAAAATATATTAATAACTTGTTAAATCTTATTTTTGATACTTTATTAATGACATATTTTTCAAAGGTATTTAAAGTATGATTCACAAAGTATAAAGTAATACTGAGTCCATTATTTTTTATTACCTTTCTTTTATGTAAAAGGATAAATACATGTGCAGTACTGAAAGAAGTGCTTTTCCAATCACGTAATTATGCATGTTCTCTTTGTTTTTTGAGAGTTGCTGTATCGGATTTTAACATTATGGAATTTTAACACAGTGAAGTTCACCTAAATAGGCGTGACAAAATATCCTACTGAAAAGTACTTTAGGCATGTTGAACAAGTGTTAAAGATGGTTTAGGAAAACATTTTCTTAATCTCTATTCAAAATCATGTTTGATACATGTACCTATTTCTTAATGTCTTGTATAGAGAGCACCATTTGCTACATGTACCTATATTATCTATAACAAATGTGTTACCTTATGGCAAAGTTTTTAATGCATATTAAGTGTTATTTCAAGGTTAGAGAGTTCGGTGCAAGGTCATTTCAGAGCATTATTAACTGCAAATTGTTTTATTAATCAATGTAATGATGATTATTGTATAACAGCTTATGTATTTTACTTGTTGAGAAAGAATGCTATGCCTATAAATGAATTATGTATAGATCAATCATTAATTTAAGTAGGCCTATATCTGAAGTAAATTAGCTAATTGCCCGAACAATGCCATTTTAAGCCAGTATGATGAAAACATACTAAATTAACATTGAAGATAAAGGGAAAATAGTTTCTTCCATTTCTTTTATTGCTGATGCAGATTGTGTATGCTGCTTTCAATCTATTAAGACATGTTGTTGTCGTTTAAGAAGGAATTGTGATCATTAATCTAAGTGGTACATTTCCAAGTATTTAAAAGGCAATACATGTATGCTGCAAGCAAGGCTTTGATTGTTTCATTATGCTTTACAATTTTGTTGCATAGTATTTCCATTTATTCATAAGGAATATGTCATTAAGGTGCATATACTTCTGATGATATAATCTATAATTATTTGGGAGATTTTAGTTTTAAATGTCAGCATTCTATATCTATCTATATCTCCTTTTGGCCTTTAATCACCATACAGAAGAGAATGTCTATATAAAAGAAGAGGCTTTTTTTTAAAAAAAAAATAAATCATTGTGATCACAAAATTCATGTGCATACATCTATTCCATCTCTTTTCTATATGAATATCTATAGCTTTTTAGTTTATACTAATTTATCTTTAAGCGCAATTGTGATGAAAGCTAGAAGCTTATCTGAACCACACTCGAATCCTTTCCCTGGAAAATCGAGTACTGGTGTCATTTGAGAAGGCTTGGTTATGATCCATGTCGGTATCAAACTCTGGGTTGAGCAGCCGACACCTTAAACTCTAGACAACCGCTTCCCTTTCCTATAGTTTCTTAACAAGTGACTTATCCCAACAAAAATGTTCTAGTACCAGAAGGCTCTGACATGATATGTGACCGGGATAAACATGAAAAGTATCAAACCAGAAGACGTCGGTTTGATGATTTGAACAGGAAAAATGTCCTGTGTGGTCAAAGCTTTCAGTTGCAAGTAAGGTTAAATTTGTTTGAGGTAACTATTTGTTCATGCAAAAGATGAAGTAAGTGGTGCATATAAATCATGTAAACATCTCTAAATGATAAATTACAACAATAATCCAGTAAATAAAGACATAATCATTAAAGAAACGTTTTAACTTTCCATTACAATAAAGCTTTTCAAGATACATGCATATAGATATGATCAAATATTGATACTTTGCAATATCAAAATAAAACTATCTGAATATAGAGATTTAATGCAAATATAATTATGTAATATGTGTTCTATTATGGAAATTACAAAGCTTATCACAAAGCTTATTTAGTCGCCGTATGACCTAGAGTTGTGTTAATGCGATGCTAAAACTACCAAAACCAAAGAGCAAAGCTTATTATTAGATACATGTATATGATGCAAAAGAACCATAAATGAAAATGAACCATGTCTCCCAGTATAGCATTATTTCAATAGAAGGATGAATGGAATTGGCATCTACATAGTTTTGTCATTTGAGGCCCTAGCGGACATGAAATGCTGCCTTTATATCATTTGGTCTACACTGTTCAACAGTAATATAAAACTTATGTTGCGTTCCACATGTGGTCTCATTATGACTACAAATACAGAGTGGACACGATTTTGCGACAGACAGACAGACAGACAGAAAGACAGACGGACGAACGAAACAAAATGGAACATATCTTCTACAAACATTTAGTCGTTACACATATTTATCACTTCTAGATCAATCGAGATCAAGCAGCGCGTCACAGGGCTTATGATGCATACACGTAAAAGCGTATAGTTTTAAAAAAGATGACATATTTAACGTACGTACGGACGAATATAAAGACATACCGTTATGTAGCATGACCTAACTTTATGATTATATATCACTTGACCCTAACAGTAAATATGAATTAGTTTACACATAATTATGTATCAAGAATAAGATAAAAATCAACTTTTACTAAAATAGCTATTTGATTTAATGGCGGCCTTTTGAATGTTCTGAAAATAGAATTCCAAAGAGCTGTGAGCTTAGCCCTTACAGCCAAAAGTCTTATAGTGCTCCAAGCTTCTGTTGTGACCTTTGCCCTTAATGCCAAAAGTCTTATATTGTCCCAAGCTACCGTGGTCTCGGTATGAATAAAATACAGAGCGGACACGATTTTGCGACAGACAGACAGACAGACAGACGAACGAAACAAAATGAAACATATCTTCTACAAAAAATTAGTCTTTACACATATTTATCACCTCTAGATCAATCGAGATCAAGCAGCACATTACAGGACTCATGATGTATGTTTGTAAAATCTTACGGTTTTAAAAATGAAGACATTTTAAACGTACGTACGGACGAATGTACGGACAGGCCGTTATGTGGCATGACCTTACTTTATAAAAATGCATCACTTGACACTAAGAGTAAGTATGAATCAGTTTACACATAAATATGTATCAAGAATAAGATAAAAACTAACTTTTACTAAAATAGCTATTTGTTTAATTGGCGGCCATTTTGAATGTTCTAAAAATAGAATTCCGATAAGCTGTGACCTTGGCCCTTACAGCCAAAAGTCTTATATTGTCCCAAGCTATCGCTTTACAAAATCTGGTACTTTTGTCCGGTCTGTCTAGATCTTTCGAAATTGGCACTCTACTAATAAACTCATTCTCATATTGTTAAAAAAATCTCATCAATAATATATTTGATACTGATCCACTTCTTTTAAAGAACATAGTTTGGGGAATATTGTTTTGCTTATGTCGAGCAGTTATGATAATGTCTGTCTGACAGTTGGCCGGTGTACCATTTTGTTTCTGATAGATAACTATAGAACATGTGAGCCTACAGTTGTCAGACTTCAAAGGAACAGTCCCCTACGGTCAGTAGATGACTTCTGTGTATGTTTGGACATGCCATTGTGGCCACCTCTATTAAGCAGCCATTCAGCTTACTTCCCATATTGACTTCTTATTCTAATATATACCTGTCTTAAGCAAACACCTGCCTAAAACAGCCAAATTGTGGCACCCACTTGGCCGGCTTGCCTATCTTTTTGTGGAGGATTTATCTTCAAGTTATTTTCAGTTTTATCATAATATCTATGATATTGATGTATATTTTACTGCTTAAATTAGTCTCATAGCAGTTAAGAATTACTTGGACACATATTTTAGTGGAAAAAAATAAAATATTTTTGTGTCATGTTTCAGCTGGGTACCAGTTGGAAACGGCTCCATGCCCTTCAGCAAAGACAACAACAACCATTGCTCCGGAATCGTCAGGTACTCGTGGACATCCTGTCGACACGGTAACGACACCAATAGTGATGTATCAGTTCTGTCACATCTGCCATAAAATGGTACAGTCAGAGTACGCTCTCAAAACACACATGCGAATACATACTGGAGAGAAGCCTTACAAGTGTCATTTATGTGACAGGGCATGGGCCCAGAAAAACAATCTCAAAAGACATCTAAGAACAGTTCATAATGTATTGATGTAAATAATGGTATAATTCGTTACTTAGTATATACAGTCAAACCTGTGTTAACAGCCAGCCATGGTGGCTGCTTATTTGTTTGTTTGGTTTTGCAGTTTTTCAACAGTAAGGCAGATGTTGAAGACAAGTTAAAATCAGAACAAAACATTAATTTGGGAAGTCAGCTGGCTGGCTGCTTAAGATAAGTGGCTGCTGAAAACAGGTGACCTCTGAGTTGGGTTCAGCTGTTGTGATATTTGGTTCAAGTGTAATGTATGTGACAATTTTAAAACATGGGAACAAAAATTTGTAAGTAATAAAGTGCCATTGAAAGATGGTAATCATGGGCACAAAAATAATCCAGGCAACAACTAAGTGGAGTCAAAGACATAAGCTGAGACATGGTTATAGGTTGTTAAACCTTGTTGTGATGTCCTGTTACACAGCAGGGGATTAAGTTAAGAACAGTCCATAGTAATTATGAAATTGACACCAAACTATAAACCTTGTTGTGATGTCCTGTTAAAGAGCTGAGGCTTAAGAAATAAACACTGTCCATAAATATTATGTAATATGTGACAAGTCTTAAATTTGGCTTAAAAAGGTATCAGGAAAGAAAACTTAAAATGTTCATAATGTAAACAATAACTAGGAAAAGTTTTTCTGTGCAAAGAAAGCTGGTAGAAAGTGGTACAGGTATTAAGTATGTGACAAACAAAGGTTAAAATAGAATTATCTTCTAATCTATGTTTGTATAACAGTATTAAGAAATAATTCATAGCAAAACCGTGTTTGAACACTATACACGATCGGCAGTTATACACCGAGCATAATAATTTCGCAAGGGCCCAGCCCTATCCCTTACTGTGAAATCATTAATATTCGTGGGGGACTAATTTTCGTGGTTGAGTCAATCAACGAAATTTAATCCGAACGAACAAGTAAAATTCCCATTCATTTTAAGTTCAAAACTTGAAATCCACGAAATTATATCCTCACGAAATTGCCGTTTTGACCAAAATCACGAAATTTCATGCCCACGAAATTAAATGATTTAACAGTATTTCAATTCTAATGGGTCTTTTATTGTAAAGTTCAGATAAAGTACGATAGAAGTGCTTCTCCTTGCATGCATGGTAGGTCGTCACGCTCCTTTGTTTATACACGCCAGGGCTGAAAGTGGTAATAGGTCTTGCAGAAGAGTTCACTTTGGGTGAAAATGATGGCGAATTATTCTGCAAAGCGAATAACCACTTACTCAGCATGTGTGTAAATTAATTAAGACAGTAACTGTTGTGCAATTTGACATTTTGTTTTAAACAGGCTATTAAGTAAAATGTTTTATCGACTTTGAAAGGGCTGTTTATAGATGCATATGTGGCGCTAAATATCACGTTGACGCAGCGTCAACATAATATTGTTTTGATGATTTAAGCATTGCTAGGCATATTAGAATAATAATGTTGCACTTACACTCTGATGGTGGTGAGCATTAATGTTGGCTGGATGGTGACAATATACACGTCATATATGCAACAATATATGAATGTGATATATGAACAGATTGTTTCTTAAGTTGCCAGCCTTAAATAACTTCTTCCAGAGAAACACTTTAGTATGGACTGACCAACTTGAAATAAAATTTGTATGTATTGTAATGTATTGTATTTTATTGATGGTCCATTGCCTTCTTGCATGAACATATTTCAATAGTACTGCTCAGCAGGGTACAGGGGTAACTGGAGTTAAAACACATGGTTTGCATGACTCTTGAAAAGTACTTGAAAACGGTTCTGTTCTTGAAAAGTCCTTGATTTTAGGTATTCCCTTGAGAAATCATTGAAAAGTACTTGAATTCTTTAAAAAAATCCTTGAATTCGGAAGAAACAAAATGACATTTTAGAATCCACAAATTTACCGACGTTTAAAAATTATTGCAACTAAAATTATCATATATTTGGTAAGAAACAAATTGAAGATGAGTGAAATTGCGGTCTATGTAAGCAAGCATGTTCCTGTGCGTGTGACGTAAGCAGACTCGGTGCACATTTGAAAAAAAATGGCAGTGTTCTAGCAATCAAGGCTTTGCTTTCCAGAGGGTATGCTTGACGCAGGATCTTCACAAGGCCTTATGTCAGCCATCTATGAAAAACATAGACTTATCCCAAATGGGCGAAAGTGTGTTAACTTTCCATTCTAAGGGCACAAAACATACAAAAAACATTGTAATCATGTCTTCCTTAGTCAATAATGATTGGCATTTTTTAGACAGGAAGGTGCCATTTTGGTAAGAAAGAATCGGCAGTCCCAACGTTTGAAAATAACAACCTGCCAACTATTCCACCAAATAGTCATGACATTTGTTCTCAAAACTGAAAAATATGGTTTTAAAGAGTTGATTTTCACAATGTTGCACAGGTTAAATTAATATGTATTAAAAGGAAATGAAACAGAATGTTTTATTATTTTCACTTGAGATACATAGCGGTATAGGTAATGAAAGCATAAAGATATTCACCTTGAAAATGCATTTCAAGCCTTGAAAAGTCCTTGAATTTTATAACAAAACTTCTGTATGAACCATGAAACAGTAACACCTTCAAACCACTTCAGTTGAACAGTTTGATGAATTTTCACCAAGCTGAACATGTTTATTAATGTGCATTTATAAATCTTTCCAATGTTTTCAAATGGTTCTATTGACTTCAAACTTGCATTGCCAAAGTCAAAACCAGAAAATTCACAGTGATGGGTAAGGTGACTGAATTGGAATCACTTGGCCTTCATTGCTGTTGTTTCAAAACATCACATGGATGTAGAATTCTTTCATGTAAGGTGTCTGTTAAGTTGGATTACGAAAAGCTAGTGGTAGCATGGTTGGTTTTGAAATTTGCCAATACTCTAATAAATATTTCTCATTTTAGCTTAATGTTGATTTTGAATAATTTGTCAGAACTTACTTTGAAGTTTAAGAATCTGCTATTAAACTTCCCACTATGTCTTCCATAAATTCTATGAATTTTTCTTAACGGTAAATTTCCCTTAAAGTTGGATGTGCACTTCAGTTAAAGCAGAAGATGTTGAACTTTGCCCCAACAACTCTTCAACCTTTGATCCTAGACAGACCTATAAGAAGTCTAGTTAGTTAGTGTAAGGTGTTTGGCATAATAAATAATTAATTTTTTTCAATGAAGCTCATTTATAATGCTCAGATGGGTAACCATAATATTCCTATGTTAATGCCCCTGGTGGAGTTACATTTTGCAAAAGTTTTTTTTTTTTATGAAGGCGGCCCTCAAAAGATATTTTCTTACATTCTTTTAGTAAATTTAATCTATAAATACAACTTTTAATGAATGAATTTGAACAATTATAGCACTATTACAGTGCTGGTATTCACTGTGTTTTGTGTGGAAAATATAGTGTGGATTTTGGTGGGTGTTTGGTCTAAATACTTAGGGGAGAGTGTTAATTACGGACTGTGATGGCCAATGAAAGCAAAGTAGAATTAAAAAGATTATAGTTCACAATGTTATTTTGTAATAGAATTCTAGCAAAATTCTTAATGAGACAAGTGAAAACCCAAAAATTTTTTCTTTTTCAGTATTTAAGGACCGACCAGTACAAGTTATCCAACCAGCAGACTTACCAGCATTGGTGCGCATTATTTGTCCAACCTGCGGAAAGATACTTCAGTCTGGTTCGGCGTTGAGGATACACATGAGAATTCATACAGGGGAGAAACCGCACAAGTGTAAATTCTGTGGCAGGGCTTGGGCCCAGAAAGGCAATTTGAATCAACATTTGAAACTCGTCCACAATCAGTATCAACCAAAATGACTGTCTTTGCAGCAGTTTTGACATGGATTTGTCAAAATAAAAAGCAGTTTGAATAAAGATGCATGAGTTGTTTCCCATCTTAGCAGAGGTACATACTTCAAATCTAGTGGTTGCATTTTTGATACACACATATATACAGTGACATGGTCCACACAAGTTTTACCAAGTTATACGCGCCAATCAGAAGACTAGAAAACTGTCATTGAGTAGGTTATTATATCAAAATTGTTTGAGCTGTTCCTGTATCAATCACTATATTAAAAAGTATACTGGGAATTGGAAATTCCTTCCAAAAAGGACTGTAAAAAAATATGTAAATAGTTACGGACTTCAATTTTTAGCTTGAGTATGTAAAAAATAGAGCTATTGTACTAACCCTTTGGTTGGCAATTGATTGTGTCATAGTCCAGATTCCTGGCTAAACTTTCGATGCACTTTCACCATATTCTTTTGTTATTATGCAGTCAATTTGCTTTAAACTAAAATATTTGTATCTTATTGACATCATAATTTTATGATCCAAGGGCAATAATTCTGGTACCAATATTACATGAATAATGCCCCCTTTTACTAACGTTTGCAGCTTTTCCTCTCTATCTCTGTTATTTCTTCATGTATTTCATTCAGTTTAAAGTAGATGTTCCACAAAACTTCAAATTTAATTTGAATTCGTGGGTATGAAATTTCATGGTTTTTGTTATAATAGTTATTTCATGTTTATATTTGATTTGCGGATCTCAAGTTCTGAAGTTATAATGTAGGGATTTAATTTTGTTCATTGACACAACCACAAATCCTTGAAAATTACTGGTAGTCCCTCATAAAAATGAACGATTTCACAGTATGTCATTTTGACCGTTACCATGCTAAATTTCTATAATGAACTTATCCATCTTTTCATTTGGACAGTACCATTAACTGTTAAAAGGGGTGCTTACCAAAAAGATACTGACTGAATGGTGAACAGTGCAGATCATGATCAGAGTTCATGACGCAGTCTGATCATGATTTGCACTGGTCACAAATGCAGAATCAGTCGTGTCTGGCATGATGAGGGTTAAAGGGGGATTCCCCTAGTTGTGTGGGATTTTTTCAAAATTTTGAAATTACTCTCATTGGATAGTGATTGTAAATTTAAAGTAAAAAATAAAGTTATTCAGTGAGATCAAGGCAGTATTTATTTTCAAGAATTTATGTAGTCCAAATGCACTTGTAGGTCAAGCCCCACTCCCCTCTTCAGGTATCAAGGCTCATCCTGGTCTGCACACTGGTTGCAAAGGCAGAATCACTTGAAGCCAGCAGGCTGAAGGTTAAGAAAAGATTTCATATAAACAAGAAAATTAATGAAATTGTGAGGTCTAACTTACCTTAAAAATATTACAGAAGTTAATGTAGGGGTAACACAAATGTCATGTTTTTTCATGTTATAACATCTGCATAAACCAGAGAGATAGTTTGCTGACCAAACCCCGTAGGACAAGAGAACAAGTATGTCTAAAAGAATCTGCAGATGTCATAACTAAAAGAAAACATGCGTTAAGGCTTTTCTAGAATGAAATAAGTAAACAGTTAAACCTAGAAATGATGTGATGGCATGCTTTTATGATAGTGAAAATTGCAATGACTGCAGTATTACTGCCAAGATGTTAACATTAAGTCACAAAGATGCCAGTAAAATGAAAGAAACAAAATGTTACCCATGTGAACATTTCTAGTTATACATTGGAGACTTTCAAGATTTTGTTTTATTATATACATTTATAAATTCTGTCAAAACTACAGCTTGTATTTCACAATTAAATATGAACAGGCAGAAAAAAAGTTCCGTATTGAACCTTTTGTATTGTATGTTGCCGGACTACTTTCATTCAATATGCATGACCTGACACAGTTCTATAGGTAGTGCACATAAAACTTTATTAAGTTCTATTCTAAACATGGAAGGTTTTGTTCGATAACAAAACACCAAACAAAATAATAGAGGTATATAATAAAAGGATCATTGTAACAGCAGCTAGATCTGGTATCTTTAATGCATTCAGCTCTCATGGATTTAGCCAGGTCAGATCATACTGACGATGGCACCTCTTGAGATCCGATCTGGCAAAATCCACTCAAACCAGATACAGCATCCCAGATCGAGATACTATTATAATAACCCTAATTTAATTACATGACACCAGAATGATTTTTCACAGATTTCTCCCCCCAAAACAATGCTGCCTATATAAAAGGATCATATAGCACTATGAACTAGCAGTTTATATAAGGAATCGTGTAATGATATGCAGTTATTGAATGGCTTGTATGTTAAGCTTTAGCCTACAAAATTTCTAAAATAGACTGGTCCATCATTAAATTTGGGCAATACCATTTATTCTTTGAAGGGGTGTTCACTGAAAATTTACTGACTGAGTAGCGAACAGTGCAGACCATGATCAGCCTGCATGGACGTGCAGGCTTAACTTGGTCTGCACTAGTTGCAAAGGCAGAATCACTTGCCGCCAGCAGGCTAAAGGTAAACAGGTTTTTTTTTCTTCTTGAGCACAGCAAATTTATTTAGAGTTGAACTGTAGACCAGTCAGTAGCACAATCTGTGGACCAAGAATTTATTGAAGCAGTCATGAACCAATACTTGCTGCAGGCTTTATAGTAATATGATAGTGCTTTGTTAAATATTATTTAGCCATTTATATGAATGTGTGATTTTTAAGGCATATTTTGCAATTGTTTTTGAATGTCTTTGATGTTAATCATGAAGCAGTATCTGCAGCAGTAATCATCAGTTTCATGTATAATAATAATAATGTAGGCATGAATTTTCATATTGTCACTATAATGTATTTTCTGTATGCATATAATAAAGAATTACACTACAGTGCAGGGTTTTCCCGGACGCAGGTTTTCTGCGTCCCTGACGCGCTTTGACTGCTTTGGACTCGCATTTTGTAGTGCCTCTGCGTCCACTGGACCCGCAAAATCGGTCACGAAACTCCTTTGCACTGAAGCTTCCTTTGCGCAGATACCCATGTAAAATGCGCAGTTTTTTACGACCGGGACCATCCCCGATTCGTGGGTGCTCATTATACACAGGTATAGACGATTTTCCAACTTCAAAACAAGTTTTGTTACCGATGTTCGCCATTTTGTTAAAGGGAAACTACTCTCCGCGCTAACTGACACCGCTAAAATCTAAGATTGCCGTTACGTTCCGTAAAAGATCGAATGGTTTATTTTTCTATTAAACAAAATTAATTTCATATAAATTTAAAGTATTTTGATGAAAAAATATTAATAAATCACAAAAATTATGATACTTATTAAGGATCGAGTATTATCTTTAACTAAGATCAAACTGTGAACAACATAATTGACACGAGGTGACACTTAATTGCCGGTAATTACTGGCTATTTGATCATAACAAAAAGACTGTCACACCTTCTGTTATCAGTCTGGATTGAGAAGCTCATGCCATTTTGAAAGATACCATTCCGAAATACTGAATCAGCTGCTATCTAAATTAAAAAGATACAAGTTCATTCGGTTTTAGGATAAATTTTTTTTAGTAATAATGTCCATTTTCAAGATCAATAATTTGTGGACCCCCAAAAATTATTAGGGACCCTTAAATTAGCAGCCATGGGAGTCCATGGACTCCCAAATAAAAAACCCGAGGGAAAACCCTGTACAGTGAGTTTTTCCTTCGTGTTAGATTCCAGAAAAATATTGTTATGCAGCTGATAGGCAGAGTGGTTATCACACATGTTTAGAACCTGCCGGTGTCTCTAAATTGTATTTTGGTACTTGTAACTTGCAAATGTTGAATTCTGCTCAACCAGGGGCTAGAGGACATAGATGGTAGCATGCATTTCCACTGCTGTCCATGAACAGGTGCAATCAAACTGAGCCAACAACATTTTCATTTTTGTTGTGGTTTGACTGACAGTTGGGTTTTCACTTTTCTACCTATGTTATCGCATCAGTCAGTTGAAACTTGAAGGATGAAAATAAGTTTGGTAACTTTAAGGTATTTAATCACATTTCCCATTTTAAGTGGCTCCACCTCATACCTTGTATTTAGAAAGGAGATCTTTCTTTGATTTGCCTTTTACCTGGTATTTAGATGGGAGAGCACTCTCTAAGCTTCACCTCTTACCTAGTATTAAGAGGGGAAAGCACTCTTAGCTTTGCCTTGGACTTGGTATTTAGAGGGGAGGACGTACATTCTTAGCTCCGCCTCTTACATAGTATTTTTTTGATGGAAAGTGCTTTTAGCTCCACCTCTTACCTAGTAATGGGAAGGGAGAGCACTTAGCTCTGCATCTAACCTAGTATTTAGGGAGAAAATCACTGGTGTTGTTGAAGCTGATAAATGAATTATTTCCCATACACATTCAATAATTATAAATATTTGAACACATTTTGGTATCTATTTTCAATGTATTTAGTGCTGAGTTATACATTAGAAACAAGCTCATTAATATCAATTGAATTAATTAAAATCCAATCTTTATTTCAGGTTCAGGGTACCAAACAGACTCGGTTGCTTTGTTTGATGGAATGTTGTACTCAACAAATGATGGTCATCCTACCGCTAGCACCCGACAACAACAACTTGGAAAGAACGCTTGTCAGTACTGCCAGAGGTTGTTCAATACAAGTTCACATGCTAGGAGACACGAGGCCATCATTCATAGGAAGGAACGCCCGTTCACTTGCTCCCTGTGCGGGAAGAAGTTTTCAACCAACGCAAACATGAAGAACCATATGATTGTCCATTACAAAAAAATAAATATATAAAATGTTCCTGAATGGCATCAGTCCGGACTCGGATTTTGGTTCAGTGTAAATGTGAAATGACCTTCATAGTTGCACCCCTTGGTGAAACACTGAGAACTATATTTGGAATCAAAATATTTCACAATTACGAGGAATCATATTGTCTCCAGTTTGTTTGTGCTTTAGAAGTTACAAAGAATTTTGCTTTTGAGCTCACCTGAGCACGAAGTGCTCGAAGGTGAGCTTTTGTGATCGCCCTGTGTCCGTCGTCAGTCGTCAGTCGTCCGTCATCAACAATTTGACTGTTAACACTCTACAGGTCACAATTTTGGCCCAAACTTCATGAAACTTGGTCAGAATGTTACCCTCAATAAAATCTTGGACAAATTCGATATTGGGTCATCTGGGGTTAAAAACTAGGTCACCAGGTCAAATCAAAGGAAAAGCTTGTTAACACTCTAGAGGTCACAATTTTGGCCCAATCTTAATGAAACTTACTGAATGTTACTACAATAAAATCTTGGAAGAATTTGATATTGGGTCATCTGGGATTAAAAACTAGGTCACTAGGTCAAATTAAAGGAAAAGCTTGTTAACACTGTAGAGGTCACAATTTTGGCCCAATCTTTATGAAACTTGGTCAGAATGTTAACCTCAATAAAATCTTGGACGAGTTTGTTATTGGGTCAGCCAGGGTCAAAAACTAGGTCACCAGGTCAAATCAAAGGAAAAGTTCGTTAACACTGTAGAGGCCAGTTTTATGACTGTATCTTCATGAAACTTGGTCAGAATTGTAATCTTGATGATCTATAGGTCAAGTTCAAATCTGGGTCAGGTGGGGTCAAAAACTAGGTCACTAGGTCAAATCAAAGGAAAAGCATGTTAACACTCTTGAGGCCACATTTATGACTGTATCTTCATGAAACTTGGTCAGAATGTTAATCTTAATGATGTCAAGGTCCAGTTTGAATCTGGGTCATGTAGGATCAAAAACTAGGTCACCAGGTCAAATCAAAGGAAAAGCTAGTTTACACTGTAGAGGTCACATTTATGATAATATCTTAATGAAACTTGGTCTGTATGTATATCTTGATTATCTATAGGTCGAGGTCAAATCTGGATCAGGTGGGGTCAAAAACTAGGTCACTAGGTCAAATCAAAGGAAAAGCTTGTTAACACTCTACAGGCCACATTTATAACTGTATCTTCATGAAACTTAGTCAGAATCTTAATCTTGATGATCTTTAGGTCAAGTTCGAATCTAGGTTATGGAGGGGGTCAAAAACTAGGTCACCGGGTCAAATCAAAGGAAAAGCTATTTAACACTTTATAGGCCACATTTATGACCATATCTTAATGAAACTTGGTCAGAATGTTAATCTTGATGATCTTAAGGTCAATAGGTCAGGTGAGTGATACAGGGCCTTCATGGCCCTCTTGTTTACAATCAGTAATGTGCAAATTTTCCTATTTTGAGACAAAACTATTTAGTTTATTGGACCATTTGCTGAATTGCTTATTCAAATATTGTAAGTTTGAAACATGTTTTCATAATAAATACCATGATACACTCAAAGTATTCACTTTTTAAAGAATAAAATGCGTTTTGAACTTCCTAATTATTACCCCTACCCACTTCCTTCACTTCAGATAATAGGGGTATATTGTTGTGCTCATGTCTGTTAGTCTGTTTCGGAGTAATAACTAGAGAACTTTTTGGCATACATTGGTCAAACTTCATAGGATGATTGCCTTTGATTAGTAGATTAACACTATTCTTGTTGCTTTTTAGCTCACCTGAGCACAAAGTGCTCAGGGTGAGGTATTGTGATCACTCACTGTCCGGCGTCCGTCCGTCCGTCCGTCCGTCGTCCGTCCGTCCGTCCGTCCGTCCACACTTTCCTTTAAACAACATCTCCTCCTAAACCAACAGGCCAATTTTGATGAAAACTTCACAGGGTTGTCCCTTGGATGGTCTTTTTTTAAAATTGTTCCAAAGAATTTTGAATTTCCATACAGAATTCTGGTTGCCATGGCAACCAAAAGTAAAAACTTTAAAAATCTTCTTCTCAAAACCAGAACCCCTAGAGCTTAGATATTTGGTGTGAAGCATTGCCTAGTGGCCCTCTACCAGTTTGTTCAAATCATGACCCAGGGTCAAAATTGACCCCCCCCCGGGGGTCACTTGATTTTACATAGGAAAATCTTTAAAAAATCTTCTTCTCAAAAACCAGAAGCCCTAGAGCTTAGATATTTGACTTGTAGCATTGCCTAGGGGAAACCTCTACTAAAATTGTTCAAATCATGACCCGGGGTCAAAATTGACCTCGCCCCAGGGGTCATTTGGATTTTACATAGGAAAATCTTCAAAAAATTTCAAAAAATAAACCAGAAGGCTTAGAGTTAGATATTTGACATGTAGCATTGCCTAGTGGACCTCTACAAAATTTGTTTCAATTCATGAACCCCCGGGTTCAAAAATTGACCCCCCCCCGGGGGGCACTTGATTTTCCATAGGAAAATCTTAAAAAATTTTTTCAAAAAAATAAACCAGAAGGCCTAGGTTTCTTAGATATTTGACATGTAGCATTCCCTAGTAGACTTCTAAAAAATTTATTCAAATCATGACCCCCGGGGTCAAATTGACCCCGCCCCATGGGATTACTTGATTGTACATAAAAAAAAGCTTCAAAATAAACCAGAAGGCCTAGAGTTTTGATATTTCATATGTAGCATTGCCTAGTGGACCTCTACAAAATTTGTTCAAATCTTTGACCCCCGGGGTTAAAATTGACCCCAACCCCAGGGGTCACTTGATTTTACTAGGAAATCTTCAAAAAATTTCTAAAAATAAACCAGAAGGCTTAGATTTAGATATTTGACATGTGCTTTGCCTAGTAGACTTCTACAAAATTTGTTCAAATCATTCCCTCCGGGGTCAAATTGACCCCACCCCATGGGGTTATTTGTTTAGCTTTAGCAAAGAATTTTTTTCAAGAAAGCAATTAAACTCAGGTGAGCGATATAGGGCCATCATGGCCCTCTTGTTTGTGGAGCTGGGAGTCAAAAGGTTAAGGTTACAGTGACTGAAGTATGTTCAGGCCTAGAACTACCAAATTTCAAGTATGTATAGCCTGTGGCTGTTAGATTACCCAAGTTAGGTTGGTGTTGAATAGGTCAAAGGTCAAGGTCACAGTGACCTCAAGACTGAAAATGATTTCTCATTATACAAATGTAAATAACTAGAGATGTCAAGCTTCAATTAAAGAAAACTGCCTGTGATCACTATATGACCACTATTGTTTAAGCTGTCTGGCTAAAATTACTTTTGTATAAATGTGTTAAGAATGTTTGAACCTATGTGATTTACAAACGACTCTTATTTTTGATTGATTTTTTCATTGATGAAGTTTTTATTCAAATCCCCCAATCCCCACCAACACCCCACCTAAAAGAAAAGGCATTCTATGAAATCATAAAAAATCATTGGGGACTAATTTTTGTTGAGTCAACCCATGAAATTTGATCTCAGCAAACAAGTAAAATTCTCATTATTTATGTTTAAAACTTGAAAGCGGCAAACTCTTGATCACGGTTTGGGGTTGAAAATAATGCAGGAAGCCTCCACCTATCAGGCTCTGTTAATAATTCAGTCCACAGCATCAACATGGCTGCTGCCAATTAAGCTGGAAGAAAAATCGAAATTTAACATTGACTTATACACTGGAACTTAAATTTTCTGACCATTTCCAGAGCAGAAATTGGGTGCGAACTATACATTTCTGTGACCAATACACCCCAAAATACGTTATTGTTTTGCTTACGTTGATTGTTCTTGATAATCATTGTTCAGATCTATACCAGGAGAACCCCTAAGTCTAGACCAGCGGTCAAATTTCATAGGATGATTGCCATTTATCAGCTATTGCTCTAGGGGTCAGTAGGTCAAAGGTCAAGGCCATAGTGAACATGAGATCGAGAACCACGTGTGATTTAAAATGGAGAACACTTAGTTGGGCATTCAACTATCAAACTTAATAGGATGATTTAAATCTAACTAACACAGTAGTTATATAACTGTAAGAGAATGGTACCTTTTTTGACACAGTCGGATACTGTGAAATTATTTATGATAATCGTGGGGGACTTATTTTCATATGGTATATTTTGTGGTTGTGTTAGTCCGGGAAATGGAGTCCACATGAAATTGCAAATGTTTGATTTATCTTGTCTTTAAAATTGTACCAAACAAAATTTAAAGCCCACAAAAGTAAATGGTTTTACAGTACGTTGATAAGCATTAAAGTTATTAACCTAGTGACAATTATGTCAAACCTGCAGCTACTTTCAGATGTGCATACTATACAATAGAAATACTGTTTTGCAGGTTCGTACCTCATGTTTTTATTTCGATGTAAATGAGATTTGGAACCAAAATTTGTAGTCCTGTTTGGCGCCATATAACCAATACTGTGTTGGTGCGCCGTAAAACCCAAATAAATAAATTGCAGGTCCCATAATGTCTCCCAATCAGAACTTGATCCTCATGTTGTAAAAATTGTTTTGAAAGAAATCAATATTGTTTTGAAAGAAATCAATATCTTCCATAAGGTGTAGACTTATGGTCTTAAACTCAGTATGCAGAGCCCCAACAAATATGCGGATGGAGGTGTGTCCATGACTTCATGATAACTGGTCTCTAAAAATGCTAATCACAGTTAATTGAATAATAAAGGTAGAAAGAAAGTCACTGATGAACAAACATTAATTTTGTTGCATATTATTTGTTCTAATCAATCATTGCTTCATTTTGCAATAAATTCATACCAACTGCTTCTGTTCTAAATATAGAAACAGTGTTGATTGCAGCTGTAGCATTTAGTCCTACTAAAAATTAGTTAATGGCATCACTGAAAGATCTACTGTTTCCCTATGTTTACTTCATGAAAGTCATTCATCTGTAGTTAACAGGTAGACAGTTTCTGGCCATTCTTTACCTTCACTAACCTCAGCCCAAAGTACACAAGATGAACAATTGTGATCAGTCTGTCTTCAAGAATTTCACCTTTAATAACAATATTGTCCTGATCTTTAAATGTAACCCGTACAGAATGTGCGTGGCCACAAAATCTCATTCAAGTTGGTTTATGGATAAAATTGCTCCAGACAATTAAGTTATTCCCCTTGAATTAGTCATGAATTGTCCTTTTCACAGAACAATGGCATTAACACTCAAAGGCCACACTTTTGATCTGATCTGTGTAAAATTTGGCCAGAAAGTTTGTTTTTATTGAACACTAGGTCAAGATCGAAACTTTAAAAAAAAACTTGTTAACACTCTTGAGGTCACATTTTCTATCTGAATATTATTAGTAACTTGAAATCTTGAGGGAATGTTCGTCTACACAATCTAGCTGGAGGTCGCAACAGTCGTCTCAATTTAAAAATTAAGCCACTAGGTCAGATCATGGATAAACACTGTTAATACTGTAGTGGTCATAATTTCTGCCTTATACACCTAAAACATGGAAGGAATGCTTGTCTTTACAAGATCTAGTTTGAAGCTGGCTCATCTGGGTTAAAATCAAGTCACAGCGTCAAATCTTAGAAAAAAGTTGTGAACACTGTAAAGACAACGTTTCCTGATTGATTTACTTGGTCAGTATGATTGTATTTATGAAATGTTGATAAAGTTTGAAATTGGATTGGCTTATTTTCTTTGTCATTGTCATAACAGTTTCAAGTTTTTAAGCTGCACGGTTTTTGTTGTTTCTTTTCAAAATATAGAAAATACCGTCTGTAGTTAGTAATTGCAATAGAAAGACTTTATTAAGTGATTCAGTGTGTTTTAGGAACTTGTTACCACCAATAACTCCTTTTTGGTCAATAAAATATGTAGAAAATTCAATAGCTTTTATGTCACGCTATTGAAATATGATATAAAATATAAAAAACTGGTTTTAGTGTTATACACATTAAAATCCCTATTTAAGCAATAATGGTTTGACATTTATTTTCAATTGCTGTTTTAAAATTTTTGAAATTCTCATGTTTATCTGGAGTTGTGCCCCTTTAATAAAGATGTTATACAAGTATTTCTGATCTAACATAGAGCACTGTTATTCTGCCTTATGTCATTGCCATTTGTATGTTGTGATGTAGATATTCCACCATTCCATTACTTCATAGCCATGTGACTTTATTTGATTTGATTGAACTGTAATAGTATTTGTCTGTAATTTACGCTTAAGCCGTTGCTTTGGGGCATAAGGGATGTTGCACATTTCATTACCGTACCTCTTATGAACACACTCGATCAAACTGAGTTTGGTATTAGCTTACTTGGTTGTATTCTATGCTTTCAAAGGATCTTTTAATAGATTTTCTTCCATTATTTATTAAATTGTTTTTTCACGGGTCTTACTGGGAAAAGTGAAAGCAATGTGAATAAAAAAAAAACAAACTGTTTTAGGTTCACTTTCAGAATTTTTAGGATAGAAAAAAAAAAAAAACACCCTTAACATATTTGTTAAATAGACACTATAGAAGGTAATATGTATGATACCAGCTGAATTTTTACTTCATTTTTTTTTTCAGGCAGTGCTGAGGCAGCAGTTGCTGAAAACATGTTCTTACAGTCTGAACTTGAACAGGTCCAACAAACCTTTAAACCATTCTATTGTCACAGTTGCAACAAGTATTTTAAGAGGAAAGATCACCTTCAACGTCACGATGCGATCATCCATCGCCGGGAGAAACCGTACAAATGCTACACATGCCAGAAATCTTTCTCCACCAAATCAAATTTAAAGACACATACGATTGTGCACATGAAAAAGACGTTTTAGTTATTTATATTGGTACTGATACCTGAAATTGTTTTATAAGCCGAATATTAGGTGCTACATACAGTGCAAGATGTTGATGTCCAGATTTTGTTCATGCTGTTTTGTGAAAATATTGCATCAGATGTTTAAAGTACTGCAGCTGAAATTAACCTTTAGCCTGCTGGGTGGCAAGTGCTTCTGCCTTTGTGACCAGTGCAGACCAAGATAAGCCTGCACATTTGTGCAGTCTGATCAGGGTCTGCACTATTCACCACTCAGTAAATTTTCAGTGAACACCCTTTTGAATAATAAATGGTATTACCCGATTTGAATGATGGACCAGTCCATTTTAGAAATTTAGCAGGCTAAGGGTTAATGTTTCTTGTCTGTGACCAAGTAGTTATGATTACTGACTTTGAATCACAGCCCTATCACAGCTTTGGTGTAAAATTCTTTTATGAGAGGAAGTCATCAAGCTAGGTAACCAAATGTCAATACTTTTACCCTGGTGATGGTCTCTTATCTGGATTCTTATCCTCCATTTACTTTCATCATTTAGATGTCCCCTCATCGATGTGGGTTTGAGCCTCACACGGGGCGTTGAATTCTTCATGTGAGAAAGCCATCCAGCTGGCTTACATAAGGTCGGTGGTTCTACCCAGGTACCCGCCCGTGATGAAGTAATGCACGGAGGGGCACCTGGAGTCTTCCTGCACCATCAAAGCTGGAAAGTCCCCATATGACTTATAATTGTGTCGGTGTGACGATAAACCCAACAAAATAAATAAATTAAAGTCATTTAGATCTCAAGTCTTCTTTTTCTTTTACGTTTTGCTTATAAATGTTGATCACCTTCCTTTTACGTTTTGCTATAAAATGGTACATTTGTATCAAAAATGTGAATTGATACAAATTAATGGGTCTTGTACAAGTACCAGTACCAACAACTTCTTCCCAGGCTATGGTCTCCACTTCTGTTTGTTTGTAAGCTTATTTATAAACCATAAGGACGACATCTCCAAATAACTGAGATTATACTGATATTAATGTTAGTAGGAGGTAGTAGTGCAAGATGCAGAAGACACTCCTGTCTCAGGTTCTTTAACGTGCCAGGTGTAAAGCATCCATACATGTGGCTTTTATCCCAGTGTCAGTAATTTAAAGTTGGAGGAGTGGGGGCTTGAACTCGCGACCCCTAGTTTGGTTGTCAGACACTGTCACAGTGTTGCCACTGGACTACTGCATTCGCTCTTATGGTCTTTACTGTAAGTTCACTTTCCTTGTAAACACCTTGAATACTGTAAAATCATTTAATTTCGTTGGTATGAAATTTCGTGGTTTTGGTCTAAACGGCAATTTCGTGGGGATATGAATTCATGGATTTCAACTTTTGAACATAAAATGAATGGGAATTTTACATGTTCGTTGGGATTAAATTTCGTGGATTGACTCAACCACGAAATCCATGAAAATTAGTCCCCCACGAATATTAATGATTTCACAGTAGATCAAAGTAAATTTTGTTAAGTTATTGAAAGAGATGTTTCTGTTGTTTCTTACATGGAAGTCCGGTGTTGAAAAATTATCAAGGCTTACTTGAAAATTTTTCTCTATGACATGTTGGTTGGTTAGTCTGTCAGTTGGTCCATCAGTTGACCAGTTGCTTGTAGATCAATTACTGGAAAGCACTAGCTGTCAAATGTCATTGTATCATTTCTTTGGTTAGTAGCTGACCTAGTATATTGATTCTGAGGGAGTAGGTGAAAGCTGAAGGTGACAAGTTTCCAGTCAAAAACTGGAGAATGCTGGGGCAAACAACCCTCAAACCTCATAGGATGCATGATTCTCTATGGTCTGACAGCTAAAATGAGTCTTACATTTCTGGTTTAATTCACTTAACCTTTACCCTGCTAAATTTCTAAAATGAACTGGTCCATTTTTCAATTTGGGCAATACCATTTATTATTCAAAGGGGTGTTCACTGAAAATGTACTGACTGAATAGCGAACAGTGCAGACCATGATTAGCCTGCACGGATGTGCAGGCTAATCTTGGTCTGCACTGGTCGCAAAGGCAGAATAACTCGCCACCAGCAGGCTAAAGGTTAAGGTCACAATGACCTTGACAATGAAAATGATGTCTGATAATGTTTTTGCTTTTAGCCATCAAACATCATACCATGATTGCCTGTCAGTCATTAGATGGTCTTTATTGTGTTTAGGGGTCAGAGGTCAAGTTTACAGTAATCTTAAAACTGAAAATAGTTTGTAGAGAATTTTTTTTTTTTTGGGCTCTGCAGAAGGTCAAATATGTAGATAATCGCAACCTTAAGACAAAAAAATGTTTTTGATCAGTTGGTAACTAGAGAACATTTTCACCTAGTACTCTCTAAAGTCATATAGTATGATTGCTTGTGGTTAGTAGAAGACTCCAATTGTTTTTTGGAATCAGTAAGTCTAAGGTCAATGTCACAGTGGTATCAAGGGGTTTCCTATAGATAACTGGAGAATGCTTGGGCCTATAGCAATGAAACTTTTATTACTGAAAAATCATTTAATTTTGTGGGCATGAAATTTTGTGGTTTTGACCAAAACAGCAATTTCATTGGGATATGAATTCATAGATTTCAACTTTTGAACATAAAATGAATGGAAATTTTACTTGTTCGTTGGGATTAAATTTTGTGGATTGACTCAACCACAAAATCCATGAAAATTAGCCCCCCCCCCCCCCCACCACGAATATTAATGATTTCACAGTAAATGTTACCATATTGTCAACATCTGTGGTTTTTGTCATTCATATTTTTAGTTTTAAAGTAAAATATGATGACTTAACTTCATTGACTTCATCTTCATAAGTCACTCGGATCACTATTTAACTTTCTGTGATCACCTTGCTGTTGTTAACCTTTCTAATAAAAGTAAGTTGAAAGTTTGTTTTGTACTATTTACTTATTACAGTTGAAACTCGATATCCATAACTTCATTATCTCAAAATCCAGCTATCTCAGAGACATTTTTAAGTCCCGTTCAAAAAACACATGCACAAAATATAAGTAAAACACACGATATCATTGAATTCGCGATACCGAAGTTCAATTGTAAGTTATACTCCTACAAATTTCTGTCTCAAATCCACCTGTATTTCACTAAGGCGTAAAAAAAATTGTTTGTTTCCGGTATCCCGACCTAGCCTAAATTTTTGGCCCGACCCTAAATGTTTTTATGGTCTTGGAGAATATTTTTTTCAACTTTTTAACAAAAAGATGCAAAACTGCACTTTTTATGCTTTAAACATGATGTTAGAAACCAACTTACTGATGCTCTAAAGGCATAACCCCCTTATTTGTAATTATTTTTTGACCAAAAAAATAATTTCCGAAAAGTCCCCCTTAATAAAAAAAATTTCCCCCCCCAAAAACTACCCTAATTTTTTTCAGCATGTTACCAGAAACAAAGAATGTTATTTTTTTAGGCCTAATGAGTACGAAACCCTGTTTTCAACTGCTGTTAATTGGATATGGAAAAATAAGCAGTGGTGGGATTATTTGTTTTAGATGCGGCACCATTTCAAACTAGTTTTCAGCCTCATTTTAGCTGACATGATAGTAGAAATAGGTATATGCAAGAGTCATTAACCCTTAGGCTGCTGGCAGCAAGTGATTCTGCCTTTGCGACCAGTGCAGACCAAGATCAGCCTGCACATCCGTGCACCCCTTTTAACAGTCAGTGGTACTGTCCAAATTGAAAGATGGACAAGTTCATTATAGAAATTTAGCAGGGTAAGGGTTAAAGCAGAACCATGATCTACAATGATGTATTCGGCATTCATTGATTTTGCCAGACTGGATCACGCTCAGTGCAAGCGTCCCGTTGGATCTGGTCAAATACAACGTTGCAGATCAAGGTTCTGTTACAATAACCCTATTTTTTAAACATTTGAGACAGTATTAATCTAGTGCATGAAGTACTACAAAGTATGATTAGCAGATTGGTAATGAGCAATCACCTTAAATAAAGAGGTACTTTAGATTGGTAACTCTTGTATAGTATTTATTATGCGATTTAATGGTAAGCAGTCTTATTCGAATAAGAATTCATGCAATTTGAGTGTTTATGAATAACTTTGAACAATGCAGATTATTATTCATGAATATTTTGAATTTGCCAGTGGCATTATTTGCGAATGTGGGGAAAGTAAAACAGTTTCAAAGATTAACCAGTGTACAGAAATTCAAATCAATGGGAAACAGTATATAGTGGCCTATGTAGATTTGATGTACATGCTGAAGAAAAACAACAACCAGTTCTTTGCATTTAATATATACTGTGAAATCATTTTTATTCGCGTAGGGCGAATTTTCGCGTATTTCGCGCTAGGACCGATGAGTGAATTAAAGACCGCGTTATTATTATTTTTAACTTTATTTTTCATTTCTAAAATTGAAAATGCGCGAATTAAAGCCCGTGCGAAACAGTCCTTTTTCACATTTGCGCGAAACTTCATGCCAGCGAATTTAAATGATTTCACAGTAGATGAGTTATTTTACCTCTATTCTTTATGCTGTTACTTTTACTGTAGGTGCTAGAATTTGTTTATATAGTGATTTTGTTATCTTTGTAAATGCGTAATATGAAATATTGGAATGTCTTGCATCTTGCATTAAGTAGTCCAGGTTCCAAATATAAGGTATCGGAGTAACAAGTATTTCTTTTTGGATAATTTCCAGCTACTTTTCTTCAAATATGCTCTCAGACTTACTTCTGGGGAGCATGCTGTGGCTGTTTTATCTGTCCATTCACAGCATTTTCCTTTTTTCAGATCCTAACTTGGTGCAACTTGGTTAGCTTCAGTGTTTAAATATGTTTCAGATGTTTGACTTTTGTCCTCATTATTTGATGATAATGATACTTGGTATTAAACTCACTCTGTACAATGAATATATATCAGAACTACAAGTGGTATAACTCAATCAAGATTGTTTCTGATAGTACACGATTTTAATGACATTATTTTGGTGTTACAAAGCATTTATTCACATATACAGATATTTATATTTCAGTTGCCTCATCTGAACAGCTCCAAGGATTTTTAATGGGCACCATGGAT
This sequence comes from Mercenaria mercenaria, assembly GCF_021730395.1. Classification (NCBI taxonomy): domain Eukaryota; kingdom Metazoa; phylum Mollusca; class Bivalvia; order Venerida; family Veneridae; genus Mercenaria; species Mercenaria mercenaria. The sequence goes on along the minus strand of NC_069376.1, from coordinate 18,222,969 downwards.
GTAAGTCTATCTGGGAGTCTGCTAGGACAATCTAGGAAAGACTCGAAGAAAGGAACATGTCCAGAATGTGGGAAATACTTCAGAAATAACTGGGAGGTCACAAGACACATGAAAGTTCATACTGGAGAGAAACCGTACAAGTGTGAATATTGTGACTACAGATCGTCACATAAGTATCACCTTAAAAGTCATGTCGTCAGACATCTGAATAATGCAAACAAATAATGAAACATTTAGAATGTGACTGTTTTGGCTAGAGTCTGCTATGACAAGTACCGTCCTGAATGAGCTGTCGTCAGACATCTGAATAATGCAAACAAATAATGAAACATTCAGAATATGACCGTTTCGAATAGAGATGCTAAGACAAGTACCGTCTTGAATGTGGTGTTGTCAGAAATCGGAATAATGCAAACAAATAATGAAAGATTTAGAATGTGACTGTTTTGGCTAGAGATGCTAAGACAAGCCCCAATGTAAACATCATGTCAGATAAATACTGAGACATTTCAAATATGACCATTTCAACTAGAGATGTTCAAATAAGTATAAACTTGAAAGTCCTAATTTTTCAAACATACTGAAATGTTGTGATTATAGATGTGCACATGAGCACAACCTTAAAATATGTGTAGTCAGTGGTCTGGAACGGTATGGAATCAATGTCATTTTTAAGAACTTGAACATTTTTATGATTGTAGAAGCTTAAATTTGTGCAAACAAAAAGGGCACCTAAAGAAAAGTTGTAAACTTTTGAAGTTGGACAATGTACAAGTCTTGTCTGGAAAGTGTGAAAGATTTGAAAATATAATTTGTGATGTGTGAAAGGATGTGTTTTACATGTTTGTTTAATTTTTGAGTATGATATTAATATAAACTTAGAAGGAGTACTGTTGTGTTTTATGATGATTTACCATTTAGAGAACAAGAACTGATCCAATTGTTAAATGACATGATAAGATCATTTGTATCTTCGTAAACTAAAAAGCTTTGAAACTTTACACTTAAAGGCGTACGCTAGAATTCCCTGTATATGAGATGGGCGAAAATTTTCCCAATAACAGAATTTCTTTAAACTTTGGATATTATCTGCTCTTGAAAACGTCATTTTTGGTGGAAATGCCGTTTCAAGGGCAGATAACTCTTTTGATACCGGTGACCTATGATTTTTATTGCATTTTTTTGTTTCTTAAATGATTGTCCTTCAGTATCAAAAGTTTGAAGAAATTCTGTTATTTGGAAAATTTTCGCACCAAATTCTAGCATACGTCCTTAATTCAGGTCTGCCAAAACTTACAAGGAATACTTGATTTAGATAAGAAGTAAAGTATTTCTGTCTGAAATAACTTCCATGCAATGATTGAGCAAATAAAGGATGAAATTCTTTTCACTTTTTTGGTGCAAGATTTTTGAATGGCGTCATTTTTCACAAGCTAGGCACATGAGGTATTATTTCACAACACCATTTAAAACATTCAGAAGAGTTGATTCTGTATACATTGAATATTGGCTAATATGTTATAAATGATAAAATATGTTTTTTCTTGTAAAATTTTCTAAATTCCAGTAATTCTAGCCCCATTCTCTAAATGGACAACAAAACAGGTTTTAAGGTAGTTCTGAACGTTTGGATCGAACTTTTTTCTACAATGTAGAATTTGATTAAACTCTGATTTCTTAAAACTTCACAATATACGTAGCAAATTCAGCAAATAAAAAGGATAGGGTCGTGTGCTTGATTTTTTTTTGCTAGACCGATTTGAAAAATTTGCACCTCATGCAATTTTTTATAATGGGAGTCTACTGGTTTCCCAGTAGTTTCCGGACCGAAATCGCTATTTTTTGCCTGTAACTTTCAAACAAAACATAGTAGAAACATAAAATTTTCACAGAAAAAAAACTTAGGTTCTTCACTAACACCATGCAGAATTCGTACTACACTTGTATTCATAATGCACATGTAGATGAGACCTCAAAGGGGGTAATTAATTCCATTAATATCTCAGTTAGTCCGAGTTGTTTTCCGGACCTTTCATTGTAACAGTTGTAAAGCAAACATTTCCGATTTCGTTACATATATTCAATATTAAAACATAATTCTAAGGTGAGATATGATGATTAGAAAAGTATATTTCAAGAATTTAACAAATACTAGATTTATAATACGCTCACTACAGTTACGTCTAATTATGTTTGAATGACGTTTGTAACGTCACGCTATAATGATGGGACGTATGGAGCAAAGTGGTAATATTACAAAAAAGAAATTAAGAACTTTTAATACAATTAACGACTATATTTACTAAAAAACAACAAGACTGGTCTCAGAATTGATAGACTAACACCCTGACCACTCGAGCATGGACACTGATGCTAAAAATTTGATTGATAGACAGTATAGTAGGTAAAACTCTGTCTAATTTGGTTCCTATATTTAATCGATGATTGAATGCCGTAGTTAAGTGAAAAGGTCGAATTTTTCTTTCGTTGTTTTATTTTATTACTATCAGTATGATTTTACTGTAATGTCTGTAAATGGGAGCATCAACTGACTGATGTTTACCTTCAAGGGGCCTCAATTTCTGCGCATGCGCACTGTAACTGGAATTCCCCTGTGGTTGACAATCTCTTTTGTAAACATTAAATCGAAGTATATTAAAACAACCGGGATTTTCAAATAATAAGTAAGTTCAGTAATGCTAGGTTTTCGCTGTTAGGTAAAGGCAACAAATGTCTAGATAATATGATATTATTACTCAGATGTTTTACTATGGCGTAAAGTCTATACAGCACGAAATGTGAAAGGTCCAGAAAACTACTTTGGTCTGGAAACTACTGGGAAACCAGTATGGGAAAATAGCAATTTTCATTACATTTTCGCGAATAGAAAATTTTCCACAATGTAGATTTTAATGAAACTTCTCACAGTCGTAAATAAACATATGGCCTATAATATAGTGAAATAATAATTATGTATAGGTCCATGCGTTTATTTCTGAGATATTTGGCCATGATTAAAGTGAACCGCCTATTTGAAGCTAATTTTAAGACATTATTTTGAATTATTTAAGATGTTTTAATATCATATAGTTAATATGATAATAATACTCAAAAATAAATAGTAACTGTTACAATTTAATAAATTTATTCAAGGTTGCTTTTAATTCATAAACTGATTTTCATTTCCGTATGCTGAATCCAGGCTTTATTCTACGCTTTCCGGATAAATAACGTTGCGCCATCACTTCCGGTTTATCAGATGTGCAGAACTACCTTAATGGAGCCTTTTGATTAACACTTGAAGTTCAGAATGCAGGGTGATGTTTTGCTTGTGCTATTCAGCATGTGCCACAAGTGTACCAGATTGATGCCTGTGCAACTAGCTCACCTGAAACAAACCATGCAAATTCGGTGTTCTGAGCGAAATCAGGATATATAATTGAGCCCGCTATTAAGATAATTGTTTGATTTCTTTTTATGTACCGTTAATATTTCTATGATTGTATTGCATTGGGGTCATATTTATAGATTATATTTCTATGGTTGTATGACCTTAAATCTTTTGCATTGAATAGAATATTTCTTTAATGGTATTTTCTTTGATTTCTCACGTTATTAAGAAAATTTTTGTGATTGTTTTGGGTTTAATGCCATTTTTCAACAGTGTTTCAGTTATGTAACGGTGGGCAGTTAACCTAACCAGTGTTCCTGGATTCTGTGCCAGTCCAAACCTGTTCTCTGCAAGTAACTGCCAACTTCTCCACATGAATCAGAGGTGGAGGACAAAATTCAATGATTTTAGACACAATATCTTTTACCAAATTATCTCAGAGAACATGCACCTAGTCTGAGGATCGAACTCACGACCCTGCCATCTGTAGATCTGCGCTCTTCCTGTTAAGATACATGTATTCATTGTGTTATTTCAAATTAAATATTTCTTTGATTTTATTGCCACTTGTCCGGAGTATAACTTGAAAAAAGTTTTAATGTCATTTGATTGAAACTTCACATAATCATAGAGGCCATTGAGACAAAGTGCAGTGTCAAAGGACCATAACTCTACCTTACCTAGATTTTAAATTATCCCCCTTTATTATACAAAATAAGGCTTGTCGGGGCATTACTTGAAAAGTATTAATGGCATTTCATTGAAACCTCACAAAATGATAGAGGCCATTGACAGGACATACATTGTCAAAGAACTACAACCCTACTTTACCTAGTTTTTTTAATTATCTCCCTTTATTATACAAAATACGGTTTTTTCTGGAGCATTACTTAAAAGTATTAATGGCATTTTATTGAAACTTCGCAAAATTATAGAGGCCATTGATGGGAAGTGCATTGTCAAAGTACCTCAACTCTACCTTACCTAGTTTTTGAATTATCTCCATTTATTCAATTTTCTTCTTTTTATTATCTCCATATTTTGGGGTTTCTAATACGTTATTCCGCAGATTCGGACAAGCACATGCATTAGGGTTGCATCATTCGGTTTAACTGATCCCTGGTTTTAATCCTATATCATTATTCAGTTTGTCATAATGAATTCAAGGTCAGATAGTCAAGATAATGTGAGCGACATAGGGTCGTTATGCCCCCCTTGTTCATCACTAATCATGTTGCTCTGTTTGGACTAATGAAAGGACAATAAATATGGAAGGAATGATATACGACAACAAAGCCAGATTATTGAAAGGTGTTTAATTTGACATCCTGGTGTCATTTAGATATGAGTTAAAACATAACAATCTGCTGAAAGGAGACTTAAGTCAAGTGTATCAAGTGATATTTTAGTAACCTCTGTTACTTGCCATATTATCTGTGCCTTCCTTTAGTTAATAGGACTATGTTACTATGTTAATAATTATAAAAAGTTCTGCTTTTCATATCTTGATTTTATTTGTTTGTTTCTTTTTCAGCTTTCCAACCTTATCCAGCAGTAGTTGGAACGTCCCAACCCCAGTATGGAATGTCCCACCATGGAATCAGGAATGTGAAATTGAAATGTGATAAATACGTGTGTGATTTCTGTTCAAAGACTTTCCCTGACAACTGGAAGTTGCAAGGCCATCGACGGAAACACACAGGCGAGCGGCCATTTGTCTGCAACTTATGTGGGCGTGGCTTTAAAGCAAAACGATCGCTTCAGTCACACCTGATTGATCATCCAAAATCATAATTGTTGAATCACTTGATATAAGGAAAGTCATTAGTAATGTTTGTGAGCACGGATTAAAAGTAAAACGCTACATTCCGACGCACTTGATTGTTCATGGAAACTATAGATTGACTTTATGTCATCAGGGATATGGATAGTTTTTGCAACATTTTGGGGTGTGGCTTGGAATCAATATGCTCTATTCAGATTCATATGGTTACTGGTACGCATTCAAAAGCATGATTTTATGTCAGCTGGAATATTGATAGTTATATCTCTACCTTGTGGGGTGTGGGTAAGATATATTGTTTAGTGCTGTCTGTCAGTCTGTCTTTCTGTGCAACCACAAGGCAGATTTACAACAAACTTCACAAAGCTAATAATTGCCAAGCCTATTTATGCATATCATGGGTATGTTCCAGTTTCATTCATTTTCAGTGGAGTTATAGGCCTTGAATCATCAAATTCTGTGATGTTTAGGCTACCTCTCTAATATGATTGGGTGGATTTCCACGAAACCTAATGATTAGTGCCATGCCTAATTACCCATATCATCGGTATATTTCAGTTCATTGATTTTCAGTGTTTTTTTGGCCCTTTACTTTTAAAGTTTGATGTGTTTTCAACATCTCTTTTTCGATTAGGCAGATTTTCACCAAATCTTACAGAAGTTATCATTGCAAAGCCTAGTTATACATATCATTGGCATGTTCTAAATAAGTGACTTTTAGTGGAGTTATGACCCCTGATTTGTCATGAGTTACAGTGTTTACACTACTTGCACTAGTTTGGCATATCATCAATATGATCCGTTTTAAAAATTTTCACCCTTGATATGTCAAACTCTTTGATGTCTGTGCTACTTCTCCTGTACCACTTGTTGGAATTATACCATACTTCACAGAAGTGATCAGTGACAAGCCTAACTTTGATGGAATGTAATAGTTCAGAGATAGATTTTCACAGGAGGCATGGCCCTTAATTTGTGGCATTTTATGTGGGAGACATACATTTTACATGAAAACTTATTTCTGGTTTGTTTACAAATCAATGGACGTGATTTAGAATATGTATTCAGATGTACTTTATTATAGAATATTTTAACTGTTTAATGTGATGGTTATTTGAATATGGATAGTTTGTAAAATTTGTGGGTGTGGCAGCTGAACGATCACTTCAGATGCATGTGGTTGATCTCTGAAAATTGATTAATGTGATTTTTAGCTCCACTGTTCGGAGAATAGGCGGGGGCTATTCTATTCGCCACGGCATCGGTGAGCATTCTTGGTTAAAGTTTTTCGGCAACATTGGTTTTTCTGTCATATCTTTGTTACTGTGGCTCATATCTCACTGTAACTTCACATAAACATTGTCCAGCATACAAATAAAGTATATGCAGGGGCTTGGCCCATTATACCCAAGGTCAAGGTCACCAAGGTGTTATACTTAGATTATTTTTAAGGTTAAAGTTTTCAGGCACTCTTTGTTTTTCTGTCATATCTTTGTTGCTATTGCTTATATTTTACTGTAAGTTCACATGAACATTGTCCAGCAAACAAACAAAGTATGTGCAAGGGCAGGGCCCATTATACCAAAGGTCAAGGTCACCAAGGTGTTATACTTAGGTTATTTTTAAAGTTAAAGTTTATCAGCAACCTTTGTTTTCTGTAATATCTTTGTTACTTTTGCTTATATCTTATTGTAACTTCAGCATACAAACAAAGTATGTGCAGGGGCTGGGCCCATAATACCCAAGGTCAAGGTCATCAAGGTGTTACACTTAGGTTATTTCTAAAGTTAAAGTTTTTCGGCAATCTTTGTTTTTCTGTCATATCTTTGTTACTATTGCTTTATTGTAAGTTCACATAAACATTGTCCAGCCAGGGCCCATTATACCCAAGGTCAAGGTCACAAAGTTGTTATACTTCGAATTATTTTCCTGTTAATTTTTTTAAAAGCTTTGTTTAAAGAAATATCTTTGGTTCTTTAAAAGATAATGACTTGAAATTAAAAATGTTTCTTTATAATGTGTGTTACAACTCCCATAACTCAAATTGTATATTTTTTGACGGAATTATGCCCCTTTCATAGTTAAATTTTTTTTGGCAATCTTCGTTTTCTTGATGTTACTTTAGTACAATATCAGATAAAGACTTGAAACTTAAAATGTATCTTTATCATCATCATCTGCATGAGTGGTAACAATCCCCATAACTCTGACTTGTATTTTTGAGCAAATTATGCCCCTTTCATACTTAAATTTTTTTGACAATCTTCGTTTTCTGGACAAAATTTTGATACTATATAAGGTTATGACTTGAAACTTAAAATATATATTTACCATCATCATCTGACTGTTTGGTAACAATCCCAATAACTCCAGTTTGTGTTCTTGACAGAATTATGCCTCTATGCGTTGGTGGATTTGGCTTTAAGCAATTTGGTGGGGTGTATGTGGGGGGGGGGGAGGGGCGACTGAGTGGTTTAGGTCGCTGACTTTGAATCACTTGCCCCTTACCGATGGGGGTTTGAGCCTCACCCGGGACATTGAATTCTTCATGTGAGGTAGCCATCCAACTGGTTATGAAAAGTGTCCGTCGGTGATGAAATAATACACAGAGGGGCATCTGGGGTCTTTCTGCACCATCAAAACTGGAATGTCGTTATATGACCTGATATAATTGGGTTGGTGTGACTTTAAATCCAACAAAAGAAATAGTTTAAGCAAACCAGTGAGTTCAGACTCGCGTGATCATGATTGATGCACTATTCAATATATGGAATGTCTATTTGGAACATATGTGGGTATGGCTTTTGAGTGAAATGCTTTTCATTCCAGTGATTATTTTCAGATTTTTTATAGTATACTGATTCAAAGACTGGGCATTTTCAATGTTATTACGATCAATTTGCTACGCTTGTTACCATTATGTCATGTCAGCTTATGAGGTGAATGCGTTTTACTGGCTGTTGTTTATGGGAAGTGTTCCATGTGGCATTAGAATATTGACTGTTCCAACAGCCGCAAAGAGATGGCTGTTCCACAGCTGCCATGAGGTGTCTGTTCCAATAATTGCCATGAGCCACCATGAGTTGGCTGTCCTGGAATTCACCATGAGTTCTCTGTTCTGACAGTCTCCATGAGTTGGCTGTGATTTAACATTTGCCAAGAGTTGGCTGTTCCGACACTTTCCATGAATCGGCTGATCTAATATTCGCCAAGAGTTGGCTGTTCCAACAGCAGCCATTAGTTGTGTATGTATTGTTATACTTTTTATCAATTTATACAATATTAATGAGAGAGAAGGCATAACAACCAATTGAACAGAAATGATCTTTCTGAAAAAAATTAGTGTTGGGATATGAATTAAATTGGTTGTGTTTAAAGAATGAGCACCACATTTAAACAGCCATTTTAATGCAATGTTTTGTCCATGTGTTAAAACTTGAATACAAGCTTTGATATCCGAGTGTCTTACAACACGAATTTAAAAGCCAGGAATGAAAAAGCTTTGAATAGAATGATCAAGCAGAGTTTGTTTATTTTGAGAGCATATGGTGTCATTCAGAAGTGAGTTTAACATAACATTTTGCTGAAACGTGACTTTAGTCCAATGATTCATGTGCTGAATAAACTCTTTTACTCAACTTCTTATTTGTGTCCATGATTAATCTATTCCTCCCCTCATAATTGAACAAACAAATACTGAGTGTTTTACAGAATAACTATAATAATAATAAACAATATTGCCTTTGTATCTAATTTTATTCGATTACATCTTTTTCAGCTTACCGGCCATATCAGCCAGTTGTTGGAATGAGTGAGCCTCAATATGGAATCAGGAGTGTGAAATTAAAGTGTGATAATTACGTGTGTGATTTCTGTTCAAAGATTTGCTCTGACAAGTGGAAGTTGCAAGATCATCGAAGGAAACACACAAACGAGCGACCGTTTGTCTGTAACTTATGTGGGCGTAGCTTTAAAGCAAAACGATCACTTCAGTCACACATTATCCATCATCCAAAATCATGATTGATGTATCATTTGATATAAGGAAAGTCTGTTTGTTACATATGTGAGTTTGACTTTAAAGTAAAACACATTGTGCAGACACACATAATTGATCATGGAAACTATAGATTGACTTTATGTCAGGTGAATATGGATAATTTTTGCAACATTTTGGGCGTGGCTTGGAATAATACACTTTCAGATCTATTGATCATCACATCAAATCTGATTTATATCACTGAATTTGATATTTTGTTTACAAGTCGCCCCATTGGTCTGGACATCTGTTATGAAAATAATGACCACGCCTCCCTTGCATATCGTAAGAGCACTAATAGGGTCTAACACTTGTTTTGCTGAACCTTGATCCAGCAGATGCAATCTTATTTTCATACTCATGTTTTTATTTCGATTTAAATAAGATTAAACAAAATTTGTATCTGTTGGGCCATATAACCTATAGTGTTGGTGCGCCGTAAAACCAAATAATAAATAATGTTACAAGTCAATGGAATGGCTAAAATTTATCATTTCAAATGACAATATTTGAAGAATTATATCAAACAGTGATTTGTCCGTGAATAAAATCATCTGTTCGATTTAGATGCATAGAATTCTATCACGAGGGCACAACACGTGTGATATAATAATATGCATCTCAACGACAAACAGTGATTTTATTCTTGCACAAATCACTGTTTGGGATGTATGATTTCGATTCTAACACATTTTCAAGGATTATTATGTACGTCCTTGCCGATATATCCATCAAAATTTGCCTGATATCCGTTGATTTCTTTTCCAGCATGCCGCTATGCCATCTAACGCCATGACGTAATAATTGTGATGTCAGAAAAATTGTTGAAAAATAACACACAATTTTCAGCTTTCTTTGTTTAATAAGAAAACAGTTCGGATCGTGTTAGAATATTGCGTAACCTTTTTGTTGTGATGGTTACTGGAATATGGATAGTTTGCGAAATTTTTGATCGTTGCAGCAAATGATTACTTCAGACACATTCGGTTGATCATCAAAAATTGGTTAATGTTATTTGTACTGGAATATGGATATTTTGTTTAAACATTTAAGGATGTGGCTTTAAAGTAAACCAATGAGTTCAGACACATATGACCGTTCTTGATGCACTGTTTAATATAAGGATAGTCTGTAATGTATGTGGGCATGGCTTTGAAATAAAACGCTTTATTCAGACACGTTATTATTAATCAACAATCATATGGTGATGTTTACCAAAAGTTGGGGTTTGATTGTGATATGGGTGATGCTTCAAAGTAAAACACTTTGTGCAGACAAATCTGATTGATCATCGAAATCATAGATGTTAAAAATAAAATAAACATTGCAACACAACATAATATTTTTAAATGCAAATTTCACAAACACACATTGTGGACATGTGATCAGGTATGATGAACATTAAACATTCATTCGATTTGGCTGTAAAACATATAGATATCTGTAAATTAGTTACTAACTGATATGGAAATGGGGATTTATCATTTAATATGCACCAGTTTTTAGCCTGACTTTTCGAAGAACGTATTACATTAGTTGTGCTTAAAGAACGTTTAAATAGTGACACTGACAGCGTCTGTCCAGTAACTTCTAGAAGATATTTAGTCTTGGAACTAAATAAAACAGATTGATGCAGTATGTGCATTTCTGCCCGTATGACCAACCAGGGCGAATCATTATCTTTAGAGTTGAATAAGTGAAAATTTCTAAACTTTACTGCCGTCTCAATAACAGTGGTTTGGTGTTTGAATTTAACCATACTTTTACAGAATATGTGGTTTCAAACAGTTTAGGCCATGTTCGATATTCAGACCAGTGTATCCAGAAAAATGGTCATTGACACACCGCTTTTACTAGTCTACTCTTTTTTTTTATATTTTCAGTTATTGAAGTTATTCAAGATAGAGCCATGTTAGGTTCAAGCAAGAAAAGCCTAGGAAGAATAAAGATGTCCAAGTGCGAGTTTTGTGGGAAAGTCTTTACTCACACAGGCCATCTGAACGAACACAGACGTATTCATACTGGAGAACGCCCTCACGTGTGCAGTATTTGTAACAAGGGATTTATACAAAAGGGAGCATTGCGTCTTCATATGTTACAGAAACATGAGACTTTATTGCACTGACATTGCTGTAGGCTGCGGACCTGTAATGACGTAATGTTAAAAGGCCAGTCTTTTCCATGTGCTTTTTCAACATTTTTCAGTTTTTGCGGAAGGCCATTTGCACATTTACTGGTGAAAATGCCGAAGCTATTGTTTTATGAGAAAACGTAATGACACGGAAATAGCTGAATGTCCTTATGGGTCCATTTTCTTAAACGTGTAATCCCAGATGAGGCTCTTCCTTTCTTCCTTACTGTTATATTATTCATAATGTATACCAGTATTTGTCCAAACGACTTTGATTAATTCGCAAGAAATCACAAATGGGTATCAGTGTTTCTAGCACAATAAACTTTTTGAGTTTTTTCCTACTATATTTTCTGTGAGAATATTTTTGTCTCCTGGAGACATATTGTTTTTGCCTGTCCGTCCGATTTTGGGGTCACTCTATTAAAGGTCAAGGTCACAGGGGCCTGAACATGGAAAACCATTTCCGGTCAGTAACTTGAGAACCACTTGACCCAGAACATTGAAAATTCTTGGGATGATTGGACACTCTGTTAAGGATGAAGGTCACAGGGGCCTGAACATGGAGAACCATTTCCGATCAATAACTTGAGAATCACTTGACCCAGAATGTTAAAACTTCATAGGATGATTAGATTTGTAGAATAGTTGATCCCTATTGAGTTTGGGGCCCCTCTATTAAAGGTCAAGGTTGCAGCGGACAGAACATTAAAATCCATTTCCGGTCAGTAACTTGAGAACCACTTGACCCAGAATGTTGAAACTTAATAGGATGATTGGACATGCAGAGTAAATGACCCCTACTGATTTTGGGGTCACTCAATCAAAGGTCAAGGACACAGGGGCCTGAAAAAATATTTCCAATTCATAACGTGAGAACCACTAGGCTCAGAATGTTGAAACTTAGTGGGATGAGTGGACATGCCATGTAGATGATACCTATTGCAGCCAACCATCAGTGTCTCTTGACTTTCGCTCCTGTCCCCTATTGACTTCTTGCCTATATGACTGTGCATTAGGGGAGACATGCGCTTTTCTACAAAAGTATCTTCTAGTCATTTATATGTAGTCACTTACTGCCACATGCTAGCCTTCAGTTTTAATGTATTTTCTAGTTGCGTATGGAATTCATAAAGATCTTAAGCACTTAATTGATATTCTGATTGTTTGTTCAATTAAGCAGATGTTGCTGATGTTAACTTACTGTGATTATACTGTGTCTGTTTTCGTGTAACATGCCCATCTACGTGTGTCATGTGCTGTATGTAGTCAGTTTTATTATTGGTGCTGTAGAGGTCGCCGTTTTCCCAGTCTTAATAACAATATTTCCCTCAATCAGAATTGAATGATTAGTTATCCCCAAGAATAACTTTGGTGATATTACATGGGTGACTGGTTTTGGTGTTTCATGAAGAAAAAGTGGACCAAGTATAATTAGGTTGATGTTTCATGATTGAATTCTGAAGTAAAGTGGGCGTCAAAGTTATCTGGTTTGGTGTTTCACGATTAAACCCAGAAGTAAAGTGAAAGTCATGTGGCATTGGATTTTTTCACGATTAAATTTGGATAGTGTAAATCCACAGATCAACAAAGTCTTGTCAGAACATGTTTCGCTTACATAGGCATCTTAAGTTGATGTATATACATATTAACATTACTCTCTGAAGTAAGTTGATGTCATATGTAACTGGGTTGCTGTTTCATCATTAAACTCTGAAGTAAAGTGGATGTCAAAACACGTACATATTGTATAGATCTGATCTGAAAACATTATAAAATTAAATAAATCTACACACTTCTAAAGTCTATGGTACCTCTTTGATATTGCTAATGTTAAAGTAGAAATATTTCAAACCAAGTTATCACAGCTTATTCTTTCTTTCCTTTCTTCTTTAGTCCGCCCGCTTAGCACAGATAGAAGGGTTGTGGCTTGTGAGGTCGATCCCCGAGCGATGCGCTTGTTGTCCGTGGCGATTTGATGAAAGACATTGGGTCTGAAATCATTTGTCCTCCACCTCTGATTATTTGGGGAAGTTTGCAGAGCAGCTTTGTACTGGTACATAATCCCGGGATATTGGTAAGCTTAGCTGCCCACTTAACTGAAATACTGTTGAAAAACGGCGTTAAACCCATCTTTTTTTCTTCCTTATTTTAACATAAAAACAAGAAACGCGTCAATGCCACGAATCAGGTTTTCAACACTTTTATAAATATAAAAAAGTATACTGCATCACCGTGCACACTTTAAGCACAACCCAACCCTGAATCCCTATTTTTAGTAACAAGACCTTGGACCTTGATCCCAGAAACGCCCAAAATCAATCCCAACAACAACTTTATATAAAGTTTTTCTATACACCAAGTTTCACATGATAGCTCATTCCTAGTTAAGTTATTTGACCGAACCCTTTTCTATTTTAATAACAGTGACCTTACCTTGACCCCAAAACACCAAAATCAATCCCACCTTTGTCTTGATAAAGAATACATACATTCCAAGTTTTTATCAACTATACTTTACCTGAAACAAAGTTATTGACACGAAATCCCTTTGTCCTATTGTTAAGTACATTGACCTTGTCCCTTGACCCGAACCCAAATCAATCCCTGGGGGAGCCATATGTCTTGAGTATAAGCCTACATACATACCAGTTTTATTCAAAATATCTTTACCGGAAACAAAGTTATTGACCGAAACACCAGTTGATTGTACGTGCCGGCGCCGCCCGCCCGACCAACGACAACCCATCTATAACTCAGTTTTTCGTTGAAAAACCTATATGAAAATCCATGTTAAAAAGGAACCATTTAACCTAAGTCAAGGTCACCTTGCTTAATTCGGGTATAGAAAGACCACATGGCTATGTTATAGACGTTGTACTAAGAAGGTTTTACAAAATATACAAAATTTGAAGTGTACGATTCAGTTCCTTTTGATAGGCTTTGTTATAGGATCAACATATTTGATCATGATCAATGTCATATTAGTTAATCCTTAATGTGTAATCAGACCTTGTTGTTGACATGTCTTGTATTATGTACATTTAAATCCACTTAAAAGCTTGTTTAATAACATCGGTCCACTTCTTGTATATACGAATATGAAAAGGCTTTACACGTTCCTTGTTTTTAAAACTTGTCAATGTATGATTTCATTTAACTTTATAACTATAATGTCCTCTTATCATTAAACTATTGGCCAAATACCAACCGATTAATTATTATTTTAATGTATATGACATATTTATGTAAAATATACGATGCGTTGCTGTTATTTACAACTGAATAATTATGGCACATGGATATATATGATGTTTCAGACTACAAATTAATTTGCGACCTCCCTACTGGCAGAGTAATCATGGCGGTCGCAGATCTTCGAATCACTTATCCTCATCCTTTATGAGTTCAAATTATTTTCTGATCTGGTCAATGGTATACATCAATTGCTTTATAGGTTGATGGCTCTATATAGCTGTCCCACATGTGCTTGAAATAATTATATCCAGTTTTCTGGAATTGTACTCTAGGTTTTCCCGACAGTTAAAGCCGGATTGTAGCCATTTATTTAATGTGACTTTTATTCCGTTAACGCTTTAAGAAATTGTTTATATTTTTATTAAATTTAAAAAGGTTTATACATTTTTTTGGAAAAGGCCCCCGTTGATATCTCTTCATGCATAAAAGGGAAAATTTTTTTTTTCCTGATTTAACAAAAAGACAAACCCTCACTAAAAACCTCAGTCGTTTTTCAGTTTTTTTAAACCCAAGGGTTTTCAGAAACCTTTTACCTAAAATTTTTCTGCATCTTTTACGTATTCGAGGCTTAGAGCAAAACTGGTCTATCTGTATATAGAAGCAGATAGACCAGTTTCGCTCTAAGCCCTCGATTTCTTTCTTGAGGGAACCGTTTCACATGATTATGGTACCTTTCTTCAAATTGAAGTTATGACCTTGTATGTGCAGTGACAGAGGTGTATATCCTCTTAACCATACAAAAGGTCAAATTAAAAAAAATCTGAGACGCAGTTCCTGTCAGGATACGAGTTATATAACCCAGGGAAGTGCCTACGCCTTTAGTATCTTGAACAATGAAATCGGTTTAATCGCTAAGGTGACTATGTCTTGGTGTAGAATGTCCTTTGTTAAAACGTATAGCTGATGAGACCAAATATCGCATACATAAATTTTCCTCTGGTTACCTTGCCTAAATGATTTGTATACCAATGATTTGTAGATGATTTTTGTTATGGCCTAGATAATTTCAGGGATCAGGCAAA
This sequence comes from Mercenaria mercenaria, assembly GCF_021730395.1. Classification (NCBI taxonomy): domain Eukaryota; kingdom Metazoa; phylum Mollusca; class Bivalvia; order Venerida; family Veneridae; genus Mercenaria; species Mercenaria mercenaria. Next base: position 18,207,345 of record NC_069376.1, on the reverse strand, counting down.
TCACTAGATGTTTCAAACTAACAACCTTCAGTTAATAATAATTAGCTCAAACTCCTATAGGCTGGAGACTCTATACTTGACTGGTCTTTTTGTTGAAGTTCCCGTCAGACAATGTCTTTGAATCAACAACATACGAGTCCTATCGCATAGATGCTCGGCCTCTGTCCTGTTAATTGAATTTGCAACTCTTTGTGATTGCCCTGACTCCTTGATGCTCAGTGCTATATGCTATCACATGTAGCATTCATCTACCATATAGGTATATCCCCGATGCTTTGGCTGTACTTCGCCAATAACACTGAACTGTCTATCAGTGTTGTTTATCTGTTAAGGAATTTCAAAGGCTTTCTAAATATGTATTGGTTTATAAATGTTCAAGGTATAACAAAACAGATACCAGTCTAAACATTTTAGCGAATAAAATCTCATAAAGCTACTCCCTGATTATATGGAAAAACTTTTTACTCACTCTGAGCATTGGTCACTGAGATCAGATAAGCTAAAACTACTTACAGTACCAAAACCTAGACTTGAATTTTGCAGAATATCTTTGGCCTACTCGGGATCTAAACTTTGGAACCCACTACCTTTTGATATCAGATATTCTGAAAACTTAAATTTGTTTAAGAGTATACTATCTAAAATGATAGTTCTTTGGTGGGCAACAAACCGCTACAGCCCGTATTCATTTATTGTGCATTCTCTTCACTTCAGCAGTCTTCGTTTTTCTTTATATTATGTAAATTCTCATTGTATATATTCTTAATCATTGTCAATATTGTAACTCAGCTTAAATACAGTATATATGTAGAGATCACGGAGGCTCACAGCGAAGGCATGCCATGATCAAATGCCACCTTTAAAACCAACAAAAGATAATAGGTAAGGGTCGATTTCTCGGACGCATAGAGCACCACAAACGCAGTATTAGAGCCACGCATTTGCAAGTAGGTCCACAACAAAAAGAAGCTGTAACGGAAAATTATTATAGACAAATTGCTTCAAAATGCAATAAATAACATTTTGATTTGATGCAAAATATAGAAAAAGGGGGAGGTAGGGGGTAGAAAAGGGTGGGGGAGGGTGTGAAGGGGAAAATGGAACTAGGATGAATATTCAAAAGGGAATGCTACGTTCCTTAATCACAGTTACTCTACAACGTAAACCACAGCAGCGCAGACACTCGCGTACAAATGACAAACACACACACATAACCTACGTAGATAAACAAACAGACAAGTAAGATATAACAACACTGTAGGGCACCACCCAAGACACACTTACACACAAGCACACACACGCACACACGTAAGCAGGAAAAAAATCGGGCACAGCCTATGGATTCCGGCAACCAGAGTCAATATGGGCATGATAACTTATCCATAGTAGAAGGAGAGAGGATGCCAAAGCAAGAGAGCACAAATGCAAAGGAAAAGGATGGGAGGGACGATAAGGGGAGTGAGGAGAAAAGAGAAAAGAAACGCTAACAGCAAAGAAGACAACATACGCAACACAAAATCCAAGACGAACAGAAAACAAGTTGAAAATAGGGGCACCGCCTTGGAACGGTCAAAACAAATAAATTACTTGTCATTAAGACTCTATTAGGATCCGAGAATAAATATGTACCCTAATTAGCACATGCTCTAAGCAGTCAGAACGTATCTAAAAGCATTATTATGTGGTTCCCTTTTTTTAAAAACGAGAGCAATTTTTTGAAATCATCACCTGTTTTGATAGATTATTGATTACCGGCATTTCTACTGACAGATAGGCATTCTGAAGTTTAAGAATCAAGTACGCTGTATTTGCCAAAAAAATGCATGTGACTTAGTAGGAAGAGATAAAATATAGGTATACGTATATAATATTCATAGCGAGGGAAAGACATTAGCTTGAAGTATCACAGATTAGTGTAACTATGACCCTGCATAACACTTATTAAACATATATACTTGTATTTATTACGAAGAAAATAACCTTTGGAAATTATCTGAATACTGCAGTACTGATCTGTGACTGTTGTTTTTAGTTCAGGTTCGTGCTCAAAGCTGAGATTTTGTGATCGTCGTCCGTCGTCAACAATTTGACTGTTAACACTCTACGACGTAGAGATCACAATTTTGGCCCAATCTTAATGAAACTTGGTCAGAATGTTACTCTCAATAAAATCTTGGAGGAGATATTGGGTCATCTGGGGTAAAAAACTAGGTCACAAGGTCAAATCGAAAGAAAAGCATGTTAAAACTCTAAAGGCCACATTTATGACTGTATCTTCTGCACTTATTTTCAAGTCTTTTCTCCCGTTTTTAGCTCATCTGATTTTTTGAAAAAAAAATGATGAGTTATTGTCATCACTTGAGCGGTTGTCGGCGTCGGCGTCGGCGTCGGCGTCGGCGTTGCCTGGTTAAGTTTTATGTTTAGGCCAGCTTTTCTCCTAAACTATCAAAGCTATTGCTTTGAAACTTGGAATACTTGTTCACCATCATAAGCTGACCCTGTATAGCAAGAAACATAACTCCATCTTGCTTTTTGCAAGATTTATGGTCCCTTTTGTACTTAGAAAATATCAGATTTCTTGGTTAAGTTTTATGTTTAGGTCAACTTTTCTCCCAAACTGTCAAAGCTATTGCTTTGAAACTTGGAATACTTATTCACCATCATAAGCTGACCCTGTACAGCAAGAAACATAACTCCATCTTGCTTTTTGCAAGATTTATTGCCCCTTTTGGACTTAGAAAATCAGTTTTCTTGGTTAAGTTTTATGTTTAGGTCAGCTTTTATCCTAAACTATCAAAGCTATTGCTTTAAAACTTGCAACACTTGTTCACCATCATAAGTTGACCCAGTACAGCAAGAAACATAACTCCATCCTGCTTTTTGCAAGATTTATGGCCCCTTTTGGACTTAGAAAATATCAGATTTCTTGGTTAAGTTTTATGTTTAGGTCAACTTTTTCTCTTAAACTATCAAAGCTATTGCTTTGAAACTTGCAACACTTGTTCACCATCATAAGCTGACCCTGTGCAGCAAGCAGCGTAACTCCATCCTGATTTTTGCAATAATTATTGCCCCTTTTGGACTTAGAAAATCATTTTCTTGGTTGAGTATTATGTTTAAGTCAACTTTTCTCATAAACTATCAAAGCTATTGCTTTAAAACTTGCAACAGTTTTTCACCATCATAAGTGGACACTGTACATCAAGAAACATAACTCTATCCTGCTTTTTGCAAGAATGATGGCCCTTTTTAGACTTAGAAAATCATGGGTAGGACAATATTTCTATTACACAAAAAAAATCAGATGAGCGTCAGCACCCGCAAGGCGGTGCTCTTGTTGTATGTTAGTATCTCTCAGTTAAATCTGTCACCCCCAACTTTCCCCTAAATTTTAAAGAAAATTCTTTTTAGCTCATCTGATTTTTTGAAAAAAAATGATGAGTTATTGTCATCACTTGAGCGGTTGTCGGCGTCTGCGTCGGCGTTGCCTGGTTAAGTTTTATGTTTAGGTCAGCTTTTCTCCTAAACTATCAAAGCTATTGCTTTGAAACTTGGAAGACTTGTTCACCATCATAAGCTGACCCTGTATAGCAAGAAACATAACTCCATCTTGCTTTTTGCAAGATTTATGGCCCCTTTTGTACTTAGAAAATATCAGATTTCTTGGTTAAGTTTTATGTTTAGGTCAACTTTTCTCCTAAACTATCAAAGCTATTGCTTTGAAACTTGGAATACTTGTTCACCATCATAAGCAGACCCTGTACATCAAGAAACATAACTCCATCTTGCTTTTTGCAAGAATAATTGCCCCTTTTGGACTTAGAAAATCAGTTTTCTTGGTTAAGTTTTATGTTTAGGTCAGCTTTTATCCTAAACTATCAAAGCTATTGCTTTAAAACTTGCAAAACTTGTTCACCATCATAAGCTGACCCTGTACAGCAAGAAACATAACTCCATCCTGCTTTTTGCAAAATTTATGGCCCCTTTTGGACTTAGGAAATATCAGATTTCTTGGTTAAGTTTTATGTTTAGGTCAACTTTTTCTCTTAAACTATCAAAGCTATTGCTTTGAAACTTGCAACACTTGTTCACCATCATAAGCTGACCCTGTACAGCAAGCAACATAACTCCATCTTGCTTTTTGCAATAATTATTGCCCCTTTTGGACTTAGAAAATCATTTTCTTGGTTGAGTATTATGTTTAAGGCAACTTTTCTCATAAACTATCAAAGCTATTGCTTTAAAACTTGCAACAGTTTTTCACAATCATAAGTGGACACTGTACATCAAGAAACATAACTCTATCCTGCTTTTTGCGAGAATGATGGCCCTTTTTAGACTTAGAAAATCATGGGTAGGACAATATTTCTATTATACAAAAAAAATCAGATGAGCGTCAGCACCCGCAAGGCGGTGCTCTTGTTAAAATTAAGTATTCCCTGTAAAATCAGCAGGGTTCTTCTCCAACGGGATGTTGTAAAAGTGTTCATATGTTTTTAAGGTTCTAGCTTTTCTTTATTTTGAAATTCAAGATAAACTACAAATTATTTTCAATGAGACGGACGAATGTGTAAGGCGCAGTACATGAGTTTTCCATCTCTTTTACAATGAATTTAAGATTACTGATTTAAAACGGGTGTTAATACCTATCCTGAATCTGTGAAAACTTCCGTTTTGAAAATGGATGAAAACATCCCACAGGATAATAATCCTGCGGGAGAATGCGCCAGTATCTAAATGGGGAGATATTCCTCGTGGGAGAAAATCAGATTTTGTCAAATTCATTTTAATGCGACGTAACATGAAGTTTGTAACCTTAGAGAGATAAATCACAGCACTTAAATATAATATAATATTTTTAAAAGAATCCCACTGTTTTTTTTTCTGCCACAATCGACAAAGCTGGAGAAAACACCCACGGGTCGTCCTGCGGGAGGACCAAAATCCGACGGGACAAAAAAAAAACCATGGGAGACTTCTTAGATGCTCGTTTGTGTTTAGATTTTAATAATAAATGACCAATAAACGTTCTACCCCGTCCTAATTGTTGTATGAATGAATGAATGAATGAATGAATGAAATAAACTCTAGAGGAAAAAGTAGCGAGTTTGAGAAAAGCAGGATAACGTGGTACTACATATTTACCGCATAATGTTTTTGTTGTTCTTTTCGTTTTTTGTTGTTGTTGTTTTTGTTTTACAGAAAAGTCGATCCGTAATGAGAACTGATAGTTTACGTCCCATTAACGTTTCCACCGAATGTGATATCGGCATTTTCTGATTGTCACTAAACCATTGCTCATTTGAGCTTTATTTACGGCCGAAGAGTGCCAGAATAAAAAATGAGAATACAAAATTTCACGGAAAATTTATCGCCGAATGCCATGACGTGTTCTTGTACCTTACATTGAAGTAAATATTAAATATAACTTACCATGTTTAGCACAAGAATTATTCTATTGTATGTTCTACGGGTATTTTAAAGTTAACCAATGAATAAAATTTTGTGCAACTACGTCATGGTGGACCCATAGCTACTAGTAATTCCCCAATGATCTATTCTGGGAATTATGTCTTATGGCATTTGAGAACAATGTAGAAATGGGGATCCTTATTTTTGGAACAGACTGAGTCCTCCTAGTGACCTACTTTTGTTTATATATCTCATTCAAATGAAATTGATATACATCAAAAGAATAGAATGGACATGTGCATGTTTTTGATACTTTATAGTATATTTCTGTTTATTTTTCTTAAGTTATGCTCCTTTATTGATATTACCTATTGAATTCCTCTCCTTCTGTTTCCATCCGATTAAAATTATGGTAGCATCAAGTGCACATGTATGTATTGGACTTTAAAAAAAAATAATTCGATAAAACATTTTCTTTGGGCAATTTTGTATCATACAATGTCAACATTAATATTGTTTCTGATGTCTCTTCATAGTTCGTTTACATATTAGCTATGTATAATTTTAGTTTATAAGTTATGAAAATGTTTTAGTTAGAATTGTTAAAATAAGACCAGAGTTATTATCTTTTAATTTATTAAGTAAGACCTGCAATTTTGTCCATCCTATGCTATTTCCTTGTAATGGTTGGGGAACTGAGTTGACATTACGTTATTCATTGTATTCACTCATAACTTCTTCCATAGAAATGTTTGGAAAATATAATTTAAACCAGTTAATATTTCAGTTGTTCAAAAGTTGCTACCCACCCGCTGAGCCCCGTAGAGAGAGCTCAGATTTATAGGGTGTGTCTTAATTCATTCCTCCACCACTAGAAAAGTTAACATAACAGGTTAATATTTGTACAGAATCAATAAACACTGGTTAGGTTACATAACGAAACAACGTTGAAAAACGGTGCTATACCCAAAACACAATTTTTTGGTTTTCGCGGATCACTGTCAGTTAAATTTTATTATATATATATAGTTTTTTTTTGCTAAAAAGAGGATGATTTTTAGCAAATGTAATCAAAGTCTACACAACAAAATCAGAGTAATTTTCCTATAATTAAAAAGAAGCTGCAGTTTTCTGTTTATCACACCTCTTATGTTTGTAATGTGTAATCATATTAATCATTAAGCATATTCAGTTGTTGTTTTGTTTGAATGCTTTTACTTGTAGCTGCATGCTTTCGTAAATCTGTTTGGTATTTTCAGTTTTGACGATAGCTTTGTCAGTGTGTTTAAATTTCAGTTGATAATTAAATTTGTCATAGTCCATGCATTTCTGTGACGTCCTTTATGTGAAAAAAAAACTCAAAATACAGTACCTTTATGATATTGTATATACTTATATTCAATGGTAACATTGTTACATGGCGCTAACAGTTTGAGCGACATGCATTCTGATTATTGTGTTTAAAGCTTTTATTCTTTAGAACCATTACATCGTGCATCGTCCAGCTTGTTTCAGATACGTTTTTTTCCACGTGAATTCAACGCACTAAATCTCTGTTGTCATCAGAAGATGTAACTGTCCTAATTTCAGTTTCTTAATGTAGCTAATATTATTGTTCCGTTCCATAGTTGACAGTGGTGAAAGGGATTGACTATCTTTCACATTGACTTATAATTTTCTTTTTACAGGTGTTGAAGAAACTAAAGTTTTTCTGGACAGAGACATTGAAGATACGGACCAGCTTCAACATGATCCAGGTTTTCAACAGTCAAGAAGAATGGACTGCGAGTTCTGTGGAAGGGTTTTCAAGCAAACAGGCCATCTGAATGAACATAGGCGTATACATACTGGAGAACGTCCTCATACCTGCAAAGTGTGTAAAACAGGATTTAAAAGGAAAGGGGCATTGCGCTTGCACATGTACAGAATACATTCTTTGTATTTAAAGTGAAGAAAATTTGTAAGAAAAGTTGAAAAAATATATTGAACTGTGTACATCATATTGATAGACGTGGCTTCATGTTATATTTTGTAATTATGGCTTAGTACTACTCTTTCAGAAAACTGAAGGAAGAGAAGTATGTTCAAAGTGAAAAGGAACAGTGCATGGAAGCTTAGGATATTTGCTCATACTAATAAGTATACTTTGTGTCGATGGAGTGATTTGAATAGTGTTTTCTAATGATAAGACTGTGCTGATAGGGCAAACAGTCAACTGATCAATGTTTACAACGTCTTGGTTTGGTTCCTATCCAATAATTACAAGCTCAATAGGCCTGGGTATAAGAGCAGAATAGTGTGCTATTTTATTTCTTTGACAAAAATTAGAATACTACATTGTTTCGAGTATTCGTATAAACATGGTTCATGTGATTTACTGAGTTGACAACAAAAACATTGATAAAAACTTGGTCGGCCCATGTAGTTGTTATGTAACACTAAAGGTATATTAACACTTGTTTTCTGCTTTAGATTATTGTTAGAAAAGTACTTTCACATATGCAGTCTGTTAGTATGTACTTTCGCACAAGCAGAATGTGTGCACGTGCTTTCGCATAGGCTGGGTGTGTACATGTTCTTTAACATGGGCTGGATGTGTGTATGCACTTTAAATTAGATCGGAAAAGAGCAGAAACGTTTTTTCCCCAATTTCTAAGATTTGTATACTAAATTACTAAAATTACGAAATAAATACCGAGAATGATTTACCGCATAGAAATTACCGAGTGTCATTTCGTGCCAACTACATTTACTTCTTAATCTAACGTACCCTTCGAGGCAGATTTTGATTAAAACATGTTTTGAACAAATGTACCAAATTAACAATGATATCAGCATTGAATGTCATTTTCCCCAAATGCTTAATACGGTAATGTTTTTAATTCAAAAAGAGGAGCACGGCCATTGATTCTTATTTTTCAATTTTTTTGCGCATGTCAACCCTAAGTTGATGATGGTTACATTTCAATGGAGAACATTAGTCAGTTACTTCCCCTGATTATGTCCAAGAAGTAGATTGGTCCTTCCTCTGTTTTATCGTTGACTTCTTTGTAATTTTCAAAAGCAATATCTATACTAAATTTCATTGGATTGTCAAATGATTAAGGACAGGTTTTCTTTTAGTGGCCCTCTGCTAAATTTAGGTTTGAATAATCATTTTTATTTAGAAACCTACACATAAAAAGCGTATTTATTTTGACCTACCGCAACATCTTGGATAAAGGTTATAACTAAAAAGTCAGAGGAATCCAACTGACAGAGACGAATGTAATATTTGGTTATCCTTTCGCTTTATCATACAACTTCTCAAGCGAAGTAACAAGCTAATGTTCCTCATTGGATAGCAGTTGTAGGAGTTAACAATGTTCTGACGTATTGTGATAATTCAAAGTCCAAAACCAGAAAAATAATCGGACATGAACATGTTTCAACATTCTGGACCTAGTGGCTCTCAAGTTATGAAATGGAATTCAGGCCCCTATGACCTTGACCTTTGAACGAGTGACCCCAAAATCAGTATTGCTCCTCTACCCTGCATGTCCAATTATCCTATTAAGTTTCAACATTCTCGGTCAAGTAGTTCTCAAGTTATCAGTTGGAAAGAGTTTTCTTTGTTCAGACCCTGTGACCTTGACCTTAGCTCAAGTGATCCATTAAACGTTAAGAGTCGTCTTCTCTTTAAGTCCTGTTATCCTGTGAAGTTTGAGAGTTCTAGGTCAAATGATTCTCAAGTTATAGATCTGAAACCCTTTTCCGTGTTCTGGTCCCTGTGACTTTGACTTTGATCAAGTAACCCAAAAAGCAATAGAGGTCATCGACTCTACATGTTTAAACATCCTATGAAGTTTCAACATTCTGGGTCAAGTGGCTCTCAATTTATTGATCAGAAATGGTTTCCATGTTCAGGCCTATGTGTCCTTGACCTTTGATCTAGTAACCACAAACATTAAAGGGGTCGTCTTCTCTGTAAGCCCTATCGCTATGAAGTTTGAATGCTGTAGGTCAAATGGTTCTCCAGTTACTGATCGAAAATAAAGTGTGACGGACAGATGGCCCCTGTGACCTTGACCTTTGATGGAGTGACCCCAAAAACAATAGGGATCATCTACTCTGTCAGTCCTATCACCCTATGAAGTTTGAAGATTCAAATAGTTCTCAAGTCATTCACAGGAAATGGATTTTCATGTTCTGTCTGTTGCGACCTTGACCTTTAATAGAGTGACCCCAAAGTCAATAGGGGTCATCTACTCTGCATAACCAGTTATCCTATGACGTTTAAACATTTTGGGTCAAGTGGTTTTCAAGTTACTGAATGGAAATGGTTTTTCATGTTAAGGCCCCTGTGACCCTGACCTTTAATAGAGTGATCCCAAAATCAATAGTGATCATCTACTCTGCATGTCCAATCATCCTATGAAGTTTCAACATTCTGGGTCAAGTGGTTCTAAAGTAACTGACTGGAAATAGATTTCCATGTTCAGGCCCCTGTGATCTTGAGTTCCTTCAAAATCAATAGAGGTCATCTACTCCGCGTTACCAATCATTATATAAAGTTTCAACTTTCTTGGTCAAGTGGTTCTCAAGTTATTGATGGAAACTGTTTTCCATGTTCAGTCCAATGTGACCTTGACCTTTAACATAGTGACCCAAAAATCAATAGGGGCCATATTCTATGCATAACCAATCATCCCATGAAATTTCAGCATTCTGGGTCTAGTGATTCTAAAGTTATTGATCAGAAATGGTTTTCCATGTTCAGGCCCCTGTGACCTTGACATTTGATGGAGTGACACCAAAAACAATAGGGGTCGTCTACTCCATAAGCCCTGCCAACCTATGAAGTTTGAAGCTTCTTAGTCAAATCGTTCTCCAGTTATTGGTCGGAAATGAAGTGGGACGTATGGGCGGACAGGGGATAAATATATGTCTTCCCCCGTGGGGGGCGGGGGGGGGGTAGGGGAAGACTTAAATACCGGAAAAGAAAGTCCCGACAATATACGAATATTCACTTGGATGGTGTAAATAAAATCTGGAAAGTAGATACCCCGGAAGCACCGAGAACAAGGCAAACAGTGAAAATTGCAGACTCGGTTTGATCGAGCCTGTTCATGAGCATAGTGGAAAATGCAACACTGCCCACGCCCATCTAGCACCGGTTAAAGCAGTATTCAATTTTCAAATCTAATTGGGTTGAAATCAATGATCCCGAAGGACTAGATAATATAGTAACACTGAGATGAAGTCGGGGCGACATTTTACGGCCGCCACACAGCACTTAGCATAACCAACTTTCAGGTCAACTGGAAGAACCATAACAAAATATCAGAGGTATTTAATACACAAGAAAATGCAACGTGCTCATTAAAACAGTATATATGCCTCCAGGGTCATATATAAATAATACTATATCCATATATGAAAGACCCGACAATACGCATGTCCAGCATATTGATGTTGAGCTTTGAGTTTCCTCAGAATTCGACAGAAACTTTGGGAGGATATGGAGTACGCAACGTAGACATGTTTTAAGTCAATAGTTCAAAAATAGGGCCCTAAATGTAATCATCGATGATAGACGCATGTCGGCTTCATGTTTTTATCTATACCAAATTCCGTTTGAGTTGGATTACAACCGATGAAGGATTTGAGTAAACAAACAACTGTTTTAATTTTCCAAAGTCCAAAACATGACCATAACTCGTGAAACAGAGTAGGTTTTAGCTCGACTATTTGATTTTTTTTTCAAATATTATTTTTTATTAATATACCAAATTTATATAGGTTTGCTATATGTAAAGCGCCTTTGAACGTGTTATCATGAAAAGGGCGCTATATAAATCTGGTATAATGATAATAATAATAATAATAATAATAATGAGGATGATGATGATGATAGTAATAACTTTCCCCCACTTTTACTTGGAATTTCATCTTTTATAAAGTTTGCATGGAAACGGGTTTCTAAGAATCTGCAATATGGAGCGGAATTCATATAAGTTTTAAGTAGCTTGTTTTCCAATCCATTCGATTGAAAATTTCTTTGTTTGTTTGTTTGTACTATTTTGATTTATGTATGTCTTTTTATTTATTTATTTGGGTTTTACGGCGCACCAACACAGTATAGGTTATATGGCGCCAAGTACGTCTTTTGATCAAACTTTGTTAATTTAAATATAGTACTCATGTTTGTATATACAATTTGTGGAAATAAATACAGTTTAAACTAAGAATTTGCAAAGCTAAATGCTTTGAAACTTCACACATTCTCCGGCATCATGAGATGACCTTCCAAGCCAAGTTACATACCTAACTTTCATATTGTCCTTTTTCCCTTTTTAATTTAGAATTTCAAGTTAAATTTTACATAAGCATTTTTCTCAAAAAATGCTAGGCTGAATCTTTTCAAACATCACATATGTCTTTGGTATCATATGATGACGTCACAAGCCAAGTTGCACAATTCTGGCTTTTATTTTGTCAAAATTATGCCCTTTTAACGTCGAAATTTTGTTAAAAGTTTTACATATAATAGGATTTCTAAAAAACTATCTGGCCAAATGTTTTCTAACTTCACACATGTTTTTGACACCATCAGATGACCTTATATAGCAAGTTACATAACTCTATGTTACACCTTTGCAAAACTATGCCAAAATTTCATATTTCTATCATTAACCGTCGTAAGAAAGAATGATGTTTGATATTGACACATTTACAAGAAACTGAGGTAAACTTTTATTACGGAAAAGCTGCATCATACACAAACATGTCATTGTAAAAACATAATCCTTACAAAGATTTCCTCAAAGTTAGTACAGTTACATTATATTCATAAGTGACAATTTATGTAATCATTTTTTTTGTCTAAATAAATAGTTTTGGGCGGTGACTGATGCATAGCTAATAGTTGTCGCGAAGTATGTGGGATGTATAACATGGTAGACAATATGAAAAGGGAACGTGTGTGTCAGGCCGGTTGCATTAGACGTAAGATTAAGATTTGGCATCAGGTGTTTGATCAGTTGAAATATCGATAATGCACATCTTAATTTGGTGTCATATAGATTTATAGATACAAAGACAGATAGGTCATATGGCGAGTTGTCTAGCTTTTGATAGTCGAGGACGATCTCTGGTACCTCTCAATGCATTGTTTCAGGCATGGGCTGGTACCAGGCTAAACCCACAGACTTTTCGCAAGCCAGCAAGATGGATTCTTCACATCGGAGTATTCTTACACACAATGAAGGTTTCGAGTGTAAATTTTGGTTTTGGTTCGTTTTTAAATCTAATTCGAAGGCATAAAGATTGTGGTTAGGTAGTTATCATTTGGATATGAAACACAGGGTTGTTTAAAATGTATGGAGGTCAAATGAAATTGGAATACAAAACGGAAATATATGTATCTCATAAGAAGAATTGGGGTATGTTCTAGTAGTACATAGCCAGTTGAATGCTGTGACCTCTGGAATGCTCCGCCTGAGGGATCATGGGAATTGACCAGATGCCAGGCTCCGCCTACAGGTCACGTGGTACCACGAAATACTAAACCTCCGACATTTAGTAATTTATTATGTTAAATTAGGGGGCTGAGATATAAAAATGTTCTGTCTATCAAAATGAAGTGTTGTCATATTGTAAACGTAATAACGTGAGCTTTCATTTCTGAACTATTTTTGAAATGCGAAGTAAAAACCATGTCCGAGTGGGGAATCGAACCCGGCAACTTTCCTACCATCTTGACTAATAAACAACGGTAAATGACTTCGTATTTAACGACCGTTTGAATCATAATTAAGGTAGTTTACCTCCGATACCTATGTACAAACGCTTTTCAATTTTGAATGGAAAAATAGTAAAAACAACTAATTTTCTCGTGTTACCATGAAATATAATCTGTCAGTAACTGCCGGATTAAGAAATCCAGTAAATTTCTAAAAAGTTTGTTTAGCTGTGTGATATGCGATCACTGTCCTTAAAACACTGACTTAGGCTCTTTACTTCCATTGGAGGCGCGTTGTCTCACCGCATCCTACATTAGTACTCATGCAGCACAAAACAAATGACAAATTACCTAGGATTGTAAAGTCTATAAAAATGGGCCTTTGCACAGAATGCTGCAACCAAGCAAAATAGTACTGGACTCGGTTTGAATGGATTTGTTGATGAAAAGTGATGCAACGTGCATGAAAAGTGATACAACACACCTAACGCCCCCTCGTACCAGCTTAACTGGAACTCGGTTATCAATATCCAGATCATCGAGGACCAGAAAAGATTACACTGAATCCAACTACGGGGTGACATTTTACGGTCGCCACAAGGCTCTTACACTTTGCTTTTATGATGGTTAATAAAAACACATTGAAACGTCCTTAGCAAACAAAGAAATAACCAGGAAAAGTAACATCATTCATGCAAGTTTGATCGTGCCTGTTCGTGAGAGATAGGCTGAGAACATCATAGGTTTAAATTTAAGATCTATTTTATAAGTATTTTCTCACATTTTTTTCTCTCGTTTTATCTTTCACTTGTTTCACAGGATGTTCCACAAGATACGTCGTCTCATTTCCAGACATTCAGCTTGGTAAATCAAAGAAAAGAAGATGTACAAAAGAAAAAGTACCGTTGTGACTTTTGTACGAAAGGTTTCAACTGCTCATCACACCTGGTAGAACACCGAAGGGTTCATACAGGGGAGCGCCCTTATATATGTATATACTGCAACAAAGGGTTTACGAAGAATTGGAACTTGAGAGTTCATATAAAGAATCACCATGGAGATATGTTATAATAATTTATTGCAAACCTTACCACACACAGGATGTGTAGTATATTTTAAAGGATTTACGTTTCTGGATTCTAATTCAGAAAGTATTATACGTACCGCTTTCAAACTATTCTGAATGACTGACCACTGTCGTCATAGGGCTCCGTGTTAACTTTAACAATTTATTTCGTTCCAGAGAGTAAGTCAGAAAGTATTATAATGTATCTTTGGTTTTCAAACTTTACACAATGACTAAGTAAATTATTTTTAGCTCGACTATACGAAGTATAAGGAGAGCTATCCTACTCGTCCCGGCGTCGGCGTCTTTCCGCGTCCCCACGTTGGTTAAAGTTTTTTTACACTTTCTCTTTTTTCACCTTATCTCTGTAATTACTAGATGGATTTGATTCAAACTTGAAATACTTATTCCTCATCATCATCCACATCATCTGACATAAGAGTCATAACTCTGGCACCAATATTTCATGAATCATGAATTATCCCCCTTTTCACTTAGATTTTCAGGTTAAAGTTTTGATGCACTTTCACTCTATCCCTGTTGTTACTGAATGAATTTGATTCAAACTTAAAATATTTGTTCAGCATCATCAAATACATCATATGACACAAGATGCGTAACTCTGGCACAATTTTTCATGAATTATTCCCCTTTTTACTTAGAATTTCAGGTTAGAGTTTTATGCACTTTCACTCTATCTCTGTTATTACTGAATGGATCTGATTCTAACTTAAACGATTGTTCAACATCATTACCCTTATCATATGACACAAGGTGCATAACTCTGGGATCAATTTTTCATGAATTATTTCCCCTTTTTACTTAGAATTTTAGGTTAAGTTTTGATGCACTTTCAATCTGTCTCTGTTATTACTGAATGGATTTGATTCAAACTTAAAATAGTTGTTTAACATCATCACCCACAGCTGCATAACTCTGGCACCAATATTTAATGAATTATGCCCCTTTTAGCTTAGGATATACTTACATGTATATAGTGTTTTGATACATTTTATCTTTACCTCTCTTATTACTTTAAGTTGATATTTTTGACACAGATTCAGGCTATTGTGCAATATCTTCATCCACAATTGGAGTCATTAAACACTCCAGTGACAGCTCTAGTTTCCTCACATGTGCCCAGTTTCACTATCCAGCATCGAAATAGTCGAGCGCGCTGTCTCCTGTGACAGCTCTTGTTCTGTTTGTTTTGTTTTAGGTCACTGGCTAACTTGTTAAGGTCAAAGGTCCCAGACCTAACTTACAAAATGGTTTTCGTTTCTGGTCTGCTGACAACTCTGTTTTAATGAAAGTTTTATGTCCTGATTTATGCTTTCAAATTTGAGTAAATATGCCTACTGTGACGGTGCTGTTCATACATGTATTAAATATATTTAAATGCCTTACTGAAATATAACAACTCTGAGCAGAAGTACACAGAGAACATTAAGACTAAACCAAATACATGAGATGATCCACTGGAAGCATGAAGTGCAACAAACACAAACGTATAGCAGATTGTGCTATTAATTTATGGACAGCTTTCTTTTCTAGTCTTTTATCTCAGTCATCCTTGGACGGATATTGAAGTAACTTTGCCCGAGTGACGTGTCTTGAACTGTTGAAATTTTACACATTCAATACTCATAGAATCCTTTATGGTACAATTAAGGCTTTTTTGAGGGGTAGGTTCACAAGCTACCAGAAAAACGTATAGTTCTAAAATCATAGAATCTTTGTTATAATCGTAACAACAGTTAGTTCATGAGCTCCATGTATAAACATCGCGGTTATGTCACTGATTATGATCTTGCTGTGTAAGTGTTCTATATTAATTGAGATAACCCAGATTTTAACTTTTAGGATTCGATGGATATTTAACGTTTTGAAATTTGAATAGCTTTCGCAAATGCGGTGGTCCCAACGCCGCGGGGTGGAGGATTCGTAGCAGAAGCGGTATATAAATATGGCCGGATGAATGTATTTCCACTGTCATCGGTAAGTTTCCTTATGAGTTTATCTTATTTTTTCATGTTTGGCTGAAAACAACAAGTGAGACAGTAGCCGTGATACGTACTCTTCCAGCCACAAACATTTGTTCATAATTCATAGCCATTAATGTAACCACTTCTGTACAATTTGATGAGGGGCAGCTGATTTTGTAGAATTTCGATTGAAATGTTGGAATTTTTGTACAAACCAAAACCTGATTATGTTTGCATCATAACGTAAGTATGATACTATCAAACAACAATCTTTTCCTTGTGATCGGGGAACATTAAATGCAGGTACATAATATAATCGACCAAAAAATATTCAAACGCAGTGGGCGGTGGATGTAATTGCAACGCATTACGCTGTGTCCGATTCCTTTAATATCAGTTCTGGGGTTTGAAACTTAATTAAACTGCACTTTTCCCGGGATTTGACTTTGTTGTGACTATTACATCACTCTGACACCAGATAGCCATACCAGTCCAACGTTTAGAAATAGTATATGTTCTTACGCGACAACTTACTCATCGTTTATGCTGTATGACCGGTGTAGCGTGATTATCACACGGTCGTGACCAGGTCCACGGTTTATATATGTTTTTCAAAACCTGCCCAAATGCTTATTCTTTGTCCAATATTTGCAAAATTTTGCATATTAAATTCTCAAAGATAGCTTTTGTAACTTACATAATTTAATTTTGATTTTATATTCCTGAAATTTAAATATATTGATTTGAATATGCCCATTTTGACGTATTTTACCGGCTTTTATGGTGCTTCAGAAAAAACTTGCAGAACACAGTAACTTATCTTTTTCACGAATCAGATTGTCTTAAAACTTGCTAGAGGTGTTAAATATTGTGCATGGGACTGTTGTTTGTGAATAGCTACTCAAAATAATAAGATTTACACGCTCTGAAAATGACCTTTTTGTCTAAAACGCTACGAAAAACATGGCCGCGTTGTGCAAAAAATGAGTTGCTTATTTCAAAACTGTCCTATTATTCTTCAGTAAAACATCTTGTTAATTTAAGACTCTAATAACTTGCTTGACATACCCATAGGCAAATATCTGTTATCGGTGTAATTACACCTTTGGAGAAAAGCGTGATTCGCACGTTTTAATTTCATCATTCGCCGCCTGAAGAGACAAGATGGCGGAGCTTGCGAAATCGAAAGTAAGTAGATCTGCACTTTTGAAATAAAATGTTGTAGATTCTAGATCTTTCTGATTGACAGTCACTTGTTTATCTTATTTATCTGTTTTCACATACAATATGGATCTAGTAGATTACAAACAACCAGTTTAAAATAATCACCTAGTGTGCGGATGCTCTTAAGACTTCTTAAGTTCTTCAGCCAAAGCCTGGCCAGAGTGACATAAATAACTTTAGATCTAGGTCTACAAAGCAGCTGTAATTGTGATTTATTAGCTGTTTTCTACAACTGAAATTCGAAAAAAGTGATCCGTAATTAGATGTTCAGTTGGAATGTAATCCAAAAATTTAAAACAGGATCCATATCATATGGAACAGAGGAGATACTGAGATATTTTTATATGATATACTGTATGGGCAATGTCCCCACTTGTGTTAAACACTCGAAAGACCAAAATATTGGAAGCAGTTTCAGATCAAATTTTCATCGCTGCTGACCCTTTAAATTCTATAGGTTTAAATGCCGATTGTGTCACAATTTTGAAATTAATTTAAAAAGCATATATTTATCAAAAGGGGATTCGGTTAAAGGTAAATTTTATCTAACGTCGCTTTGTGAAACAATGAACATAAGCTCTGTAGAGCTTTTGAACGACCCTTTTTTAAGAACAGTTAAAACCAATTATACCTTACCCCCAGCAATTTGCGAGTATATAACATTTACAACTGGGCCTACTGAGGCAATCGTGATAAAGTGCCTTACCCAAGGTCACATCGCAATGGGAGTTGCCAGGAATCGAACCTGGGGCCTTCACCTCTGTAGGACAGCATAATAGCCCTATCAACCAATGCGTCCGCACGAGTTCCTCATTAGTTTATGTTAAATTATGTAGTATGTAAGTTGTTGGCTCAGCTCAATCCAGGGGTCATGGGTTCAAGCCCCAGTGGGGTCAGGATTTCTCATATGACACTAGTACTGGTTATTCCAAGAAGCAGACTCAAGAGTGGTTCCAGTAAGCTTAAACTTTGTACATTTAAAGCAAAATACTCTTTTTTCATTACCAACATCTTACTCTCACCAATATTTCACATCTTGTGATGGAACCCTCTTCACAAAAATATAGTGAAAAAGTACAAAATTTTAATGTACAACACTACAATTTCAAAACCCCATTAGTTTTCTAAAGTCCTAAGGTTTTTCTAAGATCTTTATCCTTTCAGCTGTGAAGACAGAATATGTTTTTTTGTTTAACAGATCAACTTTCTCAGACATTTGATGGATGTCTATACACCCAAAAATGTCCCCTTTGCAACTTTTTAGTTGTTAAGTGTCAGATTTCTTTTATTTCTTTAAAAATAAAATTAGATTATACTTTATTTGTGCCGTGCCATGAGAAAACCAACATAGTTGGTTTGCGACCAGCATGGATCCAGACCAGCTTGTGCATCTGCACAGTCTGGTCAGGATCCATGCTGTTCGCTAACAGTTTCTCTAATTCCAATAGGCTTTAAAAGTGAACAGCATGGTTCTTGATCAGACTGCGTGGAAGCGCAGGCTGGTCTGGATCCATGCTGGTCACAAACCCACTATGTTGGTTTTCTCATGGCACGGCTCATTTTCCTTGAAAGGGAGTTACAGTTGATAAAAAAGCAGCTTTTTAACTTGACATATTAAGGACTGTTCAACATTCACAAAGCCAAAAGTGATGTCCCCTGTGCACCTTTTTTGACATTCATTTAATTTACCATTATATAAGAAACTCTGGACAATTTAGAATTCATTGTTTGCATTTTTTCAGAAGTAACCAGTTTTCAAGTTAGGAAGTGGAAACATCAATTTTTTTACCCACATTATGTAAATGTTCACAAGTGAATACTGTGTAGTTGAAAAAAAATTTACTGACTATGAACATATTCTATGAATATATATTTTGCTGCAGTTTGTCTCCTGTGCATCTTCTTAGTAACATAATAAAGTATGTACGAATTTTACTGTCACATTTTACCATGCATGGCATTTTGTCATTTTCTACTCTCAGTAGGCAATGCATGTAGAATAAATGATTTCAATGTGTTGGTTATGTTTAAAGTCACTTATTTTTCAGTTAAAGGAACACATGCTGTTGAATAAGCATTGTGTTTCTTGTGAAAAAAAAATTATGAACAGTAAACTAATAATGAATGAATATTATACTGATTTTCAGTATGTGTCCCCAGTGCATCTGCAATATAACTCAATTTTGAGTTGAAAATCGTAGAAATTAAGATTACTGGACATTCTTGAAATTTGGCATGTTTTGAGCATTCAAAATTTGAGGAAAAAATATGTTTTATAATAATATGTTAATTTATTTTCATTAAGCAACAAATTTTCTAGGCAAAGTTTTATTTTCATGTCAGATTTGTGCAGAAAGGCTGATTTTAATCAATCTCCACAAACATTTGATTGAATAAGTTTCAAACCATACACATTACACCTATTACTTATCATATATGTTGAAAATATAACTGTTAATATATTTCCTTATCATAAAACACTGCAACATTTATCACCCATCATACTGCAATTGAAATTCACTGAACTTTCAAATTAAAGGCTGAACTATTTTCTGATAGGTTTTTCCAAAGAAGTATACATTTATTTTTATAGCTCTTTGGTTTTTCTCAACACTTTCCCAAAGTTATTTCCTTGAAATTTGAAGTATTTGCTATCACATAAAATAGGTGACCACCATAAGAAATAGGTTTTCAACTCTATGTCCCACTTTTTCTTCATTATTTTGAAAACCACCCAAATATAGAACAATCTGAACATCCAGTTATTTTGACTAAGTTGGAATAGGTAAAGGCAATTTTTATTTACCTTTACTTTGTGAAACAGTTAACATAATCTTGGTAGAGCTTTTTAGCAACCCCTTTTCAAGAACAGTTAAATACACAGAGCTAACTTAATTCTGTTTCACTGTTACAGTAAATAATAATTAAAGACACTGATTCTGGTGTGCCTGGTATGTGGCCTATGGGGATGATAAGGTCTGGTATTGGAGGTAAGGGCCAATACACTACCCTGTTGAGAAATTCATGAACAGTTCATGAATAATCCTTGAACTATTCGTGAACTTTGTTCATGAACAGTTCACGAATAGTTCACGAAAGTTCGTGAACTACAAATGGGACTTTTTACGGCATCAAAAATTCATGAACTGGGCGTGGTTCGTCAAGTTCATGAACTGGACTGATTCATCAAATTCATGAACTGGATGTGTTCATCAAAGTTCATGAATTGATAGGTTCATGAATTTGATGAACCTGAAATTCGCGAACTTGATGAACAGTTCATGAATAATTAATGAACTATTCGTGAACTTTTCATGAACAGTTCATCAACTACAAATGGGACTTTTTGCGGCATCAACTATTCATCAAGTTGATGAACCATAGTTCATGAACCAGGGGTTCATGAACTGAAAGTAACAAGATAAATGGAAAGTTGATGAACCCAGCTGAATTAGAAACAGTGATTTTGACAATAGTGACGTTACTATAGCAACTGCCTGATAAAGCCTGTCTGAGAAAAGCAGGCTTTCTCAGGTCAGTGACTTGAGAACACTTTGCAGTGTTTAAGCCTGTGATTAAATCCCATGGACATCCGATTGTGTCCATTTTGCATTTGAAAATTATTACGCCCTCATATGACACTGAAAAAGGTCTTTAAATTCCAAAATATAAAAAAGCGGAAAAAACAACAAAATCCCAAGTGAAATTTTATCCGAAATTCAGTTGCTAGATGGTCTAATTTACTTTAATCTCAAGACTGACATTCAGATTAGATACTAGCTTTGTTTCAGGGTCGTGAAAACATGTGACATTTTAAAAAGATTTTATATTTTTAAAATGAACAATTTATGACAACACCATAATTACTTATTTGATATTCAGTATACTCATGTTCCTTTTAAACCATTCCTTACTGTAGTATAATAAATATTTCCTTCTCATTTGCTGCACAAACTTCTAAAAAATTGCTGAATCACATGTGCAAAAAATTCCCCAGCATGCAACAAAATAATGGAAACTGATCATGTGACATAAATTTAATGTTCATGAACATTCATGAACAGTTCATGAACTTATTTATTTATTGTAAAAGGAAAACCTAAGTTTTATGTTTAATGAGTGAACAGTTCAGAAACTCCTTATTGGGTTCAAGAACTGGTACTGAACTAGAAAAAGGTTTTGAATTTTTAGTACTTTTATTGAATCTTAGATGACTTTTTCTTAAGAACACATCAAGAATGTTTTAAGAATTTAATATTCTTAAACTGCTCATAAAATGTTCATCATTTTTTTTTCAAGAATTTTTCTTGAATTCTATAGGTATATTGACATTCATGAAAAATTCTTGATTCATTCTTAAACAAGTTCATGAATATTTCAAGGATTTCTGGTATGAAATGAAAGACATCAATAAATTCACCAACCATGTATCAGTGTACACCATTATTCTTTGCCAGTGACATTTTCTAAATTGCCAAATAATGATGAAACTTCTGTTAGCTGTCCCCAATGTTTAATCAAAATTTTGTACAAATTGCAGACAACATAAAATACAAAATACATGTAGTAACATTCCTAGTCATATGTATGTTATCAGTAACTCTGATATTAGCCTTCAGCTGTAAATACTAGAAGCTTTTACAAGTAAACGGATCCTGTTTTATGAATTTTATGAATTTCAGACTTGATTGATCAATTCATTAATTTGAAGTTCATGAACAGTGTATGAACTTCAGGTTCATGAACCATCAGCATAATTGAAATAAAATCAAATACTGCACTGGAGTTCTGAATGAAGTCACTTGTTTGATTACTGAACTTATAATTCGTGAACTTAAAATCATGCACCAAAGGTGAAATTTTTGAAGAACCAGTTCATGAATAATTCTTGAACTTTAGGTTCACAGACAGTTGGTGAACTTTTTCAGGAATAGTTTCATGAACAATTCATGAACTTTTGGTTCGTGAACAGTTCACAAACTTCTTGAGGAACATTCATCGCATTGTTCACGAATGGTTCAGGAATGTTCATGAACAGTTCGTGAACAGTTCATGAACGCTCATCAGTTCATGGACTACAGCTCAACAGGGTAGTCTGGACCATTGATAGACTTGCTTCTGTTTATCATAATAAGCTACTGTATAGCTACTGTGCAGTAAATAAATTGCAGGTGATATTTCTCACCTTTATAGCAAATCAGTTCTCACCTTTATAAGGAGGTTAGAAAGCTTGATTGAATTAGGGCTAAATACACAAAGTGATAGGATAAAACTGTGTTTTTATCATATTTTTGATATACATCTCATCATTGCTGTTTTTTGTTTTTTTTATCAAAAATGTAAAAAATGCATTCAGGCACTTAGCTTTTAGAAATAATAAATTATGTGTATTTTGAACAATGATATATCTTTACTGCTGGATTTTATTATACATAAAAGAAACGTTATTTAGACAACACTAGGGGAATTATGCATTTTTAATATATAAAATCCTTCTGTCCATATCCCTTTTTATCTATTAAAAATGAATGCAACTGAACGCTTCTTTAATTTCTAATAAAATTCAGCAATTATCATTTTTTATGCCCCCGAAGGGAGGCATATAGTTTTTGAACCGTCTGTCCGTCTGTCAGTCTGTCGGTCTGTCAGTCTGTCCGCAATTTTCGTGTTCGGTCCATATCTTTGTCATCGATGGATGGATTTTCAAATAACTTGGCATGAATGTGTACCACAGTAAGACGACGTGTCGCGCGCAAGACCCAGGTCCGTAGCTCAAAGGTCAAGGTCACACTTAGACATTAAAGGATAGTGCATTGATGGGCGTGTCCGGTCCATATCTTTGTCATCGATGGATGGATTTTCAAATACCTTGGCATGAATGTGTACCACAGTAAGACGACGTGTCGCGCGCAAGACCCAGGTCCGTAGCTCAAAGGTCAAGGTCACACTTAGACATTAAAGGATAGTGCATTGATGGGCGTGTCCGGTCCATATCTTTGTCATCGATGGATGGATTTTCAAATAACTTAGCATGAATGTGTACCACAGTAAGACGACGTGTCGCGCGCAAGACCCAGGTCCGTAGCTCAAAGGTCAAGGTCACACTTAGACATTAAAGGATAGTGCATTGATGGGCGTGTCCGGTCCATATCTTTGTCATCGATGGATGGATTTTCAAATACCTTGGCACGAATGTGTACCACAGTAAGACAACGTGTCGCGCGCAAGACCCAGGTCCGTAGCTCAAAGGTCAAGGTCACACTTAGATATTAAAGCATAGTGCATTGATGGGCGTGTCCGGTCCATATCTTTGTCATCGATGGATGGATTTTCAAATAACTTAGCATGAATGTGTACCACAGTAAGACGACGTGTGGCGCGCAAGACCCAGGTCCGTAGCTCAAAGGTCAAGGTCACACTTAGACTTTAAAGGTCATTTTTCATGATAGTGCATTGATGGGCGTGTCCAGTCCATATCTTTGTCATTCATGCATGGATTTTAAAATAACTACGCATGAATGTGTGACACAGTAAGACCACGTGTCGCGCGCAAGACCCAGCTCCGTAGGTCAAAGGTCCTAAACTCTAACATCGGCCACAACTACTCATTCAAAGTGCCATCGGGGGCATATGTCATCCTATGGAGACAGCTCTTGTAGCTGGTTTTATTTGCTTACTTTTGATAAAAAGATCATAATCATTGAATAAACAAACTTGTAATTTCTCTTAAATAATTATTTTATTGTTAAGGAGTGTCAGAGAATTGCTTTCCTATAAGAGTTATAATTTAACTGGCCAGGACATTACTCAACATGACTGAGCAATCAATATTAGTATATTATCAGTTAAAATAATTTTGTGTACATTCTGAAAAGAAAAAAGAAAAAAAAACAGCAATGCAAAACACAGGAAATAACCAATTTATCTGTAGGCAATAAAATTTATGATTCTCTGACAATAATTAGGCTACATGTCAAGTCTACAGGGGTTTTATGGACCCTAATCAGACTGGACCAGACAGGATCTTGTATATTGGGGATTAAAAAGTCTGGTATTTGAGGGGTGGGGGGAGGGGTCACTTATATAGGAGATTTTCTTTGTCTTTTAATAACAATTCATTAAACCCAGAGGAAAAATCTCATTACAGCAAGTTTTGTACATAATATAATGTAAACATATATATTGAAAAATCTGTAAATTACGCCTCTAGTGCGACTCAAACCCACATTGATGAGGGGCAAGTGATTTGAAGCCAGAGACCTTAACTACTTGGCCACACTCACAGTGCCCCCTCACACCAAAATGAAGGTGAAAGATTGAACTATACCATGCTACTATATATCTTAATAACAATTTGTGCATCATTATTCTTTTAAGATAACAAAATATGTAAAAGTAACTTTAAGTCTATGGTTATCTTCAAACAGGTTCAAATCTCTTAAACACTAATAAAACTTTTTTATGCAGTTTAAGTCTCTTCACTTTTAGACTTCTGATAGCAAGTGTAATTATACTTAATTCTGTAACTGAAATGTTATTGAATTGTGATTGCAAATTGGAAAATATGATGAACATGATGAATTTCTTTCTATTTTGTCTCTTGGAACCCTCATTTTATTATTCTGCACATGTGCATGTCTAAGTAACTATACTAAATTAAAAAATAGATTTATAAAATAAACACATTTTAGAAAGATATGCAAAACTCCTTGCAAAACTATTTGGTGGTATTTTGAAATTAAAAAGCAGAATGGTCTGTGTTAATAGGCAAATTCCCTCTCTTCTTACTTATTCAAGTTCCCTGTCTTCTTTCTTATTCTGTATACATGTGTTGAAATAATTTAACACAAATGGGCCTTTTGTGACCTTCTTTAAAGACTACAAATTATTTTTAATCCCCCGCCGTGGCGGAGGGATTATAGGAATGGTCTGCGTCCGTCCTTCCGTCCGTCCGTCCTTCCGTCCTTCCGTCCGTCCTTCCGTCCGTAACAAAATCGTGTCCGGTCCATTTCTCCTAAACCCCTTGAAGGATTTTCATGAAACTTGGGTCAAATGATCACCTCATCAAGACGATGTGCAGAACCCATGAGTCAGCCTTGTCGGTTCAAGGTCAAGGTCACAACTCAAGGTCAAAGGTTTGAGCCTGCCATTTTGTGTCCGCTCTATATCTCCTAAACCCCTTGAAGGAATTTTATAAAACTTGGGTCAAATGATCACCTCATCAAGACGATGTGCAGAACCCATGAGTCAGCCATGCCGGCTCAAGGTCAAGGTCACAACTCAAGGTCAAATGTTTGAGCCTTCCATTTTGTGTCCGCTCTATATCTCTTAAATCCCTTGAAGGAATTTTATAAAACTTAGGTCAAATGATCACCTCATCAAGATGATGTGCAGAACCCATGAGTCAGTCATGCCGGCTCAAGGTCAAGGTCACAACTTAGGGTCAAAGGTTTGAACCTTCCATTTTGTGTCCGCTCTATATCTCCTAAACCCCTTGAAGGATTTTCATCAAACTTGGGTCAAACGATCACCTCATCAAGGCAATATGCAGAACTTATAAGTCAGCCTTGTTGGCTCAAGGTCAAGGTCACAACTGAAGGTCAAAGGTTTGAGCCTTCCATTTCGTGTCCGCTCTATATCTCCTAAACCCCTTGAAGGAATTTTATAAAACTTGGGTCAAATGATTACCTCATCAGAACGATGTGCAGAAATTTTGAGTCAACCATGCCAGCTCAAGGTCAAGGTCACAACTAAGGGTCGAAGGTTTGAGCCTTCCATTTGGTGTCCACTCTGTGTATCTCCTTAACCCCTTGAAGGATTTTCATCAAACTTGGGTCAAATGATCACCTCATCAAGAACTCATGAGTCAGCCATGTCAACTCAAGGTCAAGGTCACAACTGAAGGTCAAAGGTTTCAGCTCTGTATCTCCTAAACCCCTTGAAGGATTTTCATGAAACTTTGGTCAAATGATCACCTCATCAAGACGTTGTGCAGAATTCATGAGTCAGCCATGTCAGTTCATGGTCAAGGTCACAACTGAAGGTCAAAGGTTTCAGCTCTGTATCTCCTAAACCCCTTGAAGGATTTTCATCAGACTAGGGTCATATGATCGCCTCATCAAGAACTCATGAGTCAGCCATGTCAACTCAAGGTCAAGGTCACAACTGAAGGTCAAAGGTTTCAGCTCTGTATCTCCTAAACCCCTTTAAGGAGTTTCATGAAACTTTGGTCTAATGATCACCTCATCAAGACGTTGTGCAGAATTCATGAGTCAGCCATGTCAGTTCAAGGTCAAGGTCACAGCTAAAATCAAAGCTTTTACCCTTTCACTATCCATAGCAGTGGCGGGGGATTTAGCTGTCTTTCAGACTGCCTTGTTTTGTTATAAACATGGGTGTCAGGGGTAATTGTAACTTTTTCCATATTTGTAATATTGGAAACTTTAAAAATGTTCTGGTCAGAAACAGCAGGGCCAATTTTAAGACAAATTTACATTAACTGTCTACCATTATTGTTCAGCTTATTCCTTTTCATTCAGAAATCATGGGGGGGGGGGGGGGGGGGGGGAGGTCATAACCTAATATTCACCAGTCCTAAGTATTACATTTTCTACATTAACATTTTTTTCAGAAGGGCTCACATGTTATTACTGATACATTTTTATTAAATGAAGCATGTGTTCCAGATCATTTTACCTTGGAGTTTTAATGTATATATAGCTACTACAAAATTAATGCTAACTATCTTTTATCATTATACATAATGTTATCTACGGTGAAACTTTATATAATTAAGAAAATGACCATTGATACTTTCCCATTTATTTATATTGAGTTAAATTAATATTAACTAGAAAATAGTATATTCCAAGTGGTGACTTTTTTTTTCATAAAATAAAATTGTTGTATGCAATTCGGATATTTTCTTATAGCTGATCCCTCCACTGTAACAAACCTATATTATCAACACATATAAATGCATATTTCAGATTGGTACTTGAAAGTCAATGGTTGATCATGATGACCATCTTTTATTTAATGGAGAAAGAAACCAATATTTGCAGCTGGACAGGTTGTCACCACAGTTCAAGGATTTAGGTAAGGATGGACATTCTTACAGATCTATATATGAACATGGTGAATGGTTCTTTATAAAAGTATTTGTAATTTATACTATATAAGTTACAAATCTCATAGACTAGCCACTACACTGATAATTAAGAATTTGTCCAAAAAATTCAACCTTTGTCATTTTTCTTACTTTGATGTAATAGTGTCAGATGCCAGTCTAATTAAGTGATTTCATAGACTAGCCACAAGACTGATAATAAAGAACTTGTCCAAAAAATTCAACCTTTGTCATTTTTTTACTTTGATGTAATAGTATCAGATGCCAGTCTAATTTAGTGATTTTATAGACTAGCCACTAGACTGATAATTAAGAAGTTGTCCAAACAATTCAACCTTTGTCATTTTTCTTACTTTGATGTAATAGTGTCAGATGCCAGTCTAATTTAGCGATTTCATAGACTAGCCACTAGACTGATAATTAAGAATTTGTCCAAACAATTCAACCTTTGTCATTTTGAGGTTTATAACCAAATGGGACATAGGAAAATATTAAAAAAATCTTCTTCTCAAAAACCAGAAGCCCTAGAGCTTAGATATTTGACATGTAATATTGCCTAGTGGACCTCTACTAAAGTTGTTTAAATTATGACCCGGAGGTCAGAATTGACCCTGACCCTAGGGGTCACTTGATTTTACATAGGAAAATCTTCAAAAAAATTCTAAAAATAAACCAGAAGGCCTAGAGCCTATATATTTCACTTGTAGCATTGCCTAGTGGACCTCTACAAAATTTGTTCAAATCATGTCCCCTGGGGTCAAAATTGACTCCGCCCCAGGGGTGACTTGATTTTACATAGGAAAATCTTCAAAAAATTTATATAAAATAAACCATGTAGCATTGCCTAGTAGACTTTTACAAAATTTATTCAAATCATGACCCCGCCCCATGGGGTTACTTGATTGTACATAGAAAAATCTTCAAAATTTTCTAAAAATAAACCAGAAGGCCTAGAGCTTAGATATTTGACATGTAGCATTGCCTAGTGGACCTCTACAAAAAGTTTTAAAATCTTGTTTTTTAAAGTTACTTTAAGAAAATTTCAACTATATTTTCTCATAATTCTTTTGATTGCTTTTTATTATGATCTTTTGACCTTGAAGACTTGTCCTTAAGTGCAATGATAACAGGTGAGCGATATAGGGCCATCGTGGCCCTCTTTTTGTTTTTCTTGGGTTTTTTTTGCTACATTAAAATGTTGAATGTCAGTGTGACCTTCATATAAAGTAGCATATTATGAAGCAAAAAGCAGACTTGTTAAAAAGAATGATTTAAAAGGAAAATGTTTTGGATAAAACCAAATTTAGCTATTTCTATATGCAATATATTTGTCATTTGATACTGCAATTAAGTGACATCATTATAAAATATTTTTCTATCTATTTTAGGTCAGACATCAGCTTTTGAAGTTGCTTTCTTGGCACATCATGCTGTCCAGTGGAGTTCATACCATATGCCAGGCCTTTATACATGGTCAAAGAAGATGAATTTGTTATTCAATTTGTGAAATTTGATTTAGCGAGGACTTTCATATATGATGATTATATTCAGCAGATTATCTTCAAGTGTGCACTTTCTAGAATCACAGTTTCTAGGAGGTTTTCAGTTTAAAGTTAGATTAATTGAAAAATAAGGGGAGCTATCATACTCACCATGGTATCGACACTGGCATTACACCAGGTTTAAGTTTTTCTTACCAGTCCATATTTTAAAAGGACCTTTTGACAGTATTGAAACTTACAACAGTAAGGCCTCACCAAATTAAAAAGTTGTTCATCGGATTTGCCGCTCGTATATTTTCAGAAACACAAAAAAATATTTTTTTTTGTTTTTGGCTTGCGCTCGCCCCATTGAAAAAAATCAATCCAAAATTTTTTGGTGCGCTTCTTTTTACGGACGTAAAAGTGTATAAATGCTTGTAATTTCAGTCCTAGATTGTTCTCAAATGGATTTTAATCAAAATAAATACATACTACGCACACATCGTCTATAATAAATCATAACACTTATATTTAGTTGCATTAAAGTTGTTTCCCCTTTATGCAATTACGCCATTTTCTTCAAATGTTTACCAAATTACAAACTACAAAAAATCGATTTATTTCATTGAAAACTGGATGAAGAAAAACATACTAATTTATTTGATAACATCAATCTACATTATTTTGGTAAGGGTAAATACTTATTGATGCATGTCACTTATCTGTTTTCTGTTTTTCCTTGCCAAATGATCAGCATTTGCATACGAAAGTTGGTGGGATAAGGAATTTACATTACGAGTTGTTTTCAGAACAGTTTCGATTTTCAGATTTTCCAATCATTTAATAGACTAATGTTAATGCACGTTAATCTCCATTTCAGACTTCAATTGAGACTTTGTTTCAACAAATTTAATATGTTATGAAAGTTTAAAGTTAGAAAAAGAGCTGTACATAAGACATCAAGCTCGACTTTTCTGAATCAGAGATTTGCCAGTAAAAGGGGCATAATAGTCAGAAGCTTTGAAAGTACAGAGCTACTGGTCATTATATAAAACTTAATTTAAAATATTCTATGTTAAAAAGGGGCATAACTCTGTCTAGATTCAGACTTAAGAAAATATTTTCTCCAGGTGTAGACTTTGACAGTAAATAACTGTTCTAAGTTTCAAATCAGAAGCTTTAATAGATCTAGTAACACTCGCATAGATATTTGATGTATCAAAAACTTTGTAAAGTCAGCTAAGAATGCTACATCAAGTCACAATTGTGTGATAAGTATGGTGTAAGGTTATGCATTGTTGTTTATTACATATTTTCTAACAGCATTTTCAAAAGCATGCATTATTTGATTACAGTGTACTGTATGACAATCTTATTACCTTTTTTTAATGAGTTCGCTTTGTTGTGCGTCTGCAGGTCAGATTTTCTCCTGGGGACTTACTTTTTAATTTAAAAGGGCTATACATTCTATTTCAAAGTTTTTATTAGTCAGTCGAGAGCCAAATGAAGACAAATATATTTCTTCGCTCTTCGCTCGCTCCTGATTTTCTCAAAAACCTAAAAAAATATTTAAATTATTTTTTCGCTCGCTGCCTCAATTTTTTCAGAAAAAATCCGATGAACAACTTATCAATTTGGTGTGGCCTAATGTATCATCATTATACCAAGTTTTAGGCAAGAGTACATAACTCCATCAAGGATTTGACTGAACTATGGCCCTTTGAAACTTTTGTCACTTGTTTATAATAATAGTCTCTCTATATAGGCAAGAGTTCATAACACTATAGAGTATTTTGGATGAATTATGTCCCTTTTGGACTTTGAAATTGGTTCAGTTTTTGTACAAGTCCACATTTTGACAAAACAGTTTGACATATAGCTTTGAATCTTTCAACACTAAGTCTTACCGTTACAATAATATAACTTAAAATAGTTGTTCAACATCATCAGTCATCACCCACATCATATTACACAAGATGCATAACTCTTGCACTAAAATTTAATGAATTGTGCCCGTTTTGCTTAAAATGAACTTTGTATAGTGTTTTGATACACTTTATCTTTATCTCTCATATTACTTAATATTTTTAAAACAGACTTAGTTATTATGCCATATCTTCATCAGCCGTTGGAGTCATTAAACACAATAGTGACAGCTCCAGTGTTCTCAGATGTGCCCAGGCTCACTATCCAGCACCGAAATAGTCGAGCATGCTAACTGAGACAATCAGGTAGATAACTATGGACAGATTTTATGTCAAATCACCTCCCTTTATTTCAAATTGAAATGGGTACATCAGTGTAACTAATGAAGATACTGTTATGCCATCACATTGACTTGGACACTCAGTGAAGATACATATTGACTGAATTTATGACAAAAGTACCTCCCTTTATTTTTTATGTAAATGAATATATTTAGCAGCTTCTAATGAAATTGGTTTGAAAGGTTTTTTATGTCTTCCATGGTAAGATATAGTCATGTTAGATAACTTTTGCTTGAATGTTTATAGATATGAATACTTCTCTTATATATTATTGTGAAACTTGTACTGTGTATCTTCTACATGCATGTACCAATACATGATTACCTTCCCTGATTTTTATAAAAATGGATTTATCTCAGTAAGCATATATATAGGACTCATTTGAAATTTCATTATTGTCATTAGTTGGACAGAGACAATTATTGTAGATTATATTGACTGATTTTATGCCAAGTTACATTCCTTCGTTTCTTGTTAAAATAGGTGTATCTCAGTAACCAATGAAGATACTGATTTGAAGTGTCATTTATGCAATGAGATGGACTCGGACAATCAGGGTAGATAACTTTTTACTGGATTTATGACAAATAACCTCCCTTTATTTTATGTAAATGAATATATATCTCGGCAGCATCTAATGAGATTGCTTTAAAATGTTATGTAAGTCTTCCAGGGTAAGAAATAGTCATGCCAGTACAAAAATGCAGCATTTGAGCCTAGGGCCCTCAAACATGATATGAAGATTGGCCCTGACTAGTATGTGACCCACAGGTCAAAAGGGACTGTTACAATGAATTTTTTATCCTGATGATATTTTATGTGTAGCACTCTCGTCTAAAGTATTTTTGATTTATATGGAAAACAGCAGTATTGGACAGAATTGGATGAAAAGTACATTGTTAGAACTTCAAATATGCAACATAAAAGTGAATATAGGTAAATTTATAAATTCTCACCACAGGATCTGTGGGTTAGTGGCTTTGATTTGTTTAAATTCTGTACATAGGTCTATAACCTTAATCTGCTGAGAATTTCTTCCCTTAAATGATGTATAAGTCTTTAATATTGAAATAAATTTGCATCTGTGCTTCTATGGCATTATTAGGAAAGACACGTTATTATACATTGTAACAGTTGGTGTTTAGATCCTATAATTTGTTGATTTATTAATAATAAAACATAAAATAAATGTTGAAAGTTTCATAAAAGATCGTTTCTTACGATTTTCCATTTAACTCCCATCCAGTTTAAGCCCATCCAGTTTGTTAAACACTTCTTGAAAAATATTTTTAAGGAGTCTTAGAGTTTCATACCTGATAACTATAAATTAATGAGCCGCGCCATGAGAAAATGGACATAGTGGGTTTGCGACCAGCATGGGTCCGGACCAGACCGCGCATCCGCGCAATTTTGTCAGGATCCATGCTGTTTGCTAACAGTTTCTCCAATTCCAATAGGCTTTAAAAGCGATCAGCAGAGATCCTGACCAGAATGTGCGGATGTGCAGGCTGTTCCGGATCCATGCTGGTCGCAAACCCACAATGTTGGTTTTCTCATGGCACGGCTCATATTTTTGATTGACCTACTTAGATAAATATTATGTTAGACTTCATTTACCCGAGGGGTAATATATCGGACGTCATGCTGTAATCTGACGTCATAATTGATGTCATAATGGTCTCTTACCAGTCCATGCGTCAACCGTTGTTTATCGCAGAATATATAGAGCTTTATTTCCTTGTTTATTAGTAATCAAGGCGTTAGTCCGGGTGGTTTAATACTGCAGCATCAGAACGATGAACCTTGGTAAATTAGAAAATTAATCAAAAGAAAGCCTCGATTGTTTTCATTCTGACATGCACATTGACATTTTTATGCCCCCCTTCGGAGAAGGATGGGTATATCGTTTTGCAGATGTTTGTCAGTCGGTCGGTATGCAATCGGTTTCCGGATGATAACTCAAAAACTCTTGAGCCTAGGATCATTAAGTTGATAGAGAGATTGGTCATATAAGTCCAATTTAAATAAAATATATAGAAAATAATGAAACTATTCTAAAAAGAAAGACTTTATTTTTATGGGAAAAAATCCCATTTTTTCAAGTATGTAGCTTTTGATGCACACCCCCGATTTGATGCGCGCCTGAATACCCAAGTATTTATACCGTTGATGCAGAAATCATTCCTGAATAATTTTATATATCATATTCTTATATATGTCTAAAAGCTAAGACCGCCCGTGCGATTATCACAGCTATACCCGAAACCGTGTGATTCTCACGCCGTTTTTTTGTAGAGCCCGTTGTCCAAATGGCTGTTCGTTGTCCGTCCGTATTTCTTTGTCCTGACCATCAGTTTGTTATTGATTGATTATGGGATTTTAAAATAACTTATCACAATTGTTCACCAATCATTAGACGGCGTGTCGCGTGCAACACCCGTGTCAACATCTTACGGTCAAGGTCACACTGAGTTTAAAGGTCAAATACGGCTATTGACTTCGTCATTGAATGTGGGATTATAAAATGACCTGGCACAATTGTCACCATCGTGAGATGGTGTGTCACATGCAACACCGGCGTCAATATCTTAATGGTCAAGGTCACACTTGGAGTTTAATGGTCAAATATTGCTATAATTGACCTTGTCCGGACAATAACTTTGTCATTGAATGTGGGATTTTAAAATAATTTGGCACAATTCTTCATCACCATGAGACGGCGTATCGCGCGCAAACACCTGTGTCAATATCTCAAAGGTTAAGGTCACACTTGGAGTTTAAAGGTCAACTGTGGCTATAACTGACCTTGTCCGGACAATAACTTTGTCATTGAATGTGGGATTATAAAATAACCTGACACAATTGTTTTATTTGGCACAAATGTTTGTCTTAGTGAGACAGAGTTTCGTGTGCAACTCCGAGTCCTTTTGTCAGCCGGCGCGCACGACATGTTGCCCTTGGGCATCTCGTTTTCAAAGTATATATGTCTAATACTAAGACCGCCCGTGCGATTATCACGGCTATACCCGAAACCGCGTGATTCTCACGCCGTTTTTTCAAAGGATGTGGCTTTGATGCACACGACCGATTTGATACAAGCCTGAATACCCCATTATTTATACCCGTTTATGCAAAATCATTCCTGAATAATTTTATTAACCATATTGGTACATATGTCTAAAACTAAGACCATCCGTGCGATTATCACGGCTATACCCGAAACCGTGTGATTCTCACGCCGCCACGTAGTTATCGCAAGATACGGAAACCTTAAGACAAATTTTAATATGAATTACTTTATTACTTTTCCCATTTTTTTTTCAAAATATGTTGCTTTCATGCTCACTATAGAGTTGCTACACACATGAATATTAAATAAATAAATAAATAAATAAATACGCCGCAAAAAAATGCCTAGTACCCGCCCAGGCACTGGATTATTTTATAATTTATCTGCTCGTGGTTAAGCATTTCAGTCCAATTTAGATAAAATATATTGAATAAAACTAAAACTATTTTAAAAAGAAAGGCAAATATTTTCATAAAAAATCCCTTTGTTTTCAAGGTATGTGGCTTTGATGCTCAATTCCGAATTGATACGCGCCTGAATACCCAATTATTTTATATCCGTTGATGCAGAAATCATTCCTGAATAATTTTATGTATCATTTTGGTAAATATGTGCAAAACTAATACCGCCCGTGCGATTATCACGGCTATACCCGAAACCGTGTGATTCTCACGCCGCCGAGTAATTATCACAATATACGGAAACCTTTTAAGACAAATTTTAATATGAAATGCTTTATTAATTTTCCATTTTTTAACATATGTTGCTCTGGTGCTCACACCCGAGTTTCTTCACACCTGAATATTTAAAAAATTACGCCATTAAATGCTGGAATCATTCTTGAAAAAAATTGATACATCGTACTCGTATTTTATACATGTCTTAACCAGGAAGGTCTAATACGTATCAGTTGTTCCAACTTAGACTAACAACGTCCATTTAATATTAACGGCCACACGCCGAACCCCAAAATGCTAAGTAACGCCTCTGTCTAGTTTCTTTTAATGAATCAACTCGTCGTTAAACATTTGATTTTAATGCACTACACGGAAAAATCACTTCGAAGTTAATTCCACAGGATGCTCTGTTACCACGCAGATAATTGCTCAATACAGAATAATTATTTTCTTAAAATAGAAATAAATATATTTTCATCAAAATGTTATTACATTTTAGTGTGCCCCCTTGCGATGGCCTCAAGCCACGCACCGGAAAATAAAGTTTTAAAAATAGATGCAGAAGCCATTCTGAATCATTTTTGCATTATATAGGTATATCATATATACGCCGCCCGCATAGACATTTATCGTAGAATACTCCTCACTATCCGCCCCTGGATTTTTTAAAGTTCGTATCAGTTACTAGCCGCCCCTGGATTATTAAAGATTGTATCAGTTCATAACATTCGGTTTAAAAATAACAATTTAACACTACTCTAAAAAGGTCTGAATCATTGTGTTTATGAAAAAAAAACTTTCCTTTTTTCTTAAAACTATGTTGCTTTTATGCACACACCGAGTTGCTACGCACCTGAATATTAAATATCATTCTTGATAATCTTGTACGTGGTTTTTGTATATATGTCTAAAACTAACAACACCCGTATATTTTAACATACGATGTACGTCATATTTCTCTATCAAAAAGGCGTCAGTTATAATCCGCCCCAGGTTTCTATAAAGCTCATCATTAAACATTTCGTTTTATTGCAGTACACAAATATATTTATAATTGATTTCGAAGATAGGTAGATTTCTTTATTTCTTTCAAAAAAAGGAGAGCATGCAATGCTATACTTATGTTTCCACGCACATAAATAGTCCGCTTATACAGAATATAATTGTTTCCCTTAAATACAAATTTTACCAAAATATTATTATATTTTAGTATGCACGCACGTGTTTTCCCCATCATTGTCCGCCCCCGGATTACTTATATTCATATCAGTCCAATTCAGATGAAATATTGAAACTATTCTAAAAAGAAAGACTTGATTATATTTATGAAAAAAATCCCATTTTTTTTCAAAGTATGTGGCTTTGATGCACAACCCCAAATTGATACGCGCCTGAACACCCAATTATTTTATACCCATTGATGCAGAAATCATTCCTGAATAATTTTATGTATCATATTGGTATATATATCTAAAGCTAAGACCGTCCGTGCGATTATCACGGCTATACCCGGAACCGTGCGATTCTCACGCCGCCGCGTAATTATCACACGCGTGGTAATATTACCACGCGTGTGATATTCACGCGACACCGGTCTAATTCAAAACGTACTTACTGGTTTAATATGTTAACGATTTAAATATTATGCTGTGCAGAGTAACAGGTAAGTTTTTAGTGAGATAGAATATTACGTTATCATCTTAGTTTGAACTGGGTATAATCTAAATTGAAATGGTTATTCTAAAACACGCTACCTTATGATTTTTACTTTAAAATTTGTATCCATGCATTACTGTGGGAGCTTATTAACTTGTTTATGCTTTCATCACGGATGAAACTGTAGGACAAGAAATAACCAGACTGAAGGACAATCGATCGCTATGTGTATTCAGTTATTCAATATGCTCATTGCAGAACGTAATATGTAACATACGATTGTAACATACATACGATGGTAACATATATACGATGGTTCAAAAACAAGTTTCAAAAGTTAATATATGATAAAAGTATGAAAATGATAATAAATAACAGGATATAAGTTACGTACTACAAATGTATGACAAAATAGGGCCTGCTACAATGAAATAACATTTAAATATTTTTTTATAAAGGTCTGCCTTTTTCTATATACAGGTATTACGTATAATTCACTAACCTCAGAAGGGATTTGATCTTATATAATTGTAGCAGGACACTCGAATATTTTATTTTATGAATTGAGTAATGTAAGCATGACAAAGACTGTATGCGTTGGCTAGCACATGGGTTTTACACAGGTTTTGAGCAGCCATGGATACTTGCTTGTCGTTTCGCTTAAAGGCCCTTTTTATTACCACAATTGCCAAAACGCTAAAATTTCTTATCAACGTTCGTATTTACTGCAAACTGGCATAATACACCGAACAACTTTGTATTATATAATAGAAAATACTTTTCATACCCTGTTCCAAAACTGAGGCCGAATTACTAATATGAAAGTTAGTAATAACTGCCAAACGAGAGTTGTTCGAAAATAACTTTTGCTGTCAAAAGATTGTGTAAAGGGCATTGTGAAATAAATCATTGCAATACGCAATATTTCTGTAATTTGTTCACTTTTTTTTGTAACATTTTTGCTGATAGGCGAAGCTCAGAGAACCTTTTAATTATCATAGCTACTCATAGCAGGCAAAATACGTCAATCAGACCGAGAGTATGGCGTAATTCTGACGTGGGAGGCGGAAGTAAACAGTGTTTGAACTAAATACAATGAAGTATTACTATTATTTAGGCATGCAATGTCGTCATCGCCTTGCATAGATAATCAGACAGTTGTTTAGTTACATAGTGACATATTATTTTAACGTTTTTGATTTAGTAACATTTATTTACTGTAAGTGTTAGTTCGGAAGAAAAAAGAAAAGAATTTGTTACCATCTCAAAAATAGATCATATATCAATGTCTTATATTTGATTGAGACCAACTGAGAGGTGATTGAAGTTCTAGTCTTTTACTAGTCGTATCATGGGCTTCTATATGTAAGATGTTGGCATTCTGTTTCTTCGTATAGTTTTTAATATTCAAACAAGAAATCTTGACTTCTTTATTTTCAGTTTGAAATACTGGTATGTTCGAATTCATGAAACGCAGCAGCTCAACACTACCGTTTTATGATTCGGGTCAGATATTAGTTAAACATTCGATATAACCTATTGATATTTTGTTTATAATTTGGAACATGCGTTCATATAAACATACAATATACAGCAAAATTTTGCATGCACATTTATTATAAAAACATGGTGTATACGTTACTCTTGGTATAGTTTTCAACAGTAAGAAATGGAAGTACAAATGAATTGAAAATTATAGCTAACATGAGTTTTTACTGCTGTCATGTGTCAAAATGATGCAATGGTCAAACCCAAATCAGAATCCCGGGAAAAGTGCAGTTTAGGTAAGTAAAACGTCCGAAATGATCACTAACGGAATCTGACACACCGTAATGCGTTGCGTTTGTATCCACCGCCCCTGCGTTAGAATCATTTTTGGTAGGTTATTTAATATTCCTGCATTGAAAATTCGGCGATTACGAGGAAATAGTTGCTGTTTGATAGTATTATACCTACGCTATAACGTAAATAGTCATCAGGGTTCGTTTTATACAGAATAATTCAACCTTAATCGAAATCCTACAGATAACGGCAGTCCCTAATCCAACTGTACAGAAGTGTTTACAAAAATGACAAGGATTTGCACTGAACAAATGTTTGTGACTTGTAAAGTACATATGTGGGCTCCTGTCTCACTTGTTGTTTCCAGCTAAAGGTGAAAAAAAATGAGATAAAACTCATTAGAAAACTTACCGATTACATTCACCCGGTTACATTTATCCACCGCTTCTGCGACAAATGCTCCACTGCATCGGCGTTGGAACCACCGCATCAGCGAAAGCTATGACCAGTGTGATCAGTATGATTTATGTGTGACACTAATTACTTTCTGATTTCTGGTTAATAGTCATTACTTTAAATGGCTATTCAGAAATTAAAAAAACAAAACCAAAAAAAAAAAAAAAAAAAACGAGGACAGAGGACATGTCACTGCTCATCAGAGCAAGGTTTATTTCATAAACAGATGCGACAATCAAACAAAGACAAACACATGTTAACACCAAACTATCCTGTGTAATCATATGAAATTATAGTGATTTAAAGTAACGTTTGTTTGTTCTTTGACGACAACATTTTTATGATATCAATGTAGTTTGAAACTTGCTTTGTAGTCCTAATGCCTTTCACAGCTTAGAGAAAAAAGATATAGTTTTCTGACGTCAACAACGTCAGTGGCCTGTGGCGTTTACCTTTGACATGCTCCCGTAAATGGCTCCAGTGACATTATTTCTGGATCAAGCCACATGTATTGATTTGCAATCTATAGTTGCAAACTAACCCGTACAGTAGTATGTCATATTATCATTATGTCTACTGACTTGAAACAGTGTTTAGAGTAGATTGTCAATATAATCATAAATATCGAATGCCATGAAGTCTTAACTAATATCCATTTTATATGCACTTAAATGTTTCTGATTTTATTCTTCAGTTATCAGACGAAACGAAGCTGTACAAGGTTCTCCATCTCATAACCAGACATTGATTTCGGCGGAGCATGGCAAAGAAAGTGTACTAAATAAAAAACACCTTTGTGAATTTTGTAAGAAAAGATTCAAATACCTCTCGCACCTTGTGGAACATCAAATGGTTCATACCGGGGAGCGCCCTTATAAATGTAGATATTGCAATAAAGGATTCACCAAGAACTGGAACTTGAAACAACATTTACGTATTCATCATAGTGACATGATATAACGATTAATTAAACACTGAAGAACGTTGTAATCAGTTAAAATCATTCACTAAGAACATGATGATTTGCGACTGAATTCAAATTCAAATTCAAATATTTTCATAGTGGTATAATATACGATTAGATTAAATACAGAAGTTCTTAGCTCGACAAACTGACATATATGTAGTCCATAGAGCTAGTGTGCTCACGCATTCGTCGGCGTCAGCATCCCGATTTGTTAAATATTTTAAGCTGTTAATTCGGTAACCAAAAGTGAAAATAAAATTAAACTTTACACACATTTTTACTGGAAAGATTTTTGTGCATGTTCCCTAAGTTTTATTTTTGCACTTAGACAGTTATGCTTGTTTTGAGCTTTTGTGATCGTTCTGGGTCCGTCGTCGTCCGTCCGTCGTAAACAATTTGACTGTTA
This sequence comes from Mercenaria mercenaria, assembly GCF_021730395.1. Classification (NCBI taxonomy): domain Eukaryota; kingdom Metazoa; phylum Mollusca; class Bivalvia; order Venerida; family Veneridae; genus Mercenaria; species Mercenaria mercenaria. Next base: position 18,167,044 of record NC_069376.1, on the reverse strand, counting down.
ACTCTAGAGGTCTCAATTTTGGCCCAGTCTTGATGAAACTGGGTCAGGATGTTACCCTCAATAAAATCGTGGACGAGTTCGATATTGGATCATCTGGGGTCAAAAACTAGGTCACCAGGTCAAATCAAAGGAAAAGCTTGTTAACACTCTAGAGGTCACAATTTTGGCCCAATCTTAATGAAACTTAGTCAGAATGTTACCCTCAATAAAATCTTGGACGAGTTTGATATTGGGTTATCTGGGTTCAAAAACTAGGTCACCAGGTCAAACCAAAGGAAAAACTTCTTAACACTCTAGAGGTCACAGTTTTGTCCCAATTTTAATGAAACTTGATCAGAATGTTATCCTTAATAAAATCTTGGACTTGATCGATATTGGGTCATCTAGGGTAAAAAACTAGGTCACCAGGTCAAATGAAAGGAAAAGCTTGTTAACACTGTAGAGGGCACATTTAAGACTGTATCTTCATGGAACTTGGGTAGAATGTTAATCATGATGATCTTTAGGTCCAGTTTGAATCTGGATCATGTAGAGTCAAAAACTAGGTCATCAGGTCAAATCAAAGAAAAAGCTAGTTAACACTCTAGAGGTCACATTTATGACCATATCTTAATGAAACTTGGTCAGAATGTTAATTTTGATGATTTAGGTCATGACAAGTTCAGATCTGGGTCAGGTGGGGTGAAAAACTAGGTCACTTGGTCAAATCAAAGGAAAAGCGTGTTAACACTCTAGAGGCCACATTTATGAATTTATTTTCATGAAAAATTAGGTCACCGGGTCAAAGCAAAAGAAACGTTAGTTAGCACTTTAGAGGCCACATTTATGACCATATCATAATGAAACTTGGTCAAAATGTTACCCCCAATAAAGTCTTGGACGAATTTGATATTGGGTCATCTGGGATTAAAAACTAGATCACCAGGTCAAATCAAAGGAAAAGCTTGTTAACATTCTAGAGGTCACAGTTTTGGCTCAATCTTAATGAAACTTGGTCAGAATGTTACCCTTAATAAAATCTTGGACGAGTTTGATATTGGGTTATCTGGGTTTAAAAACTAGGTCACCAGATCAAACCAAAGGAAAAACTTCTAAACACTCTAGAGGTCACAGTTTTGGCCCAATCTTAATGCAACTTAGTCAGAATGTTACCCTCAATAAAATCTTGGGTGAGTTTGATTTCGGGTCATCTGGGGTCAAAACCTAGGTCACCAGGTCAAATCAATAGAAAAGCTTGTTAACACTGTATAAGTCACATTTATGACCGTATCTTAAGGAAACTTGGTCAGAATGTTAATGTTGATGATTGTTAGGTCAAGTTTAAATTTTGGTCAGGTGGGGTCAAAAACTAGGCTACCAGGTCAGGTCAAAGGAAAAGCTTGTTAACACTCTAGAGGCCACATTTATGACTGTATCTTCTTGAAACTTGGTCAGAATGTTAACCTTTATAATCTTTAGGTCAAGTTCGAATCTGGTTCATGTGTGATAAAAAAATAGCTCACCAGGTCAAATCAAAGGAAAAGCTAGTTAACACTCTAGAGGCCACCTTAATGAAACTTGGTCAGAATGTTAATCTTGGTTATCTTTAGGCCAACAGGTCAGGTGAGCAATACAGGGCCTTCATGGCCCTCTTGTTTGTCCGGTAATTTTACATGCTTATTCATTGTGATAAAGGATATGTAATGCGTTGACCCCAGTTGAGTTTTCTTGCCATTTTTTGACTAAGCAGCTTGTTGGGTAACGAGTTGTCCCAGTATCTTCGAACTTGATAGCATGATTAGGCTTATGAAATAGCTGATCCTTTTTATTTTTGAATCAGTAAGTCAAAGGTCAAGGTCTATGTGACCTGAACCTTGAAAACCATTGTCGCCTAATAACAGGTCACATACGCCTAAATAGTGAAAAGTGCTGGATTTAGTTTTGGGCCCTGGACTGTCTATTAATATTGTTATCAGATAACCTGATTACTAACCAAACTAATGTGCTGAATGCCTTCGACCCAAAAACATTGCCAATCATTAACTGTCATTAAGCAAGTCGTGCTTACCATATTCTTTATAAAAATGTTTTTATGCCACGTTTTATGATCAAAGACGTGAATATTTACAAGAAAATGTGACGTTCATTTACCCTCACCATGTAAATTTTTTCTTAAAATACATGAGAAGTGAGACCACTTTAACACAACACTCAAATAAGTGGGAGCTTTTCCGTGAACAGTGCGTTAAACGAAAAAAAACAACAACAAGAATTTTGAACAAACTTTTTGCCCTTACAAGAGCAAATAAAGAGATTTTAGAATTTGTGATGTATGATGACTATTTCGAGCATTTGTAACAAGTCCTGCTGCTTGGTTTTTGCATTCTCTGAAGTCTGTTGATCTGATAAGCAGGAATATCGGTGAAAAGGCCTGAAAAAAGACAAAAGAAATGAAAACGACTACATATACAAAATTCTTCCAAACTACCTAGCATTAGTCTGCGTATTTAAAAAAAATACACTGTGGCAGAGTGGTCAAAAGCGTTAGGCCTCCCCTTGATGGGTCGCGGTTCAGATCTTGGTCTAGACTCTCCGCCTCCCCACTTAGGGGCAGCATATATATGTAGTAATTGCAGCGTCCGTTCGTCCGTCCGTTAGTTTGTTGTCCCCGATTTATTTCCGGTCTGTAGCTTTGTCTTTCATCAAGGGGTTTGATATTAATTATTAGGCACAAAATGTTCCCCATAATGAGAAGATGTGTCATGCGCAAGACCCGGATCCCTAGCTCAAAGGTCAATAAACTCAGATAAAAAGACCATTTGGAAGCACAGAAGGCAACCAAGAATAATTATAGCAGAATCGGTTTGATTCTGTTCATGAGAGGTAATGAAATGTGCCACGCCTCTCATGCCAGCTAGCACCAATTAGGTCAAACTTTGAGCTCAAAGGTCAACAGGGCTTGTTTTTCTGTCCGGTCCATAACACTGTCTTATCTTTGAACTGATGTTAATACTACTTGCCACAAGTGTATGTTCAGACCTCTTGGCCAAAGGTCAAGGTCACACTTTGAGGTCAAGTATGGAAGAGATTTGTTTTCTATCCAGTCCATAACTCTTTCACCATTGAAGGAATTCAAATTATATACTGACCCGCCCGCTTAGCTCAGTAGGTAGAGCGTCGGTCTACGGATCGCGGGGTCACGAGTTCGATCCTCGGGCTGGGCGTATGTTCTCCGTGACTATTTGATAAACGACATTGTGTCTGAAATCATTAGTCCTCCACCTCTGATTCATGTGGGGAAGTCGGCAGTTACTTGCGGAGATCAGGTTTGTACTGGTACAGAATCCAGGAACACTGGTTAGGTTAACTGCCCGTCGTTACATGACTGAAATACTGTTGAAAAATGGCGTTAAACCCAAAACAAACAAACAAACAAATTATATACTAAATATGGCACGAATTTATCTCATAATGAGATGATATGTCATGTGCAATACATGTTATGAAAAATTTGACCAAATATTTTCTCAGATATTATTACATATCAGTTACTGTTTCTATTCAGATGAAACAGTATGGGAAAACGTGCATGTTTTCAAGAATAGTTTCTTGTTGTTGTTGTTTTAGTAGAAAAAGTCAAATACTGGCACGGATCAAGGTCACAGTTAGTAGAATAGCTTTCCTTTTTCACTATGATCATTAAATATGTGGTTTCTAGTTTATAACTTGAGTAAGGATTGACTTAATGTCACCAGATGTTTCGTAAAGCAAGGTAATATTGGGATCACTGCTATTAAAAATAGAAAAAATGGTTTTAACGACAAGAACTTATCATATTCATGTCCATATTAAAAAAAGAATTTTAGAGAGCTTGGCTCTAGGTATGATTTTGAAGTATATAATTAATATTTTAGTGTTGCCAAAGAGAGATAAATGCTATAAAGATAGACAGATCGTCAAAACTAAGAATAGTGCTACTTTCAAAAGTTTTAAAAAGTAGATAATTAAGTTATATCTGTTTGTAAATACAATCTAAGACTACTGATATTACACAAACACTTATAGACCTTGAGCTGACAATAACCCCACATCCCCACCTCTAGGGATATTTCTACGCTATGATTTTCTTAAAGCATATAATATGAGCTATCATTCTAGAAATTCTGCCATCTGGCAGTTGGGTTCCTTTTACGTTACAGCCTACTTTATACGTACCATTAATAATTTTATAGAAAATACTGTCTGGCATTACAGTAAAAAAAAACAAAGAAAAATATCAAACAGGGAATGCCACGCACCAAAAACGTAGCCTCCTCAAAACGAAACCCCCAGCACGCAGACGCGTGCACCACACACACATACACACACACACACACACAAAGCCAGCACATAAGGACAAAACGAACAACACACACGCACACAAAGCCAACACATAAGACGAAACGAACAAACAAAGGAACACAGTGGGGCACCGCCTTGGAACGGTCAGTGGCAAAAACACCACTGGGGAGCTTAAACCGGTTTATGGTGCACCTAACCTCACTCTTACCCCCACCATGTTCCAAAGACATGGGACAGTGTAAATAAAAGTAATCCCCTCCAGGTGAATCTCTTACACATGTAATGGAAACAAAAAGGCATGGCATGTAAGCCATAAATGGTTCACTAGCTACACAATATGTCAATATATAAAGACAGAATATACAGATTTATATTTTGCAGGTAAAACTGACACTATTAGGCATGTGCTGTACGTTACCAAAATTGTAACGAAAAATAAAAAATATAACTATGTGATTTTGTATATTATTTGAAGTTCAGTGTCAAAAGTGTTATAAAAGACATTGTGGTTATAACAGATAAGAGTCTGACATAACTACATCGGTTGTAAAATATTTATAATTATTACGGAAAAATAAGCGGAATGTATAGTAATGTATAGTAAAGAAGATAAAATAATATAATGTTGACAATATGAGTTTCAAACTTATAATGATTATTTTTCTAAAAATATCTGGGATATGGTAAAATATCTTGTTTAAACAGATATGTAACATGTACAAATTCCATAAATATGTATTAAAATCTATGTAACGAAAATTACTAATTGCACAAAATATATACATTTTTCTTCAAACTGAATTTGCAATCAAGATTAACAAAAATCATTTTTCATGTGAAATGAAACCAATTTCATTGATTGGGAAATTAAATGAATTAAATAAATAAATAAATAAATAAATGAATTACAAATGTGTGATATGATTTCCAGAGAGTGAGTGTTCAAACTTGCTTCATATATATGGCACCTTCGAATTATTTAATCAATGATAATGCTACAGTCCAGCGTATATTAAAACGTCAGTAGATGCAAGTAATGAAGTTGGTCAAAAATAAACTATAGTGACATGTGACTCGGCTGTTGCTAAGAAGGCATATTCTTTGGTTCTGCAGTCTAGAGATGCACTTAGTAACATAATTGTTAGAATGGGTGTCTTCACACAATCTGCTCTATATTTGGGTCTGTAGGAAAATTAATGAAGGGCAATGGTCTTGCAGAACTTGAAATAGAATCATGAATTTGTTCTAGTGGTTCACTTGATAAAGTATTACCAGGTAAACGCTACAACCATACCCTAAATGTACACGAGACTGTAACAGAAGCTCTTGAGCGTTTGCTTTTATGCAAGTTTGAAGAGACAGAACCCCGCAAGGAAAGCATTTCAGAAGACACTAATATTACAGAAACGGACTGAAAGTCCGTGCAAAGAAAAAGTGTTTGAAATAAAAACTCTCTTGAAGAGTATTTCAACAAATATGAGCAGATCAATTCAGAAATCAGAAAGGGTGAAAATGGCAAAAGTGCTCAATTTTGGTTTTGTAGATGCAGAAGAGCTACTCCGAAGTAATGATTTTAGTGCATCTAGGTCTTCTGTACCGGCATTGAGAAATGCTGTTGATATTACTAATTTCTACAGAGCAGACAATTAAAAGACAAGCAAATTCTTGGTTTGGCATACTTGGTTTCAGTTGAAACTGTGCTGCATATTTCCACTGGTGCATGATCCGTCATAATTACAGAGCCAGGTATGTTTAAGCAACACTTCCGATTGCAAACATAAATAGAGAAGACATGTCCCACCACAAAGAAGTATAACCTGCTCAGATAGGCATGAGTGAAGAAGAAGAAGTTAAGAGGGTTATGATAGTACAGAATCATTAACGAACCCATTCCAGGCTGAAAAGAAAAAAAAACAAAGAAATTCTCTATGTGTCGTCTGGTATTCCTGCGAAAGCAAAAATTGCTTGTGACTGAAACTGACAATGGATGGATTATCAAAAGAAGATTGATTGAAAAATCAGTTCCTTTTCAAGACCTCATTAAGAGAAGAAAACTTAAAACATTTGCCACAGCTGAAGTTAAGAGGAAAGTAACCAATTCTCAAAACAAAATACTACAGATGAGAGCAGAACGTAACGTGTATGAATAGTTGGCACTTTTGGCTGTTCAGCACAACATTGATCTAGAATTGACACTTTCTTTTCCTCTAGGACCCGTTACCTGACCATTACAGCTTCTGCGACTGGAATGCCAATGACAACAGACAAGTCACAACTACTTCACTATGTAGAGGCTGCAGCCATCCAAAAAAAGATGACATTGTTTAGTTGAATGACAGTAACACCCTGCTGCAAAGCTTGGTAACCATCCCTACAACATTTCAAGACGTAGCCGAAGCTGTGTTCCGTCAAGTACCTAAGACAGCATGTGTCGATTTTGTAACTGACACTTACAGTCCTCAGTCGATCAAATCATATCAGCGTGGAAGACGTGGATCTTCTCCAAAATTCTTACTTGTCAGGAGTGAAAACAAAAGTACCATGTGACTGAAAAGCATTCATGTCAAATAGTGAAAACAAAAGACAGTTAATCAATCTAATTTTCGAACAATGAAAATGTGATTCCTATGCACCAAGGATGAAGAGGATACAACTGTAATTTGTCAATGGTGAAAAGTGTTATTTACTCACAAGAGAAGATGGGAAAAAGTTCAAGCTCGACCTTATATACCACTGTTTCTATACAAAGGAAGTAACAGACACAAGAATAATATTCATTGCATAGATATCAGTACTACTAGCACTACACAATAACGAAAGTCAAAGTTAGGTCCCCAGATACAGACGCGTTTGTGTTGTTGGTGATATATTCAAAAACATGAAATACTGTTTTATTTTACACTGGAACAGGCAATAAGAGATGCCATTTAAATGCTCACAACATCTTTATAGACGAAGGAGAAAGGTTCTGCTAAATTTTGCCTGCAATACACTGTCTGACTTGTTGACACAACCAATGCTTTTGTTTGCACAGGGAAAGTAACACCGCTCAAATTAGTAGAGAAAAACCAGGTGTGTGTTGCAACATTAGCAGAAGTAGTTCATACACTTCACTGATCTGATGTCCTATTTAATGGCATCGAAAATATAGTCGGTGCAATCTATGGATTAAAGAATACAATAACATCAACAAACTTATATATGACATATTTCTTGCAAAGTATCAAGTACGTGCTGGAAATGTCCCGAGTACATAAAATTATAATGGTATGGATATGAGTCTATTTCCACTGTGCACGTGTGAACTATCAATTTATCCAATTCTACCAAAAGTAGATGAAAGTGGATAGAAATTTGGATCAGAAAGTTTGTTGAAATATGACTAGTGTTCCGATAATGTAGTACTTCAAGAACTAGCTGAGATTATTTGTGACACATCAGCACATGTGACTCTGATGATTTTTATGATGACTATGAAGAAGTTGAGATGACCGATATAATTGACACCATATACGAAGCAGACAGTGATTATGACGACTTAGGTGACTGAACTCCGCAACTAAATTGTTTCTCAATTTTGATTTATGTGGATTTATTTGGTTAAACAGATAAGCGGTTGAGTGTATTTTTTAGTTACTAAAATACACATTCAGTATCGTAACGTAGGTTACAATATCAGTGTTGTGCTATATGCATTTCTATATCAAACTAGTTCGAACTTGATAAGATACTAGCATTATCTAAGTTTGAACATCATTACAAGGATTACATAAGCAATCTATTGACTGAGAAATGAAAATATTATATCGTGAATTTTAGTAACGTATATAATAATGGTAACATACTCGTTCTTAAAACCGTTGAACGATAAATTTTTAAATACTAATGTAATGTGCATCTGAAAATACTATACTTTAGACATATCTGATATTTTCTGACAGTTAAACCTACTGAATCAATTTATATGAGTATTTTTATAAAACATAATGGTAACGTAAATTACAAAATAAATTGATCGATTTAGAGAACAAAACAAAGCGGGAACATTGACAACAGCATATTCTGCATATATCTAAACCCACTTGCTAATGATTTTGGTTGTTTCTACCATATAAATAATTGTTAAGGTAACGTAAATAACAGGCTGTAACTCATAGAGAACCCGCTTGCCAGATGGCAGAATTCAGAAATATGATCTATATACAAGGGGCTTCATAAATAATGAGGTCTACAAAAATCCCTAGTTGGGGGGAGGGTTTCACCTTCCAGCTCTAGGCCTATTACATAGATTTTTGCATACAAAGTATACATGCTTGTTACAGCCAAAACCATGCTATTCAAATCCTTCGCGACCAGCCAAACATATATTGGTCCTGATCGCCATCGCCCATCAAAATGTATAATTTGTTAGCTGTTTTCCATTTGCATGCTGTTAGACATGCTAGATTAAGAAATACTAGTTTGATTCAATTTGACCCGTTTCCGCTTTCAGGAAGTCTTACAAGAGAGTGTTACACGAAGGATGGAGTTCTTCTGATAACCTGTCATGTTTTCCTCTGATAACTGTTACGGTGTTCCTAGAAAACGTTACAATGTCCTTCTGAAATCTGTATGACAAAACAAGGAATCGGTCGACAAAATGGTAATAATGTATCTTTAAAAAGAGAGAATGGGGTGTAAAACTAATGTTTGATGATCAAGGTTGCCTAATCTTTTTTTTTTTTTTGCTATGGGTCAGAAAAAAAACCTGTTTAGTCTAATAATCAGCGCCACTTCTTTGGAATCAAGACATTTTGAGTAAAATATCGAAATCGTTTGCTTATTCATATATATTAATCTACTCATTCACATTCTTCATCCTCACCACACACGTAATAGCCTAATTGTAGTGCAAAGTTGCAAACATAAACCACTATCTAACAATTTCGTATCCAATTTTTCAAATGTTACAGAGTTCAGGTGATAACTCTAAAGATGTCACATATTTCTTATAACTTATGTTACTGCCAGGGTGTTTCCTGAGCTATGTTTAGATACTTTTTAGCTAATTTTATTATTAGAAAGGGTGTTAATCATGTTCTAACGTAAGATATTTATCCAAGGTTACCGGCATGGCTGGCTTAGGCGAAGGCGTCGTATTCTCAGCGTTATGGAATGTGCATACACTGCACATCGTTGCGGACTAATCTTCGAAAGAGAGGTGTTTGCATAGACGGCTTAAATCTCCGCTAAATGGATACGGAGACATTTGCGCTCCAGATGCATCCATCGTTTCCATTCAATTCTTTATATAACGGGTAGAAATTCCTTTAAATCATACTTTACAAGACCGGAAATTTATAAAATCGGCCATTTTTCTCCATCTGTTCTATGTACAATTCACCTCTCAAACAGTGTTGGAACCAGTTGATCTGATCAAGCTATGGTCAGTGTGATCATGGAGTCGTTCATGAGGAAAGCAAGGCGTCCAACCATAAAGCAATCGATTTAATATTTTACTAATTGGTTTGAAAAACAAAACAGTGTTAGAAGTGTTTAAAATGAAATAAAAATGTTTGAAAGGACAGTGTTGCTAAATCTCAATGTGACCTTTTTCGAATGATAAAAATTCAATATCAGCCTTAGACAAACACAAACGACTATTTATAATAGTCACACATATCGTGTTAAGGTTATTGTGGTTTATTGATTTATTCATTTATATGATATCACTATTTGCTTACACTAATACATATTGTTCTATAAACAATAGATTGCTACAAGTACATCGACAAATGACCTACTAAACGCCTATTTAATGCGTAAAAATGAAAGATTAGATTTGAGGCCCTGTCAATAAATTGAAGATCAGCGGAGGTTACTCCAAAATGTTTGACTACTATCACGTACTTCCGTCGACTAGGCACAATATTTAATAATTAGTGTTATCAAAGTTTTTATAGCCTAGACGGCATCACTCTGTTAACAAATAACTGTAAGAATTAATTTTTCTACAATTGCCCAAATCATTTATTTTAATTTATTTCATTGATGATATATGATTTACAGCAACTATTCTTTTGTTTTGATAAGTATAATTATAAATATATGCTCTGTCCCAAAATAGGAAAATCTTTATAAATAACCAAAATAAATGAAGACCCGGTTTGTTCAGTCACGTAACTGTATTTCATATAAACATTAAGTGGAAGGAACAGAAAGAATCTATACTGAATCAAACCAGTGCCGCAAATAAGCCAACAGAATGATCCGTAAATAAATCTAGAGAATGGCGATCCACAAATAATCCCAGAGAATGATCTGCAAAATAAGCCCAGAGAATGATATGAATGATATACCTTGATGTACACATCCGCATTCTAAATAACATTCATTGGTTTAAAATCATACGAGTTTTGTTGTGTCCCATGTAGGTTTTGGTAAAAAAAAAACCAAGGACAAAAGTTCAACAGAAACAGCCTATATATAGCACTCCACATGGAAACATTAGTATAGGTACTTGTATACACGTACTACACAATGACTGAGCACGTATGCACAAACGGATGCAGTTATAATATAGAAGTAACAAAGAGATACATACACGAAGAAGGAACACATTAGACTACCGCTTTTGAACGGCCAATGGCAAAATCACCACAATTGTGCGTTATTTTCGACACAAGCGCAGGTCTGTGGGCATGCTGTTCCATATGTTCCAGGTTCACATCCTGAAACAGAAGGACATTTGGAGAGTGTTAAGATCCCAGAAAGGACCCAATACTTATTAGTTGCAAATGTTATATGTCCTTATGTTTCAGCATGTGAACCTGGAACATATTGAACAGCATGCTCCCAGGCGTGCACAGTTTCGTCATTTATGTAATGACCCACTCTTTTATCTAATCATTATAAATACATTTGTTTGTTTGAATACTCATCAGATTGTGCATGAACATTGCTGATGATACGTTTCTGCTTTTGAATTATGTTAGTTAGAATTTCAGTTTCATATCTACAGTCCTACGACTTACAGACAAATCCAGCATCATCCTGATGCTCTAGTTATCAGTACCACTAATTAGGTTAATAGACTACCACTAATAAAATTCCAGTTATCATGCTGGGTCAGCACAGTGCTGTTTCGGGGTGCTGTACCATGTGCACACTGAGATAAGAATCAGGAAATAATAAATAAAATAGATTTATTTTGTGACATTCCAGATGTTATGTTAAAAAGAATATATGAAATCAAAATGAGACATTATGTAAGAACATGTCAAACAGTTAAAAGTGGTTAGTGCAAAATAATGAGAAATTACATGATTCAATTAGAATATGTACGAAAGACTCTTTATATTGAGTTTCAGCCGGTGTATGTGATTTTATTTAAAGACTTAGATACAATGTGTGGCCAGAGATACATCTTAGATTCGATGATTTTAAAATCCAGACAAGGATACTGGTAAGTATTTTTATTACTAAAATTTATCATGTTGTTGATACATCAGACACTAAATACTTACATGAAGAAATATATGAAACATTAAAACAGGCTGAGACCTGTTAATATATTTTTAGTTTTCTTTAAAAATAAAATCATGTTCATTTTATGCGACATTCAATATTAGTTGCTGAACAATTTTGTAGGAAACAAATAAACGTGACCTATCATTTGTCGGTGCGACGTTAAATCCAACAAAAAAAAAAAAAAGAAAAAAAAAAAGACCTTATTGATACCCATAGAAAAATTGCGTATTAATAATAATTTTGATCAACAAATGTTTCTATAAGGAATAAAACTCATTAGCGTTATACATTGTGATGTTGCACACGATTTACACATGTATTCAAGGGGAGAGGTGGTCTAGTTGATAATGTGTCGGTCGCTCAATCCAGGGGTCTTGGGTTCCAGCCCCGCTTGGGTCATGACCATGACTTCTCATATGACACAAGTACTTGTTTTTCGAGGAAGTGGACTCGAGAATGGTTCCAATAAGCTTGAAAGGTTTCATCACAATCAAGCTAAAACAAATTAGTATAAACTAATTCAAATATGTAGTCCGTAATTTATATGTCATCAGTGTTCTCTGCAAAATTTTATTTAAAACTGCTATATTTTTGCATGATTAATCAGGCGTGGATCCAGAGAGGGAATTCAGGGACCCAGACCCTTTCCCCCCCCCCCCCCTCCCTCCACTTCCCTAGAAAATAAAAATTTATATATATAAAAGAAGAGAAGAAGGAAAGAAAATAGTTTTTAAAAAAAGGCAGCATTAGGCCCGCATTTAAAGTGTAGCTGCTACTACATATGATCTCGACGTAATTCATATTTATGTTAATTATCTTAAAGAAACAAAGAATTTTATCTTAATGAAAACTTTATTATTTTTTCTTAAGTTTTACAGATGAGCTAATAAAAATGTGAAAATAAGGGGTATATTGTATAAAAAAAATTGCAGTGGAAAAGGTGTTCTTAAATGCTCCTAAAATGCCCCAGAATGCATGAAATGAAGCGCTGAATTTCAAAACTTTTCAAAATTATAGCGCTTTAATTTTGCGCACCTGGGGAAAACACTAGATTAAAGAGAGACTGTCTGTAGTTTGGATTTTTTCAGCATCTAATAAATGACTTGTTAATAACAAACAAATTTCGTGCCCGTATGCGAGTGAGAGTGTCTAGACCCATGGAACTTAAAAATAAATTATTATGACTCCCACACCAACATATTGATTTACTCCTGTGTGTCCGTCCATCTGTCACAAATCTTGTCTGCACTCTATGTTGAACATTTCTTATCCGATCTTCACCAAACTTGAACACAATGTGTTTGCCCGTAAGTCCTCGGTCAAGTTCGATAAGTAGCCAAATCGGACAAGGCACTTTGACCATTGAAGCACTGTATTTGGTAATCAAGGCACTAAAGTGTAATTTGGTTGTATCAAAGCACTAAAAGACTGATTGGGTTGTCTGTGATAATCAAAGTACTGAAAGTCTGTTTCGGAATTAAGAATGTGTAGGGAGTGGGGTTTACACTCGGACATTAATCGTCCTATCTAAAAATTCTATTCAAATGATTTGGCAGTCTTGGGAGACATACGCCTTTTTAAAGCAGCTCTAGTTTCCCTTTGTTGTAATCAAAGCACTGAATTGACTTTTTATTGAAAAAAATGGCTCAGCCCTGGGGAACCTCAGTCTGATTTTTAAGTTCCCTACCGGTTTCAACCGGAAGCGATTAACTTTACCCAAGTTCATTAGTCTGTGAGATATATTCATTTTAAATGCAATATTCCTGCTCCATTATACTACAATGTAGTTGGCAAGTCATGCGTATATTTTTTTTTATAAAACTCTGGTAAAACTGATGACGTCAACGACGTCTGAAATAAAAATTTGACGTCAATATCATGTGTTCTATTTCATGTCATCTCAGAAGCTTTAAAACTATGTTATCTTTATACATTAATGAAAACTGCCAATTCTATTCGGTTTGTTTTGTTTTTCACAGAAAATGACGATAAATGAAAAGAAACAGAAATGGGATTTGAGATACCTTCGCTGAAAGACATACCAGTTATTGTAGACGAAATTGGGAGACATTTGATAAGATTCTCTGACATAAGAACGTGGTTGAAAACAAACAAGCTCCCTGATGAAAATGAAATAAAATCAAGCAATATTTTAAATTGGTTTAAGAGAAATTGTAAAAGTGTTCTTGAAGTAGAAGATCATCCTGTATTCAGTGTGAAAATACTTTTGCATTTCTGTTTTTCGCATGCGGATTCCTATAACATTTGCAGAAATGTTACAAATGAAATAGAGAAGACAGTCCTTAGTTCCACAAACGTAGAACAGTGTATTAAAGACATATATCTGAGTGTGGCAAAGGCAGGTTATTTAGATAAATTAGCTGACGTTGAAATAGTTGAACATGACATACCTACTCTTCACTACCAGTATAGAAATGACTTTGATTCTCGAGAGTGGTGGAAAATATGTTTATTCGAACAACATTTTTCACGAAGACATAATATTACAAACATTGCTGAAGAAACATATGAAAGTTTGTTCAATAAAAAAGTGAATTTTCTGAAAGCATTACAGAATGCTAGCAGTGTAGCAGAAGAACTATCAAAGGAGTCAAAGATTGAAATAGAGCGACGTTTAAAGAGAAAGGAGTCAACAGAATGAGAGGAGACAGTTAGTTTGAATGGCTCTATGCGTCACAGCCCAGTTGTTTTGGAAGTTCAGTTGCTGGACAGTTTACCAGACCAGAATCTGATTGAAAAACTTGTGTGTGTTGATTGCACTAAAAAATGCAGCCATGCCCCATCAATTCATGTGTATGTTGAAACAACACAGGCGTCTGCATCAGATCTACAGGATATATCCATGCTTATAAACTCATTCATTCTAAATAAACACACTGAGAACTGTGCAGAAATACTCTTCTTTGAAAAAGGAACATTTAAACATTATGAGCAGCAAAATGGCGATTTCATGCGCTTTCAAATGCGTGACAATGTTGTTTGTGGTCGAATGAATGAAAATGTTGTCTACAAATGGATCAGTTGTGATTATGAGGAAATTTCCGCAAGAAACAATGAAAAATGTTCAAAATGTTATGGTACTGATCTGTTGAAGCCCCTGTCGATGAAATCTTTTGATGTTCTAAACGAATGGTACATCGAATCACCACTTATCTGCCAAATACTCTTCGAAACATTTCTAAATCCAAAGAGCTTGAGGAAACGGGACAATCTTGAGATGTTTCTGCAGAATAAATACTCACGTTTCTACAGCCTTTATGATATTTTGCTGAATATACACAACAAGAAATATCACGGCATTGTTCAAGAGATGCAAACAAAAGAACTGTCCATGAACTTCCAATGTATTTCTACAGTGTTTCAAGTGACATCAACAGCTGGGGCTACACAAAGTTTGAGAACTGCAGAAAGGAAACTGAAACAAGAGTCGGAAATTGAGCTGACATACTACAATACGTACTTGAAGAAATATCCATTGACTTACACTTCTTCTGCTGGAACAAAAACAGATTTGGTGAATTTGCGAGGCTGCATTCTGATTTTAATGATGGACAATTTGGTCAGAATGAAATATCACGGTGACCCCAATCCGGGTGAACACAGATCAATGCAGATATGCACTCTCCCGATCACTGTTAAAGGACTTCCAATAGATTCGATTGAGACAGAAACGTGGCATGAAAGTAGCTGTCAAACGTCCCAAAACATTTGCGAATGCAAGAAGGACACCCACCTCCAGAAAGATCAAATTGACACATACATTTTGTCGTTGTCAGAGGAGGAAAAGTCATCATTTGGAAGGTTTCGTCAACTATGTTGTCTTGGTAGTCGACGTTTATGGACGCAGATATTAGAAGGTATTAATTTTCATATTATATCCAACAACAATATCCGAACATCATTTGATTTGATTTTTATACCAAGTTGATTGATATTAACGCTATATGATATAACTGAACGGAACAAACAGATTTAATATGTGTGGTTAAACTTCTGAACAAATCTAAAAGTTTGTAAGACAAAATCGGTCAAATTTTAAGTATGCCTTGCATCTTTTTTTTGCAGAAGAGCTGCACCTTACAACACCTGTCAGGCCACAGAACAATGACTTGGACATGTCCTTTGCTTCACTTCTTCTTGATGATATGCCAGAATTGGAGGTAAGATCTGATGGATATTTCACTTACTGTCAATTTATCATGCATGTGTAATACTCTAAATGCCGAATAATAGCGAAATAGCTTTAACTAGTATATCTTTAAATACAGCATATCTGTACATGTATATGCTTATTCATAATACCTTTCACATATTTGATTAAAAAATACTTACATTTCATTTAGGAAGATACGACGACCGGTGAAGCTATGGTACTCATTGAAAATGTGGAAAGGATTGGTGAAATAAACGAAACAGAAGAAGATGTTAATGAAGATATTAGGGGGTTAGATCTGGATGACATTGAGATTGATGAAGCCGGTCTGTCGTATGAACCATGGGATGTTGAGGAGAGTTTGTTTATAGGTGAATTCATGCCCGAAAATGAAATGTCAGAGATCATTGATGTTTCTATCATAAACGAAATCGACAGCAGTGAAATAAGAGATACTGATAGTGCAAAAGAAGAATCCTACTCGATTACCTTGGTTTCCAGCAGTACAAACCACCTACACTCCTAACACGGCACCCTCCACCAGCTTTAGGAAGAGATGATGACATTGAAAAACTGAAAGAGGTCCTTGACGATGTACTTACCAAGTCTGATAACAACCACAGTGAAGCACATAAAGTTCTGTTCGGTCCTGATAACAAAATTTCGTCAAATCTGCTGAAACTTCAGGAAATGAACAAGAAGTATTGTATTTTCCTGCCGGAGTTCCCCCTCTTACATCTACGGAAATCGAAAATAACAATTCTATGTAGTGCATATAAAGACGCTGGATTTCTTCATATCTTAAAGTACATGCGTGATGAGGAATTTCAAGAATGGAAAACATTGATTTCTGCAGATCACATCGATATGGCCACGAAATATGTAAGACGATTGGCCATTGCCCTAAATATTGCGTTCTTTTGTGTATTCATGCAAACGTTACCAGATCAAACAACAACAGAAATTGAGATGGAGATGGACAGTTACAAATTCATTCAGAGGCATTGGGAGGATTTCGAAAATTTCTTGACAGAAGGAAGCAGGAAGAACGGCACTTTTGCATTACATTTGGATATGATGAAACACGCAGAAGAAGTTTGTGCAATTAGTCTGGCAGAGCGATTAGGTGGAAAAGATGGCTATATCTTGCTGTTGGCAGCCGTGAAGTCGAGTCTTCCTTTCTCCTTTTTGAATGGTGCGACCTCATATGCAGCATTTTCAACCAAACTTCTTCATGAATACTTCAAATGTGGACCGTACTACAAAAACATGAAACATACCCTATATACCACACCGATCAAAGGGAGTGAAGTTAACTTTGCACTGGATACCCAACGTGAAATTGACCACAAGGTAGCTCTTAAAGCCTTCAGAGCTGGATCCAGTACAGGCGCTATTGTTCCAAGGATGTCTTTACTTGATTCACTGAATGAAATCCATGAAATGTCAATCCAAAAACCCATCAATGAAAGAAAGACACAAGAGGAGCTTCTTGGTACAACCATATCTGGTACTGACTTGAAGTACATATTGCGAATAGTTGGTCTAGTACTACGCCAAGGTGGAATTTCAACTGAGGTAAATGAGAAAATCTGCAATGTGTATGATGTTAATAGACCAACGTTGGCAGAATCATTCCTTGACCAAAATACTGAGAAAATAGGTGACTATCTAATTCGAAAGTACATTGCGCAGTGTCAGATGTTTGGATGTCAGAGGTCAGATGCACCAGATGTAAGCAAAGTACAGGGACCAAAGCCATTACTTCAAAAATTAAAATCAGCAAAAGGAGTGACAATAAAGAGGACAACTGTAAACAAGAAATCAACAAAAACAGCTGATGACAATGGAAGGCAAGTGAAGGAAGAAAAACGCCGGAAGTTTGTGCAGAGGGAAGCAAAACGAATTGATTGTCTGAGTTCTGAAATGAACGCATGTCAAGCTATTGTCAAGCCCGATTGTTCCAAGCCAAAGGTACAAAAATCGAGTGGGATTAAAAATGCTCTGATCAATTTGCTTTCCACAAGCATACAAAAAGTTGACGGTTCAGAGGTTGAAGATGTCGAAAAAGTTCTTGAAGACAGACAATTAGTGTACCTTGCTAAAGGATCACTCACAGCACCAATGTTCGATGCAATTACTGTGGCTACAATTGAATTCGCTGGCGTTAAATTCAAAACAGTGTCGTCAAGTGGATCACAATACATCAAGTTTGTGGAGAACGCAGTCATTATGAAATACAAACACCACTTTCCAAATTTAAAGCAAATAGCAGTTTGTGAAGAAAAATATCATTTCACGCCAGATGACTTCAAGGCAGCCACTCGTTCTCAGAGACAAAAGAAAAACAATTTAACGATCACGCATCTGAAAACATCTGACGAAATCCTTACCACAGACAAGTTTGACAAGAAGACCATAGTAACTACAAATGAAGGGAAACAACTTATTAGCACATACCTGGCTCGTAACGTGAAGAAACTGAACATTCCAGTGTCTCTTATAGTAGACGTAGACAGTGAATATGAAATTACCAAATGTTGTTGCAATGAAACCCATTGTCGTTGTTTCATATACACAAAGCCAATTCGTGCAATATTTTCCCCAAATCAACTGGAACCAGAGGTAAAGGTGTTGGAACACATCAAACAAACCAAAGGAGAAGCAGAAATGGCACAGATTGACTGGCTGATAGAATACAGTCCAACCACACGAGTCTTGTGCAAGCATTGTTACCTCAGGTGATATTGACTCTGTTGTTTTGCATCTGTTTGCCCTGGCATATCAATGGCCAAGATGTGAAGATTCCACAAACTTCAAAAGCAATGTGTTCGTAATTCTTCAAAAACCAGGAAAAGTACACGATATCTATAACATAACGGGAATCATCCAACTGCTGGAAAGTGCTTGGAAAGATCCATTCATCTGCCAGAAGGTGGCTCTTGCTTTAAGCCTTGGAGGAAATGACTACTTGCCGAAATTTCATGGATTTACTCATAACACCACAATCGAAATGTTCATGAATCACGACTGTTTCAGACAGGGTCTCTTTCAGTTTGAATATCAAAGAGAAAAGCTTCAGATCCAGTTAGACATCACTCTGTATAAAATTCTTATTAAGGCTTTATACTGTCCAAAAACGCTCCAGTTCACGGACTTCTCCTACGCAGAAGTAAGACAGATTTCCATCCAGCCGTTATCGAAATCAAGGGGACCGTTTAAAACTCCTCAGTCATGGATGCCACCCGAAACTGCCGTCGAGCAACTTGGAAAAAATATAGGCTGTCTCATTCAATATTTCCTGACGCTAGGATCTCATTCTTCTCCCCTCCCAAACTTTTTAAAAGATGGCCGAGGGACAAATTGAGTATGACCTTGGACCAGAGGCTCGTGTTGAAAATATTGAAAGCTGTTTCACGCGTAGTCAAACAGAACTCCACAAGAAAGTCAGTGACCTTAAAGTGACAGCATCCAGAAAAAGGAAGATGGATCAAACCCCACAGAAAGGTCGCAGAAGAAAGATTCCACAAGTTGGGTCAACACCAAGGTATGAAACATTATGTTTTATTATATGTTCTAAAAATAACCTGAACTTCATTTGCCGAAACCACTCATCTTCCAAAATATATTTCATGTTTAATGGTTACTGTGGGTTTTCCCCATTAAACATTACTTTCTAAAAAATAGAATGGAAGTTGAACTGACATTGACTCTAGTTACAACATGAACAGTGGAAAATCATCAGCTACAGGCGTTACTTCAGCCAATGATAACTGACCAAAATGCTCAAATTAAATCATCTACAATATATTTCAGCGATTAGAATATGTATACACGCACTAATGATTCCAGGCATTTTAAGTGTCTTCATTTAATTAATCTTTAATAAGTTTTCACACATTTATTGTTACTTTCAAACTTTAAACATGTTGCAAAAATATTTGTTAGTTATTCATAAACCTGAACCCATATAATAAAACAGTCATTGATTTTTGAGCCATTGGATATGATGTGATATTCACCGGAAGAAGGCAATATTGACCTCAGCTATCGCCTCGGTCAATATTGCCATCTTCCGGTGAATATTACATCATATCCAATGGCTCAAGAGTCAATAATTCTATAATGTAACATTATTAGGAGTGGTATCGGTAGTGGAAAAGTACTTAAAATCAAAATGGTTACCAGTTTACCATCTTGTATCTAACCCAGAAACATGTACGCGTGCATCGATCAACTTATTTAAAATCCAAAAATGTATACAAGTCGGCCATCTTGGGTCCAGTCCGAAAAAAATATTACGAGTGAATCAACTTTATTTAATGATAAATATTTCGACAAAGTTAATGGAAATGGCTTACTGATCTCTGAGATATGACTTAGGGCCGTAATTGCTACGCAGTCTTTCGTAAAAGTGCTTTAAAATCCAAAATAGCCTCTAGTTGAACAATTGAATCTGACTCAGAAACAATGTGCGGAAATCAACTGTATACAATAATAATAATTTCTACAAACTTTAATCTCTGAGACCTATCTCTAATCTCCGAGATATGACTTCTGATAGAAAACCATTAACTGAATCAAAACATTGCTGCCCATCGATCATCTTTTATTCGACAAGGAAAAATTATGCTGCCATCAACTACATACAGTGATAAACATTCCCACAAATTTAATTGAACTATAAGATGACTCCTGACACATTTTACGGACGGACAGTCAATGTTCGTTTCCTTGGGCGTATACAAATATTTATAGCTACTTTGCAATGAATTGTCATATTTATGTTAAAAAATTACCGTCTCAATATTGCATTATGAGCATGAAAACATTTATAATATTTAAATTCTAGATTATCCGACAACAAAAATATAAGATTTGATTAGATATCTGGAAATTAATACTATATTTCCTATTAATGAATGTACTAGTATGTTACGGGAACACATGAGAATTAATTGTTTAAAATTTACTTTTTTTACAATGAAAATATCTATACATAAAGGCCTATTTAACGTGTACTTAACACTAAATCCTCCACATCTATTTTTCTTTATTTGGCATTTATAAAATATTTTATAAACGAAACATCATATGCTAATGTTAATTATATAACCGAACTTCAATTTGAAAGAAACATGTTGTTTTAGCCTAAATCTGGAGGTCAGTGCCTTGAAACATGTTCTACAAAGCTTAATTTTCGACATTAAAACAAAACTTTTATCATTTCATCTTTGTCAACTAAATACCATGTACATGTATTTTTTTTCAGGAGAAAACGTGCCAACACAAATGCTTAGTTGCTTAGCCTTCCGTGCTTTTCACAACCATACAGGCATGCAGTTTCAATGGATGGCAACAGAAAATGACAAAAACATAACATATTTGTCAATGATTTAAAATTATTTACTTGATAAAAATCTTGATACATACATTAATTAATCCTAATAAGTGATTTTATACATAATCGGACAATTATTGAATTAAAATATTTGTAAAGTATGGGACAGTTACTGACACTGTGAAAATACCTGTTAATATTAATATATATATATTTGTATGTATATAGTAGTAGACTAGTTTCCAATTGCTTGTATTTATATATGAAATGGCACAATAAAATGTTACTTGATCCTTATCTTGTATCTATTGGTAATTACCCCGAGATAACATGTGTGGTAATGATAGTCAGCGGATCCCCGTGGTTCCCTGCGGTGAAAAACTGATTTCAGGTTTCACAGGCAATAATCACCTAGGTATTAATTAAGTCCAAGAAAAGTGGTAAAAATCATAGATATGGTAGTAAGTCGTAGGACTGTCTAAGTTGATCAAGATTAACTTTTTCCTGACGGTAACACTTAATAACATGTAATACAAGCGGACTGTTAGACGCTCTAATGTGAGTACAAATAATATACAAAATACTCTTTGAATAGGAAATGTCGTATGTTGTACTTGTTACTGATCTGTTTCCGAAATTCAGATTACATTTGAATAATTATTTTGTAGGATTGTAACATGAAAGCAAGAGCCGATCCGAACTGATTCACAAACGATGATTTCACTGCCTTTGTAGATAGATATATCGAATCTTGACTCTTGGTCAAGGTAAATATGCTACAGCTGTTTGATGCATTGTTATTTTGAGAGACTAGTGTAGTATGATTATGGCTAGCTTCGAGTCATTTCAAAGCATACTACTTTGCTAAAACACTTTCATTTATGTAACATAAATTGCAGTTAAAGTTGTTGCAGTAGCTTTCTTTGATATGCTGGTATTGTGCTACCGTTTTAGAATTCATCGCAGACCTGGCGTTTGTCAGTGGTCTATTGAGGTACTGTGATCGCCGGTTCCTTTTAAATACAATAACTTCTGAATTTTCGAAAACTTTTTCCTTTCAGTGTGACAAGAGCATAACCATTTTTTTTATTATAACTGTAATGGTTCAAGGGTAGACACGTAAGGTTTTGTGTCTTTATGTGATAATGTCTTTATTCGAAGTAGTGTCACTCTTGGAATTTTAGGTGTTTTAGTGATTCCATTTTAATTGATAGTTTTAGGATAATTTCTTTTAAGAAGTGACGACATACGTTCTTTATTCCTAGTTGCCGTATTTGAAACAGTCGGATTAATACATCTTGCTAAATTACATGGTATACTTATGTTTGTTTAGGTTGACATTATTAGAATTTTAGGAAATGTTTCATGTCTGTTGTTTGAAGGAAAATGTCGGTTGAAATCCGCAACCTACTTTCTCCCTCACACGAACGTCTTGAAAAATATTCTGATAATACAGTTATAATACAGGTACACTACACAATAGAATGTGGACAGCTTAAAAACTAACTCGTTTGAGCTTTTCTTTATTCAGTCAGTTTGTGTTTAAATATGTATTAAAGTTTGAAAAGCACATCTAACTTAATGTCTTATACTGTAGAAACAGTGTATGGTCTAAACCCTAGTTTTGTGTATAGAGCTACATTAATTCTATAAAACTTTTAGGTAGTAAACACCAAGTCTTGGCTTCATTAATTTTACTATGATTTTGTAACTTTGAAACAAGTAGACACTGTACGAGTATATTCTCTATTTTTGTATGAAAATAAGGTTATCCCATGTATAATTTCCATCATTCCACCATGGAAACACAATAGTTTATAGTTATTCTGCGGTAGGTTTCAGTAGGTTTAGTCCAAATGACGAAACAGTCATTAGTTATATATATGATGTAAATGTTGTGTCTGTCGCAAACTTTTGCAAAGTTTTTTAATCAAGTGAGCCTAATACTAATGTTGCAAATGAAGGTTTTAACTTAGTTCCCATAGGTGTTGGAAAGATATGCAAATTCGTTTATAGATTACCATCTTGTGCAACTATATTCCTGTTCAAGTTTACAATGAACAAAACCACCTCTTTTATACCTTAGCTTGCCAGTTGTTACTACCAAACAAATAATCGTAAAATGTGTTTCTTTTTCAGCCCCACGGCATAACATCAATTTGCTAATCGTCACGGATGGAAAGTTCTGAAAACGCAAGGAAGGGAAAGCCTTTCAAGGTTCAAGACGATACAGGGAAGAGGAAACATCTTGTGATTTACAAAACGTTCGAATCATTTGAGGAAACATGTAAGACCATCGATTACTATACATATCAGTTATTAGCAGTCTGTTTTTTACATAGTTGGTTTTTAACATACTTGGGTTTCGTGTAAACGCATAACGACTTTTTAAATCGCTCTGCGTCTGTGGTCCGTCATCCGTCCTTCCGTCCATCCTTACGTTAACAATTTCTCGTTATCGCATCTTCTCAGAAACTACATGGGGGATTTTGACCAAACTTTGTCGCAATGATGTATTGATACCCTAGTTGTGTCCCCCGAAAATCAAACTGGTTCAACAATTTTTGAGTGAGTTATAGCCCTTTGTTTATTTTTATAATTTACATAGATTTAGATAGGGAAAAACTTTGAAAATCTTCTTGTCCAAATCAACAGGGCCTAGGACTTTGATATTTGGTGTGTTGCATCATCTAGTGGTCCTTTACCAAGAGTGTCCAACTTATTTCCCTAGGGTCAAATATGGTCCTGCCCCGGGGGTCACATGTTTTAGTTATATAGACTTGTATAGGGAAAAACTTTAAAAATCTTCTTGTCATAACCTACAACATTCAAATTTGGCCCTTATGTATAGTTTTGAGTGGCTAGATGAACCTTGATATGAGTTGACCTTTATCTTGACCTAGTGACCTACTTTCACATTTCTGTAGCTACAGCCTTCAAATTTGGACCACATGCATAGGTTTGTGTACCGAAATAAAATTTGACCTTGACATTGACCTAGTGACCTACTTTCACATTAATTTTGATATGGACCACATGCATAGTTTTGTGTTAGGAAATGAAATTTGACCTTGACTTTGACCTAATGACCAACTTTCACATTTCTCAAGCTATATCCTTCAAATTTGGAACACGTGCATATTTTTATGTACCGAAATGAACTTTTTCCTTTAGATTGACCTAGTAACCTACTTTCACATTTCTGTAGCTACAGCTTTCAAATTAAGACCACATACAAAGGTTTGTGTACAGAAATAGACTTTGACCTTGACTTTGACCTAGTGACCTACTTTCCCAGTTTTGAAGATACAGACTTCAAATTTAGATCTAATGCATAGTTTTGTGTTCCGAAATGAACTTTGACCTTGAAAATGTCCTAGTGACCTACTTTCACATTTTCCAAGCTACAGGCTTCAAATTTGGACGACATGCATAGTTTTGTGCTCTGAATTGAAATTTGACCTTGATTTATACCTAGTACCTGTTTCGCATTTCGCAAGATGCAGCCTTTAAATTTGAAGTACATGCATAGTTTTATGTACAGAAATGACCTTTGACCTTGAAATTGATCTAGTGACTTACTTTCACATTCCTCAAGCAATAGCTTCAAATTTTGACCACATGCATGGACCACATGCATAGTTTTGTGTACCAAAATGAACGTTGACCTTGATTTTGACATTGATCAAGTTTTGAAATTTGGAACATTCAAAAATGGCTCAGTGGTGGGCGCCAAGATCTCTCTGTGATCTCTTGTTTTTAACTCAAATTGGATTTGGTGTAACTACTGAAACTTTTTAAAATCTCCATTATTTGCCAGGTTAGGTTTCTTAAAAAGCTCTTTATATTTCAAGGTAAAAGGAAATTCGAAATTGATATAAGCGACCAAATCACATTTGAAACTGAAGACAACTTTCAGTTGGATGGGGAATCAATAGAATACCAAGGTGATAATGCAATTCTAATTGTTCGCGTTAGAGGGGATGAAGATGTCTCTGGACCAGTTTCACCTAATATACCGGAGCAGGCTGCAGATTCTGATGCAGCGAAACGGCAAACAGAAGGTAGGCAGAACGGGAGATATTGAGATACCATAGATAAGCATAAATGCAGTCAAATATGGTCGAGAGACCACGTTTACTCAGAGACCATTTGCATTTAAGAAACTAAATTTTCAGATCCTTTATAATTATGTTGTTCAAGAACAAAGTATGTTGTATTAAGAGATCATTTGTGATATAAGACCGATATTGACCCCGCCCTTTGGATATCTCTTAATTTAAAATCCTAGACAGTTCTTTATTTATTTATCATTTGACTCGCAATTTCGAAATAGGATTTATAAAGTCTTTGTTTAAGAACAATTATACTTTTTAATAAAGTAAAAAGTAAATTCGTATATTTTAATCAGAAAACAAAATATATAATCCGAAGTTATCAGCGTTTGGTAACTTTGACACCTCTTAAAAGCATGCACGGGTAAGGCAGTGGTTCTGTTTTCTCGTACACAAGACGTCATCACAAACACACGATTCAAATGGACATCAGACCAATCGACAACTTTAGAATACATAAACCAAACGAAAAAAATTGAATTATTATAAAAGCAAATCTGAAAATAATTAAATGCATACCTAAAGGATAGGAATACATGTGAACATAACTTTAGTTTGTTCGGAAAAATAACAGTAACAAAAATCTGCCAAAACTTATTTATCCCTTAACCGTCCAGATTTTTCATTTTTCCAAACTAACTCAATGTCTCAATTCAAAGGACAAAAGACCAAACAAAATATCCGCAATACATTTATTAAAGATTATAATAATGGTGGTTTAAAAAGGACTGATGTGCAGACGTTAGTAAATACAATAAATGGTAGTTGGTTGAAACTAATTTAAGTCAGACGATAAAGACGCCTGAAAAACGTCTTATTCAATGGAAATTCCCATTGAATAAAGTACACTTTTAACAAGAGCACCTTTCGTGGGCTGAGCGCGAAACTATTGTAACTGTATATGAATAAAGAACAAGATACAATAGTTTCGCGCTCAGCCCTCGCTTTCTTTAAGACGATATCAAGCTGCTCTAACACAAACATTATAAACATTTCCAGAGAAATCATTTAGAAAAATTCATTGATGAAAGTAACAAGCGGAACAATTTTTACAAAGCATGGTTCGAGAAGTGTATAAAATGATCAAGGATTTGTAAAGTTATGAAAACAAACCATTCAGTTCTAAAAATTTAAGGGTTATCAAGCTGTATATATAGGCCAATACCATCCACTTATACTAAACACCACCACTGTCTGAAAAGAACAAATACAATCGGAATGTTTAATGATATGATAAAAGTATTTATCTTATTTACAAAATCATGAGGTTGAAAAACACTTTTGAATACTTCTACGACAAATACATGTACTTACAAAACACTACAAATACTTCTTCTTCTTCTTATCGTTCGCGCATAGCGATATTGCATGGTGCTGTGGTTGGTTAAGAGAGTGCCAATGGCCCAGCACCTCTGTCTTCAACTCTCTAGGTTTCTTTCGGGGTTACCTCACCCTTAGTTCCGTCTTAAAACCCTATCCTGGGAACACAGGGGCTATTTTTCCCATAGCTGGGGGTCTGTTCATAAGCATCAGGGCGTGTCCACACACCGGTGGGCCTGGCATGCCACATGTGTGGGGGCAGACCTCCTCCGAGTCCCCTGCAGTTCTGTCTGAGGCCGCAAGGTGCTCAGTTACCGTGTGGCGCCAGCTCGGAGGCACTGCAAAAGGGCTTGTCTGCAGAGAGGCTATGTACTGGCAGGGAAGACTTACGCACTCGGCTCCTTTTTCACCAGAAGGCTAGCCAGCGGTGGAGGCTGAAAGCGGAAGGTGACAAGCACACAACCCACAGCACACCACACTTGACGCATCAGCAGACCAATTGCCACAATACTAAATATAAATTTAGATTTGAACAGTATCTCAAGAATACCTTTTTGAAATACTATTGAGACTAAATTGAGTGCATTCAACATATTATCTTATGCTATAAATGCAATTTTATCAATCCAGTCTCTGTGGTTTACACATACTCTGAGATTATCCATATATTAAAAATTGTTTGTCCATTTTGAATTTGAATTTGATTTAGATTTGCGAAGTATTTAAACTTAAATTTTATGGTTATTTTAGCAAATCCTTCGTTTTTGAAATTAAATAAATACACAGTGCCCCAAGATTTTTTTTAACATTCGCCAAAGTAAGAAAAGAGTATAGCGAGTAAGATAAAGAACAAAAAATGGCAAATATGTTCCTATTTGTGAAGAAAACACCAAATTTTGCATTAAATTACTTTAACGTATTCCAAATCTTTCAAGAGGAGGAGACACGCTATATCTGCCCTGGAATCTCCTTAAAGTTTTAAATCAATTTAAAAAAGGGAGGTAAAATGTCTTGGTATTTTTTTTTCTTTAAATTGAAATTTATCTATAATATAAATTAATGTTTCATATGATCTAAACATGGATAACATATCACTAGCACAGACAAACAACCACTTGTTATTGAAGAATATACAAAGTTTACTGCAAAATGCTCAAGATACATACTGAAAAGGGAGGTAATCTTATTTACTGTATGTTTAGTTTCACAACTGCGTGTAAAAAGATGTTTCTTAAGAAGAAAGCATGAAAGTTTGAATTTAAGTATTATAAAGTATACTGAATCTGAAATGGACTACATATACGATTGTAGGCTTAAATAGACCAAAACATGAGGCCCCAAAGTGGAACTACTTTTTATTTATTTCAATTAAATATATCTAGAACTTTTTTAAAAATGTAAATTCATTACCTTAACCCATTATAACCCTTGACACAAAATTTATTGAATTACATTTTATACCGTTTAATATACAAGACTCGGGAAAAATAATATGAGGTCCTTAAAGGGGAAATGTGTTAAAAATCACATTTTAAAGGCAAATTAATTTATTTTAATCGTTACCCAGCCAGCATTCTATATCGGCCCGATATCAAACCGACGTCGTTGTCTATAACGGCCCGATATCGGCTTCAATATCGGCTGCAAATAGGAATGATATCGGCCCTACGTCGGCAGACGATATCGGGCCAACATCGTAATGACATCGGTCCGACATTGGCAAACGATATTTGGCCACCATCAAAATGATATCGGCCCGATATTGGCAAATCATATCGTTGTCGTGTAATAGTGTGACACGCAGTGCTTCATCAAAGTTTTCTTCAAATATACACTTTATAAATTCTCAGAGTAATTTACTTGAGAACAGATGTGTCTCGCATTATGTGTATGATGGTTATTTGATTTTATTGATATAATATTTTTCACAACTATATACTACATGTTTTATACAGTTACTTAAGTTTTCTGTATATTCTTAACACTATTAAAATTGTTCAATTAGAATTTTAAACATATTTATATTTTCATTTTTTTGTAAATATAAATATTTCTACGGCGGCATTCTACATAAAATAAAACTGCATCTTAATTACAACTTTATTACATAAAAAATTTTGATAAATACCGTCTACACATTTTGTTTGGAACCTAGTTTGATTAATTCTGGCATACATCATATTTGCTTAATAAATTAGCACACATAAACAATAAGATTACTTTTTCACGTTTATCAATAATATTTTGAACATATAGCTATATTAGATAATCCAATATCGGCCCGATGTCAATCCGACTTACGAAAAAGTTACACTGATTGATGTCGATCTACCGATTTAAATATTTTGCGGCAGTTCAACGGTCCGATCTCGGCGATATATGATCATTTTGTGTCGATTCACCGTAAAACCTAAATAATGTCAGAAATATCTAAGAGTATCTTTTTTTTTTATACTGAAGGTCAGGTAAAACAAACACTTTTGGAGTAGTTACTGCCACGAGTCCCAAATTGTTTAACAATTTACAGTAAATGTTTTTTTTTTTTTTTTTTTTTTTTTGGGGGGGAGGTTGCATTATTTTCAGTAGTAAAAAGGTTAGAGGACAGATTTTTTCTCATAGCTATTTCTGACCTTCTCCGGAACAGAGTTTTTAAATTCCAATTAAAAAATATTTCGCATAGTGTGATGTTCACCACTGTTTTGCTACATCTTGTATTATGTAAATTATATGTCATCATGGGTTTTTGTAGCCTATATGAAAGTAATAAAGTTATCTACCTAACTCACTCACTCACAACGGCCCGACGTCGGCCCTACATCGGCACATTTTGCCGACATTCCGACATTATACCTATATCGGGCCGATATAGTCATGCTGGCTGGGTAAAATTTAAAAAATATCATATTACTGAACTTAAGTAAAGAAACAATATTCATGGATCTTATGTATAACATATCAAAAAAGTAAAACATGTTCACATGTTTAGGTACGAGGTTACTTTTATATCTGTAATTATTAGGGAAATAGATCTATATCAAAAAGAATGACCCTACAATAGGTCATTTTTGTATGTTATATGTATATGACGTGATCATGTTTTCAAACCAAATGACTCATTTAAAGACCCATAAAATAAACGAAACTGATATTTACACCCTTTTAATATATATCTAGGAATTGTAATAGGTTTCCCAGCACTTCTCTTATACATTTATTTGACAAATTTATATTTCTTATACACGAATATTTCTTATACACGAATGTGTTATTGCACTAGTGTAGCATTTAATTGATTGGTTCTATGAAGTGTACATGGTAATGAAAGTCAAGTATCATTACTGGTCAGTCCAGATTTAACAGAATTAAGCAATGCAAGGGTCACAATTAGGTATACAGACACTGAATAGAAAACTGGCGGAAAAAAAACATGGTAGTCGCAAAATGGCGCATTCAAAGAGCCCTCCTTTGCTCTAACTCTTTTTTCCTTCCCTTTTTAGCTCACCTGTCACATAGTGACAAGGTGAGCTTTTGTGATCACCCGTCGTCCGTCGTCCGTCCGTGCGTCCGTGCGTGCGTGCGTCAACAATTTCTTGTCTGCACGATAGTGGTTTCATTTATGATTTTATTTTAACCAAACTTGCACACAACTTGTATCACCATAAGATCTCGGTTCCTTTCTTGAACTGGCCAGATCCCATTATGGGTCCCAGAGTTATGGCCCCTGAAAGGGCCAAAATTAGCTATTTTGACCTTGTCTGCATAATAGCAGCTTTATTTATGATTTGAATTTTACCAAACTGGCACACACCTTGTATCACCATAAGATCTTGGTTCCTTTCTTGAACTGGCCAAATTCCATCATGGGTTCCAGAGTTATGGCCCCTTAAAGGTCCAAAATTGGCTATTTGGGCTTTTGTAGTCATATAGAGACTTCATTTATGGTTTTATTTGATGCAAACTTCCAAAATATCTTCAACAACAATAAATCTTGGATTCCATGACAAATCAGATATAATCGTAGGTTCCAGAGTTATTTTATATCTGATTACCTCCCCTGATTGTAATCAAAATGGATTTATATCAGTAAGTACTTATAGGACTTATTTGAAATTCCATAATTGTCATTAGTTGGACTGAGACAATCAGGGTATGGACTGATTTTATGTCAAATTACCTCCCTTTATTTCAAATTAAAATTGGTATATCTCCGTAACTAATGAAGATACTGATCTGAAATTTCATTTATGTCAACAGATTTATTTGGCAGATCCTTCTTTTGGTCACTTACAATATTTTTTTTTTAATTACTTCCATTTTACGTTACTACAAATAGCTTATTTTTAGTAACTTTTTTATTATTGGCTGTAGTGAAAAACCGAGACCACTTTCCTGTGGTACAACATGGATGGTACCTCCAACTTTTAGGTGCATTTTGACATATCTGTACCTTGTAAGATTTTTTTTTCTTTTTGGTTAAATTTCTTCCCTTTGTTGTTCCTGTCCTTTAGACTTAGATATTTTTTCTGAGGACCTTCTTGTCCTCAAGTGCAATGATAACAGGTGAGCGATATAGGGCCATCATGGCCCTCTTGTTTACATTTTTTGTTGCTGAAAACACATAACAGATCCATCCTTGGCATGTAGGAAGCATTTTCGCAATAATATGATAGTATGGCAGATTTATTAATTGAAATGTAGGTCATACAGTTTAGGGTATCATTTTTACTTGGTATTGTATTTGGTTTGTTTGACTGAAGTACATTACCCGCAATATTTCTTTTAATGATTTTATTCAGCACTGACAATATTCTTTAAGAAAATGTAAAAATATAAGCTACATACATTTAAAACGGGTGCTGCTCTGTGCTGTAGCCATTTGAAATTTGTCAATTTTATCTGGAATAAAGAAGCCAGCTATTAAGTATGTTCATACCTTAAAGTCTTTCCTCAAACGTGGCTTCATATATGAATATTAGAAATGTCAACATGAGGTAATTTCGATGTTTCCGTGCTGTGTATTTCCTTTAGGAACTAGAATTTTATCTGGCACAATTTACTGACTTACAGCTTGATACCTTTGTTTTTAACATTACTATGTTGTATTGAAATTATAACATGTGGTGCATTAACTTGTATGCGACATGGTGCACATTTGTTTGCTGCAGATGCATAAAATAAAACCACAAAGAGGTAACGTTACGAGCAACCAACACTTATACACACTGTTAATTTCTATATTTTCCACAGTAAAACTGTTTGCTAGTTGTTAAGCTTAATTTGGTCGTTCTAAACACTTCTGGTACATGTTGACTAATTCCGCAGTAAGCCGTCTATTTGGCATAAAAACAAGGACAAGAATCCAACAGGAAAGGATACATCAAGGAACGTAGACATAAAGCTAACATTCTTTATAATACATTATCTGGTTGTGATACTGTCTCAATACGTTAGCAAGACATGACAGCTGGAAGGAAAAATTATTCTATCATGAAAAGAAATATCAATATGAGACCAGAGAATATATTTTCGTAAGCAATTAGACATATTAAAAGCAACCCCGTAAGAGATGTTCACGTATGTTGCAAATACCATTGTATCCGGCAGGTTGTAAACGGGGATTTATAGCATACATTGACATTGCTAATGCTGTCAACTGGAAATGGTCAAAACAGCTGGTACTTGGCTTTGATTATGTAATACGCTTCATAATTAGCTACTATAAGCTGGAGGAAACTCATCAATGTAACTACAAAAATACATACAAGCAGATATAAATGTATCAAGCCGATCCTGTATACTTAGACATTTTTAAGACATGTGGGCTAGAGAGTGAAATAGGCAAACCAGTTATAGTTTTAGTTAAATATTGAAGGGGTGTTACGCCTAGAATTAAACGTTTTTTATAACCTGATCGTAACTTTTCTTTCAACGTTTGTAATTTCACAAAAAGTGCTTGGGACATTATCTAAACAAGCAATTGTTCTACGACTTATAATTTCGCTACTGAGAGGTATTCCTAACACTGTACTGGAAGAAGAGCACATACCAGCTATGATTATAACTAGGGCGGCCTGCAATAGTCATTTTAGGCGGAGTGTGAATCTATGGTGGTTATCAAACAATCGATTAAGCCATCCAAAAATGGGATCATATACAGTTGTTAGAATAGAGGTTTGTTAAAAGATAATAGGTAGGGGTAAATTTCTCGGAAGCACAGAGCACCAAATTATGTATATACAGAGTATGTACAAGTAACTTTAATAACTTTTTACTAGTAAGCTTTTCACTTCATTCATTATGTAATATTTTAGATACATGTATCATTATCAAAAAATAATAGAACCATCCATAAAGAATGCATGCTGTAATTAAGAATACATCTCTCAAGTACTGAAAATAGAGCTATCACTAAATGTGAATTGAACTTTGATACAATGAAATTTAAATGTTGTGATCGTGGCCTTTAACCGACTAGTTCGACCTTGACCTTGGTCCGAGTGACCGGGTTTGTACACTCTGCAAGTGGTCTTGATGAGGTTAGCAATGATCTAGTTTCATGAACAACCTTCCGGTGGTTAAGAAGGTTTGAAATGAAAACAAATTTAAGCTTTTCGAACCTCTCTGTATGACCTTGCCCTTGGATTTAATAACCCGGGTTATGCATGATAAAAAACGTTTGGATAAAGTTAACAACTGATGTCAATTATCAATTTATTTTACTGCTTTAGAAGGTATGGAGTGAATAAAGATTAAAGCTATTTGACATTTGACCTTTTAGTGTGGACTAGTAACGTTGTGTGTTCTGCTCATCGTCTTTGTGAGATAAATAATTGCTGCAACTTTATATGAAAATCTTTCAAGTGGTTAAGACAATACTGAGCGGAAAATGAATTAAGCTATTTGACATTTGAGCCGCGCCATGAGAAAACCAACATAGTGCGTTTGCGACCAGCATGGACCAGGACCATCCTGGGCATCCATGCTGTTCGCTAACGATTTCTCTTATTGCAATAGGTCTTGAAAGCGAACAACATAGATCCTGACCAGACTGCGCGGATTCTGGTCCCAAACGCACTATATTAGTTTTCTCATGGCGCGGCTCATTTTATCTACAAGTGTGGCCCGGGCCTTGAACCCTGTGATCTTGGTTGCGCACAGTGCACGTTGACTCGTTTAGGTAAATAACTGATACTAGTTGTCTGAAAAATCTTCCAAGCGGTTTAGGCCTTTCGACCTTTTACCTCTATGTATGTCTACATTGAACTTTCAGACCTTAGTTGAGCGCTGTGTGTCGCCTTTATGAGGTTAACAACTGGTGCTTGTATTTGTAAAATCTTCCCAGAGGTTTACAAGCTAAAGAGAGGACGCGATGGACGGAAGGACGGACGAACGGACGGGTGGACATTCGTGGCAACCATATATCCAACATATCGGTATACTTTTTATAAACGGGTCTAATCGTGTTTTATCATATAGTACATATTCAAAATAATCACTATCTGCGCTTAACAGAACATAATAATTATAAAGGACTTCATCGCATATCTTTCATGCTATTTAACATGTATTTAAGAAATATTTTATAGCAAAACAGTGCTTTATCACTATTTATACACGATGGGCGGTTATACGTCGGGCGTAATAATTTTACGAGGGCGCAGCCCCAGTGAAATTATTTCGGACGACGTATAACTGCCCGAGTGTATAAATAGTGATAAAGCACTGTTTTGCTATAAGTTATTTCGATTCTAATATGTTCTTTATTGTAAAATTTATATCAGATATGATGGAACTGTTTATTCGCACAAGCATGGCGCCAATAGTAGGTATTTGTTAAAACACGCCAGGACCGGAATAAATATATATAAATTGTTTATGTGGAATTGAAAATAAACGGGTTATCTTTTTTTGTTACTTTTACTTTGCTTTACTAGTATTTCAGACAAACGCCTGCCACAAACTGGCATGATGTATTTTCACTTTTATCTAGATTTTTATATTCGAGTGACCTCAGTGGCCAAGTGGTTAAGGTCGCTGATTTCGAATCACTTGAATCTCGCCGATATGGTTTCGAAACATCGCTTGACTGTAAAATCAGCGAAAATAACAATTTACAAGTTCTTTTCTGTATTTTCTTCATCTTTATGATTACAGATTCGAAACAGAAGGTAAATCCAAGTGCCAAACAATATTCTGAGTGGTCAAGCAAATTGATGGAAAAAATTACAGCAGGTATGATGGATGTCAATGTTTATACATGTTCGTTCAAGTCACGTTTGAAATCAATTTTGCGTTTGATATCTGAGTTTTTTCGTTGTTTTCAATGATGTAGAGGCTTATACGTAAAATAAATCCCTGTTATGAGCAAGTGAACTCATGATTCCGAGGAGAGCCGTTTTGGCCTAAGTACTTCTATCCTCAACGTAATAACAAAGCCATATTGAAATTTATCAAAAAAGTTAAGAGAAAATCCACCATTCATTCCTTTTATTTCATATGTATTTAACCTTCGTCTTACTATCATGTTATTGTCCACTTTTAACGAAATGAATTGAAAACCAATATCACTGTTTGACTTCTATTGTCTTAAATGTAAAGCTATACTGCAGGCAATGTGAAGGTCCTTTCGACGACGCATCTCCAAATGTTCCAATAATATATGCTAAGGAATGTCAGGTCACCGGCAGTTATATACAATAACCGATCTTTTTTTTTTCTCTACAAAAGGTCGATAGCTCTGTAAAGTAGAAAGTCAGATAAGAGCCCAAAATGAATTATTTAACACTTAAAATGGAATTTAAAAGAAAAATCAGCATTACAGCTATTGTTAATTATAATCATCGCTTGTTATAATTATGATGTCACAATGCGCGCCTTTTCCCTAGGGAAAAGATTAGGTGGAAAGTTTATAGCAGTTCAAGAGAATTTCGAAACATTTTAACATACTATGTGAGTTGTCTTGTAATGTACGTGTTCACCGTCGTTTTGGTGATGTGCAATTTATATCAGCCGGCATTTATTATCAGAGTACCTCTGTAGTTAGTTATGACTTTTATGGTCTGATAGAACCAACAAAATCCTGGATATATTTATTAATTGAGCTTCCTTTCTAAGACAAATAATTGTTTTTGTTCGCAACACAAGAGTACCACACACTCTAGATGAGTCTTTACCATGCACTACAGTAAATGTAAATATATATATAGTTTTAGAACGTTTCATAACGTATTTTTAGCTCCACTATTCGGAGAATAGGGAGGCTGTACTACTCGCCCCGGCGTCAGCGTCTGCGTGACCCTTCTTGGTTAAAGTTTTTCGACAACCTTTGTTTTTCTGTCATATCTTTGTTACTATTGCTTACATCTTACTGTAACTTCACATAAACATTGTCCAGTATGCAAACAATGTATGTTTAGGGGCTGAACCCATTATACCCAAGGTCAAGGTCACCAGGCTGTTATACTTAGGTTATTTTTAAGGTTAAAGTTTTTCGGCAACCTTTGTTTTTCTGTCATATCTTTGTTACTATTGCTTATATCTTACTGTAACTTCACATAAACATTGTCCAGTATACAAACAAAGTATGTGTAGGAACTGAGACCATTATACCCAAGGTCAAGTTCACCAGGCTGTTAAACTTAGGTTATTTTTAAGGTTAAAGTTTTTCGGCAACCATATCTTTGTTACTATTGCTTATATCTTACTGTAACTTCACATAAACATTGTCCAGTATACAAACAATGTATGTGTAGGGGCCGAGCCCATTATACCCAAGGTCAAGGTCAACAGGCTGTTATACTTAGGTTATTTTTAAGGTTAAAGGTTTTCTGCAACCTTTGTTTTTCTGTCATACTGTCATATCTTTGTTACTTTTGCTTATATATTACTGTAACTTTACATAAACATTGTCCACCATACAAACAAAGTATGTGCAGGGGCTGGGCCAATTATACCCAAGGTCAAGGTCACCAAGAAGTTATACTTTGAATTATTTTCATGTTAAATATTTTTGAGAGCTTCGTTGTTAGACATATCTTTGATACTTTAAAAGATATTGACTTGAAAATAAAGTATTTGTTTATAATCATCTGCATGTGTGGCTACATACCCCATAACTCTAATTGTGTTTTTGACAGAATTATGCCCCTTTTGTACTTAAACGTTTTTGCAATCTTCGCTTTCTGGATACTACTTTAATGCAATATAAGATAAAGACTTGAAACTTAAAATATATCTTTATCATCATCATCTGCATGTGTGGTAACAATACCCATAACTCTGATTTGTATTTTTGACCGAATTATGTCCCTTTTATACTTACATTTTTTACAAATTTCGTTTTTCGGACATAACTTTGGTACTAAATAAGATAATGACTTGAAACTCAAAATATATCTTTATCATCATCATCTGCATGTGTTGTAACAATCCTAACTTCTCAAAATTGTGTATTTGATTGAACTATGCCCCTTGGTTTTAAAGTAGAGGTCTCTTATTCAGACATATATTCATTTTACTGTCAAATCCCCGAATAGTGGAGCGCGCTGTCTTGCGGACAGCTCTTGTTTAAATTAGTAATTGTGCCCCCATGAGTGGTGGAGGCATATAGATTTGGTCTTTTCCGTGCGTGCGTCCGAAGTTAGTGACACGCCTAGCGCGAAAAGTATTTGATATAGATTCATGAAACCTTGCATGAGTCTTTATCATGATATGAACTTGCGCACCTCCTATTTTTTGTCTGGATCCCCCCCCCCCCCCCCCCCCCCATTTTCAGAGTAATGTCCCTGAAATAGTCAAAAATGCACATTTTTACCTTGTGACATGCCTAGCTCGAAAAGTATTTGATACAGATTCATGAAACCTTGCATGAGTGTTAATCATGATATGAACTTGCGCACCTCTTATTTTTTATCTGGCTCCGCCCCCTACGTTTAGAGTTATGGCCCCTGAAATAGCCAAAAATGCACATTTTCACCTTGTGACATGCCTAGCTCAAAAAGTATTTGATATAGATTTATGAAACCTTGCATGAGTCTTAATCATGACATAAACTTGCGCACCTCTTATTTTTTGTTTGGGTCTGCCCCCTATTTTTTAGAGTTATGGCCCCTGAAATAGTCAAAAATGCACATTTTCACCTTGTGACATGCCTAGCTCAAAAAGTATTTGATATAGATTCATGAAACCTTGCATGAGTCTTAATCATGATATGAACTTGCACACCTCCTACTTTTTATTTGGGTCTGTCCCCTAGTTTTTTGTTATGGCCCCTGAAATAGTCAAAAATGTATATTTTCACCTTGTGACGCATCTAGCTAAAAAAGTATTTAAAATAAATGGTTGAAAACTTGCATAAGTCTTTATCTATTGGTAAAGTTATGGCCCCTGAAATAGTAAAAAAAATGCTCTTTTTCACCTAATTATGTGCCTAGCTCAAGAAGTATTAGATGTTAATTCAGGAAACCTTGTAGGAGTGTTTATCATGATGTGGCCTTGCACACTTGGTATTCTTCATGAGAATCTTACTCTTATTACAGAGTTATGGCCCTTGAAATAGCCAAAATATTAGATTTTTGTTAGTGATGCTCATAGCTCAAAAAGTATAGAGCCTAGAATAATGAACCCTTTTCATAAAATGTGTGTTGAGGCTATACCCCATTACGACTGCAAACATTTGAATTATTGCCCCTTATTTGTGACAAATGTACCAGTTGGGGCCCACCCTGTGTCCTACTCCTACAGACACATTCTAATTTTCTATATATATTTGTGTAGGCCATCTTGTTGCAATAATTTTGATGGCGGTGTGACAATATAATAATATATACTTACCCCCAAGATACGATTGCAGTATATATTTTTGTTATCTTGACAGGCAAGGATAAACTTGAAAAACACATTAAGCAATATGGAGAGAAGGGAGTAGAGAAAATAATAAGAGAGACGTTAGATGATGGACGTACGGTTCCGTTGGTAATAGCAGTGATGGGCAGAAGCGGAAATGGAAAATCGAGCTTAATAAATGCAATACGAGGAGTTTCGAAGGGTGATCCGACATATGCTGATGTCGGGACAACTGAAACAACCATGACACTAACACCTTATCCCCACCCACACTATGAAAACATTATCTTATGGGACATTCATGGAGTTGGAACAGACAATTTTCCAAAAGAAACATACTTATCAAAAATACAGGTTGATAAGTATGATTTCTTTATCATATGCTCCTCAACGAGATTTTCTGATGACGACTCTTGGTTAGCTTCCGAAATACAAAAAAGAAATAGAAATTTTTAATTTGTTAGGACAAAAATCGATAACGACCTTCGTGAAGCTAAGCACGAAGCAGGTTCTAAATTTGACGAGAAAAGGGAGTTAGAAAAAATTGGAAATGACTGCAAGCAAAAGCTTTCGTCGCTGTCCGAACTTCCTGTATTTCTAGTTTCAAGCTGGAAAACAGAGAAATACGACTTTCCACTTTTCATTGAGAGTTTGGTAGAGGATGCCCCTGAAATAAAAAAAACGTGTTGTAGTTTTCGGGTTAATTAGTAATTCAGAGAAAGTTATAAAGGCTAAAGCCGAATACCTAAAAGGGGAAATTTGGAAAGTGTCATTGCTCTCTGGTTTAGGGGGTGCAATACCAGTTCCTGGCCTTTCATTGGTAGTAGACTTTAAATTGATACAAGCAACTGTTGAGTCGTATGGTACTCAGTTTCAGTTGACTAAAAAAGATTTGGCTCGATTTTCTGATAGCGCAGGGTTACCATTAGATGCTTTCAAACAGGCAGTAGGTCTAAAATTATCTGAGGGGTTTCTATCATCACAATGGTTGAAAACATATTTATCAAGCATGGTAGCTGGAGGGCTTGCGGAGGATGGAGTTTCATTTATTCCCGTAGTCGGCACTGTAATTAGTGCAGGAATTTCTTACAAGGTCACCGGGAGAGCACTAGCAAATATTTTACAAGATTGCAAAAATGATGCTTTAGCAATATTCAAATACCTTGCCAAGAAAGAAACAGAAGTTTAAACACTATTATTTGACAGGAGCGAATACATACCGCAGTCGTTGTCAGAATTTCTTTTACCATATCCTAACATTTCAGTTCTTAACTGCTTGTTTACACATGTTACACCGTCATGCGAAAGATGTGTATTTTCCCCGAAGGCTTTCATGGAAAGAGTGTGTTGCAATGCAATTTAGAACATTTGCTATTCAAACAGCCACCGTTAGCGGACGATTTTGTCGTTAGAATATAAGCATATTACTTTAAAGGTGTGCATCCTTGCATCAGATAATCAAAGTGAAAGAAAGTGAAAACTGTAAATATAAGGCTTAACTTATGGTTATGTTATCATGATTGTACCATTTGGATATAAAATACAGACTGTTAAAGGCAGTACTGCACGTTTGGTGACCGAATATATTGGTGCAACGTCATTTATCCGGATAACGTAGAATAAAGCCTGGACATAGGGAAATGAAAGTAGTTTTTTTAATTAATAGCAACTCATGTGTAAATTTATCAAGACGGCGACGTTACTCTCATTTTAAAAATAAAATATTATATTTAAACACTTGACACAATATCTCACATATATCTCAAAAACAATGACACGGACTCATACATGTTATTTCGCCGTATTATTAACCATGGTTTTTACGACTGTGAGAGGTTTTATTAAAATCTACATTGTAGAATAAAATCTATTTGCAAAAGTGTTATCAAAATTGAGATTTTCCCATAGACTTCCATTATGAAAACTTGTTTGAGGTTAAAATTATTCAAATCAGTCAAGCTAAAACTCAAGCACACGACTCTGTGTTTTTTATTTGTAGAATTTTCGAAGTATATTCTTAAGTTTTGAAAAATCAGAGTTTAATCAAATTCTACATCGGAACGTGCAGAACTACCAAAGGCCTTGTGATTCCGCATTGCCTGTGTATTTCATATCCAGTATATATTGTGATTATGCTTACACATTTATGATGATGCATACATATGCCTTTACAGGTGTGGACTCTCAACCTGCCTACTTGAAATGCTTAAATTTCGTTCTGTTTGTTACTTTAAAGTTCCTGTTATTAACGGACCATCAAAAAAAAAAGAAAGAAAACAAAACAAAAAAAAAAAAAAAAGACTTCGCGTTGTTATTCGGTTGATTTACGACGGTTCAAAGTTCTGGTTAAGTGGTCAAGCATGGCCAATTAGACAATGATCCACAAGAAGATCCTATTCAGTAAACATACTATCATGCTCATTCAAACATGATTATAGGAATTTTGATGAACTTCATTGATCCGAGTAGTAATGAACTAAACGTGCGTTTATCGCAGAATATACTTCATTTGCTGTTGAAAAAGTTAAAATGTTTTACAAGAGAAAACATCTACAAGAATATCTACTGGACATATCGGGATAAAACAATACGCTATATTTATGATATTTCTGTTACATAATTAAAACATTTGTTTCGTAAAGTGAAACTTGAGCTTGTGGTAGGCCTAATAGCTTTCTACATAATGAACACTGTTAATGAACATTAACGAGACATTTCAGTTTTAAACTTTTAAATGACTCAGAGAATAACAAATGTTAATGTAACAGGCGTTGTTTTCAATTCAAATCATAGTCAAGTTTGTTTATTATCACCAGCTACGCTACTGAAAATATAGATCTACAAAATATCAGCTGTTTCGACATTCATTTTGAGTACACATTTTTTTTTAATATTTGAAGCATTTAATTATTTAGATTCCTAAATGTTTGGTTAAGTTGTAACATGTAAGTGGTGTCTCAGTAACCACTTGTTTGAATGAATTGAATCTTAACACACTTGTTCACTGTGATGTACACAGATTTAAGTAACGCTTATTGCTTGCCTCTGTTTCCGAACAATGTTTGGTTAAGTTGTTGCATGTAAGCTGGTATATCAAAACCACGTGTTTAAATAAATTGAAACTTAACAGACTTTTCACGTGCTATGAACCGGGTCATTAACTTTTTTACAGTCTCACAACAAAGTGATGCCTCCTTTCTTGACATAGTATTTTATTTTTGTAAATATTTTTGTGACATCAAGCGTTGCTCTTGTATTTCTTTAGTGTATTGTTTTTGTTGTCATCATCGTTGTTTTTGTGAATTCGTGAGACTGCAATGAGTTACCCGTCTGAACCACGTGTGTGTCACTTATGGGCTTATCGTATGAGGTCGTATGTGCTTTTCATTTGGAGATGTCGTCCGATGTTAAACTTTTGATGAAGCATGCATGATTATTGTAATAAAATAACGTGCTATTCATGTTCAGTATTGAGAATGTGATGAAACAAGGTTTTCTTCCAGGAGTGTTTGTTGTAAATGGCTTCATATTAGAATGTTTTGAAACAAGTTATACGAACAATGCCTACTTGTAAGTGGTTTCTCTGTACAAAAAGACAATTTTAGTCATATATTCTTCTATTCAACGATGAATTTTTCTTTCGAATTACGTAACGGCCTCATTTCATCACTCCCTCCTTTTATTTCGTTTTCATTTTAACGTAAGCGGTCTTTAAAACTTATTCACACGCATTCTGTGTATACAAAATAAGTCCTGTAGATTTTTTCATCTTGTTTTAAATGTGTCTATGTATACATTGTGTTTGTTCAAGTACATGTATTATTGAAATAAACGAAACTTGTACTTTGCAATTGAACTTTTTTATCCGCCCTTTACAAATGAATGTATGTAAAATAAATCCCACTTCCTGACAATAAATATTAGCACTTAACCGTAGCATAGTCCTGATCTGGCCGTTTATAACATGTAAACCTGTTTATTTTACGTACATAACCACAACAAAAACGACAATTGTCCCAGACTGTAGACGTAAGCAGGAAGGGAATTATTCATGACCATGAGTTTTGCATAACTTAATCTCATGGAATATGTATGCTCACTATCAGCCGGCTGGAATACTAGCTAGAGCAAAAGTAATTACTAGAAAATTGTCATTTCTTACAAACGTTTTAATGTGCTATAGTATGAAAAGTACTACATTTTTGTAACAATATACGAACATTTGATAAGACATCGAGGCCAGTTAGCCTGGTTGCATGATTATTTGTTATAAATACAGCTAACATTTTATAAGTAAATTTTAAACTTATCTGATGGCAGTTGAACATGTGTAAATAAGGTCAGTGAATTTTGTCCCATATTTATAACGTCCGATAACACCCTTGCATGACCGATATAATACCCCGTCGAAGGTCAAAATTTGGTTTGGTTTGTCATAAGATACAATACGGACAAAGATATTTACTAGAAATGACAAGCATATATGTGACTTTTAACTGAATGTGGATTTTCAAGATCTTTCTGCATAGTAGTTTTTTTGAAATAATCATTTTAAGATTTTTGTTCGAAAATACCCCGATCGACATTAATGCTGACAAAAAATACAAGCATATTTGATCTACACAAACTACAATAACTAAGATGTGAAATTAAAATTGACTTTATGAGAGATTTTTAGTCATGTATATAAGCAATGTGAAGAGAAAAAACAGTGATGTATAAATACATGTGCAGTACTACAACACTGTTATTTAAATTGCAGTTAGCACTGTTGCTTTCAATAATTGTAAGTGTTTTGTACAAAAGTAGATGTATCAAATATTTTTTAAACTTGTTGGAAATTAATCTTTCCTTTTATCTCAATACGGTGAGCTATTAGGTCTGTCGTTCCTGTGTCAACATTTTTACTTAAACATCTTCTCCTCTAAAACTATTGGGGCACCAGGCCCCTTTTAGGGGCTACTAGATACAATACCTTTAAACGACTTCTTTTCATGAACTGCTGGATGGATCTTCATCAAACCCGATCTAGAGCATTATTATAAGGTCTTTTCTCAAACATGATTTGTAGCATCATTATAAGGTCCTCTATCAATTTTGTTCAAATGGAGACGATTGTCTTTTTAGGGGCTACCAGAGCTAAAATTAGAAATGAAACGCTTGATGGATCTTCATCAGACCCGATCTAGAGCATCAGTATATGGTATTTTGTCAAATTTGTTCGACTGGGGGCATTTGGTTCCTTTTAGGGGCTACTAGAGTTAAAAAATAGAAAAAAAAAAAAAAAAAAAACACTTAAAAGACTTCTTCTCAGGAACTGCTCAATGGATCTTCATCAGACTTTGTTAGAATCGTTATAAGGTAATCTCCCATTTTTTTTACATATGGGGCACTTTGTTGGGGCTACTAGAGCTAAAGTTAGAAATACCTTTAATTGACTTCTTTTCATGAGCTGCTGGATGGATCTTCATTAAATAGGTTTGTAGCCTCATTATAAGGTCGTT
Organism: Mercenaria mercenaria; assembly: GCF_021730395.1. Classification (NCBI taxonomy): domain Eukaryota; kingdom Metazoa; phylum Mollusca; class Bivalvia; order Venerida; family Veneridae; genus Mercenaria; species Mercenaria mercenaria. The sequence goes on along the minus strand of NC_069376.1, from coordinate 18,122,917 downwards.
TCCCAATTTTATTCAAATGTGGACAATTATAAACCCTTTTAGCGGCTACCAGAGCTGAAATTAGAAATACGTTTAAATGACTTCTTGATGGATCTTCATCAAACTGATCTAGAGGATCATTATAAGGTACTTTATCAAATTTGTTCGATTTGGGGCACTTGGTCCCTTTTAGGGGCCACTGGAGCTAAAAATAGAAATACGTTTAAAAGACTTCTTCGCAATGAATGGATGGATGCTCATCAAACTTGGCCTGTAGTATCATTAGAAGGACCTCTCCTAATTTTATTTAGATAGGGACAGTTGGCTCCTTTTAGGGGCCGCTAGGGCTAAAAACAAAAAAATCTTTTAACGACTTCTTCTCATGAACCACACAATGGATTTTCACCAAACTTGGTCCGAAGCATTATTATAAAGTCCTCTCCAAAATTTGTTCAGTTGGAGTCCGCTTCTTCTCAAGAACCGCTTGATGGATCTTCATAAAACTTGGTCTGTAACAGCACTATAAGGACTTAAGTCAAACTTGTTCGAAAGGGGGCACTTGGACCCTTTTAGCTTTTTGGGGCCAAAAGAGTTTAAATAGAAATACCTTTAAATTACTTCTTCTGATGGTTATGCGTTTTTGCTGCAAAATATAGAAAAAAACAACTTTTGTGTTAATGAACAGCTTAAAGGATTGTAACCAAATGTTGTAAGAAGCAAAGTCAGATGGTTTATGTTTTCTTCATTTGGTCCTCTTGTTTCAGTTTAGAATTAGAAATGTTTTGAACATCATTTCCTCAAACGTTTTCAATGGCCTGTTTTTATCCTATCTTTTTATTATTTTTGTTGTCTTTTTCGATAAAAAAGTAATCTAGGGTTATTATTTAACTTACATTATACATTCTATTCATTTTGATAAATAAACATGAAGTTGATAAATTGATAAATATTTACAGTAGTGTTGTCTTTAAATGAACCAATGAACAGACAAGCACTGATTAATTTAACATTTTTAAAACATGTGAAGTGTTTCAAAATGGTAAAATTATCTAAATAGGAATGATAAAAAGGAATGATGATCAATGTACAATTTCTACAATTGATCTGGGTGGGTATTGCTTAAATCAAGAAGTGTTAAACAAACAAATCACTAATGCACTAATGTAGAGATGAAATAATTGATGGTGTTGTTAATATACAACCAATTTTAGGTTACATCTCATGGTGATGAGATAGTTGGTGCAGTATTAAATACCAGTATACACACAAAAATGTTACAGTAATTATCACACTAGGTATCAGGAAACTTAGAGTATTTGCAAAGTTTATAATCAGCTAAAGCGAGTATCCTCAGTCAAAAGTTACTTAGATTCTGACAGCAGGATTGGAAAATATGTTACACATAAACATCTTAAATTTATTATATTTTTTTTGATACAGAGAATATTTTCTGATTACATGTAGCTTCAAGCAGTCAGAAGAAATAGCATTGCAACATTCATATCTTTTCAGTCAACACCAAAATGTTCTTAAGGCAGTTCTGCACGTTGGGATCAAATTTTTTTTTTCTACAATGTAAAAATTAAACCCCGATTTTCTGAAACTTCAGAATATAATAAAAAATTCAGCAAATCAAGAAGATAGGGTCACGAGCTTTATTTTTTGCTAGACTGGTGAAAAACATTTTGGACCTTTCTCCTATTAATGAGAGTCTATAGGAAAATATCAATTTTCATAACATTTTCGCGAACTGAAATTGTTCTACAATGTAGATTTTAATAAAACTTCTAATAGTTGTAAATCAAGATATGGCCTAAAATATTGTGGAATAAGATTTATAGGTCAGTGGGCTTGTTTTTAGGTATTTGCCTATAATTAAAGTAATCCGCATATTTCAAGCTGGTTTTAAGACATTATTTTAAATTATTCAACATATTAGATGTTTTAGTATAACAATTTAACTATAGAAAGATAGTAACGTTGTCATTGTAGTAAATTTACTCACAGGTTGCCATTTATTCATAAAATGATTTTCATTTCCGTACGCTTAATCTAGGCTTTGTTATACGTTGTCCGATACATGACGTTACGTCATCTGGTTGATCAAACGTGCAAACGTGCAGAATTACCTTAAAAGACAACTTATTAAATACATCCATCTTATTTAATCATATTAATATCGCCTAGATATTAAAGGGACTTAAAAAGATCTTTTTTTAATACTGAAGTTTGGTCAAATTATGAAATAAGAACATGAACTTTAAGGCTTTAAACTATCTTAAAATGCAAATCAAGAAAAACAGACATGTCCAAGTGGGGAATTGAGCATCATCTAGTGGTCCTCTACCAAGATTGTTCAAATTACCCCCCTAGGGTCAAATATTGCCCCGCCCTGTCACATGGTTTATAAAGACCTACATGTATATAGGGGAAATTTTGACAATCTTCTTGTACAAAACCGTATGGCCTAGGGCTTTGATATTTGGTATGTAGCATCATCTAGTAGTCCTCTACCAAGATTATTCGCATTATCCCCCTAGGGTTAAATATGGCCCCGCCCCGGGGGTCCTAAGTTTTACATATACTTATATAGGAAAAAGGGTAAAACTCTTCTTGCCTGAAACCACAACACTTAGACCTTTGATATTTGGTTTGTAGCATTGTCTTATGGTCCTCAACCAAAATTGTTCAAATTGTACCCCTTTGGTGAAAAAAGGCCCTGCCCTGGGGGTCCAAAGTTTTATACAGACTTATATAGGAAAAAGCTTTAAACATCATCTTTTCTGAAACCATACGACTTAGGCTTTTGATATTTGGTATGATGTATTGTCTAGTATTCCTCTACCAATTTTTTTCAAATTATGCCCCTCGGGTTAAAAGAGGCCCCGCTCTGGGGTCACTTAGTTATTATGTGAGTTATATAAGAAAAATACTTAAAAATCATCCGATCCTTTTTCCAAGACTGTATATTTGTAATTACCTGATGACCCCAAGTAATATGATGTCACTTGACTGTGACCTTGACCTACTGACCTACTTTCTTGTTTTTTAAGATGCAGCCTTGAAATTTTGATGACACACACAGTTTTGCACACAAATCGTAAAACTGAATTTCATTGAACGTGAATGTGACCTATTGACTTTCTTAATATTTTATCATCAGTTTGACATTTGAAACATGTAGCTCATATTACTTATGTGAGCTATCCAGAGTCATCATGACGCTCATGTTAATGTTTGCGTTTGATTTTTGTTGGAATACACACTTTTATATTGGCTACATGTATGTTTGCGTTTGATATTTGTTGCAGGTAAGGTTTATGTTTGATATTTGTTGGGCTACTACACAAGTTTGATATTTGTAGCATATTTGTTGGACTGTACGATTTTGTGACAGCAACACATTTATATTTGACACAAGTTACGTTCACATTTAATTTTTATGTAACCCCCTCCCCCCCACCCCCCCTTTCGAGGTATATTGGTTTGCAGATGTCGGTAGGTCGGTCCGTCAGTTTGTAGACCAAACCGTTTCCGGATGATAACTCAAGAATGCTTGGGCCTAGGATCATGAAAGTTGAAAGAGAGGATGGACATGACCAGCAGATGACCCCTATTGGTTTTAAGATTAGTAGGTCAAAGGTCAAGGTCACAGTGGTCCAGAACAGTTTAACGGTTTCCGGATGATAACTCAAGAATGCTTGGGCCTAGGATCATGAAAGTTAAAAGGGAGGTTGGTCGTGACCAGCAGATGACCCCTATTGATTTTGAGGTTAGTAGGTCAAAGGTCAAGGTCACAGTGATCCAGAACAGTTAACTGGTTTCCGGACGATAACTCAAGAATGCTTGGGCCTAGCGTCAGGAAAGTTTATAGGGAGGCTAGTGATGAGCAGCAGATGACGACAAATGATTTTGAGATTAGTAGGTCAAAGGTCAAGGTCACAGTGACTCAGAACAGTTAAATGGTTTCTGGATGATAACTCAAGAATACTTGGGCCTATGATCATGAAAGTTAAAAGGGAGGTTCGACATGAGCAGCAGATGACTCCTATTGATTTTGAGGTCAGTAGGTCAAAGTTCAAGGTCATAGTGACCTGGAACAGTTAACTGATTTCCGGATGATAACTCAAGGACTCTTGGGGCCTAGAATCATGAAAGTTGAAAAGGAGGTTTTTCATGATCAGCAGATGACCCCTATTGATTTTGAGGTCAGTAGGTCAAAGGTCAAGGTCACGGTGACTTGGAACTGTTGAAAGTTTCCAGACAATAACTCAAGAAAGCTTCGGCCTAGGATCATGAAAATTGATAGAGATGTTTTAAAAAAAATCATGACCAGCAGATGACCCCCAGTGTACCAGCCAGGATTTGAAAAGGGCAGAGTGCTAATGGCCAAAAGGGCACTTGCAAATCGGGAAGTGACGAGCAGGGACAGATAGTGGGAGAGGGACAGGGGGGTTTGGGGATCTCCCCTAAGAAAAGTTTGAAAAGTATAAGGCTAGAGGAGGCCTCAGATGCATTTTCAGCATGAACTATTGTCTTTTATATAATCCTGTTTTGACTGGAATCATTGTGTGTCATGGACAAATATAATAATCTGTCAGAGTGTAACTACAGTTTCATTGGTATGTGTGGGTGTTGTCATATATATCCTGGACCTTTTGGCTTTTTGCAGCCGCCATGGTATTAAAATTCTAAATTGTTGTTATCATTTTATGCGGGAGAGGTGGACCTAAGTCTGGGTAGGATGTGCGGTGGAGTAAAACTTATTTCAATTCCGTAGGGTTTAGGTCTTTTTGATAATTTAATTTTGTTCATTGGGGTTTTTAACAGACGAACTTAATGTAGAGGGAGAGAGTGATATCTGATGAGGCTACATATCCATGGTTTTGTGGTTTAAAAGGATTCACCTAAAAAAGTCATACTCCCAATCTCTAGACGTCGATCTAAAACTTTCCTTGCATAAATACTGTGTGCACAGACAATCTACATTTCTGAAACTGTACTTAAACGAGGAAAATATACACACTATGGTTCTCTATTGATTTTGAGAACAGAGGTCAAGGTCAAAATGACCCATAACAGTTAAACAGTTTCTTGACAATAACTTGGAAATGCTTTGGCCTAGGATTGTGAAAGTTGATTGGAAGGTTAATCATGACCCCAATTGATTTTGAGGTCAATAGGTCAAAGATCAAGTTCACATTGACCCAGAACAATAGAACTTTTGTATGCAGTGACCAAGTAATTTCTGTTCCTTGTGCAATTACTGAATCCATCAAAGGAAGCATTTCGTGTTTCCTGTTCTTGTTTAATTCTTGGTATGATTTAGGTAGTTCTGCATGTCGGGATGAAACTAAGAATTTGACTAAACACTGAGTTTTAAAAAAGAACTTTCAGATGTGCTGACAAAATTTGGCACATAAAAAGATAGGGTCGTGTATTTGATTTTTGCCAGACTGATTTGAACAATTGACTTCGTGCAAGTTTACTTACTGGAAGTCTGTGGTAAAATCATCATTTTGGTAACAGAATATCTTGATGGTATTAAAACGTTCATCTTGTCTATAAAATGTGTGTACATGTATATTTTTGTTTTTCAGGAAAAACCAGTATACATATGGAAACGTGCACATGATAAACTGCATGTACCATGAAGAGGGAAGATAATTATACCAAAATATATAAGCGGCAGCTGTCCTTTACCACACATAAAAGTGGAGGAACAAGATGCCTCTCACGGAATGGCAAAGAAAGGCGACAGTGGTGCTATCATTTGCGTGGATGACTTAGATAATGACAAAGTTCTTTTGATTTCTATGCTAAAACGATCCCCTTCTCAGATGTAATTCTGGTAGAAAAAGAACATATATGTCATACATGTAAACAATATGCATAAATTGCATACAAGTTTGTGCTGCCTGGGCTAGAGTCATGAAACCATGTAGGAATATTATTCAGCATGTGGTTTTGTGCACTTGAGTCTTTTTTGTTTTGATTTCACTTTGAAAGACAGGAGTTTTTGCCCTTGACTAAGGAAACAATATGCATAAAGTAGATAAAATCTTGTGTCCCATGTATCTCAAAAAGTACTTGACTTTGAGTAGAAAGATTAGAAAATTGTTACACAGAATGTGAAGTTGTGCACCTAGTTTTTATCTTCCGGATTTCACTCAGACAGAGTCGTGGTCCTTGATTTGGTGAAAATACACGAGGTGCTAAAAGGTTGATCACATATCTTTAAAACTAGTTCTTTTGAAACCATGTGCATTGACAAGAAGTGATAGCATTTGTATCATGTGGACACACATCTAATTTCTCTTATCATCTTACGATTTAACATCATCCTTATTCTCTCTGGACAGTAGTTACGAAAGATTAATACATTAAATGCTTTAGTCAAATCTTGATAAATGTGCCTGATTCAAATCTAACCGTTTTAGGGTGAATTTGCCTTGAAATATTCGAATATGAAAAAAAAATCATTGTACACGATGCTAGATAAATGTTAACATCGTTACATAACAATAGATGTTTGCATAGTAATGTACCGTGATTAGATTTTAATATAATGCAAGGTATATACTACATTGCTTAATTTGTTGTGGATTTTTGTGCACCCCCCACCCCTCCCTCATGAGGGGTGGGGGCATATAGATTTTCTCTTGTCCGTGTCTCCGTCCGAAGTTCGTGATGCGCCTAGCTCAAAAAGGTTTTGATATAAATTGATGAAACCTTGCATGAGTCTTTATCATGATATGAACTTGCGCACCTCCTATTTTTCGTCTGGCTCCGCCCTCTATTTCCAGAGTTATGGCCCCTGAAATAGTAAAAAATGCACATTTTCACCTTGTGACACGCCTAGCTCAAAAAGTATTTGATGTAGATTCATGAAACCTTGTATCAGTCTTAATTATGATATGAACTTGGGCACATCTTATTTTTCATCTGGCTATATTCAGAGTTATGGCCCCTGAAATAGTCAAAAATGCACATTTTCACCTTGTGATGCATCTAGCTCAAAAAGTATATGATATAAATGGATGAAAACTTGCATGATTGTTTATCATGATATAAACTTGAACACCTCTTATCGTTTGGCAGGCTCCACCCCCTATTTTTAAAGTTATGGCCCCTGAAATAGTCAAAAATGCACATTTTCACCTAATAATGTGCCTAGGTAAAAAATGTTTGATGTAAATTCATGAAACCTTGCTTGAGACCTTATCATGATGTGACCTTGCACACTTGGCATTCTTCTTGAGAATTTTAGTGCTTATTACAGAGTTATAGCCCTTGAAATAGCCAAAATAGTGGATTTTTTTTTGTGATGCTCATAGCTCAAAAAGTATATGGCCTAGAATAATGAATCCTTTTCATAAAATGTTAGGTAAGGCTATATTACCCCCTTAAGACTGTAAACATATGAATCATTGCCCCTTATTTGTGACAAATGTATCAGTTGGGGGCACACCCAGTGTCCTACGGACACATTCTAGTTTGTTTTAGATATTCTGTTCATTAAATCATGCTTATATACAAATGTACGTTGTATTCCATAAATTATGACATTAATAAAAAATAAACAACAGTTACACAATACACTCTTTTCTTGATACTAGTATTGAATACAGTATTGAATGTTGTATTTTACATCATGATCAGATATAAACACAAATCCAAGAAACTTGTTTACTTGTTTCTAGGGCACTTGCGCCGTGTGTGATCACGCCTGCCAAAATCCACAGTAGCCTAATGCGTCGAGCCTAATGCATCGCTGCAGACCAAGGTTCTGCTTTAAAAATGCACCACAAAACTGTATTCTTTTGTATTTCCATGACGGTAAATATACATGCTTTGCATGAAGAAAATGAGATAACAAGTATCTAGTTACAAATTGACAGTGACATGTATAAGGCCAAGACAATGTGTTGAATGTCTTAATATGTTGTTGAATTAATGTAGCAATATGCACAGATATCAGTGTATTTAGTTAAAATTTCAATCACATTTCTACAGTGTAAGATAGTTATTCCTCTATATTCCTAAAAGTATGCTTAAAAGAGATTGACTGAACAAGTTTGCAGATGAAGTTTTGAAAACACATTTATTCAGGAAGGGCCTAAATTATCCACCTGATAACTTGAAGTATAGCTGTATTACCTGTATCATAATAATGATTTTCATGAAGTTTTTGTGGGTGAAAAAGTAGGTCACTGGGTCGTGGTGGGTCTTTAACGACCTTTCTATTATTAGCTTATCTGAACAAGGGGTTAAGGGTGTGCTACTTGTAAAGGCGGATGGCCAAGTGTCCGTTGTCAACATTTTCACTTAAAACATCTTTTTGTCTGAAACTACTCGATAAATGTATACGGAGTAGATCTAGAAACGCAATACTTTGGTGAACAGTCAGTATTATTTTAACCGAGGATGCTTTGCATTGGTAAATGCAATTAGTGATTTTACACGTTATTAGCTGTGTGCTTGTTTGTTCAAACGTGAATTTGGACCCTTGATATAACTTGAACATACATGTACAAGGAAATTATAAAGGAAAGTGTAAAAGAATCGAGTTAAAAATGTTGCGTTTCTAGATGTACTGAGCATATATACTCTACAAAAGCTTGTTGGGTAAAGAAACATAAACATTACACTTCAACTAGTGATAGATTCTTTTCCTTTCATACCGTATTCTTAAATCAATAGAAGAAATGAAATAAAATGATACAAAATGTTTTTCTTTTACGCACAAGTCCATTATAGTAGCGGGGGCCTCCGTGGCCGGGTGGTTAAGGTCGCGGACGTCGAATCCCTTACCCCGCACCGATGTAGGTTTGAGCCTCACTCGGGGTGTTGAATTTTTTATGTGATGAAGCCATCCAGCTGGTGTACGGAAGGTCGGTGGTTCTACCTAGGTGCCCGCCCATAATGAAATAATGAGGGACGGAGGGGCACCTGGAGCCTTCCTCCACCGTCAAAGCTGGAAAATCGCTATATGATATATGATAGCGTCGGTGCGACGTAAAACCCAACAATACAAACAGACGTAGTAGCGTATGAATGAACGCATGAATTCATAAATTTCAGCACGCGAGTCGTCTTACGACCCGGGGTGTAAGATGAATTGTTTCCAGCAACGAAAAAAGCAAGGGAAATTCCTGTCAGGCAAGCAAGAATATGTACATATATACGTGTATTTAATGTGTATACAGTACAACTTGCATGGAGAGACAACCCAAGTAAAGGACAAAACCTGGTCTTAACACAAATGGTCTCTTAATGCAACATAAATAATTCGTTTTCTAAAATACAAAAAGGAACTGGAAAAGTGTCTTTCAATGCAAATGATCTCTATATAAACATAGTCTCTATAGAGCAAGTTTGACTGTATGTTATGGTTAAAGCGTTATTTAATGGTAAACCTGTCAGATATATCAAAATTCTGAAATAGTTGAACAGTACCCGGTCACATTCTATGGCCTTGTCTCTCCTCTAGTGCTACTCCAGTTATATGATCTTGGTCTTAAACGTCAGCCTGTATGTCTTTATGATAGGAGAATAGCTTCCAGATTTAAATAAGTTTGCACTAATTAAAAGGTAAGATCCGACAATTATTTGAGCTACACTGCATGAACCTATTTTCGATAAACCTAGGCAGTTTATATATTAAATCAAGTTGGGTTCAATCGATGAGGAGTTTTTATGCCCCCGCCATAAAATGAGGGGGGCATATGGTGTTACTCCTGTCCGTGGATAGACAATGTGTCGTGCACAAAACCATTTCAATATCTCAGATGTCAAGGTCACAGTCCTTGGTTGAACTTAGCCAATTTTCACTACATATATACTGATACTGTGGTCTTCGTGTCCGGTTCATAACTTTGACATGCATAGTCAGATTTTGAAATAATTTGGCACAAATGATCAGCATGGATTTATGACATGTCATGTTACTCAAAGGTCAAGGTCACAGACCTTGGTTGAATTTGTACAAACAAAACATCCAATCCCAGCCACAGGCTGCACATCCAATAAAGACAAACCTCTTGTCTTTGTCCATTCATGAGAGACAAATGAATTGGGGTCGCAATGACATTTTTAAAAATCAGAAACAATGTTGGCAGAGCAGAGGATCAAACTGGATTACAATTCTATCTTATTACGGAATAAGCTACCATAGCTGGGCTGATACAACATAAAACCATTGCAATAAACAGTCCATTTGACTTCCATGCAGTTCTTAGCCGGACGTGTACAACCCATAGTTTCACTGACTGAAAGGTTTCTTATTACTTATTATTATTGTTAAATAGTTGTAGTCTAGAACATTCAATCTCTAAGATTCTTGTAACCAAATTCTAATACAGAATACTAAATGTTCTGGTTTTCCTACAATATTTTTTCTTTTAGTTTGTGAGCAGTGCCATGCCTGTGACTTTCCTCATGATGAGGGGGCATCCGTGTCTGTGACACATTTCTAGTCTACATTTAAAGTTAGTATCTGAAAAAAAAATGTTTTAGTGACGGATACGGTTTGGATATTTTAATATGTGTTAAAAACACCTGCGATACATAAAAGGATTAGTTTAAAAAAATAAATAGACCTAATCCATTTTTTTCTAGTTTTAAATGTAGCTGTGCAAAAAGGAAAACTATGTATAAGCTTTTAAGAAATTATTTTTCATACAAGAGATATGCAATATGGAAGAGTTTGACGAGTTCATTTTCTTCGTCCAATTATGTCCACCTCTCTCTGCGATTCACTGAAATGTCAAAAAAGAAAAATAATCATCAAAGATGCGAAATGACAACCAAATGCTGAAACCAAGGATGTATACGATTCAGGTAGAGTCGAGTGGATTTTTCACACTACCGCCAATCGAACGCGAGTAGTGCAAAGCTAGTGTCGAGGTCACAAGTCAAGAACATGCTCCTCCCGCAATGGAGAGTGAAGTCGAGCAAATGTGCATATTGACTTAATACAAATGGCGGCATAGGAATGGAAAGCGAAAGGTTAGCACTGGGCACAAGTTGTACCGATGGTAAATAAAGTTTAATATTTGCATCGAAGCTGATGTTGATAAACAATGCAAATTTATCGAATTAATGTAGATGCGTCATTTTGATTAAAATCCTTTTGATTGATCATATTTACGCTCAACTCTACCTGACTCGAGCCTGTTCGAACTCGAGCCTGTTCGATTCGACAATAAACTGCGCATGCGCAAGTGTAACACTAGTGTACTCTCGCTTGACCGAATCGAACGCACTCCAAGAAACGTCTCAATAATATCATATTCACTGAAGGTATTACATGAATTTAACAAATGTTTGGCGTCGCCGGAGTGAAATAAAGCCATTACATAAATTTGACAATACACTAGTGTAATAAAGCTTAGACGTCGACGTCGTTTACAGTATAGGAGACGTTGGTCAAACTGACTTGCTCATAATAATAAAAGAAAGTAGATTTTTTATGTTTTGGCAGGAAAAGTTGTGACTTTTCACATTGAAATTATCCAACTCGTTTAATAAATTCAGTATGAAAAGACCCTCATGTAATATCCTCTATATCAATAATGACTCGCGCTTCTTTTACATTAAATACAAAACAATATCACATAGTTTTATTTCCGTATTGAAAATCTAAAGTTATAATATCGCACAATAACCAGACAAACTGAAAACTTGTATACGGACTTTTCAGCTTTGCAACAGCATGTGGTATGCACCACAAACTGCATACACGAATGTTCAACACGCTTTTTCGAATTGCCATGGATAGATTTACTCTGTTAAGCTGCAGTCGATTTAGGGGAGTCAATGGCTAGACAGTATAAGTCAGTTGATATATTAAGCAGATTTACGACTGAATAAACCTTCTAAGGGGCCGCCGTGGCCGAGTGGTTAAGGTCGCTGACTTCAAATCACTTGCCCCTCATCGATGTGGGTTCGAGCCTCACTCGGGGCGTTGAATTCTTCATATGATGAAGCCATCCAGCTGCCTTACGGAAGGTCGGTGGTTCTACCCAGGTGCCCGCTCGTGATGAAATAATGCACGGAGGAGCACCTGGGGGTCTTCCTCCACCATTAAAGCTGGAAAGTTGCCATATGACCTAAAACGTGTCGGTGCGACGTTAAACCCAACCAAAAAAAAAAAAAAAAAAAAAAGAATAAACCTTCTACTGCTGTTATTGCTAATAATACCTGTTAAAAACTTTTCTTAACTAAGTAGATGGTTTAATTGACGTAGAATGATAATACATCAATGCCCAAACAAGAGCAGCGAGAAAATCATGCGCTTATGATTGACATATAGTCTGGTGTTTCCAGTTTTACCTGATCTCACATATAGGATGATGAAAGGCAGAACACGGGGCATCATGCCATCCGTTAAATATATCACTCCTGCTTGCAATAACTGCACAGTCCTCGTCGCCCTCACTTCCCGGCTGTCCTGGGTACCTACAATACATATATGTTTGATGAATTAAGTAGACCAACACTGCTTGCAATAACTGCACAGTCCTCGTCGCCCTCACTTCCCGGCTGTGCTGGGTACCTACAATACATTTATGTTTGATGAATTAAGTATACCACCACTGCTTGCAATAACTGCAAAGTCCTCGTCGCCCTCACTTCCCGGCTGTCCTTGGTACCTACAATACATATATGTTTGATAAATTAAGTAGGCCAACACTGCTTGCAATAACTGCACAGTCCTCGTTGCCCTCACTTGCCGGCTGTGCTGGGTACCTACAAAACATTTATGTTTGATAAATTAAGTTGGCCAACACTGCTTGCAATAACTGCACAGTCCTCGTCGCCCTCACTTCTCGACTGTCTTGGATACCTACAATACATATATGTTTGTTGAATTAAGTAGACCACCACTGCTTGCAATAACTGCACAGTCCTCGTCACCCTCACTTCCCGGCTGTCTTGTGTACCTACAATACATTTATGTTTGATGAATTAAGTAGACCAACACTGCTTACAATAACTGCACAGTCCTCGTCGCTCTCAATTTCCGGCTGTCTTGGGCACCTACAATACATCTATTTTTGATAAATTAAGTAGGCCAACACTGCTTGCAATAACTGCACAGTCCTCGTAGCCCTCACTTCCCGGCTGACCTTGGTACCTACAATACATTTATGTTTGATAAATTAGGTAGACCAACACTGCTTGCAATAACTGCACAGTCCTCGTAGCCCTCACTTCCCGGCTAACCTTGGTACCTACAATACATTTATGTTTGATAAATTAAGTAGACCAACACTGCTTGCAATAACTGCACAGTCCTCGTCGCTCTCACTTCCAGGCTGTCCTGGATACCTGCAATACATTTATGTTTGATGAATTAAGTAGACCAACACTGCTTGCAATAACTGCACAGTCCTCGTCGCCCTCAATTCTCGGCTGTGCTGGGTACATACAATACATCTATTGTAAATAGATTAAGTAGATCGACCCTGCTTGCAATAACTGCACAGTCCTCGTCGCCCTCACTTCGCGACTGTCCTTGGTACCTACAATACATTTATGTTTGAAAAATTAGTTGGATAACACTGCTTGCAATAACTGCAAAGTCCTCGTCGCCCTCACTTGCCGGCTGTGCTGGGTACCTACAAAACATTTATGTTTGATAAATTAAGTTGGCCAACATTGCTTGCAATAACTGCACAGTCCTCGTCGCCCTCACTTCCCGGCTGTGCTGGGTACCTACAAAACATTTATGTTTGATAAATTAAGTTGGCCAACACTGCTTGCAATAACTGCACAGTCCTCGTCGCCCTCACTTCTCGACTGTCCTGGATACCTACAATACATATATGTTTGTTGAATTAAGTAGACCACCACTGCTTGCAATAACTGCACAGTCCTCGTCACCCTCACTTCCCGGCTGTCTTTTGTACCTACAATACATTTATGTTTGACGAATTAAGTAGACCAACACTGCTTGCAATAACTGCACAGTCCTCGTTGCTCTCAATTTCCGGCTGTCTTGGGCACCTACAATACATCTATTTTTGATAAATTAAGTAGACCAACACTGCTTGCAATAACTGCACAGTCCTCGTCGCCCTCACTTCCAGGCTGTCCTGGAAACCTGCAATACATTGATGTTAGATGAATTAAGTAGACCAACACTGCTTGCAATAACTGCACAGTCCTCGTCACCCTCAATTCCCGGCTGTCCTGGATACCTACAATACATTTATGTTTGATGAATTAAGTTGACCAACACTGCTTGCAATAACTGCACAGTCCTCGTCGCTCTCAATTTCCGGCTGTCTTGGGCACCTACAATACATCTATTTTTGATGAATTAAGTAGACCAACACTGCTTGCAATAGCTGCACAGTCCTCGTCGCCCTCACTTCCCGGCTGTGCTGGGTACCTACAATACATTTATGTTTGATAAATTAGGTAGACCAACACTGCTTGCAATAACTGCACAGTCCTCGTAGCCCTCACTTCCCGGCTGACCTTGGTACCTACAATACATTTATGTTTGATAAATTAAGTAGACCAACACTGCTTGCAATAACTGCACAGTCCTCGTCGCTCTCACTTCCAGGCTGTCCTAGATACCTGCAATACATTTATGTTTGATGAATTAAGTAGACCAACACTGCTTGCAATAACTGCACAGTCCTCGTCGCCCTCACTTCCAGGCTGTCCTAGATACCTGCAATACATTTATGTTTGATGAATTAAGTAGACCAACACTGCTTGCAATAACTGCACAGTCCTCGTCGCCCTCACTTCCAGGCTGTCCTGGATACCTGCAATACATTTATGTTTGATGAATTAAGTAGACCAACACTGCTTGCAATAACTGCACAGTCCTCGTTGCCCTCACTTCGCGGCTGTCCTGGGTACCTGCAATACATTTATGTTTGATGAATTAAGTAGACCAACACTGCTTGCAATAACTGCACAGTCCTCGTCGCTCTCACTTCCAGGCTGTCCTGGATACCTGCAATACATTTATGTTTGATGAATTAAGTAGACCAACACTGCTTGCAATAACTGCACAGTCCTCGTCGCCCTCACTTCCAGGCTGTCCTGGATACCTGCAATACATTTATGTTTGATGAATTAAGTAGACCAACACTGGTTGCAATAACTGCACAGTCCTCGTCGCCCTCAATTCCCGGCTGTGCTGGGTACCTACAATACATTTATGTTTGATAAATTAAGTTGGCCAACACTGTTTGCAATAACTGCACAGTCCTCGTCGCTCTCACTTCCAGGCTGTCCTGGATACCTGCAATACATTTCTGTTTGATGAATTAAGTTGACCAACACTGCTTACAATAACTGCACAGTCCTCGTCGCTCTCACTTCCCGGCTGTCCTTGATACCTGCAATACATTTATGTTTGATGAATTAAGTAGACCAACACTGCTTGCAATAACTGCACAGTCCTCGTCGCTCTCACTTCCAGGCTGTCCTGGATACCTGCAATACATTTATGTTTGATGAATTAAGTAGACCAACACTGCTTGCAATAACTTCACAGTCCTCGTCGCTCTCACTTCCAGGCTGTCCTGGGTACCTGCAATACATTTATGTTTGATGAATTAAGTTGACCAACACTGCTTGCAATAACTGCACAGTCCTCGTCGCTCTCACTTCCAGGCTGTCCTGGATACCTGCAATACATTTATGTTTGATGAATTAAGTAGACCAACACTGCTTGCAATAACTGCACAGTTCTCGCCGCCCTCACTTCCCGGCTGTCCTTGGTACCTCCAATACATTTATGTTTGATAAATTAATTAGACCAACACTGCTTGCAATAACTGCACAGTCCTCGTCGCTCTCACTTCCCGGCTGTCTTGTGTACCTACAATACATTTATGTTTGATAAATTAAGTGGGCCAACATTGCTTGCAATAACTGCACACTCCTCGTCGCCCTCACTTCCCGGCTGTCCTTGGTACCTACAATACATTTATGTTTGATGAATTAAGTTGACCAACACTGCTTGCAATAACTGCAAAGTTCTCGTCGCCCTCAATTCCCGGCTATGCTGGGTACCTACAATACATTTATGTTTGATGAATTAAGTTGACCAACACTGCTTGCAATAACTACACAGTCCTCGTCGCTTTCACTTCCAGGCTGTCCTGGATACCTGCAATACATTTCTGTTTGATGAATTAAGTTGACCAACACTGCTTGCAATAACTGCACAGTCCTCGTCGCTCTCAATTTCCGGCTGTCTTGGGCACCTACAATACATTTATTTTTGATGAATTAAGTAGGGAAACACTGCTTGCAATAGCTGCACAGTCCTCGTCGCCCTCACTTCCCGGCTGTGCTGGGTACCTACAATACATTTATGTTTGATAAATTAAGTAGGCCAACATTGCTTGCAATAACTGCACAGTCCTCGTCGCCCTCACTTCCCGGCTGTCCTGGGTACCTACAATACATTTATGTTTGATAAATTAAGTAGACCAACACTGCTTGCAATAACTGCACAGTCCTCGTTGCCCTCACTTCCAGGCTGTGCTGGGTACCTACAATACATCTATTTTTGATAAATTAAGTAGACCAACACTGCTTGCAATAACTGCACAGTCCTCGTCGCCCTCAATTCCCGGCTGTGCTGGGATACCAACAATACATTTATGTTTGATGAATTAAGTAGACCAACACTGCTTGCAATAACTGCACAGTCCTCGTCGCGCTCAATTTCCGGCTGTCCTGGATACCTACAATACATTTATGTTTGATGAATTAAGTAGACCAACACTGCTTGCAATAACTGCATAGTCCTCGTCGCGCTCAATTTCCGGCTGTCCTGGATACCTACAATACATTTATTTTTGATAAATTAAGTAGACCAACACTGCTTGCAATAACTGCATAGTCCTCGTCGCGCTCAATTTCCGGCTGTCCTGGATACCTACAATACATTTATGTTTGATGAATTAAGTAGACCAACACTGCTTGCAATAACTGCATAGTCCTCGTCGCGCTCAATTTCCGGCTGTCCTGGATACCTACAATACATTTATGTTTGATGAATTAAGTAGACCAACACTGCTTGCAATAACTGCATAGTCCTCGTCGCGCTTAATTTCTGGCTGTCCTGGATACCTACAATACATTTATGTTTGATGAATTAAGTAGACCAACACTGCTTGCAATAACTGCACAGTCCTCGTCGCCCCCACTTCCCGGCTGTCCTGGGTACCTACAATACATTTATGTTTGGTTAATTAAGTAGACCAACACTGCTTACAATAACTGCACAGTCCTCGTCAGCCTAACATCCATGTTGTCCTTGAAACACAGAATACATCTACATTTATTATCAGATACACCACTCTTGCTTGAATGTACAATACGCGTCAGCCTCACTTCCAGGTCATCCTGGAAACATAGAATGGATCAACATTTATTAGACTACATATACCACTTTTGCTTGCAATAACTGCACTGTCCCATTCATCCTTGAAACCTTGAACTGCATGAGATATATAACTCCTGCTTACTATAACTGTACCTTACTCGTCACCCTAGCTTCCCGGTTGTTTCAGATACCAGCAATACGTCATAACAGAGTAAATATACATCTCATGCCTGTGATATAAAATATCAATAGTTACGTTCAAACAACCATTATAAATTTATTGTACGAATGTTACGGTAAAAAGCTGTTTTGACCTTTCTACTTTTATGGCTGCTGTCAAGGTCATCAGTCACTAGCAATCTTTAGAATACTTAAAGTATAAATGTCGAACGTTTTATATCTGTTTTTACCGTTTTTTTTATGTTAAAATATGATAAATTAGTATAAAACATTTGAACATTTTTTTTAAAGAATTAACTTGACATAATGACCTACCATCCAGTAAAGTGAAGAGGTTTGTCATCTTTGTACCACACCCATATGCCTTCAATCATCTCATCATTGGCACCGATCCAAAACTCCTGACCGGGATGTTGGGAAGCTGTAACAAGGTTTGTATTGTTCATTTCATTTGGTTACATGTCCACCAGAGTAAATCATGGTAGATTCATTGAAAAAAGCAAATGTACAGAGATTATTTAAATCCATTGAAAAACTGTTAGAATTACATGTAATTTAAGACATTTTTCACCGAATCACAGTATAACTCTACTGCTCTGGTGTTCACTCGATGAAAGATGATTTTTGTCCATGTTTTAATATAAATCTCGCTTTATCAAAGATATCATATTTTGAATGTATAGAATAATCCTGTTTTATCAATGATATCATATTTTGTATAGAATAAGTCTGGGAATTAAATACACTCAGTGGAAATTCGACCTCTCCCAATTACATAGAAAAAAAGGAATAAATCGACAAGAATGCATATCTATGTTATCTTCTTCTAAATGTCTACTTAACAATACATGCAATTTTTAGTTTAGTTTAAACATATTTTTATTCAGAAAATCATGAAATATTTACAATATAACATTTCAGGAATTGGACAGAAAGCTATATTAGCTTACAGTTGTCCTCTCCTTGCAATTTTTTTAGTAAATATTTACATAAATAGCCTGATGCAAGGAAATTTTATATCAAGATTTGCATAAAAAATGCATAACGCCCTGAAATTTTATGTTGTCAACATTTTCATGCATAGCATGTCAACAGCTGCAAGAACTCTTTTAATCAGAAAAATCTCAAGTAAACAAACACTACGTACGAGTCCTGTACATCCTTTCGAGTAAACTTCTAACGAAAAGATCTTCGTCTTTGCTTTCAATGATCAGCAATTCTGCTCCGTGTTGTTGGCAGTGATGCTGAAAGACATGTCAAATTCTACAAAATCTTACGGGCGAATATGCCGTAGTTTGAAATGTATCTTTCCAAAATAGCTCAGCGAAACATTATAACTTGTGAAAAATATCATGAATATCTCACTACTGAATACAACCGATTGATAAGTATATCCGAAACAGTGGACACTATTTGCAATATGACATCATCATTTTCTTTATACGGTAAAATTTATGTCGTCATATCTGACTTTTTATTTATATGATAACCAAATTTATTATGAATATATATATATATACCTTTATTAGGGTCTCATTACTATACATGACAAACTGTCCTTTAGACAGCGCGCTCGACTTTTTTTAGTGCTTCACTCTGAATTAGTATTTTTCCAGTGAAAACTTTATAAAACTTTAATAAAAAAATTCTAAGTTAAAAAGGGGTATAACTCTGTCAAAATTCAAATGAGAGTTATGGGGATTGTTTCTCCTGGTGTAGACTTTTATAGTAAATAATTATTTTAAGTTTCAAGTCAAAAGCTTTGATAGTAACAGAGATAACATGTAGATATTTTCATAATATGGTAATTTTCATATAAGATATATAACAATGATGTCATTGCGATCGTTTTAAACAAGTACTGTAAAAAATGTTATGCCTGATAATGATTCAGTAAGCTTCATCAGAATGTATGAAATTACGAGAAATGCAATTTTATGTTTTGCATTGTAAAGCATATTCTTACAATGGCTTCAGTCCAGTCTACACTAATGTTGTCGCTGATATAATAGCAGGAGCCTCGGAATGTAACCCAGCCATCCGGGCACTGTGACGCGGGACATTGACATTCTTGTCCAGCCACAGTCACAACCAGCAATAGCAGAACTGAAATCAACATTTTACATATCAAGTCCACCGACAGGTGATTGATAATTGTAATAAGCTTATAAACAAAGAACTGTTTTAACCTGCAAGAAATACTATGATTTTGAACCTCTTGAAATGGGATACTATATTATCCGATACTAAAGTACCATTTGAAGTCATTCACTGATTACTTTGCATCATTTGTAAAATTTATTCTTTAATCATGAACAAATATGCCTGTATATACAGGAATAAATGTGTTGATTCTAACTAAGTACAATAGCTTCTCTAATATTGTTCATTTCAAAATTTATTTCTGTTTAAATTAAATGGAAGGCCAAACAGTGGACTAGATATTCATTTATAATATCGAATGATGTAATGGTTAGATTATAAACACATGCGGCACAAAGTATAATGCACAGACCTTTGTAAAGATTAAAACATTTTAATATTCTGTGCATTTGAGTTAAAAACGTGTAACGTGTTTGTCATAGTGACAAGAGTAAGTCATGTAAACTTATGAGACATGTTTCCTTTTCACATATTTAAATTCCCATTGTCTATCCTATAACGACAGGTATCAGGCAGACAAGCAATTGGTAGCAATCCTTTAATCAGCTGGTGGCCAAGCAAACTCGTATGTCGAAACGTTCGAGCTTTCGCCTTCTTGTTCCTTAGATGGATGCCTTAACCGCTATATGCGGGTCATGGTATACGGCAATACATACGGTATACAATATGTATTGTGCTTTATTAGTTAGATATAGGTTTACTTACATATAGACAATGCCCCCAATCCTTCCTTCATGTTTGTATATATGTATGGGGAACTAAAGTGAGTGACATACATTGATAAAAGTTCATTCATTGTTTCCTAATTTGGTGATAATCATCATTTCCAAATTTACATGATAAGAAAGCACGTTTTCATAAATAAAATTTAAAAACAACATTACAGTCACACTAACAATGACTGTCCATGATGAATAGAGATTCTTATGAAATGCTACGTACAATAAGTTGGAACTTTCCAAGCAGGTCAACCAACCGTTATCACAACAAACATGTAACATGTATTGGTTAATCATTAAAAATAATCATAATAATTGATATTCGATTAATGTCTCATTGATCATGGAGTTTCCAGATTATGAATATTTGAGCCACGCCATGAGAAAACCAACATAGTGGGTTTGCGACAAGCATGGATCCAGACCAGCCTGCGCGGATGCGAACCCACTATGTTGGTTTTCTCATAGCACGGCTCATTTAATTTTATGGAATATTTAACCCATAGTTTAATTGATTACAGGCAAAAGTACTCGTGACTATTTCGTTCAGAACTGGTAAGATTCAATAATGCAATGATTCTTTTAGAACATACTTTATTTCAGGTTACAAATATTGGCAAAATTCGACCAGGATTGTTGCATATGCACCTACCTAATATTGTCAGGTATATTCTAGTATAGTAAGAGTTAAACCTTTCAAATAAACATTGTGGGCCTGATAGCATGATGATTTCAGGAGCGTTCAAATAATGTACAGTGTAACAATGGACCCTAATTCCTCTAATACTATCCAGAATGTATTCATTCACCTATTACATTGCCTTTCAATGAATACGCATATTATAAACTATATTATTTCATTTTAGAAAACACTCCGCTGAGGATGTATTTCTGATGAAGTACCACCAGAACGGACTTTGAACACATAATTCAAACATTGCAGACATTCATATCTACCCGTATAAAATCAACCTTAAATTCACAGTTCATATTGTACTGTTGAATAATAAAAATTCATTCACAGATCTTTGTTCAACATGTCTTTTACAAAAGGTAGTAATCATTAAACAGGTTCACTTTAATTATAATTAATACAAATCATGATTAATCGATCACTAGCCAGTTTTGCATTAATAACGAAATAATCGACTTTTACAGAACAGCAGTATAATGATTTACTTAATCGATTCCTTTTTCAAGCAATCGATCCGATGTCTGATATGGAGCGCACACCACAGAACAACAATCATTACCAGACAAACGCAGAACACAAAAACTGTCACAGCACAACCCATTAAAATGGAACAAAATGTTGAGTACCGTCTTAACACGGTCAGTAACAGAAATTAACAGGGCGTTTACATTAACTTAATGGGTACCCTGCTTCACATTTTTTCCGCCGGCAAAGTGGAATATTGTAAAATATTACTTCAGATCATAATAATTGTTATTCGCGCTAGCGGTTCTTTGATGATTTGCAAGAATATACCCGTATAAACGTACAAAAAAGCATTCAAACTGAAATTGACATTTTTATCCCCACCCCTTCAACGGGGCGGCATATAGAAGCCGGACCGTTCGTCTGTCCGTTTCCGATTGATAACTGAAGAATACTAAGGCCTACAGACGTCAAACTTTATAGGATGATTGTCTGTGGTAATTAGAGGCATCCTATTGTTTTTGGGGTCAGTTGGTATGAGGGCAAGGTCGAAGTGACCTTGAAACTGAAAACGGTTACCATTCGATAAATGAAGAACGCTATGACCTACAGGTGCCAAACTTAATAGGATGATTGCCTGATGTCATTAGATGACCCCTTTTACTTTTAGGTCAAAGGTCAAGGTCACAGTGATCTTGAGACTGAAAATGGTTTCCGGTTGATAATTGAAGCACGCTTTGACCTACATGCATTAAACTCCATAGGATGATTGCCTCTGGTCAGTAGATGACCCCTATTGTTTTTTGGGTCAATACATGGAAGGTCAAGGTCACAGTGACCAGGAGATGCCATTATGGGGGACATACGTGTTTTACAAACACTTCTTAAGTTGTTTTACATCGGCTTGTTACAAGAATAAATGTGTATCAAAATATCAAAATTAATGTCAGGATATCGATCTTTTCAACATCTAAACAGCCGAAAATATACGCCCATGTTCCATTGTAATTCTTCTTCCGTTAAATTTCCTGGTTATCATTTAAAATACTGCTAAATCCAGTGAAAAGTCATAGAGTCATGTCGATTCAATTTTGATCCTAACCGTAAGAAAATTTAGTTCTGTTACGCTTCAATGTTCGTTTTTAATTTTTGTGTTCAATTTTGAAAGAATTTTTCTAATGGCGCCATTCTGCTCAGGCTTGGTTATGTAAATGACGTCAGACTGAGCGTGCACTCTCGCAAAAAGGGTCATCCTTGATATTATTATACCAGTGTTTACATTCATATGAAAATAAAAGTTTTTTTTCCATTCCATACAAAAAATACAGATCTAGAGATGTAAATATTCTCATGTGCATGTACATTCATACGCGTAAATGCATTGCTTTCCGACAGCACCGAATTATCCTATGTTCCAGTATTAACCTTTTATACAAGAGACATTTGCTTTACATTCTACACACCAGAGCCAAATAAAAGGTGCGCTATATATTCCCGTTTTGGGAATTACGGCACGATCTGGATACAAATATTTTCAGACAACCATGCTTTCAGATAAACAAAGAAAAACATTGAAATTTTAGTACATGCACAACATTCGGATCATAACTTCGGCACGCGTTCGTTAAGGAGATAAGTAGAGGGAGAACTGTGGACGAAAAATTTAATTAATTTCATTAATGATTGTAGAAACTAACTTTTTTAAGCAAGACGGATCATTTATTTCTTTGACGACATAGGTGGGCAATTTTCATGATTTTGCTAATCCGGCCTACGTGCATAAGGTTACGATAACACCTGAAATCGGCAATACATTGTCTTATTCCATTGTTCTTTCTGAATTTTACTGTGTTTGTAATATGTTCTTATGATTTCGCTTATAGTCTTATAGCATTTCGCTTATAGTCTTATAGCAAAATGATTGAGCTGACCATGAATCTTTTTCTCTCAAAATCCCTTCATGTAGAAAAACTTACCGTAAACCCTCTTTAGGGAAACAGCCTGTTTATAGAGTGAGATTGCTGAGTGGACGGATTACACCAAACCGGAAGTGACTACTCAGTGTTACATGTGAAGTAGTCCAAAATGTAGTTCCATGCTATGGATAAAATCTGGTATAATGAGTGACACGAGGAGGTGACAGTTAAATTTTTGGCTTATGTTTATTGCTTATAGTATTGAGAATAGATCTAGACCATTTTCATTGTAAATTTCTTGGAATAAGTTTTATTCTTTGCGAAAAATGTCTACCTACGCGTAACTGCTAAACGGCTGTTTTCATGGGGGCATTTTTAGAGGGTGATGTTTCTCAGAACAGATTATTTTTCTTATATTCAACATAACATGTCAATATTTTTCTATTTTTGATAAGAAGACATGTTATACTAAATGACCATATATGGTTTTCATATCATTGAAATGCTCTAAAGTGCTGAAAATGAGTTCTGAATGTTTTGTTATTAATATGAAATAAATAAGGAATTGAATTGGTAGAATGTAACCTATAAGTTGTGAAGGGGTAAAAAATTAAACTTGTTTAGATGTGGCTGTAAACAGGCTAGTTTGGCCAGATTATGATAGAAGATGACGATTTCAGTGCAATTTAGCAGAGAAAAAGAAGAAAAACTAAAAATATTTCAAAATCACTGTTTTGGGTGTATTTTTTTCAAAAAATGCATATTTATTGACTAAATATTGGTATGTTTTAGGTGTCAGGGGTGTGAGTTTGGGTATATTTTACAGTAACAGTGTGTGATTTGAGTGCACTTTATGGTAAAACTTGATAAAATATGGCAAAAATAAGCTCAAGCAAGGAAAAGTGGTCAAAAATGATGTCGCGATAGCTTTTTTCCAGGAAATTTGGCGCGTCAGCATACGTTACTGAAAAAGCCATAAAACCTTGAAAATTGATTGTATCAAACTGAAACTGGTATTTTTTTCATGCATTTAGGTTACTGGTACAACTTAAGTGAAAATAACACATTTTGAGTATGAAAAATGTTTCTTTAAGGACGGATTACACCAAACCGGAAGTGACTACTCAGTGTTACATGTGAAGTAGTCCAAAATGTAGTTCCATGCTATGGATGAAATCTGGTATAATGAGTGACACGAGGAGGTGACAGTTAAATTTTTGGCTTATGTTTATTGCTTATAGTATTGAGAATAGATCTAGACCATTTTCATTGTAAATTTCTTGGAATAAGTTTTATTCTTTGCGAAAAATGTCTACCTACGCGTAACTGCTAAACGGCTGTTTTCATGGGGGCATTTTTAGAGGGTGATGTTTCTCAGAACAGATTATTTTTCTTATATTCAACATAACATGTCAATATTTTTCTATTTTTGATAAGAAGACATGTTATACTAAATGACCATATATGGTTTTCATATCATTGAAATGCTCTAAAGTGCTGAAAATGAGTTCTGAATGTTTTGTTATTAATATGAAATAAATAACGAATTGAATTGGTAGAATGTAACCTGAGTGAACATTTTCCTACCCATATTATATCAATGCAATGGAAAAGTATTCTATCTATGTTATGCAATACAGGATAACACAGTCATGCATCTAGCAATCCTCCAGTTATTTTTTATTTGTACGGTTCTTTTTTAATTCTAGATATATGTCCCATACTGTTGCCCAGATAAACACTAGTAGTTAGTAGAGATTGTTCTCTTTCCATCAGTAGGTTTTTCAGCATTTTTCACCTTGTGTAATTCTTTGAGTTTTGATTACTTGTAAAAATCGTCTGTTTAATGATGAATTTCCCTGAAGAAAGCGTACACTATACTAGAGAGTGTCCGAAGAAGGGGACCAAGGACTTGAAGCAGACATGAATGGCAAAAGTTGAAAGTAACACGTCCAACCAACATTTAATCACCATGATACCGGCTCTTAGGCCCAAAGAGATGTCCAACTCAATGATAATACATTTTCAGACGAGGGCAAAATAATGGTAACACGAGTTGATGAACTTGAGACAGGGACTTGAGATCTGAATGAAGGGGTATATGTACAAGAGTCAGTAGGGAATATGTCTGTTACATTCACGGAAGATACTGTAGCTTCCGGAACAATTTTATCACATAAGACGTACCAGAAAACTCAGGACAGTGAGGGACCAACCTCTTAAGGGGTTCTAAGGGGTTGCATGGGGCAGAAAGTACCAAGATAAGAAGAGTAGGGTAATGTTATATTCAATCTGACCATAGGACCAGTAAAGATAGTAGACAGATGATGCACTGCTGGGTTGCGAAATATTAGCAGGTAGTTAGACCGCATTAGCCAACACCCCCTCCTCCTAAGCAAGAAAATGATGGTACTGGAAGGAAAGAACAGGAACACCAGAAAAGTAGTAGTGGTAGACGATGTCGCGGTGCCGGTAAAGACAGAGAAGCACTTACAGAGTTTTGCATGAAAAGAACTAAAGATCATGATTTAGACGAAGAGGCTAATTACCCGCTAGAGTCGACAGATGCTTTTAAGCAGAAATGTCCTATGGCTATGACATCCATAATTGATGGTATAAATAGTGCAACCACAAACCAAGTAAGGTTACTAAACCCCTACGCTACAGAAACGAGTCCGAAACAGGATGCAGTTGTAGGTTCGGCAGAAAGAATCGACTCTGTAGTGAGCGTCATATCTGTAAAGGAAGACGAGGGAGAAGTAAATACAGACAAAGAAAATTATCTGATAAAAGCAGCATGTTTGCACTTGCAACAGAATGTAAGTATAGAAATCAAATAACCAGTAGCAGCAGCAAGCAGCAACAGCAACAACTATACCAAATACAATGTAGCATGGAGGAGACGACTGTACATAGGAAGATTATTGAAAGCAACTGATCTAGTCTAAGAGGTCTCGTCTTTTATTGGAGAAAAATCAGTAAGGCCTACTATGAAACAAGTTCAAAGAAAAGATCTTAGCAAGAGAACAAAATAACAGCAGACACTGTCAAGGTGCCCCGTGATAGTCATGGTATTAATCCGGAGAATGGTCATAGACCTCCTGACAAAAATCAAAGAAATCTGAGTGGACGAGCCAAAAAGCAATGAGAGGAAAGCATGCAGTATTCAATTTGAAATGATGGATGCAGTCACCAAACTAACTGGAAAAACTGCATATCAAAAATTCAAATAGGCATTATGGGGTTAAGAAACCAAACTGAAAATAGAAACATTCGTATTTCATAATAGGCAATTCTCTATACGGTAATTCTATCCATCATTTTAGGAAGGATTACTTAATTAAAAGTAGTTCGCCGGCGCATTATGTTGTGTAAATCTGCTGCATAATTCAGTGTAATGTTGTTAAAGTACAAATACAGATAACATATATACAGTAAAAGATATTTCTGTTTTGGTTAGTTATAATGAAGTTATTAGTAAAACGCAGTACATTAAATCAGAGATACAAGATATCTTCAAAAGTGAAATTTTGAAAAGCGCAGTTATGTCATTAATCGGTAATTTTTCATGATATAAATGAATCATATTGTTTGGCTTCGTAGAGATAAGACTTGCACTAAAATACACGTTTTGAAGTATATAAGGACTTTAGGGACCGCCGTTTGATGAACTTTGCCTTGTTTCATATGATTTATGTAATTTTTCCCTGATGAATGTTTGTCTCGGGTGGTTTTAGGTCAAAGGTTTATGATTCACACTGACCATGGAGCTTGTATCTGACTGTGGAAGCTACAGTAACATGAAGAAAAGAATACGAACTAGAAGCGAAGTCTGACTGGTTGAGGTTTTCCAATTCAATCTAATAGCTATGAAATTTGAAATAAAAAGGGGCTTTAGCAAAACCTTATAGTTTTTCATTACAATAAATTCAAACTACAGATGAGCCGTCTTACGTCTATTAAAGAAGTAAAGTTAACTGCCTGTTTATTATAGTGTCATTCCTACGAAAGAGCCGGCCAAGTTGGCTTATGAGACACTTACATACATTGAACACTTACCAGGCACCAGGCAGATTGGTAACCATCATTTAATTAGCTGGCGACTCACCAACCGGTCTCTCTTTAGTAACAAGTCCCGCCTCTGACAGGGCTCGAATCTTCGACCTCCCAATTGCGGGGCAGGTGCCTTATCTATTAGGCCACCGCACTATTTAGCGTGGTATTCATTTTAAAGAAAATTAATCAAAGCAAGCCAAACGTGGTTTTTACGTCAGATAGCGTGAGCTCCAGTGATTGCTGATGGTCAGAAACTGGCTCTTATATTGTTTTCTGGGGACAATGACCCGAACAAATAACCAAAGCAGTCAAAAGGGGTTGTTTTTGGTTGAAATGACCAATTGGTTAGTGATCGAACGGTCACAATGAACGAAAAGTCACAATGACCTAAAACTTTATACTGTATACTTCCGTATCATAAAATGGCTACTTTATTGGTTTTAAAAGTTGAAAGACAACAATTTTGGCATACCAGTGAATAACAACTAAGAGAGTCATATTTTGTAGGCTATGAAAAATATTCATTTGTATAGTAAAACCTTGCAAACCGACTTTACATTTGTACATTGTCGTAAATGACGCATTTATGATTAATATAGTTCAAATATTTTCGGTTTTAAATTGATAAGATAGCGTAATCAATTTAGAACGTAAATTGTTCAGTTCATTTAAGATCTTATAGCCACGTTGGAAGCCAGAAAGTGCACAATGAAACAACTAGTGTTGACTTTTGCCTTTGTTTTAACTATTTATTTCGGTAAGGACATTTTACTTTTACAATAAAGTAGTGATGAGGAGAAGTTGTCTTTTTTTTAGTCAGTAGATAGGAAACACATTATCCGTTAACGAATGGTGTTGTGCCATGTCAGTAGACATAAAAGTAATAGTTTAATAATAGCATGTTTTGCTACAAAAGCAGAAATATTCGCGAAGGTTTAATGTTCGCTTTTTTTTCGCGAGGTCAGATTAATCCTCGCGTATATATTAATTTTTTTCATTACCTCTTATGAACCGACGCCATTAAATCGAGTCTGCCTATTACATATAGTTTGTTTGGTCGCATTCTTTTCGTCTAACTGATCTGTTTTACAGATGTACTGAACTTTCACAAAACCGTTTCGCGGCCGTAAAATACTCTGACGAGAATGGAATAAAAAAAAACCCTCACCCATCAATTAAAAGATACTAGTATCGGTTTTAGGGATATTTTCATACATGTCTTTTGAAATGCTAGTATTTTACATCATAATTTGCCAGAGGTTTGGCATAGCCTTAAAGCGGATAATGTTATCCGAGAAAGACCTTTTTTTCAAAAGAGGTCTTAAGAACTCGTTAACTCCTGATTTCAGGGCGAACTGATATCAGTTGAGAACAACTTTGCTTCCTTCTGATCATGTTACTTTTGAAAATCGCTTTGAATTTATTTCTGTATAATAATGATATTTAAGAACGATATTTCTCATTCTTTTTCGTTCAGTATATCAATAAACGAGTTTGGCTATAGGCCTAATAAAAACTTACTGCATACAGTCAAACCTGTATTAAGCAGCCAGTCAAAGGAGCAACACAGTCTGACTGCTTAAGGCAGGTAGCTGCTGCTTAGACAGGTGAAAAGTAATACAAAATGTTAGTTTGGGGAGTTAGTTTTATGGCCGCTTTATACAGGTGTCCACTGTGGCAGGTTCAACTGTGTATACTTAGGAATTACAAAAGGGAAGCATAGTGATTGTTAAATGTCGTAGATCAAAATCTGGTTAAAAAGAGAAAAAGTCGCTTTTACCGTCTTCCATTTCTGATCCATGAGGAGAAGTTGACAGTTACTTGTAGAGAACGGTTTAGCACTGGTGCAGAATAGAGGAACAATGGTTAGGTTACCTTCCCACCGACACATTCGAAAACATCAACTTGTAGTAATGTATTTAGGTTGCCTTGATTCATTATATTTTATCAGAAATAACAGTAGATAAAGGAAAAAAGCCAGTTTGAGACAACATTTCAGCATTTAGTACTGATAAGAATTTGGTGTGATATGTATTGTTATTAAGGTTTTTTTTTTTCATTTGGTTGTCAAAAATTTCAGGAAAAATATGGATAGGTTTAGCTGGCCGGTCCCACATTGCATCCCCCCTCCCCACCCCCAACATTGAGATCGCTCCTACGCCAAACATACCCACCATATATTTTTGTACGGATCATGGGATAGTCGGTATTAGCGAAGCGTTAAACACTGCTCCTCGTTTAAATGGGTCAGCAGTGTTGTTGTACTTATAAAATAGACTGGCCCGGTTTATAGGTTGGTCAGGGCTACGGATATGCGATATGTATTGTATTTTGTCATTATTTTTAGCATGGACCCCCTTCAGTTTGGAACCGTCCATGATTACAAACACGTTTGTTTATTTTATGAGGAGTACTTCTACCATGACTAGCAGAAATAAACAACTGAAAAATTACTGTCAAATTACTGTTTATTTACAAGTTAGGTTATTGTTGATTTTCTCAGCTGAAGTTGTTTCGGTGCTAACTTATTTAAATAATGTGAATGTGGAATTCAGCAGTGCTGAAGTAATTTCTAAAATGAACTGGTCCATCGTTCAATTTGAGCAGTGCCACTTATTACTCAAAGGGGTGTTCACTGAAAATTTACTGACAATAGCGAACAGTGCAGACAATGATCAGCCTGCACAGACATGCAGGCTGATGACTTGCTGCCAGCAGGCTAAAGGTTAAAACCGTTTGTGTTTTTTCCAGATATGGATTGGGCCAGTATTGAGTGATTCGCGAATAGCGAAATCAGAAATACTACATTTTACGCGAGAATAAATATAATGTTTTTACCAGATTTTGGGAGTTTCCATTGTCAAGTATTTGTAATTCCGTAAATAACAAGTTCAACATCACGACACCAAAACCTATTTTTCGCCTTTTGTGTTTTTTATTCTGCAACATTGTCTTCGTTTTCAGCTTGGGTCGATCCAGTGTCGTGTGTTTCCTGTACAGTGAATGGTGAATGTAACAGTACGACAAACTGTAACGGTGATAACAGTTACCCTATCTGCCAACATCCTGATGGTGCTGAAATAGTTGCCGGCGGTGGGTTGTGCACGTGCAGTGTCAGCACACCAAGTGGATGTATGTAATTCTCTATAATTATACAATGTATCTTACTACAATAAGTCGCAAAAAACCCTTGAAAATGGTAATTAAGGTCATGATTGCTTGACCGCTTTTGGCACAGTGTGCCATATGTCACATTTATAATGGTCTCAGGTAACCGGAATATTCACGCTTTCTAACATCGACATGATATAGCAACCTCAATTTCCGGGGAGACGGTACTGGTAGATTTTTCAGAAATGGAAGGCATGAAAATGAAAAACAGCAATGATATTCAAAAGTATCAGTATGCTGAAAATACATACAAAAAATGCATATATGAACATTAATCGTAAGTATATAATAAATGGGTCAATCTAAGGCTGGATTAACTCCCGGCCGTAACTGCTCACCAGTTCCATAATGGCACTTGGGATATAGCCCTCGTGTAATTATGCTGCTAGGTGTGCTATTATGACCCAAAGATACACCGAGCCAGACCTTTAACACTTTTAATTATATCTCATTTCTAGTGCCTATGCAATCTGTAAAATATTCTATCAATAACTTTGCTACCGCAGTTCGTAGAGATTTCGTAACATTTTTTCCTGTTAATTTTATTTCATATATTTTCTCATTCAATTTAACTTTGTTTTTCTTTTGTTACAGCGTGTACTTACGCGTCGGACTGTTATGATATAGCAGGCCTGAACTGTGACAACGATACCAGACATTGCTTTGATAACAACTGCATATGTTCAAGGTTCCCTATTGGTTGATAGTTACATACAGTGTGATATGTATAAAAAGAATAAAGAACAGATGTAGAAATTTGACTCTTGATATTTTGTCTCTGTTTTGTCTTTTAAATTTTTCTGTTGCCTGATTGTGAAGATTCGGGTAACATTTCTACTTGCATTTGACTGTTGACGATTTATTGACAGAAAACATACATGTTGATTATTTCTTACTGTCGCCATACATGTAGAGCGCATATTTGCGGATCGCAGGGTTATGAATTCGATTCCCAGGCAAGGCAAATGGTCTCCGTGACGATTGATAACGGAATATTTGTCAGAAACCATTTGTCATCCACTTCTGATTCGTGTTGAGAAGTTGGCAGTTACATGCCAAGAACAGTAACACTGGCAAGGTTAACTGCCCGCCGTTATACAATTTAAAATAATTTTGAAAATACCCCTAGCCCCCACTTTCACCCCCGAAAAACCGTGGTCATATAATTTTGCTAACCTGAAATTCCCAGCGTCAAACCCCTTACCTAGTAATTGCTTTGGAATACATGTGAAAATCATAGCATAACGTTACAGTATTTTAAGCAACCTAGGCATTTTACCAGATAAAGGAAACACATATATAGCCCCATATATAGAAAATTGATGACATTTTACAAATCTTAAAAACATTTATATAGAAACATTTCCAGGGAAGGGCATTCTTCAGAGGTGTGTTATTTATTAACACGAATGTTCTAGATATTAGTTCGAAGTTTTATTCGAAATGGGGGCCTAGTAAGGAAACTATGAATACGAAATTTTAACACTCAGTATAGCACAAAAAAGAATGTTACTTCACTTAAAGAAATGCAACACAGCCTTGTAGAGTGGACTTATTACAAAGCAATTAAGAAACCATCGAGTTTGTGATTTATTTAAGTTCACTGAAGTACATGAAACACAATTTTCGTTACTCTGTAAAGCCAGTGCAATAACAATCTTTTAGAGACCTCACACTGTAGGAGTCCCCTATCTAAGAAATTCTGAAGGTGGAGACTTATTCGTACATGGTCCATTTTGACAACCATTGAAAGTGCATTCTATTTCTCTACTTAAGGTAGCTCCGAGCTGACATTTTTGATGGTTTTTTTTATCTCCTGGCCATTAGGTACTAACTCGTTGGAACGGGATAGCATTAACAGGTGGCTAAGATATAGGATATCATGGGGTGGGGATAGTATATCGTGGCTACGGGTTGAAAACGCACACTTGTCACCTCGGAGCTTTCGTTAAACCTAGACCCGTTTTCAAAGATATTTAGCATGCTTTGGACTTTACATACTTCCAGTCATACCGTATGTTGTAACTGACTACCGCCACTGTGTATGAAGTTATCTGTCCATTACCTCAGATCATCTGTGGAAATTGTCAGTTACTTGCGGGGAACAAGGTGATACATGTATGGTAAGGAATCTCAGGAATATGGCCATCGTATTTGAAATGTTCTTGTTAGCTGGTATTAGACCCTAAAAAGACCCTAAAAAGCATACAGTCACACTTTTTTATGTCCAGTTGTTAACCCTTACCCTGCTAAACTTTTCTATAATGAACTTGTCCATCTTTTAATTTGGACAGTACCATTAACTGATAAATTTAGACCTCTGTTGCCATGCCAAGTGATAAAATACTGACTAAATGGCGAACAATGTAGATCATGATCAGACTGCGCAGCTATGCAGACTGATCATGATCTACACTGGTCGCAAAGGCAGAATCAGTTGTGTTTTAGCATGATAAGGGTTAACAGTATCTACTATTTCTTTTATAAATTTGATGAATGTTATTAAAAATACGTACGAACGTGCTGGTGTATCTATCTCTTTGTCATTACAGATCTGAGCGCACGGCAAAAATACGCAAATGTTTGCATGTCTGCATGCATATAGTTTATAATATGTATAATATAGTGTCTAAAGAATAGGGTTAGGATCACTATGGTTACAAAATATATACATTTCAAATACCAGTCATTCAAATCGCTTCAACCCGGTTTATACCGGGGTTTGTAATAACTTTATCACAGGCGCACCAGATTTGTTGTTAGTCACAGTCTTTGTTATTTACTGTTAATAGAAATGTAATGCCTAAAAGTTATTCGGGCGAGGGGGGGGGGGGGGGGGGGGGGGGGGGGGGGGGGGGGGGGGGGGGGCGTCGTACGTGCGAATTCTAGGCAAGAATCATTTCATGTGTATCGGCAAAAACGACTGTGGCCTTATGGAAGTATGAATAAGGGTTTTCTATAATTTGACCTAATGGTTTTTGTCCAAACATATTTTTATCGGCACGCCGGAGTAGCAGTACATGCTTCTATGTAAATTTCATAATACTATAATAAGTATAGAGGACTGTTCTTGTTTTCATTCTAAATCGAAAGTTGCGATACCAGGCATTTTAGAATATTTTGAATCAGGTTGATGGTGAGGTTAACATGACAGGGCTGCATGTCCGGGTATTCTCTTGGATCCGAATTTATATAGTTTACCACTTTTAACTAATGTTCACTGCATATCTACTTAAGCCTTGTGGTGGTAGATCTAAATTACAATGTTTTACGTGAATAATAATAAAATATCCTCTCATTCGGGTTAAAGATTTAGTTGGTTAGCTGGCTTCCACCGCGAATACGAGGAAAAGCTGCGGTTCGTGGTGAAACGCAAAGAAAACGTCGCACTTACAGACATTCAAAATTACAATTAATCGTTTTTTGTTTGTTCTATTTTATTTCTATTTTTTGTTTAGTAAATTGTTTCAGCTTACTTCAGTTTAATTCAGAAATTAACAGAAAAAGTTCACAGTATGTACTTATCCGTCCGTGTAGCAGATCGGAACTAATTTGTTTGCATGGTATGTTCTGTATTATATCTATTACTTGTATTTATAAGTTTTTAGATAAATTTATATTTGCAGCAACTTGATAAGTTTTGTCGTATAAGAACATTGTGTCCATTATTTTTTCTAATTAAAGAAATTAACGATAATATGTAAAACGTCCTAGTTGCGGGTATACAAACTGCTTTGTTATCACCGCAGATGTGGACATTGTTTATCATTTTATGTAAAATCACAACAAAAATGACCCTATCTTCAAAGTTGTTTTAAATGGGCCTTCCGTCGAGGACAAACAATCATTGAAAAGCATACAATTTTATCTTTTCTTTTGCATATATATTTCGCTCAAATTAACATTTTGTAAATGTAAACTTCATCTTAAGAAAGCAAAGCCGAATATAAATATAAAATGGAACATAAAATAATATAATAGCTCATGGATACACAAATATATATCCTTAACAACATCTCTAACCACACACTGGATTTTTGTTATTATCTTTTTCAAATACTAATATATTTATTTTAGTGAAAATTGATCAAAACGTGCACTGACCATTTGTTGTCAAATTACAGTAAAGCTATAACTAATATTTACACTTAACCCTAAAATATCAGTGTGTACTGCCCTATGGATAGATGGCCCAAATAACCATAAAACACGTTCAACGCGTGGACAGGTAGTAGACCCGTTATGACAATCGACAATGTCCATGCTATTACGTATCTTCCATATATATCATTTCGGAACCCTTCGGCCAAAAAGGAAATTATTTTCCATAACAACCGGAGAATGCCGTAATCGCATATTAGCCTACCTAATATAAAGGAACCAGAGGGAACCATCAGGTCTATTCGCGTAATGGCTGCCAGGCTTTTGAACACTATTTTTTTCACTTGGCATGGCAACAGATGTCTAAATTTAACCTAGTTTCTGTTTAAATGTCATTGTGGATGTATTTTTGAGATTTTGGTAGGGAAAATGGGAGAGGAGGATGTATTTGGTGAAGTGAAACTCAATTTTAGTATGATTAGTACTTCCAGGCCACAGCAATGTGCTTTTGGTGTGATTTTACAGTAAGTAAATGAGACCAGAGAAATCTCTCTTAGAAGATACATGACCCCTACTTTTCTCTTCATTTTATATTAGTTTTATCATAACTCTTTAAAATGAGGTAAGGATTTGTTCTCTGAAATGGGTCTAGCTATGTTTGGTAACTTTTTAAAAATTGTCAGTTTTATATAGAATATATAGGGAAAACTATTTATAGTATTGTGACCTACTGAGAATACGTGAAAGAACGGAAATGCCGAATATCATGACGGGTCCAGTGCCTGAATTCGAAAAGTAGATTGTATCCCATGTTTTGATAAAGGCCTCTTCTAGCGTTTGGTTGGTGTGAGGTTTGCCTCCAAATTGTTTCATGCATTGGATAACACTGCCACATGGGTGCCAGCAACATGAAATTGTCATGAAAATTTTTCGACGAAATGTATCAATATTTTACAGGGACAATAACAAAATACAGAATGCAAAGTAGGAGAAGTTGTTAAGTATACATGTAACATATGGACACAAAGTCATATAAACATTTTGGGTGCAGAATTATGTAAAATATTTGTGGTGGGGGTGGGGGGGGGGGGGAGAATCATGTAAACACTTGCTATGTACAGTATTTCTGTCCATCGACAATCAAATGTGACGGTGTCGCCTGTAATCTGGAGATTCATTCAAAAGAATTCACAAACTGTGATATCATTTTTAAGAAAATGTCTATTTATAGTTGTGCTATTCTCACGGCGTGCATCTTGCACAGAATTTTCTACAGTTCATCTCGACCCAGTTGTAATACGACAGGTCCGTGCAAATAGAGGTTCCGTAATCCGCGCAGTTTGGAAGTTTATCTTTACATTCTACACCTAAAAATATAAATTTCTATTTTATTAGGATTTGCATTTTTGATATAATATAAATGTTATAAGACCTGTTCAACAAGCACATAAATTGTAACAATTAGGTGTATCTGCTTATTGATGAATATAACGTTTGATGCTAGGCGACATGGCTTGCCATTTTTAGATAATTCTTTTAATTATTTGCCAGTCAGCCAACAGTTTGGTTTGTATCCCTTTGAATATGCAGTTCGTTTACTGTTTCTAACATCTCTTTACACTGATATATTTTAGCGATGTATTCCTTTTAACAGCTATAATTACGTGTGCCTTACACTTTATGGATTTTCAGGAAAAATGGAATGCTGTTACACGGCAGCTAATGAATGTTACACTTTTGCGAACGGCATCAGTGACATGCGTTCCGCACATGTTACAATCAATGGCACGGATACGCAGGTTCAGTTCCATTGCCATACTGTTACAAGATCAATGTTTAAAGTATTCAAATAAATGTTACTGGCACTTTCTGTGATTGTTGTTCCATTAGATGCGTCCCGTGTATGCTACAATCAATGTCAATGTAAAACGAAATGAAACATATGAGCCGTGCCATGATAAAATCAACATAGTGGGTTTGCGACCAGAATGGATCCAGACCATGCTGTTCGCTTTCAAAGCCTATTGCAATTAGAGAACCTGTTAGCGAACAACATGGATCCTGACCAGACTGCGCGGATGCGCAGGCTGGTCTGGATCCATGCTGGTCGCAAACCCCCTTTTTTGATTTTCTCATGGCACGGCTCAATTATGTTACACTATTTGATACATTCGCCTGTAGCAAAACTGGTACCGTTTTCATAATTGAATACATAAAACATTTCTTTCCTGGTAAGACTGTAAAAGTTTCATTTCGCTGGCCAAAAGACGAAAAAAGTGTAACATTTATTTAGAGCTAATATAGATATAAGAGGCGTAACAGAGAACTTTAATTTTGTTACACATGAGCTAGTAAAGGGAGAAAAAATAATATTTATCCTTACTGCATCTGTTGCAATGTTTACGACAGTTCTCATTTGCCCAGTTGTAAAACTTCACATCGTCACAAAGCACTGTCCCATACTCGGCGCAGTTTGATATAGCATCCTTGCAGGTTGCTGCAATCAGGGAAAATTGATTGTCATGTTTGTTATTTACTTTTAAAGGAGATTTGAAAAAAAGACATAAACAAATTGGTTAGTGTGTAATTGTTTTTTGAACTGCATCAACGACGTCAAATTTTCATTCGTATAAACATTTGAATTAACTTAAACAGAATTTATGCCGGAATTATATCAGAAGTTTATTCACTGCAACAGAGACATAATGATGTTTGCCGAAACTATGTCATAAAGCCTTCATTGCAGCATAAACCTAATATTGTCTGCCGAAAATTATGTCAGAAATGTCTTCATTGCAACATGAACATAATAGTATCCGCTTAAATTACGTCTGAAGTGTATTATTGCGACATTAACCTAATTATTTTTGCCGAAATTATGTCTGACATGCCTTAGTTGGAACATAGATCTAGAGATATCGGCCGAAATTATGTCAGACATGCCTTTGTTGGAACACAGATCCAGTAATATCGGCCGAAATTATGGCCGAAATTATGTCTGACATGCCTTTGTTGGAACATAGATCTAGTAATGTCGGCCGAAATTATGTCAGGAGCCTTCATTGCAACACTAACCTAATATTATCTGCCGAAATTATGTCTGACATGCCTTTGTTGGAACATAGATGTAGTAATATCGGCCGAAATTATGTCTGACATGCCTTTGTTGCACCATAGATCTAGTAATACCGGCCGAAATTATGTCTGACATGCCTTTGTTGGAACATAGATGTAGTAATATCGGCCGAAATTATGTCTGACATGCCTTTGTTGGAACATAGATGTAGTAATATCTGCCGAAATTATGTCTGACATGCCTTTGTTGGAACATAGATCTAGTAATATCGGCCGAAATTATGTCAGGAGCCTTCATTGCAACACTTACCTAATATTATCTGCCCAAATTATGCCTGATTTGCCTTCATTGCAGCATGAACTTATTTTTTTTAATGTCCTTTATTGCAAATATTGTTACAATTTTACTTACGGTCACCGCCATCTGAATCCATAAGTTTTCCAAAACCAACATGTGACCCTGTAATGAATATTCAAGAAAGAAATTAAACTGAAGTGTGTTTTAATTAATTCGAATACGATGAAGAGGTTTGTAAAATGATTTATGCGGGAATAGCCAGAGTGAATTACAAGTACACATTGATGTCGTCACCGTATGCCTGTATTCTTGCATCCTCATTTTTATAATTCCTCTATGATACAATGCAATCTCAAACGCCAATATTTTCTTCACATTGCCGTGTAAACTTCATATCGGGTGTGTTACGTCATCTATGGCGTCATTTTCATATGTGCCGTCGCGTTATAAAGTCCATTTAGAAAGAATATTTCATTCCGATTAAAGTGCAGACCAAACACATCATTTGTACAGTAAACTTAAGTGTATATGCCTATGTAATAAAAAAATATAAGCTTCATTCTTTCGCGGAATAATTTTGCACTCCTTAAGTCGCACAACGTTTCCGCTACAAAAATAGCATAGCTACCATTTTTCGAAAATAAAAATGATTCATTTTAATAAGAATTTATCATATGTTTATTCAATCATTAAACTATTTAATTTTAATGTTCTATCTATTTCTCCAAACTGTTCCAATTGTAAATAATGATCAAAAGCCAAACGATAAACCAAATCGCAAAATTAGATATGGTAATCGTATAATTCAGTTGCGTTTGTAAAACTCTTTAGTAAAGAGAAAATTTACCTTGTGTTGGTTGTGAGCATATTCCGCAGTAGGCGGGGCAATTTTCATGTGTCCAGGCAAAATATTGAGAATCTGAACAAATTTCAGGGGAATATCTGTCACAAGCGACATTATCCTGACAGCTCCCTGTAAATATAATATGAGAACCTTTCTGGAAAATATTTTCAACAAACGATATTATCCCGGCATTTACCTGTAAATACAATAGGAATAATTTCCGGAGAATATCTTTTACAAGGACTTTATCCCGACAGATACCTGTAAATACAATAAGAATAATTTCCGGAGAATATCTTTCATAAGTGACACTTTCCTGGAAGCATCCTGTGAATGCATGTCTGGAGAATATCTATCACAAACGATGTTATCTCGGCAGTTTCCTGTAAATACAATATGAACAAATCTGGTGAATATCTTTTACAAGGACAACCTGTAAATATAACATGAAACAAGTTCAGGAGAATATATTTTTTTCAAGCGACATTTACTTGTTAAATGAATAATTTCCGGAGAATATCATTAACAAGGACATTTTCCCGGCAGCTTCCTGTAAATATACTATAAACTAATTTCCGGAGAATCAATTTCACATGCGACATCATCCTGGCAACAACCTGTAAATAGTAAATACAATACGAAAATGAAAAAGCATTCTGGAGAATATCTGCTACACTCGATATTATCCGGGCCGGCATCTAACTGTACATTTATTATTAACAAATTTCTTCGGCATACCTGTCACAGACTGGTAGCTACCTGTAAATGCACACAGTCTGGTAGCTACCTGTAAATGCACACAGTCTGGTAGCTACCTGTAAATACACACAGTCTGGTAGCTACCTGTAAATCCAATGCAATACGTACATGTTTCTTTTTTTGACCCGCCGTATTCAACCGGGTTGAAAACAGCACAGTTTCTTTTTTCACATTAAAATTTATAAATATGAAATATCTATATACTGCATCACTCGTTCAAGTTAACTTTATGATGAGGCATTTCGAACGCCAAGCTTTAAATTTTATGACGGCAATGATTTTTTTATTAAACTTTTAATACTTGATTTAAAAATAATATTTTGCAGAACACATCGAAACAAAACAATGAGTTTATACGCATGCAGAATAATTAAACGCGGCGTATAACCAGCGGAGTATAACCAGTTAGATCTACATGCTTTGAAAAAAATGTTGTAAAACTGCATTTGAAAGCAAATTGATTGTCTTATAACTATAAATGTTGAATGGTTAATTGTTATCATGCATTATTATTAACATGCTTGTTGAGGCAAAATGATTTTCATACAGATCAGCTCACGCGGAAAACCTACTTTCCGTTAAGTCTTGCATAGTGAGGAATTCCTCCGAGTACTGCCTTATTCTGACTCGGAGTACCGATTGTTATAGTTTTATTACTTTAGCGGAATTTCGTCGTGTCACTCCGAGAAATTACTTGACGGAATTCCGAGTCGAAATTATACAGGTAACACTCTAATGATTTCCGTTATTTTATGGCCACACCGCGCGACTCCCGAGTCTGTAATAAACAGCTAGTGACGCGAGATGATTCCACGAAACTCCAAGGCAGTATTCCCTTACCTTGATGGATTTTTTTATATAATTAGCTTGTTCTTTTAACTGTTTAAAAGTTGTGAATTTTGATATTGAAATAGATTCTAACCATACGAATTCGATTAAACAGCATACTAATGTAAAATGGATTAAATTATTAATCATATTAATTAAATAACT
Source organism: Mercenaria mercenaria (assembly GCF_021730395.1). Lineage (NCBI taxonomy): Eukaryota > Metazoa > Mollusca > Bivalvia > Venerida > Veneridae > Mercenaria > Mercenaria mercenaria. The sequence goes on along the minus strand of NC_069376.1, from coordinate 18,082,130 downwards.
TTTCAAATTACCGCCGTTAAACGGTTAAAGAAAAATGATTTGTTAAATTTTGATACTGAAATAATTTCTGACTTTGTGAACTAAATTTAGAAATAAAGGTATGCAAAATGCACTAAATTAAGCATAATTTGTAACTAGATAAACTTTAAAATAACACCGGCTGAAAGTTAATTGTTAAGTATGATATTGAAACACTCTCTGACTATGCTATTTAGATAAGAAATAAATTATGTAAAATGGACTAAATTTAAGAATTATATAAAACTAAACAAACTTTCAAATAACTGGCATTAAAGAATAGTGATTTGTTAAATATCACATTGAAATAGTTTCTGACAGTGCAAATCAAATTCAGAAACATATTTATGTCAATTGAACTAAATTAAGAACTACATAAAACTAGAAAAACTTAAAGGCCGTGAAAGAATAGTGATACTTTATTGAAAATTATAGGAGAAATGATTAATTTTCATTATGAAAAATGGCCATCCATTTACTCATTTGAAAGGATATATAAAAAGGGAAAATAATTGCTGCCGTATCCACTTAAAAAGTCATAAAATGTTTCAAGTAAACAGAACAATCTGGTTTATTTTAATGTAAAATAGAAAGATATTATTATAATTATTCATAAATTACATTGTTTTTTCGCCTATCAGTACGTAAAATATACTTTTCTTGCTCCATGTAATCTGAAATCTGTCCTCTAAGGTACTCGAAGACCCAATTAAATTTGTATAGGTAATTATTTATTCGTCTCCGAGTCACTCGAAGGAACTCCGTCAAGTGACTTGTGAACAAAAGAAACCAATACAGGTGTGTATTCCGCTAATTGGATTTCATTTTGAGTCACTCCGAGGATTCCCTTCGAGTGACTTCGCATAAATCTTCGGAGTCAGACAGCGACATTCCTTGACAGAAACTGGCTGACACGAAGAAACCTCGAGTCGGAGCCTCTGTACTCGTTTTGGCCATCCTCCGAGGATCGAGTAGAATGTTATTTTTTCGCGTGAGCTGATCTGTATGAAACGTATGATATATATAGAAGATATTTGTTTGTTTTGAGTGAATATGGAATATATTTCACTGAGAAGTGGGAAAATTTCAAATATTTTCACGAGCGCGTAGCGCGAGTGAAAATGTGAACATTTTCTCACTTCGAGGTGATATATATTCCATATTCACGAAAAACAAACAAATTTTCTTTTTATTTTATGCTTAATTACGTTGAGATGTCGTTTTGCAACAAACTTTAATCTCAGCGCCGGAAACAGATGCGCGTGAACAGACATGACGTCAGACGTGTTGTGACGTTTGAAAGACGCACACAACATAAAGTTCCATTTTATTTTATTTTTTGCTGCATAACGTTATGAAATTCTCATTAAGTAAAATAATTTGAATCGAGAAATATACTATAATGAACAAAGTGCGTCTACAATTTTCATCTTGTTTTAAGCAAATACTTTAAAATTCATACACAATGTACAAGTATGATCTCTATGTACGAGTTATATCTCTCACAGTGTGAAAATATAGATTTCATATTTTCACAGTGTGAGTGATGAGATATAAAAATATTTAACTGATAGAATACAGTATTTCATTAGTTAGCATAAAATAAATTTTCTTACTGTCCTTGTTTATCAGAGAAAACAAATATATTAAGACATACTTTCGTATCCGCAAATTAATGACTTGTAAATGTAATCGTATTTTGATTATTTTTTTTTTTTTTAAATTGTTTTATATCATTCTGTACGGTATTACTTGATGATATTTTTCTTATCACTCAAAATATGATGTACTTTAATCCTAAAACGTTTTAAAGTGATACAAGTTAAAATGCATGTATAATTACCTCCTGGCACTGAAATACCCTCAGCTAATGCACATGTGCAGACAACAGCGATTGCAGCCAACATTGTCCTCATCGTTGTTCGTTGTGTTTACTAAAGTCCGAATGGAAATAAAACCGCAGCAGTTCTTCCTCAGAAAAACACGCAAAGTACTTCCGTGCGAAAGTTTAACTCTGAATGTGATAAACGGGTATCAGTTGAATTTATATACTATTTGCTTGGATGAACTTTGTCCCTAATTTGTTAACACTGTATTTACGTTCACTGTCGCTTAATGCCGTTGAAGACGGTGTTTACTAACCCGGCGCGGAATAATTCGAATTCCTTGGTAGGCGGGAATGCGGTCGTCTGCTGGAATTTAATGGTTGATAGCTACTGCGGTCAAGTTTAGCTATCATTTGATGTGTCAAAGATAAGTATACGTGCAATTTTGTGGTTTCTCGAGGGGCACTTGGTGTGGGTGTATCCTTTATTGAGTAACAGGGGATCTAGTTTTAATACAGGCTCGGTTTATACCGGATTTATTCGAACAAATTAATATATTTATTAAGAAGAGGAAGTGAAAAAAACAAAACAAAAAAATCTGAAGACGCGATAAAGCGGTTAATGCTGTTCTGCACGTTTGAAACAAATATTTTCTACAATATAATTTCATTAAAATCATATTTTTCCAAAGATATTTATAATCAGCAAAAAAAAAAAAAAAAAAAAAAAAAACCGCCGGTCAATTATTCTATGGGAATAACGCAGTTTTGATGACAATTTCGCGTAATACTATACAATATGTTCCACAAAGTAGAATTTAATGTGAATTTTTCATAGTTAGAGATTAACATATTTTCAATCATATGACCAAATAAAATGTCCATGTGCATAATGTTTCAAACTTCGCCAAATATCAATTGGAGTCCTTCGATTACGGTTTATTTTATGTTATCATTTTGAATTATTTTACATCATTATGTAAAGCGCCTTTGAACGTGTTGATCATGAAAAAGGCGCTATAAAAATCTGGTATTATATAATGTACATTAAAACCTATCTATTGCCAAAGTTAACATTAAGAAAGATAGTAGCTTTGCCTGTTTAACACTTTTGAAATGCACAGGATATTATAGATTCCTGGCAAAGTTTGTGCTACCCCTATAACGGCTACATTACGCTTGCTCTTCCGGTTAATCAAACTTGCAGAACTACAAATTCTATTTCATACTTGCAGACTTGACCCGTTTCCGTCCCGTACTCAATTTATTGATAGCTTGCAGCAGTGTAATAATACCATACCGATAGCATGCTGCAATGTATTAATACCATACCGTACTCAATTTGTTGATAGTTTGCAGCAGTGTAATAATACCATACCGATAGCATGCTGCAATGTATTAACACCATACCGTACTCAATGTATTGATAGCATGCAACAGTGTAATAATACCATATCGTACTCAAGTTTTTGATATTGACTGACTAATTATACCATACTTCTCCTCAGAAACAGTTAAAGAAAAATGACCGGACTCTTATTCATTAACAATAAATGTCTGACAATCACATTTAATTATCGAAATTCTTAATAATTTAGTGGATGTAGTTTCTTTTAAATCCTGATTATATAAATAAACACCATGCAAAATTTCGTGAAAAATCAAATCAAATGATAATAATAGTAGTAGTAGTAATAATAATAATAATAATAATAATGATTCAAATATAGAAAAAATATATATTCTATATACTAAAACTGTAACTATAGCTTGGTGATTAAAGATTGCACATGAATGACAGTAATGTTATATGAATCAAATCCAAGATAAAATTATCGTAAATTTATTGTGTATTTCTTTCTCAATTGACAGTTATGTGGTTCATAGGGATTAAAGTCTTCGAGCCACTATTGATGTATGAGTCAAACGGTTGAAGCAGGAGATTATCATTGTTGAAAATGTGCGGGTCGCATAAATTCTGTTAATAACTAAGTTAAAAATGGTATCATTACAGCTTCAGTATTATATTGAAAAAACAAACATACGATGGTGATATGAAAATGAAAAACACGAAAAGGAGAAATATTATAACATGAACAAAAAGAAAAGAAAAGAAGTTGTGATCAAAGGGGCGAACTCGTCGCAAGTGACCTAGGACTGTGCGCTGCATGTCTAATTAAGTATTAGAAAAAGTTCGTAAACACTTCATGTGTACTTTTTATAATATAATTTGTACATTCAAAACAATACAGAAAAAAGATATCTGATTCGAACAAAATTTTAAACAAAAATCATGAACACGTGATTTAAATCAGTAATTCTTATTATTCCCTCTATACAGTGGAATTTGTTTGTTTATTTTGGGTTTAACAGAATTTCAGTTATCTAACGGCGGGCAGTTAACGTAATCAGTGTTCCTGGATTCTCTACCAGTATAAAGTAACTGCCAACTTCCCCACATGAATCAGAGGTTTCAGGCATAATTCTTTCACCGAATCGTCACGAAGAACAAACACATTGTGGAATGTAGCATACACACTTTAAATTTTACAATTTATTCTAGCATTTGACCGACTATTTAGATCTTTTTCATTAACTATGCAAAAACGTTTTGTTAAGATCTCAATTTCTCGCAGTTGAAAGAAAGTTTACCGATTTTATGAACAATTACACCCTTTATGACTTGAAAAAAACAAGGAATGTTTCACAGAAACCAATAGCAATTCTGTTGTTTAATAGTAAAGTTACATATTTAATACAGAAATTTAGATATAAAACGCACCGGATTTTGTTTGATAACCACCGTTTGCTTTTGAGGAAAAGTCATAACGGAACTGTTGCATGCAATTCGGATAGAATAACTGAACTGTTGCATGTAAGTCGGATAGAATAACGGAACTGTTGCATGTAATTCAGATAGAATTAAAGCAACTCGATGACAAATATGTTAGATGAACACTTAATTTCTCTCTCTCAAAAATCCATTACATTTGAGTACTGTGTAAATGACCATTTGAACACACTTAATGACATTATACTTTGGCAAGGCATCCTAATAAAAAACACACAAAATATTGTGCCGAGTGAGTAAACCATTGCAACGCTTTTGAAATAACTTCTTTTCAGAGTTTTTACCAATATTTAACGGTCATCATCACTCACTTCATCATTTTCAGTTGTACATGTACAGCCAGAATTGATGAAAATGAACATGCTGAAAACTTTCGATCCAACTGTAGGCGAGAAGCTTTAAAGAGCATAAATCAAGAATATGTACTAACTATGTACCATGTTTAAATAAAACCATGTTTCGGCAAAATGAATGTCTATTTTAGTAAAAACAGTTTTGAATACTCCATGTATTACACTAGTATATTCTATCTAAAGTATAGAAAAGGCAATGATTCTATAATGCTTTAATATCTGTTGTTGGCTGAGCAGCAATAATCCCTTGAGATTCAAGCATTAAACATGGTTGTGTGAAACAATGATACCTAAAAATACATAATAAATATTAAAATGATCAGACTATGTTCTTTTGAAAAGAAATGTATAGAAAATATCCAATACAGCATTATGAATATTCTTAAAGACAAAATCATGATTAGCAAAAAACTGACAAAAATTTGCGTTGGAGGACATACAATGATTGATACACTCTTATGGTCAACCTATATGTTAGTTTAGGACTTAAGATAGCAATCAACCCTGCTGTATAAAATAGTTCACCGACATATTTAGATAGCGAAAACACGAGGCTTTCAAACATCACGAGTGTCTTAAACGTATTAACTAAAATTGGTACAACTCCCATAGTACAGAATGTTAACTTTTACAATGTTTTATACCGTTTTCTTCTGTCAATAGCATGTGTTTGAGATGAGAGGATTCAAACTTTATTGAGTAACATGTGCCTTAGAAATGACTATTTGTACTACTTTGTTCATTATGAAAGCTACATCTCTTTGTTGGTAAACATAGTGTTTACGTCAGCATAATCATACATTATATGAGCCGTGCCATGAGAAAATCAACATAGTGGCTTTGCGACCAGCAAGGATCCAGACCAGCCTGCGCATCCGCGCAGTTCGATGGATCCATGCTGTTCGCTACCAGTTTCTCTAATTGCAATAGACTTTGAAAGCGAACAGCATGGATCCTGACCAGACTGCGCGGATGCGCAGGCTGGTCTGGATCCATGCTGGTCGCAAACCCACTATGTTGGTTTTGTCATGGCGCGGCTCATATGCTAAAATGCTTCTATTGACATCGTTCCAGTTTTAGTCAAATGATACGAAATATGACTTGCTTTCCTTATCATGAAAGGAATAAACGCCAAAGTCGAAATCCAATCTTTGTTTTAGGTTTAAACAACATTTATTCACTTTTTTTTTGCATTTCTTAACGTATAATAATCCAAGTAACAGCATTTGGAGTAGGAAAATTTAAGCTTATTTCAAATCTCAACGCCCTGCCCCTATACATTTTTGTGCTCCCAAATATTTTCGGTGGGGGGGGGGGGGGGGGGGGGGGGGGGGGGGGCACTTAGGATTGCCATTGTCCGTCTGCCCGCCCGTCTGAATTTGTGTCGTTCGTATGTCAAAAAGCATTTGACCCAGAGTCATCGAACCTTACATGTTTGTTATTTAGCATGTGGAGGTTCGCGCCTGGTGTTTAATTGGGATCTCACACAGCCAAGCCAGAGCAGCGTTATGGCCCTTGACTTAGTCAAAATATGCATAAAGGGAGCCTAAAATTTGAGTCGCATGCATCTCAAAAGTATTTGACCTAGGATTATGAAACATTACCGGAATGCTATTTAACATGTAAAGTTGTGCACCTGGGCCTTTGTTTGCGATTTTGTTTAGCCAGACCAAAGCTATGACCCTTGACTCAGTCAAAAATATGCATAAAAGGACCTAAAATTTGTGTCGCAAATTATTTACAACGTTTTTGATCTGGGGTCATTAAACATAACAGGAATATTATTCAGCATGTGAAGCAGTGTGCCTGGTGTTCTGTTTGGGGTTTCTGTCTGTCAGACCAGAGTTATGGCCTTTGGTTAAATAAAAAATGTGCGCAACTTACGTACAAGTTTATGTCGCAAATGACGTAGAACCATATAGAACATTTGAGAAGTTAGTTAGATTAGTGAAAAATACGGTACACATAAAATGCATAAAAGTGTGTGCTGTTGCATTTATCTGAAAAATATTTCACCTAGTCATGAAACCATACAGGAATATTATCAAGCATGTGACTTTGTGCCCCTGAGATTTTGTTTTATTTCACTCTGTAAGACAAGAGTTCTTGCCCTTGACTAAGTCAAAAATGCATGAGTGAATAAAGTTTGTTTTCCATGTACATGTATTTCAAAATGTACTGACCTAGAGTCATAAAGCATAAGAGAATTGTTGTATAGCATGCGAAGATGACCACAAGGTGTTCTTTGAGATTTCATTCCGCTAGACCAGAGTTATGGTCGTTGACTTAGCGAAAAATACACAAGTGCGTGAATGTTTGTGTTGAATATATCTTAGAAAATGTTTCACCTAAATTCACCAAACCATGCACAGAGACAGGAAGTAGGGGAACCTGTGTCCTTCGGACATACATCTAAATATTTATTACATACACAATACTTGCACAACGGTATTAAGTCTGTATTTCAGTAGAATAACAATAACAACATAACATGTTCTTTTTTTTATATTGTTTCTTTAGTTTACTTGGGGTTAACGTTACTTTTCAAAATTACGTAAGGGCCTCCGTGGCCGAGTGATTAAGGTCGCTGACTTCGAATCACTTGCCCCTCGCAGCTGTGAGTTCGAAACCTAGCTTCTTTCATGTGAGGAAATCATCCAACTGGGTTACGGAAGGTTGGCGGCTATACCCAGGTGCCTGACCGTGATGAAATAATGTACGGACGGGCAGCGGGGGTCTTCCTCCACCATCAAAAGTTTGAAAGTCGCCATAAGACATAAAATAGTGTTTGTGTCGATATGGCGCTAACCACCCCCTATACAATAAACATATACTTAGGTTACGGTAGCCTATAAAATTCAGCAGTTTTCCTGGATTCTATAAGTAACTTGATACAATAACATTCATAACTGTCAGCTGAAATAGATGAATAACCGGCAGTTCATTGACCATGCTATGTATGTATCAGATAGGTTTTTGAAGACATACAATAATAAAACCTATGGGATCTAACATTTGGTGTCATTGCTCTAAAAGAACAATGCCCAGACAAATCAGTATTCTCATTTTATCTTATCAGGTCATTTAGCGACATTGTATACTACAAAATGGAAGTTATGATTAGACGACTTTGAGACACACCGCGTGTTTAGTATCCAGTCCTTTGTTTGTAGTTGGACATGAGCTTTTCTGTCTGATGGGACATGTCAAAGGCGTAAACAATTTTTTTTTCTCAAAACGAAAGTGAAACAGGCCGGTTGTCAAATATAAAAGCAGTTCAGAACTTGCGAGCTTCAAAAAGTTTATGTTCGAGTATTGTGTGTACATTTAAAACTGTAATGTAACATTTTTATTGTGGCCGGAACTAAGACAGAGGAATTGTGCACAATTAACCGGTTTGAAGTCCCGGTTGTGTCTTTGTTATTAAGAATTCCAGTGCGGTACCCTTTTACGTTTTTTTTTTGTATTGTCTTCTTTAGCCTTTGTCCATGTACATATAACGCAATACTTAGGTATTTACCAATATCTTTAACATTAGCTAAAGAACGTTTATCAAATTTGCCAAACGTTTAGGTTAGTTTATCATACATTCTCAGAAATTTCAGTAATATTAATTTTAGCAATCTTATGATTTTATACATTTTACGACCGCATCCCATTAAAAAAAACCAGCACATTAAGTCATAGATTTTTTGAATAATTAAATTTCATTTCAATACAAAGTCAAAAATGTTAATTTGATAATATGAGCCGTGCCATGAGAAAACCAACATAGTGGGTTTGCGACCAGCATGGATCCAGACCAGCCTGCGCATCCGCGCAGTCTGGTCAGGATCCATGCTGTTCGCTAACAGTTTCTCCAATTCCAATAGGATTTAAAAGCGAACAGCATGGATCCTGACCAGATTGCGCGGATGCGCAGGCTGGTCTGGATCCATGCTGGTCGCAAACCCACTATGTTGGTTTTCTCATGGCACGGCTCATATATACTTTCAAAAGTGTCTTAGGTTGAGGTACCCTCATTCGAAATATTTTCACCTTAAGGAAATCAGAATTCAGAAGCTCCTGTCGGGACAATTGTCTCGCATGTCACTTTTAAAAAATACAGTTTACAACTACATTGTATAAGTTTAACTCCAATTTACCATCAGCATTAGAATGTTCTTTGCTTATTTTACGAAGACAATATTGTTTTAATATTAAAGTACATTTTCCCATTTATTAACACATATGTAATAAAGTATTTTTTTTGAATTTATCAACATACATGTATATGTAAAATAAAGTACTTTTTGTTTATTTATTAGCATATAAGTAATGAAATTTGCTCTCTCATTTATTAGCATGTATACAATAACGTACGCTCTCCCATTTATAAACATATATATGAAGTAAGTTTAAATTTAGACATGTTTTAAGTGTTTACCTCCAGCATATTTAGGGAGAGCAGCCTAGGAAATTTTGGTACAAAAGTAATGGTTTTGATCCTTAAAAGTTGCCTATATTTTATGTATAATTAAGGTTAGATTTTCATGTTTAAACGAAACAATTTTCGCGACGAACATAGTGATGTGTTGCACATGGCAGTAGATGCACTTGTTTAAACTTCAAGGGTACTAGATTAAAGAGGGAAGTGTTATGTTTTGTACCTAAACAAAAATGTTTCTTTTTTATGCCCAGTATTCCGACTAACCATGTTTAATGCGATGTTCTGAATAAAAACAATTAAAACAATATTTATCATTTATTTAAATGTTAAGTTAAATTTATTAGTATTTAATTATTTACATAAATAATCAACATTTTGACTTATTGTCTTTTAATTTTCTTATTCGCTCTTTAAAAGATTGCAACTTTTCTTTAACAAACAATATCCTTGTTCGTTTTCCTGGTTAAATTATAATAAAGTACCCCCTTAATATCAGTTTTAAACAGTTTCATAAAAATTTTGTTGACGGGAACCATGATTATTCTCAACTTTATAAAATCTTCAGAGACTTCTGTTAAATAATGTTTGAAAATGTCCTAATTTATAATACGTTTATCAGTCTAGGTTATACAAGGTCAAATTTTCTGACTGCGATTATAAAACTAATAATGGTAATTAGCTGTTTACAAAGGAGCTATCTTTTGACCTACTGCGACGTTTCAAAAAGAGAGTTAAAAATGTAGGCTCTAAGACCAGTTCAAGATTGTTTATTAAGGAGGAAAAAGTATCTTGTTTCTAAAATTAACCAAGAATATCTTAATTTAGATTTTTATTATAAAATAACTACAAAAAAATGTGAAAAGGGTAACACAGTGCACAAAAAATATTTTGCGACGATAAATATAAATACGCAACTAATTTTATACAAATGTACTCTTGTTACGTAGTCCGAAAATCACCCCTCAATACAGAGGCAAGTTTCTGAAATGTGAACTGGCGTTAATTAAAATCAACGGAATGTGTGTGCTTTATTGTTTTGTTTGTTTGTTTTGGGTTTAACGCCATTTTCAACAGTATTTCAGTTATGTAACGGCGGGCAGTTAACCTAACCAGTGTTCCTGGATTCTGTACCAGTACAAACCTGTTCTCCGCAAGTAACTGCCAACTTCCCCAACTGAATCAGAGGTTGAGGACGAATGATTTCAGACTCAATAAAATCCTCACGGAGAACATGATTGTGCGTCTGTTTGTTTGATGAACATCCTCAGCTACGACGTGTCTATACATATAGGGAACCGGATTGTATATACCCCTGTTGTCTGATTTAAAATAAGTCAGAACGGTATTTTATAAGGTGGCCAGGTGGTCTAGTGTAACACGGTTGACTCTCAATAAGGAGGTCTGGGGTTCGAATCCCGCTCCAAGTACTGGAAATTTTTGAGATCCCATCTAACTAAGAGGTCAGAACCAAGTACGTGTTCTGCTTCGCGCGTATCGGTGCTATACACCTGGCACGCTAAATAGCTAAACTGTCTTTTAGCAGAAAGTAAAGTTTAGTTGGCCGGTAATGCCTGTATCTATAGACTTTTTTCTCTTTGTCCTGAGGGCTTTCTCTTGCTCTGTCCTTCTGGTCAGATCACTATGTGTGCTGGCAGAGGATGAATTGGTGCCCCGAGTAGCATCCTTTGTACTATGTAAAGCGCCTTATTAGAAACAAGATATTTTTTACCAAAAGATTGTGCGTGTAGCAACATCTTTTCCCCTTTAAGGACAGACGCTTTCTTGAATTGCACACAATTAGCAATTATCAGTGGCGTTCAGTTCACTATTATATAACAGCCTTAATTGCGTTGCTGTTCTTTACTGCATTGCATTACCCGACCGTTTCTGGCATAAACAAATGAATCTTGTTTTTAAAAGAAGTAAATTTGTTCAAACATTTGTTAAAATAGTCCGCCGTTCGTAGGTCTCGTGGATGTTACGTGGATGTATGTTACCATACGAAAATAAGGACATAATACTTTTAGACGGTCGGAAATACATTCAATCTTGTACAACATCTGCACTTGTTATAGCTTAATAACGACAGAACTATTTTGTTTATTATTCTATTTACTATAAATAAACTTCACATAAAATCTGATTAATGGGAATAGATTTTAATAACCAATCTAACTGCACCGATCGCGCGTGTAAAAGGGTACACATTTGGCGTTATTATACCTCAGAATGGTAGCAGCGCATTTTGGCATTTTGGTAGTTATAAACAAATTGTGTTGTGTCGCCTCAAAAGGATAGCAACGCCTACTTATTCACAAATTGCGTTAGACACAATGCAATGCGGTAGTGTAGTACCAAAAATACGTCGGATTTGTACACATCAACCACAAAATGACAGAAAAGATAGTCTCAGGATATTTTCTGAAAACAAATATAGAGAAACCTACCATGTGAGCTAATCTTATAAGATGTAATTTGAAAGTATTGGACATATTCGTTTATGAGAAAGCATATTTACACGCAGACCTTCCACCAGCATTGTTTTGCTTAAACAGAGAAATAGTTTTGACCAAATTTCAAAGATATTTGGTGCATACCCTTATTTCTTCATAAACGTAGAATAGATTATGAATCTTAATGCAGTGAAATATTTCTTTTTAAACGACACGCTTAGAATTAGCCATTTGTGTGCATTGCTTAGAAAAATGTGCGAAAGGAGGACACGTGAAGCAATCAGTACTAGTGCACTGTTTGCAAAAATCTCGACGGAAGAATAAACGGACCCTTTTCGCATTTGTAAGCCGAAATAACTGTTAACCATATTGCGGGGAAAAAAACAATTGAGCCGCGCCATGAGAAAACCAACATAGTGGGTTTGCGCGTCCGCGAAAACTGGTCAGGATCCATGCTGTTCGCTTTCAAAGCCTTTGGCAATTAGAGAAACTGCGAACATCATGGATCTTGCCCAGAATGCGCGGATGCGCAGGCTGGTCTGGATCCATGCTTGTCGCAAACCCACTATGTTGGTTTTCCCATGGCACGGCTCAATTTTGCATTAAGATTTTTTAAACGTGAGCATTTTTGTGTTCTGTTCGGAAGATTACCCAACATTCGTTATCTTCATAATAATGATCATTGGAAGTGAGTCTGAAAGCCCCTCCAAGAACCTTTTTGTCATGAAAAACATTGAAGTTTTGTGCGTTACGTAAAAATGATCCCAGATCCTAATGACGTCAGAACTACCACAAATGCGTTCTATTCCATGATTCTTAAAATATTATATGTACATCTGCAATGAATTTTATCGCTTGTCTACTATTTCGCGACATAACACAGCGGGCTTGCAGAAAAATATTGTTTTAGGGATCTCAGAAAGCCAATCACAAATGTATAGATGCAATCACATATGTGTAGACGCAAATACAAATTAGCAAACTATTCAAATGAAAATTGTCAGAGAGTTGCCCTCAACAAAAGAAAAATACGACTATGACTGGGAGTTTAAAGTTTATTTCATTGCAATAAACTATTACAACTAAGTTATTTCATTTAAACAAATAATAACATCTAAGTTCCAATGTGGTAAAAAAAGTTATATTGAAAAATTACATGCATATATTATTACGGTAAATGTGAACCTGATCTAGTACATTGTAATATACTTCCTGTTTCGGTTTCTTATATAACTGCGTAAAATATGGCGACTGATGTGGAAATGTCAAGGTCTTTAGTTGGCTCTTCAGACATAATTCTTGAACTTTCCTGTACATCTTGTGTTTAGGATGGAAGGAACAACGAGGTAATTCATTACTGCGTGAACTGTGGCACTTACTTCTGTTAAAATCACACAAAATATTGGATAAAGATGCCATGGCATTAGTTGCTAAACTTTCAAAACAGGGAATAATGCCATTGCAAACTAAAGAATGCAAATTATATTAGAGAAATGTCGTACAGATGTCTGTGGAACTTAATATGTATAGGTTAGAACTATTTATGTTAGCTCCTTATGTTTGCTAAACAGGCACGTCTTCATATGTCCGAGTTTAGAAAGGAAGTGTGAATTAAAATTGCAAGTTCATTCCTTACCATAACTTTCATCAACTTAAAGGTATGTCATATGCATTTTCACTGAAACATGTTATCATTTAATATTAACTCCAAAATGTAGATAAATCTTCATCAAATGTATTTAACTTGGCTAAATATAGTCTAGTGTAAAAAGTATGGTTAAAATGGCGGCCATCTTGGATCTTTTGTAGTTTGCATAGGGTAAACATTTCATGTTTCTGTGCTATATAAAACACAAAACAAATTAATATTAGTCAAAATCTTACCTCAATACTTTGTTAAATGCCCCCCCTATAACTTGATAACATTCAAAATTCGTCTTGGAATGCTGTCATAGCGATTCTGAATGAACCGGAATGGCTGACCAAATGGCAAAAATATTGTATATTGTTGTACAACTCTTCATTAGAATGAACATTGTCTTCACATATTTTTTGTTTGATATATCGCCACACATTTTCAATCATGTTAAGATTGGGTGACTGTGCTGGCCAGGACATAGCTTTTATATTGTTTCTTGCTATATAATGTTGGGCAACCCTTGAATGGTGGATTGGGGCATTGTCATCTTGAAATAAATAGGAACAGTTTGGGAAATGTCTTGCAACTACTGGCCATATACTGTCTTCAAGAATGTTAATGTACTTTTCAGAATTGATATTTCCATTGACTTTTGTCAGAGTCCCAACACCAGACCAGCAAATGCACCCCGACACCATAACATAGAACTTTCTGTTTGCCATTGATGGAATCAAGTCTGGTCTATAGCCTTCTTCCTTCTTTCTCCAAATATACACTCTGTTATTCTTACCAATTACAACCTGACTCTCATCAGAAAATATAATATTATCCCACTTTCCAAATACAGCCCATCTTAAAGACTTCTCTTTTGTAAACACCAAGAAAGTCTTTTCTTTCGGTTCTCCACCTTGATCACAACCTTTTTCCTGTTGATTCTCCTTTTGAAACCATGCTTGCTCAAATGATACTTCACATTACGTTTAGATACATTTCTTTCCATGTCTTCGTTAAATTTAGATGTTACATCACTCAAACGGTCCCTTCTGTTCTTTTTCACAATCCGCTCTAACAGCCCGTAAGCTTTGTCTGTCACAATTTTAAGCCTGCCAATTCTGGATTTGTTTTCTACAGAACCAGTTGCTTTAAACTTTTTCAAAACATTTAACACAGTGCTGTATGGTATATCCAATGTTTTACAAATCTTACTTGGTTTAAATCTCTTTTCATATAGATCTACAATAACATTTTTCTTATCAGGTTTAAGTTCCTCTCCTTTTTTACCCATGTTAGGCAACAAATGATAAATTTTATTCAATGCTATTGATGATGTCATATTCTAGGAAATGCTTTTACCTATTTACATCAGTGAGGACAAGGTCAATATTTGTTTGTAAGCAAATGAATTACATGTAGTAAACCCATCTAACTGATTTTCAAATACAAGATGGTTGCCATTTTACCCAATACTTTTAGCACTAGACTGTATATATAAAAATAACTGAATGTGCAACTACAGAGCTGCAATCATCTTTGAATTGTAACTAAGCAAATGAACTCTTATAAGGCATAATTCACAAAGACGGTCCACAGACAGATTGGATTTTGACCTTGAGGATTACAAATTATTATAAGGCCTATTTCACATACATACAACAGAGAGGTCAGAATTATTTATAGAAGTTGAAAATGCAAGAACGAGACTTTTGGCAACTTATATTAAATACCATGAAGTCAAAGTATTGAAAATTTGAAAATTACACAAAGTGCGTTGACACTATTGTGAGGAAAATTATAAAATAAATCAAAATTTGAAAAATATCAGCTGATGTAACACATACACTTATATTTTGAACGTATGTTAATTTCAATTAATTGGTTAGATAAAATCGAGTAAAGTATCGGTTTCAGGATCCTAAATTTTGAAGTAAAAATGGCCCATATTGCACACCCATCGACACTGACCAGAATGAACTGAGCTTTAACGTATGAATAATAAGATAGCATGAGACATTGACATCAAGGAAAACAAAAGTGCTAAGAAAAGTGTCTCATTACCGGTTACATGAGCTTAATCTAGATGAATGGATGAATGTTTCCTTTCCGACTGCATTCCGAGAATTATTTTTCAACGTTCCGACTTTAAGGAGCTCGAGAAATCAATTCAAGCATTTATTTATGTGACACAACAGTAACTCATTCGTAGAAATCCTTTTTTGAGCCGTGCCATGAGAAAACCAACATAGTGGGTTTGCGACCAGCATGGATCCAGACCAGCCTGCGCATCCGCGCAGTCTGGTCAGGATCCATGCTGTTCGCTTTCAGATCCTATTGCAATTAGAGAAACTGTTAGCGAACAGCATGGATCCTGACCAGACTGCGCGGATGCGCAGGCTGGTCTGGATCTATGCTGGTCGCAAACCCACTATGTTGGTTTTCTCATGGCAGGGCTCATTTCTATCAATACAATAATTAAGCAATTGAATACAAATACATACATAAACACCAATCTTTTCCATTCAGGAAACGTACCCGGGCCAAAATTCGCTTTTTTTAACATGTCATGGACTTCGAATGCAAATGTGCATATTAATGTAAAAAGTGTCGGTGGAAAGAGAATAGGGCAAGCAAGAAGGAGACACCTTTGAATCGTCGCTAAGCAAATGAGAAAGAAAACTACGGCCTCATGAGTATAACGCTCTCAAAATCATGGCCGTTTATAAATTTTTGTAATCTTGTAAATATGGAGGAATTTGTCTTATTGGTAAACAACCTCTTTTAACCCTTACCCTGCTGTATTTCTATAATGGACTGGTCCATCTTTCAATTTGGACCATACCATTTATTATTCAAAGGGGTTTGCACTGAAAATTTACTGACTGAATAGCGAACAGTGCAGACCATGATCAGACTGCACGGATGTGCAGGCTGATCTTGGTCTGCACTGGTCGCAAAGGCAGAATCATCTGCCGCCAGCAGGCTAAGGGTAAGGCATAATTCACAAAGACGGCCCATAGAAAGACTGGAGCTTTTAACTGAACGCTTGAATACACAAGTGATACCTTTACGAAATTAGAAATCAAATACTGAATATTTCTTATGAATATTATATTATAAGTTTACAGGGCAATAAGTCGAAATCTAAATGGGCACTTGGACCTTCCAGTATGTTAGATACCAGATGTTGATCATCGGTGCAAACATGCATTTTGATGTTAAAAGTGTCGTTGGAATGAGAGAAAAAAGCTACACGGACACAACTTTGATTTCGCGCGAAGCAAAAGAGAAAGTCCAGGACTTAAGAAATATTAGTGCCCGATATGTGCCTCACATGGTACCTGAGGAGCAAAAGGCCTATAGTGTCAAATGTACTAAAACGCTGAAAAGGACCTCAAATTTAAATGATCGCACAATGTCAGAGCTACTAACAGGAGAGGAGACCTACATATAATTTTATGAGCCACGGATTTCAATGCAGATAAATTATCAATTTACCTATACGAACTGCAATTAAATGATATTTCACGAAAACCTGAAATTTGAAAACCTAAAACTAAACCAGATATAGACAGTTCCAGATTTTGTCGATAAATTTCATCTAACTCCTCCTTCTATTGTTATTCTATTCATACAAAGGTCAAGTGCTCACAAGCGGTATAAAAAAACAAAACGCACGTTGTCTGTTGTGTAAACCAGGTCAACCGTATTTGTCAATCCCGGTTGGACATTCTGTTTTATGTAAACATTAATGATTGACAGTTTTGGATCCGTCCATTCGGGATATTGAACAGAAAATAATTTAAAGTCAAACCGGAACAAAAACTGAAAAGGCACCCAATGGCACTTTACCTTTGGGAAACAGTTTGGTTCTGTTTCCTTAGAAAGACAAAACAGTTTCAGTAAAAATTTGTACATACTAGGGCTATTTTGCACGGAACATAGACTATAACTCTTATAAATGAATTTATCAGATGGGAAATGTATTATATGTAAACGATACCGAGAAACATTAGCACATTTGTTGTGGGATACCGAGAAACATTAGCACATTTGATGTGGGAATGTGATTTTGCAAAAGATATTTGGAATGTATTGGTACAGAAATTTCAAGCCGTTTATTCAAAACTTAACTCTCTTAAGCTCACTTTAATAAGTAGATAATATTTGTAACAGAATGGGCTATACGGAAATATTGATATAATATGACACATTATAATGTAAAACAATCTGTTAAAACTTTTAACAGAAATTTAAGTTCTGCTTTTAAAGATCAGATTTTAATACGAGGTATTGAATTTCAGAAATGCAATGTAGTTACGGATTTTGTGTTAAGGCAAGGGGCGTAAATAAGTAATGATACTGATTCAAAATAACATAAAGTTATCTCTGCTTCTCAACCTTGGCACTTGTCGCTTTCAATACCTTACAGATCGTATAGTAAAGGTCTTTATGTTTAAATATTTAGATTACTATGACTGCTGTGTGTTAACAATTTGCTTGTCGTAACTATGTGAACTACTGTAAATGTTTGTATTATACGGATTCTATTTATTTCATAATTATATTTCGTTTGATAAACATTGTAAGGCTGGCAGGCAGATGCTACCCCGAAAGTAGGGGTCGGTGGGTGGGGGGGGGGGGTACCCATGTGGGCTCTGAAAAAACAACATATTACCATACATGTATCAACATTTTAGTAATTACATTATAAAACACAATATTAATGATTTTATATCTATTGCCGCTACAACGAAAGAGGCTATCATATTAAAAAAAATAATGCTTACCCAAGTATACCTGTATTAGAATAAGGTCTGTAATCCGATCAAAAAATAAGAAAATCGAAAGAAGTCTAAAGTAAATAGATCCGAGTTTTTATTTTTGCGCATTTTCTTGTATAACGGGTTTAATCAAACCTATTCACAGATAGAATTCATTCTGCATTGAGTGAGACCATTTTTATGTCTATACCCAATGATGACAAATTTTACATATCCAAACTGAAAGTAG
The DNA here is from genome assembly GCF_021730395.1 of Mercenaria mercenaria. Taxonomy (NCBI): domain Eukaryota; kingdom Metazoa; phylum Mollusca; class Bivalvia; order Venerida; family Veneridae; genus Mercenaria; species Mercenaria mercenaria. The sequence goes on along the minus strand of NC_069376.1, from coordinate 18,063,555 downwards.
AGGTTAACTTTGCTGAGCAGAGTGAAAAGGCGTCATTTTTAGGGTAGCAGACCACCACTGTCTTACAATTCACAAGGATAAATTCAAACCCCTATTTTCTTTTCATTTTTATCGTTACCTTGATAGAACATTCATAAAAACTTTATTCAATAAAGATCAAGATACGTATATAAGACTTTCAATTCCCGCTTTTATATGAAACAGAACTTGAAGGATTTTAATAAGTGAGCTATACTTTGCAAATGTGTATTAAATAATTAAAAAGCATTGCAGTGATGTCACTGGCATTTTAACCTTTAGCCTTCTGGCCGAAAGTGATTCTGCCTTTGCGACAAGAGTGGACCAAGATCAGCCTGATTGGTCTGCACTGTTCGCTATTCAGTCAGTATATTTTCAGTGAACAACCATTTGAATAATAAATGGTATTGCCCAAACTGAAAGATGGACCAGTCCATTTTAGAAATTTAGCAGGCTCAACGATAATACTAGTAAACACCCTCTGTGCAGCCATGTCCTCAACTGATTAAAACTGCTTCATATTTTTTCAAAAGTGGTCAGACTTTTAAAAATAATCTCTGCAAAACAAGTGATTAAGGTAGTTCTGCACGTTTGAACCGGAAGTGATGGCGTAACGTCATTTATCCGGTAAACGTAGAATAAAGCCTGGATTCGGCGTACGGAAATGAAAATCATTTTATGAATAAATGACAACCTGTGAGTAAATGTATTACACTGGCACTGCTACTATCTTTCTAAAGTTGAAATATAGTATTATAACATCTGACACGCTAACTAATTCAAAATAATGTTTTGAAATTAGCAGGAAATGTGCGGTTCACTTTAATTATGGTCAAATATCTCAGAAATAAGTATACGGACCTATACATTTTATTTCACAAATTTATAGGCCATATGTTTATTTACAACATTAATATCTTCAAAAATTCCTATTTGCAAAAATGTTAAGAAAGCTATGATTTTCCCATAGATTCCAATTATGAAACATGCGTGAGGTCGAAATTATTCAAATCAGTCTAGCAAAAAATCAAGCATACGATCTTTTTTATTTGCTATATTTTCTAAGTATATTCAGAAGTTTTGAAAAGTCAGGGTTTAATCAAATTCTACATTCTCTTGTAGAAAAAACGTCGATCCAAACGTGCAGAACTACCTAAACACTGATCTTAAATCAACATATTTCTCCTTTAACTATGCTGTGTTTAATCGATACAACGCGAACAAGGAAATAGTCCGGTAAAAAAACTAAGATTTATAGTCAAATCACTGTAAATTATTACCGGCATGTCAAAGAAATAATCAGGTGTCATCTGTTTGCTGGTTTCCTATAATAAGTTTTATGTTTCCGCCTTCAGAGGAAACAAACGACCAAAATAGAGGGAGAGAGTCTCTAAAAAAGCTTATAGCTTCCTACTCAATCCTCTATGTTGATATTTGTAAAATTGTAACATCAATAAATACTGTTTAAACCAAACAACAAAGAAACAGAATTGATATACCATCTTAGCAACACTCAATCATACAAAGCCGATTTGCACGTCAACAAACTCGTTTTCTGTGCAGTTTTAATCCAGCTTTTGGTCGAAAACAAATTATTATTTAGTCATTTATCTACGTTTAAGGCAGCAGGGTACAATTCGAATTTTGACCCCCGTCAATACTTGTGATAATTAGAATTTCGTGATTTTGGATGTTTGTAAATTACAGTGAGAGATAATGATTGTTAATTCTTTAGAAAATTTAAACAGCTGATACATGTAAAATTATGATGTCAGTTGTAAAACTAACTGCTGCTAGCTTTGTATGAATCGATGAGTCATCTTCGGTGCGGGAAATTCAAATCATTGAAGAGTTCCATGTTTGCTGATTGACACTCGGGTACATTTTTGTTATTTTGTGAATAAAAAAAACGAGATGACTAGGCCCCCATTCCATTATTATCCTGTAGTTCAGTAGGGCCTATTAAATTGAGAAACGCAAAACACTGGACATTGTTCCTGCAACGAGGTCATTGCAGGCTGTCCAAACAGTGCAAAATTGATGATTTGGGCGTGTTATTTTTAATTGATGGGGTACAACTTTCGTTTTGATAGCTTTCTGTATTCTTGTATGAGAGTCCTGATTTTGTGATTAATTAAAAGCACAAAACATGCACACAATTTATGAAGTGGCCACTCTGATTCTGCACAATAAGGAAGTGCAATATTACGACTCGCTACATGTAAGCCTGGCCGTGCCCAAAATGTCATGGCCCTTGTGTCAAATGATTTGGGTGACGATGCGGAACAACTGTTTTAAGTTTGAATCAAATCCATTTAGTAATAACTGTTACAGTGAAAGTGCACCGAAAATTGACCTGAAAAAGAAAAAGGGGGATAATTTATAAAATATTAATACAAGAGTTATAGCTCTTGTGTCATATGATGTGTGTGATATTGTGGAACAACTGTTTTAAGTTTGAATCAAATCATTTCTGTAATAACAGAGATATAGTGAAAATGCAACAAAATTAACCTAAAAATCCAAGTATAAGGGGGGCAAAATTCATCAAAAATTTTGCATGGGTTATTGACCTGTGCCATATGAAGTGGGTTATGATGTAGAACAACTTTTTTAAGTTTGAATTTAACCCATTTAGCAATAACCGAGACAGAGTGAAAGTGCACCACCAAAACTTTAACCTGACATTTTACGTAAAAATGGGGATAACTCATGATATATTGGTGCAAAGTTATGGCCTTTGTGCCAAATGATGTGGGTGATGATGCGGAACAACTATTTTCAATTTGAAACTAATCCACCCAGTAATGATAGAGATAAAGAGAAAGTGTATAAAATCTTTAATCAAGGTGTGGACGCGGAAGGTCGCCGATGCCGACCCCGACGCCGACGACAGGTCGAGTAAGGTTGCTCTCCATACTTCGTATAGTCGAGCTAAAAACCAAGCCAAATTGAAAGAAGGCCATGAATGTTCAAGAACTATAACTCTTTTTTACGTATTTGAAAAGGCGTTGAATATCTAGCATAATCGAAATGTGTCTGATGAGATCTTACGGTTATTTGTTCAATTATGACGATAGTGTTCCATCTATACTAAAAAAACTCCTCTTAATTGCTATTCATGATATATATCTTTAAGTATTATTAGACCTCTATATGTAACTAGAATGTTGGCCAAAGGGCAACAATGTGGTGCCTGAATTACTCTTTTTTACGTATTTGAAAAGGCGTTGAATATCTAGCATAATCGAAATGTGTCTGATGAGATCTTACGGTTATTTGTTCAATTATGACGATATATCACTACGTCTCCTCTCATCTTTGATGGTAGGTAATAAAAGACCACAAGATGACAAAAAATAAAACAGATCCTGACGCTTATCATCGTCTTGTGTCAATTTAGATTTAACAAAATTTCCATATAGCGAGTTTTCTATCGTTCTTTCTTCGGTACGTCTAGACATTGTTTGTTGCTTATTTCCCCATCTTAAACCTTATTGTCGTTTTGAATCCAGCTTTTTCTTTACAGGATATAGCGAGGTTAATGACAACAAACTCCGCATTGAACATCATTTTGGAGGAAAAGTAGCCTTCAGTGTTGAGACCTTTACTCTCAGTAGTTCTTACATGGACCATTTGCATCTATGGTTTGACACTTCCACCTGCTACCAGAGCGTGGGCTATTTCCGTCTGCATTTATCAAAAAGCGCTACCGAAATGTAAATACAAATAAATGTATTGCGCGACGCATTGGTTATGAAGGAAAAGGATGTTCCAATCGAAAATTCTCTAAAATACGTTTGCACAAGGGCGACAAAAGATAAATAAAAATAACTTTTGTTAAATGTTAGTAGAAAGCAGAGTGAATGAAAACTTAAACACATTTAGAAATCAATTTCAGGACTCTAGATTTTGAGACAAAAATAAACCGAATAACTCACTAGCGAGAAATCTGCAATGTCTGACCTATAGCGTAGTGAGGAAGTATTGTAAACCGTTTCATCACCATGTTGAGCTCAGTCTATGTGGATGGATGATAGTTTTCGTTCTGACTGACTCTCATGCCTCAGGTTAGTTTTTAAAATTTGTTGTCTTTAAGGCACAGGGGAACCTATTTCAAGTATTCATTTATTTTAAACATATACTACTTATTACCTGTCTGTCATCTTAATATATTTAAAATCATCACAAATATCCAACTATGAATTACATCTATTCATTTTAACCAGAAAGTAGACCCAGACCTCACTATGCGAGTATCCATTATTTGCCACTTTAGGTGTTCCATCTATACTAAAAAAACTCCTCTTAATTGCTATTCATGATATATATCTTTAAGTATTATAAGACCTCTATATGTAACTAGAATGTTGGCCAAAGGGCAACAATGTGGTGCCTGAATTACTCAACAAAATCCTTACCAGGTAAAGATATGTCAAAATACACCATAAATTTGAAGTATTATTCATGTTGTACTGCAGAAAAGTGGTCTTGGTTTTTCCCAACGGCTAGTTTTGGCAAATAAAAATGATTGATCAATGCATGTCAAAGTTATGGCCTTAGATCTTATATGATCTTTGACCCCTACGTCTGACCTGGGGTTTGCGCGTGACACTCTGTTACATTGAGGCAAATATTTGTGCTAAATAAAAGTAAGATGGTTCGATGCTTGTTAAAGTTATCGCACGGACCAGTTATTAAATGACCTTTGACCCCTAAGTGTGACAGTGACCTTTGAGGTAGGGGTCTGGGAAGCTGTCTTCACATATGGTTTCAATACATGTACATGTATTCCTAAAAGGGATTGTTTTGGAAGAAATACCCTAAGAACATCGCCATATGCACATTCATTCAATATTCAGCAGACACTACCGTCATGAATATTGAATGTTACCCTGAACAAGGCGTCTAGAAAAACCTGCTCTGGTCTCAAGTTAAGATACCAGTATGTTAAAAAGTAACAGTAACATGTTTAAATGATGGGTCATGGTGCCTTTGGCACATAGCATGCAAGGTTTAGCTCACGTAGAGTGGTCACTATATATTATGTTGTTTTTGTTTCTGTTGGATTTGACGTCGCAACGACACAATTATAGGTTATATGGCGATTTTGCAACCAGCTTTGATGGTGGAGGCATTATTTCATCAAGGGCTGGCACCTGTGTAGTACCACCGACCTTCCGTAAGCCAGCTGGATTGCTTCCTCACATAAAGAATTCAATGCCCCTCGCGAGGGCCTAGTGATTTGAAGTCAGCGACCATAACCACTCGGCAATTTGCAAGTTGTTTTATTTCCCTTTAATTTCCCTTAATTGGCTGTATTTCTCATCTAAAGACATCATTTATCTGATTAGTGATTATTTATTGCCCAGTTCAATAGAGTGCTGATCACATTAAGATGCTGTTTCTTGACAATAAACGCAACCATTTCCTGTTATTTTATAAAAAGCTGTAACTGTCTAATTTACATAATTTTCCTGTATTTGATGGAATTAGCAAAACCAGTTTTGTGTTCAAAATCGGCGGAATCTTGAAGAGTAGTGTGTACTTGAAAGGAAACAATATTCTCATAAAAATGGATCGCCGATTATAGAAATGAATAATAGACGTGGCTCTTTGTTTACCTGTCAACAAAATAATACCTATAGGAATACATTATTCTAATCAACTCAACATCAGCTTAGGAGAACAGTTGTATTTGTGCATCACACTTTCCTGAAAAACAAAATAACATGATAGTACATTTATTGTTTTTCATCAAAATTACAATTTAATCTGAATTACAGTTATTGTTCCTTCCTTCTGTTTCATTTCACGCTCATGTCATGACCTGTAACTACATTCTTATTAACGTTCAGGATGCTTTAGGTAGCATAAGAAAAGGAACAAATATATAAGAAGGATAGCTATACTCTAAGAATGCAGCATCCTAAAGCAAAGTCCTTGCAGATGGAGCATGTACGATGTTGCATATAACGGATCCACAAAGAAAGTAAAACAAATAGGAAACGATGGGGGAAAACAAACACATACAGGAACAGATTGGAGAATCGTCTCAGTACTGGTTGTGGAAATCTAGCATACCAATTTACGACACACAAGGAGAACTTCCCGAAGAAACAGACAAATGAAAATCTTTGATATAACTGCTTGACCGGATGGAAGTATAACAATTAGGAATTACACTAAGACTTCACTGTATTGTCAGTTTGATAAATGAACGCTATGCAGATTGTTATAAATATCGGTAAGACTTCTTAAAGTCACTACCATATCAGATAATGTGACAACACATGATTGTATAATGTCGGAGTGGTTATTTCATCGGAATAATCGACACAAGTATGCAGATATTGCAGTATTATTACAAGACAAATGGGACAAAAATGATTTATTATTCATAACGTTTCTTTTATTCCATTGACAACTATACGTGATAAATGTGAACAGTATTTCTTTTTTAAAAACAATATTTGAAATTTCAGATACAAGAAATCATTTGCGTGCTTCTGAGAAAATGACGCAATTGACTAATAAGGAGTCCATGTATTTTATGCGGGTAATGCGATTATATCAATGTTCATGACAGTCGACCAGGCCATAGCTACAAGTACATATTAATCCCCGTCATTTCTGAGAACAGTTGTGTTAGATCGTCCAGGTATAAAACAAATCTTGCTAAATATTCGGAATGTTTCTTTCCAAGAAAGGATGATACTTAGCAAAGCTTATTTCTAGCACTAGGTAATACGCCAATATATTTCCATGAACTGTATCACATTGTCACAAAGAAACTTCATCCCATTTTATACACGAACTGGAATCGCATTCGAATACAATGACATCACTTTCCAAATTTGTAGAACTCTTGAAGGATTTTGATGTTACAGTCGAATATGAGTTTTCATTTAGGCTATTGTTTTGTAAAAGGTTGGTCCTTAACAAATTCAGAATATTTAATTTATAAGATTAAACTATCAGCTTAGTATTACTATTGTATTAAAATGACTAATATACACTTTTTATCATAAGAATATACTATATTTCGACTTTATTCAAAACAGCACCTTTTCTATCAATAATTCAAAATGAAATTTACAAACCACTTGGTCACCGAGAGGTGGATGAACCCGTAGGCTCTTGGTAACTGATTTAAAATGAAGAAAAACGATACACTCATTAAACTTCATTTTTAGACACAGTTTTTACACCTTATATCAACAGTACTTTGAAAATGAAACCAGGTTGTGTGATGGTTTGTCATTTGTTGCTGCGCAACTCGAAAATATATTTCAGTCAGTGTTAATTCACTTGATGAAAATTATTCGACCTTAAAGGAAACAATCACCTATCATCCATACACTACTTAGGATTTTAACAAGTCATTTTATTTGTGGTTAGCAAAATACATGTACAAAGCATGAGGTAACCTACATTGGCAAAAGCCCCCGATGAACTATTCTTTCTCCAGAAAATATCTTTTTTTGTCGTTAAATATGCTGTCAAGTTTTGAAAAATGACTATTCTTATGTTGTTTATTATCTAGTAGTTCAAACTGAAGGGTGTGTGATTATATTTGTAGAAGAGTATAGTTTGTCAGACAATTCGGAAATATTTGACAGTAAGTGGACAAAAAGACCGTATTTGGGAAAAAGGAAATATTCGGCAAAAGCAACGGCCATTCCACCGTAGTAAAACGTTTATTGCTAAAATCATTGTATCTCATGTAGTGATCATTCGGTCAGAGCTGGCGGTCGGCAGATTCGCTTCAGGCCAACTTGACGACATAAAATTCAGTTAAGATCAGTTGAATGTCTATTAGACGTTTAAGTCCTGTCCATTCTAAACCACCATAGCACACAATGCGCATTGAATATTACTTTATATTTGTATATTATATACAGTTATAAGAATATCCTTTGTTTTAAGATTTTGGCCCTTGCCCATTCGCATCTAAGCCTGGATTCTACCACGTGCTACCTTAGACTTAAACAGACTCTAGATTTCCTTTCCGTCCAGTCGTATTTATTTAACAACAAAATGCTATTTTTGTGCGTTTAGATGGGCATACATCTTGCAAATTCATGAATCGCAATGACGATTCTTTGATAATTTTCACGTAGTTCCAATATTGTTTATATGTCTAAACAAAAATAGCAATCAATCCTTATTTTTACATTTTGACAGTTGGTTGCTACGAAATGAGTGTTTAGTTATAGTTTTAACTATGATTTTCTATGCTATTCGTGAAATATTGTTTTCCAAATGTTTGTTTTTTTTTTCGAACGAAGCTATACAATTCACCCTTGACCTTACTGTATTAATGTTGTTAATAACAAATAAACACTGTTTCTTTCTGTACAAAATATAGTGAATGTAACTATTCGGTAGTTTAGTCATTGCATTAGGGTCGGTTCAATATCCGGTAATGTAATCATTGCATTAGGGTCGGTTCAATATTCGGTAGAGTAATCATTGCATTAGGGTCGGTTTCATGTTATATATATTTCCAACAGAATAGTTCATATAGAAATTGAAAATAAGAAAGTAAGATCATAAAACACACGTCATTTTGTTATATTTTTGTGTATTGCATCTCATGAATAAAGCCAGGCTATAAGACCTCTCCTACTTTTACTAGAAATTCTAAGATTTTTCCATAAACAATTATTATCAACTTCAAATTGACGTCTTGCGTCTCGAAGATATTGCCAAAAGATTTTAGCAAACGATTAGTGCAATGCAACCTGTAGATTTAAACGTCATCTCTGTTGATTTATTATTTGCAATTAACGCATTATTTGACTGCGATATAATCTGATATATTTTTACACGTTATTATGTTGACGACAAATAATGTGTTCAACAGCAATATCTCAAGATAGAGAATGCCATTTTACAACGAGGAATCATTGTTCTATCAATAAATATGTCGTATAATGTTAAATGACTGAAATAATCAAAATAGAAACAAATCCTGTTTCTTAATTAAAATGAAATTTAGTCCAAGTATACAATGAATGTCCCACTGGTCAATAGTCAAAACTATATACCCGAGGGCAGAATAAATTATTTAATTATTGACTTTAGCTCAGCAAACTTGTATTGAGCTATGGGCCGGTGGTGAACGTATTCATCAGTTTCGCACTCTTCATAACGAGTCATCATTTCAGCCTTAATACAAACTTGCCTATACGTTATCAAATAAAACCGCCTTGTTTGCTCGAGATATTGACACTCGAAACGATCATTCCGGAACTTTATAGGCAATGCGAATATTGTACTTTTTTGTTTTTGTCACTGTCGTCTGTATTGATTTTCATTTTGATAAACACATGTCAGCGAACTCTATCAGAAAGCACTACACTTTATTACAGTGCACCAAGCAATGAACGTCAACTGGAAATAAGCTGACGAACTGTAAAAAGCAGATGGTAAACAGGATGTTGTTGTTTTTCATTTAACTTATATGATACAGAGTATCGCTGAGAATCAAGCAGCGCTCTATTATTTAGAAACTCGCTGTGATATTTTAGGCTAATTATTTCACACGAAAAAAAAAAAACAACAAAATTTAATAATGTCAGATTGAAAGCTAACCATCCATTAAAATTAGACTGAAACGGGTAGTGTTGCGCAATCGACGGATATTTTTCTTCCTTGTTTGGATTTTGTTTCCTGACTTTTCTTATAACATTAAACTACGTTCGAGGATGCATGGCTTGGACCCGTAGCTACAAACCAACAATAAACTTCTCAAAGGTCTTAAGGTTGGAGGCTAGCCCTATCCAGATGTCCCTCACTCTCATCCTGACCATGCCTCTCTTCACAAGGATATCAAAGTTATGGATCTGTCCGGTGGACTGAGTTTTGACGGCCAAAGTGGTCAAAAGATATGTTCTTATACATCTAAGAATTCGGATGTCGTTTTGCGGATACCGGTGAGAGAGACAGCGCCATTATGTCAACAGAAGAAATGTCATATTTCAAGGTTCCAGTGGCGTGAAACGAGACCGGTACTCACTTTATGCGATGAAAGAAACCTGAAGTAATAAACAAGGCAAGCGATGATTCGCACAGGAATTTGCATTCGCGCTAGACACATATCGTAGTACTATCTCCTATTAAAACATCTGCACAAGGCTGCTTATCTTGGTTTCTTATGAAAGATTGTTATAATCTACGACTCTGAGGAGACAATGTTCAAAACTGAATAATATTCTAGACGGTATCATGTATCAGAATTTACAATCCATTAATAAAAAGAACATAACAGGGTTTGCATTACAACATGGCATTGTTGCAAAAGCGCTAACATCAGCAAGACATTATAAAAGAAAGATCAACTTTATCTCTTACAAACATGTTGTATTTGTAACTGGAGGGGGAAAGTAAGCAAGAAAGAATTACATCTTTTACAAATTATATATTTAAACAGATATATTCGCTTTCTGTACTTACCGTAGTTTACCTAGCGTACTTAACAAAAGTTTACTGCACGAGTCGAGGTCAGTACTTTCAGTACTTTAACTAACATACGTAATTATACGAGTCACCGACCTTCTATAAGCCAGCTGGATGCCTTCCTCACATGAAGAATTCAATGCCCCGAGTAAGGCTCGAACCCACATCAGTGAGGGGCAAGTGATTTGATGTCAGCAACTCGGCCACGAAGGCCCTGTAAGACACTTGCGTTCAATTCTTAGACTGCATGCTCAGTAAGTTTAGTTTGTAAACCAGAATTCATTCCTAAACATTATCAGTAAGTACGATATCTTTCTTTTCTACATGAGTCGTGGTCTTTACTGTCAGTAAGTAAAGTAGTTCTCCTTTCTACATGGAGTAGTTGTTTACAATAATCCTATATACATATCAATTGACTTTTTAATATTTCACTGAAGAATTTTTCCAATAAGTTATATAAACCAAAACAATCAAATATCATGTCAATTGCTTCATTGTGTCACAGCTTGTACCGCTTGGTTGCCCAATACTAATTCGTTTTTTTTTTCAGGAGTTGTCTGTTATGTGAAGCTTATTTCCTTTCTAGATAACACTGTTCTCATATTTTGCAAATGTCTGGAGACGAGGCATGGTAGATCTCTTATATTTGAGAACAGAAATATCGGTAGTTTCCGGTAAAAGCATGAGTAATGTGCTCTACTTTAGATATTTCACGTATCTCCTTTATCTAGATGTGATTACAGGATTAATCTACCAGTGATAAATCCTTTAGACAACCTCAAATAAACGTTAATAGTTTCACGTAATCGTTACATTTAAAAAACATTAAAATATTTATCCGGAAACTGAACATAAGCAAATTTTATTCTCTTTTATATACTTAAGACTAACTGAATGTTTTCCCTGAAGTAATAGACATTATAACAGATTGAAATTACTTGACATTTCGAAGAACGATGGACTGAATACTAGGATTGAAAACAAGTTTTCAATGAGATATCACCTGAATATATTTGAGTTAAGGACAAGTATTTTACAAAGCATTTTTGATATGTAGTTATGAATACAGTCGCCAGATTACAAAATTTGTCTAAAAGAAGTCATGGCAAAATGACATCCATTTATCACGTCGCTAAAATGCTTTCAAACTTGAAATACTTTCAATTACAAATGTTCGAATTAAAGTATTTCTGTCGACAAGCATATGTCTTGATCTCAATCCCGCAGATTTGGAATGACGCCATGTTTTTTCTTAAGCAATTATCATCTTGTCATGATAACATGATGCTTTGACATGTCTGTCATTTGAATAGGATTTCTAATTTCACGCCGAATTATAGGCACTTTAATGCAAGACTGATATTCTGAAGATTGTATTTTCCAATAAATCCGAGTTCATGACACTGTACTATATTAGAATTATAGAAAGGAAGGATCTCCCACACGAAATAATGTACATTTATATTTAGTTACATTGTATATGAAGTCTTTTTGTCTGCTATTTATTTCAAAACTAAATTTTCTCCATGTCAGTAGTTCATTATCAGCAAAGCTTATGTCCGAAATAAAATTTAAAATAAAAGTGTATTTCAAGCCAAGAGGATCAGACGTAATTAATGTTTGATATGTTATAATAACCAACCACAAACATGCGAACTATTTGGAAGGGAATAATAGACTTCAGATTTTAAGAGTTATGGAGCAGATACTGCGAGAATTAGAAGCGCAAATATTATTTCGTTAAAGAAAAATTGCATTGTCCTTGACGCACAGAGAGAATTTGTTTTTTCTAATTACATACACATTCACTCTTATTATATTTATAGTATGAACTTATTCTTCAGTCTTTGAGTAAAAATGGAACAATTTGCTGCAAATGAACGTCAAAACAAGATGACTATTAGCCACACAAGTTTCTGAACTACTGTGAATTATTTTTAGTTATTATATACGTAGATTTCATTCGTGGCAACAGCAGTGTGCACTGTAATTTCCTGGTAGTTCTACACAGACTATACACCATTCGTTATCAAAATGTTCAAAGATTTAGGAAGCAGCTTCACAATCCATCCCAGGCCCTTCAGCTTGAACACTATATGTAAAATTTCTTTAATCAGATACAGATATACATCAAATAAGCCCAATTAGAGTAATATTTTATTGAATGATTTTATTCAAATAATTACGTCAAATTCAGGTACATGTACTTGATTATTACTATAAATAGCCGCCGGTTTCTTTTTGCCACGCCGGTATTTTGCAAATTCAGCCCATATTTATACGCGCTTTACAAAAATGAAAATTGCCTTAAATTGTTACATTAACCCACATATTTAAAAGTTAGTATGTTTTGATATGATATCATTACTAGTTTTTTGTTAATCAGTACGAGAAAATTACATTTGTCATGGCAAAAGCGGTTTTGCCATGGCAAGCAAAATTAATGATTTTGCCATGGCATTTTTTTTTCATTTTTCTTAAAAAGTGATTTTAACTATTTCCAAACGAATGTATTGGTAGAAATATGTTGTTTCATATCGATAACTCAGTTTTTTTTTATTTTGCCATGGCAAAACTGGCCATGGCAAGATTCTGCCATGGCAATTTTGCCATGGCAAGGTTCTGCAATGGCAAGTTTCTGCCAAGGCAAGTTTGCCATGGCAATAAGTTTTTTTTCCAAATATTTTAAAGGAAGTTTGATAAATTTAGTGATTATGAAATACAATACTGACAGAAACAGAGAAGATTTTAGATTTCTTGGCACATTTAAATCAACAAGAACAGAATCTTGCTACATAGATTGTTTCACCATTACTGGAGTAAATGCTGATTGATTTTCAGCGGCAAGAAGTATTTTTTTACTTCCTTGTTTTAATGAATGAGAATGTATGCAATGTATTTGTAATATTACATAACAGTGACCGTGTGCCATATATTTTTCTATTTAGAACAATACAAATATTACTTAAAGTACAGAACATATCTATTCATCAAATAAGTAAGTTTCTTTCGTTTATGAAATATAATATTAGTTATTATCATAGTATCCTGGTCTTTGATGTCATATATGACTCGAGAATTTTAGCAGGCTTGGATAATCTAAGCCGCGCAAAAATAGAAAAATAAATATTCCAACTAAAATGTTTAGCGCTTTAAAGTTTTTTTTTATATTCTTCATCTGCATTCAGGTACATTTGTCAAATAACGTAAAGAGTAAGCATGTTTAAATAAAATATTTCTATTTTCATACTGACTGTATCTGACAACATCTGTATTTAATTAAAAATATTTTGGAATTTGGCTGTTAACATAGACGCAGTGCTTCCGCTGTAATAAATTACATGATCACCCCTAGTCCACTAATAAAAAGGAGTTAATAAGCGATAAACATGCAAACAGATATTGATTGGTAATAAAGTTCTCTGCTTTCTACGGCTGTCTCAGGCGCTCCGAAAACAATTTACTTAAAATGTTGCATTATATCAATCCTTTATTGCATATGGCTAAAAATTTATATATTAATATATAATTGTGTGAGTCTTCAAAATACGTGACAGTGGTTATATCGTATTTTTATTTAAGAAGAAACAGATATAATCTATAATGGATATAACAGACTAGTTTGGCTATACGGAAAGAAACAGATATTATAATTCATAATGTGTAGCAAAGCTGATTATCAAGTAACTATCTACTTGCAAAGTACATTATATGTTATGAAATATAGTCATTTTTATTTATTAACATGATACGTCAGCAGTGTAATTTTCAAATAGAAAAGACCGATAAAACGTTTTCCGTATACAGTACAAACGTATTTTCAATATAATAATAGTTTTGCAAAGTTGCTGAAGCCATAAATTGCAACGACGTGATAAGTTACTGGGTTTTATAACTTGCCATGGCAAAATGATAAAATTTCTTGACCGATTTGCCATTGCAAATGTAATCTCTTCATACATATATACAAAAAATAGTACTGATATGAAATAAAATCATACTAAATTTGACAGGTTTAACTTAGTAAATACAACAATTTTTTTAAAAGAGTTTTCATTTTTTTTTGCGTTGCGCGTATGAAAAGAGACTGAATTGGAAAATACCGGCGTGGCAAAAAGAAACAAGCGGCTATTAAATAATGTAATATATAATGTTTCTTAAAGAATATATGAAATTTTCTGCACATATAGATTGATTTCTTTAAACTTATATTGGTAATGTATTCATAAGCTGATTTCTCATTTAAATCCGATGTTTCGGTCAGTCGTTTAAGCGAAGTAAATATTTCAACTGACCTTAATTTAGACCTCTGTGGCAAAAAGTGACAATGTACTCTTCAATACCCTACACGCAATAGAACGTGACTGCTCACTTATTTCTTTATTAGAACAGTTAGGGCTTTTCAATCACAATTGAAAATATTCAGTTTTTACTGTTTCAAAAGAAATATTTTATATCACTGTCAATAACCAAAGCATTTTTTCTTAAAGGATACAAACGACATAATCCATGCAACAGAGACATGATTACTTGTAATACGGTTTCTTGTGTGTCTATAAAACAAATTTGATACAAATTATAAAAAATAAAGCAAACATCATTTTCGAAGAAAATATTTCTTCAAATGGTTTAAAGAAATTTTAGAAAATTAGAATTATATTCAAATCACTTGATTATGAATACATCTTTCTGTCTCCGATTTCCCAATAGTAAATCAGATTTCGAGTTGCTTACTGAAAGTGTTTATTTTGAAACGATTCTTGTCTACTTATACCCATTTCTTCGATTTGGAAAGACTTGGCAGTATATGTAACATAGGGATTTTGAGATGAGATCCAAATTTAAGTTTTAAAATTATTAATATTTAAAATGTTATAACTTTGAGATGGATTTATATATTTTTTCATGTTGTTACTTATTAGTTGCTTCAGACCTATTCATCTTCTCTTGTACATGTATCGTTAAAAGGGGAGCATCAAGAAATATCAACAAAAAATAACAGGTTTACAAATCAAAGAGTCATTTCATTCATGCACTTTGTTCTTTCTAAGGTCTTAACACCGCAATAACTACGATAGTCTTGCATTTATGCCCGTCTCCTTTAACTATAAGTGAGGTTAGATGCTCACCATTTTTTGGCCACCGGCCATCGCAGGGCGGTGCCTTACTGTGTCGATTTTTCATGCTTGTCTGTTTGCTCTGTCTCAGTGTGTGTGTGTATATCTCGTACACGTCCTTGTTTGCTGTGGTTTGCGTTGTAGGGAGATTACGTTAATGGAGCATGGCTTTCCATGTTGAATATTCATCCTTGCTTTTGGACTTCCCTCTACACGCCACCTCTTTCACCGCCCCTTACCCATTTTTTGTATTTAGCATATAATTAATTGGATTTCTGAAGAAGCTCGTTCCTCATTTCATTCCACTACAGTTTCCTTTTATTTCGGACCTTCTCGATGCATGGCTCTTGAACTGTTATAAGGGGTGCTTTATGCTTCCTGGAAATCAACCTTAATCTTTTCTTGATTATTTTTTCACAATTCTTACAGAAAAAATGTCGTGTTGCGTTAAAAAACGCACATTATGCTTTTTATATCACAAAAGGAAATAGACTGTAAGAGCATTTTGTACAATATTGGATAAAATGAAGAAAAGAAAAAAGAGCTCGAACTCTTAGAAGATTCATTAAAAACATATCACACCAGCAAGAGTGAATAAGCTTAAGTGGAAGCAGCTGCGTGATCAGGATATCTGAATGTGAAAGCGAAGATGTTGTCTAGACAGCATTGATAATATCATAACACGGTAGTATATACTTTCTCGCTGACACTTACAAGGTTGGGGAAGCTAATGCAGTCGAACAAATACTTGAGAAACGAATCAAATTGTACTTCGTAGGAATAATATCTGACTGAAATGTATTGATTAAATAAAAAGTGCATTCGAGGGTTAATGCTCTGAATTTAGCAACTTCAGTTTTTTTCCTTTGCATTATTAAGGTAGTTCTGCACGTTTGATAAACCGGAAGTAATGGCGTAACGTCATTTATCTGGATAACCTGGATTATCATTGCTATAGATTATTTCTTCAGTCATAGCGGCAACAATAACAACATCTACCTTCATTCAGTTCTGGTCACATAATGTAGCAATAGGTTTATATGCTGGTCAAAGATATCATAAAGAATTATTTCATTGTAAAAAGGAAACATATTTTGTCATCAATAGCTACATCTTTCCATATATGTTTGTTTTTCAAAATGATAATGGCAAGGACCCCACTTACAATGTCTATATTCAGTTTCACACACCAGCGACCCGTTTTACAGAACAACTGTCATCAATATAAACGTTAACGAGAAATGAATTAGCCACATACACAGCAGCTGCCATGTGCTTGGTAAGTACAATAGAATTATCTGACATTAAACTTCATTTTACCGGTGTTATTTTAGGGCTTTAGTAATATTTGATTGTAAGTTCTCGTGCAACGTCCTCGCATACGCCCCTTACAAAACGCAAACTGATAATTTCAACTATAATTTTAGAAAATGGGTAAATATGGTAATACACAAATACCTTAACACTGCTTATATGGCTTTTGCTTTGTATGCAAAGTCCTATGTATTAAGTTGAGTTTAGAGCACAGTTTGTTTTGACAGGGTAATATGTTTGTTTATCTGTGTTTTTAAACTGTACTGTACTGCAAAGTGATTTTCTAAAAAAGTTCTCAGACGAAATTGTGAAAACACATTAATTTAGAGATGCCCTAAATTACCCAACTGTCACTTTCTACTATAGCTTTATCATAACATTATTATCAGAATAATTTTCTTTGAGTTAATATGGGAGGAAATGGTAGGTCACTAGGTCGTGGTGATTCTTTAGGCTAATCTCATCCACTTTATTTGAAGGACGTAAATACAATGTTAGCACTTTCAGGTACTAGTATCTAGATAAACAACATTTATTGTACAAAATGTTTATAAACTTATGGAGCGTACAAATGATTCAGCATTAAGCATACATTTATTTTTACCTAAGTTTTATATCAATTGGTTAAACATATTAGAGAAACAGTCTATTGGAATTAAAGACATTCACATTTTTTATGCTACTTACGAAACATGTGAACTGATATCCGGAGTGATGGAACTGCGGTTGAGTATAATTTGCATTCTATATTAGATATAAACAACAATATAAAACTTCCTGACTTAATTCAAAACATATTCGGTATTACTTCTTCAGAATCAATAATCAGACTAATTTTAATCTGACTGCTGAAATCTTACTTTGGCTGTCTTGATGCTGAGTACCTAAAGCGGACATCATATGCTAATGTTATTTGAAGCTCTAATATAAACGGGAGTGTCTGGCAAATTGAATTTAAACAAAATCATTAAACATTTCAAGAAGATAGTTAGAAGCTACCAGACAGGGGAAATTAGTATTTGCTAAATTCGCTCCCGCAGATGATATTTCCATATATGTTTAATATAAATATTAAAAGTAGTCAAAACTACAAAAACTTTTTAAAAACAAGTCACTTTATTTTTAACCAACGTTTCGGCTACATCAGCCTTCTTCAGGGTTCAAAATAAACATAACAAAGGAAGTGACGTCAACGTCAAACGACGTCGATGACGACAACTTCAAAATTAAACAAAGAGTTTGGCGTAAAAATCATAAACAGGATCATAGTATGATACATAAAAACTGGTGAAAAAATGCAGTATAAGTGCAATGATTAAGGAATGGCACCAGTAAAAACTGATTATGGAATACATACAAGTAATAAAATATACATATAACAAGTATTTCAGAAAGGCATTAATACAGAATTTTTGAATTCATTCCTTGTGGAGACACAGTGCCCAAACGGTACATCCAGGAAGTCTCTTTTAAAAGCCTTTTCCAAGGATTAGTTACTTTATCAATGGGCATAAAAGAGAAATCCTTGATAGTATGTCCTTGAGAATTAAAATGTTCAGAAACAATAGTAGTAGTTTCTGGATAATGATTGATATCAAATCTATGACTATTCATTCTTTGTGAACATTGCTGGTGCGTTTGTCCAACATACTGTTTAAAACATTTATTACATGTTATTAAATAAATAACATCAGTTGAATTGCATGACAGATCATGTCTAACATTATAACAAGATGAATTGATGGAACTAGAAAATGAATTATCTTCATTAAGCAGTGTGTACAGCGACGTCTATAACATTTACTTACACTACAATTTTTGTCTTTCTTACTCAGCCTAGAATGAACTAAAACATCTTGAATATTCTTGGGTCTTTTGTAAGCAACAATAGGTTTATAGTCATATAATTGTCTAACACTCTCTTGTTGAGAATACTTTAAAAGATTCCAATATTGGTTTATTATTTTACCAATATTGGGCAAAGATGGATTGTAGGTACATACAAAAGGAATGACTTTATCCTTATTTTTGTTACTGCACGAATTAAGAGCATCTTGCATTGATAGAGAAGAGGCCTTCTTTAATGCCTCATTTATAACACATTCAGGGTAGTTACGTGCTTGAAAGTATTCTCTGAGCTTGTCCATTTCCTTGTCAAAAATGGTATTATCCGAAGTAATACGCCTAAAGCGCTTAGCCTGGCTAAAGGGAATACCCTTTTTACATGAAACTGGGTGACATGATGAAAATTCTATATACTGATGACTGTTAGTGTCTTTTTCATGAACACTAGTGTGCAGGATACCATTTTCATCTTTTTCTATGTTAACATCTAAAAAAGTAGCAGTATCTTTAGTGTAACAATATGTAAATTTTATAGTATCATGAAAACTGTTCAATCTGTCAAAAAGTCTAATAAGTCCTCTTCTGAATGATTCCAGATGAAAAAAATATCATCTAAAAAACGTAACCAGATAAGTGGTTTCTTATCACAGGAGTCTATAAATTCTTTTTCAAGTTTACCAATAAATAGAGAGACAAAACAAGGAGCCATTTTTGTTCCCATAGCAGTTCCAAATCTTTGAATGTAATTAATTTCATTGAACTGGAAGTGGTTTTTTGTAAGTATTAATTCTATGATTTTAGAAATGGAGTTAATAGAATCCTGTGATCTACTACCATTTTCCATAAAATATTTGCAAGCATCTATGCCCTCACCATGAGGTATATTACTGTATAAAGATGTTACATCCAGTGTTACAAGATATGCATCTTTATCTATGCTAGAGAGGTTTTGTAACTTTTTGATGAAATCTGTAGTGTCTTTTACATAGGAAGGTAAAGATTCCATGTATGGTTTCAAGATTGTATCAACATATGCAGACATATTTTCAGTTAAAGCTCCACAACCTGAAATAATAGGTCTCCCTGGGTATATGTTTAATAAATTTAAAGAGAATTCCTATAGTTTTTTTTTCCTTTCATATTTTTTTTTAAATTCACATATATGATATGAAATTTTGTGCTGAAAACAATGAACAAATAAAAACAATAGGTCACCAGGCTCGTTTTTGTGAAAAATTGTTTTGAACACACCCGCTGTTGCTGAAACTGTAATTTTCTGCTTTTTTTATAAATACCAACCAAAATATACATCAAGACAGCACAATAAAGCTTTTTTCTTTTTACAAATTTTATTATATACTTATTTGATATTATAGCCATATTTGTAATACTCTATCCTTACAGTAATTGGTACAAATGAAAAAAAATATTGTTTCATATTTACTTTTGTGAACTTTTTTCAATGAAAAATACCCATAGTGAAGAATATTTTTTTTTAAATTTTGAAAAAACTCTTTCATAGAATTTTTTCCTGTTTTTCTGAATAACAGATAGAGTGGAAATTCCAATTCAGTTTGTTTAGATTGACAGTTTCAGGAACTTTTTACACAATAGCTACATATTAAGACGATGTCCAAAGTAAATTAATTGTAAGCCTTGTGTTGTATATAGTAGTCTAAATGAAGATGGAAGCGCTCGTCGAGAAAATGATTTCATGAACATTTTCCCTGTCTTATACCGTCTCTATAATTGCTACAAATATGGTTGATAGCTGTTTTTAACTTATGTACTAAATATACAGTATTTTTTTTTAAATGTAAATTCAACTTGGATGAAGGATTCGATTTAGTTTCAACTTCTTCATGCGAAAAACAAAGTCTTTTATTAATTTAAAATGTGGGTAACATATATTTGCGCAGGGAATATATATTTGTGCTTTCTTGTATAACTCCTATTTTCAGAAAAGAGCTTCTAAGGAAATATTGCAAAATATTACGATTATAATCGGATTATAACCGGAACGTGTTGCGTGTTTAATACGTGGTGTTATCTTATGTTGATTATATTCTTCAACCCTTTCCTTTAAAAAAAACTATTTTATTTTACTTTTTTGCTCATTTCAGTATAGTCATACATGGTCATTGAAATATTTTGGTGAAAATCATGCTGGGCTTCATTTATTTGAGTAGTAATTAACCGGACGTCATGCGGCAATTTGACGTCATAATTGTCTGTTACCGGTCCGCGCGTCAACCGTTGTTTGTCGCAGAATATTCAGAGCTGACTTTCTGCTTTGTTTTACTGGCAGTCAAATCGAGCCATGTTAGAATATAGATTTTCAGTCAGTTATACATAAGTGTATGTTTAAATGTGTTCTAAGTTACTGTAACTTTAACATTTAACATTTACTGGGATTAAAATGTTAAAATAGACCCGCTCAGTAAAATTTTCACGAGACGTCTTCCATCTAAATTTAAGATTTGTTTAAAAAAATACTTGCAACAGTACCATAAATAAAAAAAATAAAACTGAAAAATGAAAACATTAAAAAAAAATCCATAACTCAAAGACGGAAATCATGTTGACTTTCCGTGTATTTTATAGAACATTAATGTCAAAATTGTGTTTTAGATTTATTGTAATTTAGGATATATGTTCGTAAGGACTGGAACAAAGATTAATCTACATTTAAAACATGTCTTAAAGGCAGCAACGTTTAAAGTATCGGAGATGATTGGGGAATTGAACAAGGTACACACACTTGAATGCTTTGATTCTGATCGAGTGGAATAATTCCAATGTAGAGATATGACCAGATTAAACTCTTTCCTTTAGGAAAAAAAATATTTTCACATTAAAACACGAAAGGATGTAATTTTAACGGCTGCTTCAAATTAGAAAAGGTTTAATGATTTAAGGTCCGGTGTTCGTAATGAAATTGGCGCAGGTATATATCGTCGCATCTGTTCGATATCTGTGATTTTAATCGTTAGAACTTGACCGGGAAAATACGCCTGCTGTTTAACCGTCAAAGAAACAGAATGTGTAAATTTGTTGTACAGTATTATGATTAAAACATGTGTTATCTTATATGTATGTTATGCATAACTCGTATTCAGTTTGATAGCATGTACCACTATTGCCACGAAATAAAAGTATGCATTTAGATAAAAGTTGTGTTAATTGCGTAACATGTGTGACCGTCTTGTGGAAATTTAAGAACAG
The DNA here is from genome assembly GCF_021730395.1 of Mercenaria mercenaria. Taxonomy (NCBI): domain Eukaryota; kingdom Metazoa; phylum Mollusca; class Bivalvia; order Venerida; family Veneridae; genus Mercenaria; species Mercenaria mercenaria. The sequence continues at coordinate 18,041,572 of NC_069376.1, read as the reverse complement.
CGTTATTAGCACAAAGGCCAAGTTTGATACTGTCTTGTGGAAACTTCTTAAAAGAAAACAGTCTAGATAAAGCTTTGAAATGGCGTTCTGTCTGAAATGAATTTGCTTTCAATGATCGTACTATTAATATAGTACCGCTAGACAAAACTGATACCGAATAAAGAAAGGAGGAAAATCTGCATAATGACTTTTACTGTAAGAAAGATGTGAGAAAGCAGAAAATTCCTTGAAGCAGTTTCTGTCTGTGTACTTTATACTAAATTTTAGATACCACATCATCAGCTTTCTGGAATCCACATTAATTAAATACAATGTGGCATTCTGTATGGACATGTAAAATGAGTATTGACTTCATAATTTTGTTATATCAGTATTATTCAATTTATAGTATCATAAAGTGGAAGTGAACAAAATTTTCAGGCCTTTAAAATCTTTATTGATAAGTCTGTAAGCCGAGAACGTAACAAAGGTTATAAAATGTAATAAAATGTTTAGAATTACCGTTCGGATATTACTTTTGGAAAACCTCGGTTACCGGGCGTACTTAAATGACGAAAGATGTTGTTTTTTGAGGTTTTAAGTTTAAAGGTGAAGGTCTTAATGAAGGTTAAGGTCACCAGTGTATAAAATAAATTTGCTCATTTATTAAGGTTTAAAATTTGAAGGTGAAGGTCATATGAGGGTCAAGGTCAGTTATAAATTGCTCAGTCCCTATATCTTGTCACACGATTTGTTGAGTGTGAGTATGAGCTAAATCGTGTCATTAATATGGGCTCAAAGCGAAACGGTAACATGTCAGACGGACATTTCAATCGCTATATCCTCAGGGGCATAATAAAATGTACAAAGAGATGCAAATCTTGAAATTATCTTGTGATATCAATTTTCTTATTTCTGGTTAAGAATGAGGTTTCGTGTCCACCATTTAAACTCCCATGTGGTGGTTTTTCCACAGACCTTTGTAAAGTGCTACCAACTGCGTGACTTGTTTCTTTGTCATGCCTGTTGTTGCTTTTTTCTATTTTCTAAATGTCAAATCAATGCATGAACGCCTACATCTAAATTTAGCTAAAAGGCTCTATTATCTGTCTTTAAGTTTTTCTTCCTTCTGGATATACAATAAAGAGTTTCTGTCTAACACTGATTAACTTAATGTAATTTAGTAGAAAGGAGACGCCAAGCCTATAACTTGCTATACAGCTGGCGTCTAAATGTCAAAAATAACTGTTATGTTTCCTTCGAATTCAACAAAATGTGTCCTGATATCAATGATAATTGTTGTTTTTCTTCCACATTCAGTAACATGTGCCAAATGTTATGGATGATAATTGATTTATGTTTCAACCTCAATTAAACATAATCTTAAAGGAAGTTTTAATCGCATACATTTCACTGTTTTCCGCGATTTTTGTGCGATTATGAAATTAAATGCAGTCTTTGTTAAAGAATTTCAAGAATTTCAAAAATGATTACTTACGTACCGATAATAACAAGAAGATAAAACTGACCCCTAGCGTGATTAACTAGTTTTTATGGTACACCAAAATGAAATAAAAACAATATGTACATAATCTTTAAAAATATACCAATTCAAAAAGTAAGTAGTCTGAATATAAGGGTTGAGATAATAAAACACTTGCCTGTTCACCAGATACACGTAAGAATACAAATAAATATTAACGCTTTGTAGAATTTATGTCTGGAAGGATATTTAGTTGACTTGTAAAATATAATATAATATGCTCTTTTCTGTTAAAACACGCTTGCGCTAAAATGACGTCACGTTAATGTGCGATGATGTCAATGTTTGTTCTGCGACCAAGAAAGAACGCTACTGTTTCAGAGTAAGGGCATACTAGAATCGAAATAATGTATTATAGCAAAATCGTGTTTTTAAATTACCTAAATTAATACACTCAAAATCGGCTATACGTCGCCAGAATAATTCGGCGGACGTATAACCTCTTTCCGTGTATTAATAACGTTAAAACAAAACACGGTTTTCTATACATTATTTCTTAAATATAATCACGTAATAGGATACAGATATTCTGGTAATAATTGACGGTAAAAACAAAACTAATTATCGCGTATTCATAACCTATTATAGAGCTGTTCTCCGAAAACTGCCTTTTACACAAAAGAAAATAATCACAAATTTGCTTGTGTTTATTTTCACAATGCGTTTATTTTTTTGTTTACATTGAATGATAAAACGTTAACTACACTGAAAATGTACATGTATTTATTTTGCGTTCCCCGAAACCATACCATTGCATGAATAGGCAGTGTCATGACATCGTACTTCAGTTGTTTCTGGAATATGTAGCATATATATACTTGTAAAAATCTTTTAAGTAAAACCTTGGAAAGTCGCAAAGAAATTGCCAATTTTTAAAACAGTTCTCCTAGCCGGAAATGTAATATACCAGCTATTAGAATGTTTCGCCTGGAAAGCATTAACAGCGTGTCAGCATATTTTGCCGAAAAAAAGGCAATTATTTTGATAAATAATTTGGCTACTAAGAGCTAAACCCCGCACCATTTGCCGCCATCTGTCACCTTTAATATTGTCGAGTAGTCATGGAGTGAAATACTTTAGATGACTGATAAAGCGACAGTCCTTTTGCAAAAAGTTTTATTTGATTTTTTATTAAGTCAATTTTACTGATTGGACGTGAACATTTAGTATTTAGCATATTTCTAAATTAACCAGACATTTCTTAGAAGCTATGTGAACTTTTTATTGACAAGATGTTTAGTCAATAATATTTAAAAGAAATAAACGGAAATCTATTGTCGTAAAAGATTTTTACTACATCAATGTATTATTCAATTTTAGACATGTTAATTTATCTAAAACCCGTTGTAATTAAAGTTATTCTTTGAATTAAAGTACAAGATTATTGCTATATAAATGTATTTCAAAATTCTGTTGTGGCCTACTGGGTCTCATCCCATGTAGGTTTTCACAAATAAACATACCCAAAGATACTGTCATTATAGCAACGTGATCACATTTATCATACATTTAAAATCAATATAAATGCATACGGCTTTGTCTGAATGGCAGTCACCATGAAACAGTGGTTTTTATTTCAATGTACTTAATCAAATAATATCTACTTTTGATAATTTTCACAGTAACAAGTTAGTGAGAATGTTGTTATTTCTCGCTGGCAAACTGTTCATATCCATCCATCCGAACAAAGCAGATTAACACCAGTATAAACCACCAAGTACCATTTAGCATAATTCACTTTGCACCACAGCCCAATATATATAATATACGCTTAACATTTTAAAAAAATTCTCGTAACCTCGTTTCATTGTTCCAATGTATTTTTGAAAGTTTGAGTATAAAAAAATTTTTATAAGCATTTATTGTGATACAGTTTTGTGCACAAGTGCACAACTGATAATACAAAATACTTTTGCAGTGCTTCGGATTTAACTTTTCACTGGGCTTCTATGACCATGTTGTGTCGAATGACAATACAAGCCAGCCATCTGTCTTGTCATGTTCAGAGCACCAAACGTGTCTTAGCAATTCATTTAAACAATAGGATTTCAGACGTAACATATTCGATGCTCAGCTTTAACCCATAAAGGAAGAAAATCAATTTGATCAATACAGAAATGATAATGTTCTGGAAAAAGGAAAATATTGATAACATGAAAATTTCAGAAGACTTAGTATCAATGTTCTTATAGGTATAAGATCTTTGAAGTAAGGAAGGCAGCTTTTTGTAGAAATTTCTGGTTTGATAGTAAGTTTACACCACGAATTTAATAAAACCTCCTAAAAGTGTACAGAAAAGCTTCTTCAAAACATGTAACAAATGGTGAATTCTTCATTTGCTATATTTTAAATTTGGCTTAGTACCATTTAATGGTAGCAAATTGGTTTTTGCCACAAATATTTACTAGCAAAAACACACAAATAACAAAAATATAAAATATAAAAGAAAGACTTGGCATTGTAATAACATTTTATATAATAAAATACGATGTGAAGTACACGCTAAAATATTTTTATCGCACTAATTGTCATGTTTAATTAACGTTTTTAATACTAATACGAGTTGTATTGTAAGTGTTACATTAACTCCTTTTAATGCCATTTTTTGCTGATTATCGTTTTTGCAAGAACATTGAAAATACATTCTAAAATTACAACATTAAAGGCTTGATAATTAACTTAAGTATTTCTGCAATTTCAGCGCTTATTGCTAACTGAACTATATTATTCTTGATTGGACTAGATATCGTGTTACCTAACAGCTTAGTGTTCTCACCAAAACAATTGAGTGTTATCTAATTTAAATTAAATCCCGATTAGTTCAATTTAAGTACTCTCTATCCATCGCTTTAGATTAAACTGCACATATAGATGTATGAAGAAGACGAACGGTAAATTTGAAGTAATATAGTACTTAGTAACTTCAATAATGAGCCTTGATAATCGAAAGGATACTTTTGGCTGACTTTACTAAATATTATAATATTTAAAAAAGTAAAGATGAGCTTGCACTTATAAATAGTTTTGTTTAAGAAATAATAAGTTCCGAAGCGTGGTTTATCGTAAAATAATCCGTGTTTTTTGTTCTTATGCGTAAGAATATATTGTTTCGCATAAGAACGAAAAACTTGGGTTATTCTACGATAAATCACACTTGGGAACTTGTTATTTCGATTCTAATACGACATACTATTATCAACAGTGTTAGAAAAAATGGTAACTACTTTTTACGACATGGACTACACTTCGCTACGCACCTGGATCATTCTACACATAGAAGATGACGTTACTACTTTGCACGCGCATGGGTTATCGCAAAATAACCGTTGATTGGTTTTCTTCTATGTGTATATAGCTAATTTGCTAGTCGTGTTAGAATATCAATTATAAATACGTCGCCGTAAATAGTCTTGTTGTTACTATGCGCTGTCGCCATGATGGGTGCAAGTTTGATGGAAGCATTTTGGTATTAGCAACCATTTGCACTAACCTACACTTACTATCAGATTTTTAATTCAAACTAATGTTTTTTTTGAGATATCTATATCGGACGATTTCTGTTTAATACTAGGTCTATATATTACAGCTATATCAAAATATTTTCAACGGTTAATGTGAACAAAATTATTCATTTCTATATTTTCAGGTACTAACTCTGTATTGACGGAGTACAAGGTAATTTCATTTAGATAGATGTTCACAAATATGATTGAAGTAGCGGGGTTATATTTGATCGTGAATTCGAAATGGTTTCCTAACAAACATATAACATAATGTGATAAAACAAGATGGAGGAAAGGTAGTCTCCGTTGCCGAGTAGTTGATGTCGCTGGTGTCGTTGATGTCGTTGATATCACTGATGTCGTTGAAGTCGCTGATGTCGTTGATGTCGCTGATGTCGCTGATGCCGTTGATGCTGTTGATGTCGCTTATGTCGTTGATTTCGCTGATAAAAGTCAAGTTTCATCAATTGAAGACTTTATGCGAAATTAATACGGTTTGATTTGTTTTGGGGTTTTCTCTCTTACGAACTGAAAACTTCTTTGATGAGGGAAAGCCAGCTGGCTTATGACAGGTCGGTTGTTTCTACCCAGGTCCAGATGCGTGATAAATTCATGCCCAGAGGGGCGGGGTTGTCTTTGGTCTTCATTATCAGAAGTTGGAAAATCGCCATATGAGCTATTATTCTGTCGATGAGATGTTAAAACCAACAAACTAAACTAATTTGCGACACATTAAGACATTGTTCCACTTTCGCCTCACAATACTATTTCAGTTGTTCCGGATCACACCAGTAACGAAGACATCATGGTCTGAGCAGGTCACACTACATCTAAGTTAAAAGAGTAGAAGTTGGCCAAGCTTTATAGCATATGATAGCTTTGAAACAAAAACAAAATAGAGTAGACTCTTAAAAGCAAAAGTGAAATGTCATTAGCTTAGATATATTAGCACTAATATCCACCGACCTTTTACTTCTAATCTCTTTATTCTATTAGTGTTTTAGTCAAAAGTTTGGTTTGGCTAGATCCGACAGCGTATTTTTTGTAATTTTTGCATTTGCGCTCTTGATTTTTTTATGATTAAATCCTTTGGACAGTATGTCAGAAGTGATATCGACTTTTGCGAGAAAAATATTAAAGTAATGGACCCTTCATGTTAAACCATTCAGAATTGTTTCTCACAAACGTAGCTCACTCTGCGCAATGGCATTGCTGTATTTTTAGATGGGAATATATCTGTATAGTAATGTTTTATATAACCTGGATTTGGAATATATATCACGATACGGACTGATACTGTAACTATTTTGTATTGACGAATACACATATTGTTATTCACGATACTCACAATTCTCATAGTACATGTTAAAATCAGATCATTACTTATGTATAAATGTATTTAAAGTTCTATAAGGCTCTAAATATTATGTTAAAACCAATTTCAAAATAGATAGTTTGCATGATTACATAGTAAGAATAGCACTTCTTTCAATACTGCACATGAACTTATAAAGTTAGACCGATAAAGGGAAGTAATCATAGACAATGGAATCAATAAAACTTCCTACTATGCTAATCAATAATCAAATCTTTGACAAAAAATGATCGAAAATAGGATTTAACAAGAAATTGATAAATTTATGTTCATGACAAAAATGTGGCAGTCATATTTTAAACAAAGACAATATGAGCATTTAATGATATCAAGAGAAAAAGAGAAAAGGTCTCTTTTAAATCAAGTTTACAAGTACCTACGTGAAGTTTCATTCCTGTTTAGTACAAAGATGTATTTTCATTCTCGCATCCATTTAGCGATGATTCTACTTATTTTGTTATTACCCGAGTTCGATGTTCACAGTTTTATTATGCCAGGGCGGACAATAAAGTCACATTCATACTCGAGGCCCCTTCGGATATATATGTACGTTTTTTAAATTGAAACAATCAAATTTACATAGTTTTCTGAATCACAAATATTTTGCAATGATAATGCTTTATATTTGACTTTACAAGTAAGGATTTAAGCATGTTTCCATATCAAATCAATCATCTAAAGACCCGTAAAGCTATAAAGACGTTCAATATATATCGGTAGACTGTAGCAGGTTTATCAGTATTATACTCTCTGGTGCAAAGGCCTTGAAAATGACAGAATCTGTTAATAGTAATTGATTTGATACATATACATGTCTGTGTTCTTGGCGTAGCATTTGATTAAATCTACATGTATGCAGCTGCTAGCAACTTCAATAAGTGACCTCCAAAATGGATTTAAAGTAAAGTGCCATTTCTCTTTGTTCATCTACATTCATCATGACTAAGCAATTAATGCCTGTCAGGGTAGATAGAATGTTTTCAACCTGTATTTTTTTTCGTTTGTGTCCAGTTACGCCGACTAACAGCTTGATGGTTTTATTGTTTAGTATGAAAATGTATCGTGCCAAAAGTGTAATTAAGTTTCACATATATCAAAACTGATTGTACACTCCCTGGTATTAAAAGAAGAAGGGCCATAAATCAACAAATGTCTGTTTCCCTGCCAACGCCTGCAATATATATATAAATAATCAAATTCGGTAGTGTTAATACGCGAAACAACATAAAGACAACTATATCTAGCCCTGTACCTAACAGAAAGCTGATGATCGTATGTTGTTGTATACTGTAGAGCATTAAGACAAGGCCGCAAAAGGATACTGCAGAGTTCTACAGGAGGAAGTAAATTTGATGGATGTGCACGCATTTGGCCACATAAAACAGTTCATGACTCATTCTGTAACTAGGCAGGTAAAGATAAATATATGCTTTTTAATGCATTATCTGAGCGTGAGACTGTCTCTGTGTTTACAGACATATGGCATTTTTATTTATGTGTATAAATGCACCATCGGAATGATGGATCGTTCCTTTATTCAACAAAATATGGATCAGCCCATGTATTAATGAGAGAAAAATCGTGTGCAAACAAAGCAATTCATTTGACGTTAATGCATGATTTTTATTTTTGAAATGATCTGCCAGGGACTTATATGTATTTCTACGCAGATTGACTTCTTGTATCTGCGTCTTGATTCTTCCAAAATAACCCTGTACTTGTAGCTTATCCATAGTAATTTTGCTGTATCAGTTACCAGCCCCAAACGCAGTGCCACCAAAACTGCACGTACTCCTTCTCCCCTTGTTTACTCCTCTTGTCAATGTCAGCGTCGATTCAGGTTTTGTCCCTAACAGTGAATGTATAAGAATCACGTCTAACTTGTACGATTGTTTATTTTTAGGAATCATATTTATGTTTTTGGTAAGTATCAGTTGGTATGCTTTTATACTGATTTCCTTCCGCATGATATGTAACGAGTTTAAACATGAATCGCAGTAAATAGCTCTGTGATTTAAGACTTACAGACTTTCCATATAAATCACGAAGATTTTTCACAGGGACTGGATTAAGCGTTACATGACAACAGATGTGTTAAAGTAGGCACACGCGCCGTTTTTCGTTATTTTATCAGAAACAGTTGAACCAAATTTTATCACATGAAATATAACTGTCCATTTGTTATACGTACGTAGGCTCTGATATAAATATATAGTTTCGGAAAATATTTAGAACATTTCTGTCCGAAATCCTATTACACTATTGATCTAGAAGAGAGATGAATATACTGTGCAATATTGTACCACAGAAAAATAAAGTGTTCTCAGTACGGTGTATGTATCTTATTCAATATCTATTATTGTTGTCTCGTGTCACATCTTGTGACGCAGCGGTTCCTTATTTGATAAGTGAGACGCTGGGTGTAAACCGCTCTTTTTAAAAAGTGATAACATTGATAACAAGTAGATAAAAAGTAGATAAAACCTGTTCTAGTCATTTTCTTTGTTTACACCGAAAACGTTAAGGTGATATACAAATTAAGTTTTTTTTCTAACCTAGTACACAAATAAAAGACCGCACTTAGTAAAACAACAAATGCATTATTAAAAGTTTTCTTTTTAGAACCTTTTAGAAACAAGCTTCTAAGATTTCATTAATTTAAACTATTGCGTCTTTGAAATATTATGTTTCGGGTAATGTATGTTTGTACTGACGTTCCTTGAAATGATATTAAAAAGAGACAGGCAAGACTAAATTTAGAGAGGTATATGAACTTCAGCGTTGAAAAATGTTCGAATATGCACGCACCTTACTGTTTCAGAATTTCAGAATAAACGTATGCTAAAACAATTCTTTATTCAAGGTATAATTGTTATTCAACGTGCTAATTCGAGAGGAAATATTGTATATTGTAAGTTCCATTTTGGTGAGACAGAGAAGTACGAAATATGTAGAATAATTTTAGCGAGAAACTTACCACTTCTAGAAAAGCCGTTTTGAACTTGATACAAATAAAATGGAAGACGACTGGATAAGAAAGTTGGGAAGCTCCTATTCTGTTTTATTGTCTGAAACCAGCTGAAACGGAACTCGTGCCTACAGATGAGGTGTCATTACCGTTCTAGTCTACAATCCCTCTAACATTAGATAAAACATTGATTATTTAAAGTTTCTCCAGCTTCTGTTTGTTAAATCAATGTTAAATGTTAGAGAACAAGCGCCAAATTTCGTTAATGTGAATCTTCCAAACCAGCTCCCTGCACGATTTAATAGCAGAAACATTTCAAAATATTGAAATGAGAATGTAATGAATGTTTAATTGTTGATCAAAATGGTAGCAATTTTCTTTCCATGGCAATGAACCGCTTCGCATGGTAGATTATTCATTATATTTGACCAAGCTTTTAAACATTCTAGATTTGTTATAATGATGTAGCTGTTCCACAAGTATGTATTTCACAAATACTTAAGATACAATTAAATAAAAGTACTTCAAATTCTACAAAACTCATTATTATTTATGGTCCTTCTGACGATTTTGGTGTGGTAGTTGCAGTAAAAAATCTTGACATGAGAAAATATCTTGATTTGTAGGATTTTAACATATCGTTGAAACGATAACATTTTAATTTCAATCTTTTGAAGTTATGTTAAATGTTCGAAATAGGTAAATAAAATGTAATAATCTAAATGAAATGACATTGTTCCGCTCGAGAAATAAATTAGACAATTTAATAATCATACGTTGACCGCTTGGCGTGCTTCTGCCATTCAATTACAGTAATTGTATGTATATTAGTCATATTAGACGGACCGGATATATCATTGCCGTTCGGGAAATGATACATCATAGCCGTATTACACGAATATTAATTTACAGATAATAGAATCTTGGGAATTGTACTTTTTTTTTCTTTGAGGAAAACAGATATTACAGTACTCTACTGTAGACAAAATCTATTGTCTATGAGCGTACACGGTTCGCCAGTAATAATGACAACATAAATTAATAACTTGCATGAGCTCTGTTCGAAAAGTACTTACTGATTTTCAACCATAGTATTAAACTAGGAAAAGTGTAATGTTTGTATTTCGTTCTTGGCAATAATGATTGAACGAGTATGTTGTATGTAATAAGACATCAGTATTGCTCAAACGAGTGACATATCTTGATGTCGTTTCAAGGTTTTGATCGGGGTATGTTAACAATTGTAGAATCCATCAAAATATATCAAATACGTCGATTTTATTGGGACTCGGGCTTTCTGACAAGACATGGGCTTCCAGAAAAGGAAGACCAGGCTTTTATTATATAAACATTGCAAATTATTCTTTATGAAGAATAAGTAAATCAAAACCTCGAAACAATCATTTTGCAGAATTTGTGTAACAAGTTAGGATTTCCGCATATTTAGAGACACAATGGTGTTATGTGCAAATAATCTAGTTACTTGTAATGGAGTCGGTAAATTGTTAAGGTAAATCTGGAAACCCTAGGGAACTGCAGCGAGAACAGGTAGAATGCATGTGGGACAGCCGTAAACAACGACACTTTGGGATCTGTCTTTGAGTAATGACTTTGTGCTCTCTGATGCTAATGGATGAACTCCCAGTGGAGTTCATGTATTATTTTATGGTGGCCAACCTTTTCGAAAGCACTAGCAAAGTGCATTGCCATAATTGTCAGTTTGCTGGCCATTCTCTAGATTCTCGAAGTCCTTTTGTGTAAAAGGATAAGTTTGGTTTAACAGATAAGCTCTGAAGCCAAACAATATTGGTTTGGGACTGAAGAGATCATTTCTATGAAAGCAGGATGTGATGTTGAAAGCTAGAATATGTTTAATCATTTCACAGGCAATGCATGTTAAGGATATAGGCCTATAGTTGCTATCCTCGGACTTTTGGCCTTCCTTGTATACTGGATATAAGCGACTGCATTCTTCCATCTACTGGGGCTTGACCAGTTTTAAGCGATAATTTTAATATATCTTGTTATGACTAGAGCGGTCCTTATTCAATCTCCTTGAGTAGTCACGATGAAGCTTTATTAGGATTTCACCCACTGAATGACTTAAACATGCTATTTTATACTATGTTATTTGAATTGGGATTACGCACTTCGTTGTACATAAGATAAATGTTAACCAAAGAGAAATGATATCTGAAAGGAGAGGACCCGTGGTTGGGGCTTAATATTGTTTTATCGTAATGTAGGTAAGCAGTTGGTCTTCTAGGACCATCCCAGTGTTGTCTGCAAAGAAAAATTCCATGTCCTGAATTCGGTTGAAAACCGTTATTTTCTACGCATATATAGATATATTTACGTATAAGAAATGTCCGTTTTGGCACCCTAATTAGTGTACTGCTGCTCCAAGATTCAATGTGTCTTTTCAAAAGTCTTAGTGTCCGTGCAAAGTGCATTTTCCATGCTACAGTATGATACCTTTCTATTATATTTCTGATTTTCAGATAACAAGGTCCAGGAGACGGATTTTCTCTGATGCTAATGGAAGAAATCTGTCTATATTGCAGAGACGAATTGCTCCACAAAAACCTCGTACAGTGCGTTTGTAAATTTATACTTGATTGCATATCCGATGATGACTAACCAAAGAAATAGTTGTTGTCAAGCCATAGGAAAATGATAATTTCAAAACAGTATCAGTATTACTTGCCCTAGAGAGCTTATATTTCGTTTCGATAAACTTTAGAATCCCAGATTCAGTATAGAAGCATCTTCCATGTATTCATCATCTGGAAAGATGTTCTGATACTTAATGTATTGATTAATCATATGTCTATTACAAATCGTTATTTTCTACACACATATGCATATAATTACGTATAAGAAATGTCCGTTTTGGCACTATATATAGCGTACTGCTGCTCCCCGATTCAGGGTGTCATTTCAAAAGTCTTAGTGTCCGTGCAAAGTACATGTGTCCAGCTACAGTATGATACCTTTCTATTATATTTCTGCCGATAACAAGGCCAAGGAGAACCCCGTGCGTGCATTATTATGATACAAGCACGGATTTAATTTAAAGCGAATTTAGCAGCCGACCGAGACAGTGGCTTCATATTGTCATGTCGTATTTGTGTAATTGTAAATACTTGTTTTGTTTACTTTCAAGTAGTCTCTTGTACCCCATATTTATCTGGGTTGATCTTCACTGATGAGTCCTTTTCCTATGCTTCTAGGGAACGGAGATCATTATGCAGAATTTGTGTAACAAGTTAGGATTTCCGCATATTAAGACACACAATGGTGTTATGTGCAAATAATCTACTGTTACTTGTAATGTAGTCGATAAATTGTTAAGGTAAATCAGGAAGAGACAGACAGGGGTCTATTGCTTAACCCCGAGGAACTGCAGGGAGAAGAGGTAGAGTGGATGTGGGACAGCCGTAAACAACGACACTTTGGGAACTTTCTTTGAGTAATGACTTTGCGCTCTCTGATGCTAATGGAAGACATCTTAGTGGAGTTTATGTATTATTTTATGGTGGTCAAGCGCTAGCAAAGTGAATTACCATAATTGTCAGTTTGCTGGCCATTCTCTAGATTCCCGAAGCCCTCTTGTGTAAAAGGAAAAGTTTTGTTTTATTAATAACACAAACCACTGACTTAAATTTGCATTAAATATCAGAATGTACATCTCATAAAAGGTCTAGTTTTACCCGAAAGACAATACAGTATTGAACTGAGAAACTTTCTTAAAGATTGTGATGCAGAAACATTTTTAAGGAGTATATTTAATGCTCATGTGTTTGATATATATTGCAGAGACGAATTGCTCCACAAAAACCTCGTACAGTGCGTTTGTAAATTTATGCATGATTGCATATCCGATGATGAACCAACTTGTCTAACAAAGAAATAGTTGTTGTCAAGCCATAGAAAAACAATAATTTCAAAACAGTATCAGTATTACTTGCCCTAAAAAGCTTATATTTCGTTTCGATAAACTTTAGAATCCCAGATTCAACATAGAATTCATTGTATTCATCATTTGGAAAGATGTTCTGATACTTAATGTATTGATTAATCATATATCTATTGTGGAAAAATATACTTCTCTTATTTTCTTACCTATCAATTGCATATATAGTAAGCTTTTCCCGGGTTATTTACTCAATTGAAAATATTTGTACTTTATGTCGCTAAGAATCCTTAATTTTGTTCTGAAATATGACTGCTTAAAACGATACTTTATCAATTAATTGGGCATGTATATAAATTAGGGATGGCAACGAATAGCAATTTTTTGTATTCGAATATTCGGTCAGCCTTCCGAACGAATATTCGAATATTCGGTCATCAAATGATCAACAAATCAACTCAAAATCTTATGAATTTATCGTACCCTTAGCAGCGATCTGCATTAATTCTACTTTCGTTTACACCGGAAGTAATTTAGACATTGACGAATTCAGACTGACTTATCGTTCTCATCGCTTGTTCATCTTTTTGAATATAAAGTATTTGTTATTTGCCTCCATTTACATATAATCTTTATAGGTTTTACTTATTTTAACATGTTTTTACAGGGATGTAGCCCTCCCGTAAGTAAGGTTCTCTCCACACATATTACACATAGCCGACTTCTTATCGGATGATACTTTAAAAAGACAGGCGGCATTGCTTGCATTTTGACAGTAGAATCACCTAATAGCATGAACAATATTTTCGATTAAACGGGGTGTAAAATTAAAACTGGGGTGGGGGAGTCTTATAAAAGATATATTTTGCGTAACTTTACCCTCTGTCTGAATATTGAGTAGATTCTACTATTTTTTCCATACGAAATGCATTTATTATCAAGACGAATCCGTTTTACATAAAAATAATATTCATCACATTTGACTTGTTTACAACACTTTTCGGCATTTTTCTTTACTGAAATACATCTTAAATCGACTTTGATTGAAATCCGAGTCATTAGTTCAAGTGTTTTCTGATAATTTTTAATTATATGCGGTTTGCAGCTACCAAAAACAAGGCGATTTGTAACGGATTTACATCAATTTGAGACCAACACAATTTCTAAAGGTAAGCAATTAGCGGTATTTACTACAGAGAACGATGTCATCACCATAGCGATGTACAATCTCGGCACGCTAATATACAAAGTGACACGTCTGACAGCGACGGAAGCCATTTTCGCGCGTATTTACTATGAAAGCGAATTTTGGTAAATAAGATAAACGAACATACTGGTTCTTGCATTTGGTTTTTATTTATTTCTTATGATTTTATATTTTTTCCGAATATTCGAAAAGTGAAACAGTATTCGAATATTCGTGTCATGAACGAATATTCGAATATTCGTTGCCATCCCTAATATAAATTATTCAATACACAGTCAACTGTCCATAATATTTGTTAAAAAAATGGATGTAGCTATATTTCTTATCATTGTGTACAATACGTTATGCATGTTTCTTGTTGTAATCGCTAAAAGGCGGAAATAAAGAGTATATATTATACAAAATAACAGGAAGCAAAGAGAAGCAGAAATTCAAAAGGGTTTTGTGACAATCTTTAATGGGTACAAAAAAGACAATAGATGATACATTCTCATCCATCAGAGATTTGTAGAAGCCAGTGTTCTGATAGGAACCACTAGTGTTCTGATAGGAACCACAGATTATATGGTGACAATATACATCCGTTATTACCCCGAGAGTTGCTTCAGGAAACAAGTTGTTACCTATAATTGACACTTTGAACCGACAATTGAAGAAACATCTAGGAAAAAATACATTCTAGCCATAAAGACAGTACAAAATATTGCGGTCAGTAAGAATTTGCTGCTGTATTCACATAAAATTGGATTTCTTCGTAATTCTACGCCAGTATTGAAATGGGCTCGGCCATGCTTTTCATGGACGATTTTAACAGGCTTCGCAACATTTAAACCTGCTAAATAATTGAATGGCAAATTAAAAATAAGAATCAAAGTCGTAAAAATTTATATATCAATGACACGTTCATTTCTTTTCCACCTGTAATATGAAGTAAACTGGATAGTTAACCAACAAAGTAGTAAAATAATGCGTTTAGTGTAAAAAAAAAAGGTTCTATTATTTTCAAAAAGAATTATGATGAAATGATGATGACGATGATGAAAATAATAATAATAATAACGGAAATGACAGCAAAAAATAAAGAGCGGCGTTTATAAGTTCATTAGGCACTACTTAAAATAATATAAAGAAAAAATCGAACCGTGAAATCTACACTTTATTTTAGTCAAATGAAAATAAACCATTTAGATAAATGTGTCCGACGTATACAAAAAGAGTGCAGTCTAATAATAAGAATGTGACAAGTTCAAATTATTGCATATATTTAATGTCTATTACAGCACAAGAAATGTATAAAACAAAATCAGTAATAATTTGAAGTCTGCTTACACTTCAATGCGTGTCTACAGAAATGCACACAATTTGATTTTGAATAATACAATGCAATATCGTTTTTGCTGTTGTGTTTGTAAAGTTTGAAACGCTTAACAGCATTTTCCTCAACGTTTATTTACAAATAATACTCAAGCCAGATACATTTTTTTCCGATTTGTTTTATATATATCCGGAATTGTTGTCTAAAATACGAAACTTCATATGGAGTTCTTTTCAAATTTTCGTCTTTTAAGCTATGCTAGGGAAATTATGTTTGTATTTATTATAGTTCAATGGATCTTGTTGATCCACATTTCAGATATTAGACCATACTCCGAATAAGACAGACAAACCATAATATACATAAAATAGATCCTCGGCAAAAGTGCGCGCAAGCATTGTCGAAAGTATTCAGGGGTGCGATGATAGGAGTTGTCTCCAGATGTTGAATATGTATAGGTACTGACTGTATCTAGTCACTGCGTCAATAATTGAAAATATAATAATGATCGAAGGCAAATGATGCAATAACTGAACCAAGATCCTTCATTAAATTTAATCGGTGTTTTAACTACCGACTTTGAAATGCTCAAAAAATCTAAACCATTGTATAAACAATTTCCGATTGCATCATCTCGTATGTATCTAGTTCATGTTCAGTTACTTCCTTTCGCTTAACCAATCAATTGTTAGATCTTATGAATTGCCTTTGAATCTCGCCGTCATGTTGGGAATACCACGAATGTCATCATAAAGTTAAGAAATAACACCACGCGATCAGCATTCGCCAAATGTTTAGTTTTGCCGAATTTACTTGGAACTATACGAGGATTTTTAGGAAAATAACCGGGAGTTGTGATTTTTGCCGATAATTTCTAATTTAATTAGGTGTCTTTCACCATATTCTGTCTGGCTTTTAGATCGTCTTCTTTTTGTTAAACAATCATAACAACTTGTCCGGGTAATAAACAAGATATGAGGAAGTTAACTTTCCATTATAAAAAAAAACTTTGAAAGTAAAAGAAATAATCTCAGTCTTTTTGTTCTTAAAAAGTGTTACGGAACATTAAACAAAAGTGGATAATCTTTTCAACACACACCCATTCCATGCCAATACTTGATGACACAGATACGCCGAAGTAATAAACGTGACAAACAGACAACATTTTATATGAAATTGTATTTTTGAATATTGTTTAGCGCTGTCAGTTTCAGTTTCAAAATAACTACGTTAGGCAAAAAAGGGAATTGATATGAACTTTGATAAACGGTACAACAAAGAGCAACATCAAATCTCTGTCGCTGTTTCCTCCTGCATCTCACATTATGTTTAAGGGTGCAAATTGCAATATACAGTAATAAACTTGTACTACAATGTATCATGCTTGTTGTATGACTGCTCAAACAGCTAAAAGTGGTTTTAATAAGATCGGCCAACCTTGTATCAAAAAAAAAAAAAAAAAAAAAAAAAAAATCCACAAAGTAAAGCAAGGTTATTCAACTGCCATAAGGGTGTGCAAGTACATTTCCTTGTTGATTCTTTTTAGAATGACAAACGTGTTGTTTAACTTAAATAATCATTATACGGAATATAGGAAAGCTTTTTAAGTTTTCCTAATTTGTAAAATGTACCGAACCACATTTGGATATATTCACTTTTTAACAAAAAGCATAAATATCTAATTTCTGAAATTGTGATATTTGAAACATTTTACAAATAGTAATGTTGTTTAAACATGCCAGCAAGGAAATGCTGATAAGATGTAATAATGCAAAATATCGTTCCACCGGTGTGGCCAGGGCGATAGGACCAGATATATACATGGTCAGTCAGTGGCTGTTTCATGGCAGCTCTTGGCATTTACGCAAAATGTATAGAGATAATGATAATAATGTAAATTACCGTAATGATATTTTAAGAAAACTCAACTATTGCGAAAATCTTTTTCAGAAAACTTCGTTTTATCAAGATTATTTGTTTTAGTACTTCGCTATCTCTTGACAGAAATATATTACCATATGTATCATACTGACTATCCAGTTGATACTTTACTTAATCCTATTAAGATTAATTGGATGTCGCCCGAAAGCATTACAAGAACATATTTCAAAGGCTTATATTTCTCCTATGGTTTCAGGGAAATATCTCATTTTGTCATTTAGTATTCCCTTCTAAATACATTATACTTCACCTTGTTCATGATTTTTCAGCATTCAAGGTATTCCTGTTACTACAATGTTTTAGCGTTAATTAATGATCAAAAATAAAATGAAGATTTCACGGTTTGATCGTTTTTCGTATCATTTTTAAAGTAATTCTTCTACGCTTACAAATCTTTTCAATTTTCCTTCATTTCTAGAAAGCAGTCGGAAATATCAAGGTCTAATGCTTTAATTGTTGCAAGATAAATTATCGTAGGTATGTGCTGAAAACTTAAACAAAAGTGGCTTGTCTTGCTTTTTAATCATGGATACCATAATGGAACATTGTCTAACAAATGTATCATTACAGACATCCAGACATAGTCAATTTCATTTTTCATGCGCTGTCAGAATGAAGGCGTATATCAATTTTGCACAGTTATACCAAAACGTCTAGTATTATAACCTCTTGCTATTCGTATCGGTTCAGGAGTCTCAATATATTTCGAGCACTTCTTTGGACAAAAGATTGTATCCGGCTAGCATTAGATTATATAATTGCAGTAATTAGTTACTTTTTAACATTGCAACGTATGTTAAATTAAAGGCAAATTATACCTTTTTGAGTTTTAAATTGGTTTATTGGTACACATTTACTTTTTTGATACACACAACTGAAATACATTGACGTTTTAAAGAAATGTCAGTATAGCGATAGATTTCCAGATTGCAATCAACCGAAAAAGCTTTATGTATAACTGTGTAGTAAACGTGACCGCAAGAGTAACAGAAAATTTAATGAGATTGTCTGTGACCTTGTGATCAGTTTTGGCCTAACCTGTTCAGTCACCTTTATGTTTTTAAGCTAGTAAGCAAAACATTGAAGAATCTTAAAGATGGTCCAATTACCTTACACTGAACATCTTATGCTAAATTACATATGATATTTTGATTACCGTCATGCCATTTTTCTAATGCCTTCATATTTTTATGTTATCAAATGTCATTAGATAAAGGATTTTATTAAATATTTTGATTCAATAAAACGACTTTTTGTTTCTGTTTTTAATCTGGTGAGTTAAATGAAAGTAATAAATAATATAAATTAAAACCTTAATTATTGAAAGACAAACTTATACAATGATTCTTATTTATTTCTTTCCTAGGAACGTCATTTTCCAGATTTAACTATTTGGTGTACTTATTGAAATACACAGCATCCATAACTGAAGAAATTCTAATGATATTACGTACACATGATAAGTTTTCATATTATCTGCAAATAAAGTCGCGTAAAGGGAACAATGACACGCATGTGAAAGTGTATAATATTTGTTCGATGATTCAACATTTAACTCCTGACAATGTCTCTATGTCATTTATGTGAGTGATGAAATGTATAGATAGTTTTTTTGGTGTCAGCTCTAATAACATTGCCTTGATCGATGGAACGTTTCGTATCTTAAATGTGTTTTGAAGTGTTGGGAGATCTATACGCCATTGATGCTTTCTATTCAGTTCAAAACAATTCTGAGCAGCCAGGTTTATTTCACACTTTTTGCTGTTAAAATGTTACTTCTGCTATTTCAAGATATAATGAAAAATATATTTAGACACGAGATAGTACAACTGTAATGAGGTTATACGTAAACATGACTGATGTTGACTTCTTTGTCATTTCATCCTATTAATTCTATATTTCTCTAAAATGTCATGGCATTAATTAGTATGGTTTACTACAAATAGCTGCTTCTTGATTAATCATATGAGATTGCTCAACTACATTTGACAGATGCGATAAAGATCTCAGAAATGCACACATCAAATGCAATTTTCTCCTGAATACTTTTAAAAGTATTGTACAAGAATTAGGGATGAAAGAAACGCACTTTTATTAGCTATTCTAGTACGAAATTTTGAAACGAAGACAATCCTATTCCGCTGTATAATGTTTTCTGAAAGAAGATTATTAAACGTTTTTTTGTATAAATATCTATTTGATTTAGTCTTGGCTGAACAGAAGAGTTTGTGAAGACATGATTTTAATGCGCAAGTGAATGTTGTTACGATGCGTACTCGTAAAAGTTACTCGCATACTTTGCGGAAACTATTCTTCCAAACATGGGGGCAAAAACTTGCCAAAATAAAGCATTTTGTGTATTCATACGACACAGTATATTTCAGAAAGGATAGACATGACGTGCGTTTATTCAAGAGGTATCAAAGTTTAAAACATTTTCCGGGTTATAAGTAAAAGATGAAAGGTAAGGGTAGATTTCCCGGAAGCACGGAACACTCAAAGCACAGCGATAGAGCCATGTACTGCAAAGAAGGCTCAAAAACAAACAGTAACGGAACAATTATTGTAGACTGGTTGCTTCAAGAATCTTACAACAAGTACATTATAGATATAAGCAAAATACAGAAAATACAGAAAATGGAGGTAAAAGGGTCGGATGTTGGGGGAAGATGGAGCAAGGATGAAACAAGGAAAGCCACGTTCCTTAAACGTAGTATTCCTACAACGTCGCAGACACGCAAGTGCAAAAGACAAACACACACACATACAACTTACATACACATATAAACAAACAGACAAGCAAGAAAATCATTACTGTGGGACACCGCCCATGACAAACACGCATAGATAAAAAAAATACACATCTATGCAGGAAAAAACAACAATCGGGCGCCTAAGAACGACCGGCGGACATAATTATGGTGGGCACGATAGGAAAACGCACTACTCCGCACAGCATTATACATTGACGCATTCACGTTCAAATATTTATATAGTTAAGTATCCCTAACCGTTTCTTACAGTCTTTCAAATTAACCATTGGCAAAAAGATATCAAATTTAGTGTGTAACCACGTTGTTTAAATACTCAAAAGTCTTGAATACATGTAAAATTAAAATGTTTGTGCAAACGACGAAATGATATTACATAATATTTAACCAAGAGACACAATTTCATCTTGCCTGTTTTGCTAAAAAAGGTACTAACCGATTTACTTAACAATGCACCAGAGTTGTCTTTAGAAAATTGCTTTTCGGGTAGACAATCGTTTTTCTCATTTATTGTTAAATCATTTTGTTCGTCATGTAATGATATTATCCGGCAGAGGGGAGCAATGCTTAGAGGAGGATGTCAAAATTTAAGTATCAATTTGCTTACTGTCGTTTGTTTTGGGAGTAAGTTATGCATCATTTGGCAGCAGCAACAATTTTTTATCAATGATATGAATGCGTATTCCTTGTTGTGTAAGCATAATGAGTTTCAGCAGCACTTCCCGCTTCGATTCCTATTTTGTGATGCATTAAAGTTTAGTACGCTGCCTAGTTAGTAACGCACCTTTTACGATCAAGCGGCGACACAATCATCAAATGGTAGTTTGAAAATCAAAGAGTAGATAATTATTGCAGGCATACAAAAATATGCTACATATTGACAAATTTTCTGCTTAATATCGGCCTGACCAGATTTGATACGCATAATCATTAGACTTATAGCGTAAAGCACTTTCTACTTGTAGACAACACAAATAGCACGTACTTACAAATAAGCATACTGTCATTGAAAGAAAATTTAACGCTTTACGATTCCGATCATACATTTCAAACTATTTTGTAGTGAGTGTCTCTTGATATCTTTATCATCCTGTTTATTTACTTTTTCATTTATAGTTGATATCGTCACCTCAACGCAAGAAGTGGATAAGTGCATATTGCATACATCCAACCAACATTTCAATAATTGCTTAAATAAATCCAGAAGACAATAAACGAAGCTGCATAAAGGTTAAAAGCATTTCAAGTCGTTTAATGACATCTAAGAAATTTTCCTGTATGCATTAAAGAAAGATTTATTTATTTTAGGTCGTTTTAAGGCATAAATGCCACACCATTCTAAACCATGTTCCTAAGCCATTACAACTGAAATTATAAGACGTATACAAGCATATTGCCGGGTACTTGCAGTCATTGCCAGCCCACTCAAAAGGATTGTAACGAAATAATTATCTGAATGTCAGGTAAACTTAACACTTTAAAAAATAAAAATACCTTCATTAGAAAGTGAATCTGTTCCCACATAAAAGTACTCGGACACTTTAAAACAAATGTGTTTTTTTTTGTGTCTGTCTAAGTATTAGATATATAATTTTTTATTTCTTTTTATATCTTCCGGATTCAGGACGGCTTGTGTGTGCCTTAACAAGAAGGTAAAAATGTAATTATGAATATAAATAGATCCAAATCTGACATGTAAAGCTTATTGTCTAGATTAGTTGCTTCGAGATGCACGCTGTATTAGATATTAATATAGACTTAAAACGGGAAAAGAAAGATACCAGGAACCAATTTACAATGATTAGAAAATTGGTCGTTCTCCAAAACAATCGAAACAAAGAATACGTCATCTTATTTAGGGCCGCTTAAGATATATTGTTATACAAACAGTAGAAAAGGTTTGCTAAACGTGGAATTAAACTGTTGTGTGTCTGAGCATGTTTATTAATCCTATCATTTGGAATTTATGAATGTCTAATACAGCTCATAGTATGATAGTCATACCATTTATGTTATGTAATAATGTATAATCTTTATGTTAAGGTATTAGGCCCATCATAGAGTACCTCCTTTCTGAAGAGTATTCAATTCCTACCATAAACCTACTTTGACTGCAATTTTCAAGCCCCATTGGAACCAAATTTATTTTTCCTTATTTTCCTTTTTTTTCTAGTAAGTTTTTACTTCTTTCAAGACTTGTTATTGATTTATTGTACAAAAGTGGGAAAAAATCAATTGATAAGCGATTTCTTGCTGTTTAAAGTGAATTTACCTCTGAAACAGAAGGGGTATAGTTAGACATCTTTAAAAATACTGAGTTACATGTGGTAAAAGTTCTCTATTTTACCTTCATTCTTTAGATTACATATTGTGGAAGAAATGTAGGTAGGTTTTACTTCTGCCCCAATGTTATTTTTGAATGAAGTGAGCAAAATTCAAAACAGATCCGCAGGATTCGACCTTAATTTTTCAATGTTGGAGTTAAAATTCTGTCTCATTAAATCCGTTTACTTGAGACACCCTAGAAAAAATGATATTGACAGTTTTTTTAAGTTTATAATTGTTTACTTATAGTTTGATGTTTCTTTCATAAAACATAATGGTATAATGAACTCTCTGCAAACGTTTTGGATAAAGGCCGCCACTTTGAAATTTGTCTCTCCTTGAGCTTGAGGAAATACCATATATAAATTACACAAAATTGGTAAAAAAAACGGCACGGTAAAAGTTTTTGAAAGTTTGCAACAAAGTGCGAAGCACGGTCAACTGTAAGAATATACCAAGCAAATGCCATTTTTTAAACATCATTATTAGGGGCCTAATACCTTAAATTTACATTTTTGATTGCTCCAGCTCGCATTTTTTGGTGTTAAGTACTTGTCAAGGATCATTATTTATACTCTTGACTTTTACTCTTGACACAGGAATCAAATTATCTTCAACGGTTTTCGCAAATAAGCAATTTACATACATATAACATATTAGATAAGAATGGAATATATGGCTGTGTGTCATTATATTATCTTAATGATAACCAAGATAATAATGAAAGAAATCTGGAGTCTGCCTAAGCATAGACATATTTTCTGGAATTACCTTATTAAAGGTTTTTCGTTATTGTTTATCAATGCATCAACTTTGTTGTTATGTATTTAGATGAATGATCGCAACTTTAAGAAGTCTTTTTTTTCAGATGAATTAAGATTGGAAATCAAGTATCCACATAACCACCAATATAATAGGTGACCAGCTTTACATCGAGAAATATGCATCGAGATCTGAAACGAAAATATTGTGCAACTTCGGGAGAGCAATATCATTCTGTTAAATGACGAGTGCATATTCTTCAGTGCAAAACCAGTAAGCTTTTGTTTACATGTGACTATATACATATTTTCTATAAATAATTTAACGGACAATACTGACGCAAGTAAAAACTGCAACGTCACACATAAAAATGACGTGATGCATATGATGTGAAATTTAAAAAACATAATATCTAACCAAATATAAAAGAATTTTTTGCTCAAATAAGTGGCTTTAACTTTAATTTTGTTGCGGGGAAATGCCTATCATCATGGTCATATATCATACCTTATTTGTAATTTTCATTAAAAACATCCATTCATCCAATATCAATTTTTGTTCTTTTGTCTGGCAAATAATGCTTTTCTTGAAAAATAATCACACACCGTTCAATTACAAGTCCTAAGTTATATACAATACAACCAAAGAACTTTTTCAAAACCTGACAGCAAGTTTATCAGACAATGTGACACTTTCAGGGGAATGTAGTTCAAGAGTTTTGTTCTATATGGGCTATCATATTATGTACATGCATTTTTAAAGAAAATGAATACAAACAATTATTCTGATAGTATTATGCTTGATTCATGACAGAATATATGTGTCTGTCCAAGTCATTAAGTACATTTTAATAATACATGGTTTAAATAACCCGGTTTCAATAGTATATGATACGAATATTGTCTACTAGTAGCCAGTTGAGATAAATCTTTTGGGAGAAATCACTAAATTGATTAATTCCTAAATGTATAGAGGCAATAGCGTAATTAAGATATACTCAGATTATTAGAAGCTAACGGAAATCTTAAAGAAATAAGTTCGAACAAAGATTAATCCTAATTCCAAAAATGATCGTTAATGGTTAAACTGATACATCTGACAGATAGACGCATCTACATCATCTAATTACTATCTCCTATAATTAGAATTTCTTAAATATACATATTCTCTTTTTATTTGTTATGCTAAAAAAAGCACTAGGTGACTTCAAACATGGCAACATTTGACCTCTGTATTATAGATTGCTAATTATAATAGCAACCATTGCTTTTGTTTATTTTGAATTTGTTCTGTACATATTCCGACTTTTTAGCTGTTGATGATGGAGGAATACCCCTTGTTCCCGTTTGAGCCATATTTAAGGCCCCAGCCGGCACCTGAATATAACCACTTAGATTTTGTAAGGCACACCAATTATTGCGAACCAATAGCAGCGGTTATCCATTTTCGCAATTAAATCTCCATGTTCATTAAACTGGTATTCTGACATCTGCTGATAATCTCGCTATCATATCAAGATTAGTTTGGTAAAAACAAATCTAAGGAATCTAAGAAATATCTCGCCGTTTATATTATACAATTGAAATATAAAAGACAAATATAAGATTATGTTAAGCCAAACAAGAAATGTCGTTAACACAAATAAGCATTCGAATATAAAAAAAAACAGAGCATCTAACATTTAGATACGAAATGCGACGAGTGTCTCTTCTAAAGGCTGAGTTTGATATCTCTGAAAAATTGTTCTTATTACTGAGGGCTCAACTTCAAAAAATAATTTAACATTAAAAGATTTAAGTTGAAATGCATATTTCGCTTTGATAAATTTGCTGTAGGTAATCCTGTGGTGAACAAGTATTTAAAATTCCTCCTATAGTTCTGAAACAACTTCGTACCTTAATGTGTAACAAACAGGAAGCTAGTACTATCACACTTTCAATTGTTTCACTCGTAGCAAATATACATGTCCCGCTCAGTGATCGCTCAGTCGAAAGTAATATTTCTGTCCCTTCACAGTAAACTGGTGATCATACAGACACAAAAATATAAAATAGACATTAAGATTTCCTATTTCTTGTTTCAAATATCATATTTGTTTTATCAGTGATTTTTCAGAACACAGAAACTGCTGTGATTTAAAGCTATTCTCTAAACTCTGTCAAAAACTAACAACTTTCCTTTCAGTAAGAATTTTACATATTATCTAGAAGTTCACGAAAGACGAAAATACTGTATTGAACAAATGCTGCATTATTTTGTCATGATATACATTTCATAAATTACATTCCACATCTCGACTGTGAATGTTACACTGGTATTTGAAAAAGAAAGGATACAAATCGACGGTAAATATTGGAAGGCAGGGACTTGAGCCGTAATGAGAATAAGAAAGAAAGGTATAAGGTTTAAGACTTGAATCAATGTCTTGAACTGATATTGTTGAGGATTTAAGAGCGTTTTTGTTTCATGATATCCGCCATTTTGAAAAAAAAAGTTTCTGATATATGTATATATAATGATAAACTACAAAAAATAATTTCGTGGTCGAAAGAAGTAAAAAGTAAATAGACTCTATTTTTTTTTTTCGCAATTTCGTGTAAAACAGGTGCTTTAATCACACATTTTCACTGCCAGAATGTATTCTGCACGGAATGAGACGGTTTTATATCTATACTCAACGATGGCGAATTTTAAAGATCAAAACTGGAAGTAGAGGTTAACTGTGCTGAGAAGAGCGAAAGGCGTCATTTCTAACGGTAGCAGACACCACTGTCTTGCAATTCACTAGACCCCTTTTTTCCTTTTCATTTTGATCGTTACTTTGATAGAACATTTATGTAAATTATATTCAATAGATAAAAATACGTATCTAAGATTTTCAATACTCGTTTCTATATGAAACGAAAAATGATTTGAATAAGTGACCTATACCATATCAATTTGTATTTACTAAAAACTATATTCAAAGAAACAACAAAAAAGCAGAATTGATATACGAGCATAGCAGCACTCAATCATATAAAGCCGATTTGTACGTCAACAAGCTCGTTTTCTGCGCCGTTTTTTTATCCAGCTTTTGGTCGAATACAAATTATTATTTAGTCATTTAGCTATATTTAAGTAAGACGGTGAGGTATGAATGATGACACATGTGAATAGCAGTTTAATTTTAAGCAAAAGACGAAGCTAGACAAACATGCAATGGTGTGATTTCGAAAATTACAGAAAATTATGAATTCTTCTGACAGCTGTTAATAATACATGTATGTTCAACACACTGTTCTGAAAATTTTCATCTTCCTGTCAATTAGGTATACATTAAACATTAAAAATATCATATAAACCTGTGGTATTCATAAAAAGTGAGAAAAAAGTACAAATGTAATTATGATGACATATCGAAACATAAAACTTCTTTGCAAGTTTTTTTTTGTATTTAATATTTCCTGGGTGTAAACAAGTTCATGCCCGTGTGCAGTACAAACGTGGTCTTTTAAACCCTAGTTTTTTTGTTAATGTATCAAACAATTGAATCTGAAACTAATAATCAACTATACATAAGAGAAGAAACTGATTTTCGTTTTGTGCTGAAGTAACGTTAAATAAATGCGTTTAAGCGGCACAGTTTTTCATTTATCGGATGTTTCTGTGATGGGTGTAAACTAGAAAACCAAATTTCGAAAGTGATGCTTACTTTACATGTGTATTTATATTATTCATGAAAAAGTTGTAATTTGCATGCAAAATAAAAAAGAAACGGAAAGAAGATGTGTCTTTGATATTTGAATAATTATACATTTACAGTCACAAGAATTACCACTAAAATTATCTTATTCACATTTGTAAAGTTCTTATTTGCTATTCCCTTGCACGAGAGAAGGAATAATATAGACTAGAACAAATTCGCTCGACTGAGTTCGCCAAACGAGCAAGGCAGAACTGCAAAAAGTCCGAAATACCATGCAAATGTTAGCTTCTCGACCTTAATTCATTGCAAGCAGAAGTACTTGTACAGATTGTAAAATAATCCAGGATGTATGGTCTTTGACAATACAGATTATACAAAAATCCAAGATGTATGGTCCTTCACAATACAGATTAAACAAAAATCCAGGATGTATGGTCCTTGTCAATACAGATTATATAAAAATCCAGGATGTATGGTCCTTGACAATACAAAAATCCAGGATGTATGGTCCTTGACGATACAGATTATACAAAATCCCAGGATGTATGGTCCTTGAAAGAAGGGAAATAAAAGAGCAAGGAAACACTTACGTAGACACAGATTTGCTAAGAGTTTTCAGAAGTACCTTTTCATAACGTAATTTACGCCTATTTCAAAATTCTTGCAAAGGTTACGTCCATACAAAAACATTTCATGACCTGACACAGAGGTAGCAGATGCAAGTTTTGGACTTTTCGCAAGGCTATCAGAGACCGTCTTCCTCAGATGCAGCAGAAATCACCTAAATTATCGTTATGATTGTACCAGATTTATATAGCGTCCTTATGATATACTGACTCAGAAGCGCTTAACATAGCGCAAACGCAGCCAAACAGGGTGCAAAATTCATTCTCAGACACAGAACGATCTTATCAGAGGGACAGAGTGAAATAAAGTCCCAAGGGATAGGAGAGAGAAATCAGTTTTAGATATATAGTAACATGTTAAAATGATGGGTCATGGTGCCTTTGGCATATGGCACACGTAAAGTGAAAACCGGTGATTTAATAGTATCTATTTAATTGTAGCGTAAATGTAGGTAATCGATTATTTCAATTATATTACATAGTAACAGGATAATACTGGTGTGTCGGATCGTCAGTTATATCCGCTAACTGTCATCGTTAACTTACATTTGGGAATTCTTGTTCTAATTTACTTCAATTAAACTTTTCTTATATCTGATTAGTAACTTGAACATACGTCATTACAGTATTCAGACTGCAAACTTTTTGTTTTTACTTTTCACTAGATTTACATGAATGCTAAGCAATTTTCAAATTTGTTGGAAGTTATTTTCCACTACATCTCATTAAAGAAAACGATCGTTTCCGTCACGACTTGGAACAATTTAATTTACTAATTAGCGGATTGCAACAAATCTCTTTTTTTCACACTAATTAGTCTGAATCTCTTTTTGTTAAAGATCATAACATCACAGTATGGTAACTCCATGAGTAAATGGGATGATGCACACACATGTTCAATGTCGCTTGAAAGTGCTTGATCAATTATATTTGATGTTATTCATCATACATACGTGGAATTGAATGCATATCCATAAAAATGGTTTGGAAAATTGATTTTTTTCTTCAGTTGCAAAGTGATTCGAGGCATGTCCCCTTTTTTGGCCAAATGCATTACTCACATGCTTAAATATGTGGAATAGTAAAATATTCTTTAGGCAACACCAAATTAATTTGTCTAGGTCATCGAAAAATTTCCCCAAACATATGAGCGTGCAAGCGAAAAAACTATAATAAAGATATAATTTGTTTTGAATTTCACCTATTTTTGAGCGGGTGAGGAGCGATTTGAAGAAAAACAAACAACCATGTCACAAGAATCAACAGGCACTACCAAAACATACCAAAAAAGGCTTGAAAATACATAAAACAACCGAATATTCTTAAATATTGAAAGTATAATGACAAACTACCCAAACAATACATGCCTGATTCCAGTATAATATCTTTATGTTTACCGGAACGCGCCAGATTGTAATATATACAAGCTTTATGAGATGTAAACAAGGTGAAGTGACAGCAGGCGGATACAAGAAAATCTGACAATTTAACCACATTTCTAGCGAATGATGTCATTGTTATTTATCATGCCTAGTGTATAGACCTAATGTGTTGGCTAAGTTTGTATCCTAGACATCCCAGTGCCCTAGCCACAGCGTTTCTCCTGGGACATAATCTCACTTCATAAGAATAAGAAAGCTGTTACTCTCATGTAGTGTAGAACAAAAATCGTTACATATACGGAAAATACTGTAGTCACATCATCAGTACATTAGGTACCCATGATATGTATATGTATATCTATATTATAGTGTCTGCCAACTTTATATTATAGTGTCTGTTAACTTTCAATGCAATTTCGCTAAATGCCAGGAAACCCATCATCTGCTGATGGCCTTACTCACTTGTAAATTCAGTGAATAATTTAGCAGTTTTTGTTGTTCTTTGTTTTTACATTTAACGTTGGAAGATAAGGAAAAACATACTTTAGATGCTGCAAGTCATAACAATAAATGCATTACCATGTTCATTTCTTTTTGATAAATAAATCTGATGATACATTAAACAAATCAGAAGAAAATCATCTATAAACCGTAACACAATATTCTTGTACTTCAAATCTACTTGATCTACTTTAAAATAATAAAAAATAGCATTTAAAGCAAGTTCTCTGGGATTGAGAGCTTTTTAGAATTATTTCTCCCTATCAAGTTCCATGTGCGTACTCCTTTTCCGTTGGAAAAATATGTTGATTTTAGTACATAGCTGATAGAAGCAAAACACCGTTCTTTAAAGTCAAAGTTATGTCAACAATTTATTTCTTACAAGTTATGAGGGTAAAAACAATATGTTATGCCTCTGGCTTAAATAACTTTTGGAATAAGTGAATGTGCGAATTTCAAAGGCTTGAACCCTAAATAAACCCAAAAGCATGTATTCTACAAATGTTAGATTATATTACACAAACACATGTATGTAGTTCTTTTGCCTTTACTATATTTGTCCTAAAATGCACAAACAGACTAGACAACAGACTTGTTCAATTTATATCACATGTTTTACCCATTTTTGGTGTCAAGGTAAGGTATGCACATCATGGATTCATGGGCTGGGTAGGTAAGAGAACTTTATTCTTCCAATCTTGTACAAAATGTACATGCATTAACATTGCCGAAATTGAAATTCATCCGAATCCTTTTTAATTTTGATTGGCAATCTGATCAACATTTTAGAATGGATAAATCATGTGAGGATATTCAGAAACTGTATTTGATGAGTCTTCTTTTACTACTAAAAAGCTTAAGCAAATTTGGCAGTTTGTAAACAATACCTACTGCCTTCTTGCTGAAGAGCTTATCTCACAACAAATTTCTGATGATAGAATCGTATGTGTATTTCAAGCATTGCAGCAAAAGTTTTGTTCTTGTCTACAATTATAATTTGATGGCACTGTTTTAAATAATGAGATGTGGATTTTCATCTTGAGAAGAAAACGTCTCGCGAAAACTCTTTATACTGACATTTCCAAGATTTATTTAGACAATATAACTATCATATCGGCTGTCAATTTTGCATACTGGTGCAATCGTGGAGACAAATAAAGAGGTTAAAACATTATCTCCTGGTGTTTTAATGGACAATTATTATTAAAAGTATTAAATTTTATGAATCCCTGTCGTTCTGAAATTTTGAAATATGAAATTGAAGCGAGCGGAAGCTGATTTACAAAAAAAAAAAAAAAAAAAAAAAAAAAATATTTTGAAAAAAGAAATGAGAGGGATATCCGTTGACCAAGTAATCAATTTGGTGTGGCCTTACACTTATAAAATATTTGTGAAAAATATAGTCCAACAGAGGTTTAATTGGTTAGTGTGTCCCCTCACGCCCCAAATCGGCGAGGAAGTAAAACATTTTATTCTTTTAATTCTGAACTATTTTAAGATTGTATTTAAACTGTTATCAAACGGAATAGACTGTGAACCTAATATCGTTTTATTGAAACCCATGTGTGTCTTCATGTATACGATACTTAAATGAAGTACTTTGATCATCAACCTATTTAAGTAACGAATTTTCATTGCCTCCATTACTCGAGTAATAAAATGGGTAATAAAGACTTTTGCCTACTTACAAAGCCTACTTGATTGAATTATGGTTTTAATATAAACCGAACGCAACATAAACATTTAACAGACATAAACGTACTTAACTTTAACTTTGCAAACTAAATTTTCAAACGAAAGATAATTGTGCACGTCTATCGGTCACCATATTCTACTGTGTTTTTGTTTTTGTTTGTCGCAACGACACAAATACAGGTCAAATGGCGACTTTTCAGGCATTAATTCATTACGGGCGGGCACCTGGGTAGACAGATCATGTTACCGATATTTCCTGTTTTTGATGTAATTAGGAAACCTGTCTGCGGAATCCTGAAGCGTAGTGTATTTTAAGGGAAACAATATTCGCATAAAATACATCGCCGATTATAGAAATGTTGACAGACGGGACTCTTTGTTTACATGTCAACAAAATGATATCTAAAGGAATACATTTACATAATCAATTCAACATTACATAAGGAGGAAAGTTGTATTTGTGCAAAATTCCCTCCTGAAGAACAAATTAACGCTGTAAATCGATTGTTTTCATCAATGTTACATTTTCTATTCTGAATTAGTTATTTGTCCCCCTCTCCCTCCTTCACGCTCTTGTAGTAATATGTTACTACATTCTAATTAACTTTCAGGATGCTTTAGGTAGCATAAGAACAGAAACAAATATATAAGAAGGATAGCTATACTCTAAGAATGCAGCATCCTAAAGCAAAGTCCTTGCAGATGGAGCGTGTACGATGTTGCATATAACGGTATAACAATTAGGAAACGATGGAGGAAAACAAACACATACAGGAACAAATTGGAGAATCGTCTCAGAACTGGTTGTGGAAATCTAACCCATTTACGACACACAAGGAGAATTTCCCGAAGAAATAGACAAGTGAAAATCTTTGATATAACTGCTTGGCAGGGTGGATATATAACAACACGGTATTACACTAAGACTTCACTTTATTGTCTGTTTGATAAATGAACGCTATGCAGATTGTTATAAATATCGGTAAGACTTCTTAAAGTCACTACCATATCAGATAATGTGACAACACATTGTTGTATAATGTCGGAGTGGTTATTTCATTGGAATAATCGACACAAGTATGCATAATCGACACAAGTATGCAGATATTGCAGTAATAATACAAGACAAATGGGACAAGAATGATTTATTATTCATAACGTTTATTCCATTGACAACTATACGTGATAAATGGGAACAGTATTTCCTTTTTAAAAACAATATTTGAAATTTCAGATACAAGAAATCATTTGCGTGCTTTTGAGAAAATGACGGAATTGACTAAAAAGGAGTCCATGTATTTTATGCGGGTAATACGATTATATCAATGTTCATAACAGTCGACCAGGCCATGGATACAAGTACGTATTAATCCCCGTCATTTCTGAAAACAAAAACAATTATGTTAGATCGTCCAGGAATAAAACAAATCTTGCTAAAATATTCGAAATGTTTCTCCCCAAGAAAGGATGATACTAGTAAAGGTCATTTCCTGCACTAGGTAATAGGCCAGTATAACATTTTCCCTGAAATATATCACATTGTTACAAAAAAGCTTCATCTCACTTTATAACACATTGGAATCGCATTCGAAAACGATGACATCACTTTCGAAATTTGTAGAACTCTTGAGGGATTTTAATGTTACAGTAAAACATGCATTTTCCTTAAGCCTATTGTTTTGTAAAATGATTTTTTTAACAAATTCGAAATATTTCATTAAATTTTATAGCTTACAAAAATTCACTGACTTTTTTTTAAGAAATCCAAATAAAAATGAGGTTAGCATATCATCTTAATACTTGTATATATTGTATTAAACTGACTAATATACACATATTATCATAGAAATATTCTATATTTCGAGTTCATTCAAAACAACAACATTTCTATCGATAATCACTTCATGAAAATTATTCGACCTTAAATGAAGCAAACAACTGTCATCCATACAATACTTAGGATTTTAACGAGTCATTTTATCCTACATAGTTCATTGTTAACAAAATACATGTACATGTACAAGACATGTTGTAACCTACATTGGCAAAAAGCCCCGATGAACTATTCTTTCTCCAGAAAATAATTTTTTGTCGTTAAATATGCTGTCCAGATTTGACAAATGTCTATTCTTATGTTGTTTATTATCTAGTACTTCTAACTGAAGGGTGTGTGATTATATTTGTAGAAGAGTATTGTTTGCCAGACAATTGGGAAATACTTGACAGTAAGTGGACAAAAGACCATTATTGGGTAAAGGAAATATCCGGCAAAAGCAACGGTCATTCCCCCGTAGTAAAACGTTGCTAAATAATTGTGTCTCATGTAGTGATTATTCGGTCAGTTTATTTACTTGGACTTAATGTAGAGCTTGCGGCCGACAGATTCGCTTCAGACCAACTTGAGGACATTAGATTCTGTTAAGATCAGTTGAATGTCTATCAATCGTTTTATTCATGTCCATTCTAAACCACCATAGCACAACATGTGCATTGAATATTATTTTATATTTGTATATTATATACAGTTATAAGAATAATCCTTATTTTAAGATTTTGGCCCTTACCAATTCGCGTCTAAGCTTGGATTCTACCAAGTACTACCTTAGACTTGGACAGGTTCTAGATTTTCTTTCCGTGCAGTCGTATTTATTTAAGGACAAAATGATGCTATTTTGTGTGTTTAGATGGGCATACTTCTTGCAAATTCATAAACCGCAATGACGGTTCTTTGATAGTTTTCAAGTAGTTTCAATATTGTGAATGTCAATATTCGGTAATGTAATCACTGCATTAGGGGCGGTTCCATGATATATATATTTCCAACAGAACAGTTCAAATAGAAATTAAAAATAAGAACGTAAGATCATAAAACACACGCTATTTCATTACCCGAAATCAAAACCAAAAGAAAACACGCAATATTCTCAATTTTAATTCAATATATTTAATATTTGAATGAATATGATATAATCAATATAAAGTATTCAAAAGCGTGTGCAGCTTTTTCTTAAATATTGGGATATCGTGGCCACTCAAGTTTTAACCGGGTAACCAGTCAAATGAACCAATTCAGCCGGGTAACCAGCCCAAATTGTAGGGAACAAATCAGCCGACCAAAAGAAGACCAGGCGTGCTCCGATTCTACATTCTAACCCATGACCAGCAAAATTTACTTATTTACAGAAAAACAACTTGTAACATGACACAACTTTCATCAATGCTACGGTTCACTACGA
Source organism: Mercenaria mercenaria (assembly GCF_021730395.1). Classification (NCBI taxonomy): domain Eukaryota; kingdom Metazoa; phylum Mollusca; class Bivalvia; order Venerida; family Veneridae; genus Mercenaria; species Mercenaria mercenaria. Next base: position 18,006,839 of record NC_069376.1, on the reverse strand, counting down.
TGGACGAAATGACAGACGAGTGATATCTTCCATAACCCTACGGGTAACCATAGCAATAATGAAAAATATTAAACGTGTCACCAAACCGGACACAGCACTGTAGTGACCAGCATTAGCAAGTATGACTTCTACATTATTCTACGGGTAACCATAGCAATAACGAAAATCTAGCTGGGTAACCAGCTAGAATCGCCAAGCAAAGCAAGGCAAGGCAAGGCAAGGCAAGGCAAGGCAATGTATCCCTTGGGCAAGGCTATATAGAGCTAGGCAAGGCTATAACGCAACGCTATAAAGATATTACCAGAGTACTAGGACAATACCTTTTGTACACCACTACTCGATGCCACGCAACTTGTCTATAAAAATGACCAAACCAAAAGAGAATTGAAATGCTCTGGCTCTAGTCCCCCGATTTACGTTGGTAACACGCGCGAGCCGAAAACCAGGACCAGGAGTTATATACAGCTTGAATAAAGTACATACTTGACAGTAAAAAGAAATGTTAAAGTATGCTACGCCCAGTCAACTTCTGATTGGCAGAATTTTTCCCCGCCATAAAATTTTTTTATTGAAATTTATCCCCCGAAAATTCTGGAGAGAAACGATTTTAAATACTTGCTTCAATACTTCAAGCAAATTTTAACAGAAGGAACAGACAGCTCTTTAATAATTTTGCAAATCTTTGCAAATTATTTATCCAGATATGTTTCTCAGAATGACCTCTTTAATGAAGTCTAAATAAAATTCAAGGCCAACTAGATTTAAATGAACTCCGTCGGGACGATAAAAGGCTGTTTCTGCGTCAATATCTGTTGAAATTATGTCTGCCCTTCCCGACTCTAATACAATTTTACGACCGATTCTGTTCAATATTTTGCGTTTAGTTTCGATAGGAGTGTATCCCTCTCTCGACCCTGGCCAGACCATCTTGGCAGAATATCTAGCCATATAATTATTGTCTGCGGAAAGGCGTCTCTAAGGTAAACTATCTCTTGCCGTATGAGATTTCCAATATCTGGGATTTTGAATTTTAGCATATCGTTACCACCTAGATTGATGATGATTATTCTGGGCGGTGAAGACAGAAGAACCTGTGTCTCTATGTGTTGTCTAAATCCGCTCCAGCCCATACCTCTCTTACCCCACCATGCAACTGACACTCCCTCTGTGTTTAAGTTTGGTTTTCCAGTGGCTGTAGCATGTGTCCCCGCCCAATACGGGATTGAATCACCAACATCCAAACATCTAAATATAAAAATAACGGTACTGAACTATATGTATATGAATACCGGATCGTTCATATACCCTTAATTAAGAAGTTAACGTATATATGTCTTATAGCAATCTGATGACCAACGGCCCAGTTTTATTATTATTTCTGACGGATAACCCTGAGCCGCAAGGTCCGTCGCCCTGCCAAATGTCCAGAATTTTAACGCGTTTTACCGATATCCATTGATAACACGCTAGAAAATTGAGACCTAGTCACAACAGTGCCGTTTTCGTGGCAAAAAAGGAGAGTTTGATGTTTAGGCCGTATTTTCAAAAAACTCCATTAGTTTAAAAACCGGACAAATACCATTGTTTTGCCTGGGTAGTTTAATAAAGGCTGGCTTTCCTTTTTGGTTTGTTTTATAATGACGAAGACGGATTACAACATACTGATTATTTTGATAAAAACAAATATCGTTAATGAGTATGGCGTGACTTAATTGAAACGAGCGTGTTGCTGTCAATTCACTGACCCGAAAAAGGCCAAAATAAGCTAATGTAAATAAAGCTGAGAAAAGTACTGTTTCATATCTATCATAACAAACAAACAAATTTCTACCAGAATATGCATAGTTAGCAGCGCCCTTTTATCGTAAGTTGACCTACTTCTGTGACAACCTTCTAAAATCTTTCTTAGTAGAAAGTTATCATTTAGACTATAATAACCATTAATTTTATGAAAATAATTTATTTCCGCCAAATATGATGTAACTGATCTTGGTGATAGTCCCTTTTCAAAACAAAAGGATATGAACAGAATAATATGTGCTAATGGAATCGGCCATAAAAAGGCGAGGTTATAATTATTCCTAAATTTTTCAAACATATTTAATGCCGTATTGTATGCTAGCGATGAATTTGGTGCTAAAGGTGAATAAACGAGTTGTCTTGCTCTACATTGAAGATGTTCCACAGAAAAGAGGGCACCGGACTGGATTCGAGGTTCGCCTCTGGGGCGAGCTCCCTGAATCGTGTCAACTGTGAACGAGATGAACAGTCACAAATAGCATTTTCATGACCTGGGACATGGACTGCTTTAATCCAAATATTCAGCTTTAGACAACGTAATGTAATCAACCTTATCAGACACATAACCCTATCGGCTTTGAATGATAATTTATTAAAAAAAAATATGAACGACTGCAATGTTGTCACAGTTGAATTTAATCTTTTTGTTGGCTAGCTGAGGACCCCAAACAAATAATGCAACCATTATTGGAAACAATTCGAGTACCGTAATGTCCGAAGTAATGCCTAGACTTTGCCATTCAGCCGGCCATTTTGCATGACACCAGTGACCTTGAAAATAAATTCCAAACCCTAGATTTTCGCCGCCTGCACTATCGGTGAACACTTGTACGTCAGCATTGGAAACCCTATAAATATCGTGAAAAAGTGATAAGCCACTAAAATCCTTATGTCTAAGTCCAATCTAATTCCCCTTTTCAGACGAGGACGGTAGAGAGTTTTGAAAGACCGCAGATTGAGTCTATTAAACGGCGAGAAAATGGCCTGCCCATCGGTATGGCACGACAGCAAAAATTCAGAGAGCCTATGAGTGATTGCATCTTTTTTAAGGTAGTTTTTTTTAGATAGCATCTCATTGATTTTCTGAATCACTTCTTGAATTTTTGTTAAAGGTATTCTCACAGTCATATATTTAGCGTCGAGTCCTAAACCTAAGAATACCAAGAATTCTGTAGGACCCTCTGTGTTTTCTTCCGCTAAAGGGACGCCAAGGTCTGACATAATTTCGCAGAAAATTTTCAAAGCCTGAGTACAAAGTTGTGTATTTTCCCCAGCACCCAAGAAATCATCTAAAAAATCTATTAATCCGCCCGATTTCAATTTTCTTTTAACACAAAACTCTAAAAACCTAGAAAATCTCTCCAAAGTTATACAACTTATCGAAGCACCAAATGGCACGGCTTTATCAAAGTAAATTAAATTTTTTTTTGAAAACAAAAACCTAGTAATTCAAAATATGCCGGTTTTATTGGTATTACTCTATAAGCACTGCGGATGTCTGTTTTGAACATTTTACATTTTTGTCCTAATTCTTGAACCAGTCTAATGGCCTCGTCAAAACTTGTGTATTGAACCGAACATAATGCGGGGTCAATAAAAATCATTCACCGATTCGCCTGAAGGATAGGATAAATGGTGAATCATCCAAAATTCACCCGGTGTTTTCTTTGGGACAAGGACGATTGGTGACACAATTAAAGTTGGAAACGGTCGTTCTGTAAAAGGACTGGCTACCCTGCCAGCAGAGATTTCCTTCTTTATTTTGGATTTTATTAGATCAGGATTTAGAACAGTGGATCTTCAATAAGTGTCTGGGTACACGTGGCCCTGTGTTTTGAATTGGAAACCCGTGCGTAAAACCATCAAGCAAGAAATCGGACTCCTGTTTGTCATAAAATTGTAAGTTTTTTTTTCAATGGCAAAATTTTAATTGGCGACTTCGCTAAATTGTATATATCTAAGTTAGATTGATTTTCTTGGTGCTGTGATTCCCTTTTAATTTCTTCTTGGGGGCCTAAAGGTGCCCCACCTATTGAATGGTCTACCACAAAAAAAATTGCTAGATGTAGATTGAGACTGGGTTTCCGATGAGGCAGGTATGCCCGGTGTTGTGCATTTAAGCTGTGGGTGCGGGCCTTGGCATTTTGAGCATGTATGATTGAATCTGCAATTAGGCCAAGTGCAGTTGACGGTATTAAAATCATTGCACGGATACCTATATGAATTTGATGGGATTCTCAAAACTGGCCTCAATTGCATACAACGGCACCATAAATCATTATTGATTTTTGACCAGGATGACGGTGAGACAGCTTGACGTAAGCGAAATTGCTCGTCATATTCCCGCCAGCTCAAAATCCCTTGTCTCATCGCGGCTTCCCTAATATTGTACATGTAATGTAGCAATTCGTATACTTAATCAGCGTGATTAGACAGGTAGACTGAAGCATAATTTAAAAACGCATTTGTCCATTTTTCTATATCATTGATTTTTCTTTGCATTCTTTTTGAGAAGTTTGAATCTGCATGTCTGAATTTAACTTTAAAACTGAACCATTACAATATTCAGACAATTCTACCACTCCTTTGAGCATTAGAGCCAAATTAACATACGAGCCGTTGCAAATTTGTTGTTTCAACGAAGTTGGTAAGTGAACTGCAATGTCGTCGTCGGCTAACCGTACCAACGGTAAGCTAACATTATCAAAAATGTTATTGTTGTTTAACAACGGGGTATTTTGTACATTTGCGAGACTGCTTGAAGTGTCACTAAATTGATTATGCTCTAATGCCCTTGCGTTTCTGTCTGACATAGAATTTACTAACATAGGTTGGCCACACCCCAAACCGTCATACCTTAAACTATTTCGTCATGTCTGTTAGATAGAACTTATGCCTCTCTTATGAGGTGTTCAAAATCTATAAAATTACACCTACTGGCATTATCTTGCAACATTCTGTCCTCTACCAAGCCTTCCAACTCGTCCGCCGTTCGTTTCCGGCCTCTGCCACCGTTTCTCTGGTCAACGGGTTCGTCTCTTGCATCCGCTTGACGCCTCACGTCGTCGGCAGGATCTTGCCTGACCTCCCTGACTGGCTCTTGTCTGAATTTCTGGCAGTTTGTCGCCTTGCGTTGCCTGCGGGTTCCTCGTTTCCGACGGGTCTTGCCCTAACCTCCTCCGCTGGTTGTTGTCTAGCGTTTCTGGCCGGTTGGCGCCTGACGTTGTCGGCGGGTTCCTGCCTCCCGGCGGGCTCCTGTCTAACCCTTCTTCTAGCTCTGCCACGTGGCATCAGTGCTAATATGTAGTTGTCTGGTAATGCAAAATTCTAACAGACGTTCCGATGAAAGAAACAGTTGTTACTTCGCAGGTAGCACAAGTTTAACTGAGAATATTGCACGTGTTTCTGTGTTATATATGTACGTATTTTACGTTTGGTTCCTAAACAAATCTGGTTTATTTATATACAACGTTTATAATAGACCTGGAACCAAAACTGGTTTTGTCTCACAAAGCTTACAGTAAACATACATGATCATACATGTATAGGTATAGATGCACAACGACAAACTGACCTAGGTATAGATACGCGATGACAAACTGACGTTTTCGTGAAAAATAAAAGCAATTATTTAAAAGATAAAATAATTGATATTATTTTGTTATATTTTTGTGTATCGCATCTCCTGAATAAAGCCAGGCTATAAGACCTCTCCCATTGTTACTAGAAATTCTAAGTTTTTTCCATAAACAATTATTATCATCTTCAAATGACGTCTTGCATCTCGAAGATATTGCAAAACGACTTTAGCAAACGATTAGTGTAATGCAGCCTGTGAATTTAAACGTCATCTGTGTTGATTTACAATTTGCAATTAACGCATTATTTGACTGCGATATAATCTGATATAATTTTACACGTTATTATGTTGACAACAAATAATGTGTTCAACAGCAATATCTCAAGATAGAGAATGCCGTTTTACAACGAGGAATCATTGTTCTATCAATAAATATGTCGTATAATGTTTAATGACTAAAATAATTAAAATAGAAAAGAATTATGTTTCGTAATCACACGGGAATTTAGTCCAGGTATACACTTATTGACTTTAGCTCAGCAAACTTGTATGGGGCTAAAGGCCGGTGATGAACGTATTCATCAGTTTTGCTCTCTTCATAACGAGTCATCATTTCAGTCTTAATACAAACTTCCCTAGACGTTATCAAATAAAACCGCCTTGTTTACTCGAGATATTGACACTCGAAACGATCATTCCAGAACATTATAGGTAATGCGAATATTGTACTTTTTGTTTTTGTCACTGTCGTCTGTATTGATTTTCATTTTTATAAACACATGTCAGCGAACTCTATTAGGAAGCACTAAACTTTATTACAGTACACCAAGCAATGAACGTCAACTGGAACTGTAAAAAGCAGATGGTAAACAGGATGTTGTTGTTTTTCATTTAACTAATATGACACAGAGTAACGCTGAGAATCACGCTGAGAATCAAGCAGCGCTCTATTATTTAGAAACTCACTGTGATATTTTTAGGCAAATTATTTCACACGAAAAAAAATGTTTTGTTGAAAGCTTACCATCCAATAAAATTGGACTGAAACGGATAGTGTTGCGCAATCGATGAAATATTTTCCTCCTTGTTTGGAGTTTGTTTCCTGACTTTTCTTATAACATTAAACTACGTTTGAGGATGCATGGCGTAGAGCCGTAGCTACAAACCAACAATAAACTTCTTAATTAAAGGTCTTCAGGTCGGAGGCTAACCCTCTACAGATGTCCCTCACTCTCATCCTGACTATGCCTCTCTTCACAAGGATATAAAATTTAAGGATCTGTCAAATGGACTAAGTATTGACGGCCAAAGTGGCCAAAAGATCTGTTCTTACACATCTAAGTATTCGGATCTCGTTTTGCGGATACCGGTGAGAGAGACAGCTCCATTATGTCAACAGAAGAAATGTCATGTCTCGTTTTGCGGATACCGGTGAGAGAGACAGCGCCATTATGTCAACAGAAGAAATATCATGTCTCGTTTTGCGGATACCGGTGAGAGAGACAACTCCATTATGTCAACAGAAGAAACGTTATGTTTCAAGGTTCCAGTGGCTGAAACGAGACCGGTACTCACTTCATACGATGGAAGAAACCTGAAGTAATAAACAAGGCAAGTGATGACTCGCACAGGAATTTGCATTCGCGCTAGACAAATATCGTAGTACTATCTCTTATAAAAACACCTGCACAAGGCTGCTTATCTTGGTTTCTTATGAAAGATTGTTATAATCTACGACTCTGAGGAGACAATGTTCAAAACTGAATAATATTCTAGACGGTATCATGTATAAGAATTTACAATCCATTAATAAAAAGAACATAACAGGGTTTGCATTACAACATGGCATTGTTGTAAAAGCGCTAACATCAGCAAGACATTATAAAAGAAAGATCTACTTTATCTCTTACAAACATGTTGTATTTGTAACTGGAGGGGGAAAGTAAGCAAAAAAGAACTACATCTTTTACAAAATTATATATTTAAACAGATATATTCGCTTTCTGTACTTACCGTAGTTTACCTAGCGTACTTAACAAAAGTTTACTGCACGAGTCAAGGTCAGTACTTTCAGTACTTTAACTAACATACGTAATTGTACGAGTCTTGAGCTGTACCTTCAGAAGGCACACAAGTATACTTTACTACAAAGTCGTGTTCATTATTTTTAGAAGCAAAGCTAGCATGCGTTACTACACGAGACATGTTCTGTGCTTCCGGAATGTAAACAAGTTGCGTTCTGTATTTTCAGTATGTCGTATGTGCATCAGTCTACAAATGCCGTGATCTGTACTTTCCGTAGGTAAACTAGCATTCTTGCCTAACGTAGGTGTTGTGTGCTGCTCTTTCAGTTGGTTAACTGGAGACGTGTTAGTCAATTGTTTGTTTGTTTAGGTTGGTATAACGTCGCACAGACACAATTATAGGTCATATGGCGACTTTCCAGCTTTGATAGTGGAGGAAGACTCCATGTGACCCCCATGCATTATTTCATCACGGGCGGGCTCCTGGGTAGAATCACCGACCTTCTATAAGCCAGCTGGATGCCTTCCTCACATGAAGAATTCAATGCCCCGAGTAAGGCTCGAACCCACATCGGTGAGGGGCAAGTGATTTGAAGTCAGCAACTCGGCCACGAAGGCCCTGTAAGACACTTGCGTTCAATTCTTAGACTGCATGCTCAGTTAGTTTAGTTTGTAAACCAGAATTCATTCCTAAACATTGTCAGTAAGTAAGATATCTTTCTTTTCTACATGCGTCGTGGTCTTTACTGTCAGTAAGTAAAGTAGCTCTCCTTTCTACATGGAGTAGTTGTTTACAATAATCATATATACATATCAATAGACTTTTTAATATTTCACTGAAGAATATTTCCAATAAGTTATATAAACCAAAACAATCCAATATCATGTCAATTGCTTCATTGTGTCACAGCTTGTACCGCTTGGTTGCCCAATACTAATTCGTTTTTTTTTCAGGAGTTGTCTGTTGTGTGAAGCTTATTTCCTCTCTAGATAACACTGTTCTCATATTTTGCAAATGTCTGGAGACGAGGCATGGTAGATTTCTTATATTTGAGAACAGAAATATCGGTAGTTTCCGGTAAAAGCATGAGTAATGTGCTCTACTTTAGAACTTTCACGTATCTCCTTTATCTAGATGTGATGACAGGATTAATCTACCAGTGATAAATCCTTTAGACAACCTCAAATAAACGTTAATAATTTCACGTAATCGTTACATTTAAAAAACATTAAAATATTTATCCGGAAGCTGAACATAAGCAATTTTATTCTGTTTTATATACTTAAGACTAACTGAATGTTTTCCCTGAAGTAATAGACATTATAACAGATTGAAATTACTTGACATTTCGAAGAACGATGGACTGAATACTAGGATTGAAAACAAGTTTTCAATGAGATATCACCTGAATATATTTGAGTGAAGGACACGTATTTTACAAAGCATTTTTGATATGTAGTTATGAGTACAGTCGCCAGATTACAAAATTTGTCTAAAAGAAGTCATGGCAAAATGACACCCATTTATCACGTCGCTAAAATGCTTTCAAACTTGAAATACTTTAAATTACAAATGTTCGAATTAAAGTATTTCTGTCGACAAGCATATGTCTTGATCTCAATCCCGCAGATTTGGAATGACGCCATGTTTTTTCTTAAGCAATTATCATCTTGTCATGATAACATGATGCTTTGACATATCTGTCATTTGAATAGGATTTCTAATTTCACGCCGAATTATAGGCACTTTAATGCAAGACTGATTTTCTGAAGATTGTATTTTCCAATAAATCCGAGTTCATTACACTGTACTATATTAGAATTATAGAAAGGAAGGATCTCCCACACGAAATAATGTACATTTATATTTAGTTCCGTTGTATATGAAGTCTTTTTTTCTGCTATTTATTTCAAAACTAAATTTTCTCCATGTCAGTAGTTCATTATCAACAAAGCTTATGTCCGAAATAAAATTTAAAATAAAAGTGTATTTCAAGCCAAGAGGATCAGACGTAATTAATGTTTGATATGTTATAATAACCAACCACAAACATGCGAACTATTTGGAAGGGAATAATAGACTTAAGATTTTAAGAGTTATTGAGCAGATACTGCGAGAATTAGAAGCGCAAATATTATTTCGTTAAAGAAAAGTTGCATTTTCCTTGACGCACAGAGAGAATTTTTTTTCTAATTACATACACATTCACACGTATTATATTTATAGTATGAACTTATTCTTCAGTCTTTGAGTAAAAATGGAACAAATTGCCGCAAATGAACGTCAAAACAAGATGACTATTAGCCACACAAGTTTCTGAACTACTGTGAATTATTTTTAGTTATTATTATATACGTAGATTTCATTCGTGGCAACAGCAGTGTGCACTGTAATTTCCTGGTAGTTCTAAACAGACTATACACCATTCGTTATCAAAATGTTCAAAGATTTAGGAAGCAGCTTCACAATCCATCCCAGGCCCTTCAGCTTGAACACTATATGTAAAATTTCTTTAATCAGATACAGATATACATCAAATAAGCCCAATTAGAGTAATATTTTATTCAATGATTTTATTTAAATAATTATGTCAAATTCAGGTACATGTACTTGATTATTACTATAATAGTTTTGCAAAGTTGCTGAAGCCATAAATTGCAACGACGTGATAAGTTACTGGGTTTTATAACTTGCTATGGCAAAATGATAAAGTTTCTTGACCGATTTGCCATTGCAAATGTAATCTCTTCATACATATATACAAAAAATAGTACTGATATGAAATAAAATCATACTAAATTTGACAGGTTTAACTTAGTAAATACAACAATTTAAAAGAGTTTTCATTTTTTTGCGGTGCGCGTATGAAAAGAGGCTGAAGTGCAAAATACCGGCGTGGCCAAAAGAAACAAGCGGCTATTAAATAATGTAATATATAATGTTTCTTAAAGAATATATGAAATTTTCTGCACATATAGATTGATTTCTTTAAACTTATATTGGTAAGCTGATTTCTCATTTAAATCCGATGTTTCGGTCAGTCGTTTAAGCGGAGCAAATATTTCAACTGACCTTAATTTAGACCTCTGTGGCAAAAAGTGTCAATGTACTCTTCAATAACCTACACGCAATAGAACGTGACTGCTCACTGATTTCTTTATTAGAACAGTTAGGGCTTTTCAATCACAATTGAAAATATTCAGTTTTTACTGTTTCAAAAGAAATATTTTATATCACTGTCAATAACCAAAGCAATTTTTCTTAAAGGATACAAACGACATAATCCATGCAACAGAGACATGATTACTTGTATTACGGTTTCGTGTGTGTCTATAAAACAAATCTGAATTGTAAAAAAATAAAGCAAACATCATTTTCGAAGAAAATATTTCTTCAAATGGTTTAAAGAAATTTAAGAAAATTAGAATTATATTCAAATCACTTGATTATGAATATATCTTTCTGTCTCCGATTTCCCAATAGTAAATCTGATTTCGAGTTGCTTAGTGAAAGTGTTTATTTTGAAACGATTCTTGTCTACTTATACCCATTTCTTAGATTTGGAAAGACTTGGCTGTATATGTAACATAGGGATTTTGAGATGAGATCCAAATTTAAGTTTTAAAATTACTTATATTTAAAATGTTATAACTTTGAGATGGATTTATATATTTTTTCATGTTGTTACTTATTAGTTGCTTCAGACCTATTCATCTTCTCTTGTACATGTATCGTTAAAAGGGGAGCATCAAGGAATATCAACAAAAATTACAGGTTTACAAATCCAATAGTCATTTCATTCATGCACTTTGTTCTTTCTAAGGTCTTAACACCGCAATAACTACGATGGTCTTGCATTTATGCCCGTCTCCTTTAACTATATGTGAGGTTAGATGCTCACCATTTTTTGGCCACCGGCCATCGCAGGGCGGTGCCTTACTGTGTCGATTTTTCATGCTTGTCTGTTTGCTCTGTCTCAGTGTGTGTGTGTATATCTCGTACACGTCCTTGTTTGCTGTTGTTTGCGTTGTAGGGAGATTACGTTAATGGAGCATGGCTTTCCATGTTGAATATTCATCCTTTCTTTTGGACTTCCCTCTACACGCCACCCCTTTCACCGCCCCTTACCCATTTTTTGTATTTAGCATATAATTAATTGGATTTCTGAAGAAGCTCGTTCCTCATTTCATTCCACTACAGTTTCCTTTTATTTCTGACGTTCTCGATGCATGATTCTTGAACTGTTATAAGGGGTGCTTTATGCTTCCTGGAAATCTACCTTAATCTTTTCTTGATTATTTGTTCAGAATTCTTACAGAATAAATGGTGTGTTGCGTTAAAAAACGCGCATTATGCTTTTTATATCACAAAAGGAAATAGACTGTAAGAGCATTTTGTACAATATTGGATAAAATGAAGAAAAAAAAAGGACCCGAACTCTTAGAAGATTCATTAAAAACATATCACAGCAGGAAGAGTGAATAAGCTTAAGTGGAAGCAGCTGCGTGATCAGGATATCTGAATGTGAAAGCGAAGATGTTGTCTAGACAGCATTGATAATATCATAACACGGTAGTATATACTTTCTCGCTGACACTTACAATGTTGGGGAAGCCAATGCAGTTGAACAAATACTTGAGAAACGGATCAAATTGTACTTCGTAAGAATAATATCTGACTGAAATGTATTGATTAAAGAAAAAGTGCATTCGAGGGTTAATGCTCTGAATTTAGCAACTCCAGTTTGTTTTCTTTTCATTATTAAGGTAGTTCTGCACGTTTGATATACCGGAAGTAATGGTGTAACGTCATTTATCTGGATAACCTGGATTATCATTGCTATAGATTATTTCTTCAGTCAGAGCGCCAACAATAACAACATTTACCTTCATTCAGTTCTGGTCACATAATGTAGCAATAGGTTTATATGCTGGTCAAATATATCATAAAGAATTATTTCATTGTAAAAAGGAAAAATATTTTGTCATCAATAGCTACATCTTTCCATATATGTTTGTTTTTCAAAATGATAATGGCAAGGACCCCACTTACGAACCCTAAAATGTCTATATTCAGTTTCACACACCAGCGACCCGTTTTACAGAACAACTGTCATCAATATAAACGTTAACGACATATGAATTAGCCACATACACAACTGCCATGTGTTTGGTAAGTACAATAGAATTATCTGACATTAAACTACATTTTACCGGTGTCATTTTAGGGCTTTAGTAATATTTGATTGCAAGTTCTCGTGCAACGCCCTCGCATACGCCTCTTACAAAAACGCGAACTGATAATTTCAACTATAATTTCAAAAAATGGCTAAATATGGTAATGCACAAATACCTTAACACTGCTTAAATGATTTATTGCTTTGTATGCAAAGTCCTATATATTAAGTTGAGTTTAGAGCACAGTTTGTTTTGACAGGGTAATATGTTTGTTTATCTGTGTTTTAAACTGTACTGTACTGCAAAGTGATTGTCTAAAAAAGTTCTCAGACGAAATTGTGAAAACACATTAATTTAGAGAGGCCCTAAATTACCCAACTGTCACTTTCTACTATAGTTGTATCATAACATTATTATCAGAATAATTTTCTTTGAGTTGATGTGGGAGGAAATGGTAGGTCGTGGTGATGCTTTAAGCTAATCTCATCCACTGTATTTTAGGACGTAAATACAATGTTAGCACTTTCAGGTACTAGTATCTAGATAAACAACATTTATTGTACAAAATGTTTATAAACTTATGGAGCGTACAAATAATTTAGCATTAAGCATACATTTATTTTTACCTAAGTTTTAACTTCTGTTTCAGTAAGACAGTTGTTACGCCTATGGAAGTTTTCTATCAATTGATTAAACATATTAGAGAAACAGTCTATTGAAATTAAAGACATTCACATTTTTTTATGCTACTTACAAAACATGTGAACTGATATCCGGAGTGATGGAACTGCGACTGAGTATAATTTGCATCGTATATTAGATATAAACAGCAATATAAAACTTCCTGACTTAATTTAAAACATATTCGGTATAACTTCTTCAGAATCAATAATCAGACTAATTTTAATTTGACTGTTGAAATCTTACTTTGGCTGCCTTGATGCTGAGTACCTAAAGCGGACATCATATGCTAATGTTATTTGAAGCTGTAATATAAACTGGAGTATCTGGCAAACTGAATTTATTATAATAAACAAAATCATTAAACATTTCAAGAAGATAGTTAGAAGCTACCAGACAGGGGAAATTAGTATTTGCTAAATTTGCTCCCGCAGATGATATTTCCATATATGTTTAATAAATTTAAATAATACTTGATCTCATTGTGATTATATTTACTATTCCATCTGGACCACAGTGTCAGTTCAACGTGTTACAAAATTGTTTTTCTAGACGTTTGTGCAGCTTTCTCGTGGGAAAAAACTGTTAGGAACCAATTTGGTAGATCAAATGATTTTTTTACGACGGATACAGTCATATTGCTAGGTCATTTAACAAATTGTCTGTTGTAACAGATAATCTCATTCATGACCTGAATGGTACAATTCTGAATAACAGTAAGAGTGGAAATTCCATTTCAGTTTGTTTTGATTGACAGTTTCGGGAACTTTTTTACACAATAGCTAGATATTAAGCCGATGTCCAAAGTAAATTAATTGTAAGCCTTGTGTTGTATATAGTTATCTAAATGAAGATGGAAGCGCTCGTCGAGAAAGTGATTTCATGAACATTTTCCCTGTCTTATACCGTCTCTATAATTGCTACAAATTTATGGTTGATAGCTGTTTTTAACTTATGTACTAAATATACAGTATTTTTTTTTGAAAATTGTAAATTCAACTTGGATGAAGGATTCAATTTAGTTTCAACTTCTTCATGCGAAAAACAAAGTCTTTTATTAACTAAAATGTGGGTAACATATATTTGCGCAGGTAATGTATATTTGTGTTTTCTTGTATAACTCCCATTTTCAGGAAAGAGCTTCTAAGCAAATTGGCAAAATATTACGATTATAATCGGATTAAATCGGAACGTGTTGCATGTTTAAAACGTAATGGCGTTATTCTGGTAATAGTCGCTGTCTACAAAATACAAACAATAATATACGTGGTGTTATCTTATGCGGATTATATTTTCTTCAACCCTTTCCAACGATTTTATTTTACTTTTTTGCTCTTTTCTGTATAGTCATACATGGTCATTGAAATATGTTGGTGAAAATCATGCTGGGCTTCATTTATTTGAGTAGTAATTAACCGGACGTCATGCGGCAATTTGACGTAATAATTGAAGTCAAATTGCTCTGTTACCGGTCCGCGCGTCAACCGTTGTTTGTCGCAGAATATTCAGAGCTGACTTTCTTCTTTGTTTCACTGGCAGTCAAATCGAGCCATGTTAGAATATAGTTTTCAATTAGTTATACATAAGTGTATGTTTAAATGTATTCTAAGTTACTGTAACTTTAACATTTAACATTTACTGGGATTAAAATGTTAAAATAGACCCGCTCATTAAAATTTTCACGAGACGTCTTCCATCTAAATTTAAGATTTGTTAAAAAAAAATTGCAACAGTACCATCAATAAAAAAATAATACTGAAAAATGAGAAAATTTCAAAAACATTCTTCTGAGTCTATAATTAACGCAAAGACGGAAATCATGTTGACTTTCCGTGTATTTTATAGAACATTAATGTCAAACTTGTGTTTTAGATTTACTGTAATTCAGTATATATGTTCGTAAGGACTGGAACAAAGATTAGCCTACATTTAAAACATGTCTTAAAGGCAGCAACGTTTAAAGTATCGGAGATGAGTGGGGAATTGAACAAGGTACACACACTTAAAGACTTTGATTCTGATCGAGTGGACTAATTCCAATCTAGAGATATGACCAGATTAAACTCTTTCCCTTAGGAAAAAATATTTTCACATTAAAACACGAAAGGAAATAACTTTAACGGCTTCTTGGAATAAGAAAAGAGGTTTAATGATTTAAGGTCCGATGTTCGTAATGAAATAGGGTATATATCGTCGCATCTGCACGACATCTGTGATTTTAATCGTTAGAACTTGAGCGGGAAAAAATACTTGCTGCTTAATCGTCAATGAAACAGAACATTTGTTGTACAGTATTATGATTGAAACATGTGTTATATTATATGTATGTTATGCATAACTCGTTCAGTTTGTTAGCATGTGCCACTATTGCCACGAACTAAAAGTATGCAATCAGATAAAGTTGTATTAATTGCGTAACATGTGTGACTGTCTTGTAGAAATTTAAGAAAAGCGTTATTAGCACAATGGTCAAGTTTGAGACTGTCTTGTGGAAATTTCTAAAAATGAAACAGTCTAGAACAAAAGCTTTGAAATGGCGTTCTGTCTGAAATGAACCTGCTTTCAATGATCATACTATTAATAAACAAAACTGATACTGAACAAAGAAAGGATGAAAATCTGCATAATGACTTTTACTGTAAGAAAGATGTGAGAAAGCAGAAAATTCATTGAAGCTGTTTCTGTCTGTGTACTTTATACTAAAATTTAGATACAACATCATCACCTTTCTGTAATCCACATTAATTAAATACAATGTGGCATTCTGTATGGACATGTAAAATGAGTATTGACTTCAAAATTTTGTTATATCAGTATTATTTAGTTTATAGTATCATAAATTGGAAGTAAACACAATTTTCAGGCCTTTAAAATCTTTATTCATAAGTCTGTAAGCCGAGAACGTAACAAAGATTATAAAATGTAATGAAATTTAATGTTTAGAACTACCGTTCGGATATTAAATTTGAAAAACCTCGATACTTAAATGACCAAAGATGTTGTTTCTTGAGGTTTTAAGTTTAAAGGTGAAGATCATATGAAGTTTAAGGATGACATGGTGTAATAGCCATGTTTCATATCTTATAACTGGATGGTAATATCTAAATGAAATTTGGCCACTTTAAAGACATTGAAAAGTAAGATCTTTTTACCGAGAGATTTTTCAAATTTTATCAATTTTGGGGGAGATAATAGGTATTGAAGTTAACATTAATGCCTATGGGAAATATATAATTTCTTTGATTATGAGAATCTGAACTTGAGTTTCGAGAAAATTGTGCGGTAGAAAGCTGCATTACGTGATTCTGATACAAATATCAAAAAGAAATCTAAAATTCCCCGTAGGGAAAAGGAGAAATTCATTTTTTTTCTAGTTTTCAAGAGAGATAACCCATGAAAAACCAAAATTATCAGGGTAGGTAATCTAAAGGAAATTTTTGAGAACTTTTGTCACTATATAACTTATCAATATGCATCTTATTTCTATCGTTTGACATTTTTAAAGCTTAAATTATCAAGTCGTATGTAGGCTTTTGGTGAAATTGAGGCCTATTACACCATGTTATCCTTAAGGTCATCTATGTATAAAATAAATTGGCTCATTTACATGGGCTGTAAGACCAAAAACGTTTTTCTTAGTTTTCAGTTTGAAGGGGAAGGTCGTAAGTAGTGAACCCCGTCTATCCAGGGAGTCCGATTTCATCTTTATCTATATAAACTGCCATTTTGTTTTTTGAGGAGTCAATTTTTGAAATCGACCGGGCGTGACTTTATCGGTGTGTTTACATATCTATCCAGTAGCAGACGATTATCTAACAATAGGGAACCGCACCCTGAGATGAGTCATCGATAAACAATAGATGGAACCTAAACCTGTTCCAATACGCTCAAGTAGAACAATACAGCCCCTTTATTCTAAACAATAGGACGGATTCTATTTCAAGGATCTAAGCAACAATGTATTTATTTTAACCCCCCCCCCCCCCCCCCCGCAAAAAAAAAAAACACTTCTGCAATAATGAGTCAAATGGGCAGGTCTGGACACGTAAGAAAAGTGAATTATGTTCTATTTTGACGTTCTGAGTATTTAACATTTTTGGTAAGCCAAAGTGATGTACATTTCAAACATCTGATTCCCGACCGGAAATGACGTCATCAAAATTCAGAGTCATCGTAGAGACTTGGGACATGCATCATTGGAAAGGTCTTGTTAAGCAGATTCAGAAAATATATACTTTTATGAGTCTGTCACGTATGTTATGCTAGATATCGGGGCTTAAAACGAAATCATTCATGCGTTACAACCCAGTTTTTCTCCTTCGTTATTGGACAGAGCCTAGGCATGTAGGATATCTAACGAAATGTCTCGATGAGCGCTATCAAAATTAAGAGTCGAATCCATGTTAAAATCACTCATGCGTAAAAACCATAGGTTTGGTTCGCACTTGGTGAAGCGTGAAGCTGTTATAAAGGTTTCGTGTAGTAGGTTCAGAAAAGATATACTTTCTATGGGTCTATCTGGTACCCAAATATAGGGATTTTAAGCGAAATCATTCGTACATTTCAGCCAGCAGCAGCACCACCACCACCACCACCACGACTACCACCGTGGTGAAGGTCATAAGAGGGCCAAGGCCAGTTATAAATTGCGCAGTTCCTATGTATTCTCACAAGATTTGTTCAGTGTGAGTATGACCTAAATCGTATCATTAATATGGGCTCAGATTGAAACGGTATCATGTCAGACGAACATTTCAGTCGCCATATCCTCGGGGGCATAATAAAATGTACAAAGAGATGCAATTCTTGAAATTATCCTGTGTGAACAATTTTATTAATTCCGGTTAAGAATGAGGTTTCGTGTCCACCATTTAACAGTTGAAACTCCCATGTGGTGGTTTTGCCATTATAGACCTTTGTGAAGTGCTACAAACTGCATGTCTTGTTTGTTTGTTATGCCAGTGTTTAGTTGATTAACTTTTTCGTTTTCTTTTTTCTATTTTCTAAATGTCAATCATTTAAAAATCAGTTCATGAACGCCTACATCTAAATGTAGCTAAAAGCCTCTATCATCTGTCTTAGTTTTTCTTCCTTCTGGATATACAATAAAGAGTTTCTGTCTAACACTGATTAAATTAATGTTATTTAGTAGAAAGGAGACACCAAGCCTATAACTTGCTATACATTTGGCGCCTAATGTCAAAAATAATTGTTTTGTTTCCTTCAAATTCAAGAAAATGTGTCTTGATATCAAAGATAATTGTTGTTTTTCTTCCACATTCAGTAATATGTGCCAAATGTTATGGATGATAATTGTCTCTATTTCTGTTTCAACCTCAATTAAACATAATCTTAAAGTTAGATTCAATCGCATACATTTCAGTGCTTTCCGCGATTTTTGTGCGAATATGAAATTAAATGCAATGCTTGTTAAAGAATTTCAAGAATTTCAAAAATGATTACTTACGTGCCGATAATAAGAAAATGATATATTGACCCTACCGTGATTGAGAGCGCTTACAATATAGGATTAAATAGTTTTCATGGTACACCAAACTGAAATCAAACCAATGTGTACAAAATATACGAACTCAAAAATTTAGCAGTCTGAATATAAGGTTTGAGATAATAAAACAGTTGCAATTGCCTGTCCGATAGATCCGCGTAAGAATAAAGATGAATATTAACGCTTGTTGTAGATGCTGCAATAATTTATGACTAAAAGGATATTACGTTGACTTGTAATACATATTTTAATATGCTTGTTTCTGTTAAAACATGCTTATGCTAAAATGACGCCACGTTAACGTGCGATGACGTAAATATTTTTATTTTTGCGACCAAGAAAGAGCGCTACTATATTTTATCTATTGTTTTAGATAAAGGGCATATCAGAATCGAAATAATGTATAGCAAAATCGTGTTTTACCTAGTAAATTAATACACTCAATATCGGTTAAACGTCGCCAGAATAATTCACTCAGGCTACGCTCTCGTAAAATTATTCCGCGCACGTATAACATCTTTCCGTGTATTAATAATGTTAAAACACGGTTTCCTGTACATTATTTCCTAAATATAATCACGTATTTCTAATAGGATATAGATCTTTATGCAATAATTGACGGTAAAGTTCAAAACTAGTAAGCGCATATTCATGATCTTTAGAGCTATTCTCCGAAAACTGTCTTAATCAGAAAAGAAAATAATCACAAATTTGCTCGTGTTCGTTTTCACAAGGCGTTTGGTTTTTCTTCTTTATTTTGATATTTAATGATAAAACTTTAACTATACTAATTTATTATGCGTTTCCCAAATCCATACCATTGCATGACTAGACAGTGTCATGACATTGTACTTCAGTTGGTTCTGACATATGTAACAAATATGTGTCAGGACATGAGATTTTGGGCCCAAATGCGACGGTCTTTTTTCAGTTAATCTGACAGAGTGTCATGTTCCAAGTAAAAATTTGCTATTTGACAACAGAAATCAGCTGTTGTTATGGAGAAATTATCTCTTTTCGGACACCATATTTCCGTTTAACCGCATCGAAATAGAGGCAGAATATCTTGATGAAGATTCCTTCTTATATACTTGTAAAATCTTTTAAATAAAACTTTGGAAAGAAAAAAAATGAAGAAATGCCAATTTGAAAAAAGTTCTTTTAATTGGAAATGTAGAATGTTCCCACTAGAAAGCATTTTAGCGTGTCAGCATATTTTATTGAAAGAAAAGGAAACTACTTTGATAGATAATTGGACCACTAAGAGCAGAAACCCGCACCCTTTGTCGCTATTTGTCACTTTTAATATTGACGTGAAGTCATGGAGTAAAATACTGTAGATGACTGATAAAGCGACAGTCCTTTTGCAAAAAGGTTGTTTGATTTTTATTTAAGTCAATTTTACTGATATAACGTGAACATTTACAACTTATACTTCTAAATTCACGAGACATTTCTTAGACGCTATCTGAACCTTTTATTGGAAACATGTTTAGTCAATAATTTTAAAAGAAATAAACGGAAATCTGTTTACGTAAAATATTTTTTTTCTACAGCAATGTTTTATTCAATCTTAGACGTGTTAATGTATCTAAAACAAGTTCTAATTAAAGTTATTCTTAGAACTAAAGTACACTATTATTGATATATACTTCAAAAATCGGTTGTGAATTACTGGTTCTCACGCCAGGATTTCTAAAATAAACATACCCAAAGATACTGTCATTATAGCAACGTGGTCATTTTCATTATCTTAATCATATACTTAAAATTAGATATAAATGGCAGTCATCCTGAAACAGTGATATTAATGTCAATACACTTAATCAAATAATATCTTCTTTTGATAAGTCGCACAATAACAAGTGAGAATGTTATCATTTCTCGCTGGCGAACTGTTCATTTCCATCCACCCAAACAAAGCAGATTAACAGCAGTATAAACCGCCAAGTACTATTTTGCACCGCAGCCCAATATATATACTTAACATTTAAAAAAGATTATTGTAACCTCATTTCATTGTTCCAATGTATTTTTTGAAGATTTGAGTATAAACACAGTTTTAAAAACATTTATTGAAATATTTACGCATGCGCAACTAGTAATACAAGATATTTTTGCAGTGTTTAAGGCACTGGCGTCAGATAAGAAAGAAAATTCCTCCGTACGTGTTATACCCTACCCCTAGGTATTCTATAAGAACCATGGTCATGAACGGGAATGTGCACTAACCCGTTTCAATCGTACATTTCTCAATTTAAACGCGCAGTTCGGTAAATGGGTAGTATATTAAACAAATGATTATTTATTTTCCATCGTGCACCAGTCACATTGTCTCAATATTCAATATTGCTGAGATTATCGACATAATTTATTCTTTCGTCAACGTTACAGAAAAAACTTGCTTGACCTTCCCTAATGAACATCCGGTCTAGAGGTCACGGCAGTGTGCACATGTTTGGCGAAATGTAAACAAACAAAAACAGAATTTAAAAATTCACAAGTTTACACTGAAACTCGAAATGATGAATGAAATTCATCTTGTATATGATCTTTAATTTGAAATCGTACATTGGTCTGCATCTGTTCTGTTTATTTTATTCATTTTGCACATTTATGCTGCATTTTCACATTTTAGCGAACACGTGTAGTAAAATGACGATTGACATACATTTTCACAACAGCCAATCAGGATGGTTTTGTAATCTAGAACGGAACTTCACTAGGGAAGTTTAAGCAAGATTTTTTTTGTGTAATGTTGAAATAACTATAAACTACGTGTTGTTTTTCAAAGACAAGTTGTATTGAAAAAATGTGACCGGTATACAATGGCAGATAAATTACCACTAGTTTAATATCAATAGTACACATTTACTGAACAGCGTGTTTTAAGTATGAAATGCGCGATTGAAACGGGTTATTATATTGTGTCGTTCATGACCATGGTTCTTATAGAATACCAAGGGGTAGGCTATAACACGTACGGAGGCATTTTCTTTCTGATCTGGTGCCAGTGGTTTAAGGTTTGGCTTTTCACTGGCCCTCTATGACCATGCTGTGTCGATTTGTTTGTTTGTTTGTTTTGGGTTTAACGCCGTTTTTCAACAGTATTCCAGTCATGTAACGGCGGGCAGTTAATCTAACCAGTGTTCCTGGATTCTGTACCAGTACAAACCTGTTCACCGCAAGTAACTGCCAACTTCCCCACATGAATTATCAGAAGTGGAGGACGGAATGATTTCAGACACAATGTCTTTTATCAAATCGTCACGGAGAACATACGCCCAGCCCGGGGATTGAACTCGCGATCCCGCGATCCGTAGACCAATGCTCTCCCTACTGAGCTAAGCGGGCTGGATCCTGTTGTTTCGAATGACAATACAAGCCAACCATCTGTCTTCATGTTCAGTGTACCAAACGTGTGTTAGCAATTCATTTAAACAGTAGGATTTCAGACGTAACATATTCGATGTCCATCTTTAACCCATAAAGGAAGAAAATCAATTTGATCAAAACAGAAATGATTATAATAATGTTCTCGGAAAAGTAAAATATCGATAACATGAGAATTTCAGAAGACTTAGTATTAATGTTCTTATAGGTATAAGTTCTTGGAAGTAAGAAGGCAGTTATGTTTAGAAATTTCTGGTTTGGTATCTTAATAAAGGTACAGAAAAGACAAAATAAAGGTTTGAATTTTCATTTTTTCCTGTTTCAAAACATGTAACAAATGGTAAAATCTTCTTTTAGCTATATTTCTGGCTTAGTATCATTTAAGTGTAGCAAATTGGTTTTTGCCACAAATATTTACTAGCAAAAACACACAAATAACAGAAATATCAAATGTAAAAGAAAGACTTAGCTTTGTGATAACATTTTATATGATAATACACGATATGAAGTATACACTAAAATTGTTTTATCCCTCTATTTGTCATGTTTAATTAACGTTTTTTTTTTATACAAATACGACCTGTATTTAAATGTTACAGTAACTCCTTTTAATGTCATTACTTTCGTGGATCATCTTTTCTGCAAGAAAACTGAAAACACAGTTCTAAAATTACAACATTAAAGGCTTGATAATTAACTTAAGTATTCCTGCAATTTCAGCACTAATTGCTAACTGCTCTATATTACTCTTGATTGGACTTGATATCGTGTTACCTAACAGATTAGTGTTCTCACAAAAACAATTGTCATCTAACTTAGATTAAATCCAGATTTGGTATTATCCATCGCTTTGGATTAAACTGCACATGCAAATGTATGAAGACTCATAATGAGCCTTGATGATAGAAAGGCTACCTTAGGCTGATTTTATTAAATTTTATTATTTTAAAAAAATGAGCATGTACTTATAAATAACGGTAGTTTTGTTATTAGTTATACGGCAATGAAGTGAAGAATTTTCTTTATATGAAATTCTTTTACGCAAATTTGTTTGGGTTATAATGAAAATAGTTTTTAGCACGAATGGTCTTGTTGTTACTATGCGCTGCCGCCATGACGGGTGCAAGTTTGAGAGTACCTGCTGGACAAAGTTTGACAGAAGTATTTTGGTATTAGCAAACATTTACACTAACCTACACTTACTATCAGGTTTTTAATTCAGACAACTGTTTTATTTAGATATCTATATCGGACGACTTGTCTTAAATCTATAGGTCAAACCGTAAAATTTAATATAGATATCAGCTACATTTATTGTAAATACATGTATATAGAAATAACACGAGAAAGGTGGAGATTACACATTTTCGTTAAAATACGCTCTTCCGTATTTATTGACGGATCATTACACTTGATCAAAATGTTTTCAACTGCTAATGTAAACAAAAGCATTCCTTTCTATATTTTCAGATACCAACTGCGTATTGCTGGAGCACACTGTAAATGTATTTAGGTAGATGTTCGCAAATATGATTGAAGCAGCGGGGTTATATTTGATCGTAATCTGATAAAACAAGATGGAGGAAAGATAGCCTCCGTTGCCGAATAGTTGCTGATGTGGTTGATGTCGCTGATATGGGTGATGTCGTTGGTAGCGTTGATGTCGCTGATGTGGTTGATGTCGCTGGTAGCTTTGATGTCGTTGATGTCGCTGATGTGGTTGATGTCGCTGGTAGCGTTGACGTCGCCGATGTCGCTGATATCGTTGGTGTCGCTGATGTCAGGTCGGTTGTTTCTACCCAGGTCCAAATGCGTGATAAATTTATGCCAAGAGGTTGAGGGGGGGGGGGGGGGGGGGAGGCGTTGGTCTTCCTTCATTATCGGAAGTTGAAAAATCGCCATATAGCCATATAGAGCTATTATTGTGTCGATGAGATGTTAAAACCAACAAACTAAACTTATTTGCGACACATTAGGACATTGTTCCACTTTCGCCTCACAATATTATTCCAGATGTTCGGGATCATGTCAGTAATGAAGACATCATGGTATGGACAGGTCACACTACAACTAAGTTAAAATAGTAGAAGTTGGCCAAGCAAGGAGTGCTATTTCGTGTTCCATTTCTATGCTATAAGCATATGATAGCTTTGAAACAAAAAAAATACAATAGACTGTTAAAAGCAAAAGTGAAATGTCATTAGCTTAGACACATTAGCACTAATATCCACCGACCTTTTACTTCTAATCCCTTTATTCTGGTAGTGTTTTAGTCAAAAGTTTTGTTTGGCTAGATCCGACAGCGTGTTTCATTGTAATTTTTGCATTTGCGCTCTTGATGTTTTATGATTAATTCGTCTAGACAGTATGTCAGGAGTGATATCGACTTTTGCGAGAAAATGTTTAAGGTAATGGACCCTTCATGTTAAACCATTCAGATGTTTTTTTACAAACGTAGCTCACTCTGCGCAATTTCATTGCTCTACTTAAGAACCGAAAAATGTCGAAATAGAACACACAAAGATATGGAACACGAAATGGCACAGAAGTTTGTATTAGAAAATACATACAAGTACATGGAACTACTTATCTCAAGAGGAAGAGACATGCTTTATCTATCCTGGTACATTTTAGAAAGGGATGTAAACATATCTAGATCAAAACTGAGCTAATTTTAGATGGGAATATATCTGTATAGTAATGTTTTATATAGCCTAGATTTGGAATAAATATCACGATACGGAGTGATACTGTAACTATTTGGTATTGACGAATACACATATTGTTATTCACGATACTCAAAATTCTCAAAATATATGTTAAAACCAGATCATTGCATATGTATAAACGTATTAAAAATTTTATAAGGCTTTAAATATTATGTTTAAACCATTTCAAAATAGATGTTTGCATGATTACATGTACATGGTAAGAAAAGCACTTATTTCAATACTGCGCGTTAACTTATACAGTTAGACCCGTAAAGGGAAGTAATCATAAACAATGGAATAAACCTACTATTTTAATAAATAATCAAATCTTTGACAAGAAAATGATCGAATATAGGATTTAACAAGACATTAATAAATTTATGTTCATGACGTAAAATGTGGCGGTCACATTTTAAACTAAGACATTATGAACATTTAAAGGGAAAGGCAAGGTTGTTCTTAAGTTAATTTCGTTGGCTTGGATTTCTTAGATAATTTAAAGATGTGAAAGAATTTCAAAACTTGGAGTAAAAATGAGAAAGTTGTGAAATTTAAATATTTGTTCAAATTGGCGGCAATTTTGTTTCCATGGCAACAAAAAACAAAATGGCGTATTTATTAAATTTTAGATGCACTTTTGAACTGTATTTACTTACTCCTGTAAAATAATTTCCCTATTTTTCCTAATTATAATGATATAAATTGTCATATTTTACACATTACACTCAAGAAACATATGAAAATTAGTCTATTTAAAAGGTTATTTGCTAAATAAAGAATTCAGCAGTGTGTAAATGACGTCATAAACACACTAAAATGGCTACCTCCATGATCAGCCATTTTCTTAAATTTCAAACTACCATACCTTTTTCAGTAGTGGTCCGATTTTAAAAATTATTTCAGTGTTATGAAAGGCTTGAGGATGACCTTAATATAAAATTAACTTATTGTCAGACTTTCCTTACCCTTTAATGATAACAAGAGAAAAAGAGAAAAGGTCTCATTTGAATCAAGTTTACAAGTACCTACGTAAAGGGCGTCTATTCAACTTTCATTCCTGTTTAGTACAAAGATGCATTTTCATTCTCGCATCTATTTAGCGATGATTCTACTTATTTTATTTTTACCCGGGTTAAATGTTCACAGTTTTATTATGCTAGGGCGGACAATAGAGTCACATCTATACGCGATGCCGCTTAAATGGGATATTTATGTACGTTTTTAAATTGAAACAATCAAATTTACATAATTTCCTAAATCACACATATTTTGCAAAGATAATGATTTATATTTTTCTTTAAAAGTAAGGATTTAAAAATGTTTCAGCATCATGAGAATCATCTAAAAACCCGTAAAACTATAAAGACGTTAAATACATATCTGAAAACTGTAGCAGGTTTATCAGTATTTCACTCCATGGTACAAAGGCCTTGAAAATGACAGAATCTGTTAATGATAATTGACTTGATACATATACATTGGCTCTTACATATCTGTGTTCTTGGCGTAACATTTGATTAAATCTACATGTATGCAGCTGCTAGCAACTTCAATAAGTGATCTCTAAAATGGTTTCTAAGTGCCATTTCTCTTTGTTCATCATCCACATTCATCATGAATAAGCAATTCATGCATGTCAGGGTAAATGGGATGTTTTCAACCTGTCTTTTTTCGTTTGTGTCCTGTTACGGACTTACAGTTTCATAGTTTTATTGTTTAGCATGAAAATGTATCGTGCCAAAAGTGTAATTAAGTTCCACATATAGCAAAACTAATTGTACACTCCCTAGTATATGATGAAGAAGGGTCATAAATAAAGAAATGTCTGTTTTCCTGCCAACACCTGCGTACATATATAGAATCAAATTCGATAAATGCAAATGCATGAAAACAACATAAAGCCAAAAGGTACATATATCTAGTTTACAAACTACCAACGTGCTTTTGATAGTGTTGTTGATTTCTGGGCCAAGGCTATGGATATTAAAAACATGTTTACTGTTTCCAAGACCCCATTTAAGCTGGGTTCATTGCTAATTCATGCACTTAGTAATTTAAAAGCAACAAATACATTATTGAATGTTTTCCTTTTAAAACCTTTTAGAAACAAGCTTCTAAGATTTCCTTAATTTAAACTATTGCGTCTTTGAAATATTATGCTTCGGGTAATGTATGTTTGTACTGACGTTCCCTGAAATGACACTAAACAGAGACAGGCAAGACCAGATTTAGAGAGGTATATGAACTTCAACGTTGAACAATGTTTAAACATGCACGCACCTCACTGTTTCTGAATTTCAGAATAAACGTATGCTACAAACAATTCTTTATTCAAGGTATAATTTTAATCCAACGTGCTAACTCGAAATGAAATGAAATTGTAAGTTTCATTTGGATGAGACAGCGAAGTACGGAATATGTAGAATAATTTGAGCGAGAAACTTACCACTCCTAGAAAAGTCGTTTTAAACTTGATACAAGTACAATGGAAGACGATTGGATAAGAAAGTGTGGATGAGCCTATTCTGTTTGACTGTTTGTAACAAGTTGAAACGGAACTCGTGCCTACAGATGGATGAGGTGTCATTTCCGTTCAAGTCTAAAATCTCTCCAACATAAGCTGATTATTTAAAGTTTCTCGAGCTTCTGTGTTTATTATTTCAGTTTTAAATGTTAGAGAGCAAGCGTCATATTTCGTTAATGTGAATCTTCCAGAACAGTACCCTGCACGATTTGATAGCAGAGATATTTGAAAATATTGAAATGAGAGTTTGATGAATGTTTATTTTTTATCAAAATGGTAGCAATTTTGTTTCCATGGCAATGAACCGCTTCGCATGGTAGATTATTCATTATATGTGACCGAGCTATTAAACATACTAGACTTATTATAGTAATACTATCTGTTCCACAAGTACTTATATAACAAATACTTATGATACAATTAAATAAACGTACTTCAAATTACTACATAACTCATTATGGTCCGTGGGCCAAGGCCAAAAAAATAAAACAAATGAAAGTCGTAACCCAGAAATTAGGCAAAGGTTGAGCTATACCACGATGTTATACTATAATTATTCAGGAAACCTTTCAGGGTGGATGTCTGTCTGAGCAACATGTCAGTAAATTTTATGACGATTTAAGAAACGTTGGACATTTCTTATAATAAATCTTATTTTTAATGCCTGAAAT
This sequence comes from Mercenaria mercenaria, assembly GCF_021730395.1. Classification (NCBI taxonomy): domain Eukaryota; kingdom Metazoa; phylum Mollusca; class Bivalvia; order Venerida; family Veneridae; genus Mercenaria; species Mercenaria mercenaria. Next base: position 17,978,771 of record NC_069376.1, on the reverse strand, counting down.
AATCAATAATTTACTTTGGTTGTCAAATAATGCTACGTTATGATGTTCTGTTCTAGTTCAAAATGTGCCGTGTTTATTTACATCAGCAACTATGCACACATAATGTATATAACCCAATACTTTCAGTAATGAATACAATCTTACCTTCCATAAATATCAAAACAAGGCATTGAAAATATAATAACCTGTCTTGAAACTAAAACAGTCCATTGAAACCCAAATGCTATCTTAGCTTTAATGTTACTTAATGTTCTATGTAATCTTAGTCACGTTTGTTTCATTTCATCTTTGTAATGGTGTAAAATCTAACTGTGCAGGTACTTTGCATCGTTATGATACAAGCACGGATTTAATAAAACACGAACAATGTAGGTGACGACCGAGACAGTGGCTTCATATTGTCATATCGTTAATTGTGTAATTATAAGTATTTGATTTGTTTACTTTCAAGCTATCTCTAGTACCCAATATTTATCTGGGTTGAACTTCACAGACCAGTTCTTTCCCTATGTTTATGAATTTGTGTAACAAGTCATGGATTTCCGCATTCTTCCAGCTGCTGGGGCTTCACCAGTTTTAAGCAATAATTTAAATAAATATCTTGTTATGACTAGAGCTGTCCTTTGGTGAATCTCATCAAGTAATCTAGCTGAAGCTTTATTAGGATTGCATCCATTCAATGCCTTAAACATGCTATTTTATACTATACTGACGAGATAAAGAAACGCCTCATTGAAATTTGGCGTTATTTTTTTCCTAACGCTTTTAATTGTTGTGAAATGTAGTAAATCTACATGTACTCTGACCGACAAACACAGTGAACAAAAACTCGCGCGATTTCATTCAGCCATTTGTTCACTTCATGTACCTGGTCATGATTTCCTCGTGCAGTCCGTGCATGTAAACCATGTGGTTTGATTGAACGATTTTTGCACATGTACATGTGTAATACGACACACAACCATATTTTCAGCTATTCTCTGAAAAAAACATTAGTTTTCGTAATGCCGAGGCTGAATTCTGAAGAGAGGGCTCAGGTTTTGGCTAGCTTGAATGTATGCGAACGCAGGAACAAGTTGCTAGACGTTTTAACGTCTCTCGTTCGACAATTGTGCGTCTTATTCGACGTGTTAGAGACACGGGAACGTCTATCGATAGACCACGTTCAGGTAGACCGCGTGTAACGTCAATACAACAGGATAATTATATACGTCAACGTCATTTACGTGACAGATTTGTGACGGCGCAATCTACGTCACGTATAGTTGTAGGTAACCGTGGACGTCCAATTAGTCGACATACAGTGAGAAATCGACTCAGAGAACGCGGAATTACCTGTCGTAGGCCCTACCGCGGTCTAATTCTAACGTTACGCCACCGTCAACAACGTCTTATTTGGGCACGCAACCATCGCGGCCAGCGTTGGCAGAACGTAGTGTTCAGTGACGAGTCGCGTTTCAACTTGTGGAACGCCGACGGACGTATCCGTGTCTATAGACGACGCCATGAACGCTACGCAAACAATTGCGTTTTGGAGCACAATCGTTACGGTGGAGGTGGAGTAATGGTGTGGGCAGCAATCAACCATAGGTTTAAGTCCCAACTCGTCGTTTGCCAAGGTAATCTCACAGCCAGGCGTTACATCGACCAGATATTACGTCATGTAGTTGTCCCTTTATTCCGTCAACGTCAAGGATTAGTCTATCAGCACGACAACGCGCGACCTCACGTTGCACGCGTCACCAGGGACTTTCTACAGGCTAGAAACATTAATGTTTTACCTTGGCCGGCGTGTTCACCGGACTGCAATCCGATTGAACACGCGTGGGATTATCTCGGACGGCGGTTACGCCAACGTCAACCGCAGCCAGCAAACGTCCGGGAACTGGTAGCAGCGCCGCACCAGGAGTGGGCCAGAATCCCACGGTATCTGTTACGCAACTGGTGCGGCTCTATGAGGCGTCGCCTTGCTGCTGTGGTTGCTAGCAGAGGTGGCCACACGCGCTACTGATTTTTCTAATGAAATTTCTCCGACCGGGCTATTAAAATTCAAGATTTAAGCATAATGCGACAATGAAATGATTTTTTATTGACCATAAATTCTTGTAAAGCATCTAATTTGCGAATGGAATTGTTCTTTTCTAATTCTGAATCACGGTTAACGAAAAATTGTATACCGAGTTTGAATGAGGCGTTTCTTTATCTCGTCAGTGTATGTTCCTTGAATTAGGATTACGCACTTCGTTGTGGCTTTATTAGGATTTCTCCCCTTCGATGACTTAACCATGCTATTTCATACTATTTTTTGTTTGAATTAGGATTATGTACATCGTTGTACATAAGATGAATGTTATCCAAAGACAAATGATAATGGTAATGGAGGCCGCGGTAAATTGTTAAGGTAATTCGTGAAGAGACAGGGGTATTATTGCTTAACCCTGAGGAACTACAACGAGGACAGGAAGAGTGCTTGTTGGATAGCCGTAAACAGCGACACTTTGGGATCTGTCTTTGAGTAATGACTTTGTGCTCTCTGATGCTAATGTATGAACTCCCAGTGGAGTTTATGTATTACTTTATGGTGGCCAACATTTTCGAAAGTGCTAACAAAGCGCATTACCATAATTGACAGCATGCTGGCCATTTTCTAGATTTCCGAAGTCCTCTTGTGTAAAAGGATAAGTTTTGTTCAACAGATAAACTCTGAAGCGAAACAATATCGGTTTTGGACTAAATAGATCATTTCTATCGAAGCAGGACGTGATGCTGAAAGCTAAAATATGTTCCATCATTTCACAGGCAATGCATGTTAAGGATATAGGCCTATAGTTGTTAGCCTCGGACCTTTGGCCTTCCTTGTATACCGAATCGAAGCGACTGCATTCTTCCATCTACTGGGGTTTGATCAGTTTTAAGCAATGATTTTAATATATCTTGTTATGACTAGAGCCGTCCTTTTTTTTCAATCTCATTGGGTAGTCACGCTGAAGCTTTATTAGGATTTCACCCATTCAATGCTTTAAACATGCTATTTCATACTATGTTCTTTGAACTAGGATTACGCACTTCGTTGTACGTAAGATGAAAGTTAACCGAAGAGAAATGATATCTGAAAAGAGAGGACCCGGGTTGGGGCTTAATATTGATAAATCGTAATGTAGGTAAGCAGTTGGTCTTCTAGGACCACCCTAGTGTTGTCTGCAAAGAAAAACTTAATGTCCTGAATTCGGATAAAAACCGTTATTTTCTACGCATATATTCATATAATTACGTAAAAGAAATGTCCGTTTTGGCACTGTATATAGCGTACTGCTGCTCCCCGATTCAATGTGGCATTTCAAAAGTCTTAGTGTCTGTGCAAAGTGCATTTCCCAAGCTACAGTATGATACCTTTCATTATGATACAAGCACGGATTTAATTCAACACGTGCCGACCGAGACAGTAGCTTCATATTGTCATATCGTAATTGTGTAATTGTAAATAAATGCTTTGTTTACTTTCAAACAGTCTCTAGTATCCAATATTTATCTGGGTTGGACTTGACTGACCGGTTCTTTTCCTATGCTTCTAGGGAAGGAGATCATTTTGCAGAATTTATGAAACAAGTTAGCATTTCTGCATCTTAAGACACACATTGGTGTTTTGTGCAAAGAATCTACTGTTACTTGTTATGGAGTCGATAAATTGTTGAGGTAAATCAGGAATAGACAGGGGCCTTTTGCTTAACCCTGAAGAACTGAAGCGAGAGCAGGTAAAGTGGATGTGGGACAGCCGTAAACAACGACACTTTGGGATCTCTCTTTGAATAATGACTTTGTGCTCTCTGTTGCTAATGGAAGACATCCAAGTGGAGTTTATGTATTATTTTGTGGTGGTCATTTCTATCAAAGCATGACCTGATGTTGAAAGCTAGAATATGTTACATCATATTACAGGCAGTGTAGTGCATGTTAAGCATATAGTTCCTAGCTCCGGACGGTTTGCCTTCCTTTTATACTGGATCGAAGCGACTGCATTCATTCATCTACTGCGGCTTGGCCAGTTTTAAGCGATAATTTAAATATGTATTCTTGTTATGACTAGAGCTGTCCTTTGGTGAATCTCTTTGAGTAGTCTCGCAGAGGCTTTATTATGTTGTCATCCCTTCAGTGACTTAACCATGCTATTTCATACTATTTTCTTTGAATTGGGATTACGCACACCGTTGTACATCAGATGAATATTAACCTTAAAAGTTGATATCTGAAAGGGGAGGACCTGGGGATGGGGCTTAATATTGTTATATCGTTATGTAAGTAAGTAGTTGGTCTTTTAGGACCTCCCAGTGTTGACTGCAAAGAAAAATTCGAATATATGCATATAATTACTTATAAGAAATGTCCGTTTTTGCACTATATATAGCGTACTGCTGCTCCTCGATTCAGTGTGTCATTTCAAAAGTCTTAGTGTCCGTGCAAAGTACATGTGTCTTGCTACAGAATGATACCATTCTATTATATTTCTGCAGATAACAGGAGCACATCGTGCGTGCATCATTATGATACAAGCATGGATTTAATTTAACCGAGACAGTGGCTTCTTATTATCATGTTGTATTTGTGTAATTGTAAATACTTGTTTACTTTCAAGTAGTCTCTTGTACCCTATATTTATCTGTGTAGAACTTCACTGACCAGTCCTTTTCCTATGCTTCTAGGGGACGGATGTTTTTTTACAGAATTTGTGTTCTGTTACTTGTAATGTAGTCGGTAAATTGTTGAGGTAAGTAAGGAAGAGACAATGGCCTATTGCTTAACCCTGAGGAACTGCAGCGAGAACAGTTAGAGTGGATGTGGGACAGCGATAAAAACGACACTTTGGGTTTCTGTAAGACATCCATGTGGAGTTTATGTATTATTTTATGGTGGTCAACCTTTTCGAAACCGCTAGCAAAGTGCATTACCATAATTATCAGTTTGTTGGTCATTCTCTAGATTCCCGAAGTCCTTTTGTGTGAAAGGAAAAATTTTGTTTTATATATTACACAAACCACTGACTTAAATTTGCATTGAATATCAGAATGTACATCTCATAAAAGGCCTCGTTTTACCCAAAAGACAATACAGTATTGAACTGAGCAACTTTCTTAAATATTGTGATGCAGGAACATTTGTAAGGAGTACATGTGTTTAATATATATTGCAGAGACGAATTGCTCCACAAAAAACCTCGTACAGTGCGTTTGTAAATTTATACATGATTGCATATCCGATGATGACTAACCAACTTCTCTAACAAAGAAGTAGTTGTTGTCAAGCCATAGAAAAATTATAATTTCAAAACAGTATCAGTATTACTTGCCCTAGAAAGCTTAAATTTCGTTTCGATAAAATTTAGGATCCCAGATTCAATATAGAAGCATCTTCATTGTATTCATCATTTAGAAAGATGTTCTGATACTTAATGTATTGATTAATCATATGTCTATTGTGGAAAACAATACTTCTCTTATTTTCTTACCTATCAGTTGCATATATAGTAAGTTTTTCCTGGGTTATTGACTCAGTTGAAAATATTTGTACTTGATGTCGCTAAGAATCCTTAATTTTGTTCTGAGAAACGACTGCTTAAAACGATATTCTTTCAATTAATTGTGCATGTATATAAATTATTTAATACACAGTCAACTGTCCATGATATTTATTAAAAAGATGGATGTAGATATATTTTTTATCATTTTGTACAATATGTTATACATGTTTCATGTTACAAATGTTGTAATCGTTAAGGCGGAAATAGTATTTATCCTACCCTTATCCAAGATATAGCACAAACTCGGCCTGCCTAATAAACTTTATTCAGTCAGTGTCAAAATATCACTTTTGCGGGAAATTTTGAAATCACATATTTTATCAAAATTGTAAATTGAAACCGATACCATTGTATTAGGCTCGTCTACGAAAATATATAAGGCTCGGCAGCAGCCTCGCCTAATATATTTTCTTCAACTCGCCTAATAAATTTAATTTTATCCGAGAGTAACCTAATATTCTCTATATATTATACAAAATAACATGAAGCAAAGAGAAGTAGAAATTCAAAACGGTTTTGTGACAACTTTTAATGGTACAAAAAAGACAATAGATGATACATTCTCATCCATAAGAGATATGTGGAAGCCAGCGTTCTAATAGGAACCATTAGTGTTGTGATAGGAACCACTGATTATATGGTAGCAATGTACATCCGTTATTACCAAGAGAGTTGCTTCAGGAAACCAGTTGTTACCTATAATTGTTAGTTTGAACTGAGAGTTGAAGAAACGTTTAGGAGAAAATTCATTCTAGCCATAAAAACAGTACAAAATATTGGAAATTATTTTAGAATTAAAATAATTTAATTTATTTTTTCTCAAATTGTTGCTTCTTAATTAACGTCTGCTAGTATGTTAAATTGTCGTCTGTTTTTGCTAGATAAACGTGTCATGGATATTGTTACACTTGGCTGATCTGAACCGGTTCCTATTGATACTGGTACCCAGTCGATATAATATAAATACCAATAATCTCGTGAAGTTCTCTCACATTTGGCTAGCTACACCGTCGGTAACATCAAAACTATTTACCCGCCCTCCACACCCTGTATTTATAGGAAACTTTCGAAATATTATAAAGTTTTGCACATTACTGATCTATTCATGTTGATCTTGCATCATCTGTGGAATGTTTTATGAAATTGGTTCAAAGTTATAAAGGATATTTACCTCAAAGTCTGTCTATTCAACAATAGCTAACGCCAATGTTCTTGTTCAAGTTAATTCTTATTGTCCACCCGGTCTTGACGACTGAGTTGGTTTAGATACTGCCGTCTTCCTACTTACAATTGCAGGGATGAGCCATGCCAAAGTAAATTGATGGTCATATACCGGAGAGCAATAACACTACTGGAGATAACACACCCAGCCATCAACATTCATGACGGGTGATAGTTACTGTCGACTCTAGATGTTATCTTGTTATGTGACCAAGGACTTCTGAATGTTAGTGTAATGAAGAAAAAACTGAGATCGTTTGATACAGAGTATCTAAATTTTGTTATTTAAGAAAACGGTTTAGCATGGACGTGACTATATTTTGTTACAAGACTCTCCAGTATAATTTGAAAGATTTTATAGTTCTTTTAAAGAGGCACGGGATAATTGATTGATATTAGTATACATATTTCTAGTAAATATATAAACTAAATGTGCAAGAAGGCAATAGTGAAGTAATCACATTATTAGAATAGAACAGTTTCGCTTTCTTAAGTTAAATGCGTCGTAGGGAGATGGAATTCAAGGACATGAAAATAATTATAAGGAAGTATTGACTGTCGCAAATATCATTTCATGTGAACTTTAAAACTTTGTGATCACAGCTAGATATCACTAAGAAGGTTTTGCTATTATTGGTGGTAACAATTATTATGTAGGACACTGGCTTTTTAATTTTGACATTTGATACGACCTTAATATTAGTTTTGTTCATCTTGTCACAATACTATAAGTCAAAGGTTTTTATTTGCAATACTGGTATGATGGATATTGTCGCTCATAATACGTGTGCGGTAAAATTCTGTCGGCCGTGAGGTGAGCGGATACGGTGTCTGTGTGTTTGCTTTCAAGTTGCGTACTTCGTGGTATCATATGTTTACCAGTTTGTGTTAAATGGATAGAAAAAGGTTTTGCCCTAGTATTTGGCAATTCCTATCTAGCGTTTTCCGTATGTTGCGTTGCTCTCAGTGGTGTCACTTTGCCTTGCCTTGCCTTGCTTTGCCTTTCATTGACTCGTGTTGCGGTTTCGCTCATTAGACAATGAAACCCGAAATGGGTGGAATGGTAGCTCGACGTTCAATTGAAATTGTTGTGTAATTGCATTTGAGTGATACCTGTTACAAAGTACAAAGTGTCTTGCGTTGCTTTGCCTTTGAGTGATACCTGTTACAAAGTACAAAGTGTCTTGCGTTACTTTGCGTTTGAGTGATACCTGTTACAAAGTACAAAGTACAAAGTGTCTTGCATTGCTTTACCTTGCGGTCCGTGGTGTTATATTGCCTCGCTCTACATTGGCTCGGGTTGTACATTTGACCACATCCCGTTGACACCCGGGCTGGGTTGGATTCACAATTCGAAGTTCGATGGATTGTGCAGTTGCATTGTTACAGTAAAGTGATGTTTGCAAGCCTTGGGTTGGTGCGTCTGTTCTCCTCTCGGTCGACGGATTTTGCTGTGCTTTTAACGACTCTACACGGTGAGACCCTTGTTGAGTCATGAGCGGCCGATCAACTCCCAATATTGTCAATATACATACTTTTACCTTATTTAATTAAATTATTATCATGCCTATGTTTAACTATCGTTATAAGTATCAATGCATATTCTTGATGAATAAAAGAGTGTTGTATGAGTTATTTGGTTTTTATTTTGAGTAACAATTTGCTGCGCTATTCACATACAATTGAATATTCTTCGTAATTCTATGCCGGTATTGAAATGGGCGCGGCCATGCTTTCCATGGGCGATTCTAACTGGCTCGCGACATTAAAACCTGTGACATAATAAAATGGCAAATAAAAAAAAGGAATGAAAGTCGTAGAAAATATATCAATAACACGTTCATTTCTTTTCCACCTTTAGTATGAAGTAAACTGGATAGTTAGCCTACAAAGTTGTAAAATAATGCGTTTAGTGTATAAAATGGGTTTTACCATTTAAAAAAATATGATGAAATGATAATAATGATGATGATGATAATAATAATAATAATGATAACGGAAATGACGGGGTTTATAAGTTCATTGGGCACTACTTAAAATAATATAAAGAAAAAATCAAACCGTGAATTCTACACTTTATTTTCGTCAAATGAAAATAAATAATTTAGATAAAAAAATGTGTCCGACAGATACAAAAAGAGTGCAGTCTAATAATAAGAATGTGACAAGTTCAAATTATTGCACAGACTCAATGTCTATCACAGCACACGAAATGTATAAAACAAATTAAGTAATAATTTGAAGTCTGCGTATACTTCAGTGCGTATCTACAGAAATGCCCACAGAATTTGATTTTGAATAATACAATGTAATATCGTTTCTGCTGTTGTGTTTGTAAATTTTGAAACGCTTAACAGCATTTTCCTAATATTTATTTACAAATGATACTAAAGCCAGATACATGTTTTTTTTTTCCGATTTGTTTTATATATATTTGGAATTGTTGTCTAAAATACAAAACTTGATATGCAGTTCTTTTCAAAATTTTTGCCGATAATTGCTAATTTAAATAGTTGTCTTTCACCTTATTCTGCCTGGCTTTTAGAACGTCTTCTTTCCGTTAAACAATCACAACAACTTGTCTGGATAGTATACAACAGATGAGGAAGTTAACTTTCCATTAAAAACAGAAGCTTTGAAATTAAAAGAAATCATCTCAGTCTTTATTACAAATCTGCTACTTTTGGTTCTTAAAAGGTGTAATGGAACATTAAGTAAAAGTGGATAATCTTTTCAACACACACCCATTCCGTGCCAATACTTCGCTGAAGAATAAAGGTGACACAGCTGCGCCGAAATAATATACAATATTTTGTATGACATGGTATTAGCGCTGTCAATTTTAGTATCAAAATAATTACTTTAGGCAAAAACAGGAATTGATATGAATTTCGATAAACGGTACAACAAAGACCAACAGCACATCTCCGTCGCTCTTTCTTCCTTCTATTATTTGAATCATTCTCACGATATGTTTAAGGATGCAAATTGCAATACACAGTAATAAACTTGTACTACAATGCATCATGTTTGCTGTATGACTACTCAAAGAGGTTTAAATAAGATCAGCCAACCTTGTTAAGAAAAAAACTCCACAAAGTTAAATCAAGGTTATTCAACTGCCATAAAGGATGTGCAAAGGAAGGACAAACGTGTTGTTCAATTTAAAATGTACATTATACAGAATACGTGAAAGCTTTTAATTTTAAAATTTCCTAATTTGTAAAATGTACCGAACCACATTTTGGATACATTAATTTTTTAACAAAAGCATAAATATCTTATTTCTGAAATTGTGATATTTGAAACTTTTTACAAGTAGTATTTCCTTGTTTATATCACGAATGTTGTTTAAACATGTCAGCAAGGAAATTCTGATCTAATGTAATAATGCAAAACATCGTTCCATCGTCGTGGTCAGGGCGGGTCTGTTGGGGGAGAAGTAAAACCTACTTACATTTATTCCACAATATGTAATCAAAAGAATGAAGGCAAAATAGATAACTTTTACCGCATAGTATTTTTAAAGATGTCTAACTCTACCCCTTCTGTTTCAGAGGTAAATTCACTTTGAACAGCAAGAAATCGCTTATCAAATTATTTTTTCCACTTTTATACAATAAATCAATAATAAGTCTAGAAAGAAGTAAAATCTTACTACAACATGTAGAAAAAAGGAAAATAAATAAAGGAGAAAAAACATTTGGTCCCAGTGGGGCTTGAACCTACTCACTCCTGAAAATTGCAATCAAAGTAGGTTTATGATAGAAATTGAATACTCTTCAGAAAGGAGGTACTCTATTATGGGCCCTATACCTTAATTCGCATGATATGACTAACCCTATTCCAGCAAAATGATGCATGTTTATAATTATATTATCCAGATAAATTATTTCTATATTCTAAACATTTCAGGCTACTGCAGAAAACGTTTTAGAATTTTTTCAAAATATCAGAATATATGTTTAAAGTATCAATATAGCCTCCTAGTTGTTACATGAAAACTCCTAGCATTTACGCAAAATGTTATCGCAATGATATTTTAAGGAAACACAAGTGTTGCGAAAATCTTTTCAGAAAACTTCGTTTTATCAAGATCATTTGTTTTAGTACTTAGCTATCTTTTGACAGAAATATATTACCATATATATTATACTGACTTTCTAGTTGTTACTTTTCTTAATCCTATTAAGATCATCAATTAGTTGAATAAATAGAAGTCGCCCGAAGATATCACAGTAACATATTTTAAAGGCTTATTTTTCTCCTATGGTTTCAGGGAAAGAATGTTAGAATGTGTTTCAGGTTTCACATATGTAGGTACTGACTTCAGTCATACACTTTCATTGTTTAAAATGGAAGAACAAAACGCATTGAAGTCTATGAAAGTTTTAAAATACGCTGTTTACAAATTACCAACTCTGGTAATAGATATACTGACAGCCTCAACAACATTTATGTCGTCGTACCCAGAGATGGGGCCTGCACGGCCGAGTGGTTAAGGTCGCTGGGTCCCTGGGGTCTTCCTCCACCATCAAAGCTGGAAAGTCGCCATATGATCTATAATTTTGTCGGTGCGACGTTAAACCCAACAAAATAAAGAAATAAGTTATAAACGTTTTCTGAATGCATCTAATAACGCTTGCAATGCTGCAATGATGGGAGATTTCGGTCGTTGCCTTTTGCATATTACAGTGTCTGTTCGGTGTATTAGATACTGGTTCAGAATTCTTGAATGCAAGAAAGATCGTTCATATACAATTGTTATTTAATGCTTAAAATGTATGATGAGCTTAGTTTTGAAAATTGGGTAACAAAATTATGTTCACATCTTTTTAGAAACGGTTTTGGTTTGTACGGGAAGAGCAGTCTGTTGATAATAATTTAAGCCAGTGCACTCGGCGTTTAACGGATGACTAACAATCATGGAGTCCGGAATGTGAAAATAATATTAAACTTAAAATCTCATATAGACACTATAGATCGAATTTTGGTCATATGTGAATTGTGATTTGTACTGATTTTATGAAATATTAACGGTCACATTAATTTTAGAGCATCGTCCCATTACCTTAAGATAAAGGCTGGTAAACATGGAGGAATACCAAGTGACGAAAGATTTTGTAGATATCGTCATGATGTAATTGAAATCGAATTCCACTTCTTATTCAATTGTCCTTTGTATTCAGAAATAAGAGATAAATACGTTTCAAGTATGTTCACTTCTCACCCCACTCCGTTGAAGTTTAATATACTTTTACCCACATCGATTAGGGGCAAGTAATTTGAAGTTAACCACTCGGCCACGGAGCCACCCTTTTGCCATATTTTTGCATATTATAAATGTATACTATAGCGGGTAAACGACATTTGGTTGATGTTTTGTACCTGTGCTGTAAATTTGTATGTGGTCTGGGGGCTATTGTACAATAGATTCTTAAACTGAAAAACAGAATCTTAATCTAGCTATTCGTATCGGTTCAGGAGTCCTCTATATATTTCAAACACTGCTCTGGACAAAAGATACCCAGCTAGCAATAGATTATACAAGAGGGCCATGAAGGCCCTGTATCGCTCACCTGACCTATTGGCCTAAAGATCATCAAGATCAACATTCTGACCAAGTTTCATTAAGATATGGTCATAAATGTAGCCTCTAAAGTGTTAACTAGCTTTTCCTCTGATTTGACCTGGTGACCTAGTTTTTAAATCCACCTGACCCAGATTTAAACTTGACCTATAGATCATCAAGATTAACATTCTGACCAAGTTTCATGAAGATACAGTCATAAATGTGGCCTCTAGAGTGTTGACAAGCTTTTCCTTTGATTTGACCGATAATAAGAAAATGATAAATTGACCCTACCGTGATTGAGAGCGCTTACAATATAGGATTAAATAGTTTTCATGGTACACCAAACTGAAATCAAACCAATGTGTACAAAATATACGAACTGAAAAATTTAGCAGTCTGAGTATAAGGTTTGAGATAACAAAACAATTGGAACTGCCTGTCCGCTAGGTACGGGTAGGAATAAAGATGAATATTAACGCTTGTTGTAGATGCTGCAATAATTTATGACTAAAAGGATAATACGTTGACTTGTAATACATATTTTAATATGCTTGTTTCTGTTAAAACAGGCTTATGCTAAAATGACGCCACGTTAACGTGCGATGACGTAAATATTTTTGTTTTTCCGACCAAGAAAGAGCGCTACTATATTTTATCTACTGTTTTAGGCATATCAGAATCGAAATAATGTATAGCAAAATCGTGTTTTACCTAGTAAATTAATACACTCAATATCGGTTAAACGTCGCCAGAATAATTTCGCTCAAGTAAAATTATTCCGCGCACGTATAACATCTTTCCGTGTATTAATAATGTTAAAACACGGTTTTCTGTACATTATTTCCTAAATATAATCACGTATTACTAATAGGATATAGATCTTTATGCAATAATTGACGGTAAAGTTCAAAACTAATAAGCGCATATTCATGATCTTTAGAGCTATTCTCCGAAAACTGTCTTAATCAGAAAAGAAAATAATCACAAATTTGCTCGTGTTCGTTTTCACAAGGCGTTTGGTTTTCTACTTTATTTTGATATTTAATGATAAAACTTTAACTATACTAATTTATTATGCGTTTCCCAAAACCATACCATTGCATGACTAGACAGTGTCATGACATTGTACTTCAGTTGGTTCTGACATATGTAACAAATATGTGTCAGGACATGAGGTTTTGGGCCCAAATGCGATTTTGGTCGAAAACGGGTCTTTCTTCAGTTAATCTGACAGAGTGTCATGTTCCAAGTAAAACTTTGCTATTTGACAACAGCAATCAGCCGTTGTTATGGAGAAATTATCTCTTTTCGGACACCATATTTTCGTTTAACCGCAGAATAACTTGATGAAGATTCCTTCTTATATACTTGTAAAATCTTTAAAATAAAACCTTTGAAAGAAAAAAATGAAGAAATGCCAATTTGAAAAAAGTTCTTTTAGTTGGAAATGTAGAATGTTCCCACTAGAAAGCATTTTAGCGTGTCAGCATATTTTATTGAAAGAAAAGGAAACTACTATGATAGATAATTGGGACACTAAGAGCAGAAACCCGCAGCCTTTGTCGCTATTTGTCACTTTTAATATTGACGTGAAGTCATGGAGTAAAATACTGTAGATGACTGATAAAGCTTTTGCAAAAAAGTTGTTTGATTTTTATCTAAGTCAATTTTACGGATATAACATGAACATTTACGACTTATATTTCTAAATTCACGAGACATTTCTTAGACGCTATCTGAACCTTTTATTGGAAACATGTTTAGTCAATAATTATAAAAGAAATAAACGGAAATCTGTTTACGTAAAATATTTTTTTTTTCTACAGCAATGTATTATTCAATCTTAGACGTGTTAATGTATCTAAAACAAGTTCTAATTAAAGTTATTCTTAGAACTAAAGTACACGATTATTGATATATACTTCAAAAATCGGTTGTGAATTACTGGATCTCACGCCATGTTAGAATTTCTAAAATAAACATACCCAATGATACTGTCATTATAGCAACGTGGTCATTTTCATTATCTTAATCATATACTTAAAATTTTATTATCTTAATCATATACTTAGAATTAGATATAAATGCATACTGCTTTATCTGAATGGCAGTCATCCTGAAACAGTGATATTAATTTCAATACACTTAATCAAATAATATCTTCTTTTGATAATTCGCACAATATCAAGTGAGAATGTTATCATTTGTCGCCGGCGAACTGTTCATTTCCATCCACCCGAACAAAGCAGATTAACAGCAGTATAAACCGCCAAGTACTATTTTGCACCGCAGCCCAATATATATACTTAACATTTAAAAAAGATTATTGTAACCTCATTTCATTGTTCCAATGTATTTTTTGAAGATTTGAGTATAAACACATTTTTAAAAACATTTATTGAAATATTGACGCGTGCGCAACTAGTAATACAAGATATTTTTGCAGTGTTTAAGGTTTGACTTTTCACTGGCCTTCTATGACCATGTTGTGTCGATTTGTTTCTTTGTTTGTTTGTTTTGGGTTTAACGTCGTTTTTCAACAGTATTTCAGTCATGTAACGGCGGGCAATCTAACCAGTGTTCCTGGATTCTGTGCCAGTACAAACCTGAAGTGGAGGACGGAATGATTTCAGACACAATATCTTTTATCAAATCGTCACGGAGAACATACGCGCAGTCTGGGGATTGCACTCGCGACCCCACGATCCGTAGACCAACGCTCTCCCTACTGAGCTAAGCGGGCGGGCTCATGTTGTGTCGAATGACAATACACGCCAACCATCTGTCTTCATGTTCAGTGTACCAAACGTGTCTTAGCAACTCATTTAAACAATAGGATTTCAGACGTAACATATTCGATGCTCATCTTTAACCCATAAAGGAAGAATATCAATTTGATCAAAACAGAAATGATTATAATAATGTTCTCGGAAAAGAAAAATATCGATAACATGAGAATTTCAGAAGACTTAGTATTAATGTTCTTATAGGTATAAGTTCTTGGAAGTAAGAAGGCAGTTATTTTTAGAAATTTCTGGTTTGGTAGTAAGTGTACATCACGAATTTTATAAAACCTCTTAATAAAGGTACAGAAAAGACAAAATAAAGGTTTGAATTTTCATTTTACCTGCTTCAAAACATGTAACAAATGGTATAAAATCTTCATTTAGCTATATTTTGGCTTAGTATCGCTTAATTGTAGCAAATTGGTTTTTGCCACAAATATTTACTAGCAAAAACACACAAGTAAAAGAAATATATAACGTAAAAAAAAAGACTTAGCTTTGTGATAAATTTTATATGATTATACACGATATGAAGTACACACTAAATCTTTTTATCCCACTAATTGTCATGTTTAATTAACGTTCTTTTTTAAATACAAATACGAGATGTATTTAAATGTTACAGTAACTCCTTTTAATGTCATTACTTTCGTGGATCATCTTTTTGCAAGAAAACTGAAAACACAGTTCAAAAACTACAACATTAATGGCTTGATAATTAACTTAAGTATTCCTGCAATTTCAGCACTAATTGCTAACTGCTCTATATTACTTTTGATTGGACTTGATGTCGTGTTACCTAACAGATTAGTGTTCTCACAAAAACAATTGTCATCTAACTTAGATTAAATCCAGATTTGGTATTATCCATCGCTTTGGATTAAACTGCACATGCAAATGTATGAAGACTCATAAAGAGCCTTGATGATAGAAAGGCTACCTTAGGCTGATTTTATGAAATGTTATTATTTTAAAAAATGAGCATGTACTTATAAATACCGTATAGCGGGTTATTTTTGCGGTCAAAATATTCTGCGTTTTGGTCCAAAAAATGCTGAATAAATTTCTACTTGTTTTATTTCTGGCTTTCATATAAAAGGAAGAGAAAATTCTGCATTTTCGATGCTAAGGAGGAGGTAATTCGACGAATAATGCGTCGTCGTGAGAATGACTAGCGCATAAAAAATACTATATTAGTTCAGCAGAGTATATTCCAATGCTAGCGCGGTCAAATGGTGTGTATCATGCTTATTTGTCCCTAGATTTAAAGATCCCTGCATTTCTAGAAGTTCCCGGGGTGGACAGAGAAGTGATTACATTCCGTAATTGATCATTTACTTCCTTAAGCACACGCTCCACAGTCAAATCCTTTACTTTAAGTCAAAACAACTTATACAAATACAGCTGCAAACTACAGTATATCCGGTATAAAAGTTATAAAACGGTTACTAAAGTATGTGTAGTATTATCTTCACAAGGCACTATTAAGAACAATTCATGTGAAAAACACTCAATTTATTCTATTCACGTTTTCTGTCGGATTAACAGTCTGCACTTTGACTGACCATCACACTCAATTATCATTATCGATAATTGATAGTTGGGGACGGTAATTTTCAATAATAAGATATTGTGAACTTCGGATTACATCTGGTAACAAGACATGGAAAATTGTGAAAAAATGAAGATTGTTTTGCAGTTTAAATTTTTGCTTGGTAAATATTTTGCTGGAAATATTTTTGCGATTATACCGAGAGACCGCAGAAACGCAGAAATATCCCACCCGTAGAAATAACCCGCTATACGGTAGTTTTGTTATTAATTATACCGCAATGAAGTGAAGAATTTTCTTTATATGAAATTCTTTTACGCAAATTTGTTTGGGTTATAATGAAAATAGTTTTTAGCACGAAGGGTCTTGTTGTTACTATGCGCTGCAAGTGGTGCAAGTTTGAGAGTACCTGCTGTACAAAGTTTGATAGAAGTATTTTGGTATTAGCAAACATTTACACTAACCTACACTTACTATCAGCTTTTTAATTCAGACAACTGTTTTATTAAGATATCTATATCGGACGACTTGTCTTAAATCTATAGGTCAAACCGTAAAATTTAATATAGATATCAGCTAAATTTATTGTAAATACATGTATATAGAAATAACACGAGAAAGGTGGAGATTACACATTTTCGTTAAAATACGCTCTTCCGTATTTATTGACGGATCATTACACTAGATCAAAATATTTTTAACTGCTAATGTAAACAAAAGCATTCCTTTCTATATTTTCAGATACCAACTGCGTAATGCTGGAGCACACTGTAAATGTATTTAGGTAGATGTTCGCAAATATGATTGAAGCAGCGGGGTTATATTTGATCGTGATGTCGAAATGGTTTCCTAACAAACAGATAACGTAATGTGATAAAACAAGATGGAGGAAAGATAGCCTCCGTTTCCGAATAGTTGCTGTCGCTGATGTGGTTGATGCCGCTAATGTCGCTGATGTCGTTGATTTCGCTGGTAGCGTTGCTGATGTCGTTGATTCCGCTAATGTCGTTGATGACGCTGATGTCGTTGATTCCGTTAATGTCGTTGATGACGCTGATGTCGTTGATGACGCTGATGTCGTTGATGTCGCTGACGTCGCCGATGTCGTTGATGTCGCTGATATCGTTGGTGTCGCTGATGTCAGGTCGGTTGTTTCTACCCAGGTCCAGATGCGTGATAAATTTATGCCAAGAGGTGGAGGGGGGGGGGGGGGGGGGGGGGGGTGAGGCGTTGGTCTTCCTTCATTATCAGAAATTGGAAAATCGCCATATAGCCATATAGAGCTACTATTGTGTCGATGAGATGTTAAAACCAACAAACTAAACTAATTTGCGACACATTAAGACATTGTTCCACTTTCGCCTCACAATATTATTCCAGATGTTCGGGATCATGTCAGTAATGAAGACATCATGGTATGGACAGGTCACACTACAACTAAGTTAAAATAGTAGAAGTTGGCCGAGCAAGGAGTGCCATTTCGTGTTCCATATCTATGCTATAAGCATATGATAGCTTTGAAACAAAAAAAATGAGTAGACTCTTAAAAGCAGAAGTGAAATGTCATTAGCTTAGACACATTAGCACTAATATCCACCGACCTTTTACTTCTAATCTCTTTATTCTGGTAGTGTTTTAGTCAAAAGTTTTGTTTGCCTAGATCCGACAGCGTATTTCATTGTAATTTTTGCATTTGCGCTCTTGATTTTTTATGATTAATACGTTTAGACAGTATGTCAGGAGTGATATCGACTTTTGCGAGAAAATTTTTAAGGTAATGGACCCTTCATGTTAAACCATTCAGATTTGTTTTTGCAAACGTAGCTCACTCTGCGCAATTTCATTGCTCTACTTAAGAACCTAAAAATGTCGAAATAAAACACACAAAGATATGGAACATGAAATGGCACAGTAGTTTGTCTAGAAAATACATACAAGTACATGGAACTACTTATCTCAAAAGGAAGAGACATGCTTTATCTATCCTGGTACATTTTAGAAAGGGAGGTAAACATGTCTAGATCAAAACTGAGCAAATTTTAGATGGGAATATATCTGTATAATAATGTTTTATATAGCCTAGATTTGGAATAAATATCACGATACGGAGTGATACTGTAACTATTTGGTATTGACGAATACACATATTGTTATTCGCGATACTCACAATTCTCAAAATACATGTTAAAACCAGATCATTGCCTATGTATAAACGTATTTAAAGTTCTATAAGGCTTTAAATATTATGTTTAAACCATTTCAAAATAGATGTTTGCATGATTACATATACATGGTAAGAAAAGCACTTATTTCAATACTACACATGAACTTATACAGTTAGACCCGTAAAGGGAAGTAATCATAAAAAATGGAATAAACCTACTATGTTAATCAATAATCAAATCTTTGACAAAAAATGATCGAAAATAGGATTTAACAAGACATTAATAAATTTATGATCATGACAAAAAATGTGGCGGTCACATTTAAACTAAAACATTATGAACCCGTACTTGAAAATGAAGGATCTGTTAATAATAATTGACTTGATACATATACATTGGCCCTTACATGTCTGTGTTCTTGGCGTAACATTTGATTAATCTACATGTATGCAGCTGCTAGCAACTTCAATAAGTGATCTCTAAAATGGATCCTAAGTGCCATTTCTCTTTGTTCATCCACATTCATCATGAATAAGCAATTCATGCGTGTCAGGGTAGATGGGATGTCTTTTTTCGTTTGTGTCCTGTTACGGACTTACAGCTTCATAGTTTTATTGTTTAGCATGAAAATGTATCGTGCCAAAAGTGTAATTAAGTTCCACATATAGTAAAACTAATTGTACACTCCCTAGTATATGATGAAGAAGGGTCATAAATAAAGAAATAAATGTCTGTTTTCCTGCCAACACCTGCATACATATATAGAATCAAATTCGATAAATGCAAATGCATGAACACAACATAAAGCCAAAAGGTACATATATCTAGGCCTGCAACTAACAGAAAGCTGATTGTCTTATGTTGTTGCATGCTGTAGAGCATTAAGACAAACTTCAGAATTCTACTGTAAGTAAATTTGATGGATGTGCACGTATTTAGCCACATAAAACAGTTGATGACTCATTCTGTAACAGGTAAAGATGAATATATGCTCTTTAATGCTTTATCTGAGCGTGAGACTGTCTCTGTGTTTACAGCATATGGCATTTTTATGGGTATAAGTGCACCATCGGAATGATGGATCGTTCCTTTATACAACAAAATATATAGGAAATATATGCAAAGAAAGCAACTCCTAAGGGATTTCACTTACCTACATTCTTGCATAAAATCTGTCCGAAATCCTTTGAGTTAACACCGCTAAACCATCTTTTACACTTTCTGATCTAGAAGATCCAGATGGATGAAGAGATGAATATATTTAAGAAATAATTTATAGCAGAAGAGTGCTTTGACATTATTTATGCACGATGGGCTGTTATACGCCTGGTGTAGTAATTGCACGAGTGCGCAGCCTGAGTGAAATTATTTGTACGACGTATTACTGCCCGAGTGTATAAATAGTGTTAAAACACTCCTGCTATGAATTATTTCGATTCTAATATGCCCTTAATCTAAAACAGTAGATAAAATATAGAAGCGCTCTTTCTTGGTCGCAATAAAAACTTTGACGTCACCCCATATTAACGTGACGTCATTCTAGAGTAAGGGTATCTTAACAGAGAAAAGCATATTAGAATGTGCAATATTGTATCACAGAAAATAAAGTGTTCTTAGTACGATATGTTTGCATCTTGCTATTTCCTAGTTATTTGATATCTATTCTTGTTGTCCTGCGACAACATGTGACGTAGCGGTTCCTTATTAAAGAAGTGATACAGACGCCGAGTGTATCTGCTCCTTATAAAAAAGGGATACATTGATAAAAAAGTAGATAAAACCTGTTCAGCAACACTATTCTAATCCTTTTCTTTGTTCATACCGAAAACGTTAAGGTGATATACATTTTCTTTTCTCACCTAGTATATTGATAAACACAACAAAATCATCACTTGATTTATTATTTTGAGTAAACGAAATATGTTTGAAGACAAAATGAATCCAAATAATTCAAATGATCATTTACAGCTTTAGAAAGGGTTTACTACCATCTAAACTCAGACATGTGCACTATCATCTGTGTCATTTCAATCTTCTTTGCGTTTACATTTAATACACAAATAAAAGACTGCACTTAGTAAAGCAACAAATGCATTATTAAATGTTTTCCTTTTAGAACCTTTTAGAAACACGCTTCTAAGATTTCAGTAATTTAAAATATTGCATCTTTGAAATATTATGTTTCGAGTTATATATGTTTGGACTGACGTTCCTTGAAATGACATTAAACAGAGACAGCAGGTCTAAATTTAGAGAGGTATATGAACTTTCACTTTAAGCTTAGTAAAATATGCTTGACGTACTGCTAGAATTATTGTTCAATTGAGATCATTTTGCAGAACTTGTGTTACAAGTTAGGTTTTCCGCATATTTAGACACACAATCGTGTTATGTGCAAATAATCTACTGTTACTTGTAACGGAGTCGGTAAATTGTTAAGGTAAATCAGGAAGAGACAGGGGCGTATTGCTTAAGCCTGGGGAACTGCAGCGAGATATCATCCCTTCAATGACTTAACCATGATATTTCATACTATTTTCTTTGAATTGGGATTACACACGTCGTTCTACGTAAGATGAATGTTAACCAATGAAAAATGATATCTGAAAGGAGAGGACCCGGGGTTGGGGCTTAATATTGTTTTATCGTTATGTAAGTAAGTAGTTGGTCTTCTAGGACCATCCTAGTGTTGACTGCAAAGAAAAATTCCATGTCCCGAATTCTGGTAAAAATTATTATTTTCTACGCATATATGCATATAATTACGTATTAAAAATGTCCGTTTTTGCACTATATTTAACGTACTGCTGCTCCCCGATTCAATGTGTCATTTCAAAAGTCTTAGTGTCCGTATAAAGTACATGTGTTCAGCTACAGTATGATACCTTTCTATTATATTTCTGCCGTTAACAAGACCCAGGAGAACCCCGTGCGTGCATCATTATGATACAAGCACTTATTTAATTTAACACGAAAAATGTAGGGGCCAACAGAGACAATGTCATTGTCATGTCGTATTTATGTAATTGTAAATACTTGTTTTGTTTACTTTCAAGTAGACTCTAGTACCCTTTATTTATCTTGGCTGAACTTCACTGACCAGTCTTTTCCCTGTGCTTCTAGGGAATGGAGATCATATTGCAGAATTTGTGTAACAAGTTAGGATTTTCGCATATTAAGACACACAATGGTGTTATGTGCAAATAATGAACTGTTCCTTGTAATGGAGTCGGTAAATTGTTAAAGGAAAAGGCATTGTTGTTCTTATGTTAATTCCATCTGCTAAGATTGCATAAGTCATTGAAAAAAGTGAAAGAATTTTCAAAATCGGCTTAAAAATGAGTAAGTTATGAGCATTTAAATATTTAATCAAAAAATGGCAGCCATTCTGTTTCCATGGCAATAAAACACAAAATGGCGGATGTATTAAATTTCCAGATACATATTTGAACTGCATTTACTTATTTATGTAAAATATTTTCTCTGCTTTTTCCAGTTACAATGAAAGAAACATATGAAACTAATCTATTTAAAAGGTTATTTGCTAAATAAAGAATACAGCAGTGTGTAATTGATGTCACAAACACACTAAAATGGCTGCCTCCATGATCAGCCATTTTCCTAAATTTCAAACTGCCATATCTTCTTTAATAGTGGTCCAATTTTAAACATTCTTTCAGCGTTATGAAAGGCTTGAGGACAGCTTTCATATGAAATTAACTTATTGTTAGGCTTTCCTTGCCCTTTAAGGTATATCAGGAAGAGTCAGGGGCCTATTGCTTAACCGTGAGGAACTGCTGCGAGAACAAGTAGAATGGATGTAGCCGTCAAAAACGACACTTTGGGGTCTGTCTTTGAGTAATGACTTTGTGCTCTCTGATGCTAATGGAAGAAATCCCAGTGGAGTTTATGTATTATTTTATGGTGGTCAACCTTTTTGAAAGCGCTAGCAAAGTGAATTACCATAATTGTCAGTTTGCTGTCCATTCTCTAGATTCAGGAAACCAGTTGTCACATATAATTGATAGTATGAACTGACAATTGAAGAAACATCTAGGAGAAAATACATTCTAGCCATAAAGACAGTACAAAATATTGCGGTCAGTAAGAATTTGCTGCTCTATTCACATACAATTGAATATTCTTCGTAATTCTACGCCGGTATGTTTTTCACGGGCGATTTTTACTGGCTCGCGACATTTAAACCTGCTAAATAATTGAATTGCCAATCAAAATTAAGGATCAAGTCGTAGAAATTTATATATTCATGATACATTTATTTTTTTCCACCCGTAGTATGAAGTATACCTGGGTTGTTAGCCAACAAAGTGGTAAATTTAGGCGTATAAAAGTGAAAAAAGGGTTTTATCTTTTTAAATTTAATAATGATGAAATGATGATGATGATGATGATGATAAATAAATAAATAATTGAATAAATAAATAAAATAATAAATAAATAAATAAATAAATAAATAAATAATAATAATAATAACAGAAATGAAAGCAAAAAATAAAGGAACGGCGTTTGTAAGTTCATTCGGCACTACCTCAAGATAATATAAAGACAAAAATCGAACCGTGAAATCTACACTTCTTTTAGTCCTATGATTCAAATGAAAATTAACCATTTAGAGAAAAAATGTGTTAGACAGATACAAAAGGTGCGCAAAAGTCAAATAATAAGAATGCGGCAAGTTGAAATTATTGCATAGATTTTATCTCTATTACAACACACGAAATGAATAAAAACACAGTAAAAAATTGAGGTTTGTGTACTCTATAAAGCGTATCTACAGAAATGGCCACAGAATTCTATTTTGAATTATTATAATAAAATGTACCATCGTTTTTGCATTTGTTTGAAAATTTTGAAACGCTAACAGTAGTTTCCTGAATGTCTATTTACAAATGATACTTAAGCCAGAATTTTTTTCCGATTCGTTTTATATATTATGTCTAAATACGAAACTTTTCAAAGTTTCATCTTACAAACAATGAAATCATGTTTGTTCTTATTGTATTTCGACGTGGATCTTGTTCTTCCATATACCAAATAGTGGATCATATTCATTTGTATAATAAAATCGTGAATCTTGTTCATCCATATTTAAATTTTGGATCATGCTTCTCCGAATAAGACAGACAAACCATGATAGATTCTCGGCAAAACTGCGTGCAAGCAATGTCGAAAGTATTCAGGGATGCGATTATTGGAGTTGTTTCCAGATGTTGCCGCTGCGCCAATAATTTAAAATATACTAATGATCGAATGCAAGTGATACAATAGCTGAAGAACAGTCTAAAAGCAGACATGTATAAGGGGGCGAACGACAATATAGTCGAAGATAAAATTTATGGCAGATTCAAATCCCATTTTCAATTATTCCTTCAGTCAATTTAATAGGTGTTTTAAAGCTCAAAGAATCTAAACCATTGTATAAACAGTTTCCGATTGCATCATCATGTATGTATCTGATTATGTTCAGTTACTTTCTTTCGCTTTACCAATCAATTGTTAGATCTTACGAATTGCCTTTGAATCTCGCCGTCATGTTGGAAATGCCCCGAATGACGTCATATTGTTAAGAAATAACACCGCGTGATCAGCATTCGCCAAATGTTTAGTTTCGCCGAATTTTCCTGGAACTATACGAGGACTTTTAGGAAAATAACCCGGAATTGTGATTTTTTCCGATAATTGCTAATTTAATTACGTGTCTTTCAGCTTATTTTGTCTAGTTTTTAGAACGTCTTCTTTCCGTTAAACAATCACAACAACTTGTCTGGATAGTATACAACAGATGAGGAAGTTAACTTTCCATTAAAAACAGAAGCTTTGTAATTAAAAGTAATCATCTCAGTCTTTCTTGCAAATCTGCTACTTTTTGTTCTTAAAAAGTGTTACGGAACATTAAGCAAAAGTGGATAATCTTTTCAACACCGACCCATTCCATGCCAATACTTTGCTAAAGAATAAAGGTGACACACCTACGCCGAATTAATAAACGTGACAAACAGACAACATTTTATATGTCATTGTATTTTTGAATATTGTTTAGCGCTGTCAATTTCTGTATCAAATTAATTACGTTAGACAAAAAAGGTAATTGATATGAACTTCGATAAACGGTACAACAAAGAGCAATTATAGCAAATCTCTGTCGCTGTTTCTTCCTTCTATTAAATGAATACTTCTCACACTATGTTTAAGGATGCAAATTGCAATATACATTAATAAACTTGTACTACAATGTATCATTTTTTTGTATGACAGCTCAAACAACTAAAAGTGGTTTTAATAAGATCTGCCAACCCTGTATCAAAAAAAAATAAATAAATAAATAAAAAAATCCGCAAAGTAAAGCAAGGTTATTCAACTGCCATAAGGGTGTGCAAGTACATTTCCTTGTTTATTCTTTTTTGAATGTCAAACGTGTTGTTTAACATAAATAAGCATTATACAGAATATGGGAAAGCTTTTTAAGTTTTCCTAATTTGTAAAATGTACCGAACCACATTTGGATATATTCACTTTTTAACAAAAGCATAAATATCTTATTTCTGAAATTGTGATATTTGAAACTTTTTACAAAGTAGTGATGTTGTTTAAACATGCCAGCAAGGAAATGCTGATCAAATGTAATAATGCAAAATATCGTTCTACCGGTGTGGCCGGGGCGATAGAACGGTAAAACAAAGGATTAGACATGGTCAGTCAGTGGCTGTTTCATGACAGCTATTGGCATTTACGCAAAAGGTATAGAGATAATGATAATAATGTATATTACCGTAATGATATTTCAAGAAATCTCAACTATTGAGAAAATCTTTTCAGAAAACTTCGTTTTATCAAGATTATTTGTTTTAGTACTTCGCTATCTCTTGACAAAAATATATTACCATATATATTATACTGACTCTCCAGTTGATACTTTACTTAAATTTATTAAGATAATCAATTAGTTGATTTATTGGATGTCGCCCGAAAGTATTACAAGAATATATTTCAAAGGCTTATATTTCTCCTATGGTTTCAGGGAAATATCTCATTTTGTCATTTAGTATTCCCTTCTAAATACATTATACTTCAACTTGTTCATCATTTTTCGGCAATCAAGGTATTCATGTTGCTACAATGTTTTAGCGTTAATTAATGATAAAAAATAAAATGTAGATTTCACGGTTTGATCGTTTTTCGTATCATTTTTAAAGGTATTCTTCTAAGCTTACAAATCTTTTCAATTTTCCTTCGTTTCTAAAAAGCAGTCGGAAAAAACAAGGTCTAATGCTTTAATTGTTGCAAGATAAGTTATCATAGGTATGTGTTGAAAAACTTAAACAAAAGTGGTTTGTCTTGCTTTTTAATCAACAACAACAACAACAACAACAACACATTTATTACCAAAAATCGGCAATAACATGCCTTTGGCTAATGAACAGAAAAAACAACAACACATTTTATATCTTAATCACAATGTGCACATACATGAAGATATTTAACAATGTATTTAGATAGTACTATCAAATATAATTGTGGTAACCATATATAAATTATACAATTCAACACAAAGCTTCTTTACTTTCCCAGGTTTTTGAAGTATAGATTTATAAATCTGGATTCCTTACATTATATGCTTCTTTCAGGTATTTGCAAATTCCTAATACTGTTTTCTTTTTATTTGAAGACATCAGTCTGTTGAAAAGGTTAATATTTGGCCACGATGTATTTGGTAAGAATTTAGTGCGAATATGGCTACACTTTGGACAAGTCAATAAAAAGTGATATTCAGATTCGACAACGTTGAAGTTACAATTTCTACATATCCTATCAGTTCTATTTATTCCCACATATCTTCCAGTTTTAATTGCAAGGGCATGCGACGATAACCTAAAACATGTAAAGTATTTTCTCAGATATTCGTTCTCAACAATGTCAAGATAGTTTTCATATTTAAATTCATTCTTAAATCTAACATAATAGTCAAGTTTAGACATACTATGGACACTACCACTCCAATTTTGAACAAACTGGTCTCTCAAACGACATTTTAACACATTAAAAGAAATATTTTCATCAAACTATTCCAAAGATACCCGTACCCAAGACTCTCTAAAAGCGACTTAACCTGTTTTGCCCAAAATGAACATCCAGCATTATATGTCTCCTTATATTGTATTTGATAAATGTTATACATCAGTGATTCCCTATTTTTATTAATTCTCACCCAGTAATTCAAAACTCTCTCTTTGCATAAAACAGATATATGTAATCTTCCAAGTTCGCCCAGAACAGCCATATTTGGAGTAGATGGTTTAACTCCTAGAATCTTTTTACAAAACTTTATCTGAATTCTGTCTAAAACATCTGTCTTGTAAACACCGAATACTTCTGCACAATAGAGTAAAATCATGGATACCATAATGGAACATTGTCTAACAAATGTATCATTACAGACATCCAGACATAGTCAATTTCATTTTCATGCGCTGTGAGAATGAAGGCGTATATCAATTTTGCACAGTTGTACCAAAACATCTATTATAACCTCCAGCTATTCGTATCGGTTCAGGAGTCTCAATGTATTTCAAACACTTCTTTGGACAAAAGATGGTACCCGGCTAGCATAAGATTATGTAACTGCAGTAATTAGTTACTTTTTAACATTGCAACGTATGTTAAATAACAAGAAAATTATACCCTTTTTTTAGTTTCAAATTGGTTTATTGGTACACATTTACTTTTTGATACACACAACTAAAATACATTGAAGATTTAAAGAAATGTCAGTATAGCGATAGATTTTGAGATTGCAATCAACCGAAAAAGCTTTATGTATACTGTGCAGTAATCGTGACCGCAAGAGTAACAGAACATTTAATGAGATTGTCTGTGACCTTGTGATCAGTTTTGGCTCAACCTGTTCAGTTACCTTTATGTTTTTAAGCTGGTAAGCAAAACATTGAAGAATCTTAAAGATGGTCCCATTACCTTACACTGAACATCTCATGCTAAATTACATATGATATTTTGATTACCGTCATGCCATTTTTCTAATGCCTTCATATTTTTATGTTATCAAATGTCATTAGAAAAAGGATTTTATTAAATATTTTGATTCAATAAAACGACTTTTTGTTTCTGTTTTTAATCTGGTAAGTTAAATGAAAGTAATAAACAATATAAACTAAAACCTTAATTATTGAAAGACAAACTTATATAATGATTCTTATATATTTCTTTCCTAGGAACGTCATTTTCCAGATTTAGCTATCTGGTGTACTTATTGAAATACACAGCATCCATAACTGAAGAAATTTTAATATTACGTACACATGATAAGTTTTCATATTATCTGCAAATAAAGCCGCGTAAAGGGATCAATGACACACATGAGAAGGTGTATAATATTTGTTCGATGATTCAACATTTAACTCCTGACAATGTCTCTATGTCATTTATGTGAGTCAGTGATGAAATATATAGATAGATTTTTTTTGGTATCAGCTCTAATAACATTGCATTGATCGATGGAACGTTTCGTATCTTAAATGTGTTTTGAAGTGTTGGGAGATTTTTACGCCATTGATGCTTTCTATTCAGTTTCAAATCAATTCAGAGCTGCCAGGTTTATTTCACACTTTTTGCTGTTAAAATGTTACTTCTGCTATTTCAAGACATAATGAACTAGAGCTATCACTAAAGGTGATGAATGTACCCCCCCCCCCCCCCGCATGCACTGATACAGTACATTGCAATTTGACGCACACAAGATTGCATAATTATGTGGACTGTATGTATGTAGATTGTACGTATACAGTATAGTAACAAAAAACAAAGTCCCATAATTATGCAGAATATTTATCTAAAAGAATGTAACATACACCATGCACAACTAGGGTTGGTACTGATCACTTGTGTGAAGTTTCATAAAATTGTGTGTAAGGGTTTGGTAGATTAGGCACGCACAAGATTGCATATGCAGACAGTATGTACATAGTATGTTAACAAGAAACAAAGTCCAATAACTCTGCAATTTTTGTCGCTGAAAGAACCTAACATGCCCAATGCACAACTACTGTTGTAACTGATCACTTGTGTGGAGTTTCATTAAACTGTGTCAAGGGGAGGAGGAGAGATGGTGCGCACAAGATTGTGTCTATGTATATAGTATAGTAACAAAAAAAAAACAAAGTCCCATACCTCTGCAAATTTCTTTTCTGAAAGAACCTAACATGCCCCATGCACAACTACTGTTGTTACTGATCACTTGTGTGAAGTTTCATTAAATTGTGTCAAGGGGATGAGGAGAGATGGTGCGCACAAGATTGTGTCTATGTATATAGTATAGTAACAAAAAAACAAAGTCCCATAACTCTGCACATTTTTTTTCTGAAAGAACCTAACATGCCCCATGCACAACTACTGTTGTTACTGATCACTTGTGTGAAGTTTCATTAAATTGTGTCAAGGGGATGAGGAGAGATGGTGCGCACAAGATTGTGTCTATGTATATAGTATAGTAACAAAAAAACAAAGTCCCATAACTCTGCAAATTTTTTTTCTGAAAGAACCTAACATGCCCCATGCACAACTACTGTTGGTACTGATCACTTGTGTGAAGTTTCATTAAATTGTGTCAAGGGGATGAGGAGAGATGGTGCGCACAAGATTGTGTCTATGTATATAGTATAGTAACAAAAAAAACAAAGTCCCATAACTCTGCAAATTTTTTTTCTAAAAGAACCTAACATGCCCCATGCACAACTACTGTTGGTACTGATCACTTGTATGAAGTTTCATTAAATTCTGTCAAGGGGATAAGGAGAGATGGTGCGCACAAGATTGCGTCTACGGACAGACGGACAGACAGACAGACGGACAGACAGGCAGACAGAAAACCTGAAACCAGTATATCCCCCCTTACAACTTTGTTGTCGGGGGGTACAAAAATATATTAAGACACGAGATAGTGCAACTGTAATGAGGTTATACGAAAACATGACTGATGTTGACTTCTTTGTCATTTCATCCTATTAATTCTAATATTTCTCTAAAATGTCATGGCATTAATTAGTATGGTTTACTACAAATAGCTACTTCTTGATTAATCATATGAGATTGCTCAACTACATTTGACAGATGCGATAAAGAACTCAGAAATGCACACATTTAATGCAATTTTCTCCTGAATACTTAAAAGTATTGTACAAAAATTAGAGATGAAAGAAACGCACTTTTATTAGCTATTCTTGTACGAAATTTTGAAAGGAAGACAATCCTATTCCGCTGTATAATGTTTTCTGGAAGAAGATTATTAAACGTTTTTTAATGAATATCTATTTGATTTAGTCTTGACTGAACAGAACAGTTTGTGAAGACATGATTTTAATGCGCAAGTGAATGTTTTTGCGACTCGTAAAAGTTACTCGCATACTTTGCGGAAACTATTCCTTCCAAACATGGGGGCAAAAAACTTAAATAAAGCATTTTGTGTATTCATACGACACAGTATATTTCAGAAAGGATAGACATGACGTGCGTTTAATGCCAAAATCAACGAAACTTGAGTTTTAAAAGTATATTTTCAAATACCTAGGATATCGAATGGTTCCCTTTTATAAGAGGTATCAAAGTTTAAAAAATTTGCCGGGTTATAAGTAAAAGATGAAAGGTAAGGGTAGATTTCCCGGAAGCACGGAACACTTAAAGCACAGCGATAGAGCCATGTACGGCCCAAAAACAAACACTGTAACGGAACAATTATTGTAGACTGGTTGCTTCAAGAATCTTACAACAAGTACATTATAGATATAAGCAAAATACCGTAAATGGAGGTAAAAGGGTCGGATGTTGGGGGAAGGTGGAGCAAGGATGAAACAAGGAAAGCCACGTTCACTAAACGTAGTATTCCTACAACGTCGCAGACACGCAAGTACAAAAGACAAACACACACACATACAACTTACATACACAGATAAACAAACAGACAAGCAAGAAAAACATTACTGTGGGTCACCGCCCATGACAAACACGCATAGATAAATAAAAATACACATCTATGCAGAAAAAAACAACAATCGGGCGCCTAAGAACGACCGGCGGACATAATTATGGTGGGCACGATAGGAAAACGCACTACTCCACACGGCATTATACATTGACGCATTCACGTTCAAATATTTATATAGTTAAGTATCACGAGTCTGTCAAATTAAAAACAATCAACCAAATTAATTGTGTATCCACGTTTTTAATAAATACTCATAATGCTTGAATACATCTACAATTAAAAAGGATGTGCAAACGACAAAATGATATGACAAAATATTTAAACCAAGGACATACTTTCATCTCGCCTATATTGCTAAAAAGTACAATCTCATTTACTTAAAATGCACCAGAGGTGTCCTTTAGAAAATCGTTATTTGACTGGACAATCGTTTTCTCCCATTTATAGTTGAATCTTTTTGTTCTTCACAGTAATGCTTTTTTTCCGGCAGACGGAAGAAATTCTAACAGGGTGATTTCAAAATTGAAGAATGAATTTTCTTATTCTTGTTTGTTTTGGGAGTAAATTATGCATAATTTGGCAGCAGCAGCAAAATTTGATCAATGATAGGAATGCGTATACTAACAGCATGTCGGAAAACTATTCGTGTAACTTATTTATTTCTAGGTCCTTGGTCCTATCCAGGTGTCCGCTCGTGATTAAATAATGTACGGAGGGGCACCTGGGGTCTTCCTCCACCATCAAAGCTGGAAAGTTGCCATATTACCTAAAATTGTGTCGGTGCGACGTTAAACCCAACAAAATAAATAAATAAATGTTAAATTAAAGCTCAAGCTTGCACTATTCGGTGTTTAGTACTTGTCAAGGATCATTAGTTTTACTCTTGATACAGGAAACAAATTATCTTCATCAGTTTTCGCAAATACGCAATTTACATAGATACGTATTGAAGTTACCGCTGTGTGGAACTATACTATCTTAATTATAACGATCTTACATGCGAATTTTCATTTAAACTACTGAAACATAATTGGTTTGATAATTTGTATTTTTGTTATTTCCGTCTTTAGTACATACATACCTAAATTCCGGATCCACACCCGCGGTTATTAAGTTTACTTTGTATAGACATGGGTGATAGAAAATTTTCTTCAGATACTTGCCAAGAAATCAAACTAACCTATTTGAATAGTGTCAGTTATTCTAACACGCTAATAATGTCCAATCTTTTTTTATTTGAAAATGTAGGCTTAGACATTGATTTAACGCACATTTTAAACATTGATAACAGAACTTCAAACGGGAACAATTATTCGTATCAAATTTTAATTATTTTCATTGGTCTAACAATTAATCTGTCATATTGACTCGAGGGTGTAGCCAATGGTGGGTACATTAGCTTTAAAGGATTTTTTCTTATCGATTATCAGTACATCATTTTTTTTCTTATTCATTAAGACGAATGATCCCAACGTTTAGACGTTTAATTAAGATTGAAAATTAAGTACCAACATTACGATCAATATCAAGGTGATTAGCTTTGTATTGAGGAATATGCACTGACATTTGTAACGGAAGTGTTTTGCGATTTTGGGAGAGCGATTATATCATTTTGCTAAATGACGAATGCATATTCTTCAGTGCAAAAATAGTAGTCTATTGTTTACATGTGAATATACATATATATATATATATATATATATATATATATATATATATATATATATATATATATATATATATATCACTTTAGGCAATCGGACATAGTTTTTAATTAACATCGACCACAACATAGATTTTCTTTTTCCGCTACCTTCTCTGTTGAAAACGGCGTTAAACACAAAACCAATGAACGAAATCCTCAGGAAAAATACAGGGAACCAATCAAAAACGCTCTATTTTTATAAAACCGCTATTTTTATTTATCACTCATTCTGTTGATCGATATGTTCATTGAGCATTTATATATCGAACTATACAGGCGGTATTTACGCCGTTGCTGTGTTGTTTTGATTTATGCTACCCTTGAAAAAGGCTTTTTTAAAAAGCCGAAAGCGCTCGGGTTTATAATTAAACTTTTGACACTGTTTGAACATATATATTTTTTCTCATACTCTCTCTCTCTCTCTCTCTCTCTCTCTCTCTCTCTCTCTCTATATATATATATATATATATATATATATATATATATATATATTATAGATAATTTAAAGCTGCTTTCCACAGTCTAATTAAATTTCGTTATAACATTGATAATTGTTAAACTCAGCGTACTTTCAAAGATTTCAATGGTAAACTACTTACTGTCGTCGACG
The DNA here is from genome assembly GCF_021730395.1 of Mercenaria mercenaria. NCBI lineage: Eukaryota > Metazoa > Mollusca > Bivalvia > Venerida > Veneridae > Mercenaria > Mercenaria mercenaria. Next base: position 17,945,572 of record NC_069376.1, on the reverse strand, counting down.
ACACTTAAGAGTTATAAAAATAACAAAGCAATTGCTAGCATTAAGGAGTGATCTGTGACTTTTATTAATAGATTTGAAAGGTTACTGGAATAAACCATTTCAGTAAAGGGGTACCCTACCTTTTTATAACTTAGTTTTAAAATAAATATTTAAATGACTGCCTCCTTCGATAATTAGACGCCGTGGTGCAGTGATAAGCGTGCCGGCTCTAAAATCTAACTTTTGTGAGTTCGAAATCCAACGGAGATCAATATTTTTTTTTTTGCATTTTATATTCTTTTTTCATTTTATATTTTACTAACATAGACTTTAAAATGATGATAATGTTAAATATGTATTTGAATTGCATTACTTGCATCATTTTGCTATTTTCGCACATAACATGGGATTTTCAAATATCTTCTTGATTGTGAATTATTCAACATGGTGTGTACTTGCACGAGAGTGCACGAACTCCACGAGGATAACATTATTGTATCGTTTGCATATTACACACTCTGCCACATTGATAAAATAGCCATACTCAGTTTGGCAAGGAAAATGGCGCTCAACTCTCTCTACAAACGAACGATGAATAGAATTAGGAGAGTATATCTTATTCCTAATGGCACACTTCAGTTCCTCGCGTGACTTTGGAGATTCCGATTTATTAGTGTACTTCAAATATTTTTCAAACCCTTATTTAATAAATGGAACAGTCTGGAAAACTTAAATCTAAAAATAAAAGCGACAGGTCACTCCTAAATACCAGTACTTTCAATTGCACGTTCTTAAAATAGGTTCCGGTATTCGGAGGAAAATAAGTGATTACAAAGTAACAAAATGGAATTTAAATAAAATAATTGCTATTTGCTTAGTCTGAAACCATAAAAATATATAGACAAATGATAAGATTGCTTTCAATTCCATGGAAAGTAACTTTAAAATTGTTCAATAACATGAATGAAATGGACAATACTGACGCAAATAAAAAAAATGCAGCGCCACACATTAACATAATGTAATACATATGATGTAAAATTTCAAAACCCACAATATCTAACCAAATATAAAAGGACTTTTGCTCAGACTGGCTATTACTATCATTTTGTTGCGGGGAAATGTCTATCATCATGGATATATATTATACCTTGTTTGTAATTTTCATTGAAGACATTCGTTCACCCAATATCAATTTATCTTCTTTTGTTTGGCAAATAGTGAATTTCTTGAAAATTATCACACTTCATTTAATTACAAGTCCTTAGTTTACAATACAACCAAAGTCATTTTTCTAAACCTGACAACACGTTAATCAAACAATGTGACACTTTCAGGGGAAATGTAGTTAAGGAGTTTTGTTAAATGTGGGTTATCATATTATGTACATCCATTTTGTAGAATATCAGCCATTTAACAAACAATGAATTTCTTAGAATAGATGTTTTCTTCAATGCAAGTTCGAACTATTTCCATCGAGTGCACAATGAACACATATTTATTCACTAGATGCATTGTCCAATATAACAAAAAATCTCTTATTGTGACAACTGTGTGTACAACACTCTATTATTTTTACACATCGATAGAAGTCTGGAACAGTGGGGCTGCAAATAGCAGTCGCTCTGCCTTTCCGGCTGTCCGTTTGTCTGCTCGCAAGTCTCGAAAATCTTCGTCCGGATAATCCCCTTTAAGATTTTAAAGGAAATTATATACAATTGACATAAGAAAATGCAGTTCTATGAAATAATTTGCGAAAGCCGCCATAACATAGATAAACCAAAACTTGTTTAAGAGTTATGGCAGTTTGAAATTTTACTGAATGCTGATTATGGGAAAATTCTTATGTATACCTTGTATGGGTAACTCCTTCTAACGTTTTCAAATGTCTTTTCCAAAATTAACAGAAATTTATCAGTGTCAAGTGAATTTGCACATGTTGGCAGAACATAAATTCCTATGCTCTGTAAGAATTATAGTCTTTTGAAATATAAAGGAATGTTGCTCGTTGTACAGAATAACCTTCTCCGTATGAACCATCTAGCGGTTTTCAAAATATAAAATTCTGGCCAAAACGGAAATGTATCACTAGGAAGTAATCTGGTACATACATTGTATTGTCATGTCATATAATACACCATACACGGTTAAACAATAATAACACTTTAAAATTTTACAAACTTCTGTATTATATTTTATTGATATTTAACAACAAAACATGTTTCAAGGGTTCCATACCAAGCAACTGATATCATCTTTAAAAACGTATAAAATCGTTTTTCAGATATTTGTTATTCGTTCAAACATTTCATTTAAATCCATCAAAATAAGCTACAGAACATTGTAATAGTAACATATACAAAGTATCTGATTAATCTATAGACACACAAAGTTATATGCAGTTATCAAATGCATTTCCAGTATTTTCACAGTTGATGAACATGTCTAAGTATGCGCACTGTCGAAAAAATAATTTTAAAGAAATTAATACTAATCCTTATTTTGATTATAGTATGCTTGATTCATGACAGAAGTCAAAGTCAGATAAGTACAGATCAATAATCATACAATTTGATAATACATGGTCCAGAAAAAAGAGCCTAGTGGTATATGATGTGAATATTCCCTGGCTTAGTAAGATAAATCTATTGGGTGAAATCACACAATTGCCTATTTACTGCCATCAACTTATAGACGCAATTGCGCTATTAAGGTATACTTAGATAATTTCAAGTTAATGGAAAACGTAATGAAATCAGTTCGAACAAAGATTAACCCTAATTCCCAAATGTTCGTTAATGTTTAAGCTGATACATCTGACGGATCGACTCACCTATATTATCTCATTACTATGTCTTATAATTAGAACTAATGAATAAACAAATTCTGTGACAATTGTAGCGCTACAAAAAGCCCTTTGTGACTTCAAACATAGCAACATTTGATCTCTGTATTATAAAGCGCTAATATCATAAAAGCAATCATTGCTTTTCGTTGCTTTTATCCTTTTTACATTCGTTTTTATAATTAAGTACATATTTCGACATTTTAGCTTTTGATGATGTAGGCAGCCCTATTCTTCCCGTTTGAACAATATTTAAGGCCCCAGCCGGCACCTGAATAAACCACTGAGATTTTGTAAGCAACATCAATAATTACAAACCAATAGCATTCGCGGTTATTCATTTGCGAATTCAGAAAAGTGTTATACTGATAGTGCTGACAAATCTCGCTATCATATCAAGATTAAGAAAAGTGTGGTAAAAAAATCAAGGACTATTTGACCGTTTATATTACACAATCAAAGTATAAAAGAACAATATATGAGGTTATGTAAAGCCAAGTAATAGAAAGAGTAGGGGTTCACGAGAATAACTTTATTATTCGAGTGGCCCCTAACGCTTTCTGTTTTGTATCACGGTCTACCAATATGAACAACGCATTCGGTTACTAATTTTGATTGACAAGTTAGCATTCCATTTTAAGCGTTGGTACTATCACATGATAAGCGTACTCTAACTTCAATAGAAAACGGTTTCAGAAAGTTCAACATTTCCCTACAGTATTCTATATGTAGGCGGGACCTAAGACATGTTCTCTAACTTTGTTAGAGTACGCCTTATAGCCAAGCCTTTTCTTCAGTTGAAGAATATTACAGATAAATTAGTTAACAGTTATAATGACACTGTAGGTAAACCAACCATGAAACAAAGAAAAAATTCGTCAACACAAATAAGCGTTCGAATATAAATAATACAGAGTACATAACATTTAGATACGAAATGCGACGAGTGTCAAACTTGATACTCTCCGATAGACTGAGTTTGATATCTATAAAACATTGTTTATATTACTGAGGGCTCAACTTCAAATAATAATTTAACATGAAAAGACTTAATTTGAAATGCATATTTCGCTGTAATAAATATGCTTTGGATAATCCTATTTAAACTTAATCCTCCCGTCATTATGAAACAACTTTCTACCTTAATATGTAACACACAGGAAGTTAGTACTATCACACTTTTATTTGTTTCACTCGTAGAAAGTATACCTGTCCCGACATATTAAAGTTGGTGATCGCTCAGTCGAAAGTAATATTTCTGTCCCTACACAGTAAAACTGGTGATCATCCCGACATAAATATATAATATAAATATTTAGATTTCCTATTTTTTGTTTCAAATATCATATTTGTTTTATCAGTGATTTTACAGAACACAGAAGCTGCTGTGATTTGAAGCTATTCTCTAAACTCTGTCAAAAAACTAGCAACTTTCCTTTCAGTAAGATATTTACCTATCATTTAAAAGTTCACGAAAGACGAAAATACTGTATTGAACAAGTGCTGCATTATTTTGTCATGATATAGACTCTACATTTCAAAAATTATATTCCACATCTCGGCTGTGAATGTTCTTACACAGGTATTTGAAAAAGAAAGGGTACAAAGCGACGGTAAATTTTGAGAGCAAGGGGCTTAAGCCATAATGAGGAATAAGAAAGAAAGGCATCAGATTGAAGACTTGAATCACGGCCTTGAACTGTTATTGTTGAGGATGTACGTGCATTTTTCATGATATCCGCCATTTTGAAAAAAATTGTTCGAAAATTTCTTTTTAACAAAATTTGTGCTAAAAATTATGCTAAACAATTAAAATATTGCTAATAATAACGCAGATTTACACCAAACTCCAAAGAAATGATCATTGGGTGCCCCGCTTTCAAAATTGCCCAAAGAATTAAAATCCATTCAGAACTGTGGTTGCCATGTAAACCGAAAGGAAAAAAAATAAAAATATTCAACCTAGAAACTGTTTTACGGATTTCAAAAATGTTCTGTAGAAATGATCTGTAGGTGACTTTCCATTAAACTTGCTTAAGCCATTGCCAGGGTCGATTTAAAGCCCCGCCCCGAGGTCACTTTTTATATGAGTCATATTAGGAAAAACGACTTCAAAAACTATATAATATTATGCTATTTTTATTACCACTCTATATGATTCATATGAGTCAGTGATAAAATGTACACTACGTAACATACAAAATGATATTGCTTGATATCAGCTCCAATAGCATTGTCTCCAAAGATGGAATAGTTCTGCAAATCGGTAATATATGTAATATGTTATGAAGTGTTAGGAGATCTTTACACCATTCATATTTTCAAGTGAGTTCCAAATTAATTCTTATCAGCGAGGTTTATTTCACACATTTGCTAAATGTCAATTCATCTTGAATTCTAAAAGAAGATTATCAAATACCTAGGATATGGAAAAGTTCTCTGTTAAAAGAGTAATAAACATTTGCATTGTAATAAATAAAACGCACTACTCCACGCAACTTTAAACATTTACGCATTCACTTTCAAATATTTATATAGTTAAGTATCCCTAACCGTTTCTTACAGTTTGTCAAATTAACCATTGGCAAAAAGATATCAAATTTAGTGTGTAACCACGTTGTTTAAATACTCAAAAGTCTTGAATACATGTACAATTAAAATGTTTGTGCAAACGACGAAATGATATTACATAATATTTAACCAAGAGACACAATTTCATCTTGCCTGTTTTGCTAAAAAAAGGTAATAACTGATTTACTTAACAATGCACCAGAGGTGTCCTTTAGAAAATTGCTATTCGAGTAGACAATCGTTTTTCTCATTTATTGTTAAATCATTTTTTTTTCGTCATGTAATGATATTATCCGGCAGACGGGAGCAATGCTTAGAGGAGGATGTCAAAATTGAAGTATCAATTTGCTTACTGTCGTTTGTTTTGGGAGTAAGTTATGCATCATTTGGCAACAGCAACAATTCTTTTTATCAATAATATGAATGCATATTCCTTGTTGTGTAAGCATAATGAATTTCAGCAGCATTTCCCGCTTCGATTCTATTTTGTGATGCATTAATGTTTAGTACGCTGCCTAATTAGTAACGCACCTTTTTACGATCAAGCGTCGACACAATAATCAAATGGTAGTTTGAAAATCAAAGAGTAGTTAAGTTTTGAAGGCATACAAAATATGCTACATATTGACAAATTTTCTGCTTTAGGTTAAGAAGTAGGCCTTGAGAAACAAAAATCAAACAACACCAACTCATAGAAAGAGAGAGAATTGAACAGCATGTAAAACATGTATATTACTTTACGAAACAAGTGTCAGTATACTGATATAAACATTGAATTCCAGAAAATGACTGCCTATAGGGGCCCCACTATTTTGTAGTGAGTGTCTCTTTATATCTTTATTATCCTGTTTATTTACTTTTTCATTTATAGTTGATATCGTCACCTCAACGCAAGAAGTGGATAAGTGCATATTGCATCCATCCAACCAACATTTCAATAATTGCTTAAATAAATCCGGAAGATGATAAACGAAGCTGCATAACGGTTAAAAGCATTTCAAGTCGTTTAATGACTTCTAAGAAAGTTTCCTGTATGCATTAAAGAAATATTTATTTATTTTAAGTCGTTTTAAGGCATAAATGCCACACCATTCTAAACCATGTTCCTAATCCATTACAACTGAAATTATAAGACGTATACAAGCATCTTGCCGGGTACTTGCAATCATTGCCAGCCCACTCAAAAGGATTGTAACGAAATAATTATCTGAATGTCAGATAAACTTAACACATTTATTAAAATACCTTCATTAGAAAGTGAAAGTAAATACCGTATGTTCCCAAATAAAGTACGCAGGCACTTTAAAACAAATGTGATTCGTGTCTTATTAGATTAGTATTAGATATATCTTTGTCTAATTCTCTTGTACCTACCGGATTCAGAACGGTTTGCGTTTGCCTTAACAAGAAGGTCAAAATGTAATTATGAATATAAATAGTTCCGAATGTGAACTATTAAGCTAATTGCTGGCTTAGTTTCTTCCAGATGCATACTATATTAGATATGAATGTAAATTATAACGGAAAAGAAAGATAGTTCGATACATTTTGTGCGCATGCGCGAACGCTCTCGGTTTATGTAAAGTCGAAAAATTTAAGTGTGTTGAATTTTACTTATTTCTTGCTTGCTTTCCAAGAGAATCTTCAATAATCGGCGTCTTAATGGAAAAGGTAGAAGGAAACTATTCGTTGAGGCTTTAAATCTAAGTTTATCGCGGGATTTTTAACGACATTCACCGGTTTCGTAAAGCGGTCATTTGTTTTGAATTTCAAAACAAAGAATACGTCATCTTATTTAGAGACGCTTAAGATACAAACTCTAGACAATGTTTTATTATGATTTGAACGTGTTTTGTATGAGATATCCTTACATATGACAGATAAATATGGCATTAAACTGTTATGTGTCTGAGCATGTTTATTATTCCTATTTTTGGGGGGATTTATAAATACCTTATACAGCTCATAGTATGATAGACATACCATTCGTGTAAAGTACTTATTTTTATGTTAAATTTACATCTTTGATAGCTCAAGCTCGCACTCTTTTGTGTTAAGTACTTGTCAAGGATCGTTAGTTTTTCTCTTGACACAGGAAACAAATTATCTTCAACAGTTTTTCGCAAAAAAGCAATTTACATACATATAACGTATTAGATAAGTATTGAATTTACCGCTGCCTGTCACTATATTATCTTAACCCTTATTATGCTGGACACGACTGATTCTGCCTTTGCGACCAGTGAAAATCATGATGAGCCTGCACATCAGTGCACACATCCGTGCAGTCTGATGATGATCTGCACTGTTCGCTATTCAGCCAGTATCCCCTTTAACAGTTAATGGTATTGTCCAAATTGAAAGATGGACTAGTTCATTATAGCAAATTGAGCAGGATAAGGGTTAATGATAACCTTCTTTTTTGCGGATTTTCATAAAAACTACTGACAAATAAGCGATTTGATAATTTGAACTTCCGTCCTTGGTATAATAAAAACAACTTCAAATGGTAACAATGATTAGTATCAGACTTATATAATTTTCATTGGTCTAACAATAGTATGATCACAGAATCATTTTCAAAAGAACGTGAAACGTAAATATTCTTCCATACCGACGTTCATATTTCATTATTCATGCATGTCGCCGCGCTTAAAAGTTCTTAAACGGCGACATTTTCAATTTTACTCTTTATCAAGAACAAATTTATATAATTTATAAAACAATCGTAAGTATAGATGTGTATGTAACAAAAAGATTTGTATCGAGAAATATGTACTCGTTTTTTTCGCGGAATAATATTGCGCTCCTAAAGTCTAATATTTCCGCTGCAGAATTCGTGCATATTTCTAGATACAAATTAAATAATCTATAATTACTGACTCGAGGGTGTAGCCAAAGGCGCGCATACTAGCTTTTAGATGTGACATAAAAATGTCGTCACGTCATCGACTTGGACGACGCACACAAAATAAGATCGTAATTATAAAAGGGTAAATAGCTTCCATGAACAAAAAATAGTGTCTACAAACAGGCTATTCAGAAAGGTTTGGGTCTACGAAATTTACTAATAGGCATTTATTTCCGAAAGTCTGCTCATCGCGCATAATCGTAGAGAGAAATATTTTATCATTTAACCAAAGTTTGTTGTTATAAAATGCAATAGAATTATTATTTAAATTATCTAGATGATGACAGCTGAGCTAAATCATAAACGCGAAATTTGAACAAAACTGTTTAGTTTAAGCAAAACTGCTTTTAGATGATTCAAATTTTGATAATCAGTTGAAAAATGCCATGAACAGCAATGTGTAAACATCTTGTGTATACAACTCATGTTTTATGTGTTTCTCGGACAACATGTGTTTGAAAATAATCAAAAGCACTGTCCTACCCTTGCATGATCGTAAGAGTCGATTAATAGGGATTGAAGATTTTGTTTTGCTGTATCTGGTATAACTATAAGACTTGATTCCACACATTATATTTTTATTCCTGTGTAAATGAGATGTGAATCAAAACTTTTGAGTCCTGTTTCTGAGCACATAATCTGTACTCTGCTGGTGTGCCGTAAAACCAAATCAAAAGCTCTAATAGACAAAGGACTTCGGACACTTTCTATATGAATTTGCCTACTCCAAGAGTGAAAAATAAACTACTAAGAAACAAGCATTTAATTACATATGCCATCAAAATACATATTTGAGATTATTTCTTAAAGTCAAATTTTCAATATTTGTTTCATAGAACAGTGATTTTTGTTCTAAATAGAATTACGTACCCTGTTATATAGATATAAAAAGCGTTTTGTTTTATACAACATTGTTCCCACCCGTGCATCAAAACCATATTTAGCCAGCATATGGAGATATTAATTATACGCATTTTCTGTGACTATAATGTTGATGCAAGGGGTGGAACAGTACTTTTAAACAAAAAATATAACTACAGGGTATTCCCGAATGTAAAGTAACCAATACATTTTATATTCATTTTTAATAAATTGATAGTCACATATTTTTACATCTGTTTGTAACTCAAATACTATACAAATGTTTGAAAGGGTATTATAGGCATGTTATACATGTAAAGTAGTGAAAGAAGCAAATACTGTGAATTCATTATTATTTGTTGGGTTAAATTTTCATTGGCGTATCCTGGTTGTTTGTTGCAGTAGATTGACAAATATTTGCTTTAACGTACTTGCAACACACCAGGTAATCTTTTGCATGCCCCCAACCCTCCCCACCTCTGGACGCTCACGCCACTAGCGATGAGGATGTAATTTGTCTTCCATTTTGTTTTTATTATTTTTTGTATTTCTTATATATTTTTCATTTTTTTATTTTTTCATCTTCTGCGCGTTTATATTTATTCTTTTTAGACACATACTAAATGTCACACGCATTCATCACTTCATGTTCTTCCTTCTGTGAAAACTGAATTGAAGACTGTTCTTTGCGGCGGACTAGGCCTAAATACCACAAAAAAGAGGCAATATGTGCACAGCAGTTAATCTGATCCTGACTATAGTCTATCCAACAGAAATAACGCTTGGCATTGATATGCCTGTGATGCATAGGTCAAGAACAATAGCTTCATGGCAGGTCATATCAGTGACGGTTTCACATTCAATGTGATCGATGCCACGAAAGTGATGTGTCAAGTCGCTTTCCATGCAGATGGCATATATAAATACGGCTAGACGTGAAAAGTTTCATGTGGATTTTTTTATGCAGTGACCTGGATACATTTTTATTACATGTTTAAGCCAAATGAACCGTGCCATGGGAAAACCAACATAGTGGCTTTGCGACCAGCATGGTACCAGACTAGTCTGCCCATCTGCGCAGTCTGGTCAGGATCCATGCTGTTCGCTTTCAAAGCCTCTCGGAATTAAACCAACCGTTAGCGAAAAGCATGGATCCTGACTAGTCAGCGCAGATGCGCAGGCTGGTCTGGATCCATGCTGGTTGCAATTGCATTATGTTGTTTTTCTCATGGCACGGCTCATTTGGCTTAAACATGTAATAAAAATGTATCCAGGTCGCATAAAAAATCCACCTGAAACTCGACTGGACCTTTTAGTTCGTTTTCGCGTCTAGCCGTATTTATATATGCCATCTGTTGGTTTTCTCATGGCGCGGCTCAAATGTTATCTGCGCCACTGGTACTTATCCCAAACAAGAACCATCCATACGGCTGCCTTTTCTTAGTATTAATGTTATGCAGCACACAACTATCTGCCATCACTTATAACAGAACTATAAAGACAAGTACATGTACTTAAATAACAACCTGAACCACTGTAATAAAACTGACCGGTCACTTATACATGTATACCTATTCACACATGTAATGCATCAATAACTTTACATTACAAACAGTGTATAGATAAATCAAGTACAGGTTGTTTGCAAAAATATCGTTCTATTTTTTATTTGTTTATAGGATTTTAATCTTAAAATGTTATTTTTTTCCTTAAATAAAATGATTTTGTCACTTTATTCGACTGGAATTCATATATTTAAAACTTCCGTAAAGTGATGACATTATATTTTTACGGAAATTAAAGATTTTATTTTTTCAAGAAAATACACCCTGGCCTAGATAAAATAAGAAAAACATCTTGATAGGAACAGATACAAACCAGTTTCTGCTGTAATAAATTAACTAACACATTGGTTTATCATTGAATCGAAACGATTTCGGTATTGTTTAAATACTTAATGGGAATTTTGCCTTCAAAATGTAGGCTAGAAGCATATGATAGTGTCCGAAGTCCTTACTAAACCACCATAATATGAGAAAGACATGCGGGCTAACTAAGTTTAAAAAATGATGATAATAAAGAAATCTGAAGTCTGTCTAAGCATAGACATGTTTTCCGGAATTACTTTATTATATTAAAAGAGTTTTTTTCTTATTTTTCAATGCATCAAGTTTGTTTTTATCCATTTAGATGAATGATCCAAACTTTTAGATATCTTGTTTTAGATGAATTAAGATCAACATTACGATCAATATTATAAGTTATTTGCTTTGTAATATGCGAGTTCTGCAACGGAAAAATTGTGCAACTTATGGAGAGAAATACGTATCATTCTGTATATTCGTCGGTGCAAAAACTAGTAGGCTTTTGTTCACATGTGAATATATACATATTTTTATATAGGTAAATTAAAATGGTTAAATAACAAAAATAAAATGGACAATACTGATGCAAATAAAGAAATGCAACGTCCCACATTACAATGACGTGATGCATATGATTTGAAATTTCAAAAACACAATATCTTACCAAATATAAAAGGTTCAAACAAGTGGCTTTAACTATCATTTTGTTGCGGGGAAATGCCTATCATCATGGTCATATATCATACCTTATTTGTAATTTTCATTGAAGACATTCGGTCAACCATTATCAATTTTTCTTCTTTTGTCTGGCAAGTAATGTTTCTTTGAAAAATATTCACACAATTCACTGCAATTACAAGATTTTGTTACATACAATACAACCAAAGTCATTTTTCAATACCTGACTGCAAGTTTATCAAAAAATATGACGCTTTCTGGAGAAATGTAGTTAAGGAGTTTTGTTTTATGTGGGCTCATATTATGTACATGCATTTTGTAGAATGAATTGCTTAGCATAGATGTTTCCTTCAATACAAGTTGGACTATTTCCACCAAGTACACAATGAACACATATTTATTCACTTATTCACTGCATGCATCGTCCAATATGACAAAACATCTCTTATTGTGGCAACTGTGTTTACAATACACTATTATTTATACACCTTGATGGACGTTTGGAGCAGTGGGGTTGCAAATTGCAGCCGCTTTGCCTTTTTGGCTGTCCGTTTGTCTGCTCGCAAGTCCCAAAATTCTTTGCCCGGATAACTCCCTTGAAGATGTAAAAGGAACCTGCCTATAGTTAACACACAAAAATGTATGACTGTGAAATGATCTGGGAATGTCGTCAGATCAAAAATAGACCCTTGGATGGTTCCCTTTCAAAATTGTCCAGAAGAAATAAAATCCATCCACAACTGTTGTTACCACGGAAACCGAAAGGAAAATCTTAAAAAGTCTTCTTGAAGTTCTCAAAAACTGCTATCAGGATTTCAAAAATGTTTTGTTCAGAAATGATCTGTAGGTGACTTCCTACCAAAATTGCTTAAGCCATTGTATTTCGTTAAAAATATGGCCACCATGAAGGGGGGCTTATTTTCCCTATGTGACTATATTGTATATTTAAAAAAAATCTTCTTCTCTGTCAATATGGTCCCGTCCCATTGTCCCTTGAATTTACATCTATAGGAGTTCTATAGAAAAACATATTTCTTGATATCAGCTCTAATAGCATCGCCTCGTTCAATGGAACATTTCTGCAACTCGGTAATGTAAGATTTTCAAATCATTCATACTTTCTAGTCAGTTTCAAGTTAATTTTGAGCAGCAATGTTTATTTAACACTTTAATTTGCAAAATGTTTATTTTGCCATTTCATTACATAACGGAAAAGATATTCAGTTTATACAAATTTATGTTAGGTCGATTGTGATGGAAGCTTTAAGCTTGTTTGAACCACTCCCGAGTCCGCTTCCTGGAAAACCCAGTAATGGTGTCATATTAGAAGTCACGGTCGTGACCCCAGTGGATTGAGCGGCCGACACTATAACCACTACACCACCGCTCCCCTTACATATATTTAGTGACGAGATAGTATAATTGTAATGTTATAAGTAAATATCAATGATGCTGACTTCTTTGTCATTTTCATCTTATTATTTTTAATATTTCTCTAAAATGTATTGCCATTAATTAGTAGGGTTTGCTACAAATAGCTGCGTTTGATTAATCATATATGAGATTGCTCAACATGCGATGAAATATTCAGGAATGCACAAATGTTATACAATTTTCTCCTGAATACTTTCAAATGTATTGTACACAAATTAGGGATGAAAAAACGAATTTTATCAGCTATTTTCGTACGAAATTTTGAAACACATATAATTTTAATGCGCGAGTAATAGAAAGTTTTACAATGCTTACTCTTAACAGTAAATCGTATAATTTGCGAAAATATGCTTGCAATAATTTACTCCAAACATGGGCAAAACTTGCAAAAATGCCTTTTGTATATTCATATTACACAGTATGTTGTTCCAAGGATAGACATGCCGGATGTTTATTACAAAATTCAACGGATATTCAAGAATATTTTCAAATACCTAGACTATCAAATATACCTCTATTATAAGAGGTATCAAAGTTTCAAAAACTTGCCTGGTTATAAGTAAAAGATAAAAAATAAGGATATATTTCCCGGAAGCACAAAGCACCCAAAACACAGCCATAGAGCCATGCAGTAGGCCATCAACAAAAGAAGCTTTAACGAAAAATATCGAAGACGGATTGCTTAAAAAATCCAACAACAAGTACATTATAGATATATGCAAAATACAGAAAACCGGGGTATAGTAAGGGGTAGACAAAAGAGTCGGATGTTAGGGGAAGGTGGAACAAGGATGAATATTAAACAGGTAAAGCCACGTTCCTTAAACGTAGTATTCCTACAACGTCGCAGACACGCCTTACAAAAGACAAACACAAACACCAACACAAACAGAGAAGCAAGAAAAACATCACTGCGGGGCACCGCCCCTGACAAATACACATAGATACATGTACACACACGAGCAGAAAAAAACAACAGTCGGGCACCGCCTAAGAACGGCCTACGGGCACAATTATGGTGGGCACGATAGGAAAACGCACTGCTCCACACAGCAGTATACATGTACGCATTCACGTTCAAATATTTTTATAGTTAAGTATCACTAGCCGTTTAAATATTAGTTTCGTAATTTACATTTTTTTATTTCATTTACCGACGTGTTATTTGTGATGTGTTTGTAGTCACGAGTCGGTCTTACTGCTCGTGATCAGACACAATCAAACCGAGTCTGCAATTTTCACTGTTTGCCTTGATCTGCGTGCTTCCGATTGATCTACTTTCAACATTTTATTTCCTTCACAACAGCGGGTGTTAAGTGCTGTGTGGCGGCCGTAGAAAGTCGACCTGACTTAGATTTAGATTTGAATATTGAATACAGCTTAAGCCGGTGCTAGGGGGCGTGGGCAGTGTTGCAATTTCCATTACTGCTCATGAACAGACTCAATCAAACTGAGTCTGCAATTTTCACTGTTTGCATTGTTCTCGGTGCTGCCGACGGATCTATTTTCCAGATTTTATTTACTACCTGTCAAATTAAAAAAATATATACCAAATTTAGTGTGTAACCACGTTGCATAAATACTCATAAGACTTCAATACATCTACAATTAAAATCTGTGTGCAAACGATGAAATGATATGACAAAGTATTTAAACCAAGGGACACACTTTCATGTCGCCTGTATTGCTAAAAAAGTACAATCCGCCAGAGGTGTCCCATGGAAAATCGTTATTTGTGTAGATAATCGTTTTTCTCATTTATTGTTGAATCATTTTGTTCTTCACAGTAATGCTATTTTCCGGCAGACGGGAACAATATCAGGAGTAGGATGTCAAAATTGAAGAATCAATTTTCTTACTGCTGTTTGTTTTGGGAGTAAATTATGCATCAATTTGCAGAAGCAACACATGAAATGGTAGGTATATATAAAGAATTTTAGCAGCAAACTGCTTCGATTCTATTTTGGGGTGTGTGAACACTGGTGAAATGTTTATTACGCTGTCCATTTAGTAACGCACCTTTTTACGACCAGGCGGTGATACAATCACCAAAGCGTAGTTTGAAAATCAAAGAGTAGATAAGTATCACAGACATACAACAATATGCTTGGCCAAGATATCGTCAAATTTTCTGCTTAATATCGACCCCGACTAGATTTGATACGCATAATCGTTAGACTTTTAAAGCGCATTGCATTTTCTATTGTTGTAGACATCACAAATAGCACGTCGATAAATAAATTAAAAATGTAAATTAAAAAACTAATATTTTTCGTATTCAGAAACATATGGAACAATCTATTAACGTCTATTACATATTTTGTATTTGATTGATGTGATTCTAAAAACTTCCCCAATCAATTGAAAGCAATTTAGACCACCTCTGCCAAGTAAGCCTAATCGGAAAATCAATTAAATTCATGATTTAGGAAAAATAGATAGCATAATGCCATTGACAGAAAATAACGCTTTTCGATTCCTATAATACATTAGAGCTATTTCGTAGTGAATTGGTCTTGATATCATTATCAATCTAAACTGTTTATTTACTTTTTTATTCATAGTTTATATATTATTTTATTAAGCTACAGGAAGAAAATGTCGTTTTCCGAATGTTAGCGATGTTCATTAGCAAATGATAGTCATTACATCATTGTCGGGATATAAGTAAAAGATGAAAGACAAGATTTTCCATTCGGGTTCCGGATACACAAACAGGAGGAAAGAAAATATACTGTATTCTTAAAGCTATGAATATCCAACAAACATTTCAATAGCTGCTTAAAATAAATACGATAATAAGAGATCAATAATAAACGAAGCTTATTAAAGTTAAACGCATTACAAGTCGTTAAATTACTTCGAAGAAACTTTCCTGTGTGCATGAATGAAAGATTTATTTCTTTTGAGCCGTTTTAAGGCATTAATGCCACACTAATCTAAGCAATGTTCCTAAGCATTAGGGATGGGAACGAATATTCGAATATTCGAAAATCGGCCGAATATTCGAATATGAAAATCGAATCGAATTCGAATATTTGTAAATTAGTGTATAGTTTTTTCAAAACAGTTATCATTGACTTTAAGCAATGTAAGCATGCTAATTATGCAGAATGAGACCGTTTGTTCTGTTTTGTTTGTTTATTGCGCGTCAAACATTGTCCAATTAACAAGAAAATTGCAATGCATAATTGGCAAGGGTCAGTGGTACGGATTCACAGTTTGCAACATGCGTAAAAATGATGTCTTTTGATCTTTTGTTCATTTCAATTGGCGCCCGTTTTATGTAACAAATTTTAAAAATTGTTTGTCTCACAATGTTCCAGGAGTAACGTCATGTCTTATGAAATCAAACAACCAATCACGCTTATAACTCTAATAATATAACTCTTTCGTTGTCCAATCATTCAGAATAACTCAAATGTTTTCTTCTAATAAATATGTTTGAAAATATGTTTAACAACTTTATTTTAAGTTTGATCTTCGCTTAAAAATACTGACTTACGTTCTAACAATTAACATGCCTCCTTCGCGTGTTTGGACTTTTTTCACGCGGTCTGCTGATAAAACACTAGCAACGTGTAATCTATGCAATCAGGAATTCGTATTCAAAGGAACAACTTCAAATTTGTTGAACCATCTAAATGGACAGCATCCATCTACTCCCAAGAAAGGTAATTACAAAAGTTTTTGCAACAAAGGGACATAATTTCTTTTCTTTAAATTCATATTTATCGACTATCTAGAACTGTTGCATTTTTCTTTTTTTAATGTTTCATTCTTAAAAATATTTTACTTTAGTTGAAGATAAAAATCCTTTGAAATATTATCCAAACGTATACTTGTGAAAATTTATTTAGGTATTTACCCAAGTTAGAAATCAACGTATTTTAGAAAAGGGAAATAACAACTTTTACTTTAATTCAACTTTATCGACTATCTTGAAAGAGTATTAATTTGAATTCTTAGTATTCAAAACTTACAAATAATTTACATGAGTCAGAGATAAAATTGTTCAAATGTTCTCAAAACTTTTACCTGTTGAACATTAATTACTGCTTGCCTTATATACCATTTTTTAAGAAAAAAAATCTGTATTCAAACTGAAGAAGCGTATCATCCTAAGGACGGATACATGATAATAGTTTAGCTTGGAATACTGCGATCGCTTTTTTACAAAGATTTTTTTTCATATTAACTGTCTTCACTTATTTTTTTTTCAGATGTAACTAAACAGTCCTCAATGGCGTCGTTCCTCGGTACACCAAAGAAGGTAGACAACGATCATGTTACACAGGCTATTGCAGATATGATCGTGTCTGATTACGTACCGCTGAGTATAGTTGAAGGTCAGGTTTTCCAGCGACTCATGAATATCGTTGCTCCAGATTACACCGTACCATGTAGAAAGACAATTCGATCAAGGATCCAGAAACGCTACGATGTTGAGAGAGACCATTTAAAATCTGAACTTGAGTGTGTGTCATCCGCAGCTATTACAACAGACACCTGGACCTCCAACTCTACAGAAAGTTATATCACTGTGACTGAACACCATGTTAGTGAGAAATGGGAACTTAAGTCTAATGTGCTGATGACGCGTGCTATGCCGGAACGCCATACCGGAGAGAATCTCGCAAACAGACTGAAGGACTGTGTTTGAGAGCTTAACTTGGATAATAAAGTGAAAACTTGTGTTCATTATAATGCGCTAAATATGGATTGTGCTGGGAAATTATGTGAGGACTGGGGAGATCTGGGATGCTTCGGGCATACATTACAGTTGTGCTTAAAATCAGCTATGGAATTAACAGCAGTTTCTAAAGTGATATCCAGGTGTAGGAAATTAGTCGGACATTTCAAGCACTCCACAACACTTACAGCTGAAATGCACGAACAACAGAAGGCAATGGGAGTTCCGGAGCATACGCTGGTTCAAGACGTCGTAACACGGTGGAATTCTACTTACCAGATGATGACTCGTTTAGTTGAACAGTGACGAGTTGTGTAAGACATCCTCCTAGATCCAATGTTAAGTAAGAAAGAGGGACAGTGTTCAAAACTTGAAGGAATATGAGTGGGATCTGATAGGTGAACTTGGTGACATTCTTCGCCCATTAGCGGATACTACCGAGTACATGTGTACGGAACGCTGTGTGTCAGTATCTGAGATTTATCCCATAGTGTGCGGACTGGTGAACAGGCGTCTTGTAGCTTCAAACACGCACAATAACACTGCGTCGAGAATGTAAGAGGTGATACGCGAAGATTTGATACGACGTTACCAGCCTTCATCAGACACGGCGTCAGAGTCAACGGCAGCACTAGGCGCTCTTCTGGACCGACGGTATAAGAAGTTGCCATTCTTCTCCTCCCAGCAACGTAAGATCACACATGATGCTCTCGAATCTTGTCTTGAAGACCTGCCGCTCAGACTTCCCGCCAGTGACGTAAACAACTGTGAGGAAACACTATCAAAGCGCCGTAAGTTAGACTTTCTCGATTTCGGTTCACCTGAACGTACCTCAAAGGACGAGGTACAGAGTTACCTAAGTGAAAAAATGGTGTCGGGCACTGATCCTCTTCTTTGGTGGAGAGATAATGAGGAGAGATTTCCCAAAATTGCAATCGTTGCAAAAAGAGTTCTCGCAGTTCCAGCAACTTCTGTACCTTCAGAACGGATATTCAGCGCAACGGGACTACTCATTATTAAGTTGAGAAATAGACTATCTAGCGAGATAGTGGACAGCATAATCTTTTTGAACAAAAATGAGGTGAACATTACTGAAGCTGATTAATGTGTTAGAGACTGATGTTCATTTGATGCTTTGATAGATTAACGAAACTTTATACATGTGGATCATATTACGTAGTTACTAGCTACCATCGTGACTGTGATACTTTTAGTACCTGCATAAGATACAATAGAATAAGAAAATTTTGAAAAATACAGCCCATTTCAATTAACCAACAGTCCATATTTCTTATGACAAATTACGTTTTGAAAAACGGCATTTATTTTGTATATGCCAATCACTTAATAAGTATTTAAAACTTTAATTTAACAAATCGAATATTCGAATATATTCGAATATGGTCAATCGAATATTCGAATATTGATTTCAGTATTCGTTCCGATCCCTACTAAGCATATACAACTGAAGTTCTTGCCGAGTACTTGCAATCATTTCCAGCCCTCTCAAAAGGATTATAACGAAATACATCTGAATGCCAGATGAACTTAACACTTAATGAAATAAAAATAGAAAGTGAAAATGAATCTGTTTCCACATAAAAGTACGCCGGCACTTTAACATAAATGTGATTCGTGTCTGTCTAAGTATTAGATATATAGTTTTCTAATTTCTTTATATCTCCCGAATTCAGGACGTCTTGCGTGTGCCTTAACAAGAAGGTAAAAATGTAATTATGAATATAAATAGATCCAAATCTGACATATCAAGCTTATTGTCTGGCTTAGTTGCTCCGAGATGCACGCTATATAAGTTATTAATGTAGACTTATAACGGGAAAAGAAAGATACCAGGAACCAATTTACAATAATAAGAAAATTTGTCGCTCTCCAGAAATTTCAAAACAAAGAATACGTCATCTTATTTAGGGACGCTTAAGATATATTTTTATACAAACAGTAGAAAAGGATTTATTATGATTTGAACGTGTTTTGTATGAGATATCCTTACATATGACAGATAAACATGGAATTAAACTGTTGTGTGTCTAAGCATGTTTATTATTCCTATCTTTTGGGATTTAAGAATATCTTATACAACTCATAGTATGATAGTCATAACATTTATTTAACATACTAATCTTTATGTTAAATTTACATCTTTGATTGCTTCAGCTCGCATTCTTCGGTGTTAAATACATGTCAAGGATCATTATTTTTACTCTTGACACAGGAATTAAATTATCTTCAACAGTTTTCGCAAATAAGCAACTTACATATAACATACTAGATAAGAATGGAATATATGCCTGGGTGTCACTATATTATCTTAATGATAATCTTCTTATATAATTTATACGCGAATGTGCTGACACATAAGCGATTTGTATAATTTGTATTTTTGTAGCTTCAGTCCTTAGTATTCCGGTTATTAAGTCTACTTCGTATAGACTTGGGTGATAGAACATTTTCTTCAGATACTTGCCAAGTAATCAAACTAAAAGTCAGTTATTCACACAAACTTATAATTTCAAATCTTTTTTTTTTTTAATTTCAGTTATTCACACAAACTAATAATGTCAAATCTTTTTTTTTTAATTTGAAAACAATAGGTCTAGACGTTGATTTAATGCGCATTTTACATACTGATCACAGAACTTTAAACGGTAACAATTATAAGTATCAGATTTTAATAATTTTCATTGGTCTAACAATCGTATGATTAAACTGTCATATTAACTGAGGGTGTAGCCAAAGTCGCGCACATTAGCTTTGAGATGTAATGTCATAATATCGTGAAGTCATAGACTTGGACGACGCAAACAAAATAAGATAGTAATGATAAAAGGGTTTATAGCCTCCATGAACAAAACATAGGGTCTGCCCGGGGCTAGAGGGCGTGGACGGTAGCATGCATTTCCACTACCGTCCATGAACAGGCTCAATCAAACCGAGCCTGCAACATTTTCGTTTTGTTGTGTTGAGCGACCTGTGGAGTTTCCACTTTTTCTATTTATTATCACAGCAGCGTTGTTTGTGCCGTGTGGCGACTGTAAAAAGTCTCCCCGTACATTCAATCAGGGCTGATATATTTCGATCTTCTTAGATCGTTCAGCACGACTTTTATGTCGTGTTATTGGTACTGTTTAGTTTCTGAACATGAGCATTTCGGCCTGGGTGGTTCCAATACTCCCGCTTTTATAGCTTTGGGTATTGTATAATCACCCCTTGGATATGGCGCCTGCTTTTTAATTTTGTCTTTTGGCAGTTCCTGTGATATGCAGGCTCCATAACCTCAGATCTCCTTTCTAAATTCCAGTTTGTTTAGTTCTGCTCATTGTTTTCTCGTTTAGGGCAAACCCATTATTTTAACTGGGGACCATACGCCGCTTTTCATGGAATTACACACTAGTGTAGCATTGAAGGTTCCATGTGCACCGCCGTATGAACACATCTGCGGATGACTAAATAGTTTTTTGTACTTTTTAACATGTGTAAATGTTGAGTTCTGCTCAACCCGGGGCTAGAGGGCGTGGACGGTAGCATGCATTTCCACTACCGTCCATGAACAGGCTCAATCAAACCGAGCCTGCAACATTTTCGTTTATGTTGTGTTGAGCGACCTGTGGAGTTTCCACTTTTTCTATTTTTTATCACAGCAGCGTTGTTTGTGCCGTGTGGCGACTGTAAAAAGTCTCCCCGTACATTCAATCAGGGCTGTTATATTTCGATCTTCTCAGATCGTTCAGCACGACTTTTATGTCGTGTTATTGGTACTGTTTAGTTTCTGAACAGTTTACACATCTGCGGATGTCTCTAAATTGTTTTTGTACTTTTTAACATGTGTAAATGTTGAGTTCTGCTCAACCCGGGGCTAGAGGGCGTGGACGGTAGCATGCATTTCCACTACCGTCCATGAACAGGCTCAATCAAACCGAACCTGCAACATTTTCGTTTTTGTTGTGTTGAGCGACCTGTGGAGTTCCACTTTCTCTATCTGAATACAGACTAGTCAGAAAAGTATAGGTCTACGTGATTTAGGCATTTATTTCCTAAAGTCTGCTCTAGACAGAAATGCTTTGTTATTTAAGCAAACTTTGATGTTAAAAAAAGAAGTGATATAATTATTTCAATGGTCTAGACAATGACAGTTGATCTAAATTATCAACGCGAAATTTGAAAAAAATTGTTTAAGCAAAACCGCTTTTAAAGAAACCCTTGCATGATCGTAAGAGGGGTTGAACACATGGTTTTGCTGTATCTCTGTGATTCCAACAGGTATAATTATAAGATTTGATTGCACAACTTATATTTTTATTTCTGTGATAATGAGATGTGAATGAGATGTGAATCAAAACTTTTAACTCCTGGTTTTGAGCACCATAACCTGTACTCTATTGGTTTGCCGGAAAACCAAACCGAAACCTCTAATTGACGAACTACCAAACCACCATAATATAAGAAAGACGCACGGGCTAGGTAAGTTGAGAAAATGATAATTATGAAAGAAATCTGGAGTCTGCCTAAGCATAGACATATTTTCTGAAATTACCTTATTAAAAGATTTTCCTTATTGATTGTCAATGCATCAATTTTGTGGTTATTCATTTAGATGAATGATCTCAACTTTAAGAAGTCTTGTTTCAGATGAAATAAGACTGGAAATTAAGTATCCACACAACGATCAATATAAAAAGTGATCAGCTTTGTATCGAGGAATATGCATCGAGTTTTGCAACGGAAATGTTGTGCGACTTTAGGAACCCAATATCATTCTGCTAAATGACGAAATCATATTCTTCAGTGCAAAACTAATAGGTTTTTGTTTACATGTGAATATATACATATTTTATATACATGTAGGTAATTTAAAATTGTTCAATAACATGAATAAAATGGACAATAGAGGAGCTACTGACGCAAATAAAAAAAATGCATCGTCACACATTAAAATGACATGATGCATATGATGTGAAATTTCAAAAACACAATATCTCGCCAAATACAAAAGGACTTTTTGCTCAAACAAGTGGTTTTAACTATCATTTTGTTGCGGGGAAATGCCTATCATCATGGTCAGAAGACATTCGTTCACCCAATATCAATTTTTCTTCTTTTGTCTGGCAAATAATGTTTTTTCTTGAAAAATGTTCACACACCGTTCATTAAAAGTCCGTAGTTATATACAGTACAACCAGTCATTTTTCAAAACCTGACAGCAAATTAATCAAACAATGTGATACTTTCAGGTGAAATGTAGTTCAGGAGTTTTATTTATGTGGGCTATCATATTCTGTACATGAATTTTGTAGAACATCAGCCATTTAGCAAACAATGAATTTCTTAGCATAGATGTTTTCTTCAATGCATGTTCGAACTATTTCCACCGGAAGCACAATGAACTCATATTTATTCATTAGATGCATCGTCCAATATGACAAAAACACTCTTATTGTGGCAACTGTGTTTAAAATACTCTATTATTTAATACACCTTGGTGGAAGTTTGGAGCAGTTGGCCTGCAAATAGCAGCCACTTTGCCTTTCCGGCTGTCTGTTTGTCTGCTCGCAAGTTCCTAAAATCTTTGCCCGGATAACTCTTTATAATTTAAAAGGAACTTACATACAGTTGACACACGAAAATGCTGGTCTATGAAATAATTTGCGAATGCCGCCAGAACATAGATATACCAAAACTTGTTTAAGAGTCATGGCAGTTGGAAATTCTACTGAATGCTTATTATAGGGAAATTCTTATATACATTGTATATTCCTTGTATGGGTAACTCCTTCTATCGTTTTCAAATGTTCTTCCAAAATTAACAGAAATTTATCAGTGTTAAGTTAATTTGCATGACAGAATGTGCATGTACTTTGTGTCAAAGGCAGTTAAGTACAGATCAATAATATGAGAAGCATACATATTTATATTACATGGTTTAGAAAAAGGGGTATATGATATGAATATTCCCTGACTTAGTGCGATAAATTTATTGGGAGAAATCACACAATTGACTATTTTACTGCCACCAGTGTATAGACATTGCGCTCTTAAGATATACTTAGATAATTTCAAGCTAATGGAAAACTTAATGAAATCAGTTCGAACAGAGATTAACCCTAATTCCCAAATGTTCGTTAATGGTAAAGCTAACCGGATCGACACACTTATATCATCTAATTAAAATGTCTTATAATTAGAACTACTTAACTATACATATTCTATTACATTTGTTGTGCTACAAAAAGTACTTTGTGACTTAAAACGTGGCAAAATTTGATCTCTGTATTACAAATCGCTAATATCATAAAAGCAATCATGGCTTTTATCCATTTTACATTTGTTTTGATAACTAAGTATATATTCCGACAATTTAGCTTTTGATGATGTAGGAAGACAATGTCATATTGTTTCCGTTTGAGCAATATGGCACCGGGATAGAACCACTGAGATTTCGTAAGCCACACCAATGATTGCGAACCGATAGCAGCGGTTATCCGTTTTCGCAATCAAACTACCATGTTCATTAAAGTGGTATACTGACATCTACTGATAATCTCGCTATCATATCAAGATTAAGAATTGTTTGGTAAAAAATTACAAGGAATCTAAGAAATATCTGACCGGTTTATATGATACAATTAAAGTAAAAAAAGAATAAAAAATGAGATGATGAAAAGCCAATCAAAAAATGTCGTCAACACCAATAAGCGTTTGAATATAAAAATACAGAGTATATAACATTTAGAAATGCGACGAGTGTCAAACTTGATACTCTTCTTAAGACTGAGTTTGATATCTCTAAAATATTGTTCTTATTACTGAGGGCTCAACATCAAAAAAATTTAATTTGAAATGCATATTGCGCTGTAATAAATATGCTGTGGGTAATCCTGTTGTGACATGTATATGTATTTAAAGTTAATCCTCTTATAGTTCTAAAACAGCTTCCTACCTTCACGTGTAACGAGGAGGAAGTTAATATCATTTACTCTTTCAATTGCTTCACTCGTAGAAAGCATACCTGTCCCGACTTATTAAAGTTGGTGATTGCTCAGTCAGAAGTAATATTTCTGTCCATATATACATTGTAGTAAAACTGGTGATCATCCTGACAATAGTGAAGTTGGTGATCGCTATGTCCATTCCATAAATGCCATGCCTATTCCCAGAAAGTTAAGTTGGTGACCGCATAGAGTAGTGCAATAATTTTTAGAGCTGTTGTAAATTGCTTTGTAGTGTTAATTTGTGTCAAAACAATTTCATTTCAGTTATGAATATGCCCCATTTTTTGTCTTCCTAATAAAAATATATTTTGATTTCCTATTTTTTGTTTCAAATATCATATTTGTTTTATCAGTGATTGTACAGAACACCGAAACTCGTGATTTCAAGCTTTTCTCTAAACTCTGTCAAAAACTAACAACTTTCCTTTCAATAAGAATTTTTCCTATTACTTGTAAGTTCACGAAAGAAGAAAACACTGTATTGAACACGTGCTGCATTATTTTGTCATGATATTCATTTCATAAATTACATTCTACATCTCGGATGTGAATGTTCTCACACTTGTATTTGAAAAAGAAAGGATACAAAGCGACCGTCAATTTTGAGAGGCAGGGACTTGAGCCGTAATGAGGAATAAGAAAGAAAGTTTTAAGACTTGAATCACGGTCTTGAAATGTTATTGTTGAGGATGTAGGAGTATTTTTGTCGAGCCCGCTTGCGGTGAGCTCGATATAGTCGCCACTTTTGGCGGGTTGGTGTATGTGTGTCCGTGCGTCTGTGCGTGCGTCCGTGCGTGCGTGCGTCCGATTTTGTCCGGACCATAACTTTGACATGCATGGATCTCAAGGGTCAAGGTAACAGTTGGAGGTCAAAGTTCAATTTGAAGTTTGTCCGGAGCATTTCTTCTTCATGCATAGTGGAATTTTAATGTAACTTGGCACGAATACTCACCATTATGAGACGGAGTGTCATGCGTAAGAACCAGGTCACTAGGTCTAAGGTCAAGGTCACACTTAGAGGTCAAAGGTACCCGTTGGCATGCAGAATGTATTTCTAGTTTTTATGATATCCGCCATTTTGAAAAATGTTTCTTCGAAAATTTCTTTCTAACAAAATGTATGCTAAAATTATGCTAAACAATCAAAATATGGCTAATAATAGGGCAGATTTAAACCATACTCCAAAGAAATGATCCTTGGGTGGCTCCCGTTCAAAATTGCCTAAATAATTAAAATCCATTCAGAACTGTGGTTGCAATGGCAACCGAAAGGAAAATCTTTTAAAAATATTCTTCTTAGAAACTGTTAGCCGGATTTCAAAACCATTTTGTAGAAATGATCTGTAGGTGACATTCTATTAAAATTATTTAAGCCATTCTATTTCGTTCAAAGATATGGCCACCAGGGAGCGGGCCTTATTTTCCCTATATGACTATATTGTAAATTTTAAAAATCTTCTTTCCTGAAACCTGAAGACCTAGAGCTTACATATTTGGTATGTGGCATTGTCTAGTGGACTTGAACAAAGATTATTCGTGTTATGATCCCAGGGTCAGTATGGTCTCGCCCCATGGTCCCTTGAATTTACATAGAATTCTATAGGAAAAACATATACAAATGTTCTTCTCTGAAAGCTTAGATATTTTACATGTGGTATTGTCTAGTGGTCCTTTACTAAGATTAGGGATCAAATTAAATGTGTTTTGAGGCGTTGTCTTTATACAACTGATACTTTCCAGTCAATTTCATGTTTATTTTGAGCAGCCAGGTTTATTTCACACTTTTGCTATTTAAATGTTACTTTTGGTATTTCAAGACATAATGAAAAATATATTGAGAGACGAGAGTTATGAGGTTATAAGAAAATATGAACGATGTTGACCTGTCATTTTCATCGTATTATTTTTAATGTTTCTCTAAAATGTCTTGCCATTAATTAGTATGGTTGACTACAAATAGCTGTTTTCTTGATTAATCTGGATTAATCATATATGCTCAACTCCATTTGACGGATGCGATAAAGTACTCAGTAATGCACAAATGTAATACATAGAGGATATTACATGAGTGTCTTTTCATACTGAATTTATTAAACGAGTTGAATTAAATAATAAAATGCGAGTTTAATAAATTCAATGTGGAAAGTCATAAATGTAATATTATTTTTATCACATGTTAGTCTTTTCTGCCGAAACATCAAAAATTCTACTTTCTTTTATCATATTAACAAGTCAATTTGACCAACGTCTCCTATACTATAAATGACGTCGACGTCAAAGCTTTATTACACTAGTGTATTATCGTTTTTATTTAATGGCTTAATTACACTCCCGCGACGTCAAACATGTGATAAAAAAGTTTCCTGAATACTTTTAAAAGTAGTGTACACAAATTAGGGATGAAAGAAACGCACGTTTATCAGATATTCTCGTACGAAATTTTGAAATGAGGACGATCCTATTCCACAGTATAATGTTGTCTGGAAGACGATAATTAAAACTATCTTGTAAATATATCTATTTGATTTAGTCTTGCTTGAACAGAACAGTTTGTGAAGACATACAATTTTAATGCGCGAGTGATAGAATGTTTTAAAATGCTTACTCTTAACAGTAAATCGCATAGTTTGCGAAAAATATTCATGTCAAAAAATTCTCCAAACATGGGGGCAAACTTGCAAAGATGCATTTTATGTATTCATACGACATAGTATATTTTTGCAAGGATAGACTTGCCTGGTGTTTATTACAGAATTCAACGGATATTGAGTTCTAATAGTATATTTTCAAATACCTAGGATTTCGAATATTTCTCTATTATAAAAGGTATCAAAGTATAAAAAATTGCCGGATAATAAGTAAAAGATAAATAGTAAGGGTAGATTTCCCGGAAGCACAGAGCATTCAGAACACAGCCATAGAGCCATGCATCACAACGTGGGCCCACAACAAAAGAAGCTATTACGGAAAAATATTGCAGACGCGTTGCTTCAAAAATCCAACAACAAGTACGTTATAGATATATGCAAAGTACAGAAAATGGGGGTTGGGTGGTAAGGGGTAGATAAAACGGTCGGATGTTGGGGGAAGGTGGAGCATTGATGAATATTAAACAGGGAAAGCTACGTCCCTTAAACGTAGTATTCCTACAACGTCGCAGACACGCCTGTACAAAAGACACCACACACACATACAAATAACATACACAAATAAGGAAACAGACAAGCAAGAAAAAACATCCCTGTGGGACACCGACCATGACAAACACGCATAATTATATACATATACACACACATGAGCAGGAAAAACAGTCGGGCTCCGCCTAAGAACGGCTGGCGGACACAATTATGGTGGGTACGATAGTAAAACATACTACTCCACACAGCATTATACATTTACGCATTCACGTTCAAATATTTATATAGTGAAGTATCACGAGCCGTTTCGTACAGTCTGTCTTATTAAAATATACCAAATTTAGTGTGTAACCACATTGCATAAATACTCATAAGGCTTGAATACATCTACAACTAAAATTTGTGTGCAAACGATTAAATTATATGATATAATATTTAACCAAGGGACACAATTTCCTTTCACCTGCAGTATTGCTAAAAAGTATAATCCGATTAACTTAAAAATGCGCCAGAGGTTTCCTTTAGAAACTCGTTATTCGAGTAGAAAGTATTTTCCCCAGTATTGCTAAAATGTACAATCCGATTAACTTAGAAATGCGTCACAGTAATGATGTTTTCCGACAAACCGAAATAATATGCTAAGAGGAGGATATCAAAATTGAAGAATCAATTTGCTTACTGTCGATTGTTTTGAGAGTAAATTATTCATCATTTGGCAGCAGCAACAACATTTGATTAAATTTAGGTAAGCATAATGAATTTCATCAGCATTTTCCGCTTCGATTCCTATTTTGTGGTGCGTCAAATGTTTATTACACTGCCTATTTTGTAACGCATATTTTTACGATCAAGCGGGGAGTTAATCACCAAAGGGTAGTTTGAAAATGTAAAAGTAGATAAGTATCGCAGACATACAACAATATGCCAGATATCGTCAAATTGTCTGCTTAATATCGACCTGACAAGATTTGATACGCATAATCGTTAGATTTTTAAAGCACATTGCACTTTCTATTTGTTGTAGACAGCACAAACAGCATGTCGATAAATAACCTAAATGTAAATCGCAAAGTAAACTAATATTTCACGTTTTGATATACATATGGAACGATCTATTAACGTCTATTACATATTTACTATTTGATATATGTAATTTTAAATACTTCCTAGATCGTATTAAATTTCACATCAGTGACATAACTCAAGACAAAATAAAGAGGCGTTTAAGAGAATACAATATTAAGTATTGACGTTTCAGACTCCTGAAAGCAATTTCGACCACCTCTGCCAATCAGAAAATCAATTAAATTTATGATTTAGGAAAAATGGATTGTGCTTACGAAAAAGCATACTGTTATTGACAGAAAATAAACGGTTTTCGCTTCCGATCGTACATTTAAGCTGTTTCGTAGTGAGTTTCTCTTGATATCATTATCATTCATTTATAGTTGTTTTATTAATTTATTAAACTAGGAAGAAAATGTTGTTTTCCGAATGTTAGCGATGTTCTTTAGCAAATGACAGTCACTTCATCATTATATGAAGACAGAGCGTCTATTGTGGTTCCGGCTCTAAAATTGCTTACAGAAACAGGGGGAAAGAAAATATATTCTTAAAGCTATGATACATCAAACCAACATTTCAATAACTGATTAGAATAAATCCGACAGTACAAGTTTAATAATAAACGAAGCTGTATTAATCTTTAAAGCTTTTCAAGTCCTTTAATAACTTCTAAAAAAACTTTTCTGTGTGCATCAAGGAAATATTTATTCTTTTTTAAGCCGTTTTAAGGCATTAATGCCGCACCATTCTAAGCCTTGTTCCTAAGCCGATAGAACTGAAATTATAAGACGTATACAAGTATCTCGCTGAGTACTTGCAATCATTACCAACCCACTCAAAAGGATTGTAACGAAATATATCTGAAAGGCAGAAGAACTTAACACTTGGTAAAATTTAAATGCCTTCATAAGAAAGTGAATCTGTTCCCACATAAAAGTACGCATGCACTTTAAACAAATGTGATTTTTCTAAGTCTGTTATACCTACTGGATTCAGGACGGCTTGCGTGTGCCTTAACATGAAGGTCAAAATGTAATATTAATATAAATAGTTCCTAATGTGAACTATTAAGCTTATTGTCTGGCGGCTTAGTTGCTACCAGATGCACACTATATCAAATATGAATGTTAGCTTATCATTAGAAAAGCAAGATACCAGGAACCAGTTAATAGCAACAAAAAAGCAGTCTCCTGAAAATGAAGAACAAAGAATATGTGATGTTAGGGATGATGAAGAAATATTGATATACAAACAAACTGTAAACATGGTCTTATCTTTTTAACTTGTACTTTTAGAATTGAGTAAGCAAAATTAATGTTGTACTAACTGAAATATTTGTTAAGTTCACAACATCGCGGCTTTATATGTAGTATTTTCACAGTGAAAAATATCAAATAAGTTTTTCACTGGTAAGAAACTATACAACCTGTAAATTTAGGCTAAACACAAAATAAAAAAACAACAACTTTATTTGTTTTACATATTAGATCAAAATATATTACACTCATGAGCGCCATATCTTACATTCTCACGCGTAGATATATAACTAGTGAAAATGTTACATCAGGTGTTCACTCGTGAAATTTACTTCAATCTTTCACTGAAACAAACAAATATTCTCTATATCTTCTTAGAACTTTCTGAAATTAAAACATGTAGCATGAAATTCTGTATTTACGTAGGCATGCTAGAAAACTATTTCTTTGTATGTCAAGCAGGTTTTCCCGTGAAAACACCCGCGCTGGAAAACTTGCATGACGAGATGCAAGACAGCTCAATTGCTTTAACTTATGAATGGATGCGTTTTATCTGATGTCTTTTATATTCGGAGAATACTGTTTGCAAGAACAAATATTGGTCTGGTTGTTGGTGTGGATGGAAATAACTGTTTTACACTTAAGCAATCCACTGCTTTCATCCGTGAAGATAATTTGCATGTAAGCTCATACTTAATTACAATTTAATTCATAGATTGGTACAGTCATAAGTCAAACATTCCAACTCTTACAAAAGTATCATGAAAAAATTAAATTTTAGCCTTCGAGGAATGCAGGTATTTTTGTCTTACCACAACTGATTGAAACAATTTGTATTTGGCTTATCATCTTAGGAATCGTATGTGTACTATCAATTAAAAAGACATATAATAATTGAGTATTATTATCAGCACGTTAAGTAACTGAATTTCTATTAAGTTTTACAAGTTGATAAATCAATTACAAGCTTGTTTGTTTCAATCTTTGTTGAGTCAGAAACAGTGAAAGATATTTGGTGTGTCTACGGGATAAAGGGTATTTTCGAATAGATCTATTCATTGACCCAAGTGTGTTGTTAAGAAATGAACTGATTAATAATAATTAGTTCCTTTGTCTAGATAATGACAGCTGAGCTAAATTATTATCGCAAAATTTGAAAAGATTAGTTTAAGCAAAACTGCTTTTAAGTAAGTCAATTTTAATAATCAGTAGAAAAAGGCCACGAACATCGATGTGTAGACATCCTGTGTAGATCTGTACAACTCTATGTTTTTGAAAATAATCCGAGCCACTGTTCTACCCTTGCATGATCGTAAGAGTCGATTAATAGGGATTGATCACTTGGTTTTGCTGTATCTCTGTGATTTCAGCAGGTATAATTATAAGATTTGATTCCATACCTTATATTTTTATTTCTGTGTAAATGAGATGTGAGTCAAAACTTTTAAAACTTTTACCGTAAAACCAAATCAAAAACTCTAATTGACGAATTACTTAACCACCATAATATAAGAAAGACGCGCGGGCTAACTAAGTTAAGAAAAAGACACTAATGAAAGAAATCTGGAGTCTGTGTAAGCACAGACATGTTTTCTGGAATTACTTTATTAAAGGATATTTCTTATTGATTATCAATGCATCAAGTTTGTTGTTATTCATTTAGATGAATGATCCAAACTTTAAGAAGTCTTGTTTTAGATGAATTAAGATTGGAAATCAAGTATCCACATTAAGATCAGTATTATAGGTTGTTAGTTTTTGTAATATGCGAGTTCAACAACGGAACAATTATGCAACTTAAGAGGAGCAATATCATTCTGCGACGAATATTCGTCGGTGCAAAATTAGTAGGCTTTTGTTTACATGTGAATATATACATGTTTTATATCGGTTAATTAAAATTGTCCAGTTACATGAATAAAATGGACAATATTGACGCAAATAAAAAGATGCAACGTCACATATTAAAATGACGTGATGCATATGATGTGAAATTTCAAAAAACACAATATCCAACCAAATATAAAAGGCTCAAACAAGTAGCTTTAATCATTTTGTTGTCGAGAAATGCCTATCATCATGGTCATATATCATATCTTATTTGTAATTTTCATTGGAGACATTCGTTCAACCGATATCAATTTTTCTTCTTTTGACTGGAAAATAATGTTTTTCTTGAGAAATAATCACACACCGTTCAATTACAAGTCCATAGTTATCAGATTATATACAATACAACCAAAGTCATTTTTTCAAAACCTGACAGCAAGTTTATCAAACAATGTGACATTTTCAGGGGAAAAGTAATTAAGGAGTTTGTTTTATGTGGGTTCATATTATGTACATGCTTTTTGTAGAACATCAGCCATTTAGCAAACAATGATTTTTTTAGCATAGATGTTTTCTTCAATGCAAGTTCGAACTATTTCCACCGAGTACACAATGAACACATATTTATTCACTAGATACATCGTCCAATATGACAAAAAATCTCTTATTGTGGCAACTGTGTTTACAATACACTATTATTTATACACCTCGATGGAAGTTTGGAGCAGTGGGGTTGCAAATAGCAGCCTCTTTGCCTTTCCGGCTGTCCGTTTGTCTGCTTGCAAGTCCCAAAAATCTTTGCTCGGATAACACCTTTAAGATTTAAAAGGAACCTGCCTATAGTTAACACACAAAAATGTATTACTATGAAACGATTTGCGAATGTCGTCAAATCAAAAATATACCAAAACTGGATTAAGAGTTATGACACTTTGAAGTTTTACTGAATGCTGTTAGGGAAATTCTTACAATGTATATAAACCTTATATGGGTAAATCCTCCTAACAGTTTCAAATGTTCTGCCAAAATTATCAGAAATATATCAGTGTCAAGTGAATTTGCACATGTTGGCAGAACATAAATGTCTCATGTTCTGTGTAAGAATTATTGCCCTTTGAAATAATAAGGAATGTTGCTCGTTGTACAATAGTTATAATAACCCTCTCCGCATAGATCTTACAGTTTTTAAAATATAAAAATCTGGCCCACGCTTACTGAAATATATCACTAGGATGTGATCTGGCACATACTGTCATGACATAACCTTTTCAAATTTACAAACTTCTATATTGTATTCTATAGATATATTACAACTTATTTCGAGGGTTCTATACCAAGCAAAACAGAAATGACTTTTAAGTGAACTGCCAGATACTGTCAGGGTAATAATTTAGTACTACCTTATACCCTAGTATTAACACTGTCACGCCTCCTATTGTTTACAAAATATGGTCCCTAACTAGTCATTACCTTTTGCAAACGCATAAATTACATGTCACAATAAAATATCTGTTTGCATCAAGCGTAAAAATGGTATTTGTTCATGTATTTGGATTACTCGAATACTTAAAATAAACACTATCTTAGAAAAGTAATGTTTTCCTATTTGTAGTCGCAAATCAGAAATCTTATCAATCATTTTTATACCACACAACGCCCATTTCCATTGTTAAAATTATTACATTCTGATGGTAACATGTTTAGTCTTTAGGCAAGTTGCAGTATTATTATTATTTAAGTAGAACGTGACCCAAAGATGACCCACTCAAAACAGCTTGTATATTTTTTTTCATTTTGAACAATCACGCAGAGTGATTTCATATTTAAATACAAAGAAAGTCGTTTTATAGATATTTATTGTGCGTTCAAAAAATCCATTTAAATCCGTCATAATAAGCTACAGAACATTGACATAGTGACATATTCAAAGTCTCTGATTAGACACACAAAATTATATGCAATTATCAAATGCAGCTCCAGTATCTTCACCGAGTTGCAAATGTGTTAAATATGTCTAAGTATGCACACTTCAGAAAAATCATTCTAAAGAAAATGAATACAAACAATTATTCTGATTGTGTTATGCTTGATTCATGATAGAATATATGTGTCCAAGTCATTAAGTACAGATCAATAATATGAGAAGCATAAATATTAATAATACATGGTTTAAAAAACCCGGGTTATATGATACATATGATACGTATATTGTTTAGCTTGGTGAGATAAATCTTTTGGGAGAAATCACAAAATTGATTAATTCCTGCAATCAATGTATAGACGCAATTGTGTTATTAAGATATACTCAGATTATTACAAGCTTATGGAAAACTTAATGAAAAAAGATTAGACAAAGATTAACCCTAATTCCCAAATGTTCGTTAATGGTTAAGCTGATACATCTGACAGATCGGCACACCTATATCATCTAATTACTATGTCTGATAATTAGAACTACTTAAATAGTCATATTCTGTTACGTTTGTTACGCTACAAAAAGCACTATGTGACTTCAAACATGGCAACATTTGATTTCTGCATTACAAATCGCTAATATTATAGAACCAATCATTGCTTTTCAATGCTTTATCCATTTTACATTTGTTTTGATAATTAAGTATATATTCCGATATTTTAGCTTTTGATGATG
Source organism: Mercenaria mercenaria (assembly GCF_021730395.1). Lineage (NCBI taxonomy): Eukaryota > Metazoa > Mollusca > Bivalvia > Venerida > Veneridae > Mercenaria > Mercenaria mercenaria. The sequence continues at coordinate 17,910,791 of NC_069376.1, read as the reverse complement.
TAGGAAGACCTATTGTTCCCGTTTGAGCAATATTAAAGGCCCCAGCCGGCACCTAAATAAAACCATTGAGATTTTGTAAGGAACACCAATGTTTGTGAACAATGTACCAGTAAGAGCGGTTATCCATTTTCGTATTCATAAAAGTGGTATAGTGACATCTACTGATAATCTCGCTATCATATCAAGATTAGAAAAGTTTGGTAAAAAGTCCAGTAAATCTAAGGAATATCTGACCGTTTATATTATACAATTAAAGTATAAAAGAACGAAAATGAGATTATGCAAAGCTAAACAAGAAATGTCGTCACCAATAAGCGTTGGATTATAAAAAATACAGAGTATGTAACATTTTGATACGAAATGCGACGAGTGTCAAACTTAATACTCTTCTGTAGACAGTTTGATATCTCTAAAACAGTTTTCCTATTACTGAGGGCTCAACTTCAAAAAAAAATTTAATATTAAAAGATTTAATTTGAAATGCATATTTTGCTGTAATAAATATGCTGTGGGTAATCCTGTTGTGACATATATATGTATTTAAGTTAATCCTCTCATAGTTTTAAACAGCTTCCTACCTTCATGTGTAACGAACAGGAAGTTAATACTTTTTACTTTCAAAGAAACGAAAAACATATTGAATCGGTTTCTGTGAAAATTGAAGAAGAGAACATTAAACCATCTAAATGTGTAAGGAACCTTGGTGCGTTTCCAGACTCCAAAATGTGCATGGAAAAACATATCAACTCAGTTTGTAGATCAGGATACGGACAGCTACGTCAAATAGGCCACATCAGGAAATATCTAAATACAGATGCAACAAAATTCACTCGTCACTTCACGCCTTGATTATTGCAATGTGCTCTTGTATGGTGTTCCGAAGTCCTTGCTGAATAGACTTCAAAATCTTCAGAACTCTGCAGCTCGAATCATAACGAGAATATCGCGTTATGATCACATTACACCGGTCTTAAAAGAACTGCATTGGATATCAGTTACTCACAGACTAAACTTTAAGATTCTAGTTCACACATACAAAGCATTGCATGACCAATCACCGATCTATGTTAAAGACTTGCTAGAACTCTGTCAGCCAGCAAGAAATTTGAGATCCAAGAACAACTCAAAACATCTAGTTGTTCCAAAAAGCAAAACTGAGGTATGGTGATCGTAGTTTTTCATCAGCTGCACCGAAGTTATGGAACCATTAAAGACGCTAAAAGTTTGGATGCTTTCAAAAGATCATTAAAAAAACACTTTTTCTTCAAGGTCTATTGAAACTAACTTTGCACTGGAAAACTAGCTGTTGTATGACTTTGCAATAGAAGTTATTTACTGTTGTTTATTGTTGGGTCAAACCTGATTCAGGCTAACTACCTTTTAATGTTGATATATTTTGTGTTGTATTGTGTGTCATTCTGTGATATGTAGTTTGTACAGCGCTTTTGAACGTTTATTTTATAGATGTAAAGAGCGTTATAAAAATCTGGTAAATAATAATAATAATAATACTCTTTCAATTGTTTCGCTCGCAGAAAGCATACACGACATATTAAAGTTAGTGATCGCTCAGTCAGAAGTAATGTTTCTGTCCCTACGCAGTAAAACTGGTGATCATCCTGGCATTAGTGAAGTTGGTGATCGTTATGTCCATTCCATAAATGCCATACCTATTCCGACAAAGTTAAGTTGGTGACCGCATAGAGTAGTGCAATAATTTTAGTGCTGTTGTAAAATGCTTTATAGTGTTAATTTGTGTCAAAACAATTTCATTTCAGTTATGAATATGCCCCATTTTTGTCTTCCTAATAAAAAATATTTTGATTTACTATTTTTGTTTTAAATATCATATTTGTTTTATCAGTGGTTCTACAGATAAGAACACTGAAACTGCTGCTGATGTAAAATATTCTCTAAACTCTGTCAAAAAGTAACAACTTTCTTTTCAGTAAGAAATCTACCTATTATTTTTTATTTTTTTGAACAAGTGCTGCATTTCATAAATTACATTTCATATCTCGGCTGTGAATATTATCACGCTGGTATTTGATACATGTTGTGAAATGAAAAAAAAAAGGTACAAAGAGACGGTTAATTTTGAAAGGCAGGGACTTGAGCAATAATGAGGAATAAGAAAGGCATATGGTTTAAGAATTGAATCACGGTCTTGAACTGTTACTGTTAAGGATGTACGAGCATTTTTTTTTCATGATATCCGCCATTTTGAAAAATGTTTCTTCGAAAATTTCTTTTTAACAAAATGTATGCTAAAATTATGCTAAACAATTAAAATATGGCTAATAATATACCATTTGAACAAACAGATTCTACTTGCTACGAAAACAAATCTACCTTATTTTTGGCTGGAATTTGGCCTAAAATTGATATAAGATGTACAATGAGGTAGTGATGGTTAATTTCAAATATCTATTAAAGTAGATCAGGTTTGGTTCTGATATTTTTCTGACTGATATATATAATAATAAGCTAGAACTGAAATTAAAATAAGTCAGCATAGCACTTTGTATTATCTAGGAAGTAGGAATTAAAAAAAGGAACTAAAAATATATCAAAATTCACCCATTTTTAAACGGTTTTTCTAAATATATCTCTTAGATGCACGGCGACCCAAACATTTTAACTTCCATTTTGAAGCATTTTTATGTGTCATTAAAACAGCAAAATATTTTTTAAAATCTACGGCAGAATGTTTTGTTTGATTTAAATACGTTTTTTCTTCATTGAAAAAAATGGGTAGGATAACTAAACCAGCGTGTAAAAATGAAAGAGATTTGTTAGTGACACTTATGCATATATAATACTGATATCATCTTATATTGATTGCAACCCGTAAGACCTGGAACCCTATAACATTAAATGGAATATTATATGTGTTATAAAATACCCCCTTTTTCCCATTTTACCTAATTTCAGAGCAATGGGTGAATAAAATGCAAAATGAGAAACGAGTGCGGTGAACTGTGCTCTTCCTGCCCTTATTTGTCTTAGAAACTAGTACCATTCAAGTTCACTATGTTCACAGTGTATGAAAAAAATTCTTAACAGTAGAAAAAATTGATCCTAAGTGAAGACACTAGATGGGCATAACCGTAAGTGTCCTTTTCCATTTTTGTTTTTTTAATGTAGAATTATCTTCCATCAAAGTCTTACATAAGGAGAGACGTAATGATAAAAAAAATATTCATATCAGCAGAATTGAAAGCAAAGACCTAAAGCAATATTTGATTATACTGATGATTTTCTTTCCTTCACACACGCGAAAATGTGCTTTAATGGACATTCCATTTGCGTTTCAATTAGCGTCAAACAAGATGTCTCGCTGTAATTAGCCAATTTATAGTTTGCTCAAATGTTATTTCCAGCCGTTTGTGTTATCACCTTAGTTATTAAAAATCAAAGTATGCCCAAAAAAAAAAATTCACATAGCATAATACACTCAAACACAGTAGAAAATGGAATTAAAAATCAAGGTTTCAGTCAAGGTATACATGATATAAAGTATAGTGAAAAAATATAAATACTAGTGCCCTTTGTTTTCAGTTTATTTCCTGTTTAACCACTCGTATTAGGGTAGATACATATTATGGTAAATGCTAGAAAAATCGTTAACATCGCCAAGTCTGTCAAATTATAAATATAAAATATATGGACCGTACATTGATTTGAGAGTCGTCATCAAAAATACATAAACTGCAGTTTTTAAAAGTTTTCAAGAAAAGCAAAATGCTTTCTTGTTTGACAAGGGTTTATTTTGACAAAGCCCGAAGCTATGTTGCAGCAATTTAAAAGGTATTTTAAATAAACGCTTCATTTATAATTTAGGCTAGAGCTATATTCCTCTTAGCTGTTTGACTTAAGTGTTGTTACATTTTCTGATTCCTTGAGATCATTCAATATCTGTGCATCGGTGGTAGAGGGCTTCAGGACGTTATACTTTCCATTACCACGCATTATTAGTCTCAATCAAACCAACTGAGCCTACTATTATTTTGCTTTTGCAGACTATCTTCTTACAGATTTTTTAACTTTTAGCTTTTAACCGCAGAAATGTTCTAATTTGTCTTTTAACTTTTGCTAGCTGATCTATTCCATTTGCATTCTTAATGTTTACTGCAAAAAAGAGGTAACTAAAGCTAGAACTGTGTGTAGTATTCTGGACTATAAATATTTTACATTAAAATCAGTTGCTACAACATTACTAAAGTTTTAAATTTGACATAACACAGGAAATGAAGATTTTCTGATTTTTGTTTTTGATGTGTTTCATAAACCGATAAACTTAAGATTCTTGAAAGAACTTAACAATACAACTACAGACCTTTGTTAATCTGATGAGGCAAACAATGTAAATTACAAAAAAATGTCATAGAGCATAGAAATGATTAGGCACATTTAAAAATTAATATTATCTTGATTTCTGTCGACAATTTTGCTAACAGTATTATTATAGCTACTTGCTTGCCAAACCAACCTTTTGAGAATTTTAACACATTCAACATTTTGTTATTGTTATGAAACTTAATGTCCTGAATGATAGAATTAAGATTCTGACTGATTTGCATTCTACGCGAGATAAACAACAATAGTGGTACTTGGCTGACGCAAGAATTTTCCATGAAATTCCTAATTTAAGTTGAAAATATTTACAAATTATTAAAGTTTTATTTGGATATTTTATAAAAAAAAAATATTGAAATTTCATTTTGGATGTCTTTGTGTTGAATTCCTAAATCTGGAAAAGAAATAAAAAATACTTCCATGTAAAATGTATAATTTTACATAAAACTGTTGTACTGACAGATGATATTAAAAAGAATAAATAATATTCAGAAGCTTCCATATAAGGAAAATAGCACTTGATCATATTTCTCTGCAGAGGATTTTTGTAAGACGTAAATAAGATCTGGACTCACTGTTGTAATATTTTCTAATACTCTTCAAATATACTGGTTCACTATCTATCTGCCGTTGACGTCAAACCCCTTCCGGGAACGTAGACGTTTGATATGTATATTAGTTTTGGACGTGTTATATAGTTACATGTAGTTTTATCCTAAATAAAATCTGTTTTTAAAAGCATTCATTTGTGATGGTATGAAAAAAATCTCAACCTTATTTTCACACCATTCGATGAAAATAAAACCCCTATTCATGATAAAATCTTGTATTTTCTGTTTATTATAACTATACAAAAATGAGTCAAAAGGTCATTATCAGCAAGAAAACATTTTCCAAACAGCCGAAATTTAGTCTTTTTTATGTTAAATGAAAAACATTACCTTTACAGCATCAACGATATTAAGGATGAAAGTGTATATAGATACACAAGTTGAATACAACAAACACTTCCCGATTATTTCAACATATTGGCGCTTTTCTGGCGTCTTAAAGCAAAAGTGAAATGGTCGCGGAAGGTTAAATGCCGTACACTCGTTCATATACCAGATTCAATTTATAATAGACGGTTGTTTTACATTTTGTCTGGAAAAGGTTTATGTCACTTCCGGTTTACATTTTTCAATTGATACTAAAATCACTGTCAAAATACTATGTCTCACTGCAGTAAAGATATGGAAAATATGTTTCGTTACAGTGAACAATAAATACAATGAAAATGTGTATTATATTTCGTCAGTATTTCTTAATATTTTACTCGAAAGTATATAATAAATACCTTTATGTAGTGAGTGTATTACTATACTCCCCTCGGATATTCGTTCCAATTTACTTTTATATACTATTAGGAAAAACGTTACTTTGTGCAAAACATTTAACCAGAATATCAGCTTTATATCTAGGAATTGTGTAACAAAACTCTCTACAACTGTCAGCCCAAACAAATTGATCTGGATTTCTTGTTTATAACTGTTATTCTAAAATGTACCAATAAGCTCATAAATTAAATTATCTCATACCGTAACAACGTTAAATTTAAGACATGAACTAGCGATATGACGGCGACCATAATAAAAATAACCAATTTTCATGAAAAAAAAACCACTAAAAATATATATTTATTTATATAAATGTTATGAAACTACCTATGCAGTAAATAAGATATAAATTATAGTAGTTTTATGAATCATAACACAACGAACATCATTATTTTCTGATTTACTGGACTGCCTTTTCGTTTATACACATATTTTCAGCACGTAAAATAGAAAAAGCAACATTATAAAACAAGAAATATCTTTAAAAATGATGGTCGGCGAATTGTAATAAGGAAAGAAGTTTATGAATTTTTCATCTAACATTCATCTTTCATCTAACATTTTTCAAATTGCAAAACTAAACACCGCACTTTAACAATTTAAATGGTTCTCTTTTAATTTTTCGCAAAGGTTTCGTAGGGTTGCAATTTTGTTTCGTTTATCCTTAGACGAATAATTACAGCAGTAGTTTGATGAAGATTCATGAAGCGGTTCATGAGAAGAGGTCATTAAACGTGTTTATATTTTTAGCTAAATTGGTCCCTATCCCCATTTGTAACAAAATAGCAGGAGACCTTACGATATTGTTACACATCGAGTTTGATAAAAATCCATTACATTTTAGTGGTTAATGCGAAGAAAGGCATATCTACTTTTAGCTATAGTGGTCCCTAATAGGGCCCAAGTTCCTATATAAATAAATTTGGAAGAGGACCTTATAATGATGCTCCAGACCAAGTATGACAAAGATCCACCAAGCTGTTCATGAGACGCTGTATAAAGGCATTTCTAGTTTTAGCTCTAGCAGCCCCTAAAAGGGGTCAAATGTCCCAGCTGAACAAAGTTGGCTGCGGGCCTAATTAAGATGCTACAAATCAAGTTTGATTAGAATACATGAGAAAAATCAATTAAAGGATTTTTTTTATTTATTATTTTTATTTATTTCTAAAATAGGCCAACTGATCTCGCTTTAACAAATACATATTCGCTATTCATGAATCTTTGGACAATGACGTCACACCTATAAAAAAGTGAAGGTCAAGCGAAACATACAATTGTTATTATTTCAATATTTCTGTTTCATAAGCAAAGTTTGACCGTAGTCATATCACACAGATAAACTGTTGCAGCGTACCTTCATTTCAGTGTAATGAGATTCAGTCATTATATAGCATATATATAATAAAACAGATTTCAACTGAGTTCAATATTTGCATACCATACTAAAGAAAAATACGCATATATAATAAATCAGTTAAATAATTTATAACAAATATATCAAAGCAAACAAGTACTCATTTTAATATGCAATCTGAATAAGTCACAAAAGCAAGAAACCTTTTCATATACAGACGAAAACTGTAACAAGGAAAATCTTTTAAAAAGCACTTCTCTACATAAAAGACTCTTATCACACCCTTATTCATGTGATACGCAGACCGTATTCAGCTCTTTCTTTAATTTGATATATGTTGGTATTTGAACAGGTTTTTATCATATTTATTAAACTTACTTATCATTTTGAGATATATCAATATTCTTGCTAAATATACCGAGCCAAAGTTAGCTTTAAAACTGTGAACAGCGTCGTTTAGGATAAACGCTTTTTCTACATTTCACTCAGCGCAGCACAATCAACAGAGTGAAAGAAATTGACACTCTCGTCCAATCAGGCAGAGTGTTGCATAAATCTTCCATTTTGATAAATTATCTATAATGCGTTATCAAGTAGTTTGATTTGCAAACTGAAGTCACGTGGCATAGGTAACGAAAACGAATTTAGACGGCGTTCGCCGAAAAAAATATTCATATATAACAAATCAGTTAAATAATTTGTAACAAATATATCAAAGCAAACAAGTACTCATTTTAATATGCAAACTAAATAAGTCAAAAAAGCAAGAAACCTTTTCATATACAGACGACAATTGTAACAAGGAAAATCTTTTAAAAAGCACTTCTCTACATAAAAGACTCTTATCACACCCTTATTCATGTGATACGCAGACCGTATTCAGCTCTTTCTTTAATTTGATATATGTTAGTATTTGAACAGGTTTTTATCATATTAATTAAACTTACTTATTATTTTGAGATATATCAATATTCTTGCTAAATATACTGAGCCAAAGTTGGCTTTAAAACTGTCAGCAGCGTCGTTTACGATAAACGCTTTGTCTACATTTCACTCAGCGCAGCACAGTCAACAGAGTGAAAGAAATTGACACTCTCGTCCAATCAGGCAGAGTGTTGCATAAATCTTCCGTTTTGATGAATTATCTATAATGCGTTATCAAGTAGTTTGATTGGCAAACTGAAGTCACGTGGCATAGGAAAACGAAAACGAATTTAGACGGCGTCGCCGAAAAATGTTCCCCATGCCTCTATGGAGTAGGTAAAGAACTAATAAAATTCTAATAAAATATTCAAATATAACAGTGAAAAAAGAATATGTCTATGTGTAAGTTTTGATTTCAGGATGCATTTAAAAAATCTCTTGATAAATGACATCGTAATGGATTGGACATAAAATCTCTGATATACAGACGTAACAACACTTTCCAGGCAAAGACAGAAGACCATATAATGCTGACAAAATGCAAGCGAAAGTTATGGTTCCCACATTATAACGATGAACAAGTCTATAAAGTTTCAGCGCGACTGCTCTTAAAGCGACCTAAAAAGAAAATTACACCAAGAAATTCAAATTCAAGTACAAAATGGGCCAATATTCTTATAATGCGCAAATAACATTTTCATCACCATTATATTGTCCTTTTTGTTATCATTTAGTTTTTTCTAAAATGTTTTGCATTTTGCATTTAACATAAATGCCAGAGTATGATAAAGAAGTTCAAATGGAACACAAAACGCTATTTGTGTCTTTAAGATGGAGTTATTCGTGCTTAAAGGGAGAACAATCTATAATTGTAATTTTACAAATTAAGTACATGTTGATATTTCTTTAAAAAACTGACTTGGCATTACAGAGTATATTATTCTAAACAAACTACTACTTTTTCACCCATATTGTTTTTCTTATAATGTTAACTCTTTTTAAGCATATCTATCAAGCAATAAATACAAATCAAGGGGAGATAAAATCTTAAATATAATTATTTTTCTTCTACATGTAGTCATGATATTTTTATCATCATTATTCAATTATCAATGAATTTATGCATTTATTTCGTAATAACCTTTTTGCGTTATTATAAGTATTAACATTTTGGGTTTGATGAAAAGGGAGATAACTGCTAAAAATACAAGAGAAACATCCAGATAGTTGAGAATGAACATTCACATTGAAAACTGAATGTAATTATTTATGTACAATGTAAAACCATAAATAGTGTTAAAACATCACTAACATACTGCACTCTTACAGCGCGAGCCTGGATACTAGATCATTTAGAAACAATAAAAGGATTGCATTACAGGAAATGATATGGAAATCGCTTGTTGCACAATAAAGAATATCGAAATATCTATTTCATGAATAGCATGTGTGATTATTTAGATTTTTATTCGTATATGGTGATTTATTCAGTAATATGATCCTTATGATGTGAAAACCATGGGAATTAGTTCCATATCCAACGAAAATATCAATAATATATAAATATTAATACATGTAATGCACAATAAAGGCAGACAGAATTCAAATATTTGAAATGCTGAAGACCTCCGAGCCTATACTGAGTTTCAAATGATCAGCTTATTATAATGTTCTATACTGTATGATTAATGTTCACCGACGCCAAATCAGTAACAAAATTAATAGAAACAGGAAATAAGGCGAACATTTTTGTCAAAGTACAAAAAAACTTCTAGTAATAGAGCGTCTATGAATCTTGAAATAACGTTATTAGACAAACTGTAATACAAACGATCGATTTATTTATTTCAGTGAATGATAACTCTACAATAAAATCTGACAATTGTTGCACGTAATAAAAACAAAAATGTTATTTCATTAGTGAATCTGTTGGGTCAAAAAAATATTCAAGGTTTCTCTAAAGAATACGCTTGAAAAAATGTTCCAGATTTCCCTGATCTGTCATTGATAATTATTTTGCGTTCATTTCATTTGAACATGTGTAAGTTGTCTTTAATTCTTTGGGTGATAACTGATTATGCAGTTAGTGTCATCAGAAGTATTCATTTACACTTGAATGGCTTGCCGGCCGAAAGTTAGGATTCTTTGCCTGAGGTCCGAAGCCAGGCGATGTTTATTTTTTATTATTATGACACAATGTTAACAGATATTATTCAAGAATTGATTTCAGCACAACAAACATGACATTTGTGTTGAAAACAACACATACATGTTTTTTTTTTCTTTTAAAAGGGTTGCGTCCTGTACCTAATATACGAATTGAACCATACTTCAATTATAGCATCCATGAAAATGGATTTGAGAACGCTCGCAGGAAAATATATCAACTATATTGCTAAGATTATATTTACCCTTTCGGTGGTTAGTCAGCGTTTTGTGTTGTTAATTAATATTGAAAACAACAAGAAACTAAAACAAAATATGGGCCGAAATTATATAACAAGCATAAAATAAAGTGACAATAATTTGGACAAGAAAGTTTATTAATTATTATTTATAAAGTGACAACCAATTGGACAAGAAAGTTTATAAATTAATATTTATAAAGGGACAATCATTTGGACAAGAAATTTTATAAATTAACGCTTAGCATTACGTTTTGAGAAAAAAATCAGACAACACCAAATCATAGAAAGAAAGAGTTTTTTCACACGGAAATTGTACAGCATGTAAGACATGTATATTACTCTACGAAACAAGGGTCAGTATACTGATATAAACATTGAATTCCGGAAAAGGACTGCCTGAAGGGGCCCCACTACCGGAAAGTTAAACGCCTTTAAAAACTCTCCATTTTCAAAGAACTGTTACATATATTCGTTTTGATGCATTTGCAATAGCGTACGAGTGTTGAAATTTCACATAACTAGGTGGAACAAAGTTTTCAGCAATTGTTTATTTCTATTTCTTTACAAATGGCATTCATTTTCAAAGGGGAGGGGGGAACTTTTTCAGAATATTTTAAGTATCCGTCATACGGGACAGTACGGCAGAACATGTACTAATGTAGTAATGGTCAGGTAAAATATTGGTAAAGATGTTGTTCGTTTATCAAATATTTCTGTGTTTTGATGATATACATCTAAACTTTAATTTTTATATAGTGACAATCATTTGGACAAGGAATTTTATAAATTGATATTTATAAAGTGACAATCATTTGGACAAGAAATTTTATAAATTAATACTTATAAAGTGACGATCATTTGGACAAGAAATTTTATAAATTCATTTTTACAAAGTGACAATCATTTGGACAAAGAAATAAATAAATTAATATTTATAAAGTGACAATCATTTGCACCAGGACAAGAAAGTTTATAAATTATTATTTATAAAGTGACTCATTTGGACAAGAAAGTTTATAAACTAATATTTATAAATTGACAATCATTTGGACAAGAAAGTTTATAAATTAATATTTATAAAGTGACAATCATTTGGACAAGAAAGTTTATAAATTATTATTTATAAAGTGACTCATTAGGACAAGAAAGTTTAAAAACTAATATTTATAAAGTGACAATCATTTGGACAAGAACGTTATATTTCCCATTTTTTTTATAAAAACTCATAATATCTGAAATATCGCTTTGATATGTATTATATGCTAGCAGTCTGCCAAAATAGCCCTCCGGTAACGGAGTTCCCTAAATTGATCGTTTTAACACATGTAGATTGAACCCAAAATACAGCTAAATAATAAATCACAAGATATCAGTCGATACTACGATAAAATGTTCGTTGTGTTTTCATATATTTCCCCGTACTAAAGGAAATGTCATCATTTATAATTTTGTCATTTTCAGATATGCCTGCAAGTCGGCGTCTAATTTGCTTCCAAGAACACACTAGTGTAGTTAATGTTATGTCTCTGATCATTCGTACAGGTCAAGATTGTGTTGGATGAATGGTATGTTTTTGCTCTTAGTGACAAAAGTGTTCTTTTTAATTAATTGCCTTCTTTCGAGCATTGTTCCTGGCACGCCATGCTAATAATTGCATTACAGACGCCCGAGCATTCGATAATATAAGGAACTGTGAATAGGTTCTAGCAAAATACTTTGCTAACCTTATGTTATATGTAGAACAAGATACTATTTTACATCTTACTTTAAAATCCAAACATTTTTACGTCGTGCAAACCTTACACTTCATGTTCGAAAATTAAATGGAAGATGATGTTTTAATATAGTATTGTCTCTTATGTTTATGTAAGCCCTTGTAAATCTAATATGTCTTCGAGAAATATTCGAAACGCAAATAAAAACGTTGTGAGCTTAAATGTGCGGTATACCATCAGTATATGGATACAACCACAGTTTGGACAACCATGAAATAGAAAAAGTGGAAACTCCACAGTTCGTTCAAGGAGGTAGTGGAATGCATGCTACCGTCCATGCCCTCTAGCCCCGCGTTGAACAGAACTCAACATTTACACATGCATAAGTAGAAATACAATTTAGTGACATCCGCAGAAGTGTTCATACGGCGGTGCACATGGAACCTTCAATAATACACTAGCATGTAATTCCATGAAAATAATGGGTTTGCCCTAAACGAGAAAACAATGAGCAGAACTAAACAAACTGAAATTTAAAAAGGGGATCTGAGGTTACGGAGCCTGCATATCACATGAACTGCCAAAAAAAAAATTAAAAAGCAGGCACTATATCCCAGGGGTGTAGCAATAGTTCCTTCTACGGCACATCTATATAAATATATAATTATCTTGTGAAATTTTGGTTGCATTGTCTGTTTTAAATATTGGTCATCAGTGTGTGGAACCCTAGGATTGGACGCAAGGACAAGACCATTCTACCTTATTGACATTCCGTATCCCCCCGTTTAAGTGCCTCTGGGGGCGTTACATTTTGCACCATTTTAGAATTTTAGCACTAACAAACTAGTGGTCATTGATCAAGTAATTCATGGTTGTAATTTAATAGTATCTGTCCTAAATCTCCGAGCATTCGATGTGTAATATGTTGCGCACAATGAAAGGGTCGCAATGGTGTTTGTTTTCACATATTGGCTATGCATTCAAAGTTTGGCTATGCATTCAAAGTTAACGACGTATATTGACCTTTGTGACAAATAAGATGTTTGGCATGTATCAACAGCGCCACTTTTCCATCCTCGGGTTTAGTAATATGTAATCAGCGGAGCCGCGTACACCCAGTGTCGCCTCCATTAGGAAAAAATAATTATAACGTAAGAGGTTATTTCTAAGGTCATGGAGTTTAATTGGCAAGCTTGTAATGACAACAGCTTTCGTTGCCAGTTGCGCAGTCAAGTATGACTTGCCAATTCTAAGTGTTCCTTCTGAAGGTAAGGAACAATTATACATTACCCAAAGCTATAAAAGCGGGAGTATTGGAACTAAAACTTACAGCAGAAATTACGTAATTATGTGGCCTGTGTTACTGTATTTCTAATGTCTGTTATATATCGCACTTGAATTTTAAGTCAAACTTAAAAGATACTTATTGACGTCACTTGTATTAGGTAATCCCTTTCTGTTGTTACAGTATATGATTTATATTATGCCTGTAAAGTTATTAAATTTTAAAAAAAAGATATATTTACGGGAGTACACTTCTATAGTTGTTCTATTGTTGACTTGAGATAAAACACTTTTGCTACCGTGTAACATATTGTGTAATATTTTGACTAGTTCTCATTGTCTATCCTATTCAAATATAAACATAGTTGTCATAGATATTCACTGTAAGTAAATAAAATGTGTTTGACATTAAATGCTAAGATGTTCGTTTATCAAATAGTTCTGTGTTTTGAAGATATACTCCTAAACCTTAAATGAGTTTAGACAGTATTACTTTTTGTCCAAACTAAATATATATTCCATTGGCTTTTTATCTTGTTACACATATCAGAGATTAACATGACCTACGCACAGGAAATTATTTTCTAATTTTATACACTTATCTTTGGAAAGTTACATCTTGTTTTAAATGTTGTCTTTTAAGTTTAAACAATTACGTACTGGGCTGATTTCGTCTTCATTTACCATACATATACCATATAATCTAAGGCTGTACGCTAAAGCGGTTCAGTCAATATCACTTTCGGCGGGTTTTGGGTAGATGACCCTGGGGCTCATTTAGCATTGTATATGTCCCCATCCAAGTCTGAATCGTAAGCATTGTATGCATTTTCAGTATTTTCCAAGAAAAACTCCTCACACTGAGAAATGCACGATTCATCCTGAGGAGATGTTTTATTGAAACTGAAATAAAAACAATGATTAACATCTTTAGTTTAATTTTATTTATTTTAACTCGAATGTGATGAAAGCTTGGAGCTTATTTGAATCATCTCGAGACCTCTTCCATGAAAAACATGTACTTGTGTTGTATGAGCAGGCATGGTCGCGAACCCAGTGGGCCTCGAACCAACGGCCTATGAGTTTAGCGGCTGATACCTTTAACACAAGAACACCGCCCCCCCTTTGACACCTAAAATATATCTTATTTGAAAGGTTTAAGTGATAAGTTTGGCGCCTTCATTCCAATGAACGTAAAAATGTCATTAATGTTTGTGTGACCTAAGTTCGTCTTTGCTTTGTGTACCCAGACAGTTTTTTGTTTTGTTTTCGCACACAAATTTGAAGCGGATTGTCTCAGCCGTCAAAAATCAATACAAAAATTGACAGAACGTCTCAACATTTGATACAACCAAGAGATAAATCTATAACATAGAAGATAACTTTGTTATCTTTTCAGAAAAAGTACTTAAGATGTGAGAGATTCTTAATGAGAAGATCGCAAAGAAGCAGGCTAATGAGGATAAAAATGCCATAAACAGAAACTAGGTCGAAATTGTTTGCATGATTGGAGACGGAAAATGTCTATTTCCTGCCCATTTTATTATCCATATTCGGAAAGATAATCTAATACTAATCAAGTTCGTTTCCCGATCAAGGATCAAGCATTAATGCTAAAAAGTATCTTCTCTAAGCTTCGTTCAAGAGCTAAATTGCAAGACTTTAGTCATTAGACTTTTAACAATATTTTTGTTCTGAAGAAGTATTTCCCTCTATCTTGAGTTATTGCCGTTCTTGTTAGATCTGACACAAGTGATATTTTACTGAATGATTGCTGTTTATAAATGATACTGCCTAGATCTTTACAAGAATGGCATAAGCTCAAGACAGAGGGAGAATATTACTATATAATTGCTTTTTATACATTATACTGTCTAGATTTTAAAAAAGAACTGCAAACCTCAAGACAGAGGGGAATACTTAAAAAAAACAACAATATTTTAAAAAGTTTAAAGCTTTTCATTAACACCGAGTTCAACTAAACAAAAGTAATTATCTCCATATTATTGACATAAAAAGATCCATTTATGAGACATGAATTGAGCAAGACAAAATATCAAACCCAGAATTTAAATCTGTGTTGGTCATGGTCAATGGGATCCATTACGTTTTACTATAGTAACCTAAAATTATTTACGGTAACAGACATTTTTCTCTGTGCTTGCCTAAAAATATAATCTGTGTCATTTGCAGTTATACCAGTTTCTAACTACATGACACATAACAGAATTACTGAAGCATGGTGAGCAGTTTTCTTCAAGCGGACCTCATACCGACTGTGTTGTTTATTGAGATGTGCACTTGAACATCTACTTCTAAAAAGGTATAATGTAAATTCTAAAACGACCAGCAAATAACCTACATACATGTAGAGCAAAATCTATCTCGGGTTATTTTGCGTTAAACCACTCGCGTGCAATGACGTCATCAAGTCCAGGTGCGTAGCACGGTCGTAAAAAGTAGATACCATTTTTTCTTATACTGTTGATGCTAGTATGTCGTGTTAGAATCGAAATAATAAGTTCCGAAGTGTGATTTATCGTAGAATAACGCGAGTTTTTCGTTCTTATGCGAAACAATATATCACGAATATTCTTACGCATAAGAACTCAAAACTCGGGTTATTCTACGATAAACCACGTTTGGGAACTTATTATTTCTTAAATACATCAAAGATATTCCGATTAAATTGCTTCATTTCTACCAAATGTACACCACAACAAAGACCAAGCGTGTAACAAGATAATAACCTGTGGCGGAAAATGTTGTTATTGTACAACCATAAATCAATCAAACTTCCTATAAATTTATCAGGAATTGCTTCTGCTAGTTGGTGCCTAATTTACTCTCTAAACAACCAAGGAAAGAAAATTGACAGCTCATTTTGACATCCTCCTCGAATGTTCTTTTCAACTGGGAAAGTATCATTACAGTGATGATTGAATTGATACTATCTGTCTTTCTCTCTCTCTCTCTCTCTCTCTCTCTCTCTTTCTGAATATGAAGCATTGTACTGAGTTAGGTGTGTAATGTCTTTCCGTATAAAGAATACGTCAGGCACACTTTAAAAAGAATTAGAATGTTCTCCAAAAAAAAAACAAAAAGTACTTCGGACAAATATTCTGTCATTTTTTGCGGTTATTTCTAAAACAAAAACATTTTGAATGTTGAATTTCTAAAACTGAAAGGAAAAACCATTATTAAAGTCTTATCTAACAATTATTTTGTTTTAACTTAGATAAAAGTGTTTTACGTTCGTTTTAGCAGAATCTTAATATTTAAGAAGACCATAAGACATGGCATTCCGATGCTGACTTTGTGACACAAACAGTTTTACAATATCCTGTCGGGAACGTTTTTCTATTGCGAGAAGCCAAATGATGTAAAACATTTCACTGTATATTCCATAAGACATAATATTTCTTTATTCAGGTTGCTTGTTATAACAGACAAGCAACGTTTTTCGTTTTTCCCTAATCACAGCAAATACAGAGACCCGTTGAACATTTTTAAGAATATATATAATCTTTATATTTTATCACCACACAACAAATAGTTATTCAAAATGTTTTAAAGTTATTTTCTAGTTAAAGGCTTTTGTGTCTTCCTTTTGTATGTATTTGCAACCTCTAAAAATGTTCATCATTGAAAAATAGTGTAAATATACTGAATAGTTGTTTGCTCAAGTTTGGAGTGTTTCATTTTAAAAGCAATTGTTTTCGCAAATTCCTCGAAACTTTTATCTCTAGTAGTAAAACTTTCAAAATCCTTTTAAAACTCAAGAAATGAATATCAGATCCTACATTGTCATTAAAATAACTTGAACAGGTCTTAATAATAATAAAAAAACACACATTTATACAGATGCTTTTTGTCTCATCATATAAAACATTTATATGTCATAAAATTAACTTGAACAGGTCTTAATAATAATAAAAACAAACATTTATACAGATGCTTTATGTCTCTTCATATAAAACATTTATATGTCATAAAATTAACTTGAACAGGTCTTAATAATAATAAAAACAAACATTTATACAGATGCTTTATGTCTCTTCATAGACAACAGTTATATGTCATAAAATTGTGTTCATTTCATAAGTTGTCGCCAAAAACTTTAGTGACATTTCCGAGAACGTTTTATTTGGATTATCTGTGTGTGTGTGTGTGTGTGTGTGTGTGTGTGTGTGTGTGTGTGTACAATGTCAGGATCCACTGACAGATTCAGCTCTTCTTCAGGACAAATTGAAATAATATTTTATATCCGGTTACTGTACCGTATCATCCCCAAAATCTCTTATGTCTAAAAAAGTAGGTAAGAATAAATGGAAACCATTGGAATGCTCTGTCAGGGAGTAAGTGTAGATTATTTTCTGAAGATTTTTACTGTCATGACCTCATTGTGTAAAACGTTTAAAAGTATTAAAGTGAAAACAAAATAATAATATTTTCATCTAAAAACAACATACATCACTTTCTTCCTCTATTGTGCGCCAGAAAAGTGAACATCTAACAGTTATTCTCTGTGTCAATATTGAATACATCACGTAATATTTTTGTGTTTTATGTTCTCAATTTAAAAAGACATAGGGTGCGTGCATTTGCAGCATGAATTGTAGATGATAAATACTCCCTGAAATAACCTACTCGGCGTGAAATCGACTTTTGTAAAATATCGTAATGAAATAATTACAATCAAGTTCGTATTTCGCTTTTTTTCAAAT
This sequence comes from Mercenaria mercenaria, assembly GCF_021730395.1. Lineage (NCBI taxonomy): Eukaryota > Metazoa > Mollusca > Bivalvia > Venerida > Veneridae > Mercenaria > Mercenaria mercenaria. The sequence goes on along the minus strand of NC_069376.1, from coordinate 17,892,644 downwards.
GATGTAATTAATTATTTCAGGCAACAAAATACAATAAAGTGACTGATTTACTTCCGTATTGTTTCAACAGATGCCGTTATATGTCTCTTATAACACTGCGAAATTGTAGCAAAGTGCAAACTTTTCACCTCTCATTAATAGCTTTGAAGAATGATAGAACAAAACGACAATGTTAGCTGCGTTAAAGTGTAGGGAACGAGAGAAATACGTGATCAAAATATCTTAAACGCGGTCATATCATTAATAAAATCTGTAAAAAGAAATGAATGCATTCTTTTTCGGAGTTGAAATGAACGACAGAATATGATCGGCAAGCTAGCGATTCAAGTTTAATTTGCCGAACCAATTATGTCGTTCATTTCGCATGGACTCTGAAAAAAAATGATATCTTATATTTACAATATATTCCATTTCCATTTGTAAATAAGTACACATACTTTTCAGCTTCTCAGTCATTCTGTTCACTGGCCCGAACAACTAACATCTAACGAACGTTCTTGACTTCACGTGGACGTGCTCAATAAAGTAGCATGTTATTACTAGGCAGCGTTACCGTAACTTTGGCGCCTTTCCTTTTGCGGTTCAGGACAAATGGGGAAATTTAAATATCAAAGAATGCCAGACAGTATTTTTATTAAATGTGAAAATGTATCTATTGCGTCTTGGATTGTTTTATAATTCGATTATGTTAGCATAATTTTCAATCTGTGACTTAAAAATTGGTCTCAGACCAATGATGAAGCAGTCTGTCTATTCGGTTTAATTGATTACTATTCTTGCAGGACAGACGCTTTCTCTACATCTACATCTACATCTACATCTACATCGGTACAACCAACAATCGATTTCCGATTATGACTGGTCGGCGCTGTCAGAGAAGCAGTTGTTAAAGAAATTTAGTATATTACAGTATTTAAAGTAAAAGATAAAAGGACAGCATGCTACAGTTAAAATAGGACAGAATGGAAGAATGACATAGTGACCGCCGCCAGCCTCTCTGTAAAGATACTGAGTCTGGGGCTAGCTTTGACTGATGTGGGGAGGGAGTTCCAGAGACGGATGGTTCTAGGGAAATAAGAGTTAGCAAAGTATTGAGTGCTGGAATAAGGGATCAAGTAGTTAAGATTTCTAATTGATAATCATGCACAAAATCACAAATGCATAAACCTGAACGGCTTTCGCTACAAATAAGCGTCATTAAATGTAATTGTAAGTTTAAAAGCCAATGTGTCTTATATGTAAGTCCACTGATACCTGATCCCTGCCTACCTAGTGGGGGAAAGTATACATTTGTGCGAGCATGCGCCAGGTATAGACATTCCTGTTTTTCTCTAGGGGAAAACTCGGTCTAAAACATCGTGCCCTTAGGTGACGTCACACAGTACTGGCATTATTATGACGTCATAAGCTATATAAATAATGCTACGATATACCCTTGTCTATTTGTCTATTTGTTTCCTCGGTCTATTTTGATGGACACGGACAATGCTCTGACATGTCTGCCTGTGTAAAACAGCTGTTTTCCAAATCATCGGAACAGCTTTAATAAAAAACACCTGCTGAGGCTCGGTTTATCATTCTACAATGTACCTCGGGTAGGGGAAATCCCGAGTGACACAGGCAGGCACGTAAGATCTTTATAATCGTTTATATAAGTCTGTAACATACTGTAGAGCAAGCAGCTTAAGTAGCTCTGTATGACCTGCCAGTGTAGATTTACAATATAAGGTTTGTTTTAACTCTTATCATGCTGGACATTGATTCTGCCTTTACGACGAGTGTAATTTATGACCAGCCTGTACATCCGTACAGTTTGATCATGATCTGCACTGTTCGCTATTCCGCCCGTATCGTTTGTGTAAGCACCCCTTTCAACAGTTAATGGTATAGTCTAAATAGTTCATTACAGAAATTTAGCAAGGTAAGGGTACAAATCACCTCCTTTTGCGGATGTTTATTCACGAATAGGTGTATAAAATGCTTATTACCTTTATTTATTTAAATGTTAATTACCTTAAAAGTATCTTTTCATTAAAGCTTTTAAACATAATACAATATAAATTTTTTACATTGCCATAGGTATTTACATTAACGGGAATACACATGTGAAGTCTTAAAACTATTATAACAGTTACATGAATATGCTGTATATGCAAATACATCGCATATGTAGACAAAACAACCGTTACACTTAAATCATCGCATCACAGACAATGCAAAATATTTCCCTTTTCATCAGAACCGTCAATTACGAGAACCACGTGCAAATGTAAATTGTTATGTCTTGAGATTGTCATTACTGATTGATTAATGTTGTTTCATGCAGTATTATCGAAATTAAATTTACTCCGCAAGACACGTGTCAAATAATGTGGCTGGAATCATCTTTTAGAGATTGGGTGTCAGTTAATAACGAAATATTCCCTTGAGTATATTCCAGACATAGTTTGCTTTCTGTAATTGAAATTCAACTTGAGACGGGGTTTTTTTTTAAATAAAGTAATTGTTTATTTTAAAGTATAGTGATTAATTAGCTCACCCAAAGCACTTGTGGATGTATGAAGGAATAAAGCTAGTGTTTAGGAAAAGTCACAGATATGATGTTTCAGGTTTCTTTTCTTCTTTATATATTTTCGTCAAAAAGCTCAGACATCTGTTCAAATATGTATATTTTTCTTATCTCACACAGTCTCTCCCTTTACACATTAATATAGTAATACTTGTACACTATATATATATATATTTCTTATCTCACACAGTCTCTCCCTTTACACATTAATATAGTAATACTTGTACACTATATATATATTTTTCTTATCTCACACAGTCTCTTCCTTTACACATTATTATAGTAATACTTGTACAAACCAGGTTATAATAGTCAAATGAAAACTTTCTTGGTCGTTCAAATATATCAGCGAATGTCACATATAAATAGATGCACTAGGGTTACTTCATATTCAAACTTTATCCTCGACAATATAGTTAGTTGATCTAATGTGGTCATGTCACAGTGTAGACAAAATTTAATAGTTTTAAGTAAAGCAATCCAAATTTTCTATTGTCGCCATTATACTTCTTTTCCTGCCGCTGAGTTACTGTTCTTACTAGCTCATGTCTTATTTTCAACTATGCATAATTTTTCAACTAATCATTAATTTAAGACACATACGAAGGGTTCTAAAACGAAGAAATCATATGTTAAATGAAGCGGTGTTGCTTTGTGTATGTAATGGCTTTTTATTCAAATTCAAGAGTTAACGTACAGTATGCTAAAACGGAACAAACTTTACAGTTTTAATACATGTCACATTAAACATTTAATCTAAGATGATTAAATCATAATTTTGATATAAAATAGCCAATGATAATATATCTATTGAGGATACATTTTGGGTACATTTTGTTTTCATCAGTATTTGATCATCAAACTTTTGTGCCTTGGTCCGTTTTAGAGGCTATCAGTGGGAAACTAAATTTGACACACTGAAAAAAAGCCAAACAATTGAGCTTTTTGTTGCTTAGCGTAAAATTTAAAGCTAATTCGTTTTCTTTTGTACGATAGATTATATTTCATCTCTTGAGTTTTGACAATAGTATTCTCACTCTTCGTTCCTTCGCTACCCGTGACAATGTTATTTTTGAGCTCACTAGATTAAATACAATTACAAAATCAAACAAAAACAAACAGTACCCTCCCTAAACCCCTGTCTCAGTTAATCCGTTAAGATGAACAAGACATTTTATGTTTTAGACATGAACTAAGAATATTTTGAATCATTATGTTTAAATTCATTTACTCGACTTGAGACTTTGGGTAATGGAAGGTGCTTTTGCAACGGATAGCTCAGTGGTTTGCACACTGGCCTTCCAATCCTGAGGTCTGGGGTTCGATCCCCGGCAGCTACTCGCAAATTTTCAGAAACGATTTTCACACCCAACTAGAGGTGTACTGGTTAGGAACCCAGGCAATCCTTGCGTGTATCAGTGCTATACACTGGGCACGTTAAAGGACCAGGCTGTTTATTCGCAACGAGCTAGGCTAAGTTAGCCGGACAAGCCTGTATCCGATTTCTGATCTCTCTGTCGTGGGGGCTTTGTTTCACTCTGTCCCTCTGGTCAGATCGCTCTGTGTCTGTACTAGTAGAGGATGAATTATGCGCCTTGTGTGGCTGAATTTGAACTATGTAAAGCGCCTTTGAACGTGAAATTGATCATGAAAAGGGCGCTATATAAATCTGGTATAATAATAATAATAACTCAAAAGAAATGTATTGACTGTGTATGTAACTGTGATAACTGCCAGTCTATGTTGCTATAATTATTAGACATGGATCCTGGTGCTTGGATGTGTGCGTTGATTGTCTTCCGGAAATATTTGTTTCTATGATTTCATAACACTGGCTCTTTGGTGCCCCACTGTGTTCCTGTATGTTTTTCCTCGTTTTGTTTGTATTTCAATATGGTTTAATTTGTCAGTTTACTATTGTGCTATTGTAATAATGTACAAAAACAAACAAAAAATACATGCACCGCTGTAAGGTTTCTGTTTTGTTGTGTTTTGCAGGATTTATGCAGAACGATATGTATCATTAATTTGATCTCATTACGTATGACAAGAGAGGAGATTTAAAATTGTAGTCTCAGTTGTGCAAAGTTTCTTCATATTAAATTCTAGTTTTCAAATAAGTCTAAACCACAAGCACATAACTCTATCATTTTAATGGTGGAACTGTCTAAATGATTCTGAAGATCTGTAAATCGGATATCAGTATGCGTGTTGGTCGGGTGCCCGTTGATGCGTGCACTGCCGGGTATTGCTGTTTGAGGAGGCTGCATTTTTGGTATGTGGTTTTTCATGTCGTATACCCGTCTTGGCTTTTATCAAATTTATTTTATAAATTGTGAAGAAATTGCAAAGATACAAATGTATGTAAGGAGTAAAGAGCTTCATTTATATTTAAATTTATTGTTCACTCGCCGTGTTATACGCAACCTGTGTATACTGAACACATTTCAAACCCGTTTCTACCGTTGTTTCATTATATAAAGTTTAAGTATTTAACAAAAGCTAAATAGCCTTTGTGCATCGGCCAGTTAATGCAATCTGTAAGACGTTCCTTCGTCGGAAGCATAGAATGCAACCAAGCAAAATTATAACAGACTCAGTTTGACTGAGTATGTTCATGGGAAGTAATGAAAAATACTACACCTCTCACGCCTCATTTTGAATGGACCCGATTATTTCAAAGGACCAAAAAGTATAACAACACTGAATCCATACCCTATTCACTTTATTTCAATTTGACAAAACACAACAGTAGTTATATATATGGGGTACGAGCGCAGTTGACCAAATTAATTTTAAAAACCCTTGACCTAAACCGGCCAAAATGCTGACCAATTTCAACAATTTAAAAAAAATTTTAACAAATTATTGTTAAAACCTATAGTAAAATATGATTAAAGATAATTTTAAACACTTCCACCAAATATTTGCCAAAATCCTGCCAAGTGGCAGCAATGTGGCAGTCGCTGCCAACTTGACAAACTTTTGGCAGAACGTTGGCAAACACAAATTCAACCAATCAAAAGCCTGCCATTTTTCTGCCAAGTGGCAGCAATGCGACAATGTCTGCCAACTTGGCAAACTTTTGGCAAACTTTTGGCAGATTATTTTTATTGTTAAAATGTAACTTATTTGATCTTATTTTGAATTAGTAAGTATATTATTAGGGTAACACTAGTAATTAAAACTAGGGATTAATCCAAAAGTTTACTTTTTTTATAATTTATATATTCCTCCAATATGTGGAATCTGATATAACTATCCGACAAAAGTATAAATGATACTTTTGTATATGTTGAATCGTCATAAGGATGAATATCAAACATTGTCCTTTCTGTTAAAAAAATTTTTAATTTTTTTCTGATATAAACATAAAACTATCCGTTTCAGGCCCAAATTCACCGACTAGGGGTGTTATATTTACACTCCCGTGGGAAATGTACCTGTAAAACCATCTTGCCACCACTAAAAAGAAAATGTGATACTTTACATTTTTCCTTCTGTGCGGTCGCTGTTAAATAAAACCTGATATCTATTATATAAATTCCGGTTTTTTGACTGAAAACACATTTTTTAATAGTACATCCGGTAAACTAGTTTATATTCTTGGTTTGTGTTTATAAAATCTTTATAATCTCCCGACATTACCAGATTCCAAATTAATCATATCAAAATAGACCACATCATTCCAACTATATTATTATATGTTAAATTATATCCAGACACCTGACTATCGAAAATATTTTTTTATTGTTATTATATTATATTGATTAAAGTTTGTTGGCTCTGGTTTTGATTCATCATAATAACCGCTGTTATATTAAAAAGAAACACTTCACGTGGTCTAATTTTCTATTTTTTTTTCCCAATTCTTCTTTTCTTTTTGTCTTTCTTTTTAGTTTAAGAATTATTTCAGCTAAATCATCAACTCGTTTTTGTTGTGGCAACTTCAGAAGCAGATAAATTGTCAACAACGCCTTTTTGGGTTCTAGCAAATTGTGTTTCTTGTTTTAAGAAAACATTTTTTACTTTTGTAATTTCTTCAGCATTAGTGGTAATTTCTTCGACATTAGGGGGTTATTGCTTTAGTATTAGCAGTAATTTATTTGGGGTATTAGCAGTGATTGATTCTCCTTGTTTAGCTGATATTTCAATTACAGAGTCCAAATCATTTATTTTTTTAATTTTATCTTTAATTTATCATTAATTATCTAATTGCTTCTTCTTGTTTAGCTGATATTTCAACTACAGAGCCCAAATCATTTGTTATTTTTTTAATTTGATCATTAAATCATTAATATCTTCTTGTAATTTTTTTGTAATATTACTTAATTCTGCATATTTTAAATTGTGACGGTTGTCAACAATACTAATCCAATTTCGAATTTGTTTTTTAAAGTCATCTATTTTAGAATTAATTTCTTTTTTAAGGTTATCTAATGCTGTATCATGATCATCACCTCTTGTGAAGCTGCCTTTCCAATTCAGATTTATATTCTGAAAATTTTTATTTGAAAATAATTCTAATAAATCTTTATGCTTATTTTCAGTTTCAGTATTTTAGTTTATTTATTTCGGTTCTGATTTCTAACTGATACATATTTTGAAACTTTTTCTCAGCTTCAATAATCTTGTCTTTTAGTTTTTCATGTTTAATCATACTACTTTTAATTCTTGAATTTGGGTGAATAAAATGTTTAAATTAACTCGAAATACTTCTTTTATGTTGTCATCTGTCAAATCAGATTTTCTTAAAGTTCTTTAATAGATCAACCATAGCTTTCTTTCTTCTTAAATTTTTAAACCTTGAAATTTGGGATTAATTAATAATGAATTCTTTTAAAATCTTTTGTTAATTCTTCAATATTCTTTACTTCTACTTCTAGGGTTTTTTATACTTTTGATGTCTTAAAGTTTTATAGTCATCTATTACACTTTGAACTTTTTTAAACAAAATCGTCTTGAAACTACAATGGGTGGATTTAAATCTGGTTTTCCCTAGGTTGATTATTTTATTCCCTCCCATATAATGCTCTGTTCATTGTGTTATCAAGTTCCTTATTTCTGTGAAGATATGATTCCATGTCCTTTCTAAGCTTTTTGTATTTTTTTTTTAGTAGCATAATCACTTAAATCAATATCAAATTTAACTTTACTTATACTGTCAGGTTGATTAATTTGTTTTACATCATTAAAAACTCCCATTATTAATTATTATATATTACCAGTAAAGTTTTTTCTTAAAAACTTCCTTGGTTTGTCAATATATAAGAATTATTTTTTTGATTTGTTGCATTAGCAAAAGTATCACGATCTATATTTTTTTTCATCACAAATCCTATTATTTTCCATTTTACCTGGACTTTCAAATAAAATATAATGTAACAGTTAATCCGAATATCCTTTGGTGTTTTATAGTAAGACTGACTTAAATAAATAACACAACAGTTTTTGGGGCGTCCTTGAATAAATATTTGTTATTTCATTTTGAACTTTTTTATTTCACAACAAAATCATCAAATATTACTACTTTTTGTTTTTCTGATTCAAGATTCTCACAAGGTTCAATTTGGTCGGGATCAGCAAATATCAAGTATTTCATTTGGATCTAATTTAATCTTTTTTGCAATTTGGTTTTAAGTTGTTAATTAAATCTTGATATTTAGATTGTTCTAGGTTTTTAGCATAAAAAGTATAATTTTCATAATATATAAGAGGTTTTCGAAGTATATGCATTAATGTTTTGTTTTTCCAGATCCTGACGATCCACATATTAACATTCTAAAACTGAATCTGGCATAAAAGGATAAAAATTGTTTTAAAGTTATTGAATTTATCATTTTTTGTATCAAAAATTTGGAATTTCCTTTATATAATATTACATTATTTTACAATATCTTCATTATCTTACATTATTTTACATTATTTTTACTTATCTTACATTATTTTTACATTATCTTACATTATTATATAAATGCAATCAAAACTTAATGAAATGATAATAAGAAAAAAATTAGTTGGGCAAAAGATGAGAGCTTTTAGAAAAGAAATAATGAGAGAAAAAAATAAGAAAAGCTACAAAGGGGGATAGTATACTAAATTTATAAGCAATTACTGAAAAAATAGAAAGTCAAAAGACCAATTTTTCAAGTCAGTTAAAAGCATTACTGGAATAAGGAGCAATTAGCGTTACTTCCAAAAGTTTGTTGATAAAAATAAAAGAAGCAGAACAGCAACAAAAATTGGCAGAGATAACGAAGAACAACCACCTCCGGGACTACAACAACCATTAAAAACCGTTACCGCCGGAAGATACTATGGGTTTGGAAGAGCTATTCCGAGAACAAATGCGATTAATACCACCGAAAGATCATATGGGTTTGGATGATGAAGATGATGTGTTTGAAGACACTGATGATACAACTGAAGAATCAGGAGCAAGACCGAAAGAATTTACAGTTAATTTTAATAAAGATATTGATTTAGATCTTTTAGATGAAAAACAATATTATACGCCGCAAGAAGTGTTTGAATATTTTCACAATGAATCTGAAGATCCAGATGAAAAAATGACTGAAGAAGAATTATAGGATATTATAAAAAAGGTATCAAAGAAAATAAAAAAATTGGGTAATGAATCTGGTGCAATATCCAGAATGAAAAATCCCACAGATCTTGATTTAAAGCAACAGAAAGCAATTATAGCTAAGTCGGATAATTATAAAAAATATAGAGGTGTAATCATTGATATTCTTGATCAAGGAAAAAAGTATATGGGAAAAGGAATAAGATATCATAACCCATATAAAGTTTCACCAAATGGACAATATGGTAATTTAATTATTAACTTAAATAAACTTTATGGTCAAAATAAGTTAATTGCTAAGGATAGAATAACTGGAAAGGAAGTAATTAACACTAAAGTAGATGATGATTTAATTGATTTGATTAATAAAAGATATAACAATAAGAAAAAGCATTCAATTCATTCAATAAAAATATTCAAAGAGTTAACAGAAAAGTCAGGATTACCTATCAATAAAAGATCTATGAAATTTAAAAAAGTAATTAGGGGACAAGTTATGATGTTTGCCCATGTAATCCAAAAAAATTTGGGTTAATGACTTAGAGTTAATTTGTGGTTCAATTAAGGGCTGGAAATAATAATGAAGAACTAAAAAATGAAGGTATTAGAAAATTGATGAACTATTAAAAATGAATTCTTTTTTTACCAGACAACATGAAATGTTATATAAAATTTTTTTTCTTGAATTTAGATTTTAATTAAAGTTCTTAATTATATAAATGGAACAAAAAATAGCATTAATTTTCTGAAACAGTTAAAGATAAAAAAAATACTCCGATGATTTTACAATTAGATTTAGTCGTTCTTTAATTTTAGATAAAATAAAACTTATGTTGTTGGTTTGGATAGTATTAACACTATGACCTATTCTTGGCATAATATTAGTGATGAATATGACAATAAAAGAATTCGTTATCATAATGGTAAGGATTGGAAAAATATTATATTTACAAATGGTTTTACATTTAAACACAGATATATTAATAATTATATTAGGGAAACATTAATAAGTAATGATGATTATGAATTGATAAATCAGAAATTGCTCCAATAAGTTTGGAATTTGATTTAATTTTTTTTTAAAGTTTTTTGATTTCAATTACAGATAATTTTAAGTTGGATTTGGAAATATCAAATTTTCATACATTGCTTGGATTTGAAAAAAAAAAAATTAGACAAAACTGAATGGGAACTAAAACACCAAATATAACTAACTCTGTGGATACAATTTACATTCATTGTGATCTTATTGATAATTCACTTGTTGATGGTAATTTCAGTGATATTATCTATGCTTTAAGTACTGCAGATTTAACAAGAGCTTATCCATTTACAAAAGAACCAAAAAGAGTTGGATATTCTGAAATTAATAAATATATTAAAAAATTCAATTAGAATATATATTACAGTTTGTATTTGGTAGAATAATTAATTTTAATGAGGTTGAAACAAGGTTTTCTTTAATATTAAAAGAAATTAATTAAAACTAAATTTTTTAAAACTTTTTTTATGAAATTAAAAATTTTAGTTTTATATAATGTACAAAAAAGTTTATGACAAAAATAAAGGAATATTTATTTATGTTGATGTTCAAAAAGGAAAAGAAATCATACAGGGGACAGGTATCTTTGACACTTTAACGAAATTAATTAAATCTTCAATTGGCCAGCTGGAAAAAAAGTTTTGGGGAAACGCAGGAAAAGCTGCACTTGAAAGTGGAAAAAAAAAGGGTTTTGGACAGAAGTTGGAAATTTAGCTGCAGCTAAATTGTTGAAAAATTAAAAGAAAACCTGCTCCGGCAGTTGGTAATTTAATTGCTAAGGAATTACAAGAAAAGAATAATAAAAATAATAATAAAAATAATAATGATAATGAGGAGGATATTCATATGAGAATAAATAGAATATTGTCAAGATCGGGGGACTTTAGCTCGTGCTGGAACTTCAGCTCAACAAAAACTATTAACAGATTAATTTATAAAACTAAAAACTAAAATAAAAAATAAAATAATATATAATATATACATGGTTTAGAACAAAACAATTTTGTGAAAAAATATAATTAACTCCTATTCAATTAGATACAGCCTTAATATCGGTCTTGGGAAATAATGTTAACAACAAAAAAACGGATATCACTTTACAATTAATGATAGAAGTTCATATTTTGATTGGTTTAATGGCTATTTTGAAGTAGTTTTAAAGTAAATAAGCTTGCTGATGGTAGTAATTATGATGTTGGAGATCAAATTGCTCTAATTAATTAATGCAGCTTCATTAATTGATCAGTTAGTGGTTAAACAAAATGGAAAAATTGTTTATGATTGTAATAATTTATACAAAAAAAAAATGTAAAAATTTAGTTGAACTATCTGAAGATTATGCAAAATCAAATGGAAAAAATGAATTTATCTATTTAGATATAAAAGATTGCTGAGAGCAGAAGGATCAAGATAAATATAATTCGGGGTTTGCATCAAAGAAAAACATTAATCGAAGGGTAAAGAGGTAAATGCTAAAATTCCATTAAATAATTATTCATTTTTACAGGGTTTAGAACTAATTTTTTTACCTCCAATCAAATTCAAATAACACTGCAGCTGACAGATGATGATGAATTAATTTTTAGAGCTAATGCTGCTGATGCTGGTAGAGTAAATTTTAACAAAATTAATTCTATGGGTTCCACGTTTGATTTTTTAAAGAATTTGGGTTTGAACTAATTGCTTACTGAAAGATTTAAAAAGCAAGATGGTCATACCTAGGGAAATGATGACGCAATCAACTGATACACGACAGACGGACATAACTTTTAGAATACAGCTGGTATAACAAAACCACAACATGTATTTGTTTATTTACAACGACCTGAAAAAAGTAATGCACAAAGACGAATCCACATTTATTAGATACATTTAAAGTTGATGCAGCAGTTATAATACTTGTATTTTGAGCTCTTGTCGTCTTGAAGTTGGTAATGGTGTTTTTTATCCAGAAACAGAATACACAAGTATATCAAGAATATATGATGATGTAATTAATTATTATTATAAACAAAATAATAAGACTACTGGAAGTCTGCTAAATAGATCAAATTTTCAAAGTTTGTTTGGATTTGTTCATTTTAACTTGGAATATAAAAAGGAAGCAATAACAGAAGATCCTAAAAAACATTACATTAACAGCTAAATTAAATGTTCGGCCGGCAGCACATGTCCGTGTTTACGCAATTGTATTATATGAGGAAACAGTTTTAATAAATACTATTGGAAATGAACTTGTTATTGTTTAAATAAAATAATATAAATTAAAATAAATATAAAGTATATAATGTCATCAAATTATATTGAATATAAAGTTAACCTTACAGATGGACAAAAGAAAAATTTAGCCCGAGCCTACAACAACAAAAATTCCCCATACTTTTAGATTAAAACATGAACAATTACGTGGAAACTTCCCTTTACATTAACAAAAACACAAATTAATCAAATTAAAAAAGCTGTTGCAAAAAAAAAGAAGGGATTTGAAATTACAATTTCAAAGAAACAAATGTCCAGTCAAGGTCAAAATGGTGGATTTTTAGGAGCTTTAGCTGGTTTGTTAGGAAAAAACAATTCTTCCAATGGCAGCAAAAATAGCTCCAAAAAAATTTTTGCCCCTCTAGGCAAATTTGGGGCTTTATCTGGCTAAACCCGTACTGGTGTTAGTAAAATACTTGGAAAAGGTATGATTTCAGTAGCTAATGATAAGAGAAATATGATATCACCATATCTTACACCTAATCAAAGAAAGCAATTAGTAGGATCTGGAGTGATTAAATTAACACAAAACAAAAACAAAACGGGGGCTTTTAGGGATGTTGGCTGCTAAATCTAGGAATACCTTTGATTACATCTTTGTTAGTGGGAAAGACTACAGATGATTCTCAACGGAGACCTTACAGACGAATTCCTATAGTAAAAAAAAATAAAATTTTTTTAAACAAACCAATATTAACTTTGAAATAGAACAATGGGTAAAACAATTAAAAATTAAAAACTTTAGGGTGTATTTAGTAGAAATAATTTATTAAAATTAAAAGAAAAGGACGAGTGTGGAATTATAAATTTGGACGACTCTGTTGGTCCGGAACACATTGGGTTTGTTACTTAAATAATATGTATTTCGATCATTTGGACTTCCTCCACCAAAAGAATAATTAAGTATATACCAAATGTAAAATACAAACAATGTTCAATATCAAGACCAAACCAGAAGCTTTGCGGATATTATTGTTTATTTTTCATTAAAATGTTACAAGATAAAGTCCGTTTTATGATTTATTGTATAAAATACTAAAAATTCATAATCAAAGAGTAAATGAACAAACTATTATAAATTATTTTAATAAAAAGGACATTTATTAACTGAAATTAACTGGAATAATTAATATAATGGAATATTCAATAATATAAATGAAAAAAAAATAAAATAGAAAAACAAATAGAAAGACAATTAATAAAATAAACCTCCATTGTTTTTAACATGTTATACCAAGATACTGATGGTGGATTATTTCAATGGAAAACTGTAAATGCTAGTCCTGGTTTAGTTCAAATGGTAATTAATGTAAGAATTAATTTTAATTGCATTTTAATTATTCTTGTTGATGCATTTTAAAATTTGATAAAGGAGAAACTAAATTACAATTAAAAAATAAAGAAAATGTAATTCTTCAAAGTTACGATGTAAAAAATAACAGAAAAATGAATCTATTTCTATTAATTATGCATATAAATTTAAAGTAAAGGGTGTTATTTCTATTAATTCTTTAAACGTTAAAAAAAATTCATTAACAATTTTATGGTTCTATAATTAATAAAACTTTAATAAAAACTTTAATTAATAAGAATAAGCTAATGTATCAATACCATTATCAGAATATATCTTTTATCATCATAACATGATAAAGATGTTTTATTTATAACATAACTGGAAAGATTGTGTTTATCAGAACGAATTTAAATTTAAAGGTGTGATTACTTTGGGTTGAATTAAAAAAGTATCTTTATAATTTTTATGAATATTGTTTTCTTAACAACAAGTTTTTAAATTCCTTTACATTTTTTAACATTAACTTCGTTTTCTAATAAATATGAATACATTTTACTCCGTAATCCAACAAACTCAACTATTGGAATGCCGGCAGCTTCATCTTTAAATTTTCCTATTACTTTTTTATTATTATCGAAATAAAATTTTGAATTACTATCGTAATCACTATTATCAAATAAATCTTTGGGCCTTATAAAAGTCTTTAATGCATCTTTGGTTTTTATTTCATAACATAATGAATCAGTGTCAGTAAACAATAATTTACAATTACTTCGTACTTTCCTTAATATAATTATAATGAAAATCATACATTAAATATTTTGATAAATCTTGAATGCACATTCAACATAACAAGGTCTGTTTAATAACAAACTTTTTTTTATTCTATGAATACCAAAAAGGTTAGAGTTAAACATCGTTGAACTAAACAATGAAGGTTTGGCTATGTATTTTAATAAAATATTTTCCCTCATGTGTTAATTTAATATTAACCCTCTTTCGTAAATTCTCCATCGTCTTACCGAATACAGAATTGTTCATTAACTTAAAAAAGTCCTTTTCAAATGAATTTTTTTTCTTTAGATCTTTTTTGAGTATTAAAATCAATAACATTTTTAACCAAGGACTTTCGTCAAAAGTTAATATTTTATGTATTTTTGTTACTTTTAACCCTAATTGTGTATTAGTTCAAGATTTTTTTAATGAACTACATAATTTTGTTTTTTCAAATTTAAAATTGGAACTAATTTTTTTACATTACTTTTTCCTATTTCAAATTTTGTTTTAATATTTTTACTATAATCAGAAAGCCATTGATCTGGTATTTTTTTTTTTTCAGGAGCTAAAGGATAATCATTGTGGGTTTTATGTAATTCTTTTTGGGTATTCAAGATCAAAATTCAACTATAAAGTTAGTTTTAAACCTTTGCAATTAATTTCTTAATTTGTTTTTCGGTATAAATTTAAAGTTTCCAGAGGGTAAAGGTTGACACATAGCCCAACCGTAAAGGTTTTTTGGCGTCGAGGTACATAATGTATTTGCTTTCTTCTTTTGAATTATAATCTTTCATATATTTATTGTTTGCTTTACTGTATCTGTTTGAAAATAACTTATTCCTCCTCTCAGTCCCTTTTCAATAAAAAAATACTATCAATATCAGTTATTAAATCTAACTTAATTCCAGTCATTTTTAACATTGCATCCCAAGCTAAACCAGGACTACTAAAATAATGACAAGGAAACTAATTTGTAGTACTTCCAAACATAGTTTTTCTAAAATTTTCGAATACATCAGCTAAAAGTAATACGTCAGTTTTTAATATAGATCATGATATTCTCCCATTGTTTTAATTTTAAATTTATTCCAAACATTTTTAGCATTTTTCATAAATTTGTTGTCGATATATGTGTTTCATTTAAAATTGAATAAAACTCTTCTTTAGAAGGTAATTTTGTTTCTTTTAATTTTTAATGAATCCATGTAATCAATGGATAAACACCTTTTGTTTTTAATAAATTAATGCTTTCACAATCAAATTCTTGAGATAAAAATTTAAATTCTGGAATATTTTTTACTAAGTTATCCAATGATTGAGACATAAACTGGAATGAATCATAAAGACCAAGTCAAATCATAAATGCCATATATCTTTCCATATTGTTAGGAATAAAATTAATTTCTTTTTAAATTTCCCTATTTGTTGCATAATAAAATGACCGTCATAACCTCTTAAATTATGAAAAATAAAAAGGAAATTTTATGTGTTAGTTTAAAATTAATATTACATTCTGAGTGAGCACTTCCCCCTAAATTTTCCTGTTATATGACAATGGTCACTACTGGCACTTCCCCCTTCTATATATTCTTTTTCACAAATTGACAAAACTTTTGTTTTTTTAAAATTTGGTTGAATCATTTTTAGACATTCTTAGTTCTTTGTTAAAATGTTCTTTAAATTTTCTTTACAATATTCCACTTCTTTAAGCATTTCTTCAATAAACTTATAAAACTGCATTTGGACCTCTATAAATCTGGGTTGGTTTTAGTATATTTTTCGTCATAACAACAAACAACTTTATTGCCGTAACCACAATCTATTGATTTTGATATGGTTTCAGTAAATGAAGATTAGTTGATGGTAAAGCAGTTAAAACTTTTTAGTTATTGATTTAAAATCAGCATAATTACAAAAGGTACTGCTAAACCTTTATATGAATTTTTAAATTTAAATTTACTTCCCCCCTTTGGCATTTTTACGCCTTGGATACCATTAATAGCTAAACAATTTGGAATATGTTCATTTAATATTTTTTTGTGAAAATTCCCGTAGACATGATTTACAAAAATGTTTTTTTTTCTTTATGTTTTGTTTTGTTAAACATTAATCTATTAAAGTCTTTTATCCAAACATAATGTTGGACTGGGGTCTCTGGTGATTTACAGCCGCCGTTTATTTTATCATTAGTAATTAGCAATATGTCACAGTGTTCTTCGTATTTATATTTTTATTTTGTACAATGGATAAATACTATTTTTTCATATCCAAATAATTAAATGGGTTTTCATTTAAAACCCTTTTATTTTAGGTATTTGATTTAATTTTAACAGGAAATTTTTAAATTTCCCGTTAATCAGATCGTTTATATGTTTTTTATTTTTTTGAAACTCTATGAGGGGCTTTTTCAACAGGAAATTTATAAGCTAAATGACAACCCTCTAAAAAAATTCGTTATCATCATTCTTTATATTTATTATCCTTTCATTGAATTTTGTAATGATTTTGGTAATTCTAAATAACTTGAAGCAGCCAATGGACTATACTTATATCTATTTATATAATGAGCATCAACTGACTCTATTCTCCAGCCACTTCCTTCAGAAATCCAATTACCAATTCTATTTATTATTTTTATCAAAAGCTTGATGTAAAGTTTTTTTTATTTCGTTTTGTGTTAATAATTTCTAAAGCCTTTGATTGAAAATAAGCTGATTTATATTTGTATCAGTTTTATCCAATTTTGCAAAAGTTATTTTTAAAACAACATTTTTTTTTATACCCTTTTTAAAATTTAAATTCAGATTTAAGTATTTCATAAAAGTCGTTTATAGTTAAATATAATTGATTCTTTGGATCTTGTCTATATGTTTTTTTAATTTCAAATTTCTTATAATATTTTTTGAAGATCTCTCGATTTCCATCTATATATTATATTTAGAAAAAAAAATCACTAAGGAAAAGGGTTAAAAAATAATTAAAAATAATTAAAAAATAATAAAATAAATAAGTTTTAAATTATCTTTAAGAAGAATTAAAATATTTAAATTTATATCTTTTTCCGCTGGTTTTTGATATTCCACTTTTAACTTGGTTTTTTCCTTTGCAGCACTTGTTATTAACCCTGAATTAATATTAAGGTCTTTAGATGCTGCATAAGTGCTTTTATATGTTTTTTCTTCATTAGTGTCACAATCGGTTGCAATAACTTTTTTAGGATTGTTTCGAATATTATTTGGTCTGGGACAATCACATAATCTTTCAGCATTTTCTTCTTCAGTTAATAGACAACCGCAGTTCCATTCAAATAAATTATTTTTTAAAAGATAAGGATCTATAACATTTGTAATTTATCAATGACATGATTTTTTATTCATCGCTAACTATTTGATCAAGTTTTGATTTAATAACATTTCTTCTTTTAAGAACTTTCTTATATGATTTTCATCTGGATTCATTATTTCTCCTAAAGTGCTAGATAATTTTGGCATAATAATTTCTATCTACCTTTCTATTAACCATCTATATATAATATACTTATTGAAAAAAAGTCTCTAAAAACGCATGTAAAATTTAATACAGCTCTTCTTCTTTTTTTCTTTTATATCCGTTAAGTTTTAAAATTCCTTCATGTGCATTTCAAGAGGTGTTGAATAATTTTTTTTTTTTCTGCATTTCTAATAGTATTGTAAAATATCCTGAATAACTTTATTTGGAAACTTCTTTATTTTACTTTTCCAATCCGTGCTTTTTTTTTAAGTTGTTTTATTTTATGATTATGTGATTTTAAAATAAATTTCTTGTCGTCAAGTTTTAGTCTGTTAGTAAATATGGTAATTACTGATGGAACAGCGCAGCAACTGCTACAAATATTTGGAATAGCTGGAACAAGTACTAATGCAGCTGAACAACCAAAAATACCTGCTGTAATATATAATCCAGTATTTACTCTCCCACAAAATTTATAACTTTTTCTGTAAGCAGCAGCTAGTTTTTGTTAAGTGAATAATTAATTTATCTATTGTTTCTATTCCATTATTATTAAAATTAGATTTTTATTGCTCATTTATATAATTAAACTTTTTATTTCTAAATTTAAATTTGTTCAAGATCGTTAAATTGGTACCCAACTATTAAATTTTTCGCTATTTAAACCCCTTTCCCTTTTACTAAAGCTTGTTTTTTCTTATAATTTCGTCTAATAACTTTTTCTCTATTCTAAAAATTCTTGTGTAGTAGGTAAAAGTTCTTGTTCATAAAATGAACCTTGAATTATTTCATCATTTAAATCTTTAATAGTGTATGTTCTGGATTTGTATTATTAATTTTATAAATTATAATATTTCCTCTGTCCCAGTTTGGTGTATATCCTTTTTTTAAATGTCTTTAAGTTTGCTTAAACGAACTCGATCACCAATTTTAAATTTTGCTTTACTCTTTGGTATCTTTAAATCACCATATAAATTAAAAGTAAACAGTACCTTTAATTTTGTTTTTACTAGCTTCGGTTGGTCTCATTTTTATACTAGAGTGTTTTGTTTTGGGTTTTATTTATCAACCATATCCTGCAAAATTATTTAAATAAATATAAGTATTATTTGCTGTAAAATATTTCCACATTATTCTTTTTAAACTTCTATTAAATCTTTTTATTACTACAGCCTTTCCTTCATTAAATGTATGGTACATATTAATCTTATTTTTATTCAAAAATGATTCAAACTTTTTTTTATAAAATTCTTTTCCTTCATCTACCCATAAATTTACTGGGAATCGTCCTTCTAAAATTATTTTTTCAAATGCTTCATTTAAAAGATTCTCCAGTTTTATTCTTTAATGGAATAACCCAAGCATATTTACTAAATATATCAATAAAGTTAACAAGTACTTTACTCCTTTTTATATTTTTAAAAAGCTTGCATGTCGACTAAATCAGCTGACCAAGTATCATCAATAATCATTAACTATCACTCTTCGTTTCCTAAATTTTCTTTTAATTGGTTTGTGTAATTTTTTCTGCTAATTCATCGCTCCAATTATTTCGGGGTATACTCTACCCCCTTTTCCCGTTTTTTGATTTTTGTCCCCGACCCAAATTTGTATTTTGTTTTAATTATAGGTTTTTACAACTAAATGTTTTGCAATCTTTTCTCCAAATGTTTTTGATTTAGTTTTATTTAAATTGGAAAGCATTGGGTTATCACATGTACTCTTTTTTACATTACTGTCATAGCAAACATCATGGTCCATACATACTGCATCCAGTTCGTTGACAGGAGGTCCGTTTTTTAAAAGGATTTCCTGGTCCACAATAGTTATATCCTGGGAAGTGTTAAAAACCCTTTTTTAGGTAATAAAGGTAACATTGCTTTGTGAAATCTAAATTACCCCCCCGTACTTTTAACAAACTTTGATTTCATTTTTCCACAAGATGAACAAGTAGCCCTTATCATTTTCTCCCGGTTTTTTTGTAACATAAGAGGATTTATATTAAACAGTAAATCTTCTTTCTTTCAAACAATATATTTTATTTGTAAACTCATCTATATCAAATGTATTTAAAATTATTTAAAGGGCTAATAATGTAGTTATTAAAATTTAAAAAAAAGATCAAATACCTTTACATTTTATCAATAAAAATAATCTGCCAAAAGTTTGCCAAAAGTTTGCCAAGTTGGCAGACCATTGTCGCATTGCTGCCACTTGGCAGAAAAATGGCAGGCTTTTGATTGGTTGAATTTGTGTTTGCCAACGTTCTGCCAAAAGTTTGTCAAGTTGGGCAGCGACTGCCACATTGCTGCCACTTGGCAGGATTTTGGGAAATATTTGGTGGGAAGTGTTTTAAAAATTATTTTAATCATTTTTTTACTATAGGTTTTAACAATAATTTGTTAAAATTTTTTTAAATTTGTTGAAATTGGTCAACATTGGCCGGTTTAGGTCAAGGGTTAAAATTAATTTGGGTCAAACTGCGCTCGCTACCCCATATATATAACTACTCACAACATGGCGAAATGACAGATTCAGTAAAATATAAACTAATTTGAATAAAATTGATCCACATTGAATACTGAAAAGTGTACCAAGGATAAAATATGATTAAATCACAGGCACAAAAATTGCATTTTCAGCCTCATTCTATCTTGCGTTCTTAACATAAAAGCCAATATTCAATATGCTTAATGCACGAATTTGATGCCCATACACACCACATGAAACTAAACGAAAATTACAAAAAAAAAAAAAAAATCAAGAAGCATTTAGTCAAAATAAATTGTAAGATCGTAGGCGGAAACATTCTATTTCCTGTCCCTTTAATTAAGCTTATTTGGCGGGACAATCTGTCTTTTCCTGAACTGTCTATTAGGTTGATGTTCCGATACCCCAGTATTTCCAAAGGATGTCTTAACCACGTTTAAGAGATATAACGTCAACTCATTAGGTTTCCAACTTTTTTTCCTAATGAAATACATGTAACTCCCATTATCCTTTAAGTATTGATTCGAATGAGATTCAGGCAGTATTTATTCATAAAAATTTGAACTTATGCGACTGTACATGTAATACACGTAAAATGAACGTCCATATTTATTCATAGTGCGGTAATTGTTTAATTGTGTGTGTGTGGGGGGGGGGGGGGGGGGGGGGGGAGATGCTGTTTTAGGTACGGGCGGGCACCTGTGTAAAACAATTGACCTTCTAAAAGATTTGATGACTTCCTCACATGAAGAATTCATCTTGGCAAAGTTTTGAACCCACATTGGTGACGTAAGGAAAGGGAACCAGCAATCGATATAATGATGCAAAACATTAACAAACACACATTGTTAATAGATGAGATGAAGTTATATACAGTGTAAAACTTACACTAAATCTAAAATGCATATTTTACTTGATGACAAGATACTGACCCATCGTCACGTTGTATTTTTACCGTCACCAGGGTTTTTGATGTAATGCAAATGATAGTCTGACTGACAAACTCTCAAATAACTTTTAAACAAGTTATCATTAAAAGTTATATGTTTATTGCATTGGCGGATGTAGACAAAAAATACAATATACAATATTTATGCAGAGCGCTGAAATTCACAGTGCATGGACCATTCCAAGTGTGATGATACATGTTTATTAAATATAGAACCATTTATAATCAAAATTTAACCTGAATAGAACAATTGTACGATAGTATCGATAAATGAAAATGCGTCATCATCAGAAATATTTATGCATTTTATGCATATGTGTTTAAGCTATAAACTCACACAATGCTGTTACAAATTTAAATTTAAACTCTCTTTTGAAAGTACATCATCAAGTTTTTCAACATTTCCCGCCGCTTGACAATTAAATAATCCATTAATTAATGGTAAGAGGAGAGAAACATTTTCTTTCAAAGTATTCATGAAATCTATTTTTGCTTTTGACCATTTTGCCGCTAAATAAAGTACAATGTTTCTTACAAAGTGAGAACACTTGAAAGCGTTCACAACTGTCTGAATAAAGTTCTCTTTTGCTTCAACGTAATAGTGTTTTGACGTCATTTCAAAGCAATGTCGTTTCATAGGGTTCCTATGTAATTTATTTATCAAATGATCTATCCCATGGGTGGATTGTTGCTTGATTTATAACTGTTCAGAGTATTATGCGACGAGGGCGTTACACTTCAGGCATTGAATACGACTTAATTCAAAACAAAGTGAAAGTGATATATTTCTTCGAGACTAGAAGTTTGCCGTATTTTTTCCTAATCCGTGATTCTAAGTACTCCACTGACGGTCCATTTTGTTCAAAGCCACAGCAAAATGTGTGCTACATTTGTTACAATTCTCATACTATCAAACGAAGTATGCTATGTACAATATATTTTTTGTCATTTTGTATTTGTAAGTTTGTACATGGTTCATGGTTCATCATGCATTATCTGTTAACGCCCGCGAAAACACTAAGGTGCTGAGTGTGCACTGACCCCAAGTACCACCCACGCCTGCAAGAACAAATGAATAAAAAGTGAAATTTGAGGTTTGGCAGACTCTCGCTTTCTTGTTCTTCTTCTTATCACAATAGAATTTTAAGATACCTCATTTTGGTACAACTTTAAACTACAATTAATATTATATGAGCAAATACAATACACAAATAGTCACACTAGTCTGTTAGTTCAAGCCCGCAGCAAAAAAGTGTGCTACATTTGTTACAAGGCTCATTTCATTAGAAAAAGTATTTAAGTATAGACAAGATAATATTTGACCGTCATTTTGTATTTGTTAAATTGTTACATGTTTTATAATGCAGTATCTGTTTACATTCTCTGAGACATCTTCGGGGCTGAGGATGCATCGTCGTCTGTACGTCTATACGTTTCCGTTCGTCCAGATTTTTTTTAAAAATAAACAGCAGTAACTTCAGTGACAAGAGAATTGGTCCAAATGAAAATGCAATTTTTGTCATGACTTGAATGTACACTGTTCAATTTAGGTGTATTTTTACAGAATTTAATTGATATAAGCTTTGTCCGAGTAACTCCTCCTTTGCTAGATAGGTGCTTCTATTTCATGTTTAAATTTATCAATCACTCACGTATACGTCCTTATTCCGTTGCTTTATAATTCGATTATTTTGCCATTATTTCACAATCAATGAAGGAGTGTTGACAAAGTTGGTGTCAGCTTAAAGTGTCACTATTCTACGAAGTGATAAATGCAGTCAGTGTTAATTTAAGTACTGATACAAAAAAAGACAATTAAAGAAACGAAAAACACGTTATCAGGCTGTCAGGTTAAATGCACGTTTGAACAGAATACCAAAACCGCTTTGTCATTGGTTAAAATTGTCTCTAACTGTAACTAAATTTAATTTAAACGTCAATGTGTTATATTTTCAAAATCTCGATGAACAGTTACTCAAGGTTTGAAGAACAAATTTCAATCGATCATAATCTAAGTATGCAAAATGTTAAAATGTCATCAGAAGAAGAATTATTCATTCGAAAAATGTAGATGCATCTGTCCGTTTATATTCAATTTGACCAAACACTCGTTCAATCATTACTGAAAAAAACATTGCGGAAGCGGGTCTGATCGCTAACGAGATTTCCCTGAAGATTTCAAGATAGGACCTTTACCTCGTTATATGTCTGTGTTTGTTTTGTGTGTGTGTGTGTCTTTGGGAAGGCTGCGTTTTGGGAACGTGGCTTTCCCTGTTGGATATTCTTCCTTGTTTTTGTGTGTCTTACGCTCCAGTTCCTGTATGGATGGGGAAATTAAGAAGTATGTTACAACATACACTTTTAAGAAAGAAATTTCAATAAGGAAATAAATTGTACTGCAAATATTTCTTTCACACGAAGTGTTCTTGATCGAAACTGAACCTTACATCTGCAGTATATATAGCCTAGTTTGATAGAAAAGACAATTTTTTCTTAAGAAATGTTCCATTTATGCCAGGACTGTAATTAGCTAGCTCTGTAAGATTACTAAACGAAAATTACAAATAATCATGGGGATAATGACCGTATCAAGAAACATTTGGTCAAAATAGTTTTTATGATCGGAGGCGGAAGCCTTTTATTTCATTTCCCTTTATTTAGGCTTATTTGGAGGGGTAATCTTTTTTCCCCCCTGAACTATCAATTATCATTATTCATCAAAGGATGTCTAAACCATTTCCAAGAGATGTAACGTCAACTCATTAGGCTTTCAACATATTTTCCTATGAATACAGTAGACGATCCCTATTGTTTTTAGGACCACTCCATCAAAGGTCAAGGTCACAGGGGCTTGAACATGGAGAACCATTTCTGATCAATTACTTGAGAACCGAATCACCCAGAATGTTATAACTTCATAGGATGATTATTACATTTTTACTGCAGTGTTTATGCTTTACAGTTGGCGTTTGCAATGTGACTTCTTTTCGGCGATATATGACCATTTTGTGTCGACTCGCAGTAAAACCCAACTCACTCACTCACTTATAGGATGATTAAACATGCAGAGTAGATGACCAATATTGATTTTGGGGTCACTCTATTAAAGGTCAAGGTCACAGGGGCCTGAACATGGAAAACCATCTCCAGTCAGTAACTTGAGAACAACTTGACCCAGAATGTTGAGACTTCATAGGATGATTAGACATGCAGAGTAGTTGACCCCTATTGAGTTTGGGGCCACTTTATTAAAAGTCAAGGTGGCAGCGGACAGAACATTAAAATCTATTTCCGGTCAGTAACTTGAGAACCACTTGACCCAGAATGTTGAAACTTAATAGGATGATTGCAAAGTAGATGACTGATACTGATTTTGGGGTCACTCGATCAAAGGTCAAAGTCACAGGGGCCTGATATGGAAAAACATTTCCAATTCATAACTTGAGAACCACCAGGCGCAGAATGTTGAAACTTAGTGGAATGATTGGACATGCCATGTAGATGATCCCTATTGCAGCCAACCATCAGTGTCTGTTTGACTTTTGCTCCTGTCCCCTATTGACTTCTTGCCTGTATGACTATGCATTAGGGGAGACATGCACTTTTCTACAAAAGCATCTTCTAGTTATTTACATGTAGTCACTTACCGCCACATGCTAGCCTTCAGTTTTAATGTATTTTCTAGTTGCGTATGGAATTCATAAAGATCTTAAGCACCTAATTGATATTCTAATTTTTTGGTCAATTAAGCACATGTTGCTCATGCTAACTCACTGTGTCTGTTTTCGTGTAACATGTCCATCTACGTGTGTCATGTGCTGTATTTTGTCAGCAGTTTTATTATTGGTACTGTAGAGGTCACCGTTTTCCCAGTCTTAATAACAATATTTCCCTCAATCAGAATTGAATGATTAGTTATCCTCAAGAATAACTTTGATTATATTACATGGGTGACTGGTTTTGGTGTTTCATGAAGAAAAAATGTTCCTCAAGTGTAATTATGTTGATGTTTCATGATTGAACGTCAAAGGTATCTAGTGTGGTGTTTCACGATTAAACCCAAAAGTAAAGTGAAAGTCAAGTGTCATTGGATTGATGTTTTGCGATGTAAATCCACAGATCAACACTCTAAATAACGGTCAAAATAAGTTTCTCTTACATAGGCTTCTTCAGTTGATGTATAGACATATTAAGACTATTCCCTGAAGAAATTGGATGTCATATGTAATTGGGTTGCTGTTTCATCATTAAACTCTGAAGTAAAGTGGATGTCAAACACGTACATATTGTACAGATCTGATCTGAAAACATTATAGAATATAATAAATCTAGACACTTCTAAAATCTATGGTACGTCTTTGATATTGCAAATGTTAAAGTAGAAATATTTCAAACCAAGTTGTGGCGGCTTATTCTTTCTTTCCTTTCTTCTTTAATCCGCCAGCTTAGCACAGATCGAAGGGTTGTCGGTTGTGAGGTCGATCCCCGGGTGATGCGCATGTTGTCCATGGCGATTTGATGAAAGACATTGGGTCTGAAATCATTCGTCCTCCACCCCGGATTCATGTGGGGAAGTTTGCAGGGCAGTTTTATACTGGTACAGAATCCAGGGATATTGGTAAGCTTAGCTGCCCACTTAACTGAAATACTGTTGAAAAACGGCGTTAAACCCATCTTTTTTCTTCCTTATTTTACAATAACAAAGAGAACTATTCGGGGTATATCGAAAGTCCACATTGGCTGATGTTATAAGACGTTGGTACTAGGAAGGTTTTTAAATATACAAAATTTGAAGTGTAGCGATTCAGTTCCCTTTGGTGATAGGCTTTGTAGTAGGATCAAGATCAATGTCATTTTTAGTTAATTCCTTAAATGGTGGTAAGCAGACTCTTTTGTTGACATGTCTTTATTGATGTACATGTTAGAATATACACTTAAAAAGCTTGTTTAATAAATCGGTCATCTTTTGTATATGCAAATGTAAAGGCTTTACACGTTCCTTGTTTTTAAACTTGTCAATGTCATGATTTCATTATAACTTTAATAACTACATGTTCTCTTATCTTAAACTTTGGTCATATACCTCACCGATTAATGTATTATTTATAATTATATATGACATTTTATATAGAAATATACGATGCGTTGCGGTTATTTACTAAACTGAATAATGTGTTGCACATGGATATATATGATGTGTCAGACTACAAATTATTTGCGACCTCGTGGCCGAGTGATTAGGGTCGCAGACTTCGAATCACTTGTCCTCATCTTTATGGTTTCAAGTTATTTTCGGATCGTCATATGGGGGAGCCATCAACTGGCTTTAGGAGGTTGATGGCTCTACATAGGTGCCCACGTGTGCTTCAATAATTCCCGGAATTGTACCCTAGGTGTTTCTCGACAATTAAAAGTCGGATTGTAGCCATTTGATTTGTCTCGGTGTGACTTATACTACCCTATAACGCTTTAAGAAATTGTATTATATTTTTTTTATATAAATTTAAGAAAGTGTATAAATCTTTACATTTGTGAAAAGGTCGTTGATATCTCTTCACACATAAAATGAAAGTTATTATTTTCCTTATGATTACAAAAAGACAAACATCACTAAAGGGAATAAAATACCTCAGTCGTTATCAGTTTTTAAACCAAGGCTTACAGCTAGACAGAAACCTCTTTACCCGAAGATTTTACTGCATCTTGTACAGTATATCTTTCTTGAGGGCACCATTTTACATGATTATGATACCTTTTTTCAAATTAATGTTATGACCTTGTATGTGCAGTGACAGAGGTGTATATCCTTTTAACCATACAAAAGGTCAAATTAAACAAAATCTGAGACGCAGTTCCTGTCAGTATACGAGTTATATGACCCAGGGAAGTGCCTACGCCTTTAATATCTTGAACAATGAAATGGGTCCAATCGCTAAGGTGACTATGTCTTGGACTAGCCGACAGACGATATAGAATGTCCTTTGTTAAAACGTATAGCTGGTGAGACCAAATATCTCATACATATATTTTCCTCTGGCTACCTTGCCTAACTGATTTGTGTACCAATGATTCGTAAATGGTTTCAATTATTACCTAGATAATTTCAGGGATCAGGTAAATCACTCGATGTTTCAAACTAACAATCTTCATTTAATAATAATTAGCTCAAACTCCTATAGGCTGGAGAGTCTATACTTGACTGGTCTTTTTGTTGAGTTCCCGTCAGACAATGTCTTTGAATCAACTTTGAGGATAGATGCTCGGCCTCTGTCCTCTTATTTGAAGTTGCAACTCTTTATGATTGCCCTGACTCCTGGATGCTCAGTGCTTATATGCTATCACATGTAGCATTCAACTACCATATAGGTATATCCCCGATGCCTTGGCTGTACTTCGCCAATAACGATGAACCGTTTATAAGCTGAAACTCTCCTACTATCTCAGTAGATAAAACTCTGGGTTTCTGTCTCAGCTTTCCGATGCTCAGCCTATATTTGCTGTATCTACAGCATTCAACTACCGTTATTTAAAGGGAAAACTCCTATGCGCTGGCCCTATAGCTCGAAACCTTCTTGAAATTCTATAACTCTTCTTTAGTCTATAAATTTGAAACGTCTTCTTTTTAATAATTTATCCGCCCTGACAGGGTAGTTGCAACAACTTTCCTATCAAGGTACTGGGACAAATTATTAGTTGAATCCTCGGTAAGTCTTCTTCGATCGCTGGATACTGAATGATCTGTCACTCGTCTACCTATTTATACCTTAGCAGACGTGAGCTTTGATTGGTGCTATTTATAGATCTTGTATCTGATTGGTCCAAATTCGTACATAGCATTTTACAAAGAGTACTTCCTTTAACAAAACGTTGGTTCCCTTTAACTGTTGTATAATGTGAGATGCCGGGATCCAGCTATGAATATAATGAAACCAAGTGGTCCATTAATGACCCAAATCATATTATTTACAGCAATTCAACTATAATTAAAGCAATGATACAGTGAAGAATGAGTCAATCTCTATCTGCACTATCTGTACTTAGTTATTACGTTAGCAATATATCAAATATACAAATTATTCTGACACTTCCCTCATGTAGGGAATACTGTATAAAGAAACTTAAAACATTTTGATGTCGAGGTTACTCCTAGCTGTACGCCATGGGAAGTCGTTTTATTCCCTTAGTGGTCTTTATCTTTGTATTTATAAGATCTGTGATCAGTGTTGTTTATATGTTAAGGAATTTCAAAGGCTTTCTAGTTATGTATTCGTTCATATATGTTCAAGGTATAACAAATCTGCTACTAGTCTAATCATTTTAGCGAATAAAATCTCTTGCTTATATGGTAAAACTTTTTACTTACACTAAGCATTGATCATTGAGATCAGATGAGCTAAAACTACTTACAGTACCAAAACCTAGACTTGAATTTTGTAGAATATCTTTGGCTTACTCGGGATCTTAACTTGGAGCCCACTACGTTTTGATAATCAGGTTTCTGAAAACTAAAACTTGTTTAAGATTATTATTATTATTATTATCATAGTTTAAAGACAACAAAAGATAATAGGTAAGGGTAGATTTCTCGGAAGCATAGAACACCACAACCACAGCCTCAGAGCCACGCATTTGCAAAGTAGGCCCACAGCAAAAAGAAGCTGTAACGGAATAATATATAGACGGATTGCTTCAAAAATCAAACAAGTACATTTTAATTTCGTGCAAAATATCGAAAAAGTGGGAGTGGGGATATTGAAGGGGAAAGTGGAACAAAGTGAATGCAACGTTCCTTAATCACAACTGTCTCAGACAGTAACGTACAAAACAAACATACACACGCACGCACATACACACACACACACACAACCTACATAGATAAACAAGCAGACAAGTAAGATATACACTGTACGGCCCCGTCCAGGGCACAAATACGCACAAGCACACGCTTAAGCAGGAAAAAACAACAATAGTGCACCGCATACCGATTCCGGCAACCAAAATTAAGGTTGGCACGATAACTTATTCATAGTAGGAGAGGGATGCCAAAGCAAGGGAGCGCAAATGCAAGGGGAAAAGGTGGGAGGGGCGATAGGAGGAGTGAGGAGAAAAGAGGAAAAAACACTAACAACAAACAAGACAACATACGCAATACAAAATACAAGACGGACAGAAAACAAGTTGAAAATAGGGGCACCGCCTCGGAACGGTCAAAACAAATAAATTACCTGCCATTAAGACCTTATAAGGATCCGAGAATAAATACGAACCCTTATTAGCACATACACTAAGCAGTCAGAACGTAATAATAAAAGCATTATTATACGGTGTGCTTGTTTGAAAACGAGAGCAAATTTTCCAATCATCACCTGTTTTGATAGATTATTGACTACCGGTATTGCTACTGACAGCATTCAAGTACGCTGTATTTGCAAATATTTTGCAAGTGACTTACTTGGAAGAGATGAAATATAGGTATTCATATATAATATTTATAGCAAGGGAAATATATTAGCTCGACCTATCACAGGTTAGTGTTCTGTAGTAACTATAACCTGCAACACTTATTAAACATATATTTATTAGGAAGAAAATAACCATTGGAAATGATCTGAATACTGCAGTATTGATCTGACTCATTCGAATGCTTGTTGTTATTTTTTTTTACATAGTTGCGAATGAAATGAAATGAACTCGGTAACTTGTTTTTTTAAAATTGTTTCTCCCGTTTTAAAAATGAGAGGATTCACCTTAAAAATCAGTGGGGTTCTTCTCCAACGGGAGGTTGTAAAAGTATTAAATGTTTTTAAGGATCTACCTATACATTATAAACTATTTTAAAATTTAAAAAAAGCTACAAAATTATTTTAAATGTGACGGGCGAAATTGTAAAGTGCAGTACATGAGTTTGCCATCTCGTTTACACTGAATTTTAGATTACTTATTCAAAACGGGTGTTAATACCCATTCTGATTGCGATAGGAAACTTCCATTTTGAAAATTGATTAAAACATCCCACAGGATAATTCTCCTGCAGGAGAATCAGCCAGTATCTAAAGTGGGAGATATTCCCCGTGGGAGAATATAAAATTTTGTCAAATTCGGGACGTCCCGCGGGAGGAACAAAATACCACGGGAGGTGAAAATCCCATGAGAGACCCTACTTTGCTCATTTATTTTTAGGTTTTAATTGCTCTTCTCCGTCCTAACTGTTGTATGTATGAATGAATTAATCATACATTCTAGAGGAAAAGGTAGCTGAGTTTGCGAAGATTTGCAAACTGAATCCTGAATCCGGAGACTGTTGTTAGCAGGATAACGTTGTACTAAATATTTACCACATAATGTTTTGTTTTTTTTACAGAAAAAGCCGATCCGTAATGAGAATTGATAGTTTACTCCTATTAGTGTTTCCGGGCAATTTCTGATTGTCACTAAACCATTGCATATTTGAGCTGTATTTACGGTCGGAGAGTGCCAGATTAACAAATGAGAATACAAAATTTCACGGAAAATTTATCGCCGAATGCCCTGTGTTCTTGTACCTTACATTGAAGTAAATATAACTTACAATCTTTAGCACAAGAATGATTCTATTGTATGTTCTACGGGTATTTTAAAGTTAACCAATGGATAAAATGTTGAGCAACTACGCCATGGTCGTCTCATAGCTACCCCCCTCCCCCTTCCCCAATGGTCTGTTCTAGGAATTATGTCTTATGGCATTTGAGAACAATGTAGAAATAGGGATCCTTATTTTTGAAACAGACTTTTGTTTCTATACCTCATTCAAATGAAATTGATATACATCAAAAGAGTAGAATGGACATGCGCATATTTTTTGTTACTTTATAGTATATTTCTGTTTATTTTCTTAAGTTGTGCGCATTTATTGATATTACCTATTGAGCTCGGAGCTCTTCTCCTTCAGTTCCCATCCAATTAAAATTATGGTAGCATCAAGTTCACATGCACATATTGGACTTTTAAAAATAATTCTATAATTCATTTTCAAAGGGCAATTTTGTGTCAAACAATGCTTTCATTATTCTTGTTTCGGATGTCTCTTCATAGTTCGTTTACATATTAACTACGTATAATTTTAGTTTATAAGTTATGAAAATGTTTTAATTAAAATTGTTAGAATAAGACCAGAGATATTACCCTTTACTTTATCAAGTAAGACCTGCAATTTTGCCCATCCTGTGCCATTTCTTTGTTATGGCAAGCAAACTGAGTTGACATTATGTTATTCTCTGTATTCACGCATAACTTCTTCCATGCAAATGTTTGGAAAATATTACTAAAATGAGTCAAAATTTCAGTTTTTCAGAAGTTTGCTGAGTCCCGTAGGGAAAGCTCAGATTTATAGGGTGTGTCTAAAATCATTCCTCCACCACTAGAAAAGTTGACAGTTACTTGCACATAACAGGTTAATACTGGTACAGAATCAAGAAACACTGGTCAGGTTACAAAATAAAACTGTTGAAAAACGGTGCTATACCCCAAACAAACAAACTTGTTTTTTGCGGACGCTCTGTCATAGTATTTTTTTTTTAATGTTGTGCTAAAAAGAGGATGATTTTTTAGCAAATTCAATCAAAGTCTACACAACAAAATCAGAGTAATTCTCCTGTAATTAAAAAGAACCTGCACTTTTCTGTTTATCACACCTCTTATGTTTGTAATGTGTAATCATATTAATCATTAAGCATATTCAGTTGTTGTTTTGTTTGAATGCCCGTAGCTGCTTTCGTAAATCTGTCTGGTATTTTCAGTTTTGCTGATAGCTTTGTCAAAGTGTTTAAACTTTAGTTGATACTGAAATTTGTTGTAGTCCATGCATTTCTGTGACGTCCTTGTGTGTGTGTGTGTGGGGGGGGGGGGGGGGGGGGGGGGGGGGATTTGTTGATTAAACTATATACATTGTACTTATATTCAATAGTAACATTGTTACATGGCGCTAACAGTTTGAGCGACATCCATTCTGATTATTGTGTTTAAAGCTTTTATTCTTTAGAACCATTACATCGTCGAACTTGTTTCAGATACGGTTTTTCCACGTGAATTCAACGCACTGAATCTAACTCTGTTGTCATCAGAAGATGTAACTGTCCTAATTCCAGTTTTTTAACGTAGCTAATATTATTATTCTGTTCCATAGTTGACAGCGGTGAAAGGGATTGACTATCTTTCACATTGACATATAATTTTCATTTCACAGGTGTTGAAGAAACTAAAGTTTTTCTGGACAGAGACATGGAAGATACGGACCAGCTTCAACATGATCCAGGTTTTCAACAGTCAAGAAGAATGGACTGCGAGTTTTGTGGAAGGGTTTTCAAGCAAACAGGCCATCTGAATGAACATAGGCGTATACATACTGGAGAACGTCCTCATACCTGCAAAGTGTGCAAAACAGGGTTTAAAAGGAAAGGGGCATTGCGCTTGCACATGTACAGAATACATTCTTTGTATTTAAAGTGAAGAAAATTTGTAAGAAAAGTTGAAAAAATACATTGAACTGTGTACATGATATTGATAGACGTGGCTTCATGTTACATTTTGTAATTATGGCTGCTTAGTACTACTCTTTCAAAAAACTGAAGGGAGAGAAGTATGTTCATAGTGAAAAGGAACAGTGTATGGCAGCTTAGGAGATTTTGCTCATACTGATAAGTATACTCTGTGTCGATGGAGTGTTAGTGTTTTCTAATGATAAGACTGTGCTGATGGGGCAAACAGTCACCTGTTCAATGTTTACAACGTCTTGGTTTGGTTCCTATCCACTAATTACAAGCTCAATAGGCCTGGGTATAAGAGCAGAATAGTGTGCTATTTTATTTCTTTTAGCTCAGTAGGTAAGAGCGTTGGTCTACGGATCTCGGGGTCGCGAGTTCGATCCTCGGGCGGGGCGTATGTTCTCCGTGACTATTTGATAAACGACATTGTGTCTGAAATCATTAGTCCTCCACCTCTGATTAATCATGTGGGGAAGTTGGCAGTTACTTGCGGAGAACAGGTTTGTACTGGTTCAGAATCCAGGAATACTGGTTAGGTTAACTGCCCGCCGTTACATGACTGAAATACTGTTGAAAAACGGCGTTAAACCCAAAACAAACAAAATTTTATTTCTTTGACAAAAATTAGAATACTACATTGTTCCGAGTATTCGTATAAACATGGTTCATGTGATTGACTGAGTTGACAACAAAAACATTGATAAAAACTTGGTCGGCCCATGTAGTTGTTTTGTAACACTGAAGGTATATTAACACTTGTTTTCTGCTTTAGAGTATTGTTAGAAAAGTACTTTCACATATGCAGTCTGTTAGTATGTACTTTCACACAAGCAGAATGTGTGCATGTGCTTTTGCATAGGCTGCTGGGTATGTGCATGCTCTTTAACATAGGCTGGATGTGTGTATGCACTTTAAATTAGATCGGAAAAGAGCAGAAACGTTTTTTTTTCCAATTTCTAAGATTTGTATTCTAAATTACTAAAATTACGAAATAAATACCGAGAATGATTTACCGCATAGAAATTGCCAAGTGTCATTTCGTGCCAACTACATTTACTTCTTAATCTAACGTACCCTTCAAAACAGATTTTGATTAAACATGTTTTGAACAAATGTACCAAATCAACAATGATATCAGCATTGAATGTCATATTCCCCCTGAAATGCTTGATACGGTAAAGTTGTTAATTCAGAAAGAGGAGCACGGCCTTTGATTCTTATTTTTCAAGTTGATGATGGTTACATTTCAATGGGGAACATTAGTCAGTTACTTCCCCTGATTATGTTCAAGAAGTAGATTGGTCCTTCCTCTGTTTTTATCGTTGACTTCTTTGTAATTTTCAAAAGCAATATCTACACTAAATTTCATTGGATTGGAAAATGATTAAGGACAGGTTTTCTTTTAGTGGCCCTCTGCTAAATTTAGGTTTGAATAATCATTTTTATTTAGAAACCTACACATATAAAGCGTATTTATTTTGACCAACCGCAACATCTTGGATAAAGGTTATAACTAAAAAGTCAGAGGAATCCAACTGACAGAGACGAATGTAATATTTGGTTATCCTTTCGATTTATCATACAACTTCTCAAGGGAAGTAACAAGCTAATGTTCCTCATTGGATAGCAGTTGTAGGAGTTAACAATGCTCTGATGTATTGTGATAAGTCAAAGTCCAAAACCAGAAAAAATAATCGGACATGAACATGTTTCAACATTCTGGGCCTAGTGGTTCTCAAGTTATGAAATGGAATTCAGGCCCCTGTGACCTTGACCTTTGATCGAGTGACCCCAAAATCAGTATTGCTCATCTACTCTGCAGGTCCAATCATCCCATTAAGTTTCAACATTCTCTGTCAAGTAGTTCTCAAGTTATCAGTTGGAAAGAGTTTTCTTTGTTCAGACCCAGTGACCTTGACCTTAGCTCAAGTGATCCCTTAAACGTTAAGAGTCGTCTTCTCTTTAAGTCCTATTATCCTGTGAAGTTTGAGAGTTCTAGATCAAATGGTTCTCAAGTTATAGATCTGAAACCCTTTTCTGTGTTCTGGTCCCTGTGACTTTGACTTTGATCAAGTGACCCAAAAAGCAATAAAGGTCATCGACTCTACATGTTTAAACATCCTATGAAGTTTCAACATTCTGGGTCAAGTGGCTCTCAAGTTATTGATCAGAAATGGTTTCCACGTTCAGGCCCATGTCTCCTTGACCTTTGATCTAGTAACCACAAAAATTAAAGGGGTCGTCTTCTCTGTAAGCCCTATCACTATGAAGTTTGAATGCTGTAGGTCAAATGGTTCTCCAGTTACTGATCGAAAATGAAGTGTGACGGACAAATGGCCCCTGTGACCTTGACCTTTGATGTAGTGACCCCAAAAACAATAGGGATCATCTACTCTGTCAGTCCTATCACCCTATGAAGTTTGAAGGTTCAAATAGTTCTCAAGTCATTGACCGGAAATGGATTTTCATGTTCTGTCTGCTGCGACCTTGACCTTTAACAGAGTGACCCCAAAGTCAATAGGGGTCATCTACTCTGCATAACCTGTCATCCTATGACGTTTCAACATTTTGGGTCAAGTGGTTTTCAAGTTACTGAATGGAAATGGTTTTCCATGTTAAGGCCCCTGTGACCCTGACCTTTAATAGAGTGATCCCAAAATCAGTAGTGATCACCTACTCTGCATGTCCAATCATCCTATGAAGTTTCAACATTCTGGGTCAAGTGGTTCTCAAGTAACTGACTGGAAATAGATTTCCATGTTCAGGCCCCTGTGATCTTGACCTTTAACAGAGTTACCTCAAAATCAATAGAGGTCATCTACTCTGCGTTACCAATCATTATATAAAGTTTCAACTTTCTTGGTCAAGTGGTTCTCAAGTTATTGATGGAAACTGTTTTCCATGTTCAGACCCATGTGACCTTGACCTTTAACATAGTGACCCCAAAATCAATAGGGGCCATATACTCTGCATAACCAATCATCCCATGAAATTGCAGCATTCTGGGTCTAGTGATTCTCAAGTTATTGATCAGTAATGGTTTTCCATGTTCAGGCCCCTGTGACCTTGACATTTTATGGAGTGACACCAAAAACAATAGGGGTCGTCTACTCCATTACTCCATAAGCCCTGCCAACCTATGAAGTTTGAAGCTTGTTAGTCAAATCGTTCTCCAGTTATTGGTCGGAAATAAAGTGGGACGGATGGGCGGACAGGGGGAAAATATATGTCTTCCCCCGT
Source organism: Mercenaria mercenaria (assembly GCF_021730395.1). NCBI lineage: Eukaryota > Metazoa > Mollusca > Bivalvia > Venerida > Veneridae > Mercenaria > Mercenaria mercenaria. Next base: position 17,856,430 of record NC_069376.1, on the reverse strand, counting down.
GGGGTGCGGCGGGGGGTGGGGGAGGGGGAGAGACTTAAATACCGGAAAAGAAAGTCCCGACAATATACGAATATTCACTTGGATGGTGTAAATAAGATCTGGAAAGGATACCCTGGAAGCACCGAGAACAAGACAAGCAGTGAAAATTGCAGACTCGGTTTGATCGAGCCTGTTCATGAGCAGTAGTGGAAAATGCAACACTGCCCACGCCCCCCCCCCCACCTAGCACCGGTTAAAGCAGTATTCAATTTTCAAATCTAAATGAGTTGAAATCAATGATCCCGAAGGACTAGATAATATAGCAACACTGAGATGAAGTCGGGGCGACTTTTTACGTTAATACACAAGAAAGTGCAACGTGCTCATTAAAACAGTATATATGCCTCCATGGTCATATATAAATAATACTATATCCATATATGAAAGACTCGACAATACGCATGTCCAGCATATTGATGTTAAGCTTTGAGTTTCCTCTGAATGCGACAGAAACTGTTGGAGGATATGGAGTACGCAACGTAGACATGTTTTGATATCAATAAGTCAAAAATAGGGCCATAAATGTAATCATCGGTGATAGACGCATGTCCACTTCATGCTTTTGATCTATACCAAATTCCGTTTGAGTTGGATTACAACCGATGAAGAATTTGAGTAAACAAACTACTGTTTTAATTTTCCAAAGTCCAAAACATGACCATAACTCATGAAACAGAGTAGTTTTTAGCTCGACTATTTGATTTTTTTTTCAAATATTATTATTATTATTATACCAGATTTATATAGGTTTGCTATATGTAAAGCGCCTTTGAACGTGTTATCATGAAAAGGGCGCTGTATAAATCTGGTATAATGATAATAATAATAATAATGATGATAATAATAATAATGATGATGATGATAATAATAATAATGATAATAATAATTTTCCCCCACTTTTACTTGGAATTTCATCTTTTATAAAGTTTGCATGGAAACAGGTTTCTCAGAATCTGCAAAGCTAAATGCTTTCAAACTTTACACGTTCTTCGGCATCATGAGATGACCTTCCAAGCCAAGTTACATACCTAGCTTTCATTTTGTCCCTTTTCCCTTTTTAATTCGGAATTTCAAGTTAAATTTTACATAAGCAGGTTTCTCAAAAAATGCTAGGCTGAATGCTTTCAAACATCACATATGTCTTTGGTATCATATGATGACGTCACAAGCCAAGTTGCACAATTCTAGCATTTATTTTGTCAAAATTAAGCCCTTTTTAATGTCGAAATTTGTTAAAAGTTTTACATATAATAGGATTTCTCAAAAACTAACAGGCCAAATGTTTTCTAACTTCACACATGTTTTTGACACCATCAGGTGACCTTATATAGCAAGTTACATAACTCTATGGTACACCTTTGCAAAACTATGCCAAAATTTCATATTTCTATCATTAACCGTCGTAAGAATGAATGATGTTTGATATTAATACATTTACAACAAACTGAGGTAAACTTTTGTTACGGAAAAGCTGCATCATACACAAATATGTCATTGTGATAAAACATATTCGTTACAAGTATTTCCTCAAAATGAGTACAGTTACATTATATTCACAAGTGACAATTTACATATTTTTTTCTTTTGGTCTAACTAAATAGTATTGAGCGGTAATTGATGCATAGCTTAGTTCTCGCGAAGTACCAGGGATGTATAACGTGGTAGGCAGTATAAAAAGGGAACGTGTGTGTCAGGCCAGTTGCATTGGACATAAGATTTGGTGGCTCTACAGTTGCATCACGTGTTTGATCAGTTGAGATATTGATAATGTACATTTTAATTTGGTGTCATATAGATTTATAGATACACAGACAAATAGGTCACATGGCGAGTTGTCTAGCTTTTGATAGTCGAGGACGATCTCTGGTACCTCTCAATGCATTGTTTCAGGCATGGGCTGGTACCAGGCTAAACCCACAGACTTTTCGCAAGCCAGCAAGATGGATTCTTCACATCGGAGTATTCTTACACAATTGCAATGAAGGTTTCGAGTGTAAATTTTGGTTTTGGTTCGTTTTTAACATCTAATTCGAAGGCATAAAGATTGTGGTTAAGTAGTTATCATATGCATATGAAACACAGGGTTGTTTAAAATGTATGGAGGTCAAATGAAATTGGAATACAAAACGGAAATATACGTATCTCATAAGAAGAATTGGGGTATGTTCCAGTAGTACATAGCCAATCGAATGATGTGACCTCTGGAATGCTCCGCCTGAGGGATCATGGGAATTGATAATCATCGGCCATATTTCATGCCGGGTTTTCTCACATTGACTTGTTAACTTCACTCAGTGGCTATTTTTGACTTGATGATCTGTGATGATATACATACATTTAAGATTATACACTATGATGTCATAAATTTGTGTTTTATTGTCATACAAACGCCTTAGAAAGAAACATTTAAGCATATTTATACCCTCGCACTCAAGCATTTGCAATAAAAGGTATATAGCAATTTACTGTTCCTTCTACATACATAAGACATAGCTTTCAAAAGCAAAGATGTATGATATATGAAGCTCGGTATAAGTAGTGTTATGAAATGTTGATCATAAAAAATATCTAACTGCATGCAGGTAATTTATTATGTTAAATTAGGGGGCTGAGATATAAAAATGTTCTGTCTATCAAAATGAAGTGTTGTCATATTATAAACGTAATAACGTGAGTTTTCATTTCTGAACTATCTTTGAAATGCGAAGTAAAAACCATGTCCGAGTGGGGAATCGAACCTGGCAACTTTCCTACCATCTTGACTAATAAACAACGGTTAATGACTTCGTATTTAACGACCGTTTGAATCATAATTAAGGTAGTTTACCTCCGATACCTATGTACAAACGCTTTTCAATTTTGAATGGAAAAATTGTAAAAACAACTAATTTTCTCGTGTTACCATGAAATATAATCTGTCAGTAACTGCCGGATTAAGAAATCCAGTAAATTTCTAAAAAGTTTGTTTAGCCGTGTGATATGCGATCACTGTCCTTAAAACGCTGACTTAGGCTCTTTACTTCCATTGGAGGCGCCTTTGCACAGAATGTTGCAACCAAGCAAAATAGTACTGGACTCGGTTTGAATGGATTTGTTGATGAAAAGTGATGCAACGTGCAACACACCTAACGCCCCCTCGTACCAGCTTAATTGGAACTCGGTTATCAATATCCAGATCATCGAGGACCAGAAAAGATAACTACACTGAATCCAACTACGGGGTGACATTTTACGGTCGCCACAAGGCTCTTACACTTTGCTTTTATGATGGTTAATAATAAACATTTAAACGTCCTTAGCAAACAAAGAAATTATCAAGAAAAGTAACATCATTCAAACAAGTTTGATCGTGCCTTTTCGTGAGAGATAGGCTGAGAACACCATAGGTTTAAGTTTAAGATCTATTTTATAAATATTTTCTCACATGTTTTCTCGTTTTATCTTTCAGTTTCCACACAGGGTATTCCACAAGATACATCCTCTCATTACCAGACCTTCAACTTGGCAAATCAAATAAAAGCCAATGTACAAATGAAAAAGTACCGTTGTGATTTTTGTACGAAAGGTTTCAACAGCTCATCACACCTTGTAGAACACCGAAGGGTTCATACAGGGGAGCGCCCTTATATATGTATATACTGCAACAAAGGATTTACGAAGAATTGGAACTTGAGAGTACATATAAAAAATCACCATGGAGATATGTTATGATGATTTATTGCAAAACTTTCCACATGATGTGTAGTATATTTTAAAGGATTTACGAAGAATTTGAACTTGAGAGTACATATAAAGAATCACCACGGAGATATGTTATGATGATTTATTGCGAAACTTTCCACATGATGTGTAGTATATTTTAAAGGATTTACATAGAATATGAACTTGGGAGTACATATAAAGAATCACCATGGAGATATGTTATGATGATTTATTTCAAAATTTTCCACAGGATGTGTAGTATAATATAATGGATTTACGTTTCTGGATTCTAATTCAGAAAGTATTATACGTAAATTTGAGTAAATATGCATATTTTGACGGTGCTGCTCTTACATGTATTAAATATATTTAAATGCCTTACTGAAATATAACAACACTGAGCAGAAGTACGCAGAGAACATTAAGACTAAACCAAATACATGAGATGATCCCCTGGAAGCATGAAGTGCAACAAAAACAAACGTATAGCAGATCGTGCTATTAATTTATGGAGAGCTTTCTTTTCTAGTCTTTTATCTTAGTCATCCTTGGACGGATATTGAAGTAACTTTGCCCGAATGACGATGTGTCTTGAACTGTTGAAATTTTACACACTCAGTACTCTAGAATCCTTTATGGTACAATTAAGGCTTTTTTTAGGGGTAGGTTTACAAGCTACCAGATAAATGTATACTTCTGAAATCATAAAAATCTTTGTTATAATCCTAACAACATTAGTTCATGATCTACAGAAAAAAGCCCCATGTATAAACATCGCGGTTATGTCACTGATTATGATCTTACTGTGTAAGTATTCTATATTAATTGAGATAACCCAGAGTTCAACTTTTAGGATTCGATGGATATTTAACGTTTCGAAGTTTGAATAGCTTTCGCAAATGCGGTGGTTCCAACGCCGCGGCGATGGAGGATTCGTAGCAGAAGCGGTATATAAATATGGCTGGATGAATGTATTTCCACTGTCATCGGTAAGTTTCCTTATGAGTTTATCTTATTTTTTCATGTTTGGCTCAAAACAACAAGTGAGACAGGAGCCCTGATATGTACTCTTCCAGCCACAAACATTCGTTCATAACAATTCATAGCCATTGATGTAACCACTTCTGTGCAATTTGATGAGGGGCATCTGATTTTGTAGAATATTGATTGAAATACTGGAATTTTTGTACAAACCAACACCTGATTACGTTTGCATCATAACGTAAGTATATACTATCAAACAACAATCTTTTCCTTGTGATCGGGGAACATAAAATGCAGGTACATAAACTAATCGACCAAAAATGACTCCAACGCAGTGGGCGGTGGATACATTTGCAACGCATTACGGTGTGTCCGATTCCTTTAATATCAGTTCTGGGGTTTAAAACTTAATTAAACTGCACTTTTCCCGGGATTTGACTTGGTTGTGACCATTACATCACTCTGACACCAGATAGCCATACCAATCCAACGTTTAGAAGTAGTATATGTTCTTACACGACAACTTATTCATCGTTTATGCTGTATGACCGGTCTAATTCAAAACGTACTTACTGGTTTAATATGTTAAAGATTTAAATATTATACTGTGCAGAGTAACAGGTAAGTTTTCAGAGTGAGTTAGAATATTACCCCATCATCTTAGTTTGAACTGTGTATAACCTAAATTGAAATGGGTATTCTAAAACACGCTACCTTATGATTTTTGCGTTAAAATTTGTATCCATGTATTACTGTGGGAGCTTATTAACTTGTTTATGCTTTCATCACGGATGAAACTGTAGGACAAGAAATAAACAGACTGAAGGACAATCGATCGCTATGTGTATTCAGTTATTCAATATGCTCATTGCAGAACATGAAATATAAGATTGTATTACGATGGTAAAAAACAATAAGTTTCAAAAGTTAATATATGTTAAAAGTATGAAAATAATAATAAATAACAGGATATATAAGTTACGTACTACAAATGTATGACAAAATAGGGCCTACTACAATGAAATAACATTTAAATATTTTTTATAAAGGTCTGCCTTTTTCTATATACAGGTATTACGTATAATTCACTAACCTCAGTACGCATTTGATCTTATATAATTGTAGCAGGACACTCGTATATTCTATTTTATGAACTGAATAATGTAAGCATGACAATAAAGACTGTATGCGTAGGCTAGCACATGGGTTTTACACAGGTTTTGAGCAGCCACGGATACTTGCTTGTCGTTTCGCTTAAAGGCCCTTTTTATTACCACAATTGCCGAAACGCTAAAATTTCTTATCGACATTCTTATTTACTGCAAACTGGCCTAATACACCGAACAACTTTGTATTATATAATTGAAAATACTTTTCCTAACCTGTTCCAAAACTGAGGCCGAATTACTAATATGAAAGTTAGTAATAACTGCCAAACGAGAGTTGTTAGAAAATAACTTTTGCTGTCAAAGGATTGTGTAAAGGGCAATGTGAAATAAATCATTGCAATACGCAATATTTCTGTAATTTGTTCACTTTTTTTTGTAACATTTTTGCTGATAGGCGAAGCTCATAGAACCTTTTAATTATCATAGCTACTCATAGCTGGCAAAATACGTCAATCAGACCGAGAGTATGGCATCATTCTGACGTGGGAGGCGGAAGTAAACAGTGTTTGAACTAAGTACAATGAAGTATTACTATTAATTAGGCATGCAATGTCGTCATCGCCTTGCATAGATAATCAGACAGTTGTTTAGTTACATAGTGACATATTATTGTAACGTTTTTGATTTAGTAACATTTATTTACTGTAAGTGGTAGTTCGGAAGAAAAAGAAAAGAATTTGTTACCATCTCAAAAATAGATCATATATCAATGTCTTATATTTGATTTAGACCATTTGAGAGGTGATTGAAGTTCTAGTCTTTTACTATTCGTATCATGGTTTTCTATATGTAAGATGTTGGCATTCTGTTTCTTCGTATAGTTTTTAATATTCAAACAAGAAATCTTGACTTCTTTCTTTTCAGTTTGAAATCCTGGTATATTCGAATTCATGAAACACAGCAGCTCAACACTACCGTTTTATGATTCGGGTCAGACATTAGTTAAACATTCAATATAACCTATTGATATTTTGTTTATAATTTGGAACATGCGTTCATATAAACATACAATATACAGCAACATTTTACATGCACATTTATTATAAAAACATGGTGTATACGTTACTCTTGGTATAGTTTTCAACAGTAAGAAATGGAAGTACAGATGAATTGAAAATTATAGCTAAACATTGAGTTTTTACTGCTGTCATGTGTCAAAATGATGCAATGGTCAAACCCAAATCAAAATCCCGGGAAAAGTGCAGTTTAGGTAAGTAAAACGTCCAAAACTGTCACTAACGGAATCGGACACACAATAATGCGTTGCGTTTGTATCTACCGCCCCTGCGTTAGAATCATTTTTGGTAGATTATTTAATATTCCTGCATTGAAAATTCGGCGATTACGAGGAAATAGTTACTGTTTGATAGTATTATACTTACGCTATAACGTAAATAGTAATCAGGGTTCGTTTTATACAGAATATTTCAACTTTAATTGAAATCCTACAGAAAACGGCAGTCCCTCATCGAACTGTACATAAGTGTTTACATAAATGACAAGGAATTGCACTGAACAAATGTTTGTGACTTGTAAAGTACATATGTGGGCTCCTGTCTCACTTGTTGTTTCCAGCTAAAAGTGAAAAAATGAGATAAAACTCATTAGAAAACTTACCGATTACATTCACCCGGCCACATTTATCCACCGCTTTGCGACATATCCTCCGCTGCATCGGCGTTGGAACCACCGCATCTGCGAAAGCTATGGCCAGTTTGATCAGTATGATTTATGTGTGACACTAATTACTTTCTGGTTAAAAGTCATTTCTTTAAATGGCTATTCAGAAAAGAAAAAAAAAAAACAAAAAAAAAAACAAAAAAAAAAAAAAAAAAAACGAGGACAGAGGACATGTCACTGCTCATCAGAGAAAGGTTTATTTCATAAACAGAAGCGACAATCAAACAAAGACAAACACAAGTTAACACCAAACTATCCTGTGTAATCATATGAAATTATAGTGATTTAAAGTAACGTTTGTTTGTTCTTTGACGACAACACTTTTATAATATCAATGTAGTTTGAAACTTGCTTTGTAGTCCTAATGCTTTTCACAGCTTAGAGAAAAAAGATGTAGTTTTCTGACGTCAACAACGTCAGTGACGTGCGGCGTTTACCGTTGACATGCTTCCCGTAAATGGCTCCAGTGACATTATTTCTGGATCAAGCCACATGTATGATTTGCAAACTAACCCGTACAGTAGTATGTCATATTATCATTAAGTCTACTGACTTGATACAGTGTGTAGAGTAGATTGTCAATATAATCATTAATCTCGAACGCCACGAAGTCATAAGTAATATCCATTTTATATGCACTTACTTAAATGTTTCTGATTTTATTCTTCAGTTACCAGACAAAAAGAAGCTGCACAAGGTTCCACATCTCATAACCAGACATTGATGTCGGCGGAGCATGGCAAAGAAAGTGTACTTAATAAAAAACACCTTGTGAATTTTGTAAGAAAAGATTTAAATGCCTCTCGCACCTTGTGGAACATCAAAGGGTTCATACCGGGGAACGCCCTTATAAATGTAGATATTGCAATAAAGGATTCACCAAGAACTGGAACTTGAAACAACATTTACGTATTCATCATAGTGACATGATATAACGTTAAATTAAACACTGAAGAACGTTGTAATGGGTTAAAGAATTTATTAAGAACATGATGGCTTGTGACTGAATTCAAATTCAAATATTATCATAGTGATATAATATAACGATTAAATTAAATACAGAAGTTATTAGCTCGACAATTCGATGTATATATAGTCCACAGAGGTAGTGCGCTCACACATTCGTCGGCGTCGCATCCCGATTTTGTTAATTTTTTAAGCTGTTATCTTAGTAACCAAAAGTGGAAACGAAATGAAACTTCATACACATTTTTACTTGAAAGATTTACCTTGTTTTTTGCATGTTTCTTAAGTTTTATATTTGCATTTAGACAGTTATGCCCGGTTTTTGCATTTAGTTATGCCCGGTTTTTGTCCAGTATCTAGGAATAGATTGAATTTCACATGCTTATTCACTGTGATACTGGGACATGTAATGCACTGACCCCATAACTCTGTTTTTTCTTTAAGTTATGCCCTTATTTGACTAAGCAGTTTGTTGGGTGTAATATATTAGCTCATTTAGCATCATATTAGGTCACATAGACTCGACAGTTGGAAACTATTTCTGCACGGTAACTTGAAAACGGATTGACCCAGAAGCTTCAAACTTGATAGCATGATTGAGTTTTTGAAATAGTTTGTTGGGTGTAATATATTAACTCATTTAACATCATATTAGGGGAAAGTTCAATGACTCAGATGTACTTATTTATTTCTATGTTTTGATTATCTTATTCCTTAGTGACAAGACTAGGAATCAATCTGATGAAGGGAATTCTGCACTTTCGGGTCAATTTTTTTTACTACAATGAAAAATGTATTTAAACCCTGATAATGCCCCCTTTGAAGAAACGGGGTTTATTACTTTGCACCGGATCCCTTCAGTCGGTCGATCCATCAGTCGGTAGAGCGAACGGTTTCCGCCCAATAACTTGAGAGCCATTTGATCCAGAACATTCAAACATAGCATGATTGGGTTTATGAAGTAAATAATTCCTATTGTTCTGGGGGTCAATAGGTCAAAGGTCAAGGTCACATAGACTCGAAAATTGAAAACTATTTCTGCACGGTAACTTGAGAACGAATTGACCCAGAACCTTCAAACTTGATAGCATGATTTGGCTTATGAAATAGCTGACCCTTATTATTTTAGAGTCATTAAGTCAAAGATCAAGGTCAAAGGGGCCTGAACCTTGAAAACCATTTCCGCATAATAACAGGTCACATACACCTAAAAAGTAAATGGGTGCTGGATTTATTTTTGGGTCCTGGACTGCCTATTGATGTTGTTATCATATATAGTATCATTACTGACCAAACAAATGTGCTGAATGCAAGTCACGCTCACCATAGTCCAAATGTTTTTATGCCCGTTTTAAGACCAAGGACGTAAATATCTACAAGGAAATGTAACGTCTATTTATTCTTCACTAATGAAATTGTGGGATTGTTTTCAAATTTCGAACACTGCTGAATGTGACTGAAGCGGTGAAAACTGATACAAATACAAATACATTAATTTTGTATAGCGCAAAAGCTATTTCAAAAACATTCTAATGTTCTAGGGACAGTAAACTGAATGTCATTTGAAAATCTTAATCTGCATTTTCCTTGAGCATACTTTAACACAACACTCAGATAAGTAGGAGATTTTCCTTGCACAGTGCGAGAAAGAAGAACAAGAATTTTGAACATAATTCTAGCCCTTACAAGAGCCAATGAAAGAGATTTTAGAATTTCTGTTGTAGGATGACCATCTCGAGCATTGGTAAAATTCGTGCTGCTTGGTTTTGCACTCTCTGAAGTCTGTTGATCTGATAGACAGGGATATCGGTGAAAAGGCCTGAAAAAACCGATGACAACATATACAAAACTCCTATAAACTACCAAGCATTAATCTGCATATTTAAAAAAAAATCCACTGTGGGAGAGTGGTCTAGAGCGTTAGGCCACCCCTTTGTAATGTGTTATGGATGGGTCGCGGTTCAAATCCTGGTCTAGTTTCCCCGCCTCGCCTTAGGGGCATCATATAGTAATTGCAGCATCCGTTCGTCCGTCCGTTTATTGTTTATTCGTCCCTAATTTATGTCCGGTCTGTAGCTTTGTCATCCATCAAGGGGTTTGATATTAATTATTCGGCACAAATGTTCCCCATAATGAGACGATGTGTCATGCGGGAGACCCGGATCCCTAGCTCAAAGGTCAATAAAATCTGTAAATAAATCCTTCGGAAGCACAGAAGGCAACCAAGACTAATTATAGATTGATTGATTGAGTCTGTACATGAGAGGTAATGAAATGTGCAACACCTCTCACGCCCCCTAGCACCGGCTAGGTCACACTTGGAGCTCAAAGGTCAACAGGGCTTGTTTTCCTGTTCGGTCCATAACACTGTTATCTTTGAAGGGATTTTAATATTACTTGGCACAAATGTATCCCAGAGTAAGTAATTGTGTCATACACAATGCCCAGACCTCTAGCCCAAAGGTCAAGGTCACACTTTGAGGTCAAATGTAGAAGTGATTATATTCCTACCCAGTCCATAAGTCTTTCATCTAATTATATATGGCACAAATTTATGAAATGTGCACATCTCGTGTTTTCATTTCGATGTAAATGAGATGTGAAACCAAAATTTGTAGTCCTGTTTGGCGCCATATAACCTATACTGTGTTGGTGCGCCGTAAAACCCAAATAAATAAATAAATAAATGTGCAATACATGTTAATTTTGACCAAATATTTACCCAGATATTATTACATGCACTTTTTCAAAAGTAGTTTCTTGTTGGTTTTTTTTAAAGAAAAAAACCAAATATTGGCGTGGATCAAGGCCACAGTTAGTATAATAGTTTTTTTCTCTATGCTCATTAAATAGGTGGTGGGGTTTCTAGTTTACAACTTGAGTTAGGATTGACTTAATGTCACCAAATTTTGTGTAAAGCAAGCTAATATTGGGATCACTGCTACTTAAAATAGAAAAAAATGCTATTATTACCTTTAGCAGCAAGAACAACTCATATTCATGTCCATATCCAAAACAAATATTTAGAGGTCTTGTCTCTACATAAGTTTGAAGTATATAATTCATATTTTAGTGTTACCAAAAAGAAATGAATGCTATAAAGATAGACAGATCTTCAAAAATAAGAAAAGTGCTACTTTGTCCTTCAAAATCTTTACTTTTTTAATTTGCAAGAAATAAATAATTGAGTTATATCTATTTGTAAATACAGTATAGACTACTGATATTATGCAAACACTATAGCTTTTTGCATATAAAGTACACATGCTTGTTACAGCTGTAATCTGGCCATTCAAATTCTTCGTGGCCGACCAAACATATCTTGGTCATGATCGCCATCGCCCATCAAAATGTATAATTTGTTAGCTTTTTTCGATTTGCATGCTGTTAGACATGCTAGATTAAGAAGGTCCCTACTAGTTTGATTCAATTTGACCCGTTTCCGCTTTCAGAACGCCTTTCGAGTATTCCACTCGGTAGTCTATTCCGCAGACGCTGGTTACAGAATGACGGCAGTTGCATGGAGAGGTGATTATGTTTTGCTTTTGGCCGTTTATGCATTTGAAGTTACTTGTTCATTGCCTTTGTATGTCTACATATGTTAACGACAAAGAAGATATACTGGTATTAGAACAATTATCTAATTCCCAATCCGGAATACTACTTCCTTTTTCCCAAATACTTGATTCGGGGTTTGGTGTGTGTGTGTGAGGTATGGGCGGCGGTAGGAGATATGGAGATACCATATGATATGACATTGCTCGAAACAATCCCCATTACTCTGATTGAATTTGACAGAGTTATGACCCTTTTTAACTTAGATTTTTTCGTTAAAGTTTTGGTAAAGTCAAATATCTCTGTTACTATCAAAACTTTTGACTTGAAACTTAAAATGGTTATTTACTATCAAAGTCTACACCAGGAGAAACAATCCCCATAACTTTGATTGAATTTTGACAGCCCTTTTTAACTAAGATATTTTTTGGTTAAAGTTTTATAAAGTTTTTACTGGCAAGCCTCTAATTCAGGGTAGTCGAGCGTGCTGTCTTACGGACAGCTTGTGTTGTTTACGTTTTACCCGGAGGAGTATATCACACAGTTAACGTTCACGAACAGCGCGTACTCACGTGAAACCCATTGTTTGTACACGTTTTTCCCGTTTATGCGTGACCAAAATCGGAAAAAGTTTATGGTTTTATGCAAGAATATGAAATGAAACACACGTTTAGTTATAGGAAAAACCTAAATCGTAAGTTTTAAATTAATGAAGATTTTAACACTTTTTTCTAACAAAGACTGAAAGTAAAAAAAGTGTTGCTAGCACCACATTTTATGCTGATTTCATGCTGATTTCATATAATATATTTCTAACTGCTTTATTAGGGAGTGGGCTGGAAAATGTATCATCAGACATGATAAAATACATTTTTACAATTGTAGAGCTGAAATAAATAAGAGAAGATGGAATATTTAAAATTGAAACAGAAACATTAATTTTTAAATATCGAATAAGCACTGCGGATATTTAATGTCTGTGCAGACATGATTTTATTCATGTGATTTCATATATTACTTAGCCAAATGCTAAATATATATCTGCCTTTAATGTTCTAAATATAGTTACAATAACGCAACAACAATTATTACCAAAAACGTCATTATAGTCAGGTAAAGATTAACAAAAATAGATTTGGCACTTCAGTTTTCGGCGATTTTTAAAGAATATTTCCACTCGCCATTTTTTTTTTCTATTCGTGTGTTTTGGTGATGCGGAAAGCAAGAAATCGGCCAGTGCTACCTAATAACTATTGTCAAAGGAAAAATCTAGGAGGTTACGAGTTCATTGCAGCAAACATAATTGACAAAACAGGGTTTTCTGAGCTTGGTCATCTGGCATTTTTGCAAATCTTTCTTTTTTATTTGTGAAGTCCATTTTTGTTTGGACTGTAGCTTTTCTACTTAATCTATAAGTATAAAACATATCGTAAATTATAAATAATATGAAATTTGGTGCTACCAAAAAAGCAGAGCTCCCTTGAAAAATCACCAGTGCCCTTAAAAATTAGAGGAGTAGTGCTGGAATTATCTGGAATTATGGATCCGTTTTAGGAAGTTTAAATGTTCTATTAGATCTATTAAAACTATAAGTATTAATGATAATTCATGATTTCTGACTTCATGTCTTAGACTGCATTAAGATTAAATCTTGACATCTGAAATCTCGGCAAATATTCTATATATAAACAAAAGAAAGTTCGGTATAGATTAACATCTGCACCAAGATGAAGAAAAGAACAAACTTAAATAATTTCTGTTATTCTTATTAAAAGGTACTGCATCAACAATTTTACATAAATAATGATCATACTGGAAACCAGTCACAAATGATAACTGCTTCAAATTAGAAAGCTTGGACTGTGAAATTTTTAAATTAACAGAATCTCATTAGGCCAATAGCCTTTAGAAGAAATTCTGTCTCTTTGCTTGTAAATGTTTGGAAATGAGGTCTTGATGTAAATAGTTAATGTCCCAATTCCAAAGTTAATAGAAATTAGAATTTACGTAATCCTGGACTTGGACAATGACTATTGTAATTCTTTTTAATGTCATTATTGTCAAATTACGGTTCTTTTTGGAAGGAAGAATGTCCAACTTTAAGGCAAAATACTGCTATGATAGACGTCTGGTATGGGAGAATGACAATCATTTACATTTACAAAGCTTGTTTTAAACCCAAAAGACTAGCCTTATTAAATGGTAATTATTAGAATTTTACCAAGAGAAAAACACTGTTTGCCGAAATTCTCGAAAATCCCTGTTTTATTTACTGACCTGCTAGTAGATGAAATATGTAAACGGAGAGAAGAGCATTATGTGCTTTTCACAGTTCAATGCCTGTATATTTTGATTCCAAAACTTTTTTTAAAAAGTTTTATCTACTGGCTACTGTACTGGCAGTAGCTCTACAATGGAACCTGACATCAAAACAAAACGCTTGTTAAATTTCACATGAATTATTATTTCAAGATATCTAAAAATGTATATACACTCAGTTCCAAAAGAAAATGTGCACTTAGTTTTCTGTTATTTTTTCTCGGCTATTTTCATGAAAACTTATAATGTTTGGTACCAAAATTTAAATCAGTTCGTAAACAAATTGGTGTGCATTTTAGATTTTGAGTTATACTTGAGAGTTTGTGTATGAAAAAATGAAACAAAAACGTCCGGGAATTTTTTGAAATATTTAAGCTTAAAAAGTGCACACTTTCTTTTGGAACTGAGTATATATTTTTTGTTGTCGAACGATCTGGAGGCATGCTACTTTAATAATAGTGTATAATAATTGTGTAGCATAACCAAAAACATTTCAATGCATCAGCAGCATATGAATGTGCAGGTTACCATATATATATATATAGTTTCGTCATTTAAATCCAGACAAGTCAATATTTGAAAAGACGTATAAAAGAAATACAAGGTTACTTATTGTGCCAAAATCTATGTGATCATTTGTGTCAAAACTTTAAACGTTTTCAGTGTAGGCCTAATTTGATTTGAATGCACCATGAATTTAATATCGCGATCTTAGGTCTATTTGATGTTTTGGCACTTTTATTTATTTGTATTCACAGGCACTACGCGTAGTTGTGTTTAAATTGTTTAAGAGTTAAGGACGGGTATTGAAATTTTATAACTATCATCATAAATCCTCAGCAAGGGATCTGCTTTGACAATTATAATATTGCGAAACATTGCTCTAGTTAGTGTCAGTTGATTGAAACAATATAAATTATTCCAGGATTTTGATAGAAAAATCGACAGTAAGTTAACAGTAAGTTCTTTTATTGTTTAACAAGAAAATACTCTTACATATATTCCTACTTCGAGAATATGTACGTTAATCATCTTGAGGTTTTCGGGGACATGTTCCCCCGTTAAATTTGGTTTCTTTGGCGCAGTCTGGAATCATTTTCATAATAGGATTGAGCAAATTTAAACTATCAAATATCCACAAACTTTAGAAAATTTATTTACTCATTATAGAAAAATATGTTCCCATACAGAACTTTTTTTTTCTTGATATTCCCGAATAAAATGCCTTATTTACGTAAACAGTACCTAAGATATTTAAGAATAGCATTAACAGCATTCAGCATTTACTGTAAATAATTAATAATGTGAGTATGAAGCAAGTTAGGCAAGAATAACCAATAACTCTCTTCAAATTCAGTCCCGTTCTTGCGCTTTCCATGATTTCATAGCGGGAAAATGTCATTTATCCACTTCCATTTCACTTGTCCGCTTATTTCTGGACATCCTAATTATCAAGATTAGATAAAATATATAAAAGGAAGGCGTCTTGTAAATAAGATATTGCTTTCGATACTTCTTTCAACTAAGTATTACAGAACAAAACAAAGCTAAATGTCATTACTGTCTAAACAGAAATAGATTTTACCATGCAATACCTTACAATACTAATAAATGAAGATGATTAAGTTTTGTCTGTCACCGGCAAACGATCTGATACCAGTGGTCATCGTTAGGGCCTACCTTGCTAAAAACATGAGGAAGCCTGAACGTTCTTTAAAAATGTACCCATCCCTTCTGAAACGGCACTTAAGGGACATTTTGGGCGTGTCTTTTCCGTCTGTATGTTTGTTATTGGCATTAACATTTTTAATTGATCAGTTGATCGTTAATACAATGGAATGTGGTTTAGATTTTAGAAATGGTTAGGGGACTGCCTTCGCAAAATCATACTACAAAATAGGCTCGTTCGTTTAACGCTTGATCTAGAGGCATTGAAATTTCGATAGTAATTGGATACCGTCGTATATAAACCGATAACATTACGGACAAAGATACTTTCAATTCTTGTGTCTCATCACAAAACACTTTATTATTTTTATTTATAGCCCAATGCCAAGACATAAGATAATAGATTATGTTGGTAAAAACAAAGTGACTTTTATATCATGTTAGTTGAATGAACAAAGTATGAATTTTGGAGATGCTTTATGAGTCAAATCTTCTTGTCAAAAATAGTTGTAATGTTAAGAAACAATGTTATACCTTTAAATTACCAAGAAATTTCCTTATGGGTCCATAAAATCATTCATAAACTAGAGAATGTTATCAGGAAGATATTAACTGTATAAAAGAAAATTAAACAAAACTCCTCAAAATTATGAACACTTCTTGCACTTTCTGAGAGAAAGTAATAAAATAGAAAAGAATAAAGGCATTATGAAATATAAAATGTATACTAGTATGCACAACCGGAGTCAGTTTTTAATTTGAAAGACAAGTTTTTTAAGAACTACGTTCAATTACTGGTAGTCCTCACTTCCACAACTAAGATCATAGGTATTTACAATATTCAACTATTATGGCACTGATGACATTCTATGCAATGTTCGATACTAATAGTAATTTGTAGGACCAAACAATGAAATTTAAGGGTACGTCATTTTCATGGGAGTTCTCAAGGGCCTAATAAGGTGAATGGTGATATGAGTGCGTTTCACAGATGAAGCGAACCACTGAACGCTAATGTTACACACGAACGCGCACAGAGCATCAATACATCTTAACACATACACGCATTTACGCACACACGCACGCACACACACACACACACACACACACACGCACACACACACGCAATTATTCATGCATGATCCTTTCTCATCATAACCTTTTTATGCCCCCGGCATCTACTGATGCGGGAGGCATATAGTGATTGTCCTGTCCGTTCGTTCGTTCATCCGGACGTTCGTCCGTCCGTACGAGGTTAACCAAAATGGGACCGTTTCGTCTAGCATCAATACCCCTTACTAGAATGACTTGATACTAATGCAGATGTAACCTGTGACCATTCCTCATCTCCAGACATCACCTGACCTCAGTTTGACCTTGACCTTGACCTCATTTTGGACTTAGGTTGCTTTATATGGGCCATCTCTTGGTTAACCAAATGGGACCGTTTCGTCTAGCATCAGTACTGCTTACAAGAATGAATTGATATTAATACAGATGTAACCTGTGACCATTCCTCATATTCAAACATCACCTGACCTCAGTTTGACCTTGACCTCGTTTTGGACTTAGGTTGCTTTGTATCGACAAGGATGCCACCAATCAAGCGTTTATTGAACGCAGCTCCTTGTTTTCTCATGCATTTCCCCCCGTTTTCATAACATGATATTATGCCATGAAGAAATATGTAATACTTTAGTAATTGACGAATTATGATTAATGTTTGTAAGTTATATATGAAAAAAGAACAATAAAAATGTGTATTATTTTATATAATTAAAGCGCGCATCACAGGTAGTGTTATCAAAATCATAGCGGACTAAAACAAAGGCACTCGCGATAGTTTTTCCGGACGGGTCGATATTTAGTGTACGCATTTAGTGTATAATATGTATGATATACTGACTAGATGTTAGTGTTAGTATCACCATGGTTACAAAATATAAACATTCAACGTACTTTTAGTTCAAATTGCTTCAGTCCGGCATATTCCCGAGTCTGTAACTTATACCGGCGCTCCAACTCTGCATTGAGTCACAGCCGTTTCTAATCCTGTACCGCACCCATACCGTACTTCCGTATTCGTAAACTATAGGTTTTATTCGGAGAAAGGCGGAAACTTAAATCGTTCTATGACATCAAAATACTTCAGAAACACATAAAAATCCGCTAATTAAGAAATCTGCCGTTTGATAATTTGATATATCTGTGGGTCATTTGCTCAAACACTGAAAGAGTTTCCGTGGCATTTGTCGAGAAGCCTGTAACCTGTACTCTTCAAACTTAGTGGGATGATTGGCTAAATGGAGTGGATAACACCTATTGCTTTTAAGATCAATATGTTAAAGGTAAAGGATGCAGCAGCCGAAGTAATGAAATGATTTTTTCCTATAGAAATCGAGAAAAAAAGGTTTCTACTTTGTACTTTACTGAAATATATTTTAGGAGTATAGAAATTTTGAAAAATGTTAAAAACAGCATCATATCTTGGGGCAAATAAAATTGAAACAACGCTGGTGACCTAGTGTTTTTATTTCATTTTTCAATACATCATAACATCATCTTTTAATACGGAACATTTCAACAAAATCTATTATTAGGAAAAAATACGAAACTATAGCGAGCGTCTTTAATTTGGTTTCTTATTTATTGCAGTCACATGCTGCTAAAGTACATTTTTAATATGAGCTTCCCGGTGCAACAAACAAAAGCAATTATAATTTCGCAATGAAGTTTTTTTATATGCTTTTTATATTAGTCAGGTCAAAATTAGATAATATGCTTAATTACTTACTCTATGTCATCAGTTATTCACTAATTCCATGTACCTAACTACAAACACAACAAACAAGAATTATAGGAAATAGGTCTTAGTATTCCAATGTACAAAAATTACGAATATGTTTTTTTTTCTTGTAACTGTCAGTGAGTACGATGTTGTGCAATGTGGTAGTGACCTTAGAAGTAAACATTTTATCAGTTCTATCAAAAATCTGAAGATTTCTAACAATTTACGATTAAACTAGACACAGCATCTGAAAGTAACAATTAAATTTATTTGGCTAGTCAGCACTTTCACGTTATAACCAAATTAAAACAGTAGAACCTTTAACAGTACAGTTAAAGTTAAAAGGACAAAGCTTTCTCGTTGGGCTAAACCCTTATCATGCTGAACACGACTGATTCTGCCTTTGCGACCAGTGCAGGTCATGATCAGCGTGCAGTCTGATCATGATCTGCACTGCTCGCCATTCAGTCAGTAATTTTTTGGAATGCACCCATTTTAACAGCTAATGGTACCGTTCAAATTGAAAATGGACAAGAAAATTATAGAAATTTAGCAGGGTAAGATTTTAACAGGCAACACTTTTCAGTACAAAAAATGCAACAACCAAATACTTTCGTTAATCCTTTTACAGCTGGTCTGAAGCGACTCTATTTATTAGAAATGTATACTTACATTGTATCTATTCATTGTTGTTCTTGGTAAAACTAACTTTGTTTAACTTTAGATGTTTGATCGTGTTTTACACAAGTTATAATTGAACTAATTTGAGGTAATACAATGAAAAGCTTCTAAATAACATTACTGTTATTTTTCTTTACAGGTCTGAAGCATCTTGACAGAAAATATGCTTCGGTGTTACGAGATACCATTAGATTGTTGGCGTAGGGTGAAAAAATTGCAAAGTCTAGTTTCAGATGTTCTTACGAAATGCGAAAGTGTTGAAAAAGCACTTTCAAAACATGATGAGAAGGCAGAAGCTCATATTCCTCTGAAAACTGTATACGTTTATACCATACAAGACGATCAAGAGTTTTTGAAGATTTTCGGAGAGAAAGCCGAAGAAATTTCCCCAACGTGTTTGTCAGAAGAATGGCATATTGAGACGAATGACGAGGAGAATGATTTCACACTTGGAGCAGAGTTTGCAGGCTTCTTTTTTGAAAACTTCTCTTTCAGGACTATCAAATCCGTGTCCAATAAAACAATTATTCCCTACAGTCCAAGGGCAATTGTGGCGTCTTATAATGAAAGCAGTGTTTTAGAAATGGTTGTTTTTAGACCGCTAAAAAGAAAAAGTGTATACCTACAAGGACTTCTCAAAGAGCTAAAGCAGAAATCCGCCACTCAAGGTAAAAGAATAGATTTGATTAATTTGTTTGGTACACTAGTGTGTGTGTGTTTTTTTTTTTTTATTAATTTAGGGTTTAATCATAAATCATCTAACCATAAAAATCATTAAATACATTTATATGGCAGTAGATTTGTGTCTATGTTTGATTTTTTTATTATGTTCAATAACCGGAGTTGTTTATATTTCTGTTCGATTGTCGCTTGCAAATAATTATTTTCATGTTACGTTTATCCGATGATAAAAACAAGATGTATGATTACCGCACATACTTTATTTTTATTAAGCAGAGCTACCGGCGCCGCTTTGCGTCGCATTAAGGTTATACGTGTGAAAAGAAAACAGATATAGTGTATACTATAGAGTTGAAAATTCGTAGCATTTATTGGAATCGGTGCTGTTCGGTTTTCTTCCAGTAGACTATGCGCATAGTAATTAACAGTGTCAGTAGATGCTCGCCTTTACGGATTATAAAAGCGTCCCGCTTACTGCTTTGAACATTGAATAACAATGTAAACGGGTGTTTGATGATAAGAAGTTCCCGAATAAGTTTTCTACGTAGAAAAAAAGCTGTAATACATAAATTTCAATGTGACCGATGCCGTAACAGAAATTTTTAATATATACATGCAATTTTTGGTTATGACGTCACAGATTCAGTTTGGTGTGATGATAGTGTGTTCGCCTATACACTCGAGAGGTCGGGAGTTCGATCCCTACCAGTACCAGACACTTTTCTTTTCTTTTATTCCACTAGTTTTATTTTTTTATTGTATTTATCATGATTTTTTCAAATATTGTAACAAAAATCATTCATGTGAAATTTTGACAAATGTTTTGTTTTGGTCAGGTTCCAATGTACTGCCTGTACAGTAGATGTAACTTTAAAAAAGTTTTGGGGTCCAAATTAACGTTGAATTTTGGAAAAGCACACATTGCTCTTCTCCCTTTTCACATATATTGCATCCACGCTCCTAAGAAGCACTGGCCATAGTTTTACACTTGGAAAAAACTGTTGGCTATACAAATCGCCCCCTTAATGCAAAAAGGTACCAAGTGCCTTCTTTATTCATATGCTCATTGTACCTTTTTGCATTAAGGGAACGAAATGAAAATAAACATTAAAATGGAGCTAGCTAAAAGATAAACCTTAAAAAGCCCTAGATTTTTAGCAGTCCAGTAAATTAAACAGGGGTTTTCGAGAATTTTGGCGAATATTCTTTTTCTTTGAGTAAAATTCTAATCAGTATTTTTTAAAGATGGTTCGTCTTTTGAAATTAAAACAAAGTTTAACATTGTACATGTAAATGCATGTTTATTGGATCCCTAAACTACATAAAACTCCATATAAAGCTTGATTCATTGCAAATTCAACATTATGCACAACAAAAATATTTCTCTACTTTTGACTTCTTGTCTTACTGCAATAAAAGACCACGTACAGAAGAATTGCTGCAAGGTATATGAGAACTCGGGGGTTAATCTGTTTTGGTCCGTCAAGAACTCTGGACATGTTATCAAAAAGCTAATAAATAAACACTTCAAATGTTCGAGTTTAAGTTCTTATGACTTTTCTACTCTTTATACTAATTTACCACATAATCTTATTAAAGAAAAACTGGTAGCTTTAATTGAGAAAACATTTGCAAGAGAAAACGTTTATTATCTGGCATGCAATAAAACAAGAGCATTCTTTTCTAACAGTAAATTTAAGAGATACATCCTATGGAGTTGTTATAAGGTTTGTGACGCTCTTAGGTTTTTGTTAGATAACATACTTTATCAAATTTGGCAATAAAACTTACAGACAAGAAATTGGTATCCGCCCGCTTAGCTCAGTAGGTAGAGCGTTGGTCTACGGATCTCGGGGTCGCGAGTTCGATCCTCGGGCGGGGCGTATGTTCTCCGTGACTATTTGATGAACGACATTGTGTCTGATATCATGAGTCCTCCACCTCTGATTCATGTGGGGAAGTTGGCAGTTACTTGCGGAGAACAGGTTTGTACTGGTACAGAATCCAGGAACACTGGTTAGGTTAACTGCCCGCCGTTACATGACTGAAATACTGTTGAAAAACGGCGTTAAACCCAAAACAACCAACCAACCAGATGGGAACTAACTGCGCCCCACTCATTGCTGATTTATTCTTATAATGTTATAAACGAGATTTCGTGCTTAGTTTATCCACTGGGACACAATTTGAAATTATTTAAGCTCGAGGTATCTTGATTATATTTTGAATAAGGACAACTTATATTTTTCAGAAATTGTGAAACACATTTACCCAAAAGAGTTACAGCTTAACAAGACTAATACTTTAGGTTTAGAAGCGTCATTTTTGGACTTAAATTTAACAGTTGTGAATAATAATCTATAAACGAAAATATATGATAAAAGAGACGATTTTAATTTTGATATTGTCAACTTCTCCCACCTTGATGGAGATGTCCCTCGAGCATGTTCATACGGTGTCTATATTTCACAACTTATTTGTTTTGCAAGAGCTTGCTCAAAGTTAGAGGATTTTAATGATAGAAATCTTCATATCACCAAAAATTATTACAACAGGGTTACCGTTATCATAAGCTACGGAAAGCTTTCAGTAAATTTTACTACAGATCGTCCGAATTGTTAAAGAAATATAATACTAACCTTAAAATACTTAACACCCGGATTACTATGGAGTTGTAGTTTATAAAACCGGAAAATTAAACATAGTCCTTACTTAAAACAGACATTTGTAAAATGTTTTAAAAAGTTTATCAAAAGAGGATATGATGCGAAAATCGTGAAGAACAGTGCATGTTTAGTGATTGACCCCGCTACAGTTAATCGCTACGCTTTCCTATTTGATGGTGCGATGACTAACAAAGTGTAAGATTCCTTGATGCCTACATAAAACGAACGGAGGGAGTAGAATTTTGTCTTGCAGCTTTCTTAGCCGTGCCCTTAAAAGTTAGGCTCTTGATGCTCTGACTTCAGACAAGTTGTTGAGTACATTGATGTAATTATACCTTAGATTTAGCATAATTTTATGTTTTACTTGATATGATCTGGTATTTTTTCACTAATGTTAGAGCCTTTCTCAGCGGGGAATGATTTTATTTACATTGTGTTCTCTAACTTGTTGAAAATAGGGTAACTGCGAGGTTGGCATGCCCTAATCGCGTTTAAACCCCAAGTTTCCTTTATGTAGGTTACTGGCCGTTCCAAGGCGGTGCCAACATTTTCAACTGGTTTGCTGTCTGTCTTGTACTTTGTGTTGTATATGTTGTCTTTTTAGCTCGACTTTTCGAAGAAAATGAAGAGCTATTGCACTCGCCCCGGCGTCGGCGTCGGCGTCGGCGTTGGTTAAAGTTTTTGATAAAGTCAAATATCTTTGTTACTATCAAAGCTATTGACTTGAAACTTAAAATAGATATTTACTATCAAAGTCTACACCAGAAGAAACAATCCCCATAACTCTGATTTGAATTTTGACAGAATTATGCCCCTTTTTAACTTAGAATTTTTGGTTAAAGTTTTTGATAAAGTCAAATATCTCTGTTACTATCAAAGCTATTGACTTGAAACTTAAAGTAGATATTTACTGTCAAAGTCTACACCAGGAGAAACAATCCCCATAACTCTGATTTGAATTTTGACAGAATTATGCCCCTTTTTAACTTAGAATCTTTTGTTAAAATTTTTGATAAAGTCAAATATCTCTGTTACTATTAAAGCTTTTGACTTGAAACTCAAAATAGTTATTTACTATTAAAGTCTACACCAGGAGACACAATTCCCATAACTCTGATTGAATTTTGACAGAACTATGCCCCTTTTTAACTTAGAATTTAAAAAAAAAAAATTTGATAAAGTCAAATATCTCTGTTACTATTAAAGCTTTTGACTTGAAACTCAAAATAGTTATTTTCTATCAAAGTCTACACCAGGAGACAAAAATCCCATAACTCTGATTTGAATTTTGACAGAACTCTGTCCCTTTTTAACTTGGATTTTTTTTTACTGGCAAAGCTCTAATTCAGAGTCAAGCACTGAGAAAAGTCGAGCGCGCTGTCTTACGGACAGCTCTTGTTTGTTGTTAGCGTTCCTTTCCTCTTTCTCTTCACTCCCCCTATCGTCGCGCCCCCTATCATTTCCCCTTGTATTTGCGCTCCCTTCCTTGGCATCCCCTCTCTGTTTACTATGAGTAAGTTATCGTGCCCGCCTTAAATTTGGCTGCCGGAATCCTAAGGCGGTGCCCGATTGTTCTTTTTCCTGCGTATGTGTGTGCGTTCGTTTGCTTGTGCGTCTGTGTGTCTTGGGTGGTGCCCTACAGTGTTGTTATATCTTACTAGTCTGTTTATCTATGTAAGTTAGTTGTGTGTGTGTGTGTGCGTGTGCGTGTGCGTGTGCGTGTGCGTGTGCCTTTTGAACATGAGTGTCTGTGCTGCTGTTGTTTACATTGTAAGGTAACTGTGATTAAGGAACGTAGCATTCCCTTTTAAATATTCATCCTTGTTCTACTTTCCCCTTCAACCCCCTTTCTACCTCCTACCCCTACTTGCCCCCTTTTCTATATGTTGCATAAAATTAATATGTACTTGTTGGATATTTGGAGCAACCCGTCTATAATGTTTTTTCCGTTTTTTACTTTGCAAATGCGTGGCTCTGAGTCTGTGTTTGCGGTGCTCTGTACTTCTGAGAAATCTTCCATTACCTATTAACTTTTGTCTTTCTCCCATACCAGACGTCTACCATAGCAGAATTTTTGACAGAAATTTGGTCTCATTCTTCCTTCCAAAAAGAAAGTAATTTGACAATAATGACATTAAAAAGAATTACAATAGCCAGTGTCTATGATCCCAGGATTACGTAAATTCTGATTTCTATAAACGTTAAAATTTGAACATGAAATATTTACAATAGGTCTTCATTTCTAAACATTCACCCGAAAAGAGATTAGGTTATAGGCCTAATGAGATTCTATTATGTTAAAAAATCGAACGGCAAGCTTTTGAATTTGAAGCGTTTATTATTTGTGATTGGTTTAGAACTATGATCATAATAATGTATGTAAAATTGTTTATATAGTATGTTTCAATATGAATAACACAAATTTTCTCTTTATCTCGGTGCAGATGTATATCTATACATCACTAATAATAAACACTTCAAATTTAAAAGCTTCAAAAAGGAGATACTCTATTACGGGTCTAATACCTTAAATAAATTCTTTTGCAACATATTACTATCGTAAATCAGATTGATCCGGTTTTAGAATTTAATAAGAAAAATTAATAGTCGTTTAAAGATACGTCTGTAAGAAGGTATATCAAAACACAATGATAATGGGGATGTTGTTAACAAATTTCGTAAGAGTTTGGGTCATGGTAATTTTCCAGTTGTAAAGGTATTAGACCCGTAATAAAGTATCTCCTTTTAGAAGAGTATCCAATTGCTGACTGAAATTTTTATCGTGGGGGTGGGTTGGGGGGGGGGGGGGCGTAGGTTCAAGCCCCACTGGGACCATTTCTTCGTTATTGTTTTCCGTTTTTCCTAGTAATTTTTTTTTCAAGACTTATTATTGATTTATTGTACAAAAGTGGAAATTTTGCATTTGATAAGCAATTTCTTGCTGTTCAAAGTGAATTTACCTCTGAAACAGAAGGGGGCAGAGTTAGACATCTTTAAAAATACTGAGTTATATGCGGTAAAAGGTCTCTACTTTGCCTTTACTTTTTAGATTACATATTGTGGACGAAATGTAGGTAGGTTTTACTTCTGCCTCAAGATTATTGTTTATCAATAGTTTGGTGTTTCTTTTATTAAAATTAATGGTATAATGAATTCTCTGCAAACGTTTTTAGACAGTGGCCATCACTTTGCAATTTTTCTCTACTTGAGCTTGAGGAAATACCATAAATTATACAAAATTTATAAAAAACGGCACATTGAAAGTTGTTTAAAATTTCCAACACAATGCAAAACACTGTCAACTTTAAGAATATACCTAGCAAATACCATTTTTATACGCCCGTTTGAAAAACGGGACGTATTATGGGAACGCACCTGGCGGGCGGATGGGTGGGCGGGCGGGCGGGCGGGCGGGCGGCGTCCACAGACTTTGTTCGGAGCATATCTTCTACATGCATAGAGGGATTTTGATGAAACTTGGCACAGTTGTTCACCATCATGAGACGGAGTGTCATGCGCAAGAACCAGGTCCCTAGGTCTAAGGTCAATGTCTCACTTAGAGGTCGAAGGTCAAATTCAAGAATGACTTTGTCCGGAGCATATCTTCTTCATGCATGGAGGGATTTTGATGAAAGTTGGCACAATTGTTCCTCATCATGAGACGGAGTGTCATGTGCAAGAACCAGGTCCCTAGGTCTAAGGTCAAGGTCACCCTTAGAGGTCAAAGGATACAAGAATGAAAACTTTGTCCGGAGCATTTCTTCTTCATGCATGGAGGGATTTTGATATAACTTGGCACAAATGTTCACCACCACGAGGCGGAGTGTCATGCCCAAGAATCAGATCCCTAGGTCTAAGGTCAAGGTTACACTTAGAGGTCAAAGGATACAAGAATAAAAACTATGTCCAGAGCATTTCTTCTTCATGCATAGAGGGATTTTGATATAACTTGGCACAAATGTTCACCACCACAAGATGGAGTGTCATGTGCAAGAACCAGGTCCCTAGGTCTAAGGTCAAGGTCACACTTAGAGGCCAAAGGTCAGATACAAGAATGACTTTGTCCGAAGCATTTCTTCTTCATGCAAGGAGGGATTTTGATGTAACTTGGCACAATTATACACCATCATGAGATGAAGTGTCATGCGCAGTTCCTTCTTTAGAATTACTTCCCTTTGTTGTTACTATAAATAGCTTATATTGTAACTTTTTCATTACTAGTCGTAGGGAAAAATCGAGACAACTTTTCTGTAGTACAACATGCACGTTACATCCAATTTTGAGGTGTATTTTGACCAGTCTCTACCTGGTAAGGATTTTTGTGTGGACTTACAATTTTTTTTTGGATTTTTTTTTAAAGATTAACTTCCCTTAGTTGTTACTATAAAGAACTTATATTGTAACCTTTTTTATAATTGACCGAAGGGAAAAACCAAGACCACTTTTCTATGGAACAGCATAGATGTTACTTTCCAGTTTTAGGTTATTTTAAGGTATCTGTACCTGGTAAGGAGTTTTTTATGGACTTAGAAAAACAAAAGAATTACAATGATTACTAAACAACCACAAAATTAAAATTCCATCTGCAAATACAGGTGCTAGAGTAAAGAAATTTGCTGTGACGGGCGTATATTGTGACATTCTGGCACTCTTGTTTAAACATTACTATTAGGGGTCCAATACCGTTTTATATAAAACAATGTTATCGTCAAGTTTAGAGAAACTTATCTGTTTAGTGTTCAAGCCATTTACAGATTGTGTGTGATGGAACAGGCGGAGAACTGTATAACAGACAGTTTTTAGATCCCACTGAGACTGAGATGTTTTGATATCTGACGTCTGGTTTGTTTCGTCGGGCCCATAAGTGTGTTTCTGTTGATACACTGTCTTCTGTCTCCTTGAGAACATGTGTTTTTTTCGTTCTGAAGGTTTGGTTTTTATATGAATATTCAAGAGCATTTTTGTGTTTTACATGCTATGTTGCCGTTTCGTATATTAGGGATAACTTTTATTTGCACTGTCCTGTGACTTTTGAATATGATAAGTGGTGGTGGTTGGGATGGGGGTGGGGTGTGGGGGCGGTAAAAATGACGTTAGGTGTACACCCAAAGCCGGTTTAACCGTTCCAAGATGTTGCCCCACTGTGTTCCTTTGTTTGCTCCTTTTGTCATCCTGTGTTTGCTTTGTCTGTGTTTATGTGTATTTTTGTGTATGTGTGCTGGTCGTGTACATGTCTGTGTGCTGTGGGTTGCACTTTGGAGAGTCTACGTTTTTTGGGACGTGGCTTAGCCTTATTGACATTCATCTTTGTTTTAGCAGGGTATTATTGGACAAGTAACAGAGGCTTTCTAGAGTGATTGTTGAGATTGTACAGATAAATCCTACATTCCAGCATACATAATTATTTTTATTTTGCATTGGACTTTTTCGCAGATGATTTTTGGGAAGTGTAGCCTTCCCAAAGTCGCCAAACTACGTATACCGACATTGGTGAAATTTTAGTTACAAATGCCGTTACTACCTTTCTCCATACGTACGCTATAAAACTAGTTCAGTATTTCTATGAAATTCAAGGGTCTGAGAGTGAACAGATCGATAACATTTATTTAGCGTATGCAATAAATGTAAACACTTAGATTTGTAAATGAAAAATATGGCAGGGATTATAACTTCTTGTAAAGAAGATTGTCTATGCGTTGTACTACTTTACGACGTAAATATTTATCACGTGACCAAGAACACAGGGTTCCGGTTTAGGCTGATCACAACCAAAACAAATGTAAGCCTCTGCAGATCTAGTCACAAATAGTCCAAATATAAATAGTGCTAATCTTTTTAGCTCACCTGTCACATAGTGACAAGGTGAGCTTTTGTGATCACCCTTCGTCCGTCGTCCGTCGTCTGTGCTTCCGTGCGTGCGTGCGTGCATGCGTCAACAATTTCTTGTCTGCACGATAGTGGTTTCATTTAAGATTTTATTTTAACCAAACTTGCACACAACTTGTATCACCATAAGATCTTGGTTCCTTTCTTGAACTGGCCAGATTCCATTATGGGTTTCAGAGTTATGGCCCCTGAAAGGGCCGAAATTAGCAATTTTGACCTTGTATGCACAATAGCAGCTTTATTTATGATTTGATTTTTACCAAACTGGCACACAACTTGTATCGCCATAAGATCTTAGTTCCTTTCTTGAACTGGCCAGATTCCATTATGGGTTCCAGAGTTATGGCCCCTGAAAGGGCCAGAATTAGATATTTTGACCTTGTCTGCACAATAGCAGCTTCATTTATGATTTGATTTTAACCAAACTTGCACACAGCTTGTATCACCATAAGATCTTGGTTCCTTTCTGGAACTGGCGAGATTCCTTTATGGGTTCTAGAGTTATGGCCCCTGAAAGGGCCAAAATTAGCTATTTTGACCTTGTCTGCACAATAGCAGCTTCATTTATAATTTGATTTTAACCAAACTTGCACACAGCTTGTATCACCACAAGGTCTTGGTTCCTTTTTTAACTGGCCAAATTCCATCATGGGTTCCAGAGTTATGGCCCCTTAAAGGTCCAAAATTGGCTATTTTGGCTTTTGCAGCCATATAGAGACTTCATTTATGGTTTTATTTGATACAAACTTCCAAAATATCTTCAACAACAATAAATCTTAGATTCCATGACAAATCAGATCCAATCGTAGGTTCCAAAGTTATTTTATATCTGATTACCTCCCCTGATTGTAATCAAAATGGATTTATATCAGTAAGTACTTATAGGATTTATTTGAAATTTCATAATTGTCATTAGTTGGACTGAGACAATCAGGGTAGATAACTATGGACTGATTTTATGTCAAATTACCTCCCTTTATTTCAAATTAAAATGGGTATATCTCCGTAACTAATGAAGATACTGATCTGAAATTTCATTTATGTCAACAGATTTATTTGGCAGAGCCTTCTTTTGTTCACTTACAATATTTTTATGCCCCCGAAAGGAGGCATATAGTTTTTGAACCGTCTGTCAGTTTGTCGGTCTGTAAGTCTGTCCGCAATTTTCGTGTCCGGTCCATATCTTTGTCATCGATGGATAGATTTTCAAATAACTTGGCATGAATGTGTACCAAAGTAAGACGACGTGTCGCGCGCAAGACCCAGGTCCGTAGCTCAAAGGTCAAGGTCACACTTAGACGTTAAAGGTCATTTTTCATGATAGTGCATTCGTGTCCGGTCCATATCTTTGTCATCCATGAATGGATTTTCAAATAACTTGGCATGAATGTGTAGCACAGTAAGACGATATGTCGCGCGCAAGACCCAGGTCCGTAGCTTAAAGGTCAAGGTCACACTTAGACGTTAAAGATCATTTTTCATGATAGTGCATTCGTGTCCGGTCCATATCTTTGTCATCGATGGATAGATTTTCAAATAACTTGGCATGAATGTGTACAAAGGTAAGACGACATGTCGCGCGCAAGACCAAGGTCCGTAGCTCAAAGGTCAAGGTCACACTTAGACGTTAAAGGTCATTTTTCATGATAGTGCATTCGTGTCCGGTCCATATCTTTGTCATCCATGGATGGATTTTCAAATAACTTGGCATGAATGTGTACCACAGTAAGACGACGTGTCGCGCGCAAGACCCAGGTCCGCAGCTCAAAGGTCAAGGTCACACTTAGACGTTAAAGGTCATATTTTATGATAGTGCATTGATGGGCGTGTCCGGTCCATATCTTTGTCATTCATGCATGGATTTTAAAATTATTGGGCATGAATGTGTACCACAGTAAGACGACGTGTCGCGCGCAAGACCCAGTTCCGTAGCTCAAAGGTCAAGGTCACACTTAGACGTTAAAGGTCATATTTCGTGATAGTGCTTTGATGGGCGTGTCCGGTCCATATCTTTGTCATTCATGCATGGATTTTAAAATTATTGGGCATGAATGTGTACCACAGTAAGACGACGTGTCGCGCGCAAGACCCAGGTCCGTAGGTCAAAGGTCCTAAACTCTAATATCGGCCATAACTATTCATTCAAAGTGCCTTTCAAAGTTCATTCTTCCCTTTGTTGTTCCTGTCCTTTGGACTTAAATATTTTTACTGAGGACCTTCTTGTCCATAAGTGCAGTGGTAACAGGTGAGCGATATAGGGCCATCATGGCCCTCTTGTTTCCTTTCCTAGTGCATTTTCTCAATAACCACGTGTTTACTTTTACTCTACCGAGTTTCAGTATGGATCACTTTGCATTCTATCGAAATCGGCATGATCCTATCGCATGCTAGGTAAAAATGGCGGCGTAAGAATTTAATGTCTCGAAAAGAGAAATTGAAAGAAGCGAAAAAGGAGTAAATTCAGCGGGTTGTATTTAACGAACTGTAGTTTTCTTATATAAAAGTTAACACCCGCTTTTCTTTTTGTTTTTCTAAAGTAGCGAGATAGTTCTTTATGGGAATATAAGTCTCTGAAAATCTGATATGCTAGAAATGTCGAAAAAAACGTTATAAAGTAAGTGGATTTTATATGAAATAAAGGACAGCCGGATTTAGTGGTGTTCAGCCGATAAGGGGCAATACATGTTTTTGTTTTGCCAAACTCCTCGAAAATCAGTGAAAAGGCCATTAATCTATTCTATATGATGTAAAATGGTGACAAATGGCTGACAACTCTTAAATATTTTTTACGTTTGGAATTTAGACTCAATTTTCGACCAAGTGGCTCTATTTTGGTCGAATTTAGTACCTAGAAAATATCTTTTCTTACATTTTAGCACTGCAATTGTCTAGATTTTATTAAAATTAGCATGTTTCTGATTGAAAATGACAAAAATCTTAACGATTAAATGGATCTTGAATCCAAATTTTATGAATAATGTAATAAAATTTGCGATATTGCTTGCACAGGGCTAAATTTCGCGTATTTTTTTGAATGGGGGTGACCTGTAATAAATGGTCATTTCTCTAGATTTTCTCAATATTTTGCAACGAAACTAAACAGATCGTTGTGAAATAGGTGTACCTTGAGAATGAATGCAAATTCGTGAAAAAATCAAACACAAAACATTTCTTATAGGCTCATCACAACCAAAACAAATGTAAGCCTCTGCAGGTCTAGTCACAAGTCGTCTAAATATAAATAGTGCTTATCTTTTTTCCTTTCCTAGTGCCTTTTTTCTATAGCAAGGTGTTTACTTTTCCTCTACCGCGTTTCAGTATGTATCACTTTGCATTCTTTTGAAATCGGCATGATCCTATTTTTGTTCTCTGGTTTTATGCATTGACATCTCACTTTGGAAGATCCTGCCATGATTGTCTGTCGAACCTGCTTTAAGTCTAGTCCGTTTGATTTTCTTAGAACCTTGCCAAAGACATAAACCCGTATTGATTTTGGTGTCGAGGTCAAAGCGACCTTTAAAGCCTTCGTTTGCTTTTTCTGATGATCAGACTTCATACATACAGACATTAGTTCCCTATTAGGTCTAGAGTCAAGTCAAAGATTATGATTTGAGTAACCTTTACTGAATTTTGTCTGGATGTGGGTTACTTTTTGGGTTCAATGAGTAAAAAAACTGGAAGCATTTAGTGAAATATTGCAAAATGATGGAATCTTTTCTTGCCTGGCTTCTCGATTAAAATGCATACCGGTTCAGCTACGCTTCCCTACACTCCTCTCAGGGCTTTGATTTTTCAAAAGTTTGCTTAAGCTCTGTCTCTTCATTACCTGGAGTATTTCAGGAGTTACGGCCCCTGATTGACCGCTGAAAGAGCCAAAATTTGTTAACTTTTACCTTGTGAACGCGATAGAAGTGACATTTTATATTTGATTTTAACCACATTTACACACAACTTAAGTCACAATAAGATCTCAGTTCCTTTCGAAAATCGGCTAGATTTCTTTAGGGTTCTAGAGTTACTGCCCATGAAAAGGGCAAACGTTTCTATTTTGGCTCTTTCAGCCATATAGAGGTTTCATTTATGCTGTGATTTGATACAAACTTGCACAGAATGATTATATTGATGATCTCTAGGCCTGGATCACAACTGGGTTATGTCGGGTCAAATCAGAGGAAAAGCATGTTAACAACCTAGAGGCAACATTTATGACCCTATCTTCTTGAAACTTGGTCAGAATGTTTATCTTGATGATTTCTAGTTCGAAACTGGGTCATATGGATTCAAAAACTAGGTCACCAGGTCAAATAAAAGAATAAGCTTGTTTACACCCTAGGGGCACATTTTTGATTCTATCTTCATAAAACTTGGTCAGAATGTTTGTTATTATAAAGTCTTAGATGATTTTAAATCTGGGTTACGTGGGGTCAAAAACTAGGTCACTAGGTCAAATCAAAGGAAAAGCTTGTATACACTCTAGAGGCCACTTTTTTTGCTCCAGTCTTCCCGAAACTTTGTCAGAATGTTTGTTTTCATGCAATTTTGGACAAATTAGAATCTGGGTCATGTTGGGTAAAACACTAGGTCACTAGGTCAAATCAAAGAAAATGTTTGTTTACACTCAAGAGGCCACGTTTTTGGTCTAATTCTAATGAAAATTGGTCAGAATATTTCTCTCCATGAAAACACTTGGTAAAACATGTTTACACTGTTATGGTGTGTTACTCAGGTGAGCGACCTAGGGCCATCTTGGCCGTCTTGTTGAAATGTCAGAATGAGTTCAAAATATATTTACTAATATTTTATAGATGGTGAACAAAAACGAAAAATCAAGGAGAGTCAAACTGCCGTCGACTACCTAATTGGAGAAATAATTGCATTGTTCAATATGAGTAACATCGAAGAGAAATTTCACCCCAGAATACCAGGCTACGAGTTGATGGAAATTGATGACGAGGTAATAAACTTTATCCTAGATATCTTTTTGAAAGTAAAGGTTAAAATTAAATCTAGAGAAAGTTTGTAACCCCGCTTGAAAACAATTGAGGAATATAGCCACATATACCAAATTAAATCCTGCTCTAAGACAAAAACAGTATACATGCATCTCTTCATGCGCCCGCGACTGGATCCGGAAATGGCGTCACCAATAAGGCGATCAATTATGAAAATAATACTGCTAAGTAATGTCTGAGGAAATCAATAGAAAGTCTTATAATATCAGATATCATGTCATGAAACAAGCTAATGTGGAATTTTAAATGTTTACATTTGCACCTTTAAGAAAAACTTCATCGGTTTATTTTTTACCTTATCCACCTAATTTACAATATATTTTTACATGTCGCTATTACCATTTAATATTCATTATTTTCAGCTATTCTTGGAGAAACATTCATACTAAATGCGTAATCGTAACTAACTGTCTTACACTTTCGTAAACCTGGGCTCGTAAATGCAGGCTCAATAACCTCAGATCCCCTTTCTAAATTCCAGTGTGTTTAGTTCTGCCCATTGTTTTCTCGTTTAGGGCAAACCCATTATTAGTCCCCTACTGGTTGAAAACCAGTTTCGGGAACTATAGGAATGCGCTTTTCCGTCTGTCATTCCGTCAGTCCGTCCATCCGTTCGTTCGCAATTTCGTATCCGGTCCATAAATCTGTCATCCATGAAGGGATTTCAATATTACTTGGAACAAATGTTTCCCTTGATGAGACAACGTGTCATGCGCAAAACCCGGACCCCTAACTTAAAGGTCAAGGTCACAATTGGAGGTCAAAGGTCAACAGGGATTTTTTCCCTGTCCGGTCCACAACACTGCCATCCATGAAGAGATTTTTATATTACTTGGCACAAATGTACCTCATAATCAGTCGATGTGTCATGCACAACATTCAGACCCCTAGCTGAAAGATCAAGGTCACACTTGGCAGTCAAATGTTAACATGGCATGGGCAAGGTCTGTTTCGTATCCGGTCCATAACTCTGTCATTCATTAAGGGATTTTAATATCACTTGGTACAAATGTTCCCCATGATGAGATGACCTGTCTTGCGCAAATCCCGGACCCTTGCTCCAACGTCGTCACAATTGGGGGTCAGATGTCAACAGGGCTTTTTTTCCTGTCCGGTCCATAACTCTGCTATTCATGAAGCGATTTTAATATTACTTGGCACAAATGTTTCCCATGATGAGACGACGTGCCGTGTGCAAAACCGGACCCCTAGCTCAAAGGTCAAGGTCTAAATTAGAGGACAAAGTTCAATAGGTTTTTTTCCTGTGCGGTCCAGAACTCTGTCATGCATCAAGGGATTACAATATTACTTGGCATACATGTTTCCCATGATGAAACGAAGTGTCGTGCGCAACACCCAGAACCCTAGCTAAAAGGTCAAGGTCACACTTGGAGATCAAAAATCAATAGGATTTTTTCCTCTTTGGTCTATAACTTTGTCATGCAAAACAGGATTTAAATATCATTTTACACAAATATTCCCCTGGATGAGACAACTTGTCATGCGCAAAACTCGGGCCCTTAGTTGCAAGGTCAAGGTCACACTTGGAAGTAAAAGGCCAAAAGGTCTTTTTTCCTGTCCAGTCTGTAACTCAACAGTCCTTAAAGGGATTTTCATATTACTTGGCACAAATGTTCACCACCACGAGACGGAGTGTCATGCGCAAGAACCAGGTCCCTAGATCTAAGGTCAAGGTCACACTTAGAAGCCAAAGGTCAGATACAAGAATTACTTTGTCTGGAGCATTTCTTCTTCATGCATGGAGGGATTTTGATGTCACTTAGCACAAATATTCACCACCATGAGGCAGATTGTCATGCGCAAGAACTAGGTCCCTAGGTCTAAGGTTAAGGTCACACTTAGAGGTCAAAGGTCAAATTCAAGAATGACTTTGTCCGGAGTATTTCTTCTTCATGCATGGAGGGATTTTGATGTAACTTGGCACATATGTTCACCACCATGAGGTAGCCTTGTTTTTACAATTACTGTAAATAGATTATATTGTAACATTTTTATTACTGGCCGTAGGGAAAAATCGAGACCACTTTTTTGTGGTAAAACATGCATGTTACATCCAATTTTTAGGTGTATTGTGACCTATCTCTACCTGGTTAAGAGTTTCTTGTGGACTTATATTATATAGATTTTTAAGGATTAATTTCCCTTTGTTGTTACTATAAATAACTTACATGATAACTTTTTTATAATCGGCCGAAAAAAAATTCCATATGAAAACAACTGTATTAATCCAATTGTTTTGTTATAGCACATTGTATATATAGTACAATATTGTTTATACATCATTGACATATATCAGTTCATTATGTTATGCTGCAGTAGAAATATTAGGTGCATTCCAGTAGGGGACTTTATATTGCATGGCAATACTTCATTCACTTGTTTTAACTGGGGACCATACGCCGCTTTTCATGGAATTACACGCTAGTGTATCATTGAAGGTTCCATGTGCACCGCCGTATGAATACTTCTGCGGGTGTCTCTAAATTGTTCTTGTAGCATGTGTAAATATTGAGTTCTGCTAAACCCGGGGTTAGAGTGCGTGGACGGTAGCATGCATTTCCACAACCGTCCATGAAAAAGCCCAATCAAACCGACAGTTTCGTTTTTGTCGTGTTGAGCGACCTGTGGAGTTTCCACCTTTTCTTTTATGTTCATCTTGCAGTTCCACCAGACGAGCATCAATTCAACTGCTACACATACAGTAGAACTCAAACAGATATAATATAAACAAAAAAGCATTTCCGTTGGGTTAAAATGATAATACATTTCAAGGTCTTTAAAAACCTAATATTGACATGTTTTCTATTTCAAATATCCGTAAACGAAAATCTAGGTGCGTATCACACGAAATATTATATTCAGTTGCATAAACAAATAAAATAAAACTGTTTTTGAATTAGATGTACAATTTAATAAATACCGTATTTATTATGCATGAAAAACTCTTGTAGCTCAGTTGTCAGTCATGTGATCACTGGTGTTTTTAGCTCGACTATTCATAGAATAGTAGAGCTATTGGACTCGCCCATGCGTCGGCGTCGGCGTCGGCGTCTGCGTCCGCGTCCGCGTCCGCGTCCCGATTTGGTTAAGTTTTGTATGTAAGCTGGTATCTCAGTAACCACTTGTGGGAATGGATTGAAACTTCACACACTTATTCACTGTGATAAACTGACTTACATTGCACAGGTCCATAACTCTATTTTGCTTTTTTACAAAATTATGCCCCTTTTTCGACTTAGAATTTTTTGGTTAAGGTTTTGTATGTAAGCTGGTATCTCAGTACTCACTAATTGGAATGGATTGAAACTTCACACACTTGTTCACTGTCATGATCTGACATGCACAAAGCAGGTTCCATAACTCTATTTTGCTTTTTTACAAAATTATGCCCCTTTTTCGACTTAGAATTTTTTGGTTAAGGTTTTGTATGTAAGCTGGTATCTCAGTATCCACTAATGGGAAAGGATTGAAACTTCACAGACTTGTTCACTGTCATGATATGACATGCAGTGCAAAGGGTCAATAACTCAACTTTGCATTTTACAAAATTATGCACCTTTTTAAACTTAGGAGTTTTGGGTTAAATTCTTATATGTAAGCTGGTATCTCAGTACCCTCTAATGGGAATGGATTGAAACTTCACACACTTGTCCACTGTCATGAGCCGATAAGCACTATGCAGGTTCCATAACCCTATTTTGCTTTTTTTTAAATTATGCCCCTTTTTCGACTTTCGTATTCATTCAATCGACAAGGCTGTTGAATAGTCGAGCGTTGCTGTCCTCCGACAGCTCTTGTTTTTATATTTTGTGGTCCTCTGGAGAATGGATTTCAAATTGTTTCTATATCACAGTGCCTATTTAGACGGTGCTAGTGGATGTATGAGATGTTACACATTTCATCACATCTCATTAACAGACTCAGTCATATTATTTAAAGCTTTTATTTACTTCAACACAGTACACCGAAGGACATAGGTTTTAAAAAATCATTGTATTTGATGATATAACATCTTGCAACCATTCCTGGAGATGTTCATCAAAATCCATTGCAAATATTACTTCTTTGTATTATTTTGAAACATTTAACTCTGTAACATAGATTCATTGTTTTGTGAAATGAATCTTTACAGACATAAATTTAGTCAAATAATTTAACATCTGTGTCTTATATTTGTGTTTTAGATATTCCGTGTTGATTCTTTGTAACAAGCTGATAGGTTTTGCAGTCAATTCAAACTGTAACTATGATATAAATGATGTAACAATATATATTAACCTTATAAAATTTCAAGATTGTCAAGTTTACAATAGATTCATCAAAATTTAAATTGTTGGGCAGGTACGGTGTTTTTGATCGAATGTCGAAAGACTGTAATATTCAAGATGCTGCAAGACTTTTCTCACCCGAAGTTGCGTATGTTATTGTTTGGTGTCGAAAGCTCATTGGTGTATGTTTTGATGACGTTGCATATTTCGTTTCCCCACATTGAGAAGAGGCTTTGTCGGGCGGTTGCTATTTGGAAATATAGATTATGTCTTTTATAACACATACTTTCGTTGCCCCTGTAGTCACAGCACTCTTTCAAGAAAGCCCTTCATACCTGTACTTTCAGAAATAATACACTCATTTGAGAGGGGGACTTCAAATATGTCATAAAATTCGTCAAGACAGTTTCTTGGTTACTTCTTTGGAACAATGTCATTTTTATTCTGAAATATATTTCACCTCTATCCAATTGTCTGCTGACGTAAAGTTTAATCAAGTAAATTTTATTTTTGTTTCTTCTTTCTCTTTCCCCAGAAGGTAGATTAAAAGACAATAATATATCAAAAATATGTCACAATATCAACTTCAGGTTTCAAAAGGACTTTTTGCGGTTGAAAAGGGTATTAAAGGTTTTGGGTACCGGTTTAGTACTCTGCATATCGACATAGAAGAAAACAAACGACCAGACGAAATAAAACAGGAAACCCGAGAGACAGCCATAAAAGATTATTTACAAAAATTCGGAATCACAAACGTTGAATTTAACTATGTCTCCCCGTCTGAAACAAAATTTACCTACGTCGGTGCCTCATGCACAGTGAATCAGAAAGTTGGCGTTCTTGGAAGTTTCGCTTACAAGACAAATAACCAAGGGTATAGTATTTTGTGTGGCCTCATCTCAAAACATCTCGCTACTGCATCTCAAAATGATGATAGTATTTATCTAGAGAACGGTGAAAAGTTAGGTTCCGTTTTGTCGAATACCACTAAGCATGGAGGCTATGATATAGCTGCTGTCAGTATTGCCGGCGATATTGAACCACTCTGTTTTAAGGAGTTTAGAAATTCGGACGGAATGTTGGACCCAGGGAGCCTTCACAAGGCGGTCACTTTAGACGACTATAGGAGACTACAGGTATGCCCTTACCTTGTTCGCAATGTGTCTGCAGATATTTTTGTTTTGATTGGGTCACAGAATGCATCCACCACGCATTAACGGTAGCAGTTTTCTACTAATTTTCCCACGTGATCTTTTTTATAGCAAAATTCAATCAATATACTGACTGAAATTTTAGCAGCAGAAAAAGGTAAAGATAATATTAAGATGCTGTTTAAAAAAAGACTGTTTTCAGTTCCAGTTTATATCAATGATTTTCAATTCTAAATTGTGAACATTTATGTTTAAATGTACCATTTTTGAATTTTCCTTATTACAATTTTTTATTATTATAATAAGATAATGAAATTAACATTCCTGGTATACAATATCTTTGTTTTAGGATATTCCAGTATACGCATGGGGTCGCAAATGTGATAAACAACCAGGAAGAGGGAAAATAACTATTCCTAGATATATATGCGCTGCCTGTCCCTTACCACACATTATAGTGATGGATCAAGATGCCTCTCGAAGAATGGCAGAACCAGGTGACAGCGGTGTAATTGTTTGTGTGGATGATTTAGATAAAGACGAAGTTCTTTTGATTTCAATGTTAAGCGGATCCCCCGAAGATGATAAATTATTCGACGAAAATCCCTGTAGATTAAGAACATACACGACATTTTCGTTAAAGAAAGGTGTAGATCAGCTGTCAGAAAACACATCCTGTACATTTAAGTTGGCTTGAAATTATTTTGGAAAACTGTATATTAAAGTTCCATAATACTTTAAATTTTATGTTCAAACAGATGAAATAGCTATCCAAGTAGATGTTTTGCATTACTACATGGTTAGGAAAGCACTACTTTTAATACTGCACTGATTTTTTACAGTAAGAGCAATAAGGGATGTAATTAGAAATAACAGATTCATACATACTTTCTACTGTGTTCATCCGTATTCTGACCTTTGACAAATATTAGAGAAAGCTATTTTAGGAAATAGGATTTAACAAGAAATAAGTATATTTTATGATCCTAACGGAAACTGTGGCATCCACAGTATAAGTGGCATATGCATTTTGAGCCTTTAAGTGATATTTTTTTGTGTCAGAGCAAATTGTGAAATACAGAAAGCAAACGTTTAGCACGTGAAAAAGAATGAGTAATGTTTAATGTTTCGTGATAGATATCGCATTTTTTCATTAAATTATTTATACCAGTAAAATAATTAGATTTAACAATTGTGAATGCTACAGTTTATGTAATACTTTTTACAAATTAAGTTCAGTTAAATTAGCAGGTTTTCCACATATTGTGACATTTTTGTAGTAAACTAATATAGCTTTTTTAATTCAATCTGACAGAAAATGTCCAATGACCAGTATCATCCAGTATTGACTAATCGACCACTTCTGACCAATTTATGAGTATTGATAATGCTGTTTGAACTAAATAATAATACATGCATTCACCTTATTCAAGCCCAAAATAAACAGTCATTATTTAATTTTCCACAAACTCTGCAAAATAACTTAACAGTCAGTATTGACTAGTTGATCAGTATTGACCAATCGACCAGTATTGACCGGTATTGACCACTTCAGGGAGTATTGACCGGGTGGTTTTAACCGGTTTAACCACCCAACATTGGTATCCAGAGAGTAGACTTAAACGCAAGTTTAAGTAGGTAGAAAATCAGTTTTATAAAAAGGCGGTCTCGTTTCCGAACAGTTTATCCCCCACGGCAGAGCCTCGGGTAGTTAAACCCTGACTTGCCGGCTAAACTTGAGTTAAGACAGACAGTTACCTAATATTCCCTATATCGTGTCAAATAAAAGTATTTCATTTTGTAGGTCTTATGATATGCGTTGTTTGTGTTTGGTTTATGTCTTCATTTTATTCTTGTTAAAGAGACCCTACTAAGAGGTCTTAGCGTGTTTTGATTTTGGTTATCGATGGATTGTTGTTTTTGCGTGCACCGGTAACGAGTAAACAATGGACTTTATTCCAGGAATGAATAAATGATTGTCGATCGTAGTAGGTGGGGGTCAAAAGTGTCTACTATGCATCCTCTTGACTTTTTCATAGGTACATTTTTTGTACCAAATTGTTCCGCAGGGCCAACTCTTTCAAAACATAAAATGTTCCCATGAAAAAAATCTTTTGATTTCACTGTTTCTATGGCAACCGTTCATTTTTGGAAAGGACAACCATATAGATTATAATCGATCATATCTTAGTCAGTTTTGTTGATAAAACAATAAAAATGGTATCAAAATGGAGTTAATGTTAATTAACTAGTTCGCATATTCATTAATATTAATTAGAATGTTACAAAATCTAAAAGTCTCTCTGTGTTTTCTTAAATAGTATTTTGTAACTTTGATGGTATTCTTTTTACTACAAAAAAGGTATGTTTAGCTACTTTGCATAAATATCTATTGTATTTAGATATATGTAGGAAGAAATTTGAATCCTTGTTATCAATATCATGATTTCATTGATTTGTTTTAACTTTAAAGTATTAATTTTAACATTTTTCTGTAATTTTGTCATCCAAGAAATCCTCTGAAACATTGAATGTATCCATCAGTTTATATCAGATTCTTAATTATGTTGCTCTTTTATTTGATTGTTTCATTATTGTTGTCAATAATTACATTTTACATCAGTTATGTATTCTTATGTA
The DNA here is from genome assembly GCF_021730395.1 of Mercenaria mercenaria. Taxonomy (NCBI): domain Eukaryota; kingdom Metazoa; phylum Mollusca; class Bivalvia; order Venerida; family Veneridae; genus Mercenaria; species Mercenaria mercenaria. Next base: position 17,814,554 of record NC_069376.1, on the reverse strand, counting down.
TATATTCACTATATATCAATATATTTTCATTTTTATTTTACTTACTATAGCATATTTGCTCTCTTGATGGTTAGCTGTTATGAATAATTTTCTGTGCTGCTTTATAACACAGTATTTATAAAATGGAAAGCAACCGTCAAAAGAAGATCATAGGCTATCCAAAAATTACTTTTTTTATAAATGGCATTTGATTACACTTTGATTCTGAATCAATTTATATCAAGATAATGATTTTTAGAAGAGGCGGCAGACTACCACAAAACCTTAAATTCTATTATAATGAATGTGAAATTGAAATTGTCAACAGATTTACCTACTTAGGAATTGTTTTTTCTAGTGATGGTTCCTTTAGTGCTGCAAAAACTACATTAGCCGGACAAGCTTAGAAAAGCAATATTCACATTAACTAAATACGTACATCAATTTACGTACTTAACGCCTTTGCATAAATTAGATCTATTCGATATATTAGTGTCTCCTATTTTGAACTATGGAAGCGAAGTTGTAGGATTTGGTGATTGTAATGCTATAGAAAGAGTACATTTGCAATATTGTAAAATGTTAATAGGGGTAAAGAAAAATACACAAAACGATTTTATATATGGGGAACTGGGTAGTCATTCCAAACGATGCAGCATTATAAAATACTGGCTGAAATTGATATATAGTGATGACAGAAAATATGTCTATAAAATATATCAAATGTTGAAAAGTGATTTTGATAATGCTCCCCAAACAATTAACTGGTGTTCTGCAGTAAAAAGTTATTATGTTCATTAGGTTTTTATGCTGTTTGGCTACAGCAAAATGTTGGTAATATTGATATGTTTCTAGTTATTGTTTAATTAAGCAAAGATTTCGAGACAATTTTGTACAGAATTGGCATAGCAGGTTAGAAGACTCGTCAAGAGCATTATTTTATAGAACAATACCGTTATCCTGTTTCAGATTTCACGAATATCTAAATATCATATCTGTAGATAAATATAATAAAGCATTGTCCAGATTACGAGTATCGTCACAGATTACAAATAGAAGCTGGGCGCTGGACAAGGCCGACAAGTACACCAACAAATGATAGAAAATGTTCAAGTGCAACGTCTTAGAAGACGAATTTCCTTTTGTTTGAATGCCAACTATATAATGACATACGAAAACAGTATATACATGAAAATATTGGAACTATCCAAGTATGTTTAGATTGATAGAACTGTTTAGATGTAACAATACAGTACAAATTAAAAACCTAGGTAAATATGTATATCATGCTTTTGTTATTAGAAAGGAAGCAGTGTATGGTACAAACAATATTTAACGTGACTGTATCTTTACATGCATGTAAAGTAGTATAAATGTATAATTGTATTAGAAAAGTGGTACACTTATGAAACCAGACAGCGAATATATTAAATCCAACTTCATAAACACTTAGTAATTTTAAATACAGCTGAATATTATTGTATACACATGCACGACCGTGAAACCAATCTTACATAATTATTTCGAGTTTGTAGGATCGGTCCTATCCGGCTCTTTTATTTTATATATACAAAGTCAAATTTATTAGACCGTTATTACCTTACATTTCGTTTCGGTAAGGTTAGTGCGGCAGTTTTGAGTCTAGAGTCTTGGGTCTATCTGCCCATTGACATTAATGAAGTTCATTAAATGTGACACTTAGCTTATTTTATGTTTCTTTAGAATAGCATATTAGCAAATAAATGTTAAGTTTCAGTTATTTTGCTTAACCGTATACGTTTTGTAACGGTATAGAGTAATTAGCCATGTTCTCAGCATTGAGAAATATTGTCCGACAATTTAGATATACATCCTTTGTAATGATTGATATATAATATGAATTGTAATTGTATTATTATGTCAAAATGTAATATGTCATACCTTCTCCACTTATATATAACTCAAGAATACTTGGACCTAGGAGAAAGTTAATAGGGAGGTTGATCACAGTGAGCAGGAACAGTTAAACGGTTTCCGGACGATAACTCAACGCTTGGGCCTAGGATCAGAAAAAATGATAGGGAGGTTGGTCATGACCAGCAGATGACCCCTATTGATTTTGAGGTCAGTAGGACAAAGGTCAAGGTCACAGTGACAAGGAACAGTTAAACGGTTTCCAGACGATAACTCAAGGGATCAGGAAAATTGATAGGGAGGTTGGTCATGACCAGCAGATGACCCCTATTTATTTTGAGGTCAGTAGGTCAAAGGTAAAGGTTACAGTGACCCGGAACAGTTAAACGGTTTCCGGATGATAACTCAAGAATGCTTGGGCCTAGGATCACGAATCTTGAAAGGGAGGTTGATCATGATCAGCAGATGACCCCTGTTAAGGGTTTCGGATAAACAGAACTAGACGAGTAGATGCGCTCTTCTATATATTTATTTTCTATGCTCATAGCATGAAATTCCAATACATGTGAGCGAGCGATTCTCTGAAACAATGTATGTGACATTATTTATTATACGCTCGAAACATACAAAACATATACATGTACGAAACTATATTATGTACAATATCATAACGCACAATGCGATGACAACATTGCTTAAAATATTTACTTAATTATTTTAGGAAATAGCACAAATGTATTTATAACAATTAAAATAAGTTGCATACCGACTATGATGTCTTAAGCGTCGAAACCTTTAATATTATTTTTTCATGACAATGCGCCGCTTCTTAACGGAAGTAATTCAAACGTTGACATACGGTATAAACAACTGACGTAACGGGCGTCGCGCAAAAATGCGCAAGACGCGACGTTAACAAAAACAGGGTTGCCAGCAGTCTTGAAAAGTCAGGGAAATTGGTTTGTTTTTCAAGGTCAGGGAATTGTCAGGGAATTTTAAAATTTGGTCAGTGAAAAATGAAAATCCTGGAAAGTCAGGGAAAAGTCGGGGAAAAATGATTTCAAAGCTCGAAGAAGTGAATCATTTTAAACTTTTGTGGCATTGGCAGTCTTCAAGCATTAAATTTAAGTAATTAAAAATAAAGTTTAATGATGTAATACTGTATTATGCATTTAATTTGTTTAAAACCCCAATTTTTAGCTCAACTATTCGAAGAATAAGTAGAGCTATCCTACTCACCACGGCGTCGGCGTCGGCGTCACACCTTAGTTAAGTTTTTCGTACCAGTCCACATTTTGACAAAGTCTTTTGAGATAAAGCTTTGAAACTTTCCACACTTGTTTACCATCATCATGGCCAGTTATAGGCAAGAGCACATAACTCCATCAAGGATTTTGGCTGAATTATGGCCCCTTTTGACTTAGAAATCATGGTTAAGTTTTTCGTACCAGTTCATATTTTGACAAAGTCTTTTAAGATAAAGCTTTGAAACTTTCAACACTTGTTTACCATCACCATGGCCAGTTATAGGCAAGAGTACATAACTCCATCAGGGATTTTGGCTGAATTATGGCCCCTTTCAACTTAGAAATCTTGGTTAAGTTTTTCGTACCAGTTCATATTTAGACAAAGTCTTTTAAGATAAAGCTTTGAAAATTTCAACACTTGTTTACCATCACCATGGCCAGTTATAGGCAAGAGTACGTAACTCCATCAGGGATTTTGGCTGAATTATGGCCCCTTTCGACTTAGAAATCTTGGTTAAGTTTTTCGTACCAGTTCATATTTAGACAAAGTCTTTTGAGATAAAGCTTTGAAACTTTCAACACTTGTTAACCATCACCATGTCCAGTTATACGCAAGAGCACATAACTCCATCAAGGATTTTGGCTGAATTATGGCCCTTTTTGACTTAGAAATCTGGGTTAATATTTCGTACCAGTTCATATTTTGACAAAGTCTTTTGAGATAAAGCTTTGAAACTTTCAACACCTGTTTACCATCACCATGTTCAGTTATAGGCAAGAGTACATAACTCCATCAAAGATTTTGGCTGAATTATGGCCCCTTTTGACTTAGAAATCTTGGTTAAGTTTTTCGTACCAGTTCATATTTTTTGTAAAGTGTTATGACATATGGCTTTTAAACTTTTATCACTTGTTTAGTATAATAGTCTCTATCTGTAGGAAAGAGAACATAACTCTGTAATCTATTTTGGCGGAATTATGGCCCTTTTTAGCTCGACTATTCGAAGAATAAGTAGAGCTATCCTACTCACCACGGCGTCGGTGTCGGCGTCGGCGTCGGCGTCACACCCTGGTTAAGTTTTTCGTACCAGTCCACATTTTGACAAAGTCTTTTGAGATAAAGCTTTGAAACTTTCAACACTTGTTTACCATCACCATGTCCAGTTATAGGCAAGAGTGCATAAATATGTCAAGCATTTTGACTGAATTATGGCCCCTTTTGACTTACCAGTTCATATTTTGATAAAGTCTTTTGAGATAAAGCTTTGAAACTTTCAACACTTGTTTACCATCACCATGTCCAGTTGTAGGCAAGAGTACATAACTCCATCAAGCATTTTGATTGAATTATGGCCCCTTTTTGTCTTAGAAATCTTGTTTAAGTTTTTCGTACCAGTCCACATTTTGATAAAGTCTTTTGAGATAAAGCTTTGAAACATTTAACACTTGTTTACCATCACAATGTCCAGTTGTAGGCAAGAGTACATAACTCCATCAAGCATTAATTTTGACTGAATATGGCCCCTTTTGACTTAGAAATCTTGGTTAGGTTCTACGTACCAGTTTATATTTTGTGTAAAGTGTTTGACATATGGCTTTGAAACTTTTATATCTTGTTCAGTATAATAGTCTCGATCAATAGGCAAGAGTACGTAACTCTCTCATCTTTTTTGGCTGAATTATGGCCCTTTTTGAACTTGGAAATTGGTTCTGTTTTGTATATGTCCATGTTTTGTCAAGACTATTTGACATATGGCTTTTAAACTTTAAACACTTGTTTATCATTATGATTTCCATCTGTAGGCAAGAGTACAGAACTCTGACAACTATTTGGCTGAATTGTGGCCCTTTTTGGACTTTGAAATTTGTTCAGTTTTTTAGCTCACCTGTCACTTTTGTGATCGCGCGGTGTCCGTCGTCCGTCCGTGCGTGCGTGCGTGCGTCCATAAACTTTAGCTTGTGACCACTCTAGAGGTCACATTTTTTGTGGGATCTTTATGAAAGTTGGTCAGAATGTTCATCTTGATGATATCTAGGCCAAGTTCGAAACTGGGTCACGTGCCATCAAAAACTAGGTCAGTAGGTCTAAAAATAGAAAAACCTTGTGACCTCTCTAGAGGCCATATATTTCACAAGATCTTCATGAAAATTGGTCAGAACATTCACCTTGATGATATCTAGGTCAAGTTCGAAACTGGGTCACGTGCCATCAAAAACTAGGTCAGTAGGTCTAAAAATAGAAAAACCTTGTGACCTCTCTAGAGGCCATATATTTCACAAGATCTTCATGAAAATTGGTCAGAACATTCACCTTGATGATATCTAGGTCAAGTTCGAAACTGGGTCACGTGCCATCAAAAACTAGGTCAGTAGGTCAAATAATAGAAAAACCTTGTGACCTCTCTAAAGGCCATATTTTTCATGGGACCTGTATGAAAGTTGGTCTGAATGTTCATCTTGATGATATCTAGGTCAAGTTCGAAACTGGGTCACGTGCGGTCAAAAACTAGGTCAGTAGGTCTAAAAATAGAAAAACCTTGTGACCTCTCTAGAGGCCATATATTTCATGAGATCTTCATGAAAATTGGTCAGAATGTTCACCATGATGATATCTAGGTCAAATTCGAAATTGGGTCACATGCCTTCAAAAACTAGGTCAGTAGGTCAAATAATAGAAAAACCTTGTGACCTCTCTAGAGACCATATTTTTCATGAGATCATCATGAAAATTGGTCTGAATGTTCACCTTGATGATATCTAGGTCAAGTTCGAAAGTGGGTCATGTGCCATCTAAAACTAGGTCAGTAGGTCAAATAATAGAAAAACCTTGTGACCTCACTAAAGGCCATATTTTTCATGGGATCTGTATGAAATTTGGTCAGAATGTTCATCTTTATGATATCTAGGTCAAGTTCGAAACAGGGTCATATGTGGTCAAAAACTAGGTCAGTAGGTCTAAAAATAGAAAAACCTTGTGACCTCTCTAGAGGACAGACTTGTGAATGGATCTCCATAAAATTTGGTCAGAATGTTCAGCTTGATGATATCTAGGTCAAGTTCGAAAGTGGGTCACGTGCCTTCAAAAAGTAGGTCAGTAGGTCAAATAATGAAAAAACATTGTGACCCATGGGATCTGTATGAAAATTGGTCTGAATATTTATCTTGATGATATCTAGGTCAAGTTTGAAACTGGGTCAACTGCGATCAAAAACTAGGTCAGTAGGTCTTGAAATAGAAAAACCTTGTGACCTCTCTAGAGGCCATACCCTTGAATGGATCTTCATGAAAATTGGTCAGAATGTTCACCTTGATGATATCTAGGTCAGTTTAGAAACTGGGTCACGTGCCTTAAAAAACTAGGTCAGTAGGTCAAATAATAAAAAAACCTTGTGACCTCTCTAGAGGCCATACTTTTCATGGGATCTGTATGAAAGTTGGTCTGAATGTTCATCTTGATGATATCTAGGTCAAGTTTGAAACTGGATCAACTGCGGTCAAAAACTAGGTCAGTAGGTCTAAAATTAGAAAAATCTTTTGACCTCTCTAGAGGCCATATTTTTCAATGTATCTTCATGAAAATTGATCTTAATATTCACCTTGATGATATCTAGGTCAGTTTCGAAACTGGGTCACGTGCGGTCAAAAACTAGGCCAGTAGGTCTAAAAATAGAAAAACCTTGTGATCTCTCTAGAGGCCATATTTTTCATGAGATCTTCATGAAAATTAGTGAGAATGTTCACCTTGATGATATCTAGGTAAATTTCAAAACAGGGTCACGTACCGTCGAAAACTAGGTCAATAGGTCAGATAATAGAAAAACCTTGTGACCTCTCTAGAGACCATATTTTTCAATGGATCTTCATGAAAATTGGACAGAATTTTTATCTTGATAATATCTAGGTCAAGTTCAAAACTGGGTTACATGAGCTCAAAAACTAGGTCACTATGTCAAATAGTAGAAAAAACGATGTCATACTCAAAACTGGGTCATGTGGGAAGAGGTGAGCGATTCAGGACCATCATGGTCCACTTGTTTTAACAAGTCAGCGTTTTGTCAAAACTATTTGAACTGTGGCTTTGAAACTTTTAACACTAGTTTATCAACATGATTTCCATCTGTAGGCAAGAGTACAACTCTGTCAACTATTTTGACTGAATTGTGGCCCTTTTTGGACTTGGAAATTAGTTAAACTTTTCATATAAGTCCATGTTTTGCCTAACATATAACTTAACATATTTGCCATCATGGTCACACATTGCCATTTAGTGCAAGACTAATCGAAATCAACAAATACAGGAACATTTTTTGTTTAATCCATTGTTTTGTTTAGTCTGAAAATCTATGGAAATATTTTGACCCCATTCTTCAATCAATTCTTCGAATAGTCGAGTGCGCTGTCATCCGACAGCTCTTGTTGGACTTTGAAATTGGTTCTGTTTTCATACAAGTCCTGTTTTGTCAAAACTATTTGACATATGGCTTTTAAACTTTGAACACTTGTTTATCATTATGATTTCCATCTGTAGGCAAGAGTACATAACTATTTTGGCTGAATTATGGCCCTTTTTGGACTTTGAAATTGGCTCATATATTGCCATTTAGTGCAAGACTTATCGAAATCAAAGTAATACAGGAACATTGTTTGTCTAATCTATTTATTTCTTTTGTCTGAATATCCGTGGAAATATTTTGACCCCATTCTTCAATCAATTCTTCGAATAGTCGAGCGCGCTGTCATCAGACAGCTCTTGTTCTTTAAACACTGATTTTGCTTGAAGACTGAAAGGCTTTGCAACCCTTGCCTCCAGAGCTAACTAACATTTTTTTGTTATTTTGTAGGAAAGTGACACATGAAGAGAGCCTACAACTAATATTATTCTAATACACTTTTTTTTGTTGTAGGTACTCCAGGTGTTTTCTGTTTGTTAAATAATATCATAACATACACATCTAAGTACATTGTTGATGGCATGTATTATAAGCAAGTTACTATTTCAGGCACTACCCTACTAGCATGACAAACTAACCAACTAACCTTGTCATTATCAATGCTTTATTGTTATGCCACTAGGAAACTATTGAGAGATCTTGGGTTTTGAGAGAGATGTTTTGCCAATAGGATTCCAATAGTCTTGCTACTACAGTATTAGTCATGATGCTTTATTGTTTTTGCCACAGTGACTAGGACACTGTATATTAAGAGATCTTGGATTTTGAGAGTGATGCTTTGTCAATATAATTCCAATGGTCTTGCTATTAGTCATGGTGTTTTATTGTTTTTGCCTCTAGGAAACTGTATAACAGATCTTGGATTTTTGAGAATGATATTTTGCTAATACTAGCAGGGTTCCAATGGTCTTGTTATTAACCATACTTTATTGTTTTTACTATGAGGAAAGTGTACCTTAAAAGATATTAGATTTTTGATAGTTACATGTCTTGCAAAGATGCTTTTGATATGTATCTCTTAATAATTAGGTTTCACTGACCAATAGTCACAATTATGTTTCATTGACTTGACCACCAAACAGTCATACAAGAAAGAAAACCATGTTTATTATGCCCCCCTTTGAAAAAGGAGGGGTATATTGTTTTGCAGATGTCGGTCGGTCGGTCGGTCGGAATGTAGACCTATCCGTTTCCGGATGATAACTCAAGAACGCTTGGGCTTAGGATCATGAAAGTTGATAGGGAGGTTGGTCATCACCAGCAGATGACCCCTATTGATTTTGAGGTCTGTATGTCAAAGGTCAAGGTCACAGTGACCCTGAATAGTAAAACGGTTTCCGGATGATAACTCAAGAACACTTGGGCCTAGGATCATGAAAGTTAATAGGGAGGTTGGTAATGACCAGCAGATGACCCCTATTGATTTTGAGGTCAGTATGTTAAAGGTCAAGGTCACAGTGACCCTGAACAGTAAAACAGTTTCCGGATGATAACTCAAGAACGCTTAGGCCTAGGGTCACGAAAGTTGATAGGGAGGTTGGTCATGACCAGCAGGTGACCCCTATTGACTTTGAGGTCAGTATGTGAAAGGTCAAGGTCATAGTGACCAGGAACAGTAAAATGGTTTCCAGGCAATAACTCAAGAATGCTTGGGCCTAGTGTCAGGAAAATTGATAGTTAGGTTGGCCATGACCAGCAGATGACCACTATTGATTTTGAGGTCATTAGGTCAAAGGTCAAGGTCACATTGGCCAGGAACAGTTAAACGGTTTCTGATCTTCTTGTCCAAAACCATAGGGCCTAGGGCTTTGATATGTAGCAAAATCTAGTGGTCTTCTAGCAAGATTGTTCAGATTATTTCCCTGGGGTCAAATGTGGCCCCACCCCTAGGGTCACATGGTTTATATAGACTTATATAGGAAAAAACTTCGAAAAACCTCTTGTCCAAAACCACAGGGCCTAGCGCTTTGATATTTTGTATATGACATTATCTTGTGATCCTCTACTAAGATTATTCAAATTATTCCCCTAGGGTCAAATATGGCTCCGCCCAGGGGGTCACATGGTTTACATTTACTTATATAGGGAAAAACTTTGAAAATCTTCTTGTCCAAACCACAAAGTCTATGGCTTTGGTATTTTGTAATGTAGCATCATTTAGTGGTTCTCTACCAAGTTTGTTCAAGTTATCCCTTTCGGGTCAAATATGGCCCTGCCTCAGAGGTCAAATGGTTCATATAGACTTATATAGGGAAAAACTTAGAATCTTCATGTTCATAACTTACATCATTCCAATTTGGACCACATGTATAGTTTTGAGTGGCAAGATGAACCTTGACATGAGTTGACCTTGATCTTGACCTAGTGACCTACTTTCACATTTCTGTACCTACACCCTTCAAATTTGGACCACATGCATAGGTTTGTGTACTGAAAAGAACTTTGACCTTGTTATTGACCTAGTGACCTACTTTCACATTTTTGAAGGTACAGGCTTCAAATTTGGACCACATGCATAGTTATTTGTTCCAAAATAAAGTTTGACCTTGATTTTGACCTAGTGACCTACTTTCACATTTCTCAAGCTACAGCCTTCAAATTTAAACCACAAGCGTAGTTTTGTGTACTGAAATGAACTTTGATCTTGAGATTGACCTAGTGACCTACTTTCACATTTCTCAAGCTACAGCCTTCAAATTTGAACCACATGCATAGTTTTGTGTACCGAAATGAACTTTGATCTTGAGATTGACCTAGTGACCTACTTTCACATTTTTGAAGGTACAGGCTTCAAATTTGGACTGCATGCATATTTTTGTGTTCTGAATTGAAATTTTACATTGATTTTTATCTATTACCTATTTTCACATTTCTCAAGCTACAGCTTCCAAATTTGAAGCACATGCATAGTTCTGTCTACCGAAATGAACTTTACCTTGAAATTGATCTAGTGACCTGCTTTCACATTTCTCAAGCCACCGCTTTCAAATTTGGACCACATACACATTGTTTTGTACCTAAATGAAATTTGACCTTGATTTTGACCTTGAGCTAGTCTTGAAATTTGGAACATTCAAAAATGGCTCAGTGGATGGCGCCAAGATCAATCTGTAATCTCTTGTTAGGTTAATAGGTTAAAGGTCAAGGTCAGATTAAACCAGAATGGTAAAACTTTTGTTTACAGTGAGCATATAATTTCTGTTCCTTATGCAATTACTGAATGCATCAAGGGGGGCATTACGTGTTCGACGAGCTCTTGTTATCATTGTGTTTGATGTTTATGTTTAATATATTGGAAAATAAATACAAAACATTTGGAAAAAATATAATGGGAAGATTGGACGGCTATAGGGGAGGTCAGGAGGCCATTTAAATGTTTGGCAGTTTTGGTCAGTGAAAAACATGAATTGGTCAGGGAAAAGTCAGGGAAAAGTCAGGGAATTTTATTCACCCAGAGTGCTGGCAACCCTCAAAAAGCGCCAAAATGACGTCTGCTGGATTAACTATTAACTTTACTAGTTTTAACAAGTGATGTTAAATAACAAATTAATTTAAGAATCAACATTTAAATGATTCTTACAGTGCCCTCCATGAAATGTCTTAATTTCATCACTTTTCACCTGTATTAAAGATACTTGTATACCCTTCAACAATGTGTTCATAATTTTCAATATTTTAAAGCTTAACAGCTTGTATAAATTACAAACAATTATTAAAGTACCTGTATAATGTTCATTCAATGAATTAGAATTCACGTTTATACATATATACATTAATCACTCTGAGCTTCTAACAGACATAACTTCGTAATTGGTCTCACGCAGCTCGAGTTCCTAGATTGAACCTTACATTTACGTATATGCCCATCCTTACCCTCAATGATTTCGGTAAATCTGCCAAGCGGCCACTGCCCTCTCGGTACTTTGTCTTCCACCAGGAGCACCACGTCATTTACTTGTAAGTCACGTGTTTCTCTCAGCCACTTCTGTCGGGTTTGCAGGGTAGGCAAATACTCTTTAATCCACCTCTTCCAGAATGTGTCTGCTAGGTTTTTGGACATGTTCCCGCCAGGCCACCATAGAAAGCGAAGTGCGTCACAGTCCTTCTCACATACATGAACCTGGTGAAACATCACCTCTATATCAGCGGAGATAGCTATTTGTTCCTGTCGAAATCGGGTAAGTACGCCTACGAGGCTGTTCATCATATCGGGACTTTGTAGAAGCTGGCTATTAAGTGAAATATCCTTATATTTTGCGGCACAGTCAAATACAACACGAACCTTTCCGGGTTTATTCACGTTCGTCACAGGATAGTGAGGCAAGTACCATATTCTTTTCGAGTTTGAGCCTTCATTAGTCACTTCTTTGGCATAGTCTTTGTCTATGTAGTTTGTTACTGTCTTGGTGTACATCTTATGTAGCACGTTGTCACGAGAGAGTTTCCTTTTCAGTTGATGAAGGCGCGCATGCGCAAGTGTTAAATTATTCGGCAAACTAGCGTCATCCTGCCGCCCCGGAAGTCCCATTTCGTAGTGACCATCAACAAATAATAGTGTAGAATCCATTAGACCCAGTGCCCTCTTGTCTTCTGCTGACATGGAATCTTTCTGGTAATGGGATGTGTCGCTGAAGTCGGACGTCCACATACGCTCAAGTTGTTGTTGTAGTATTACGTCACTGGACTGGCCAAAATGAATGTTCACCGGTTCTCTTACATTTGCTGCTCTTTTCTGTTCAGTGCTGGTCCGAGGGATTGGTCCACGCACTGCCCACCCAAGTCGCGTTCTCACTGCGTACGGCTCACAATCACTTCAGGTGCGCACCTCCAATGGAATATGGGCTTCCGGTGTATCCGTACCAATTAGTAACATGACTTCATTGATGTTAACCACTGGAATCTTTATGTCCGACAAGTAGGGTATATGTCGAATATCGCTAGCGGTGGCAGCAGAACGCTTTGATATAGGCAACTGCTTCATCGTCCAAACATTGTTGAGCTTAACTTCATCGTCGCCGGGAATAGGACTCACGGTTAAATCAACTTCCTGTCCCTGTGTAGTACTATCAGCGGAGTTGACAGTCGATATCTTGAATGTGACGGGTTTGCTAGGTACATTCAACTTCCGGATTAGTCTTTCATCACACAGAGTCTTGTCAGCACCATCATCGAGCAGGGCGTAGGTATGACAGAAGTTACCATCCCCACCCTTAACAGACACTGGTATAATCCCCAGACATGTTTTAAGAAAGGAGCCATTTGTGGCTGCGCAATTTACTGATTGTTGCGTAACAGGCGTTTCATTACTTACTGGAACCCAGATTTGTAACAATGTATGATGTTTCTTTGTACAACCAGATACAGTACATAATTTCTGTTTCCTACATTTGCTAGACATATGATTGCGTTTAAGGCAATTAAAACACAGTTTATACCTCAGAACATGTTTCTTTCTATCCAATAAAGACATATTTATAAACTTATGACATGATGCTATGTCTATACATGAACCAAAACAACCAGAACATTTTCTTTCGAACTTTGGCTTTTCATTTTCAGTACATGTGGACAAAGTAGTCACTCTATCTTTTACAACATTTCCAGGCAGAATATGTGGCTGCTTAGTACCTTTATACTGCACATTTTCTTTAACAATATCAATACCATACACTGAACTAGCCACACGTGACCTCTCGTCAATGAACCTTGTCAAATCAGAGAAACTTGGTTCTCTCCCAGACTCATAGATGGAGTGAGCGATATCAGCCCATTTGGTTCTCAAATGCATAGGCAGACGACGGACAAGTCGCCTCAAATTTTCTGAGTTATCTATATCAGAGACAAAACCTATTTGGGATAGAGTCATTTGACATCTTTGCATATCTAACGCTAACATAGACAGTGCGTCACCATAACGAGATTGTAAAATTTCTTTAGCTCGTTTGTATCCATCATCAGAACTTAACAATACACAATCCTCAATACAGGATTTAGCCTCACCAGAACAATATTGTATCAAGTAACTCAATTTAAGTCTATTGTCACTTACTTTTGACTCCACATATGTCTCGAAATTCTTTATAAACTTTGTATAATCTATTACCGAACCATTAAATGTTAGTAACTCAGGCTTAGGTAAGTTAAACCCTTCTTGTAAAATGGATGCCAGTCTCTCAAACTCTGAACCATTGCTGTGACTGGAACCTGATTGTATAGGAATGCCCGTCTTACCATTTACTCTGGAAGAATTTCCTTGAACCGTCGCCATAACAATCGGATCAACACCTGAACCGGAAGTAGAGTTTTCGCCATCCAAGATATTCTCATTTGATTCCGTTGCGCCGCCGGAAGTCGGAATATTCGCGTCACATCCGCTCATTATATGCGTCTGTTCAGTAGCAAGCGCATTTCCGGAAGTTTCAATCAGAACGTCCGTAAATACTGACTCCTCGATTTTAGCCTCTTCCAACTCGCTCTCCTGTTCTAACAGTTCGCGTTGGTTCTCAAGTTCCTTTTGTTTATGTTCTAAATTCTGTTTTTCTCTTAAAGTTTTTAAACGATGTTCTGCAACAAGCCTCTTAGCTCTAGCACTTTGTAACATTGAACGTGCCGACCGTACAGAACTGGCACTAGAGCGCACAGATCTGTTGTCGTCTGCCGTTGTCGTCTGCAACTGTTTAAGCCATTCCGTATAATGTTCCTTGCATTCAATAAAATTATTCATTTGGCTTGTGAAAGTACTTTCTAAAGAACCCACCGTATCTGTATCTTCACTAGGGCTGTCATTGATTGGGTCTTAGGCGTATCGACGATACCGATATATCAGAAGACAAATATCGACGATACATCGATATATTGATTATTAAGTTAGATTAACGACCTATTTGTTCATATAATACTGTATACCTTCCTGTAAATGCTATTTTAAGTTTTATTGCCGACTTTCCATATTTCTGTTTGATTGTGTTGTATTTGTATTTATGAAATAAAAGAAATACATAAAAATTAATAACATCTTTAATTTGCCTTCACTCCTTTTTTGCATTCATCCAAATTTACAACTTTGTGAACTTAAGTTGTTTTTTAGGGTCTGAGTGTTTATTTGGGCAGTTTTTTCTCCCTGTAAAATATCGATTTTTGAAAATGGGAATCGATAATCGATCGACAAAAAAAAATCGTTGATACATCGATATCGTTTCTATCGATGACAGCCCTAATCTTCACACAGATCTAGACACTGGATTTGTGCCGATTTAAATAGTTCGTATCTTTCACATAAACGGTCGTAGATTTCTATCACCTTTTCTGCATTTTCATAAGATACCATTTGTTTTTCAAGTTCTTTGTAAAGTCTGGTTAACTGTGAAAGATGCGCAGTACACGACTTTCTAGCTGCTGTGAAATTTGTCTGTTCCATTGTAATTTCAATATGCTATAATGCAGTTCTATAATACACTCACTAACCTCTTAATATAACTTCCCAAGACTCTAATCCTCACAGTCACGAATATGTAACTTCACAGTGACGAATCTGTAATTTGACAGTGACGAATCTGTAACTTCACAGAGACGAATCTGTAACTTCACAGTGACGAATCTGTAACTTCTAGTCCATCCATCATGATGACAGCCAGTCAAGAATTGTTAAGGGTTTCGGATAAACAGAACTAGACGAGTAGATGCGCTCTTCTATATATTTATTTTCTACGCTCGCTCACATGTATTGGAATTTCATGCTATGAGCATAGAAAATAAATATATAGAAGAGCGCATCTACTCGTCTAGTTCTGTTTATCCGAAACCCTTAACAACCCCTATTGATTTTAAGATCAGTAGTTCAAAGGTCAAGGTCACAGTGACCCAGAACAATTAAACGGTATCTGGATGATTACTCAAGAACGCTTGTGTCTAGGATCATTAAAGTTGACGGGAGGTTGGTCGTGACCAGCAGATGACACCTGTTTTGATTTTGAGGTCAATATGTCAAAGATCAAGGTCACATTGACCCAGAACAGTAGAACTTTTGTGTACAATGACCAAATAATTTCTGTTCCTTGTGCAATTACTGAATGCATCGGGAGTGGGGTGGGCATTTCGTGTTCTACGAGCTCTTGTTTTAATGTGTTGATTTCCTCACATATCCCACATAACATAATCCAAATGCAAAATTAAATCTATAAATGATTTTACGGACAATTATAAAGTTTTTTGTTCTCATAACTTGCTTACAATTTACTGTATGGTCTGTCAAACCACATGTGTGCGGTGGACTGACGGTGATAAATAAGATTTTGAAAATACTTTAAAACAGCACATTATATGATATGTTCATGTAGAAGGCACACACAAGTACAAAAATGTACCGCAGTGTATATCCTATTATGTCTTATTAATCTTTATAAAGATGATGAACAAGAAAGAAAAATCAAGGAGAATCAAACTGAAATCGACGAATTCATCGGAGAAATCATTGCACTGTTTAATATGAGTAACATAGAGGAGGAATTACACCCAGTCATACAAGGATATGGGGAGACTGCAGACATTGATGATGAGGTAATCAACTTATTCAAGCATACACTTTCTGAAGAAGAATTTTCTGAAAGTCGATACATTTCTTCTTACATACTCGATACATTTGTGCCTTGAATGTCCTATTGCTCTATACTTTGTTATGCTTTTAAAAATCATTAATGTAACATTCCAACCAACAGTCCCAAGGCTGAAGGGTCATAGATGTGAGATTTTACAGTCTTGTATTTTAAATTAGCTAGTCTAAGAATTTGTGTACATTTTAATATGAAACAGTAGGAGATACCGTGGTACAAGTCCTTGCGAAAGTGCAGATTAGTCCACCCTATAAGAAATTTATTAGTATTTAGTTTGCATATTTTCAAGGTGTATTTTCAAAAAGTTCTTTTATTAGTCCCCTACCGGTGGAGCACCGGATGGGATTAGAATTTATAGTAATGCTCTCCGTCCGTCTGTCCATCCACTAATCTACATTCTGCGATATCTTAAAAAGTATTCGAGCTAGGTTCATAAAACTTGTTATGTGTATAGAGGGCAGTACATGTATGTACATTATGCAAGTACATGACATATGCTTGTAGGTCAAAGGTCAAGCTCACCATTGAAGGTCCAGTAAAAATAAAATTGTTTTTGCTTCATAACTTTTATATACATGGATGGATTGTCTTAGTGCCACACACAAACTTTCCCCATTATGAGACAATATGTCAATGCACTACTAAATCATTTTCAGAATGTTTTGTCTTCATAAAATCTAGGTCAAGCTCAAAACTTGATTACCCGAGGTCTTAACCTAGGTCTACATGTTGAATTATAGAAAAAACCTTGTTAACACTATAGAGGCCACATTTTTTAGCTCGACTATTCAAAGAATAGTCTAGCTATTCTACTCACCCTGGCGTCGGCGTCGGCATCGCACCTTGGTTAAGTTTTTGCATGCAAGTACATACAGCTATCATTTAAAGGCATATAGCTTTGAAACTTATTTCTTCTTTTTCTAGGTCAACTACCAACCTCACTGGGTCAAGTTCCATAAATATAACATGTATTTTGAGTAAATTATGCCCCCTTTTGGACTTAGAAAATTCTGGTTAAAGTTTTACATGCAAGTTACTATCTCCAAAAC
Source organism: Mercenaria mercenaria (assembly GCF_021730395.1). Taxonomy (NCBI): domain Eukaryota; kingdom Metazoa; phylum Mollusca; class Bivalvia; order Venerida; family Veneridae; genus Mercenaria; species Mercenaria mercenaria. The sequence continues at coordinate 17,797,326 of NC_069376.1, read as the reverse complement.
TAATGCAGATATTGAATTGAAACTTCACATGTGTCTTCGAGGTTATAAAACTAGTCAAGTTTTCAATCAATATTTATAATCAACATGTGAAATTTTGTTTCCTCTCCCGTTCCATTCTTATTTTTTTTTTTAAATGTTCAAACCTTCAACATGTTAAGTTGTGACTGCACAAACCTTGCCCTCAGCCATGTTCAAGATATCTTACCTGTGTTCTCTTAAGGACATCTGATCTTTTAAGTTCAAATGTACATGTAAAACAGCAACACCTGGTGCCAAACCACTCAAAGACAATATTTCATTCCAGTTAAACTTCAAGCTCACATTTCAATTAACTGCATTTAATTTTAAAAGCTAACCTTATTACAGTAAGCATATCCCATTCAAAATAAATTCTTTATTCAGGATCAAAGTATCATACATTTATTATGTACTCTTTAATTAAACATTTGTTTTCTGTTAAATTGATTTTGACTAATGAAATTATTTGCTTCTTATTAACATCCTTAACTTTTTGCCGGATATATCTTTTTGCCATTCCTCACCACAAACCCTTTCGGCGGGGGATACCAATTCATCGAATTTGCTTGTTCTTTTTCTAGGTCAGTTACCAACCTCACTGGGTCAAGTTCCATAACTCTTAACATGTATTTTGAGCAAATTATGCCCCCTTTTGGACTTAGAAAAATCTGGTTAAAGTTTTACATGCAAGTAACTATCTCCAAAAGTAATGCAGATATGGAATTGAAACTTAACATGTTTCCTCGGGGTTATAAAACTAGTTGATAGCATCAAGTCCCATAACTCTGATGTGCATTTTGGTCAAATTATGTCGCGTTTCGAACTTAAAACTCTTTCGATATTTAACATTTTGGGTAATAATTTCCTGCTTCTGTGACAATATTTCGAATAGTCGAGCTTGGCTGTCTTACAGACAGCTCTTGTTTACTTGATTTTCATAAAACTGTGTCAGAATGTTTGTCAGATAGTATGAAATCTAGGCCAAATTTGAAACTGGACCATCTAGGTCAAAACCTAGGCAACAGGTCAAATCATTATTAAGAAAGACATTGTTTTCACTCAAAAGGCCATATTTTCTACTTTGTATGAGTGTTTGTACGTTTAGAAATTAGGATAGATTTGTATTAAAGAACTTCAGACAGTAACACTTAAAAGGACACTTTTTCAAATTGATCATCATTAGGATGGCAACGAATAGCAATTTTGGTATTCGAATATTCGGTCAACCTTCCGAACGAATATTCGAATATTCGGTCATCCAATGATCAACAATTCAACTCAAAATCTTATGAATTTATCGTACCCTTCGCAGCGATCTGCATTAATTCTACTTTCGTTTACACCGGAAGTAATTCAGACATTGGCGAATTAAGATTGACTTATCGTTCTCATCGCTTGTTCATCTTTTTGAATATACAATGTTAAATATTTGTCATAAATTTGCCTTCATTTACGTATAATTAATAAAGGTTTTACTTAGTTTTACATGGATGTAGCCCTCCCGTAAGTAAGGTTCTTTCAACATATATATTACATGTAGCCGGCTTTCTATCGGATGATCGCGTGCAATACTTTAAAAAGACAGGCGGCATTGCTTGCATTTTGACAGTAGATTCACGTAATAGCATGAACAATATTTTCAATTAAACGAGGTGTAAAATTAAGAATGTGGAGTAGGGGGAGTCTAATAAAAGATATATTTTGCTTAACTTTACCCTTTGTCTGAATATTGAGTAGATTCTACAATTTTTTCCATATGAAACGCATTTATTATCAGGAGGATGATCCGTTTTACATGAAAATAATATTCATCACATTTGACTTGTTTTTAGCTCACCTGTCACAAAGTGACAAGGTGAGCTTTTGTGATCGCGCGGTGTCCGTCGTCCGTCGTCCGTCCGTGCGTCCGTCCGTGCGTCCGTCCGTCCGTCCGTAAACTTTTGCTTGTGACCACTCTAGAGATCACATTTTTCATGAGATCTTTATGAAAGTTGGTCAGAATGTTCATCTTGATGATATCTAGGTCAAGTTCGAAACTGGGTCACATGCCTTCAAAAACTAGGTCAGTAAGTCTAAAAATAGAAAAACCTTGTGACCTCTCTAGAGGCCATATATTTCACAAGATCTTCATGAAAATTGATCAGAATGTTCACCTTGATGATATCTAGGTCAAGTTCGAAACTGGGTCACGTGCCATCAAAAACTAGGTCAGTAGGTCTAAAAATAGAAAAACCTTGTGACCTCTCTAGAGGCCATATATTTCACAAGATCTTCATGAAAGTTGGTCAGAACGTTCACCTTGATGATATCTAGGTCAAGTTTGAAACTGGGTCACGTGCCATCAAAATCTAGGTCAGTAGGTCAAATAATAGAAAAACCTTGTGACCTCTCTAGAGGCCACATATTTCACAAGATCTTCATGAAAATTGGTCAGAACGTTCAGCTTGATGATATCTAGGTCAAGTTTGAAACTGGGTCACATGCCTTCAAAATCTAGGTCAGTAGGTCAAATAATAGAAAAACCTTGTGACCTCTCTAGAGGCCATATTTTTCATGGGATCTGTATGAACGTTGGTCTGAATGTTCATCTTGATGATATCTAGGTCAAGTTCGAAAGTGGGTCACGTGCCTTCAAAAACTAGGTCAGTAGGTCAAATAATAGAAAAACCTTTTGACCTGTCTAAAGGCCATATTTTTCATGGGATATGTATGAAAGTTGGTCTGAATGTTCATCTTGATGATATCTAGGTCAAGTTTGAAACAGGGTCATGTGCGGTCAAAAACTAGGTCAGTAGGTCTAAAAATAGAAAAACCTTGTGACCTCTCTTGAGGCCATACTTGTGAATGGATCTCCACAAAAATTAGTCAGAATGTTCACCTTGATGATATCTAGGTCAGGTTTGAAACTGGGTCACGTGCCTTAAAAAACTAGGTCAGTTAAGCAAATAATAAAAAAACCTTGTGACCTCTTTAGAGGCCATACTTTTCATGGGATCTGTATGAAAGTTGGTCTGAATGTTCATCTTGATGATATCTAGGTCAAGTTTGACACTGGGTCAACTGCGGTCAAAAACTAGGTCAGTAGATCTAAAATTATTAAAATCTTTTGACCTCTCTAGAGGCCATATTTTTCAATGGATCTTCATGAAAATTGATTTGAATGTTCACCTTGATGATATCTAGGTCGATTTCGAAACTGAGTCACGTGCGGTCAGAAACTAGGCCAGTAGGTATAAAAATAGAAAAACCTTGTGACCTCTAGAGGCCATATTTTTCATGAGATATTCATGAAAATTAGTGAGAATGTTCACCTTGATGATATCTAGGTAAAGTTTAAAACAGGGTCACGTACCTTCGAAAACTAGGTCAATAGGTCAAATAATAGAAAAACCTTGTGACCTCTCTAGAGACCATATTTTTCAATGGATCTTCATGAAAATTGGTCAGAATTTTTATCTTGATAATATCTAGGTCAAGTTCAAAACTGGGTCACATGAGCTCAAAAACTAGGTCACTATGTCAAATAATAGAAAAAACGACGTCGTACTCAAAACTGGGTCATGTGGGAAGAGGTGAGCGATTCAGGACCATCATGGTCCTCTTGTTAACACTTTTCGGCATTTTTCTTTACTCAACTACATCTTAAATCGACTTTGATTTAAATCCGAGTCATTATTTCAAGTGCTTTCTGATGATTTTTTTTTACATGCGGTTCGCGCCTATCGAAAACAAAGCGATTTCTAACGGATTTACATCAATTGGGGACCAATAAAATTTCTAAAGGTAAGCAATTAGCGGTACTTGCTACAGGGTACGATGTCATCACCATAGCGATGTGCAATCTCGGCACGCTAATGTACAAAGTGACACGTCTGACAGCGACAGAAGCCATTTTCGCGCGTATATGAAAGCGAATTTTTTAATTAGATAGACGAACATACTGGTTCATTCGTTTAGTTTTTATTTATTTCTTATGATCTTATATTTTTTCCGAATATTCGAATAGTGAAACGGTATTCGAATATTCGTGTCATGACCGAATATTCGAACATTCGAATATTCGTTGCCATCCCTAATCATCATAAATCTTTGTCATAATGTTTGCCTATATGAAATCCGAGTCAGGTTCAAAAGTGTGGTACTTAAGGTAAAAACTATGTCACTGGGTCAAGTCATTCAAAAATTTTGTTAATGATCTACCTGATTTACATATAACATAGAATGTCTTTCTCTATGTTAACTAGGCCAAATTAGAATTACTAGGTTATCTTGGGTAAGAACAATGTCAGGTGACAGATACGAGTATAGTAGATAATGACAAACTGTCAATTCTAACTCAACATGATTCATTTTCCTTTAACTTCAAGACATAAGTGAAAATTATTAAAGCATAAATTTCTTGACTGATTTTTGTATGTATTTTTTTATGCATTTTTCTTGAAATGAGGTAAAAGACATTTTTGTAGACCACATGTAGTGCAGTTGGTTTTGCTTGGTTATAACACACCCAATAGCATTATGATATTGATGAGAAAATGTAATTTTAGAAAAATGCTGAAAATGTAGTAGGTCAGGGACTAAACATTTATGTCTATGAAATATTGGTTTACACACTATATTGATATTGTACATATTATTTTAAATGTTTAATTCAGGTTGCAGAGGGAATTCTCCAGTTTGAAGATTCTATAAGGGGCTTTGGATACCATTTTAATACACTTCATGTAGACATCAAAGAAATAAGACCACAAGATGACGTAATTCAGCAAAATCTAGAGAGAAACATAACAGATTATTTGAAAACGGTTGGAATCACAAACATTAAATTTAATTATGTTTCTCTGACAGAGACACTATTCAAACATGACGGGACCTGATGTAGAGCTAGTAAGACTTTGGAACTTTTGAATGTTTCGATCAAGGATATGTAACGGTGTGTCCTTTATTCATCAAACATTTGCAGCTGAATCTTAGGAAGACGAGTGTATTATATATGTAGATTGAAACATTATATATTATTAAAAGCTAGGTTCTGTTGTGACTAACACCACTGGCGGCAGAGGCTATAATATTGCTGCTGGCCAGATTTATCTACAAGACATTTTCACCGAGTTTAAAGACTCTGAGGGGATTTTTTGCAACCAAATCTTCACAATGACGTCATTTTGGAAAACAACAACTACAGGTGTGGCATTATTTTATTTATTCGTTGAATCAGTTTGCACTCAGTTGAAACAAAGCGTTACTTTACGAAAAGAATACTACTAGTAATCAAAAGAAATAATTAAGAAATGATTTTTTTTCGGAGTTCATGCAAAGTAAGTGACAGAATAGGCTCAGCAAATCCATGAATCACGCTAGCGATTCATGTTTAATTTGCGAATTCTATTCTGTCATTCGTTTAGCATGATTTCCAAAAAAAAAATCATATCTTATATTTACATTTTATTTCTTTTCCATTTGTAAACAAAGTTACATTATAAATTGCACACATTTCGTTGCTTTTAAAATTAAAATCAGCTTCACGGCCATTCTGTTCACCAGACAGAACAACTGAGACATTATTTAAGAAACGTTCTCCCTGACTATATGGGGACGTTATCAAAACAGTGGGCTGATATAATCACTAAGCAGTATTGTTGTAACTTTGGCGCCTTTCCACTTGCAGTTCATTCAAAATGAATGTCATAATTTTCAATTCAAAAGAATAGGGCAATGTAAATATATCAGTGTAAATACTATGGTGGAAATATGTGGTGGGAAAGATTCGGGTTGCTTAAGAAAGCCCTTCTTCACAAATGTGTCCTCAAAATGTGTCCGCAGTAAAGCTCGCATATTCAATTTGATTAAGTTCACTTTTTATTAATAATAAATTCATACAAACTTTTTCAGCGAAAAGTGCTAAACATTTGTTTTATAGATAATTTATCAATATGTACATATTTAGAGCACTCCTATTAGCCTCAATGTGGTTTCAGTACAGAAGTTTTTCGTTAGTTTTAACTTACTGAATGTACAAAGGCATTTGTATTTCATTTACCTTTGATATATAATTATATTAAATCATTACTTATTCATTAAGAAATCTATTACCGGACGGCTAGAAAATCCCCTGAGGATTTGCTTGCCGTCCAGTAACCAGATGGCTAGAACGCAGGCTAAGCGTCTGATTACTGGACTGATAGACACTTCCATATTTGTAGTCGGTTGATATTTGTTGGACTGCACACTTCCATAGTGACTACACGCTTGCATTTGATATTTGTTGTGGGTTACGTTTATGTTTGATATTTGTTGGATTACATGCCTTTTTAGCAACTACACAATTAAGTTTGATCATATTTGTAGCAGCTACACATTTAAATTTGATATTTTTAGCAGATTACATTTGATTGTTGTTGAACATAGGCGAGGCGTATGTTCTCCATGACGATTTGATTACTGGTACAGAATCCAGGAACAATGGCGTACGTCCGTCCAATTTTAGCCCGGACCATACTTTTGACTTGCATGAACCAATCTTGTTTATATTTGGCATGAATGTTTACCTCAATAAGAAGGAGTGTCACGCACAAACCCCATGTTCCTATCTCAAAGGTCAAGGTCATAGTAGGAGGTCAGAGGTCAAATTGAAGTTTGTCCACAGCATTTCTTCTTCAGGCTGAGTGGGATTTTGATATAATTTAGCATGAATGTTCACCATTATGAGACAGAGTGTCATGCACAAGAACCAGGTCCCTAGGTCTAAGGTCAAGGTCACACTTGACAGCTGGCGGACTTGACATTCTGTCCATGGGCATACTTGTTACTAATTTACATGCGGAATGCCTTTAATTCGAGGATGATTTTCGTTTCCAGATGTCAGATCGAGGCTTTAGTCTAAGGTCGTCATGTTGTTCCTTCCATTTAATAAATGTGCAGAATATCCGCCCGCTTAGCTCAGTAGGTAAGAGCGTTGGTCTACGGATCTCGGGGTCGCGAGTTCGATCCTCGGGCGGGGCGTATGTTCTCCGTGACTATTTGATAAACGACATTGTGTCTGAAATCATTAGTCCTCCACCTCTGATTCATGTGGGGAAGTTGGCAGTTACTTGCGGAGAACAGGTTTGTACTGGTACAGAATCCAGGAATACTGGTTAGGTTAACTGCCCGCCGTTACATGACTGAAATACTGTTGAAAAACGGCGTTAAACCCAAAACAAACAAACAAACAAGAATATCTTAATGGTATCAAAACGTTCATCTTGTCTATAAAGTGTATGTATATCTTTGTTTTTCAGGACAAACCAGTATACATATGGAGTCATGCATGTCATGATAAACTCCGTGTACCAAGAAGAGGGAAGATAAATATAGCGAAATACATAAGCGCCAGCTGTCCTTCACCACACAAAAGTGGAGGAACAAGATGCCTGTCACGGAAATTGACGGAATGGCAGAGAAAGGCGACAGTGGTGCTATCATTTGTGTGGATGACTTAGATAACGACAAAGTTCTTTTGATTTCTATGCTAAGATGAAGATGTCAGAAATAATCCTGTAAAAAAAGAACATATAATTATGTCATTTTTGTTAAAGAAAGTTCTAGATCAGCTCTCAGAAGAATTGGACTGTAAATTTGGTTCGGCTTGAATCTGTGTTCACATTTCCAAAAACTACCTATATGGTTAATAGTTTGCATCACAGACATTTCGCGAAAGGCAAAAAGTAATATTTTTGCATGTGGAAAATTTAAACTAGTTAAAAAATTTGATAAATAAATGTTTGCATGTAAAGCAAGAAGATAGAGGTTATTAGTCAACTGCCATACGAATTTAATTTTATTAAGCAGGCAAAAGATATACAAAACAAAGCACTGCTGAGCCTTGCATTGCTGAAGATTAGTCTGATAAATTGAAATTTGTGAAGATAGTTACTTTTACTGTCCCCAATTTTTAGCTCACCTGAGCAGTGCTCAGGGTGAGTGATTTTGATCATGCTGCGTCTGTCGTGCGTGGATGTGTGCGTCCATCCATCGTCAACAGTTGTTTTAAAAGACATCTCCTCCATAACCACTGAATGGATTTTGATGAAACTTGGCATGGATGTTCCTTGGATGGTCCTCTATCAAAGTTGTTCAAACGGTGCCGCTTGGTTGCACACGGGAACTGTCGGAGCTAAATATAGAAAAATCTTCAGACGACATCTCCTCCTAAATCGTTGGTCCGATTTTTAGCTCACCTGTCACAAAGTGACAAAGTGAGCTTTTGTGATCGCGCAGTGTCTGTCGTCCGTGCGTGCGTCCATCCGTAAACTTTTGCTTGTGACCACTCTAGAGGTCACATTTTTCATGGAATCATTATAAAAGTTGGTCAGAATATTCAACTTGATGATATCTAGGTCAGTTTTGAAACTGGGTCACGTGCTGTCCAAAACTAGGTCAGTAGGTCTAAAAATAGAAAAACCTTGTGACCTCTCTAGAGGCCATACTTTTCAATGGATCTTCATGAAAATTAATCAGAATGTTCAACTTGATGATGTCTAGGTCAAGTTTGAAACTGGGTCACGTGCCTCAAAAACTAGGTCAGTAGGTCAAATGATAAAAAAAACTTGTGACCTCTCTAGAGGCCATATTTTTCATGGGATCTGTATGAAAGTTGGTCTGAATTTTCATCTTGATAATATCTAGGTCAAGTTCAAAACTGGGTCACATGAGCTCAAAAGCTAGGTCACTATGTCAGATAATAGAAAAAACGACGTCATACTCAAAACTGGGTCATGTGGGAAGAGGTGAGCGATTCAGGGCCATCATGGTTAATCAGCACGTTGACTTGTGCACCTGGTGTTTTAATTGACATCTTACACAGCTAGATCAGAGTTAAGGCCCTTGACCTATATGTCAACTATATGCATAAAAAGTGCCTACGTTTGTGTTGCATGTATCTCAAAATGAATTGACCCAGGATTATAAAAGCAGTTAGTCTGTACAGGAATATTATTTAGTATGGGAAGTTGTGTATCTTTGGTTTTTGTTAGAGATTACATTCAGCAAGACCAGGGTTTTGACCCTTTACTTAGTCAAAAATATGCACAAAAGGACTTAAAAGTTATTGTCGCACATCTTCTAAAACATATTTTACCTAGGATCGTAGGATTATAGCATTATTATTTAGCATGTGAAGTTGTGCAGTTAGATTTTTGTGTGGGAGTTTTGTCCGTGAGACCAGAGTTATGGCCCATGTTTAAGTACAAAATATGCATAAATTGCATACAAGTTTTTGCTGCCTGGGCTGGAGTCATGAAACCATGTAGGAATATCATTCAGCATGTGGTTTTGTGCACCTGAGTCTTTTTTGTTTTGATTTCACTTTGAAAGACAAGAGCTTTTGCCCTTGACTATGGAAACACTGCATTGAGGGGATAAAATTTTGTGTCCCATGTATCTCAAAAGTACATGACTTTGAGTAATGAAAGATTAGAAGATTGTTACACAGCATGTGAAGTTGTGCACCTAGTTTTCATCTTCTGGATTTCACTCAGCCAGAGTCGTGGTCTTTGACTTGGTGAAAATACACAAAGTGCTAAAAAGTTTATCCCATATCTTAAAAACTAGTTCTTTTGAAACCATGTGCATTGACAAGAAGTGATGGCATTTGTATCATGTGGACACACATCTAGTTTCTCTCATCATCTTATGATTTAATGTCATCCTTATTCTCTCATGACAGTAGTTACGAAAGATTAATACATTAAATGGTTTAGTCAAATCTTAATAAATGTGCCTGATTCAAAACTAACCGTTTAAGGTTGAATTTATCTTGAAATACTCGAATATGAAAAAAATTCATTGTACACGATGCTAAATAAATGTTAACATCGTTACATAACTCGTTACTTAACTTACTAGCCCGCCCGCTTAGTTCAGTAGGTAGAGCGTTGGTCTACGGATCGCGGGGTCGTGAGTTCGATCCTTGGGCAGGGCGTATGTTCTCCGTGACTATTTGATAAACGACATTGTGTCTGAAATCATTAGTCTTCCACCTCTGATTCATGTGGGGAAGTTGGCAGTTACTTGCGGAGAACAGGTCTGTACTGGTACAGAATCCAGGAACACTGGTTAGGTTAACTGCATGCCGTTACATGACTGAAATACTGTAGAAAAACGGCGTTAAACCCAAAACAAACAAATATAACTTACTCTAAACAGGTGCTCCAGAAATATGCCTTCAATAGACGTTTGCATAGTAATGTACCATGACTAGATTTTAATATAATGCAAGGTATACTAAGATATATACTACATTGCCTAATTTGTTGAGGATTTTTGTGCCCCCACCCCCCATGAGTGTTGGGGGCATATAGATTTGCTCTTGTCTGTGCGTCCGTCCGAAGTTCGTGACGCGCCTAGCTCAAAAAGTATTTGATATAAATTGATGAAACCTTGCATGAGTCTTTATCATGATATGAACTTGCGCACCTCCTATTTTTCGTCTGGCTCCGCCCTCTATTTCCAGAGTTATGGCCCCTGAAACAGTCAAAAATGCACATTTTCACCTTGTGACACGCCTAGTTCTAAAAGTATTTGATGTACATTTGTAGATTCATGAAACTTTGTATGAGTCTTAATTATGATATGAACTTGTGCACCTCTTATTTTTCATCTGGTTCCGCCCCCTATTTTCAGAGTTATGGCCCCTGAAATAGTCAAAAATGCACATTTTCACCTTGTGACGCGCCTAGCTCAAGAAGTATTTAATAAGAATTGATTAAACCATGCACGAGTCTTTATCATGATATGAACTTGTGCACCTCCTATTTTGCATCTGGGTCCACCAGTTATGGCCCCTGAAATAGTTAAAAATGCACATTTTCACCTTGTGACGCATCTAACTCGAGAAGTATTTCATATAAATGGATGAAACCTTGCATGCATCTTTATCATGATATGAACTTGCGCACCTATTTTTAGCTCGACTTTTCGAAGAAAATGTAGAGCTATTGCACTCACCCCGGCGTCGGCGTCGCCGTTGGTTAAAGTTTTTGATAAAGTCAAATAGTCTGTTGACTTGAAACTTAAAATAGATATTTACTATCAAAGTCTACACCAAGAGAAACAATCCCCATAACTCTGATTTGAATTTTGACAGAATTATACCCCTTTTTAACTTAGAATTTTTGGTTAAAGTTTTTGATAGTCAAATATCTCTGTTACTGTCAAAGCTATTGACTTGAAACTTAAAATACTTATTTAACATCAAAATCTACACCAGAAGAAACAATCCCCACAACTCAGATTGAATTTTGACAGAATTATGCCCCTTTTTAACTTAGAATTTTTTGTTAAAATTTTTGATAAAGTCAAATATCTCTGTTACTGTCAAAGCTTTTGACTTGAAACTTAAAATACTTATTAACCATCAAAGTCTACACCACGAGAAACAATCCCCATAACTCTGATTGAATTTTGACAGAATTTTGCCCCTCTTTAACTTAGATTTTTTTGTTAAAATTTTGAAACCTTCAAAAACGATCATTGACGTCCATTTTTGATGAACCGCGATTTCACGTCCATCAGACGATTTTTGTAAATCGTTCTGTTCATTCTAAAAAAATCGATTTGCTTGTTACTCATCATATTTTCACTTAAAATGTCTTTAAAATGGTGTATAATTTATGGAAATCATTTTAACGTAAAAGTAGATATTTACGTTAAAGCGACGTCAGAGCGACAAATATGACGTTGAGTTTCGAATAAAAAGTTTGCCTTAATCTTGTCTCGAGTAAAACCCAAAAGATTGAATTTAAGAAAGATCTAACATGATGATGAAAATTTTATTTTCTATCGATTTATGGAATAAAATTATTGGGTCACCGAATTCATTTTCGCGTAAAATTACATTACGCTACCCTTACCCCCAAATCACAACATAGCCTAGTTTACGTGTTCTGCTGATATATTTCTGTTTAAATCTTAGTATTTTACACTCTCATTTATCAGGGGCAAACTACAGACGTGAAACGAATTTTGGTACATGAGAAAGATGTTTTTCTTTTCAAAAGAGGTCTTTATAACTTTAAAACTGGCGACCGGTGCGAAATGATTTCAATGCAGATTTTTTTTTTACATACGTCAATGAGACAACTTTGCGTAAAATACTGATCATGTTATTTCTTAAAATCGCTTTAAATACATTTCTTTATAATAATATTTATTTTTCATCTTTTTCGTATTCAAAATACCAATCAACATGTTTTCCTTTGTAATACACAGCTAAAATGAAAAATTTACAAAGTCTCATAGTCATGACACAGATGAAGTAATTAGACTATCCCAGGAAGAACTGATTTGATTTACCGCACGGCTGGTTTGTGCGCCAAACTTTTTATCACGTACGTTCCTGTTTTGACTGTGTATGTAAACTGGCTGAATTATTCGATAGAATTAATAATTGCTTTTCAAAATATTTTCTGTCCAGTGTTTTGAGAAAACCCATCGACACTGATCGAAATACTTATACATGTACTTACTCGTATATATTTCAAATTATGCATAAAGTCTATTTATACTTTAACCTTAACAGAACAATTGTGCGACAGTATCGATAAATGTTAATGTATATATCTTTCGAAATAATTAAATGCATTCTAGTATAGATTATGCAAATTTGCACATGCGAAATCTATTAATTACGTCGTTGAAGTTATATTATTCTGTTTATTAAAGAAACCACATGGATATACTGTTTATCACAAATATTGCAAGATTTGCGTACCATACATTGCATCAAAACATAAATTCACTAATTTTAACATTGGATACATATATATGTCAATCGGTATCCAACAATCTGCTAAATGATACATGCATTCAGTGTTAATTATTTAATGTACCGTTATCTATCTTATATTCGTGCACAAAAATAAAAATGAAAGACAAATAAAGTAAAAAAGACATTAAATAACAATTGCTAAACGCGATTTCTCTGAAGATTTCAAGATAGAACCTTGTCCTCGTTGTATGTCTCGTGTGTCCTACGCTCCAGTTTCTGTATGTATGGTGAAATTAAGGAGTATGTGACAAAATACACCTTTTAGAAAAGAAAATTCAATACGGACATAATCTGTACTGTAAATATTTCTCCCACATGAAGTGCTCTTGAATGAAACTGAACTTTAAATTTGCATTATAAATTGGCTAGTTTGATAGAACAGAAAATACAAATAATCAAGATAATGACCATATCAAGAAACATTAGGTCAAAATAGTTTATATGATCGGAGGTTCAAGTCCCTTTAATTTGGCTTATTCGAAGGGACAATCCATTGACTTTCATGTTCACTATTAATTAGGTTGATTTTCCGATCCTCCAGTATTTAGAAAGGAAGTCTTAACAACGTCAAAAATATATAAGGCTTCCAACATTTCTTTTTCTTCATGAATATATGTAACTCTTCCAATTATTATTGATTCGAATGAGATTTAGGTAGTGGCAGTATTTATTCATTAGAATTCAAATTTATGCGACTGTACATGTATTACACGTAAAATGAGCGTACATGTACATATTTAATGTGTCAAACACGTCATACACATTAAAATAGAATGACGACACATTATCGGTAATGGGAACTTTGTGTGATTAACTGGGTGTGAACATTTAAGTAGATCACAACTTGTCTTAAATGCTCTTTTCTTTTGAAACTGTTTATCATAGTTAGGTACACTTTTATTTTATCATAATTGCCTTCTTTGTGGTGTTAAAGTCTCGGAAAAGTTTTTAGAACAAAAAATTCACAAGTAATTTTATGTAATTATCAATTTAAACAAAATAATTAAAGACAATGAAGCATATTTTACACTACGGCCGTTTCGAACATGACCATTGCCACATCAAATTCAAGATAATACATTCTATATCCAGCAAAGAGCTTTCTTTAACTTTAGTTAATGCTAACATTACAGAAGGTACAGAAGTACATATAAAATATAACACATCTTAGCACTTTTATGAATATGCTCTCGAGAAGTTAAAGTGCAACCTAGGACCGGAAAGTGGATTTCTGTTATAGTATAATAAATGTACTCCATTAAAACATAAATAATAAAATCGGAACTATCTAAGATGTATAATATTCTTTAATTAGTAAAAAAAAATGATCTACACTATCAAATAATTCATCTCATACCTATGGGCGGAATATTGTGATACGAAAGTTGCGAGAAGATCGACTTCATTACTGATGAAATAAAACAACTTATATCTCACATGATCTTGATTTAGTGTGTAAACTACACGACAAAACGTTCCTTCAAGCAAACTATAGGCGCAATTTATTTCTCTAATTAAATGAGAAGTTCCTAGATGGCGCCTTAAAAACTTCAAAGGCTATCATGATAAATTATTTGTATGCTTAAAGTCATTCAATAGTTTGCCTATAATATTTGAGGGTATGGAGGAACATAATTTGTTAAAGAGCTACATTTGACCTGTTTATTTAGCTTTTGTTTTTGTTGGGTTAAATGTCACACAGACACAATTATAGATCATATGGCAACGTTTTAGAAGACCCCAGTTATCCCTCCGTGCATTATTTCAGCACGCGCTGGCACCAGGGTAGAATCACCGACCTTCCGTAAGCCAGCTGGAATGCGTCCTCACATGAAGAATTCAGTGCCCCAAGTGAGACTCGAACCTACATCGGTGAGGGGCAAGTGATTTGAAGTCAACGACCTTTACCACTCGGCCATGGAGGCCCCAACTTATCTTTTGAAGTCTAGCGGTTCAATCCTTTTTCGTAAAAAGCCTGCTTTATCAAGTACCCTTTGGGAAGTCATACCCCGCCCACTCCTTCCGCCGTCTAAAGCAGGTTTCCAGTTAGATAATGTATCCAATAATATATTGCTTTCGACACAATGCGTTTGACATAAATAAATCTTAAATCAGGAGTGAAAATTTTAATTTAGGGCCTAAAGTCTATATTATCTTTCAGCTTCGCATTTGCAGTGCAATCTCTTGTTAAAATTGATGTTGTATGACATGTACATGTACAGTTCCAAAAATTATTTACAATTACTAACACACGGAAACTGTACCCAGTCTGGATGCATGCGATACTGCTTTTCTGCAGTTTAGAAGAGTTCAGGTGGCTTTGTATAGTATCAGCATACTTTCTTATGATAAAAGGACTGTTAACAATTTTTAACCAAAACGGATTACCAATATACATGTATAGCCTTGGTTTCAGTCTGCTTGTTGACAGAAATGCTCTCACAATCCTAGCACCTACTATGCCTCAAACAGATCAGAAACAGGAAAAATAATAATTTCAATCACTATGTGACGTTTTCCGTCGCAGCATGAGGTTTAAATGCTTTTAATGTGAAATCGTCAAGCATATAGTTCCAAAAGGAATAGCTCATCCACACACATACACAAACGGTGCGACACAAGAGTATGCATGGTTGTGTACATAATTGAAATGAGAACATGAGCACACAACTCAAAACAAATAAGCGATGAGGAAAAGGGCAGTCTTGGGTCTTCATCTGTCTTTGGCCAACACCCCTTCAGGAAATTTAAACACATGTCTTTCCACTAACTCGGGAAATGTGGCCCTTTAAGAAATTATAAAATAAAAAAAAAGTGAATACCGGTTAGGTTTTGATCATCCTACTGTTATATATGTAATGTAAACTCTACAAGCAGAATCAATGAAACATATGTATATGTGACCAAAAATCAGAATGCTTGCCCATGGTAGATCGCCAATTTCGAGTGGGAGAGGTCGTATGTTCTCTCCCTAGTCACGTCATATCAAAGACGTAAAAATGGTTCTGGGAGCTTCCTCGCTTGGCATTTAGCATTAGGAGTATAGCTCTAGGAATGGCCAGCCCTGTGTCAATATAATATGTCTTTGCGGTATATGCAGTGATATTCTAGTGAGGCAGCACTGTAGATTTGGGCATTGTGCCAACTGCTACAAGTAGACACTGTCGTTTATATGACTGAAAAGTCGTTGAAAAAGATGCTAAAACCGAACACGCACGCTCGCACCCACGCACGTACGCACACATGCACGCACGCACAGACACACACGCTAATCCGAATGCAATTTGATTGTGATATCTGAAAAAAAAGAGCATGTGCAATTATAGAAATTGCTGAAATGCTGAAAAGCATATTACATTTCTTTATAGATATTAAGTGGATGTTTTTGTAATTATGTTGAACTCAGCTGCTCTCGACATGAAGAGTTTGACAGAACCGCGAACGTCTAATTTCCGTAAAGTGTTCTTGCAAATAAATTTGATTTTAAAAGCCAGTGATTGGGCTCGACAAGTATACAAAGTTTTCCTACATAAAAAGTACTTCGATGATCTCAAAGGACCTTCAAGATAATGATGATAACTTTTTCATTGCAGTAGAATCTTCAAATTTGACAACTGAATAGGTACGCAAATTACAGGAACCTGTAGCATGTGTGAAATGTTGAAAGATGCCGGGATATTTTCCGCAAAACAAGACAATCTAGATGCTTAAGTTAATGGAATTTCTGCAGTTTTGGCAGGATGCCGTGTTACAAATAATAGAAGCAAACGTAATGCCAGTTTTCTGTTATTTCAACAGGAAGTACTCTATTTTAAAGAAATCATGTCTTCTTCATTTATTTATATGTCAATGCGCAGTTCAAACGCAAAAACTAAACGACACTATGCCGAAGTGCTTATTGTCATAAGATGAAGTAATTATATGTTAGATAAATATATATGTTTACTGAATCATTGCGATATTTATAAACAATGCTATATTATCAGACAAGTAAACAAACATTAGGGTCATGTCAATAATTTTTTAGATTTACTCATAACGTGTAATAACATATCATGTCAATGTGAAATGTTCAAAGCTTATTTGGTTTAAAGTAAGTAAATTAACGAAATTTCGAACGCCAGCATTATGCCTTTTTGGCATTGTATGAGAGATTCACAAAAATGTAAATCATCTTGACAGATTCAAAAAATCAATTCGTGAACTATGTTTCCAAGCAAATGGGCACAAACTACGTTGTAATACAATTTGGACAAATATATGTTACAATGCTTTTATTTTACAGTCCAACTAAACTTAACTGAATACTTGTTTTAAAGCACTGATTTTTCAAACGGATAATGTTCTCGCTCATTCATGTAACCGTGAAAATAAACTAAAATTTTGACTGGATACATTTTACATTATATTGTTTCGAAAAAATCCTTTTTACATGAGGCAATACGAATTACTAAGATAACTGGCGTATTGTTTCGTACTGGACTAGACGACAATATCTGGTTTCATTCATTTTTTCGTTTTTAAGTGAACATAATATTTACCTAGGGAGATGCTCAGTTATTTGGCGGATGCATGTCGTTAGTGAATATGTATAATTATCATATTTCTAGTAACAGAACAGTGAATATAGGGATAAGCTTTTGAATAAGCTTTAGTCCTTTAAATTGTTTGTTTCGATGACTTTTTATAGTACAAAATTACATTCATTTCTTATTAACATGCAATAATATATTCCCTGAAAAAGTAAATGCGTCATTTGATACAGTGATTCTAAAATATCTTATTACGTATATCAACTGTTTCTATTAGAATTTTCAATTACGTACATTGTAGTTACTCTTACTATTGTTAGTTTGATTTCTATTAATTTTTTCCATTCATCAAAGTTCTTTTCTATTACCATTACCGTCATTTACCCTATTGCGACAGTTTAAAATAGATATGCAATTGTACATGACAAAGTATAACAATAGGTCGCAGGAAACGTAACTAGTAATTAAGCTATGTCACATTTTTCCTTTATCTTCATGTGATTGATTCATGTTAGAAAGCTTGGAAAAAATACATTTAATAAACAGTAGAAATGGTAGCAGTTTTCAGGGAAAATATATTTCATTGATTTTTTGTAGATTTTGTTTGTTTATCGCAGTAAACTATTGATAAAACAGACTGTGCTTACCATTTCTATTAACTATGTTTAAAGTTGACTAAATAATTGAATTGTCAGAAGACATGCATACAGCTGTAGTTACCATGTTGTGATGGAAGCCGTTTAGATAAGTTAGGTCATATGGCAATCTTCTAGCCTTATATGGAAACGCAGGCTCCCTATTGCGCTATGATTGTAGGCACCAACCTTCTGTATGTTGAAAGAAAGAAGTATACTTTGACATTGTGGTTTGGAACTCACAGAAGTGATTCGGAAACTGTGTCCTTAACCACTCGGTACGGAAGCCCCTGCATCTGACTAGTAAGATATCATGCAGGTTATATGTACTGATAATTGCTGCAAGTGACGGACAAATTTAGACAGTTCTTGTTAGCGTAAATTGATTTTGTAATAAAAGGCCAGAGCAAGGGGACGGACAAACATCTTAAAACATGTGTTTCCTTTGTAATGTGTACTGCTAAATGATGCTTAAATGATGTAAGAATGATAAATAAAGGTAATGTTTTGTAATGTTAATTTGTTTTATGATGCCAATTTATTTAAATGTCGCGGTGAAAAGAGATGAATTCTATAGTACATGTCCTCTTCATATCTCTTATATAAACGAAGTCGCCAGGACATTGACATGCTGAAATTTATTTTGATACGCAGACGAGTAAAATACTTGCACAGTTTAGTAAAATGGTTTAGAAACCTGAGATTTAGTGAACTTCGAGGCAATTTCACCGGCAACCAATATTCAAAACAAATCTAATATCGAATAACATTTATATCACCTAAATCATCTGTTTTTTTGTATTACCTTTCATGATAGCATTTTCTAAAAATATGTATTCGACTATCAAAATATAGTGCAGGTCATATACTTTCTTTGCCAGAATTAAAGAAAATTGTCGTTTCTCAATTACGTAAAGTATTGTTGCAGTAAATAGAATTCTGTAGACAAGTGAAAGGGGTTTGACAAGTATCTGTAGGAATTTAAGACGTGGTTTCCTAATGAGGTCTGATCGGTAGCTAAATTGATAAATGGGATTTTCTCTGGAATCAACTTTGCAAATTTAACCTTAGAATACGTAGTTAAGAGGAAACGTGTGTCACCTTTGACATATGTTAAGACACTCAAAGTACACAATACTTATGATTATTAATTCAAAATTACATTATTGCAGTTACGTCTTACAACCTCTCAAGGTCTCTTGTTATAAGTCAACGAATTAAAGATAATTATGTGCCGGTTTACAGCTTTTAGCAAAATACGCAATTCTTGCAAAAATGTCTTCCAGTGTTTGGTATTTTCAGTGCTGTTAGGCGTCTAATTAGTACATCTGTACATTTAATTACAGATTCCGCTTAAGCCGATGCTAGGTAGCATGTGGGTGCTCCACTTCTAATTTCTTCTAATGAATAGTTAACCAAGAATATCATTTGGCTAGGTTGCGCTTTTATACTTAGAATAAATCTTTTTAGTTTTTGTTATATAGTCTACATTTTTTCATTATGCATTTTAAAACGGAAAAAGCAAAATGACATGATGTTGAATCATTCTCGTAATTTTAATTATTTTGTTTGTAATTTTTGTTAGCTACTGCAAATCTATTTTAGCGGCATACACACTCTGTATGCATGCATAACGTATATCCAAAACCCTTAATATGACACTGCAATGTCCCATATGCATTTTTGTCAGCTGACATATGTTCGGATTTCCTAGACTAAGTAACAGAAGCCAACATTTGACCTTACTATCATTTACTAAAAACATCATTATTGTTTAGCAAGTCAACTGGCTGCATGGTGGGGGTAAGAGTGAGGTTAGGTGCACCATTAACCGGTTTAAACTCCCCAGTGGTGGTTTTGCCACTGACCGTTCCAAGGCGGTCCCCCACTGTGTTCCTTTATTTATTTATTTTTGTCCTTTCCTTTTTCATTTATTGTTTGTTTGTGTGTGTACTTGTGTGTGTGGTATGCGAGTGTTGTTTGTGTGTGCCTTTGGGGAGGCTTCGTTTTTGGAACATGGCTTTTCCTGTTGGATTTTCTTCCTTGTTTGTTCTTTTTACAAGCAAGCCATTAGAAGTAAAAAACATACGCACATGGTTACAAAAGTACCGAGACACAGTCGTCTTTTCTTACTTGGAGCTCACATTTCTGAGAATAGAAGGTACTAAATTAAAACTGAGATGGACACTTTACAAAATCTACAAATGCAAAAAATTTTGTTTAAGCAAAAAAATCTAAACTATTGTGATATTCTTAAAACGTCCGTAGTTAAAAAAAAAGCTGATGTTTTCAAATGTTGAATTTTTAACAAAAACGTTCAAAGTGTAACCCTAGGTCGTATTTATCATTCACATTTATCATTACAAGTTTTCAAAGCTACGCCACGTTTTCCTTCATCTTCAGCAATGTATTGATCATAAGGAAATATAGGTTTATTTTGATAGTAGGAAATAACAGGACATGATAATTCAAATTTATTATTACCTGATTGTCAAATTAATTATGTTGTATTTCTTAAATATGAAGAAAAGTATATTATTGAAGTCTTTTGCACATATTTATCATAATCGAGCTGGATGGCTTCCACAAATGAAAGATCTCTATACCCATATGAGTTTACTGCGTTTAAAATAAAACGATTTTAATCATGATCTTTGTTACTTGACAAGTAGTACCCTGTGGTACCATAACAGAAAACAATCAATAAATGAGGACATCGTGTCATTTACATGAGAAGCTATCAATTTTCGGAAAAATGACTTTAAGTTAAGTTTGAGCTTTGGCTTTGATAGATTTAAATTTGAATACAATGACACCTTGGATATTACAGCAATTTCAGTAAACCAATAACAAGGACAAGATTTAATAGGAATAGCTTAGTTCCTGTACAAATAATTTGTCACAAAGCAACGCTGTCGTTCCTAATTTTTTATATAGATATATGGTTAATCATTATTTGCTTCTTTTTGTTATTAAGAAACGTAATAGGTTTCGATTTTGATACTAAGCGTATTGTGTTTCATATTACAATGCTTCCATTGTGTTTCATAATACAATGCTTCTATTTAGAAGTAAATTTGTTTAAAATAATTTCTCTGCCAGTGGACAGTGTTTTCTTTTCCCGCCTAAATTAGCTTAATATATATAGTGTACTGTTTAGGACAAAATTGCGCACATAAGAACAGACATGTACTGAGATGCACTGAATCATGTATCCGATTTTCAAGGGTTTGTGAAATATCTTTATATTAAATATTTATTACAGTAAAGTTTCGTTTCTATGGTAAAGAAATTGCGCGAGATTAAAATGCCATGTAATTCATTACGTAAGAAAATTATTTCAAAAAGAAGAATCATAATTTATTTTCTTTCAGTGTAACAATTGTTCAATCGTTCTGTAAAAATGGAAGACCGTTGTTGTCATAAAATTTCCTTCTAGTTTATACTTTCGATGTTAGTATATTTAGTATTTAATTTGTTTGAGAATGGGACTGCAGTAAAGTTTTAGTTTGTATGTTGTATACGCATCATTTTATTTCCGAATTTCATTGTACCTACGTAAAAAGTATTAACAGGAGAATTGTTAAATGAGCCGTGCCATGGGAAAACCAACATAGTGGGTATGCGACCAGCATGGATCCAGACCAGTCTGCGCATCCGCGCAGTCTGGTCAGGATCCATGCTGTTCGCTTTTAAAGCCTATTGGAATTGGAGAAACTATTAGCATACCCACTATGTTGGTTTTCTCATGGCACGGCTCAAATATATTTAGATCAATTTAAGAACTTTACAACGTAGTAATAGTGAAGCTGGATCAGTAACGTATCAAATAAAGCACATTGCTTTTAACTTTGGAGCGCATGGCATATGGAGAACTTACAGGCTTAATCTTTCGCACATTGTTTCTGTTCTGGAGAACCTGCATATTGTATGGTGTGTTTGAGGGGACTATTGTTTGTCTGCAATTTGCTGCGCATTCTATTTGGGCGCCTATATAAGGTATAGTGTACCCCAGCGTGAAACTATATGCCCTCATGTTGTATGTGTCGATTTATCTATTTTAGCTTTTCACCCCATACTTGGAGGACTATAACTTTGAGCCCAGACGACCTATTCCTAGAACAACTACTTTTACCCTAGAAGACCCTAAAGGGGAAGCAACTTTTACTCCCAGAAGACCATAAACCTGAAGGAACATCTTGATTTACATATTCCGGCAATTTTATATGCGATCCTTTTGCATTTATGCAACCAACCAAATCCGTAGAACTCTGTTTTCGGAAGATTCGAAACATTACCGCAGGAGACAAAATGGAAACATGGCTTTTAGGATTTAACTTTTAAGTACCATTTAGTTCTTGAAAGTATTGTCATAGTGTTATAACTTAGTGCTTCGATATGTAATTAATAGTGCACACATTGTATCTTTTTCCTCATTGTAAATATTCATCCTTTGTTCATCATTTGTTAAAAAAAATGTAAATAGTGTTGTTCGATGTCCAATAGGCAAAACGTCACAAAATAAGTAGGGGTTGGCCAGATATAGCGGAAAAACATTGTAAATTAGAACTGATAAATGAGTGTGACACTCTAAACGATTTACATATATAGCAGTACTGTGACGATGAGTATTCTGGTGCTAAATATGTAGCACAGCACTAGCGTAGTTTTACTGCTTGACAAAATGTATCCCTCTGCAGACAATCGGTATTGTAGTACTGATTCATATGGAACCTTAGGCAGACGATGATAATATTGAACAAATAAAAAGCTTGATAGACCACGGGTATTATGTAGCCCTGTATAGGTGTTGGGTGTCTTTCAAGGTCGATGGGTCTTTTTCTGCTGAAGAGATGTATCGCTGTGCTTAGGAGGGGTATTTATAACGCTGTATAGATGACGGGTAGTTATAATTCTTCATATTCAAGGGGTATTATACTGCTACACAAATGCATTTTATTCAGGCTTTTTAATACATTAGAGTACATTTACTGTTAGTTTTAAATATCTAAATGAGCTCCATTTTATACCAGTGTTGGATGGAAGACATATAAAAAAGGTCAATATTAGGTAAAATTACACCACCCTACTCAACAACACGTTTGAAGTCAGAGCACCAGAAACCTAACTTTTAAGGATCGACTAAGCAAGCTGCAAGACAAAAAATCCCTCCCTTTGTCCGTTTTTGTATGATTTAGGAGAAAAGCATCACGGAGTCCTACACTTCATTTGTCATCGCACCATCAGTTAAGCTACAGTCACACATACGGATATGTCCGTGCGTTGAGTAACGGTGCGGATGGGATTGGTCTGTTGTGGGGCGGACATGGATAAGTACGGAGCAGTAAGTCTTAGCACGGGAAATATGGTCAGAAACGGGGAACAAAAAATTCAGGACGCAAATAAGTACGGATAGGTACTACGTTGAACTATGTTTTACTGCGCCTGTCAACTTGCCCAGCGCGTGGACGGGTCTGCGGTGAAGTACGTTTAATTACGGTTAAGTACGGGCAGCCTCGGATAACTTATGTCAGCCACGGAACAACACGCACGAGTACATTCGCATTAAAGTCTCCTCACACATAGGCAAAAAAAACCCGACGCCAACTTGCGCGTACTGGCGAATAGGACTTGAACAAAATTCGTTCCCATTAGTATATGTACGTTGTACAACGTTGATGGTGTATGGATGCGTTTGTGAGCTTTTGCGTCCGTTGCGGTTAGTTTTGTTCGTCGGATAATCTTGAGCATGTTGAAAAATTTGTGGCGATTAAAAGTTTCATCTATCATTCGTTAAAATTCGTTTTAGTACGTTAACCAATCGGAAAGTCTTCGCAAAGCGTTCGTTAACTGGCGTTAAAGGTCGCAAGTTATCAGGTCGTGATTAGCTGATTTGCATATCAAGC
The DNA here is from genome assembly GCF_021730395.1 of Mercenaria mercenaria. Taxonomy (NCBI): domain Eukaryota; kingdom Metazoa; phylum Mollusca; class Bivalvia; order Venerida; family Veneridae; genus Mercenaria; species Mercenaria mercenaria. The sequence continues at coordinate 17,773,427 of NC_069376.1, read as the reverse complement.
GATCGAGGACTATCCCAGGACGAATCTTTGCGATAGCTTGCGAACTTGTACGAAATAATAACGAATAATTACGTATTATAGCTAATCGAATCCGAATTTCATGACGAATGAAAGCGAATTGTAACGATTAATAGACGTTCAGAAAACGGACCGCATAAACTTGTATGCGAATCATAACGCATATACATTTCATGAGTAGTTTTGAGTACCTCAACAGTTTTGTGTACACATATGTCTGTCATGATTTCTTGAATTTCACATTTGAAAGGAGGAAGCTAATTTCAAGTTTATTAGTTATTCCTTCGTCGAAATGGAGAATATAAAACGTCTGATGCTGCAGTATGTGGCTGCTATGGCCCACTAAGATGTCTTTCAACAACAACTTAACATTCACCAGTTTATCAGAGACCGATTTAGGTGGATAAGAGAAGCCAGTGCACGTCGCATCTGGAAAAGACCATGGCTGCATCCCAAGAGACGGTGACAATTTGGCATCTATGGTCAGCTCAGAAGAGAAGATCCTTGAACCTTCAAGAAATTTATCTGCATGCCAACTGAAATGTATGGTGAAATATTCGAGAGGTTCCGTCATCACCTCTGGAAACAACACACCTGGTACAGGAAACCCTTGTATCCAGACCTCAAGTAAGCTGCCACTCAACGCCACCTGGTTGTTGGTGCCAAATACTCAGACATGCAGTACTCCTGGCGGGTATCTAAGAATACCCTCTCTGTAGTGGTCAGAAAAGTCTGTCATGCTATATGTGAGGAATGTGTTGATAAGATTATGACAGCCCCATCCACACCTGAAGAATGGAAACGACTGTCTGATGGTTTCCTCAAGAAATGAAAATTTCCTAATTGTGTTGCTGCCATTGATGGCACACACATAGTCATCAGAAAGCCTGCCAGCTCTGGTTCCTTATATCATAATTAAAAGGTTTTCTTCAGCATCATATTACTGGCTATGTTGACTCAGACTACAAGTTCGTGTGGAGTAACCTGTGCTGTGAGTATAACTCCACATAAATTTTACTACATTTGTAATTATATAAAACAAACAAACAAATCCTCTGTATTTTCAGTTTATGGTTCAAGTGGAGATGCCAAAATCTATAATGCATCAGAACTCCTGGAGATGGTGCAGGATAGTTCAATTGGATTTCCAGACCCACAGCCTTTTTCCAATGGCACCGTCGACATTCCCTTTTTCTTGATGGGGGATAACGCATACAACCTCAGTGAACACATGCAGAAATCATATTGACATACAGCCCTGACCAGAGAGGAAAGAATTCTAATCTACCGGTTATCCAGGGTTCGGAGGGTATCAGAAAACGCCTTTGGGATTTTAGCCAACCGATTCCAGGTGATTGTCTACTTTCTGGCCAAAAATAATTTCATTTATAACAGATTTTTTTTTTTTCACGTTAAATTTTTTACGCATGGCAATATTTGTCTTTTGTCATTTCAGATACTCCTCGCAAAGATGAACCACAGTGATGCATTCTCCACAACTTGATGAGGATGAGGTACCCCACTATGAAGAATGTACTGGTTGACCATGAGGATAGAAGAGGCGACCTGGTTCATGTGGAGTGGAGGAGAGGTCCAGACTTGGAGGATACCAGGACTATCAATATCAGGGGCCACAACACAGCAACCAAAAAAGGGAAGACTGTGAAAATATTCTCAAGCACTGGGTAAACTCTCCAGCGGGAAGTGTACCATGGCAAGACAGGATAGTGCCATACTAGAGATTGAAATTAATTGTAATTTAGTGGAAATAAATTGAAAATTAATAAAATATTTTTGTATATGAAAATTCAATTAGTACCCTCAAAGTGTAATAAAAATAAAGAAATGTATCAAAATATAACTGCATTATTTAAAACAGACATTGTTTTCGCTCATTTTTGATGGAAGTACAAATACACTTTATATAAATTTACTTTTTTCTATAAAATCATTTTTTATCAAAATTTAACAAAAACTTCAACTATGAACAACAAGATGTTTATTTGTTCTAGGTTTGACAGGTACCATGTAAGTATTATACTACCAGTATTGTAGTTATCGCAATAACGAGTAGTATAGCGTCTGGTAACGGTCGGATGCGGAAATACCCTTTCGGAAAGCTTAGGACGGCTTCGGTTCAAGCATGCGCAAACATGCGCGAAATTGCGCTTAGGTTCGCATGCTTACGCTCCTAATTGCTAACGGAAAGAACAAAGATTTTTTGCGCGACCCAACGCATTCTAACGAATAACAGTAACTAAACTTCACACTTCGTAAATCATTCCCAACAAATAGTTCCCCTACGTTTACCTTTCATAATATTTCAAACAATGTAGCAAATTTTCAAACAGTTTCGGTCGACATTCTTCAGATTTTACAAATTTACCTAATTCGGCAGGCTACGTTTCATGGATTCGCCTATGTGTGAGGAGGCCTTTAAGGTTTATTAACGGGTCGGTAAGTTTCATATAAATAGACCACGTATAGCCAGCGTCTTCATTACGATTATCGTTGACATCATGTCAAACTACTGCAAGGTAAGTTTCAGTACGGATAACTACGTTAAGTACGATTAACTACGGATGAATAAGTTTCAGCCAACTTGGACAAAGTCACGCTCAAATGGCTACGGATCGCTCAAACTTTTGTGCAAGTTGGAGAAACTTGCACGTTTGAATACGTTTTGACCAAGTGTTTGTACGGATCAATACAGATTACTACTTTGAGGTACGGCTCAGGTACGGATCGATACGAATTACTACGTGTCTATCCGTGGCTAGACGTAACTATCCGCGTCGTATGTGTGACTGGGGTATAAGTAAACATGCACTGTGCTTAACATTTTGCGCATTGTATCCTATTTTGATAAACATTTTTGCCCATTTTATAAATATTTGATTAAAATAAGCATTATATTTAATTAACTGCATCCCCATAATATGCAGAGTCTGCAAGACTAAAGTTGAGAAGTGTTTTAAGGTTTCCATAGTTATAATATCGTTAACCCTGAAGTAATAACATTTTGGTAATATGAAGATTTCTATCATTAAACCCCTCTAACTTTGAATAAGCCCTTGCGAAACGAATGAGTATATAAAACAAATATAAAAATGTTGTTTAATGTGAGCACTCTACAAGTCGTTATAGGTACTCTGTATGACCAAATTCAAAACTTATACAAACATGTTCATTTACATCGTGATAAAATAGTAAAAACATCCGACATCTCTGGCAATGTGGCAATAAATGCAAGATGTAGTCATACATTTCATCTTTTTAGCAGTAATTGCAAATATATAAGTGATAGGTTATAAAAAATAAATATACTATGAAAAATGTTATGCATATTAACTATATCTGGTTTATGCACTTGTGTCGTATCTGAAATTGTAATTTCTAAGCATTAAGAGCATAAAAATCCCATAATTCCGGTGGCTAAGATGAACCTTTTAAAAGTCCGACTCATTAATCATACGTTTTGCTAGCTACAAACTGGTTATCACAATCCTTTTTGGGGGTATCACTTTCCTTCTTCTTGTCATTTATTAGTAAATGAAGGTTCCAATTATAAACTGGGTTGTCAAACTAGCTTGTCAACCTGTCTCCATAATGATTCGATTGTATTTAACAGCTCTTGCATTTTGTTTCAAAGAAGTAAAGTATATGGACTCACTGAATAGCGCAAAATATATGTGAAAGATTATCATTTTGTTTTTATTTTTAAAGTTATATCAGTTAGAATTCTTCAGTACATTTTAGTAGCAAGACATCTCTCACCAATTGCTACTGTGGCTGCACATGCATCTTGTTTTGCCGTCGTAATATGAATACAAAATGATAGATTATGTTTTTATTGCATAAAACAGGGTGGCATACCGACCGTAATTAAACATGAAATACGCAAATTATTCAATTTCTATGGAAATAACGAAATATATTTATGCTGAAGTTTATGAATTGTTTTTAGAAAGGAAACAAATGTATCTCGACTTCGAAATGTTCCGAAGCCTTCATGACTCAACAATCGTCTTAAAATGTGTTTACTCAATCTGATAAAAATCACAAATTGTCCTTATTATCGTTCATAACTTTTTTGTTGGTTATATTTTTCATAGTTTGTGTGAAGAAGTTACGATGTATTGACATCAGAAAGCATAATATACATCCTTATTTATTTTCCTGCATTAAATCACACTATTGCTTTGTACTACGACGTAATCAATGATGCAAAACTGTTCAGGCTGACTAAACACAAAGGTTTCTCTTAAATTGTCTAGTTTGTCAGAAAATTTGATTCCTATGCTGCTTGAAGCACGCTTACCAATGTCAGATACATCAAATATAATTCGCCAATTGTAAGAACTTTGCTGTAAAATGAGAATTCCTGATAGAATATTTTGTAAAACGTTAATAACTGTTTCCTTCTTATTCAAATAATGCGTTTTAGAAAGTACGAGACTCAGTTTTGTTCGATATATAATGTAATTAATTCTTAAATTCCCAACAGGATGATAGTAGTGGTAAATTAAAATCAACTATTTGTTATCTTTCATCCACATTTTTTTTTGTGCCTCGGATGGACAGAATTCTATTTGTATATGTCTGACACGAACTGGTCACTGACTGCACAAACTGCTTTCCAAGAGTATAAAACGAAGGCTTTGTAAGTGTAATGGAACAAGACGTACTTGCAAACTTGCAAATGCTTACGTAAGTTTATAGGCTGCGGTTATTCACTTTTCTCTCAGTAAGTACGGACGTTGTACAAAAATAGGCCATGGAAAGATTGGCTTTAAGAAAATGTGTCCTTATAACCCCATTGTGTTTAATGCATACGACTGCACATATCCTGCAACTTAAAGGTCCAATACTAAGGAAAGTGAACATTTTAATTTCTTTTAAAAAGCACAGAAACTATTTCATTTTATTGGAAAATGAAAGTTGGTATGTAGAAATTCGAAATAAATCGCAGTATATGCACAATTATTTTTCTATGAAGTATGAAGAAAGTTAAAAAGACCTGGGGGGTCATTCTGTCGATTCATTGAAATTTCAACATAATACACATACATTTCTTTGAGTTCCAAAGACCTTCTGTAAATTTTGACCTGCCAATCTTCATTATTTAGTGTCTTGCAGAAGTCTATGCACTGGCTATGAAAAAAAATGCCAACTCACTTTCCCTTAGTAATGGACCTTTTATATGTTGTAATTGCAGTTTATAGCAAAGAACTAAGTTTTCGTAGCAAATTACAAAGCTGTCTCGGGTCATATTAAACCTGTAAATATAGATTATAAGGATCTTACATGCCTGCCTGTGTAAGACGGGGTTTTCCCAACCCGAGGGACAGTGTGGAATGGAAAACCGAGCGTGAGCGAGGTTTTTTATCCATGCTGTCCCGAGGGTAGGGAAAACAGCTGTCTTACACAGGCAGACATGTTAGATCATTTTTCTTGCCTGTCATGTTCAAAATAGATCGTGGATGGGTATTTCCTGACATTATTTATAAAGTTTATGATGTCACAATGGTACCAGTACTATGTTACGTCACCTTAGTGCACGCTATTTTAGACCAGGTTTTTCCCTAGAGAAAGACAGGAATATCTATCCCCGGCGCGTGCTCGGATAAATGTATACTTTCCCCGCTATGTAGGCAAGAATATGCTGTCTAATGAAACATGTTGACGTTCTGATAATCTATTTGTCTGTAAAGATCTTGGTAAACCATTTGACAAAATTTTTTAAGATCGTTTTTATTATGGCTAAACAGATGTCTACAAATTAAGCAATACGTAAAGCTGAGTTTAGGACATTGCGTGATAGTAAATATTTAATTTCCTAGTGCTGTCTGTTTCAACATTCGACAATATTCTACCACTTTATTCCAAATATACGACTTATGGACGTACGTTCCGTCACGAATTTTTAGATTATATAACTACCACTTTAATTAAGATGAAACGTATTTGTATATTCTATCAGTTGCTTATTACAAGCTTTTACTGTCGAACTTAATGGAGCCGCACTGACAAAAGTTCTGCTGCTAAATTTTAGCGGAAAGTATTTCGTGGTTAGTGAATTGTACATAATCAAATCCGTCTATACTCCAGCAATCTGTGGGAGGTTTTGCATGTTTCATTACTTCTCAGGAACAGAGTTAACCAAACAGAGGCTGATACTGATATTTAAGCCATGTTACCTTCAAAGCATTCTTCTATATTGTTATACAATACAAATATTTTGTTTAGAAGATCAACATTTGATTAAAAATGGTAAAAAGCCACTCATATGAACTTGCAACACTTTGTAATCGTTGTTTTGTTTATTGTATTTCACGCTGCCAACAGGCAGGAACTGTGCACAGTTATATCATTATATAACCGTAAAACGTTTGCCATGTACCATGTGCATAATATTATATGAATACAAAATAATCAAACTAATTGTGATTTTAACTGGTGAGTCTTCAACTTAGCGATTTCCCCTCCGCTGGAAGAACTGTTAGTGTTGCGACAGCGTTAACATTCGAAATGTAGAGAATGTACTGTTTGAAACAAAACTAGAAAGATTGCTAGACACATTTATATAATTGTTGGTACAATCATTAACTTTTAATGTTATAATCAAAAGTGTATTAAAACCATTGCCTCGCATAAAAGAACAATGTAAACGTTTCTAATACAACAGCAACAGTTGAGCTTTAGTGTACACATTTTTACATAATAAACTACAATAATCTTAATATACACTTCTTTTACAAATTTAATTAAATATATGTTTTGTATTGAAACATTTTGTAAATATGATTACTTTTCCTCCATAAGACAATACAAGAAAATGTTGTTAAAATGACTTTAGTGCAGTTTGATCTTGAACCTTCTTAAAGTGCATTGTAATAAAACGTCAAATTAAGTCGTCAAATAAACATTCTAACACGACCAGCAAATAATCTACATACATGTAGAGCAAAATCTATCTCGGGTTATTCTGCAATTAAGCGTGCAATGACGTCATCCGATCCAGGTGCGTAGCACGGTCGTAAAAAGTAGTTACCATTTTTTCTAACACTTTTGATACTAGTTTGTCGTGTTAGAATCGAAATAATAAGTTCCCAAGTGTGATTTATTGTAGAATAGCCCGAGTTTTTCGTTCTTATGCGAAACAATACATCACCCAGGCCTACGGCCTTCGTGATATATTCTTACGCATAAGAACTCAAAACTCGGGTTATTCTACGATAAACCACGTTTGGGAACTTATTATTTCTTAAGTCATTAAGCAACTTTGATAGTCTCGCGAGAATGTCCTCCAGTACTGGTTATATTCAGTGTAGTTATTTGTTTGGTCATTCCGAATCAAGGAGTTTGTTTAGTATACCTGTATATTTTATAAATAGAATTCCGCTTATTAAGCCTTTGATAGGTGTCGTGAGAGTGCTGTTCAATTTCAATTTCTTCACAATGAATAGACTTGATCACTGTGTCTGAAATCTTCCGTCTACCATCCCTGATTCATATGGGGCAGTTTGTAGCTGCTTGCGAAAAAAAAAAAACATGTTAGAACTGGTTTAGAACTGCCAGCTGGAATAACTGAAATACTTGAATGAACACTTGCTTGATGTTTCTAATATTAAAGTTTTCAACAACAAATATTCGAACAAATGACTCAGTCACTTCAGGTCAAATATTCTTTGAAATCCTAAAGTTTTATACATTTCTACATTACATTGTAGAAAAAGAGATCGCTTCGATCATTCAAGTAAATGGTACTTTGAAGAGCGAAGACATATTTTAAGATAGGTATGCTACTTAATTAAGTGAAATACTTGTCAAAGCTATAAAAAAAACTTGCATTTTCAGATCAAATAAAGTTCTTGTGTAGAATCATGTCAATGAAAACATATTAATAGTTACTTGTTATACACAGTTCACGGTTCACGGGAAGACAAAAGTTTTCTTACAAGATATTACGCAGGTAATTTGTTTACTATACGGAACAGGGTCAGATTGTGGTGGGACTGTTTTTTTGCAAGGCGGCGTACGCCGTTTTACGCCGATTTCAACTTCCAGAACCGGCGCAGCCACTTTATTTCTCTCGTTTGCTCCCTCCGGGGAACGCGGTTTACGCCGGTTCACAGAATGCGACGAGATGCGGCGAGGTGTAGACAAATATGGCTGAAAACTCCTCGTAAGAATTTTTTGAAGTAAGTGAGTGATTATTATTATAAATTAAAAAATGTTTGTGTAAAATAACTTTAGATATCCCGTCAAATGTTAACAAATCCTTGAGTATTATATGGAATGTTTTATTCTTTTACAAAAAAAAACAGCTCACCGAAAGCCTGTTTCGGTCTTCTGCAACCATCAATAGCTAACAGAAAGCGTTGATCTACCGATGTGTCCAAACAAGAAAAAGCCCGGAAGTTCATCATTGTTCGACAACAACATTCAGCTGCTGTATATTTGCTGAGTGACCTTCAATTGTATCGGGTTTACCATAATTCCGATAAAAATTAACATAACAAATACCAAAGATGCAGTCGGATTCGTAAAATATAATTGTTATGTAAGAGAAGACTTTATCTTCATACATTAAATGATCTTTTTACATATTTCCTGTTGTCAGTTTGCTTTCAATTACAATGTTTTCATCAAATGCAATGTTGAGGACGAAATCATAGTCTATAGGCCTTCGCTACTTTTAGAAATAGATATACGGCTGTACATGAGAAAGTGTGACCCTAGGTTGCATTAATCATAACCAGACCGCTTTTTCCTTTATCTTTAGGCGGATTATTCACATCATTAGTAATGTATCGATTGTGCGGAAATATACTTTTCTTTTAATAACGTAATATATAGACTTGCGCCAAATGCAGTCTATGTCATTTAAATTCATCACAGAATGATTGCGGCTCTCGAATACATTATTTCCTCATTGCCTAATTGAATATCATATTGTATTTCTTCAACATTAAAAATGTATACTCGGATTGTAATTGTAACTAAAGCCGTTATGTAAGTCTTTCTCGCAAACCTACCATATGCCACCTGGATGGCTTCCTCATATGTAAGAATTCAACATCCTTGGCAGGTGTTAAAATCTACTGCGTGCTGCGTTGAAAAGGAAACAATTTTACGTCATGCTCTCTACCACTCGCAACGGTGTCCGCTTTAGTTTTCACAAAGGTAATGTTAATATACTAGTATACTGAATAATCATTGAAGGTGTAAGTAACAAAGGAAACAAAATGCCATTAACAAATGTCAGAAAAATAACTGAAAGGAAAGAGTTGGAGCGAGCGTCGCATTTGGTAGGATTTTATTTGAACAAAACAACATCGACGTGATTCTATTGAAGATATGTCAGTATTTTCTCATTTACGTTCGAGTAAACCATTAGCAAGGACATGATTTAATAGGAATAGCCTAGTTCCAGTACAAGTAAATAAATGGATTATTTTCAAAACAAAACATCGGGAAGTTGGATGGTTGACCTCTACATGTATATAGCCGAAGAGTATTGTGCTTCAGAACTGTTACAATGAGTGTGACACTCAAGAAGATTTATAACTGCAATAAATACAGGGTAAAATGATGACTATGCACTTTTTGATATATAAATATAATATTCGTGATATAGTCGATCCTATATTCCGCTTCAGCATTTTTTAATCCCCAGCCGTGGCGGAGGGATTATAGGAATGGTCTGCGTCCGTCCTTCCGTCCGTCCTTCCGTCCGTCCGTCCGTCCGTCCGTCTGTCCGTAACACTTTCGTGTCCGCTCCATATCTCCTAAACCCCTTAAAGGATTTTCATGAAACTTGGGTCAAATGATCACCTCACGAAGACAATGTGCAGAACCCATAAGTCAGCCTTGTCGGCTCAAGGTCAAGGTCACAACTCAAGGTCAAAAGTTTGAGCCTGCCATTTTGTGTCCGCTCTATATTTCCTAAACCCCTTGAAGGAATTTAAAAAAAAATGGGTCAAATGATCACCTCATCAAGACAATGTGCAGAACCTATAAGTCAGCCATGCCGGCTCAAGGTCAAGGTCACAACTTAGGGTCAAATGTTTGAGCCTTCCATTTTGTGTCCGCTCTATATCTCCTAAACCCCTTGAAGGAATTTAAAAAAAAATGGGTCAAATGATCACCTCATCAAGACAATGTGCAGAACCTATAAGTCAGCCATGCCGGCTCAAGGTCAAGGTCACAACTTAGGGTCAAATGTTTGAGCCTTCCATTTTGTGTCCGCTCTATATCTCCTAAACCCCTTGAAGGATTTTCATGAAACTTGGGTCAAATGATCACCTCATCAAGACAATGTGCAGAACCCATTAGTCAGCCTTGTCCGCTCAAGGTGAAGGTCACAACTGAAGGTCAAAGGTTTGAGCCTTCCATTTCGTGTCCACTCTGTATCTCCTAAACCCCTTGAAGGAATTTTATAAAACTTGTGTCAAATGATTACCTCATCAAAACGCTGTGCAGAAATTATGAGTCAACCATGCCAGCTCAAGGTCAAGGTCACAACTAAGGGTCGAAGGTTTGAGCCTTCCATTTTGTGTCCACTCTGTATCTCCTAAACCCCTTGAAGGATTTTCATCAAACTTGGGTCAAATGATCACCTTATCAAGAACTCATGAGTCAGTCATGTCAACTCAAGGTCAAGGTCACAACTGAAGGTCAAAGGTTTCAGCTCTGTATCTCCTAAACCCCTTGAAGGATTTTCATGAAACTTGGGTCAAATGATCACCTCATCAAGACGTTGTGCAGAATTTATGAGTCAGCCATGTCAGTTCAAGGTCAAGGTCACAGCTAAAATCAAAGGTTTACCCTTTCACTATCCATAGCAGTGGCGGGGGATTTAGCTGTCTTTCAGACTGCCTTGTAGTATAAGTAGCATCGCGCAGTCGATGTATGTTTTACCACTGAACAAATGTATCCCTCTATTATAAATACAGATAATTTGTATTGAAGAACTGAATAGATTCATGTGAAACATTGTACAGACGATGGGCATTGAACCGCTGAACGTATGGGATGCTTCCCAGAAAACGGGTATTATGTAACCCCGTATTGAAGATGGTCATAGATGATGAATCTAGTCCTGCTTAACATATGGATTCCTGTGCAGACGATAGGTATTCAATAGCTGGATAGTATTACATGCAACACCACTTGTACTGAACTCCTGATTCATGTGAAGCCCAGTACATACGATGTGTAATGAGCTGCTGAACATATAAAAAACGTTTCACAGACGACAGCTATAGTGCTACCCTGTATATATGATGGACATTTATAGTACTTCATATCCTCCTGAACATGTGAATCCTTGAGCAGACGACGAGTACTATGTACAGATGACGGGCATTTATAATTCTTCAATTCTTCTTGTTGTCTACGAAACGGCAATCTATTGTGTTTTCAGGATGAAGAATCCTGACTAATGCATATATTGTAAAGTTCATTATCTTTCATAAACGTAACATCTGCAAAGCTCAGCTGCTTCGTTTTCAATTTGTTCATAAAACAGTTCTGAATTCTGGAAATGGTCTAAGGAAATTTGGGAAAATTATTATAGCAACCGGGACTGTATGTGATGTTAATTGAGTTTTCCATGCATATCACAAAATTTGGTCAAAATATCCAAGGAGCTGGGGTCGAAATGTCTTTGTTGGGGTTGAAATACCTTTTAGTCGAACTGTCTTGCTGTCGAAACATGCTAATTGTTTCTTACATGTTAGAATCTTGTATCTATTTGTTAAGAATTATAAATATACTGGTCCTTTATCTCCGGATATAATGAATCTATTCGATGTAAAGCTTGTTACTTATACGTTTTCCACGACAAAATTGTTATCAAAATCCTGCGTCTAGTCTAGTCATATATTACAATATGAAATTTGCAATTAAAAGCTGGGTTGTCAGCTTGTCTGCATAGTTACGACTTTGTTCGACTGTTCCTGCTGTCTGTTTTTAAGAAATAAAATGAACTGACACATCTTATAGCGCAAAATCTGTGTTACTTTGAAATATCTAATTTAAATTAATTAATTTTAAAAGCTGCATCTATAGTTATTATCATTAGCACACAGTCACTGTGGTTGCGAGATTCCTATTGTGATTGCATGTGAATATTTATTTCTGACGTAATATGAATACTAAATCATATAATCTTTTTTTTTAACTGCATTAATCAGAGAAGCATACATAACGTAACTTATATGAAGTATACAATTTTTTTTTGTGAAAACAACGCAAGAAATTCATGCTTTATACGCTTTAATGACAGAGACCTAAAGGTATTGGCTTGCTTCGCTTTGATTTCTGCACTTTAGGCAATACCTCTTGCTTAGTTTATCTCATTCTTAACAAGTACATGTTATACCTGTATATTCAATATATAAATAATAGAAGTGTTATAGTCATTTTTCAAAACTTTCTTCATTTCTACAAGAAATCTTTAGTTTTGTTCATAACTTATTTATGAGTTATATTACTCATAGTTGTTGTGAAGCAGTTACGTTGTACAGTCGTAAGAATGTATATTACATATCTTTTATTACCGTGTAATAAATAACATCACAGTCTGAGGTAATCAAGGACACAAAAATGCTAAGATTTGAAAAGGTCAATTGATTAAACACTTACAATGTCTTAGTCCTTATCTTAAATTGTCCAAATTGTCAGACAGTTCAATTTCCACGTTGGTTGATACACGCTTACCGATGTCAGATACGCCAAATCAAATTCAATTTGTTTAGATTGACAGTAGAAGTAACTGCGTTACACAACGACTAGCTATTTATCATTATTCCTTTAAACCTTTTAAACTGCGAAATGTCTGTGTACGTTAATTACACAGTTAGTTCTCAGAAAGCAGTTGGGCGAAGTGTTTGAGAAAAGATGGCAGACACTTTGTGCGGAGGAAAACAATCCTTTTGCTGTCTTCGTCGCACTTTATTTTGTATAAAAATCCGTGAAAGTAGTAATTCTAGGATCATATTAGAATATGAAAGTTGCAATTAAAAGCTGGGTTGTCAACTTGTCTACATAGTTACGATTTGTTCGACTGCTCCTGCTGTCTGTTTTCAAGAAATAAAATGAACTCACACACCTTATAGCGCATGATATATGTTACTTTGAAATATCTAAATCAAATAATTTTAAAAGCTGCATCTATAACTATTATTCAGCACACTGTGGTTGCGAGATTCCTATTGTGATTGCATGTGAATATTTACTTCTGACATAATATGAATACTAAATCATATAATCTTTTTTTAACTGCATTAATCAGGGAAGCATAATAACGTAACGTATATGAAGTATACAAATTATTTATTTTTTTTGTGAAAACAACGCAAGAAATTCATGCTTTATACGCTTTAATGACAGAGACCTAAAAGTTTTGGCTTGCTTCGCTTTGATTTCTGCACTTTAGGCAATACCTCTTGCTTAGGTTTGACACATTCTTAACAAGCACATGTTATACCTGTACAGTCAAACCAGTCTATCAAGACCACACTTAGGAGAGCCAAAATGTGGTCTTTATTTGGAGGTGGTCTTTATTCACAGGTTAAAATACACTGTTTATGTTAAAATGGGAATTCTAACACGATCCGCAGCAGCTGATATATAAACATAACGCGAAATCGCCTATACATTAATCTACGATAAAATATAGCTCTTCCATTCCGCCCTACGATTGTAACTGACTGTGAGATTTACTCTGCCTCGACCCGTTATATACTGTATAATACCAACTAAATATTCGACTTTTTCAGTGCTAGTAGTAATAAAAAGTACATCAAATTTTCTGAAACAAACAATTTCTAACTGATGAATTTATTTGTTTATATTTTTACCGTAAGAAAATGTTTCAGCCCGGTAAGTTTCAATTTCAACACCAGTGCATCTATGACTGGTCGTGTGTGTAGTTTACAATTTCTGCGTTGAAGGCACCACAAATGTCAACTAGATTCTACTTTGACAGTAAATAAATCAGAATTCATGTTCCAATCTTCCAGACTCAAGTGTTTACCTGTTTATATGCCGCCGCAATGTTCTGGCGTGTATGTTTCAGTGCCATCATGTAGGTGACGTGTACTATTTTTAGAAACTGCATATATAAACTTTGAATTCAGTATTTACCTCTGATATCTATACCCGACCTTAGATGTTATTGAAAATAACATTTTCACGGCAATACCTACTTAACACTTTAATTAAAATTTACTGAATATCGGAAAATTCCGTTTGATGCAACGCTTTCTATTCGTGGGGAGGTTTTTATAATAGCATATGGCCAGCCGAATGACATATCGTGCTAAAATGTAGTGCTGTAAAATGCGAAGATTTGCGTGGTTAGAATTGAAATAATAAATATGTTCCAATAATTTTATCAGTTAATAAAATATGGGCAGTCGTTCGGATGCGAATATTAAATCACTCGTGCTACGCACTCGTGATTTAATTATTACGCATCCGAACTCCTGCCCATATTTTATTAACTGATAAAATATAGGCACATATTTATTATTTCTTAAACAAAACATGTGGTCTTTAGAGCCAGGTGGTCTCTGTTCAGAGGTGGTCTTTAACACAGGTTTGACTGTATATCCAATATATAAATAGTAGAAGTGTTATAGGCATTTTTCAAAACTTTCTTCATTTCTACAAGAAATCTTTAGTTTTGTTTATAACTTATTTATAAGTTATATTAGTCATAGTTGTTGTGAAGCAGTTACGTTGTACAGTCGTAAGAAAGCATATTACATATTCTTTATTACCGTGTAATAAGTAACAACACAGTTTGAGGTAATCAAGGACACAAACATGCTAAGATTTGAAAAGGTCAATTGATTAAACACTTACAATGTCTTAGTCCTTATCTTAAATTGTCCAAATTGTCAGACAGTTCAATTTCCACGTTGGTGGATACACGCTTACCGATGTCAGATACGGCAAATCAAATTCAATTTGTTTAGATTGACAGTAGAAGTAACTGCGTTACATAACGAGTAGCTATTTATTATTATTCCTTTAAAACGTTTTTAAATGCGAAATGTCTGTGTACGTTAATTACACAGTTAGTTCTCAAAAAGCAGTTGGGCGAAGTGTTTGAGGAAAGCACTGAGAACTGTTGGCAGACACTTTGTGCGGAGGAAAACAATCCTTTTGCTGTCTTCGTACTTTTTTTTTGTATAAAATTCCGTTAAGTAGTAATTCTAGTATCAACGGTGTTTGTTTATCCTAACAATTGCTTGATACAAGCTAGCACTATTAATTTTGCTGCAGGGACACCTTTCTAAAAAGGAAATATTCACGTGGTTACAGTACTGCGCGCAATCATAGAGGCATGAGCGTAATCGATCAAATCAGCTAAAAATATGCATCTTTTTATATTATATACATAATAATATAATAAATATACTCTTTTTAGATGAAAGCTTATCGTTTGGAGTGAAAGTGTTTACATGTCACTTGTATGAATGTGCGACAAACACTGTAATCATGGTCTTGTTCTGGCGCCCGCGAGACACAACGTGCCAATACCAAAACAATCTCGTCTTTCCGCTTTAATGTCGCGGGCGATATAGCGAAAAGGCGAAGTTGGCAGAAATCAGCCATCAGAGTCAGTAGTGCAATAGAATGTCGTTAGCAGCTTCGCTAAAGTAGTTGAAGAGGTCATACAGTAAGTCAGTACTGGTATACACTCTAGATTAAGGTGACTATCGGTGCATAACTGAAATAACTGTTAAACGAAAGGATAAGTTATTTTGTCTAACAAACACGTGTCAATAAAGCCACTGTTTTCTAATATAAATATTTCAGGTAACTAAAAATCAATCAACTTTGTCATCGAGTGATGATAAACTAAGACAAACAACAAAATAATATTGGTTTGTCATATTATTTAGAAACATCATAACAGGCACAAATAACCAAATATTTCTGTATCTTGTATGATGAAATGTTCATTTTACAGTAACTGTTATCTTGTAGACATTAACGACATCATATGTCTTACACTTGATCTACATAGACATACTAATGTTTTTCTGTCTTTAGATACCTTGCCTACTCCAAGACCATGATGTATTTGCTCCATAATGTGACATAAAGGAAACAAAATGTCACTAAAGTTCTTTTGTTGAAAACTAGTGTTCTTCCGGAATGTGTCATTACTTTACTTATAAAGACAGTGTTGCTTTAAATTACCTGAGTTCTACAACAATGTCTCTTTTTTTAGTTCTTACTCGCTGGCTAGAGTTACAGGATGGCATTGACCTAAGCGATATTGTTTCTGTGCATAAGGCTGACGTCCTGTGAAAATAAGTGACAGACGAATTCAGTGAGTTATTTTTCCGTTTACATCTACAAAATACCTGTCGGAACGTTCTTCGGAACTTGCTGCTAAAGTATGAATACAGGAAGAAGTTCACCGAGGAGTTAATCTGTACTAATAAATTACAAATATTTCCAGATATTTTTATGAAGTCTGCTGGGTATCTTATATTTTTTGCTTGAACGTAAGATCTGTAGATAAGTAAAATAGCTTGTGGTGTCTGACAAACCAGAAATATCACAACCACGGATATAAGCATCATAGTAACACGCTGTTGTTCGTGGGTGTTCTTCACAGTTTCTCCGGTTACTCTTGTCTGGGAGAGTATCTGGCGCCTTCTGTTTGCAGCCCAAACAGACCGTATTAAGAGAAAATTAAAGACGGACAACAGAACTAACGGAGTAAACGTAAAGATAGCCACAAACCACCAATAATACCCGAACTGATAGCTGGATTTCTTTGCAAAATCCGAATAAACACATGCGAAATGCCAAGTTTTTGTAGTCTTATTAGTGTAAATACGTTTTATACGCATTTTAAAAAATTCGGGGAAAGTGTTCACAAAACAAACAATCGCAACTGCAAAAATTGCAAGTTTTGCTTTTTTAACTGTACACCATGCTTTCCCTTTCATTGGTAAACGTATAGCTATATAACGCTCTAATGTGAAGCAAACCGTCAGCCAAACAGCAGTATTCCCAAACAAGTCCGAAAGCACTCTTGCGATTGGTATATACCGAAAAGCGTCTAAGGGAAGGTTTTTGTTTGAACAGTGTAGAAACGAAAGTGTTAATGTAAAAAGTAGATAAAGAGAATCACAGAAGGCAAGTGACATTAAATATATATTTGTTGATGTTCGCATTTTTGGATTTATAAGAACTACTATATTAAAGAAGTTTCCCACAATGCCACATGTAACAACAAACGGAACGAGATATTTCTGAACTATTAAGCGGGTTATAAATAAACTTTGAGAAGTAATGACTTGATTACGTTCTGTGGCGTTGTCAAAAAATTCAAATGTCTCGTTTGAAGATTCCAAAACATCTATATCACTTACATTGATTCCACTTTTAATCATATGATACAACTGACGATTCTCCATTTTTTTATGTAACTCCTGCCGTTTGATATGAACGTTCAAAGATTAAATCCTTTCTATGTGATTGATATTGATATGTCTCAGAAAAGATCACGCAAGGAGTTTCTTATATCCAATTGAAGAGAATCTATTGTTAATCTTATTCTGAAATTTATTGTTATGTGTGATTGGTTTCCTTATCAGTGTCACTTTTACCGATGTAGCTGGGGATAATATTGTATTAAAGATGATCTCAAATTGTCTGCACTGGTTTGTAGCTCTGTGTCCGCTTTTATTTATAAAAACTCAATACATTTTAACAGATATCTTTTCTAATGTCGGCGCAAAATAAATAATCTTTCAGAAGGCTGGCATCAAAGTATCTTGAATTCACATTTGATGATATATTACAGATAACTGCAAACTAAGGTCAGTGCCTTAAACAAAGGTTTAGTGATCTTTTATGAAATGTAATTTCTTTCCCGCCGTGACGCTTTTACAACGACCTTTTTCAGTTGGAGTATCTAAAATAATTTCTTAAAATGTTTGTATATTCTATATAACTCGGCCTGGTCATGTGACAGACTGCCCTTCGATCTACACTTTCTTTAGGCTATTATCCACATATCTGAAAAATAAAAGTTAATTTCGTATTAAAGAAGCGAATAATTTTTTTGTAAGTTGTTACAAAAATGAAATGGAGTAAAAATAATTGAGCATTTCTTTACGGATTCATCATGCCAAGTATGTTTTGCCTTTCAATGCGCAAATACACACAAATATAACTTCTTCAAGATTACCACATAATGTAAAACGTTTCTTACTACATATAAATTTGATTGCTCACTTGCTACATTGCAGCAACGCTACTGCGCCGGCCGGAATGCGTCGCCTATGTAATAATATTGAATATTTTATCTTAACATAGATTCTGAAACAATCTTCTCTTATGCCAAGACCGAATCAAATAATAGCAACAAGATCATTGAACCTTGAATACATATAAACAGTTTACAAGTTAAGGTGCTATATGAGCAAATGTTTTTTTTTATTTATGTTGGGCTGAAAACACGTCAACATAATATAGGTCATGCGGAGACTTTTAAGCTCTTGACAGTGGAGTAAGTCCCGGGATCGTTTGAGACACGGTCGGGCACTTGAATAAATCTGCCCACCTCTCGTAAGCCCGCTGGATGACGCCCTCTAATGAAGATTTCATTATATGTGATTCAATAGTATTTATCACGAGTTCCATCGATTACATGTTGTCTATTAATTTTAATTAGTGCGATTCTCTGGTCGTCGTCATTATATTTTATCAAACGAATATCATCGGTATTTCAAATCAAAAGAACTGAATGTAATATTAATGAAAATGCTACACGATTTCACAAATGTTTTAGTGCATTGTATTGTCCATACAAACGGTGAAAAGGACAAAATTACTTTAGGCTTATTAAAAAGAATCGTGTGTTAAATATTAATGTTGCAAATCCCAGCAGTAAGCCAACGAGTACATTTAATTCCTTTATGAAACCGGGTAAGAGTTATTATATTAAAGTATCCCATTGAAAACACTAACACAACTTGTGGCCTTAGAGGCTCTAGCTTACCATAAAGGGAAGTCGACTGACAGCATGCACGTTGATGTTACTAAATCATCCACTGTTAAAAACGAATAATCTAAATGTTAAAGACATATTTGTGTAAGAAGGTTATAATAAATTGTAAATAAATGATACTTTTGACACAAGTGCATTGAACATACAGCCTATGTTCGCATGTTTCATATGGTTCTTATTAAATGGAACACAGTGTACATTAAAACGGGTCGATTGTTTTAAAATAACTGAAATGGCGGTTATAGTAACCGTACAATTTGTTTCAGTAATGCAACTAGCTTCTTTATAGAATAGAATTTAGCTTTTTCTAACAAACTGAATGAGAAGTGAATTTTGTAAATGTTGAAAAAACGATTTCTTTCTTACTTGTGACTAAACAATATTCAGGTACCGGTAAAATACACTTCGAGAAATGTAATATCTAAAGACAAATAATAAAAGGTTATTAGCTTTGTATCGGGAAATGTGCACGAGTTCTTTAGTGGAAATATTGCGCGACCTTAGATTCTGAAGCGCAATATTCTTCCCCTGAAGAACGAGTGAATATTTCCCCATGCAAAGATAACCTTTTTATTACATACGCATCTACACGTATGAAAATAATATAAATATCATGAATTTGTTCAATAGCTTGAATAGGATTGACAATACTGAACTAAATAGAAAAAAATAGTGCAATAACACACACTGAATTATGTCAAGCACCCGATATGAAATTCAGGCGTCTGTGTTTGGAAAAATATTGACGTTTCCGGTAACAGTGTAACTTAACGGGGAGTAGAAACGAGTATGTAATAACACACGTTTCTGAAGCCTTGGCTAATATATAGTTCTGTTAGTTTGAGATATGTCTGTATTACGTTATTGATTAGTCGAAAAGATAGAGATATAATTCAAATAGGAAGAAATCTCGCTGAAATAACGCAGCTCCCTAGAAATGCACTGATAACAAATGTTAGAGGGCAAGTTCACATCGGAGCTCTAGAGAACTGTAGGTTGTTTTGTAAATGATACTTGCCCCCACCACTAAAGTAGCCGACCAATCAAAAATTGGGCCCTGGTAATATCTAAAACTGTTTTCCCCGGCATATTGAGCGCTGTGATGAAAAGCAAGGAACCAGTAAACCCTACCTCGCCGTGGTGTTTGCAGAGTTCAGCTCTTCAACAGGGAAGGTACCATTGGTGTACTAATTTATACCGTTCAAGTGGGTTATCGAGTATAGAGTCGGTCACTACTCTACCCTAGAGCTTCCATGTTTCCCAAAATGTCTAAACAGAAATGCGCTCGTAATATTAGTTAAAAGCTGAAAACCGAATAAGTCATATCGAGGGCTTGGCGCAAAACTATTGTATCTTGTTCTTTATTTATATACACTTACAATAGTTTTGCACCAAGCCCCCGATGTATTTACAAACTTAGTGTATAGCAAGCTTGGTAATATGATGAACTAGGTAAATTAGATGGAATCTGGGGTCACTGTTACAAATAAAGAAAACACACTTTCTACTAAATAGCTTTAATCAGATGAGATATTGCAAAGGAACTTTGTAGGTAGGTAGCTTAAAAGGAAAGAAAGTTTAAGTGATTGTATTTTTTGTCAGTAGGTTTAAGGTCTCTGTTAGGTGAAAGTCAATGTTACCAAAAGGGAAAATGTTAATGAAAAACAGGTTTCCGGTGTATTTTCACGTCTCTTGTTTTCTTGTATTTAGAATTCAATGCTCATCATAAAGTGTCTGTTTCAGATTGTTTTCAAAAATTGTTTCCTGTCTGTTTTCCTTTTATGTCGTTTTTCTAGTTTCTTTGTTTTTTATTACTTGTATTTGTTTGGCATAGTTCCTTTAATCACTTCCTGTTTTTATATTCATCATTCAAATAGATGTATCATATTTAGTCTGATACTAACATTTACAGTCGCCTTATAGGATTTTGTTGTTGTGTCATACAGAAATGATAAAAATTCATACAAAAAGTTACGTGTGACACTGAGTTTTGAAGCAACGTGGAAAATGATCTTTTTTTTTACCAGTATGCTTTAATTATCTTTGGTATAAAACTACATGTCTCTATAAAAATTAAGATTGTGACAAGTAACCAGAATGTTGGTTTTCCTGATATTCTTCAATTAAATGTACTTATAGCTATGTTTGTAAACACCACATTATTGTCAAAGAACAGTAGCTGACAATATCACAACAACTTCTACAGAACTAGTTTCCATGGGAATATCAACTATCTGTAGAAAAACTGTAATTCAACATCGAATATAAATGCCGTTTGTAACATGAGCACTAAAGTGTGGAGCTACGGTGTTTCGCTACAGCTTGGGAATCATATATCTTATCATCCGGAAGTTATAGAATGAGAATTTAAGTGCAAAACGAACGGATGGATAACTATCACCACCACATACTTTTAATACGTCCATCTGATCTTATCGCAGGACAGTATCCATGATATTTCATTGTAAAACCTCAAAATAGTGAGATGCCATAGTGAATGGTCCTTGTTTACTAACGATCACTTAAATAAGCTGACCACAAAATCAGTCGAGCTGTCACCGGACAATGTGCCACCACATTTTGAAGGTCTAGGTTCGACGAATTCTGAAAACATCAAGGGGAAAAGATTTTGTTCTAATAATCACTGTGACATAGACATTTCAATTCAGTATCAATGCCCAAAGGCAATATGCATAAAGAAATCTGATGGTCAGAAATCAACTAGTTCTCAAATTATAGAGGAAATGGCTTTTAAACTAAAAGTGTGACTTTGACCTTTGACCCTGTGACCTCAAATCAACAAGGACATCTACTGCACACGAGCAGTACGCTTGCCGAGTTATATGGCAGAAGATCGAGGAAAATTTCTATATTATGCATAAACGATATTATACCAACAGTAACTGTGACCTTTAACTGATTTCAAATACCAATAATTTATATGCATGGTCAATGAGCAATGTTCTTGTTAAAATTGAGGATCTTAAACTGATATATATATATAGCGGAAAGGGTTTTGATACTAATAGTAGCTGTAACCTCACTACCGTTAGGGTCCGTTCACTATCCATGACTAATTTGCCTACTAAGTTTGAGCTTCAGGATAGAAGAATAAGGGAGATTTCCAAATTATCGAGAAGAAACGGCGTTTGTTTTGACAATTACGTTGACCAACATACCTGAAAAATAAATGTACAAATCACTGCTTAAAAGAAATTTGCATCACAAGTCTGAGGATCATTGGTCAACAATTTCAATTTCAGACGGACGTTAAACTGCTTACAGACATCACGTTATACGTCCGTAAAGACGTAAAAAAAGTAGTTGGGGCTATAAGCTTCGGCACAGGTCGATATGAACAATGGTAAGCGATGATACAAATAAAAAACAATCTTTATTGAACCAATGCACGAGATAAAGCATTCCCCTTGGATATGTTTTGGTTTGGTACTGTTACTTTTTCATGTTAATGATTTTAAAGTAAAGTGTTAGAAGTAGCATCTACTGACTGAGGAAATCATTTAGTTGTTTACTTATTAGTTTGCCAGATTTGTCTACCGACAGCATGTGTCTTCCACAGTTTTCATATATATGTTCTCGCAATATCTGTGGATTTTATAGCAGTTTGACAGGATATAAACATTCTAGCTGTCTGAATAATTTTAAGCTACTGAAAATATTTATATGTTTATTATGCTACTTACTAGTCCTGTAGATATTGGTTCGTTTATTATGATGATAGCTTATAGAAAAAATAGTACAATCTGTAACCGACCAAGAAATATAATAACAGACTAAGAAAGAGGACATTTCAGCTTATGCGCCCCGTCTCAAATGACACTCTTAGAGTGTCCCTTTTTAGCTCACCTGAGCAATGAGTTTTTGTGATTGCTCGATGTCCGGCGTCTGTCGTCTGTGTCTGTCGTCTGTCTGTCAACATTTAGCTTGTGTATGCGATAGCGGCTGTACTTTACAACTGATCTTCATGAAATTTGATCACATATTTATCAGGATGAAATCTAGGTCAAGTAAGAATATGGATCATCTGTAGTCAAAACTAGGTCACTAGGTCAAATCAAAGAAAAACCTTGTGTATGCAATAGAGACGGTATTTTTCAATTGGTCTTCATGAAATTTGGTCATAATAATAGTCTTGATGAAATTAAGGTCAAGTTTAAATATGGGTCATCTGGCTTCATAAAATTAGGCCGCTAGGACAAATCAAAGAAAAGTGTTTTGTATGTGATAGAGGCTGTATTTTTCAATTTAGGCTGATGAAATTTGGTCAAAATGATTGCCTTGATTAAATCTAGGTCAAGTTTGAATGTAGGCTATTTTGGCTCAAAAACTAGGTCACTAGGTCAAATTGAAGAAAATACTTGTTTACACTTAAGATACCACATTTCTGGTCCAATCTTAATGAAAATTGGTCAGAATATTTGTTTCTATGAAATCACTAGGTCAAAAATGTTTACACTGTTTAAACTGTGTGTTTCTCAGGTGAGCGACATGGGGCCATCTTGGCCCTCTTGTTATATATTTACATTGCTGTTTCTTTTTACAATAATCGAACCAGAAATGGGTTAAAATCAGATTTACAATTTACTTAAACTCAAACCAAAAATAACTTAACTTACTTATATGAACTAGACTACGATTAATGTCAGCAGTAAGCTCGCTTCTATGGCAGGTAAGCGATGCTGTTAACAACCAAGATGGTCAATCTGTTCACTGCAAAGTAGTGTTTCCGATTATCATATAAATCAATATGTATTTTTATAACACTTAATTTGCGAATTAACTATTTGCCTTGGGTTTAGACTTATACTGTCATCGTTCCTCTAAGGTAAATCGTTTCCTACTCATGACACTGAAAATGCTCAGCCTAATAAAGGTTTTACAACACCCAAAACAGCATTGATATAACATGTTTGTTTTCACTTCTTTTTCTACGACATTATGCTTACTTAGAGAAAACCCGTATTTCAGTCGTCAATCAGACTTACTTTCTTATTTGGCATTCATGGTGCCAATTGGCGGCTTATTTACTCCTCAGAACAAAGCAATTTAAGACATCTTATACTTCAATTTGCCATCCTCTTCTTTTCTTTGTACAGGCCAAAAAAAAAAAAAAAAAGAAACATTACTATAATGGAAATAATCAATATAATGGACCATTTTTGTCTGGAAAGTAGCATAAAATGAAAAAAAAAAACACCTACTGTTTGTTCGTGCCAAAAAAAAATCTCATAATTGAAATTTACTGTTTGTCATATATACATGTACTGGACGTAATTACTTTTTACTTAAAATACCACAAACAATAACTAGCACCAGGGATATCAGTTGATAGCCTGTTTTTAAACATTTGTAATTGAACCTCTGTGAATTCCTTCAGTTTCTCTTGCTGTCGTTATCGGCATTATCGTTTCTTTTCACACTGTTTTGATAAGAATTCAGCTAAAAACTATTGATTTGATACTTACAGGTGCATGAATAATAATTGAGCCTTGCCATGAGAAAACCAACATAGTGGGTTTGCGAACAGCATGGATCCAGACCAGCCTGCGCATCCGCGCAGTCTGGTCAGGATCCATGCTGTTCGCTAACAGTTTCTCTAATTCCAATAGGCTTTAAAAGCGAACACCATGGATCCTGACCAGACTGCGCGGATGTGCAGGCTGGTCTGGATCCATGCTGGTCGCAAACCCACTATGTTGGTTTTCTCATGGCACGGCTCAATCCATAAGAGGATTATCTAGTATCTACTATTGATTCCTATCTAATAGAAAAAGTTCTTCTTTCCTTAAACAAGACGATCAAGAAAATATTCAGATATTTTTGTGTTGTTTTCTTCTGTTTATATATATGCACCGGCTTTAAATAAAATTTGTATTGTATTTGTTTTGTATTGTATTGTATTGTAGTCCCGATGTAAAAAGTATACATACATATTTTAGTATAGGGGTGATATTGTACCCAAAACAATATTTAAAAATTCGGTACTGAATTACTGTTAAGATGTTTTTCTATTCAATCACTTCTATTATGCGCGTCTATATAGTTAAATAGACCTTATAGGCATTTTTCCTATCAAAAAGAGGGAACATTGTTTTTGAAGGACGCACACAAGCAGCAGCTCTGAGTTGTCTATTCAATAAAATACACAACACATACTTTAATTCGTCGCGTTTTTCTCGAACATAAGGAATGCACATAAATGAAAGTTTGCCTTATGATAATTGCACGATAGATATATTTGCGATGAAGTATTTCAAATAAATACATTTAGCGTATCACAATAAAGGCATTTTCCTCTCTGGAAAAGGTAGAGATTTGTAGGTAAGTCATTTGTAAATGGTGCAGTTGCTATTTCCCATATTTCAACACTGTTTACGAAACATGGTTATGATAGCTATCATCGGCATAATCTTTGATAGAACTTCTTAATATTTTACAACTTTGCATGACTTTTTTTGTGATTTTAATATTTTAAAGAATACTAATAGATAAAATAATGACAATTGATGTAAATACGTTAACTTTTCGACTTGCTTGAATAAAACGTAATCTTTGTAGTTCCTAACTATATCATATATACATTTAATAAGCTACTTTATATTATAACTTAAGGAGATACAAATAGTACGAGACGATTAGATAAAAGTTGCTTTACCCACAAAACCCATCAAATTATGTGTCCCGATGATAAGACTGACATAAATTAAGAAAAGTCTTAAATCAGAAAAGTATTTTGAAAACAAATATTGTGTCAAGATGTTTGTACGCAAAGCCATAAATGTAAAAGAATTTTCTCTTTCAGTTTAAGAGAAACCTTCAGCATTAAGAGGTTAAAAGAGAGGGGACGTATCGACCCAACACCATTTTTTATTTTGGGTTATAACACTATCAGATAGCACTAATAGCGGACCTAATGACTGAAATAGCCTCGATAGCATGGGTAAAACTATTCTGGAAAGCTTGTATACAAACAGGTGAATGAAATGGCACACTTGACTGTTTAAAATCTTGCACCCTAGTGCCCTTTTCATACCTAACATTCTTATCAGAATATGAAAAATTTACAGTACAGCAAGCTGTGGCGTTTTGAATGATAAAGCAAACAGTTGTGTTATTACCACATATAGTACTGGCCCGGACAATCAATGAAGTCGAGTCACTATTTCTGTGAAAAAGTATTAATGTAATGCTTCAATTCTTAAGCTGTGTCCAGAGGTGATAAGTGAAATAGAATACATTATAGAATATATTACCTCTGATGAAGAAACTTAGTTAAACTAAGCTTCCAATTATTTTTATTAGCTGCGTACTTTGCTTTCAGAGATAAAATGAGCCGCGCCATGAGAAAACCAACCTAGTGGGTTTGCGACCAGTCTGGTCAGGGGATCCATGCTATTCGCTTTTAAAGCCTATTTGACTTGGAGAAACTGTTAGCGAACAGCATGGATCCTGACCAGACTGCGCGGATGCGCAGGCTGGTCTGGATCCATGCTAGTTGCAAACCCACTATGTTGGTTTTCTCATGGCGCGGCTCATTAATGTACTCTTCATTACAACTGAAGGTCACAATCATTGAAATACTCCAGATGCCCATGAACTTCCAACTAATTAATTTTATTATTATTTGTGATAAATAAGGCACATATACTGTCATGTTTGCAAAATTCTCTTTATAACTTTTGTAACAATATTAAAAACTTTTAATCACTACCAGTCTGTGTGGGACAGTTATGACATTTCCTCTTAATCAACAGGCATGCTGGGCAAATTATTTCAGCCAGGCCGCTATGTATTTATGAATGCATTCAAATTGTTAATGATCTAAATTAATATCAGAATCGTGTTTTAACTTAATTGGCGGATTCTAGTACTTTGAATGCATAATACAATCTACTCACAGTTATAGCTGACGTTCAATTTGGAACCAGTCTAACATGTCTAAGCCCATGAACATTCGGGCATTGATAACAGCATGTGGGGACGTGTTAACCAATCAAGCTATGTTTGCATTTTATGAAATAATTAAATAAACATAGTGTCACCAATCTAGCGATAGAAACGCATCATACCTGCCAAACCTCAATGGCCTTATACCAAACAGATCAACATCTGTGAAAAAGCATCCGTGACTGATGAATTGTATTGTGAATTTCTAACAAAAAAGAAACTGACTGTCTGGGTAAGTCTGAGTTGTGTAAATGCTATCGTTTGTTGTCAGTTGCAAATCGCTGTATTTGGATATGTCCGCTGCAATCAGCTCAAGTTTGTCCAAAATATAAGATATATATAAACGGCCATAATCTAGTCAAAACAAAAGTATTCGTCAACCGTTCTGCTTTAATTAATTTATTTGATAAAAGTTTTTTGATATTTTGAACAAATGCAATTATATATCATTTTATTCATTAAATCTAAGCTTGTGAAAGGGCGTTGTAACGTGTCTGAAAGGTAACAAAGATAAAGTTATTTCTTTCGTACATACGTATCATGTGAATCATATGAGTTTAGATTATAGCTTAACAATGGAGGAAGCTGTACCATTTCATTTTAAATCAAGCAATACAATGGAATAAGGAAATTTTAAAATGAACGTAAAATTAGGTAACTCCTAATCTATTAAAACAAAAATAAGCTGTATTTACAGAGAACTATGCAGGCAGAAGTTAAAAAAAATTTAATCAAGGGTTAACAAGACCAGAAGAGAACACTTCGGAAGATTAATGTAATAAAAAATAATATTAAGATTATTACATTTGATTAACTCAGAAACCTGATAACTTTCAGCACGGATACTTTCTATCCTGCTAAATGTATATTAAATACAATACTCCAGCAGTTAACACATATTATATGATTTAAATTTTGTAAAAAAAATAGATATAACATGTTTAAAAAGAACATGTAAATATAAAATATTCTTTCCCCACCTTTCAAAATAAATCCATTTTGTCACTTTTACTTCCGATACTGCCACATCTAAATCCTTATTAGCAACACTCTCATTGAATGATTTCGCCATTCAGACTTCATTTTTATAAGAGAGAACATACTGCTGTCTGGAAACCAATATTCATAAAGCATCTTCAGGTCAGATTGCTGTTGACAAGTTAGTACATATCATAAAGATACATATAGAAGTAGTTTTTTTCTGAAATAGGTACTTACATTTAGATTGCTTGTACATGTACCGTAATTGTTCAACTTCCATTGGTTGTGTTTTAAAAAGTAAGCATAAAGTTTGTTATATTTTACTTTGGATTTCTTTTTATATATACTTTAAGGCAATCATTAATGAACATCATGAGGGCAAATGAAGAATTTAAAATAGTTATGATAAAATTTAGCACGGTGATTGTTATGTAGCTTAAATGCTGAAAGATTTTAGAGCTCTCCACATAAAGACGTTTGTTTATTTTTTCATTGCAGTAAATTTAACCTTAAATACTTTCAGCTGAAATAACGTAGCCAGTGACTTTTACCAGATTTAATATTACTGCTACTTTTATTATGTTCACTTACATGTGTAGGAACGAATTTTCTTGTAAGTTGGTACTATATTAGTTTCAAAAGTGGACTTTCTATGAAGATAAAGTCGTATATTTTTCGTTTGAAATAAGAAATACTCTGCACTTGCCAAAATTGATGTTTAATACGAAATATGATTAACCAGTTTTCCTGTCGTTTTCTTAGATGGATGTAGCGTACGCAAATCAACACAGAAATTTGCTAAATGTCCGCATAAAATGAATTCATAATGATGTTGATTGGGAAAGTATGCACAGCATTTTATACTTACACTGTCCTGTTGAATGGCATGGCGGCCAAATATTAAAACTGTTTTTCGAGAGAGATCCCATGCAACAACTTAAAGAAAGAATATACACTATTAAATTGTGATACATTTTGTAAGACCTTACAGCTGTTCTCAAGACTTCAATGAATTGGATCAGAGTATCACCAAAACATTCATTCAGCAAGGCTACTGTGCTATGGTTATGTACTTTTTAAACTTGTTATAAAAATATAACCGTAATTCCAAACTAGGTTGAAATTTAAGTGGCAAAGTATACCAAAGCCTAGCATTGATCGGGATGCTGTTTAGGAACTTGGTAAGTGCCTGATATTTTAGAAATGTTATATACAAGGTAATGGCACTGTTCAAATGAATAAAATCTGGAAAGTAGATCTCTCGAAAGCACGGAGAACAGGCAAACAGTGAAAATTGCAGACTCGGTTTGATTAAGTCTGTTCATTAGCAGTTATGGAAAATGCAACACTGCCCACGCCCCCCCCCCCCCCCCCCCCCCCCAGCACCGGCTTATGCAGAATTTAGCTGACGTGGTAATATGTACTATAATCACACGTAAGAATGTGTTACCTAAAACCTTATTTCGAGGCATAAACTGTAATCTTTATAGCACAAACATTCTCGTCGTCAACATCTTTCAAAATCTAATTTTTGGCTTCCTTTGTTGATCGATTGTTATGAAACTTTTATGCCGTCATATTTAAGAAATAATGTATAGGAAACAAACTTGTTTTAACATTACTAATACACAGAAAGAGGTAACACGTCCGCGAAATAATTTCACGAGAGGGTAGTCCGAGTGAATTATTCTTGCGACGTATAACCAATTTTGCATGTAACAATTTAGGTAAAACATGATTTTGCTATACATTATTTCGATTCTAATATGCCCTTAATCTAAAACAGTAGATAAAATATAGTAGCGCTCTTTCTTGGTCGAAACAAAAACATTGACGTCTTCGCACGTTAACGTGACGTCATTTTAGAGTAAGCGTGTTTTAACAGAAACAAGCATATTAGAATTAGAATTTAAGCGACATTTTCATGCAAAAAAAAATTGTTATTTTTCATGATTTTTTTTCGAAATTCTGGTTTTGTCCATTTTTAATGATATTTTGAAAAATCGACAAGATTCTACTTCAGATGTGCTAAACCACTAGAAGCTGTAGAAGGTTATTTAGATTGGAAATTTTATAGAAACATGTCGCTCGATGAGTTGAGGATCATCGATAATTCAACAGCCTTTAAAATGTCTGCGGATGTATCTAAATTGTTTTTTTTTTGTACTTGTAGCATGTGTAAATGTTGAGCTCTGTTCAACCCGAGGCTAGAGGGCATGGACAGTAGCATCCACTTCCACTAACGTCCATGAATCGGCTCAATCAAACCGAGCCTGCAACACTTGTGTTGAGCGACTCTTTTCTGTTTTGCAAGTGGACAGAGTCTAGTGATCTATTCAGAGAAATGAATGAAAAACAATTATTTAAACAAATATAAATCATACATTCAGATATAGTCTGCTGCGGAAAGCAGTAACATTCACAAAAAAAGGATAATCAGTGGCAGTTTTCCCAGCAGTTCATGACAATAATATCAAAAGCTATCATGCAAGTAAATAAAAACGGAGGGAGAATGTAGTAAAATTTGTTTGTTGATTTTCTGGTTTTCCAAAATATTATAGGCATGTATTAAACTAAAAGCTTTATCAAGACATCGTTTCACTTATAAATGTGACCTCTTTGCCCTAAAGCGTAATGAAAAAGATTTTATGAATCACTAGAGACCAAACGATTTTACTTGTCTTCCAAGTTTTCTCCTATATTTTGTTTAATTACTAAAAGGCGATCTTCTTATTTCCTTATAAGGCGTTCGTCGTGCTAATGGAATGCATATTTACTTCCAAGAAGAAAGTAATTCAAAGCAATTAAACTTCAGTTTGCCATTTATCACCCTTCCTTTTGCATGATACAATATACAATGTAATAACTTAAAGATTAAAATAGCGTTAGTGCAATCATCAAAATACATTTCCGATTGCCCTATTTATTTATTTATTTACTTATATTGTGTAAAAGATTTGCAAAATCGTCTGCAAATTAAAATGAGTTAAATGTCTATAAATGACCACCACAGATATTAAATGATAGCTTTCATGAGCAGATGTTAACATCTTTAATTTACTTTTTAGTGTAGTTGTTTTGTTTTGTTTCGTTTCGTTTGTTGTTTCTTTTTTTTTTTTGTAAGAAAGAATGTTGATATTCATAAACATAATTATGTACCTTTCAACAGAATAAAGGGTTGAATTGTACGACACGTATAAATACATGCAGACATTTATTCTCAGGGTGTATACTTACAAAATTACGTTTTGTTACTGTAACAGAGAAACCACGTAGGTCCCATCTGATAAGAAGACAACAGTTTACAGTAAAACGATGTATGTCATATGCTGAGATTTCAAACTTTTGAAAATGAAGGAAAACTCCAGAGGTGTACTACACGCACCGGAGTTATGATGACGCAGTCATTTCAAAGGCAATAAAATGATATAATTCACGAACACCTTTTGTTTAATGTTTCAGACCATAAATGTATATTCAGTAACCATTCATTAATATTATATTGATTTCGAAATGATGAAATTTGACACTGAGCTATAATGGTACATAATTCCGTATCAAGGAGTTCTAAAAAATTAGAAACAAGACTTCACGTTATCATACTCTGACGCTTTTGATTTGTGTCGGAGCATTGTTCATTTAGCCTTATGCAATAGAGCAACTGTCCTTTCCTTGATTCAAAATTATGTCACATTCATGATTTGACACCTACCATAAAATCGATAAATTAAACCGTTCCTGTCACAAACGAGAGGAGAGTAGTGGTTGGGTAACCCAATGTTATTTCTTACTTTATGATGCAGCTAACCTAATCTGCGACGATTTTATGAAACTGATTTGACTTCAATATTCAATTATAATCATTAACTTTAGTCATCTTCTAGTTGAAATAACCATAGTACAATTAATATTTTGATGAGATATAACATAGTCAGGAGACTTGTATTGAAGCTTTTAGAACTCCCCTCATAGATCGACTTTTAAGATCATAATTTTGGGAGAAATGTTACTAATAACCGCAATTATTTTTGCGTGTTCAATTAAAAAATCTGAATTTACGTTTATCAGTAGGATCTTGTAGTAAAGAAGTCGTTGCATTTTCAAATTTAAAAACATCACGCGATTTCCTTTCAGAAATGGTAATTTGAATTTCACAGTGATCAATTATAATTGCTAAAAATAATGATGATGGGCAATTTTACATGAAAATGTTAGGCAATTCATAAACAAGGTTATATAATGTTTTCTTTAGAGTTAATTTCAATTACAAATGTAACTATGTCATTTTTGCAACATTATAAAACCGTTTTGGCACATTCTTCTGATTTTTTTGCAAGCAATTTTTGTTTCCAAAATATTCAACATAATGAATATTAAAAAAACCGTATCAACCACATTTTTTTTTCAGTCCTACAACAGCAAAAGTGAAAAAAAAAAAAAAAAAAAAAAAAAGGAATCACGACATTATATAACGTTTTAGAGACTTTAGCTTTCTCTTGACTAGACTCTCAATCATCAGTTATTTTCTTATCAGGAATTCCTATCTGTGGGGGCCCAATTTACTTCTAAGAACTTACAATTGCAAGACAATTGATACTTCTATTTGACATTTTCGTTGACAGTGTTTGTTCAGCCAGAAAAAATAATAATACCTGTAAGGATCAAAATGATTGCCCTTCTTTTTCTGTCTGGAGATGCATAATTGCATAAAATGCAAAACGTTTGATGCGCATACTTAGATGAAAACAGTCTGATTGGGAACTATTAGTTTGTAATTTAGAAGGAACTTTATTGTAATACTTGAGATGCTGAAATTGTCCGATTTATTTAATACAGTCAAACCTGTGTTAAAGACCACCTTTGAACAAAGACCCCCTGGCTGTAAAGACCACATATTTTGTTTCCCAATTTAACATTTACAGTGTATTTTAACCTGTGAATAAATACCACCTCCCAATAAAGATAACATTTTGCTCTTCCAAGGGTGGTCTTTATAGACAGGTTTGACTGTATATGTACTGTTTGTTTCTCTTATTTATTAAGTAAGTAAGTAAGTTTTATTTGGCAAAAGTGTACATGACATGGCAATATAGCGATAAAACAAATGACAAATCAATGCATAATAAATATTACATAGTGACAAACCAACAATTCATTAGACAGTTATATCATATTACTCAGCAAAGCCATGTAATGCTCACCAATACCAAGGATAACACAAAAAAAGATGAAATAATTCTTCTTATTTCCATTGTGGTCCCTTAACAAATTGTAAAATTGAAAAAAAAAAAACACTATTATTTCTATGAGAGTTATAGATTTACATATTTCTTTGAATAGTCAAGCTAAAATCAGTTTATTTTGTGAAATCCTTTATTGACCAGCTCGTTTGCCCTAGAAATGAAGTAGACCAAATATATATTGCATTTCCAATCAAGATGTTGCATTTTTGATTTTATATCATATTGCTGGTCTAAATATTATTTATTTATTTATTGTGACATCCGTTTGTAATGAAATTTATCACTAAAATCTGTAAAAAATCATTTCGAAGCAAAGAATGCAACCAGGAAGAATACTAATAGCAGACTGGGTTTAATTGAGTCTGTTCGTGAGAGATAATGAAATGTGCAATTCTTTGAATGAAAATTTAACTTTGTGGTTTCAGTCATTATTAAAATGTTTATATCTTTTTACTTTCACACACAAAAAAATGTATTTAAAGCTAACCTTGGGAGCTTACATCCATCTACTATAGACTTCATCAGCCAACTGATGTTCTTTACATTGACTGAAGATTCAGATTAACACCACCCGAGGGTGTGAGCGATGTTAATGCCGTGTCCCATATGTGCGGTAACTGAAAACGGCCCAATCCCAGAAGAACACAAACTTGGAGTTATAAGAACTTTACACCAAAGAGCGGTAGTAGTAACCTCAGATCCTAGAGATCTAAAGGCTGAAATAAAACATGTGAACAAAGCCCTAAATGTGTGCAATTACCCAAGATGGGCAATTAACAAAGTTAAGAAACATCTGTTGAAGAAGAATTAGGAGAACATCGGATAGTAAAGTTTCAAAGGAAAGAGTCATCCTGCCATACATGTAAGGAAAGAGTAAAATTTTGAAAAGAACATTCAATAAACACAAGATAAATGTGTGTTTCAAACCACAGCGCACTCTTAGACAAATCCCTGTAAAACCAAAGGATAAAACAAGCAAACAAGAAATCAGTGGTCCAATTTACCATATAAAATGTGAATGACATGAAAAGTTTCAATGTAACAAGGACTGCATAGGTGAAATGGAACGAACACTGGGAGCAAGATTCATGGAACATAGACGACCTAGTTCTAGTAGTAGAGAGGTATCACGCCACATACTCCAAGACAGCCCAGGTCACGCTGTCCCATTGGAATCCGTGCGTATTCTTGACCGGGAACCCTCTTTGTTTGAAAGGGGGGTGAAGGAGGCAGTGTAAATCAGAGCATACAAGCCGGCGCTGAACAGGGACGGGGACAGTTTTCAGTTACCGCACATATGGGACACAGCATTAACATCGCTCGCACACTCGGATGGAGTTAATCTTAATCCTCAGCAAATGTAAAGAAAGCGAGTTGGCTGATGAAGTCCATAGTAGATGGATGAAAGCTCCCAAGGTTAGCTTTCAATATATTTTTGTGTGTGAAAGTAAAAAGATGTAAACATTTTAATAAATGTGCAACTCCTTTCACGCACCCTAACACCGACTTAACCGGAACTCTGTTACAATGTACATATATGTTAAATGGATTCGATGATCCCAAAGGGCCAGAAAAATATAAGACTGAACATTGAATCCAAGTACGGGGAGACTTTTTTCAGTCGCCACACCTGACAATAAAGCGCGAAATATAAAAATATTGCTTTTTTTTGTGTGTGTGTTTGTTTCTTTTTCAAATAATTTGGTTGATACAATAATAACCTAACTTAACCATTTAATTGCGAGATGTAGTTGAAAGTTTTTGTAGTGTTTATTATTTTTATATTATTTAGATTTATTATTATTTTATTATTATTCTTACTTGTTTTCATAACGTTTCAAGCTCTGCACACTATGTTTAATTTTTGATCGAGTGTTGTTTGTCTGTGAAGCCTTCGCTTTCCGGGTCCGAACTGAAAAAAATAAAAAATAAAAACACAACATTTACATCATCCTTTCAGTTGGTCGTACAGAACACATTACGGGCTAGAAATCTATTAAAGGAGCCATGTAATAGTTGGAGGATCTAGTATGCACACCTTATATGCCTCGTAAATATTTTGGTACTGGTAACCAATTTAGGTCTGCTCAGCCCGGGGCTAGAAAGCTTGGGCGTTTCTAGTATGCGTACCCACTATCGTCCATGAACAGTCCTAATCAAACCGAACCTGAAACATCTGAATTTTGTCGTGTTAAGTGACCTGCATGCAGATTTTCTAGTTTTCCTATTTTGTAAATTTGCTTATTTACTTGTACCTCGCGGGATGGGTGTAGAGTTTAACATTAATATCGCTGTTCTCATTTTGTAAATATTATAGGAGAAAACATGTTTCCTTCAAGCACATTCTTTTATTTGATTTTATAAAGGAGCATAAACTTCACATTCTCTGCAGTTTGTCTTATCAGGGGTGTAAAATTCCACTCGCCCGCTCGCATTGGCGAGTTAAAGTCCGAGTAGGACGAGTGGACCTCGCTGTATACTCGACCGATCGGGCGAGTGGTTTTTTACGTCCTTACTTTACCAAAATACAGAAATTACAACTCCAAAACGTCAACAAACTTTGAGATGGTTCAGTCGCTACCTGGATTGACTGGAATTTACCCGCGAATCGTAAAGATATCAAAACGTCATGCCGGTAATTTTCCCTTCCACAAGCACGTGCGACCTATCGTATTAAATATCTAATTTACATAGACACGTACACAAAAAGCGTGCGTAGTGCATTCATTTTTTAATATTTTCGCTTCAAGTTTTCAACACCTCTTGAGAAATAATACTATTTGAATTCTATAATGATTTTAATAAGATATCGACAGAAATGTAGGCAAAATTCTATAAAAACGGTCGAATTTTCATATAATCATTTGTAAAAATTCAAACAGCGCGATCTTAGTTACTTATTTCTTTCTAAAAGCAAATAAATGATGAATACTCTTGGCATAAAATTCAGACTTTTGACCAGAAAGAACAAAACACAGAATAAAAAAATCTTAAATAATGAAAAAGCGGCAGCAATTGCAATACATGGAGTAGGCTAAAACGATTTTTGGCAAACAGATGGGATCATTTCTGTTAGTGCAGCAGAATAGGTTACGTGACCTCGTTAACGTAATAGAAATGCGATTTTAAAATAAAGCAATGTGATGTCATTGCGGTTTTAAATAAGTTTTAAATGAATCTTTGTACATGTATTTTTTGACCAACAATTTAAAAGTTATTTTTGTCAAACAATAATGTATATTCTTTGAGGGCAAATAGGTCACAGAAGTAGGATATCCGCTATAATAGTAACTATCGTTTGAGACATTTACCTTTTATACGGGATATAGCACATTCGCTTTTGATAACAAATTAAAGAAGAAACTTTTTATTGATTTCTATTTCTCAGCAATTTTAAGAACCGATGCGGTACGATCAGACAGTGATGTGTCACATGGCGCGAAAACATGACGTAATGCCATGACAATCTCGAGCAAAAATACCGCTTTGATCTCCACTTCAGATGTCAAGATACTGACACACTTCTTTTAGCTCTTTGAGGGGGTGTAAAATGATCATGAAAACAAGGTCAATTACTTAGTTATCAACTGAATAATTACCGATAATCTTTAACGTTGTTTTTTCCATCTGTTTCAATACGGGTGGATGGACGATGATTATTGTGTCCAAATTTTTTAGACACTTTTCAAAATAAATATTTTTCGGGAAATAATACTATTGTACACAATACTCCTTTCATAAAAAGGACAGTATTAAAAGTGTCAATTATTAGGGCGAGTGGCTGTTCACTAAGGGCGAGTAGATATTACTGGCTACAAGTCCTGCAGGGCGAGTGGTGTGAAAAAAAAATTTACACCCCTGACTTATAACAACTTATTAATGTATCTTGTGACACCGATAAGGATTCCTAAAGTTTTAGAAAATTCATTTCAATTTGTATTAGACATTTCGTAAAAGCGACATGCTGTTCGCAGCATTACCATCACATTTTCCTGTTTGTTTAGAGAATCCAAACATTACTGCCATTCAATGGTTTTATTCCAAAGACAAAGAACATGATTTCTAAAGTCGCACATATTTTGTTAATAGCTATAAAATACTTCCAATAAAATCTAAAAAGTCCTTTGGAAGCACGAAACACAATAAATCGTAGTAACAGCAGACTTTGACTGACCGAGTCTATTCACTAAATGTAGCAAACTATACAACACACTCCGCGCCCATTAGCAGCGACTTAAGTGGAATTCCAATTAATGAACGGTCGCCATGATACAAAAGGTCAAGAAAATATAACAACATTAAGTTCAAGTATGAGGCTGCCCCACCCCTCCCCCACTCTATGTTTGAACAGTTTTGTATAATATACTGTGACAGTAAGTAACTATACACAATCCTTAACTAAGCGTAACCTTGTATTAGTACTAAACCTGAGTTCACAGTCAAAGAATGTTTAGTTTAATCATATTTTATTGCATATAAGGTGGACGGATAGTTCAGTGGTTTGCACACTGGCCTTCCAATCCTGAGGTCGGGGGTTCGATCCCCGGCAGTTACTCGGGAATTTTCAGAAACGCTTTTCAGTGTTTCTCACCTTACTAGAGGTGTACTGGTCAGGAACCAGGCAATCCTTGCGTGTATCAGTGCTATACACTGGGCACGTTAAAGAACCAGGTTGTCTATTCGCAACGAGCTAGGCTAAGTTAGCCGGACAAGCCTATATCTGATTTCTGATCTCTCTTTTGTGGGGGCTTTGTCTCACTCTGTCCCTCTTGTCAGATCGCTCTGTGTCTGTACTAATAGAGGATGAATTATGCGCCCTGTGTGGCTGCATTTGAACTATGTAAAGCGCCTTTGAACGTGAAATTGATCATGAAAAGGGCGCTAACTACTTTAACCAATGGTTCAACTTTAAATTATATGCATGTTTCAACAATGCAAACTTAATTGATGATCTGATTAAGTTGTAGAGACCATTTCAAGATAGCACAGAAAAGTGCATCATTTGTCAGGAGGCAAAATCTGACAAAACTTTAGACGAAACAACCTCAATGCATAACATCTCTAAAAGAGTGTGCCGAATCAAGAATTGTTAGAGATTTTTTTCTAAATATGAAGCCATTAGTAGAATTGAAAAAATAGATGAAAATGACAAAAACCTTTGCCATAGAAAGTGTTATTCTAATTTTGTCCACAAAGAACTAATACATACTATTCAGTCAAAGCTAAGTTTAATATAGAACAAACATCAGATTAAGCTGCATCCTCATCAAACTTATCATATACTCCTACTAAATTAAGAAAGGTGTATGTTCTGTCAAGAAAAAAAAAACAACATGAAAAACTCTTTAACATAACTAGTCAGTGATAGTATTTTAAAGGATGCTAAAAATGACAACACAATGCGCTTATGACTCTCTGATGTCAACGGAGGGCAAATATCATAAAAAATTAAATTCTTTTAGATACGGAGTTCGCAAAACCAAGTCGGACAACTCAAATACAGGTCTTGCTATGAACTTTCTTTTGCATGAACGTGGGTATGCTGCAATGAAATCGAAAATACTGCAGCTTTCAGACAGTTGAAACAGATACCGCATACGTAGTGAAGAGACTTCTTCAACAATTCTTTGTCATTCATTTAATTCTAGAGTATCATCTTTCACAGAAGCCCTACAACGTAAACTGAGAAACCAGTGTTAGTTTGTAACTCCGCTGTATATATATTCTGATGAAAGGAAAACACTTCTTGTTCCATATGAATGTTTTGCGTCAGTGCTTAAAGATGCCCATTATAATACTACTGGTAATAGTGATGAACGGCTGACAATACAGAAATATAATTCCAGTGACGACTTCTTGACAACTGGATACGTAGCACTAAAATTAAGGGCTGATATGTTCTCTCTGGAACGACATTCTGGACTGGGTGTGACTGAAAATGTTTCAGTAAATTTTGTTCCGGAGTGTTTATTCATGTTTCTGAATTCAACGTATGGTGGCCAACCAAGAGCTTTTAGATGAAGAATTTGACCATAAAGATCCTGAATCTGATAGGCAAACAAAATTATTAAGTGTAGCACAAGATATTGTTTATGGAGTGAGTGATAGTAAAGAAATGGACCCCTAAACACATAGGACTTGCAAGTACATATCACTAGATGACTAGGTTAAAAGATTTAGTTAACCAATTTCATAGTGCAGGACACAGATTTGAGCTACAGAGACATACTAGTACTCACATCTTTAGCTGAAAAACAAAACCTGGAATCAATGGATTCTAAAACTGGTCATGTTTTTCCGCTGAATCTTATTTAGAATGAGATATCGAGATATTTAACACTATTGTTCTGAAATGTATGCATATATCAGAAAGACTGAGACAGTCACATTCAGTTATAACTGTTGATCAGGCTCTTTAAGCTTGTGGATTTGAAATGGGCAGTGCCCCAGAATGGGTGGATTGCAAATATCAATGAATTATTTGAAATCTGGTGTAAAGTTTTGGCTCTCCAGCAAATAAAATTGACGTAGTACATTTTTATCAGAAGACGATCATGCAATCACCTACAGAAAAGACGCTGGTTGTTGGAGTCGTCTTTTAGGATGAAGAAACTGTTGAAAACACTGTCATTGAATTTAATTTGGATGAATTAAAGGCTAAACGCGAGGAAGCTGACACAAGAATCATTCTCCATGCTGCTCACAACAGTAAACGATCAAATTGTGTCACTGTTGTTGTTTCAGCCAGAGATACTAATGTATTTGCTCTTACTATGCCACTTGCAGCAAATAAATGCAACAGTATGGATGATGGCTGGAACAGTGAAAAAACGAAAATACATTCAAGTCAACACAGTGTTAAATAAATCCTCAATAAGAGTTGCGTAGAAATCTACTTGCCTTTCATGCACTCACTGGCTGTGACACAACATCAAATATATGTTGAATCTCTAAAGATCTGTATTTAAAGTGTTTACAGCCAGTGCAAAACTGATAGAAGGTCTTGGATATGGACAACTGTCTGATGAACTAATGAAAAACTGTGAATATTTTATTTGCAAAATGTATGGCCACGATGCTGTAAGTATTGACAGTGCTCAAAATGTTTGGCAAGTCCTGAAGACATACCCCAACCAGTGATGCTTGCTCATTTCACATTAGAAGAGCTCATTATCAAGCCATGGTATGGAACAAATCAACTGTTCTCAATTCAGACCTGCCTGCACCTTCCGACATGGGATGGAAAGTGGCAGATGACACACTAAAGCCAGTTATTATTACCCGTGATCCAATTTCTCAAGCTTGTATTGAGTTCATTGCTTGCAAGTGTACATCTGGATGTAGGACCCTCAGATATGAATGTAAAAAGACTGTGCTCTTATGCACAGATACAGATAATGTATATGCGATAAAAGCATTACCAGCTGTATGAACTCGAGGCAGTAAATTAACATGAAATAAAGCAAATATTTCAATATATATTATTTTGAAACTATTATATCATAAACAGTTTATGGATTTAGCTTCTGCCCTGTAAAGTGATTCCAAATATGTAATTAATGTACTGTATTCAGCAATAGTTTTGCAATTATAACCAACGTGCATGATTT
Source organism: Mercenaria mercenaria (assembly GCF_021730395.1). Classification (NCBI taxonomy): domain Eukaryota; kingdom Metazoa; phylum Mollusca; class Bivalvia; order Venerida; family Veneridae; genus Mercenaria; species Mercenaria mercenaria. Next base: position 17,732,550 of record NC_069376.1, on the reverse strand, counting down.
GATAATCATCTTTTTGGCGAAATAGTCAAGTTAGAGTGGGGTTTTAATTGCTTTTTTCTCCTAACGGAGCACAAATTTGGATTAAAAGTTATTTATCTTTGAAAAAAGTGTTGTTGATTTAATCTGTTACTATGTTACACATAACTTTGATAAAAAAACCCACATATTTTTGGATAATTGTAATACTATTACATATTTATATTAGAAATATCTTAATTTGGCGGCCATTTTGTTTTCCGCCATTTTGACCTACAAAAATCATTTGTCAGATGGCCAACATATATTTTTGAATTCAGCATACCCAAATTATACTAAAAAAGTATATGGGACCAAATACTAACAAAATGCCTGTACCTCTCACATTTATTGAAATCTGGACTATACTATTATAGTATAGAATGAACACAAAGCGTGGGAAATCAACGTCCGTAAGCAGAAGTGGCGTCATGATGTTTTGAGTTACGCACAGTAACAAAGTTCCAGTTTAGTTTTATCGTTTGTAGCGTAACGTTATGTTTTTACTGTAAACTAACGTATTTTGAATCGAGAAATATACTATGAGGAATGGAGAAAAGCTATCAAGGTACCTGCTTTTTTTTCGTATTTTATATTAAAAATGTATTATCAGTGCATGAACCACTAGTTGTCATTAACAGCACGAGAGTCATCTATCATTGGGGTGCCAGCTGGGTAAAATCACCGGAAACGCCAGTCAGGTGTGCAAGAAAGCTTTTTCCGGGCAACTATCATTCACGGTTAAAGTTAAACATAGAACTGAGTTACACATTATTCATTAATTCGAGATTTATCAAGAAAAAAGTGTTAAAATACATCCAGACCAGAGTGCGCATTATATTTATGACATAAATTACATTACATTAAAATATATAAAATCGTCTGTGTTGTTATGAATTTTAGTCCTTTGGGGGTATGCTTCCATTCAAAGAAGCCGAGACTGAGATTTGTTTGCGCTGATGCATGATGTATTTGTGCCTTTCCCATGAATATTCTTAATATGCTGAAAAATTATGTGCAATAATAGCTAAATCAGAGACATAATCATGGTGGCTAGAAATTCTAAGCTTGTCTCTGCAACTGCATGCATAACATAGTATATTAACTCCATAACATACTGCTGCCTGTATACTAGTAACATTACGTACTCGGGTTCTTGACCGAATAAATCAAATCGCCGATGACGCCAACTGAATGCTAGAAATTCCAGACAGTTGCGTTAATGCACATAATTTACTTGGCAAGTTACGAAATATAATCATAAAACTATGGTATCATTATTGGAGTTTCATTTTGTGTTTCATTTACTTCGTCTGCCAACGGCTTGCACAGAACTCAATTGTAGTTATTTAGACATACCAATATACTTGCTAAATATACTGACCAACGTATACCCTTGAAACTGAGAACAGTACCTTCACTCACGATGAACGTTTCGGTATTTCACTCAGTGTTGCACAAAACACAGAGAGAGAAAAAAAAAAACACTTTCATCCAGTAATATCTCCAAAACGAGAAGCAAAATTTCCATTTGCGAAAATGTTCAAGAATTGAGATTTTCCTATAGACACGCATTATGAAAACTTGTGTAAAGTCCAAAAGTTTAATCAGCCTGGCAAAAAAGCAAGCACACATCCTTATCTATTTTATTCGCCGAATTTTCTTAGTTTTTCTTAAGTTTTAAAAAATCAGGATTAAATCAAATTCTACATTTTAGAAAAACAGTGATCCAAACGTGCAGAAGTACATTTCATGTCTGCGCCAAAAAAGCTGCTGTAGGCATTATTTCTATTTTTGCACTTGCTAAAACATCAAATGCAATACATGGACAATTGATGTTTATATAAAATATCTCATTATAAATCTTTTGTTTGTTTTACCCTTACTCTTATGCCACAAATTCCTACAACATCAATAGTTGAGCCGTGCCATGGGAAAACCAACATAGTGGGTTTGCGACCAGCATGGATCCAGACCAGCCTGCGCATCCGCGCAGTCTGGTCAGGCTCCATGCTGTTCGCTTTTAAAGCCTATTGGAATTGGAGAAACTGTTAGCGAACAGCATGGATCCTGACCAGACTGCGCGGATGCGCAGGCTGGTCTGGATCCATGCTGGTCGCAAACCCACTATGTTGGTTTTCCCATGGCACGGCTCAGTTGCTGATGGATTTAATAAATGTTCCAATCAGTCATTTTATGCTTATCTACCCATTCATCTCTACAAACCGATATTCCATTATTTCATTAAGAAAGAATTGACAAGCTAGATTTATTTAGTTATTTTGACAAGTGTATTAATTTCTTACACAAAGTTTGCAATGAACAGACCGTTTCAGAAACCTTTATTTATTAACCCTTATCATGCTGGACACGAGTGATTCTGCCTTTGCGACCAGTGTAGATCATGATCAGCCTGCACATCCATGCAGTCTGATCATGATCTGCACTGTTCGCCATTCAGTCAGTATATTTTTGGTAAGCACCCCTTTTAACAGTTAATGGTACTGTCCAAATTGAATGATGGACAAGTTCATTATAGAAATTTAGCAGGGTAAGGGTTAAATAATGTACGGAGGCTACTCTGTAGAAAATACGTCAAACTTTAATGTAAATCATGTCGGATATTTTATGCTTGTGTGCAAACTTTGTAGTGATAACATGATACAATTCAAAATAAAGGCCGTCTTAGTATCTAAGATATTTAGTGTTTATACTAATATGTTATGTCATCAAGATAGGTTAAAGACTAAAGTAGGAAAATAATAACAACTTTGAAATGTAAGAATGCGGAAAGGTCTATTCTTTTCTCCAGACGTTTAACTAGAATGACAATTTAATGGATGAAGCCTCATTTAACGACGTTGTTCTCATCAATGTAGCTGCTTCCGCCTCAAGATTATATTAATGAAGACATACACTCCTTACAGACATTAAAGTTTTTATCAGGAAGAATTTTAACTTTTAAGACATACATTTAATTTCTGTAAAATTACGTGACTGTTGAATCCTTTATACAACAACACGAAGAAACATTTTAATTCATTATTTAGGGTCATTAAGACTTTTGGCACAGGGAAATTATTTCTTTAGAGCTATATCTGATCCATCAATTTGAAACAAGTATATTAATGAAAAATAGCCAATGGATATGGAGAACACTTAGCTAGGTTGAACAATTTCTATATATAGCTAGTAACATACAAAGTATGCATGGAAGAGTTTTACGTATTATGAATTTGGAAGAGTATCTTTTTACTTAAGATGAATTGTCTGAAATACATGTTAAACACAGCTCACCACAGCTATATTGCAGAAGCCTGGAGTAGTTGTTTCTCTTGCAAATACCCCAGTCACACATACGGCGCGGATAGCTACGTCTAGCCACGGATAGAAACGTAGTAAACCGTATCGATACATATCGATCAGTACCTGAGCCGTACCTGAAAGTAGTAACCCGTATCAATCCGTACGGCTTAGGTACGGATCGGTACGAATTACTACGTTTTTATCCGTAGCTAAACGTAGCTATCCGCGCCGTATGTGTGACTCTGGTAAAAAACAGAACTAATATGTAAAATGTACTTTTATTGTTATCTTATTCGAATCACTTACTATTTAAAGTCATTTATCAAAGTCTTTAATTGTAACTTAATTGACAAGCGCAATGAAAACTGTCTTTTTTTTTATTTCTCTACAGTCATGTATTTTGAACACTCAAGCGCATCTCTTATTTAAAATGGGTATTTTGATATTTGACATTAGATGTGTGCCCATAGAACAGAGGTAACCAGACTTACTAACACTGTATGGTAACATGTTACTTGCTGACAATGCAAGAGTAAATGTTCATATAATAAAATGACAAACAGTCAGACGGACCAAGTTTAATATTACTTTCTCCCTACCCCTTCCAAAATGTAGAGGGCAAACAGAATGCTTTAAACGGACACGCCTTCATAAGAACATCGATATTCCAATATTGTAAAAATAGATAACGAGTTATACTAGTTATGAAAATTTTTAAAAAGTGCCCTTTATATTGATACTGAATGTCATTGCGTGTAATATAAAGAAAAAAATATCTTCTACAGTGGATCAAACTTCGATTGCGTTACTGATCCTTTCAGTGATATTCAGCATATCTTACAAACACATTTCTCTTAAAGTAAGCACTCTGGAGATCTAACTGAATCGTTCCGTAAGTATTAATATTTGTTTAATGTATTTGTGTCATATATGGTCTAGTGGTACACGCTTGACTATCAATCCAGAGGTCCGGGGTTCGAATCACGGTCCAGGCACTGGAAATTTCCGAGATGCTCTTGATTGTCTCTCACCTAACTGGTTCGTCCCAGGAAAGACGGCTTCGCGTGTATCAGGTGCTATACACCGGGCACGTTAAAGAACCAGACTGTCTATTCGCAAAGAGCTAGGCTAAGTTAGCCGGACAGGCCTGTATATAAAGGATTTCTGTTCTGGGGGCTTTATCTCGCTCTCTGTCCCTCTGGTTAGATCGCTCTGTGTTTGTACTAGTAGAGGATGGATTATGCGCCCTGTGTGGCTGCGTTTGCTATATGTAAAGCGCCATTGAACGTGGTTATCATGAAAAGGGTGCTGTATAAATCTGGTATAATAATAATAAATGATAAGAAATAGGATTATGATTTACGTTTCTGAACATTTAATTTGATGTTACATGTACACCTCTTGTAATGTTTTACAACTTTCACTAGAGATATTTTTACTGGAAAAAAGAAATAAAAAAGGAAAGAAGCCGACGTGAAGGACACATGAAGTCAATAAGTAAATTTCCCATAAATCCCATAATTTCATGCAATTACAGAAACAAAACAAAAAAGCAATATATACAAACTAAACACACCCAAATAAATTAAGTACACTGCCAGCTAACATCCGTGCCAAATTACTGCTAAGTAGATAGTTTTAAGATACCATTCCTTACCAGGACACTACTTTAAGCAAAAAAACATAGCTGGCACTTTTTTTAATGGCGTTCGACCCTTTCATTATTTGGAAAGGACAGCATGAGTCATATTGTATAGCTAATGTGTTTACATATAAATATTTACGACATGTTTATCAGCGGATCTCTTTTTGTCACATGTTTTAATGGTTGATATAAAAAATCTCAGTACAATATACAAAAGGATTCTCCCACATCAAACCCCAAATTGTCCTGCAGATAAAGTAGTGTATACATTGTAATCATTAAGTACAGCCCTGACCCGAGATCGTAAAAACTCTTAACATAATAGGATGCTTGCAGCACAATTGCACAGAATGCAATCCATTAATCACACATTTAAGCAATTAACAAAATTGCACAGAATGTACTCCATTAATCACACATTTACGCAATTAACAAAATTTCACAGAATGTACTCCATTAATCACACATTTACACAATTAACAAAATTGCACAGAATGTACTCCATTAATCACACATTTACGCAATTAACAAAATTGCAATTAACAAAATTGCACAGAATGTACTCCATTAATCACACATTTACGCAATTAACAAAATTGCACAGAATGTACTCCATTAATCACACATTTACACAATTAACAAAATGCTTCTCAAGATATTCCCTGCTTTAATTGATTGCGTTGGTTTCTGCATTAGCACATTTACAAAAGCTGGCCTCTTCCTATATTAGATGAAGAAACTTTCAAAGACTGCAGCATACATCAGGACTTACTCAATTTTCTTGAAGAACATCGTTTGAAAATCAAAAGAAAATGATGGCCATTTGTGATGCAAGAAAACTGTTTGGGACAAACACGATAAGCACAGTCATAACATGAATACCTCAGGCACAAAACTGAGTTGTTTCTTGCTACCAATAATTTTGATTAAACACGCATTTATATACAGAACTGATAAAAACTTGTTATGAGGATGTTGCGACGAATGCGAGAAATACGAGAAATATAGGGGCATAACACTCACTTGCTAACCGATACTCCCTTATCTAACTTCAGATTTCATACAAGAATTTTCTCAGTTCATACTTTAAGTATCGTATCTGTCTTTCACAGAGGAGACATGTCAGCTTAATGACCTCTCTACATATCTCATACAGAATACATACCTTCTCATACTGTCAACAATACATAAAGCACAATACAGTCTGTCAAGATTCCTGAATAATGAACAACTTTAGTGCAGTCATTTCTCAAAAATTGATAGCAAAGGATATATACGTCTCATTTTGTGTGCGGATTTATACTCGAGAATTTAGATTTTTAATTAAGTATGATTTTAAAAAGTATCATTCTACCCTCAGAAATGTGATCATATTCAACTATTTTAACTTTAATATTTCATTTCTAAACAAATCATAATGGAATCTTCCGCTAATATTTAAGCAATACCTCTTTTTATAATCAAAGCTATTTTTCCAATGTATCCAACAGTCTATTACATGGACGGACTATAAATACTACGTTTCATTGATAGGACAGATTAAAGTTGCATCATGTGCCCTACATCCTTGCAAAAGTCTTAATCCTACGACCACTTGTTTCAACCTACAAATTATTATCTTAATAAAGAATAATAGTGCAATCAGTGTAGTAGAGGAGTAAAATATATTCCGATTTTCTGCTTAAATAAATTTAACAACTACTGTTTCTTGCTAATGACTGCAAACCGAATCAAGTGATTTCTTAAAACTTTTTTTTATTCCTTTGATTTAGATGCATTGCAGAGAATGACAAAGAACAGATCAAACCAATCTCTTAATGCACTTGCTGAATATTTCAGCCTCAGAAAAAAAATGTCCAGTTAGCTCCAGATACTAAACTATAGGACTAATCATCAAAATAAGTTGATATAAACAACGGCGGATTCAAAAAGGGTGTTATAGATTCCGTGCAACGTGCAGTTTTGATAGCATTAAATTGAAAAATCAGTCATTTTAGAAATACACTTCAGCTAACTTAGCTCGCAACACAATATATCAATAGTATTTGTAAAGTGCTGAACGCCAGTCGAAACTATAGCAATAATTTTGTTCAAATTGCTTCTTTGGAATTTTGATAAATATAAAAGATGACATTATGAAAAAATGGAGATCAGATTCACTGGCACCAGATCAGAAAGAAAATGCCTCCGTACGTGTTATACCCTACCCCTAGGTATTCTATAAGAACCATGGTCATGAACGGGAAAGTGCACTAACCCGTTTTAATCGTATATTTCTCAACTTAAACGCGCAGTTCGGTGAATGGGTACCTAGTATATTGAACAAGCGATAATTTATCTTCCATCGTGCACAAGTCACATTGTCTGAATATTCCATATTGCTGAGATTATCACCATATTTTATGCTTTCATCAGCGTTACAGAAAAAACTTGCTTGACCTTCCCTAATGAACATCCGGTCTAGAGGTCACGGCAGTGTGCACATGTTTGGCGAAATGTAAACAAACAAAAACAGAATTTTAAAAAATCACAGTTTTACACTAAAACTAGAAATGATGAATGAAATTCATCTTGTATGTGATCTTTATATTGAAATCGTACATTGGTCTGCATCTGTTCTGTTTATTTTATTCATTTTGTACATTTATGCTGCATTTTCACATTTTAGCGAACACGTGTAGTAAAATGACGATTGACATACATTTTCACAACAGCCAATCAGAATGGTTTTGTGATCTAGAACGGAACTTCACTAGGGAAGTTCAAGCAAGTTTTTTGTGTAACGTTGAAATAACTATAAACTACGCGTTGTTTTTCTAAGATAAGATGTATTGAAGAAATGTGACCGGTACACAATGACAGATAAATTACCACTTGTTTAATATCAATAGTACACATTTACTGAACTGCGTGTTTTAGGTATGAAATGCGCGATTGAAACGGGTTAGTATATTTTCCCGTTCATGACCATGGTTCTTATAGAATACCTAGGGGTAGGGTATAACACGTACGGAGGCATTTTCTTTCTGATCTGGTGCCAGTGATCAGATTGCGCTATTTGAGCGATGTTTATTTATCAATGGGGGCATGTCCCCAGACCAACCTAGAAATTGCACTTCCGCACTCCCAACGCCATCACCACACTCCCTGTCAAACAAGTATCTGGTAGAAAATATGCATGAATATGACCACTCGGCACAACCTGTCGACAATATCTTTTTAAAGATTCATCTTTTTTTGTAATTCAACGGTACTTCTGGGAAGACAACTAGATTCATTACATGTCTTTCAGTGAGTTTTCGAAATATTAAGAGTAAAAAATATCAAATATATTGTTCACTGGTAAAAAAAACCTATCAAATGGGTAAATTTAGTCAAAACATGAAATAACAAAAGTCTTGTTTGTTTTACATGTAAGTTCAAAATATCTTTCTCAGATTCTGGTGTTCACTCGTGAAAGATTGAAATATATTCCAGTCTTACACTGAAACAAACAAATATCCGTAATTAGGTTTTAAATGGGAATTCTATGTGTCAGTTATTTTACAATAATTGTACATCTATGTCTGATTCTAAAAATGTTTTATCAAGAATCGAACTCTTCCATACGCCGAGAATGCCAGAGAGCGGCACTCAATTTTTCTTCCAGTTTGGTTATAGTTATTTCCTAACGGATTGCGCAATGTCATCATATCGTACCGATAGAATGTATTTATCTGGGGGAAAACACGCAAACATTTAGGTCATTCATTTCTAAAATATTCCTATACATTAAATGAATTTCTTTATTAGTATCCCTGGTTGACTCTTCGGCTGTGCGACTGTAGACGATTAAAAAAATATATCATACTTATCAATAGAATGTAACATTTACAGGGTAGCTGCAATTTATTATGCCTTTGACATTTATAAACTACATTTGTAATCAGTTTTTACATCAGTTGCAGAATACAAAATGAATATAATTAACGAACACCATCAACCTACTTTTAAAGCTAATTATTCTCTAGGCGGGATCTTAACAACAGAAAACAGAATACCCGAACAACCTGCAATAGTGTAATACTTAAAGTCAGTGGTCATCGAATGTTATTGCAATATTTTAAGGTTTTATTAGTAGATTGGTAACGAAATGCTCTGCATTTTCATTGTGTATTTGTAAGCATTTTGAAATTATCTGGACGTAACTACAGCTTAACACGATCATTGCTTTACGTAAAAAAGGAAAAAGGAAGAAAAAAGCTTACGGAGAATAGCTTACGTAATTTGGCGATTTTTATAACAGGTCCTCTAACTTACACATACTATAAGGTGTTTTGTTTATTGTCGTAAATAAGGTAAGCTGGTAACTTAAAACATTCACATCAATTTACAACTAAAACTGGTTACACAACTGGAAAAATATTCTTGTTTGGCGCTCTCAATTATATTCAATAATTATCACCTAAATTGCGTGCATTGATAGTAGAAATTATTGATAGTAAAATGTTGTAGGGGGTTGTTTACATTATACATTCTTTAATAACTTCTTTGAAGTCAATGTTTGGTATGATTTTGGTAAGCTTATGATAGAGTGTATTTCATTCTCTTTCGCTCAGAATATTTTCATGTGTTTAGACTCTTGGCTAGTCGTGGATTTGAATTTACTAAACGACAAAAGAAAGTTCAATATAGATAGACTCTTTTAAACTGGTAAAAGTATACTAAACTTACACTACTCTGTATATAATTTATTTAGCTGTTTAGACGTTTGATATAGTCTATAATTGCGGAAATCACAAATTCAAAGAAAAACTGTCACTTAAAGAATTGTCCATTTTGCTTCAGATATTTTAGAAGGTCAAATGTCAAATGTTTTATCTTTACAAAGAGATGATACATTTAGTAAAATGGTTCACTCAGCTATCACTTTCACACCGAAAATAAGCTCTAAAGACAAATTTGGATTTTTTGGTACCACCTCAACAGAATGGACATAAAACATATTTTATTTCGCGTGCAGTCGCATTCGTCTTTGCGTGCTCATATGACATACCATTGAGTGCACATGCGGAACCTTCGGCATGCGTAAGTGTTAGCTTATTTGCATGCCACACATTAGTCTTTGTGTGTATACGTAAAAGCTAGAGCATGCTTACTTTAATCTTCTTTGCGTGCTCGCAAAAGTTACCACGCGCGCATGAGAAAGAAACTACCCCATTCATGAATGTCCTTCGGTGCCAGCGCACTACGGTTTACTGTTGAATTAAACTTGACCTTTAAACGAAACCCACTTAAGCAAGGGGGCATGCTGTTCCAAGAATATTTGCTTTTTACATGCTATAGTTTTCTTAATTTTTTGAGACGCTTTACCTTGAGATGCCACTATCCAGGTAAATGTTAACACAAATTATGCTAATTTCAATTTTTGTACATGCACCATAACTAGAAGCAGGGGTCTATTTATCTTGGAAGAGTTGTATTCACAGATAAAGGCGGACCCGCTTTTACTCTAACCAGCTAACTAGAGCTACCCATGTGTACAGATAGACGTTGCGCGAGCTGAAGATGAAACCTAACTCAGATGCATATAATTTAAAATTGATTACATCTACGGCACAAGAACTGCTAAATGATAACTACTGGGTCATAGCCAAACTTCAAATATAGAAAAAGGGCTTGGTACGAAATGCATTGAAAAAGGGCTTTTTTATGCAAATTGCTAAAACTAAAATGTCAAAAAGTATCATCATTTTAAATGATAAAACTTAAAATGATATAACGGACTCTTTAAAATTGCCCATTGTACACGCCGTCTTTCAACCCAACCATGGAAACGAAATTATTCTTGTATGCGTCATTTCGGCGTTACGTTAAGTTTAAACATATTTCATTGCTTATATATACATGTATATATACAGGGACAAGACATTGACGATATATTGAAAAGCAAAAGGGTTGGGCCCAAGTTCTTACAACATTAGCGATCGGCCCTTACCTACATAGAAAGTAAACATATATTTTTATTTAGTAATGGCATAATTTTGATCTATTTGTAACATGCATACATATTAAGCAAAAAGAAAAAAAGACATAAAACGTTGAGTTAGAAACATAATTTGTCAGTAGCTTAAACAAGTACATATATATAACTTTTGATAAGGCTTTAGGATCCAGCCAAGAAGTATCCCACCCATGAACAATGGATTCGTTTCTGTCAATATATGAGCAGTGCCATGAGAAAACCAACATAGTGGGTTTGCGACCAGCATGGATCCAGACCAGTCTGCGCATCCGCGCAGTCTGGTCAGGCTCCATGCTGTTCGCTTTTAAAGCCTATTGGAATTGGAGAAACTGTTAGCGAACAGCATGGATCCTGACCAGACTGCGCGGATGCGCAGGCGGGTCTGGATTCATGCTGGTCGCAAAGCCACTATGTTGGTTTTCTCATGGCGCGGCTCATATACATTTGCAAATTAGCGGCATTACGTCAAACGTTATTCAGTCCTTTGTATACTAGTCAGTTTATTGCGTTTGTCCGATTCGCTTACATTCGTGTGAGAGTAAAGTGAGATTGCAAAGGCGCTGTCGGATGAAAATTTTGTCATTCATTTTTGCGGATTTATTATTGAATGTTTTCATCTAGCTTTCTGAGAAATGTTCTGTGAAAATACCGGACTTAATAGCCACTCAAATGTCAAACTATAAGATTACACGATTAATTGTGAAAAAAAAAATATAATAGCGGTTGAAAGATTTTGAAAAAAAAAATCTCGTAACTGATTTTTTCACCAGCGAAAACCTCAAACCACAGCTTTGAAATTAGGAAATCAACAGAAAACGGCGTTTCATAATACAGAAAAAATACACACACAGAGAAAAAGTCACATCCATCAGCTTCTCAGTAGAGGTATAAAAGATATTTTTTTATGTCTTGTAAGTGACCTAACACCGAAAGACTGGAAATTAACAATAAAAATAATTTTGTATACTGTACATTGTAGACACTAAAATATCGTCGATTTTCTCGCATTTTCTGTTTTCTGTTTCAATATTCTCAGAGCGTTATAAAAAAATTTTAAAGATGGTGTCCTTTTATTAATGTTAGATTGAAAACGGTTGTTTTTGTGGAAACTTGGATTTTACCACCGAATCGACATTTTATTTGAAAGGCACACTTCTTTCCCACCAAAATATGAGGTATCACAAGATAAACGAGTGTTTTATTCCTGATTATGTTTGTGTTCCTCCACATGTAAATTAATGAAATCATCTTACATTAATAAAATAATTTAAATGCATAGTAATGTAAAAATAACGAAAATATAGTACAGGCTTCCTAAGAACGTATATAAAAATATTTATCAGTAACGCTTTAAGCATGTAGTTCGTGTTCTTATTTATACAAGTGCAATACTTCAAATCGGGAGGCCAAGATATTTATTCCACGCGATGCGAATGTCGTCCATGTTGATATGACAAAATACAAAATGTCATTCGCCGCTACAGTCCCAGGTTTTGTTTGCAAAAGTCTGGAATACCGGTTAGGTTAACTGACTGCCGTTAAGTAATCTTTAGAACTATCTTGTACAACAAACAAAATTTAATCTGGTATCAAAACTTCTTATTTTGTGAATCATAAATAAAATCTATTTATGATTAGAAAGAAAATAACGATTTTCGGTTGCTATTTCTGCACTGGTCGCAAAGGCAGAATCACTTGGCGCCAGCAGGCTAAAAGTTAAAATCACATCTGCAAAATCTGTAAGCTGATAGCGGCACAAATAATTGTCCTCATTCCTTTTATGAACATGTGTCGGACATTAACATTCGTTTCGGATTAATTTAATCGATGAATGCATTGTCAGTCGAGTTTGATTGCTTACAATGCATAAGCTAAATAAGATTTTAAACCATAAGCAAAGCAAAAAGCTAATTAAATGGTTCAGACAACACTGATCTAAGGTTAGATCTTCACAAAATTCTCGTTATCCGCCAGCAGTAAACTTTTTAGAATTTATGATATACTAAAGGATGTTCATTATTCTAAATGTCTATATAAAAACTGACTGTTTATTCTTTGCGGATATCGTTTATTTCATGATTTTATGGTAATAATCAAGTTTTTTTTCTGACTTTATACAGATTTTCGAGCACAATTGACGACATATGTGACGTCATAACTTGTATTGTTAATAACATTCTTTTCACCATTTTTATTCAATATACGAATGTAGGTTTATTAGCCTTACTTGTTTATTATTTGTATTGTTAAGCGTATTAAGCTCTTTAACAAGTCAGTGACGCGTTATTCTGATTTTTTTTGTCAATTATGTCAATATATTTGCCATTGAACATGTCTAATTTTAGAAGTAAATCGAACTTAATGTATTAATATATTGCAAATATAACATACTATTAATTCTAGAATTGAAAATATTTCATGTATTTGAACAGTGAGTTTTTTAACACACATTTTGGAACTAAAATAGAAGAACATTTTACGTTTAAGTCTAGTATTTTTAACTTTATAAACAATACGAGATTTGTTTTCAAACAATGAAGCATAAAAAATGGTTAAAATGGAATGGTGAATCTTAGCATGCGGATGATTTTAAGCCCTTTTTTTGTTTTTAGATAGAAAAAAAGGAAGCGAAAATGGAGAAAAAAAAAAAAAAAAACAACGTTAGTCTCGTTTACATGGATAATCGAACCGATAGTTTCACATTGTAGCAGGTGAATATTGTCAAACTAATCTACGAATAACCCTTAGATTGAATTATGTTGCTACGAATTCACTAGAATTTTTAATAGTGTATTACATTAATTTATTAGTTCAATTAAGATATGAAATGATTTTTTTCGGTGTTCATGTGAAATGAATGACAGAATAGGATCGGCAAATCCATGAATCGCACTATGTTTAATATGCCGATCCTTTTCTTTCGTTCATTTCGCACGAACTCCGAAAAAAATAGTTTAATTTCTTATATTTACATTATATTATATTTCCATTTGTAAACTATATAACATTATGAACTGCATATAATTCAATTTGCAGGAAGAAAAAAAGTTAGAAATTGTCAGACTGGATTCCCAGGCTAGTTAAATGCTACAAATATGCAATTCATAATGTTATATAGTATTACAGTAAGTACGTGTAAGTAACAATTACAGATTAAAAATGAAGAACATATATGATTAGAACAACGTACGATTTTCATACATTGCGTATTTCAATTATTCTCATATTACTCGCGTTAAAATCAATATAACTAATATTGTTTGATATTGTTTGAAATAGTCTCAATTAATATGCAGTTGATATTGTAATATTTGTGTTATAACAGCAACAGCTATTATTAACATACATTTTATAAATGGCGGCGGAAGGCCGACTCTCTGGACGGAAGGTCCTGGTCACGTGTATTTGTTTGGTACAGGTTTATATAGCTTTAGGTTTAATATACGGATTTAGTGTAATGTATGCGGACATTATAAATGTTTTCAGTACGTCGAGATTGAACAGTGCTTTCATCCAAGGAACATTTAACCTTGTCGCTTTGGGAGGAGGTATGATAAAATTTATTATTGTAATCTACATGAATTTTAATCATTCCAGGAAAGAAGCGTATTTCAACTAGATGATACGATGTAATGTTGTTCATCATACGTAATAAATGAAAATTTACAACTGGCAGACAACTTTTACTTCAAAAACAACTCTGAATATAACTTTTGCAAAATGATTCTATCAAGACTACATGCTCCTCATATCTCAGAATATGTGCTTTTATTCCCTTCATTCACTGTAGACAACTGTAACACTTTCCATGATGTCATAATCTAGGATTTATCTAATTCCTTTACAAACATGACTTTTTCACGCTACAAATGTTTTAGTAATTGCTGTTGTAGTGTTACCATCTGTAAATTGCAAAATGATATTTTTTCTATTGCTACCAGGTATAATGTGGACATGGCCAATAAGAAGAATCGGAATAGGTCCATCCATGGTTGTTGGCGCCCTAGTTGGATGTTTTGGTTTCGTCGCAAGCTCATTTGCAAGAAATTTTCAAACTATTATCGTTTGTACTGGAGTTATTTGCGGTAAATAAGAATGTGTACAATGTTTTATATTTCCGGTATTCATCATGCCGCTTATGTAAATATATTTCCGGTATTCATCATGCCGCTTATGTAAATTGCCCTCAATACGTAGAATATTATGAGAAAACATGTATTTATAACAACTTTTTTTAATGACTTTATTATCTGTCTTTTCTGTCCGTACAAGTAAAGAACACAATAAAGGAAGGAAACCTATGAGATATGTAACTTTGTGATACGTATAACTCGAATTCGTCCTTAACATGAGACAAACAATATAAGCTAGTAGATCTTAAAGCTGTTAATAAACTGAAAACGGATGAATCTGAAATCACAGGGCGGACTCTGTAAGAATAATCGAGATGATACATAAATGTTTTTATATACAATATCAATTACCAGTAATGTAAAATACTTTAGGACGTCACTAGGCCATGTATGTAGTGTAATTATTTCTTGTGCTGTGTAAAAAGGCGGTTTACCGTTAATTGTATATACATGTATATTCTGGTCTAAAATAATCTTCTAAGTGACTGCAATGATTTTCTAAGAGAAATTAATTTTAATATCTTCTACTTGTCGTATCAAGAGACTGCTTTCAATATTACTGCTTATTATAAATTTAGCAAGGCACCTATATTTTGGTCACTATATTGTATAGAAATCATTTTATCATCATCACATCTCGTATTTGAAATAATATGTGTGTATCTTCTATATATATGATGCCGGTCATTTTTCACACTATTTTGAACTTTGTGAAATACTTAAACGGTTTTCATGTGTAATGAGAATTTAATGGAGGCCATCTTGGATTTTGGCAGCCATCTTGGATTTTTTAAAAATAGTCATGAGCTTAATTTTTTTGTATTATAATTCTCTACTACCATGCAAAATTTCGCTTTCTTAATAAAAATATTGACATCATTATGGGCCGATTCCAGAAATTCACAGTTTCAATTATATTTTTAAACATTTAACCCCCAAAAATACATTTTTGCACCATGATAACATTCTATACTTTTAGTATGCTGTTACATACATATTGTATTAATGCTTTCACCAAAAAACAATTCTTTGTGAGTTTTTTCCCCTTTTTTCATAAATGGCCTTTACTAATAACCTTCTTATATATTTCATTAAACAGTTTGACAATGTGACATTTTACAGTATATGCTTTTGTTTGTTTTCTATTTCAGGCACTGGAATATCTATTGGATTCTTAGCCCCATTTGTAATAATAGGTTTGATATATAGTGAAGACCCTGGTTTCCCGTTGACATTGCTTACTGTTTCCGGTAGTCTTGGACAAATGACAATGCCTCTTGTTTATGAAACATTCTTAACAAATTATCACTGGTCTGGAGCCTTTATACTGCTTGGATGTATTGCTCTCCAAGGTGTACCTGTCGGTGTACTCTGTTACACAAGTGATCAACTTGTAAGCAAAAGTGATAAAGATATGAGCTCCTCTTCTAGTGCCGTGTGCGACACAAAGGTGCTGACGGATATTGTTGTATGGTTTTTTGTCGTTACTGTCTCGGTATTATTCGGAACAGGTATGCTTTAGAATAGGTGTTTAAAATATATCCACCAATAAATTCAAGTGTCTTTTTATTGTATACACGCTAACATTAACGGCCGATTCGACAGGGAAATCATACAATATACCTCTATAATGAGAATTTGTGTATTTATTTGCTTATAGATATAATCTAATCACTGAATATACAAAAATTTTACCTGATCTCACATAACATAATTATCTGAAAACATGAATCATTGCCTGTGCAAAGTAAAAGATTCATTTATTAGACAAAATATAATTGATACTGTTGTGTTTTCTAACGCATGTATCTTGGTGTCTGTACTGAAATGCAGATTATTATCTTTATTGACAGTAAACTTTGAACTATGGTTCCTTGTTGACCAGATGATATCTTTGGGATACACACAAAAGCTAGGAACAGTGCTACTCTCTGTGCTTGGATTGGCAAACTTGGTTGGGCGAATCGTCGGTAGTGTGCTGAAGTTGAGGTGCAGAGCATTCCCCGCTGTGTACAACATGTTCTATGTTTGTCCTCTCATAGCCCTTGGTCACACACTCATAATAACTTTGCAGACTCAAGACCATTTGATGATTGCAGCTTGCATTGTACATGGTTTAGGGTTTGGAATTCTAAATGCAATGGCACCTGTGATGATGTACGATTTAGTAGAAGGTGACAAGTTCATGCATGCCGTTGGTCTGCTTAACTTTTCTTTTGGAATTGGAAACTTACTATCCAATTTCATAGGAGGTATGTTACTTTGTCTTTGTGTAAAATTCACATTCGATAAGGTAACTGTTGATATTACGGTTTGGAAACATTTATAACAAACAATGTTTGGCTTGAATGGTATACGAATGTATACGATTGATTAAATATTTTAACATGGTCGTTAATAAAGTGTAATAATTTTGTGAACAAGTTAGTGTGTTTGACGTTAAAGTAAAAATTAATAAGAGTGTAAATACCTTGATTTTAATTTTAGGATAATGCTCATTTCAGGAAGAATACGAGATGTTTCCGGATCATACGATTTAGCTTATGAAATTGGGATAGCTGCATCACTTCTGGTAACCATAGACTTCGTGGTCATAGCAAGGATCACGAAGAAACGTCAAAAAGAGAGGAAGAGTCTTTTGCTGCCTGATGATTTGAAAATCATCCCATATAAAACTATAAACTGAACTGTTACATGTATATAACTTGCATTTCCATAAGTCATTAAATCTATCTGAATGAATCTGGGTAACTATCTGTGTAGTATATTATAATGTTGCACGCAAGCTGATATATATGTATATTGTAGATTAAATACGAACTTATGTATATGTATGTATCACGATTCTTTATTATCACGTATCGTGTTTTGAATACGTTTTCGTTAGCAAACATAATTAGTCTGGAGAAAATTTTATTGTTCAATTTGTTTATTTTTTTTAGGATTTCCGTCATTTTTAAAAAACGATTCTTTAAGTATAATTTTCAAACAAAATGTATGTTGAAAAAAAGTGTTAAATCATCAAAATATGGCTAATGATGCACCATTAGACCAAACAGATTCTACTTGTTGCGAAACTAACATTGCTGTTCTTATCTTTGGTCGGAATTTGCCTTAATCGGATGTAAGATGTAATTTCAAATATCTTTTTATTATAATAAATAGAACAGCTTTGTTTCTGATATCTTTCTGACTGACATTATATAGTGATAAGTTACTATTGTTATAATAGTTTTCAAGATAGCACTTTGTATTATCTAGAAAGTATAGTATAAGTTACCTCAAAACGAACTAAAATTCACCAATTTTACAGGATTTTTTTCTTCTAAATATATCTTTAATTTAAAGACTCGGATTAGGAGAAGACATCTATAAGCTGTTTCTTTCGGCTCTGGACCATTTTTATGCATGTATCTTTGTTTTAAATAAAGTATGTTTAAACTAAATACTCGGTGAACCAACTTCTTTTCCTTTCCATTTTGAAGCGTATTTATGTGTTATTTAAGCTGCAATATATTTATAAAATCTTACGAACAGACTTTTTAGTAGATTTAAATAAGTTCTTTAAACTAAGCTCAAAGAGCATGAAAATATTCTTTACTGTAGAACAGATTTGTTCATACATCCTTAATGAGTATAATGTTCAAATTTTCTAATTTCTAATTTCTACTTAAAGTTTGTACAATGTAAAACAGTAATTTTCATACACTGTATTAAGTAATATAACAATAAAATTTATATGGTCTCACAAGAAATAAATTCTTTTTAACTTTGTTGGGTGTTTGTCTTGCTCTACTCAACGTCCCACTGCTTATCCGCACCTGTATTTATTGGTCAGGAAATATGCACGAGTTCTGCAGCGGAAATAGTGCATGTCTATATAGGAGCGCATTATGCTTCCGCTAAAGAATGAGTGCATATTTCCCGATGGAAAAATAATAATTTTTCTATTACATACGTAGCAACATAACGTATAAACGTAGAGTAAATATTATGAATTTGTACAATAGCCTAAAGATTGACAATACACAATTAAATAAAAGTATTAATGCAACGACACAAATTAAATTACGTGAAACACTCGATACAAAATTCAGGCGTCAGTATATGAAAAAATATTGACGTTTCCGGTACCGTTGTAATTTAACGGGGAATAGAAACGAGTATGTAATAATTATATTTATAGTCATATCAGTTCAAATACTAGTTTAGCAGGTATAAATCACACGGGTGTTTCATGGGCAAATTTAGTGTAGTGACAAATACATTCTTTATCTGAAATTTGTAGAGGGCAGATCGCTTACAAAAATTCGTGGAAAGCAACAGTTCCACTGTTTTTGAGAATTCGCAATTTAGATAAGTATGCATTATATAATATTATGTTTAAATATTTAGATTTGATATGTCCGCACCTATACATTTGATTGGTGAACTATATGTTTTTCATATTTATATAGGTTTTAAATATGTCCACGTGTTTGTCGTATTAGTTAGCAAGATATTTACTATTCAGTAGTATTCAATTACTAACTGAATCAGTCTGGAGTGAATTTTATAAGAATATTATAGTCCAACAAAAGCAGGTGCAGTCGCTTTCTGAAATAACAAGCTGACGTCACAGGTAAAAAAAAAAGAAACCCATAGCTACACTAAAATCAGCATACGCATCTGGATGCCTGGGAAAATAAATAATTCAACATAAAAAGGTGCTGGGGAGTATTACAACTCCAATGAGAACTCATTTAATAATTAGACGGTGTATGACAGTGTCTAAAGTGTGAAAAGGAAAAAAAATCCGAAAACAGTGTCTTTATTCATGCAAACCTGTCCTAAACGTAAAAAATAATGACCGGTTTGCGGCAGATAAGTTCACAGTGTAGTCTTAAGCAGATCCAGTTAATCTAATAATAAAAGTTATACCAGATGCTCTAGAAGCATAATTTCGATAAATAAGTACAGTTTGCAGTGGAATTTTAGCACCTCTCAACCCTACGACTTACTTGAGAAACTTCTTAATGACATAATTTTCACTAAACGGATTCAAGATCCCAACAGGCCAAACGATGTAATAAATCTGCTTGCAAATACCGGGGGACATTTTTTCAAAACTAATTCAGCATCAGACAGACAAATTTTACTTTAGATGGGTTACACTGTGTAAAAGAATCTGACAAGCATCTGATCAAGAGTGTAGAGAAAAGGGTATGTTGGTAAGCGAGTTACAGAATTAGATTGACAAAATACTCCTTAGCAGACATCTAACATTGCGTTACACATAAAACAATCAAGCCCATAATTGATAGCTTATTAAAAACATACTTTGTTCGAAAAAGGTTTCTTTTTACAAATGCCATATAAGTGACATTCAGCACATTTATTTTAGATGTTACAGTCTTATTTTCGTTTTAGATGTTATTATATTCTTTATTTTGAAAATACGGAATATAATTTCGAAACTGTACACCAATTTATTTCATCGTAAAAACGAATTAAGTGTAATGCGTATTTGTGATTCTACAAAATACTTTTTCATACTAAATAGAAAAAGTGGAAACTCCAAAGTCTTACGAAATTATAATAATGATAAAAAACATGTAATATCTAATTTAAAATTACAGATTATTTCGTGAAAACAAACAAGTATTTCGTACAAACGTACAAATTTCATCAATTCATAATTTATAATTACGAAAAAACGATGCGCATTTATCGTGTTTATACAGATAAACGTCGTAACTTTAAACGAAATAATATTTCGTATTTTTGAAATAATTTTTCTTTTTGATGAACTACAAAAAAAAAAAAAAAAAAACTAAGAAAAATGTGTCTGATGTCACTTTAGATGATTCATACTTTTGCAGTATAATTTTGCAGTATCATTCCCTGTTATGGGGCCTCCATGACAGAGTGGTTTAAACCCAACTAAATAAATAAATAAATACCTTGTTACATTATATAAATAAATGATAAACAAATTTGGTATAAGAGAATCTATAAACCATACTTGAAAGGAAAACGATATAACAGTATCACAGATCTCCCACGAGGCCAAATCATAAAGCATTTAACGTAATTGATAATGAATTAAAGGTAATATAAAAGTACTATTGTGCTCTTAAATTGTGATATCTGCTTTTTGAAGTTTTGCAATGTTCCTTTCACAGAACTAATTGTAAATAATAAATAAATATACAAGAGTGCAATACCTTTAATATTATAAAAGGCATGTGATAAATCGAAGCATATGAGAATAAATAAGGTGTTATGAGTGACAATATATTGTAAGATTCTCTTACAAATATCAAAGACTCAGATTTCAATAAGAGTATACATCCGTAATCATAACCCTTCATCTTTTCGTGTCTTTTAATTGATTAATTCTAATAAATGTTAAATCATTTTAAGAATGATAAAGCAGTTTTGTCTAACATCCTGATTGGTAACAGATATTTGCAAACAAACAAACAAAATGAATACTCACTTAAACGTTATAATTGTGCTGCACCATGAGAAAACCAACATAGTGCATTTGCGACCAGCATGAATCAAGACCAGCCTGTGCATCCGCGCAGTCTGGTCAGGATCCATGCTGTTCGCTAACGGTTTGTCTAATAGGCTATGAAAGCGAACAGCATGGATCCTGACCAGACTGCGCGGATGTGCAGGTTGGTCTGAATCCATGCTTGTCTCAAATGCACTATGTTGGTTTTCTCATGGCGCGGTTCATATCTACTGTAGAGGAAGTTCTCATAATTCATCTCGAGCTCAATTATTTTGAATTCTGGTAATCAAAATGTCGCTCTCACTAGGTTTCGATCCAGTGACCTACGGGTCTTAAATCAAGGTCTCTTCCCTCTACTGTTTGGCTCTATAGTTGCATTATCTGAAGTAGCAAATATTTGTCACGTGTTCTTTGTTATTAATGGTGGCGCTGTTATAACACATGCTATATCATTAAACATGCCATACTAATATTTACCATGTCAACCACTGCCTTGTTTTTACCAAACACAAATTATGATCGCTTTGGAATCATGTATGCTTTGTTGAAAACTGTAGATACTGTGAAATCATTTTTATTCGCGTAGGACGAATTTTCGCGTATTTCGCGCTAGAACCGATGCGCTATTATTATTTTTCAATTCATTCTTTCATTTATAAATTGAAAATGCGTGAATTAAAGCCCGCGTGAAACAGTTCTTTTTCACGTTTTGCGCGAAATTTCATGCCAGCGAATTTAAATGATTTTACAGTAATTTGTGACATGCCGTTGTACCATGTTTAATTTTTTGTTAATCATTTCTTAAGTGCAAGCATGTCCTTCAGTACCAAGACGTACCATGTTATAACACTCACATAGGTCTGCAACTGCAGATAAAAACTGTTTTAAGCTGCTGTACAATGTCTGTAAATATCAACAATTGCACCATTGGCGTTGTTTTTTATCGGAATGCTTGACCAAAAGACTGTTCATGCAAATAATACTTGATATGGTGGCCATAGTTTTATGTATGTGAGGATTTTAAAAGAACAATTAATGACTACAACACAAAGCTACAGTTATAGAGAGGAACTGGCTGTTGTAAATTAAAAATAGTGACCACTATAACTAATCGTATGCCAGTATGAGCACGAAATTAAACAAATTCTTCTATTTTGCAGATTATGATTAAACAAATTTAAAAACATGTATGTATCTTATCTTACTTTAACTTATATATGTAGATACTATGCATTATATAGTGTGTCTTGTACCTAGTTTTAGTGACATGAAAACAGTCAGTCAAACTTGTTAAATTCACTGATAATGTAGCTTTATGAATTGGTAACGGGTTTAAGTTAATATGGATTTTGAAAAAATAAAACTGTTGCATTTGTAAAACATATTGCCTTTGATGTATCTTATTGTTGGTAAAAATACATCATAATGCGAGAGTATTGCCACGCAATAGAAGTCCCTGCCCAAAAGGGTATTTGTCATACTTGATGCCTTAGTCCAAATCCTTAAATTAAAAAACTTCGACATTCTTCGAATATATCTTTTGTGGCAGACTGATGGACAGTCAGAGGGACACAATAAAATGATCAGTATATTCTACATATTGCTTTCTGTGACCATGTCCAAATTTCTTAAAAATATACTTTGTGCTTTTAAAGTTATAAGAGAAGCAAGCGCTTGTAACTGATAGACGGACGGACAAACGGAAAAATTAAAATTATGCATCTGATCTCCACATAGTCGATTACATATTTACATAATTTTATGGGAAAATCTCTGGTATACTTTACAAAATTGTTAGGAATATTTGTTGCTGTAGCTTTAACATTTGTTGCCACAGCAAGAAAATAACATGAAAGATTTATTCTTCATATTGCCATCTAACAATATATCAAGTTTCATGAAAAGATCTCCTGTCCGTTTTAAGTTATCGTAGGATATCATTCTGCCATTTTGTATATACTTTTTGAATATTTGTTGCTATAGCAACCATATTTATTTTCTCATAGCAGTATTTCACTGTTATCACTTTTGTTCTAATAATTTAGACTATCTATTTGTTGCCACAGCAGTCACATTTGTTGCTAAGGCAGCTTAAATTAAAGACGTACTTAATATCCATATTGCAGCCTATTTAGGTATCGAGGTCTATAGAAATATATCTTGTACCGTTTAAGTGTTCGCAAGATATTATTCTGCTATTCATTTGCCGAAGCATCCTGGCTATAAAGAAAAAAGACGTCCGTATTTCCTGCCCCTTCATCACACCTTTTCACAAACACTCCTTTGTAGGCCGAATCCTTCTCCAATATTTATTTCGTTTTCCATTAGTTGAAATTGATAATCCCTATGTTAAATTATTTCCCTTTATAGTTGTCAAATTGTAGAATTCTCTTACTACAGCCAGATAATCATACAGCTTTTTACAGAATTAAAATTCATTGATATGAAAGTGCAACAAAATAGTTTTTTAGGCCTAAGTATGGAAACCCCGTTATTTGTTCCCCGTCATTTGGTGAAATAGGGTCGGGGATCCATCCGCAAGCCTATTTATGTTACAAATATGTTCATGTGAATATATATACATATACATATACATAATAATAATAATAATATCACGATGATGACAGGGACATATGTATTCCTTAAATGGCAATTCATTAACTGAGGAAACAAAATACAGCCTCGTATACTTAATCTTACAAGAAGGATACAAATGAACGTGTTTAAAAGGATGCATAAGTAAAACTGTGGACGAACGTTCAAAATCATCTACATTATTGTAGAAACAATATTTCACCCATTATACTGGCTTTTTTTTTTTAGTAAATGTTACTATTTTGCATCTTACTTTGACTATACTGGTGCGCAACTGTCATGCGTTTAACGTCTGCAAGGTTAGGATAACTCCTAAAATGGCTACAAACTATCACAGTCATTTTTTTATATTTTTGATGTTACTCCTTTTCATTACAGACAAGGAAAGATCATTAGGAAATGATTGTTAGATTTTTGATTGGACGATCTGAAATATCTTTTCGCGGCTTGTTATATAATAATTTCGCGACTACTGCAGCAAGATTTAATTATACAAAACAGACTCTTCCTATTTCTTTTAATTAATTTAGTAAATATGGTGAATAAATCATGAATATATTTCTTGAAAATTACCTGTGTATTCCTTTAAAGGCACAACGCACAAATTTTAGGCGAAAAATAATTTCTCTCAAAAATTCATAAAAAAGTGAGTACTCTGAAAATGACTGGTGGTAAAAACTTATTGACAATTTTTTTTGCACGATATTATTATAAATAACCAAAGATATTGTGCTAAAGGTAATAAACCGTTGCAACGCTTTTGAAATAATGCAGAAAATTAACATTTTTCTTGCATTTTTACCAATATAAAATTTTTATTTTAACCCACTTTTATCGTTTCTTTTCAATGTCATATATACATTCTATGCCAAACTTGGTAGAAATGAACATGCTGAAAAGAATCACCCAAACCGTAGGCGAGTACCTTTACAAAGTACAAAAAGCTCAAACCCATGCATGCACAAATAAAGTTGGAAAAGAAATAATTGTAATGCACTGGTGCAGTATGACATCATCTGCTATTACTGAGCCCCAATCTATTTCACATTGATATGGCAATTTGTCAATAACTTTATTCGTTGAAAGCAAATATGTTACAAAATGAAGATATACATATGCAATTTCATTTAGTATAGCAATCGTCCTTAATGGTAGTAAGTTAGAACTGTTATTGAATACCCTCGTTACTTAAATTTGCATTTATAACACAATTTTCTAAATCAATTTTAACGGTGTGCATACAATTAGCTCGTCCGTTTGGAAAAAATTCTCGAAATATCACCGCAAAACTTTTCGTGCAGCTCGTCGACAATCATGTGAAAAGGAAGACATTTTATTCCGCTGATTAGACACAAATTGTATCATGGCAACGGATTAAGTCAAACTGCACAAAACGACAGTTCCGGTAATAATGAGAAAAATACTCGAGGTAGATTCATGGAACCAGACGTGTTTGGCAGACGGCAATAAAGGTATGATGTGGTTAAATTTCAACTAGCACTAAGGCAATTGCACCTCCACCCTTCCTTTTTCTTTGGAAAGAGAATTGACCGCGTAAATAACGGTTGCCACAGTAACGGATGTCATTTTATTGTTCTATGTGAAGCTCTTTTAGTTAGGGGCTTGTGATGGAGCATGTGTACTTTCACACATATTTCAGCGCTAGATGCTGCCGGCACAAGAGTTCGGGTTCCGATCACAAAATATTCCTGTACGAAAAAAGGACCTGTTTTACAGCTGTAAAACGTCTGTAAAAGACCTGTATTTTGAAATTACAACTGTAAAAGACCTGTAAGTGGAAAAATGGTCAGAAATACAGTTGAAATTTTCAGGTGTAATATGAAGGTCTCAATTTACAGCTGTAAAAATTTTGCTGTTGAAAGTTACAGCTGTAAAATGGTCATGTCTCAAAATTACAGCTGTAACATTTTTGGAGGGAAACATGAGTATAATGTCAGCCATCTTTAATGTATTTTGGCGAGATATAACTGAAATTCACACAGACGTCACATCTTGTAAAATTTTTGAATTTAAAGCGGTAAAGAGTAAGTACAGATGTTTAATTATCTATTATAGTTGTAGAAGGACATGTATAAGTACATACATTAACTATTACAAGATTGTCATATGTTTTCATGACTGACAAAGAAAGTTTTATGAAAAAGATCTGCATATGTTCTACTTTGTATCCTATTTTTGATTTTTGCTATTGCTATACTGTAATCATACAACATATACTTTACGTACTAGATAATTTATTTTGCCATTTTCAAAGTAATTGCTACCTTATCTAGAGAATTGCAATTCATCCTAAAACTTTTTGCACCTCTACTTTCGTCCCTTAAAATAATGTCCTCTTTTTCAACACCTATAATATTTCTACAGCTGTAACTTTGGGGCATTTTTACAGCTGTAACTTTTTCATTTTTACAGCTGTAACTTTTTTTACAGGTGTAACTCATTTGCATATTTCGAACTGTTTTACAGTCGTTTGACAGCTGTAAATTGAAATCTACAGCGGTAAAATCAATGTTGTTATATAAAATCTACAGATGTAAACTTGGAATAAGCATGACTGTAATTTTGATCAAAAATACAGGTCTTTTACAGCTGTAAAATTTTGTACAACAAACATTTCTTAACTTCCGGTTTGCTCAAAACATAAGGTGCTTATTTATGAGAAGAAAGGACATAAAATGACATTGAGGAAAGCTTATGTTGTAATGAAAGGTATACACTGGTATACACTGGTATCCGCATTAGATCAAAGTACCCAATCCGGGACATAAGTTGAAACAGAATTGTTCAGCTTTATTTTTTATTATTTTTTATTGATATCTATTTATATATTAAACTTTATATACTAACGTATGTAACGATAACCTTTTTTTCCATTTTTCCACTTCTCAGATTTTGGTAAAACACAGTATTAATGGACAGGTATCAAGCTGTACATATTATTATGTTTTATTTCCTTGATTTGATATAGAAAATAAGCAGCATGTTGAAAATATGTCAGAACCTTTTCCATTTGGTTTTGTTTACATTTTTAATCATTTCAAATATTTAGATTATGATATATTAATTCCAATTTTTCTGATGCTTACCTGTTATTATTTCAAAAACTATGTCGTGATCTCAATTAATGCAGAGGATTTGAATGTTTTTATTGAAAAGTTGAGGCTTTACATGTTTTTTTATCTCAACTAATTAGAGAAAGTATATTGGAAGATGTCAATCGTTTTGCCTTATTTTTCTAAATTTTGATTCACCGTGTTACAAAGAAAGACAACTGCAGTTGAGATATGCATTCAACTAATACTCTGCATGCTCTCCCATCCAACTAAAAGCCATTATTATCAGAATATAATAATAACCCCTGAGATCAATGTATATATTTAGAAAAATAACAATTGTTTTGTATACTAAAATACATGTTTTATGTGCTGTTCAATTTTATGATTACTATAATAGGTGTTGTTTGAATTTTTCTTAAAATGTGGGACTAACTATTAATTGAATTTGCTAATTAGACGAAAGCGATACACACCTACAGTGTCAGCTTTTTTCGGGGACGATTTTATCATCATTAAATTCATTTTTAAACTAAAATTAAATTTCAACATTTGACTAACTAGGAACAGCGCTAAAAGTAAACTTAGAAACCCATTAGGTCAGCTAGCTACACTGCATGATAAACAATATCGCATTTTTCTCATATCTTTACTGAGTTTGTAGCTGGGTTGTGATTTTAAATAAGAGGCATTTATAGATAAGACGGTGTGTAAGGGTTCTCAGCTTTGTTCTGACGTAATCGAGACAGACATGTTTATACGCATCTTATACATGCAGTTTTAAAAATTAGTTTAGACACGATTTGTGACTAAATTATGGAAGAAAAGATTTATATGTTTATATGACTGCTGTATTGTTCAGCAAATATTTTTTATTCTAATATATATGCTTGTCTCTGTTAAAACACGCTTACGCTAGAATGACCAAGAAAAAGCGCTACCATATTTTATCTACTGTTTTAGATTAAGGGCATATAAGAATCGAAATATTTTATAGCAAAAGTGTGTTTAAATACTATTTATACACTCGGGCGGTGATATGTCGTATAACCGCCCATCATGCATAAAAGTGTTAAACACGCTTTTGCTATAAATTAATTCTTAAGGACGTATGCTAGAATTTGGTGCGAAAATTTTCCCAATAACAGAATTTCTTCAATTGGATATTGAAAAGACAATCATCTAAGAACAAAAAAATGCATAAAAAACATAGGGTACAGTATCGAAAAGATTTTTGCCCTTGAAAACGGGCATTTCTCCGAAATTGACGTTTTCAAGGCAGAAAACTCTTTTTGATACGGTGACTTTATGTTTTTATTGCATATTTTGTGTTTCTTAGATGATTGTCCTTCAATATACGAAAGTTTAAGAAATTTTGTTATTGGAAAATTTTCGCCCATCTCATATACAGGGAATTCTAGCGTACGCCTTTAATTATGGTTTTGTTTTCAAAGTGATAATATGATTGTTAATAGTTGGAGTTGTTTGCTGGTTTAGTGAATTTGCTTAAACCTTATTGTTTAGATGACCTTTTGACTTTGTATGTTGATAAGTTTATTTTAATTTTGGAGGTAAAAAAATCAATTTATATCCTGCTGTTCGGTTGAGAAATATGAGATTGGTTGTTTAGGTTTCAATGCTTGTGCTGGCCGAGCATAAAACTTTAGAATAAAGGGTGCCATTTTAATATCACTAAGTTAATTATGTCTCCCACCACACAGTGGTCTGGGAGACATATTGATTAACTCCAGTCTGTGTGTGTGTGTGTGTGTGTGTGTGTCTGTTTGTCTGTCACAAAGATTGTCCGCACTCTAAGTCGAACATTTCTCATCCGATTTTCACCAAACTTGAACAAAATGTGTTTGATCAAAGACCTCGGCCAAGTTCGATAACTAGCCAAATCGGTCCATGCGTCTTGGAGTTATGGCCCTTGAATTACCAAAAATCGGTCTTCTTACTCTTGTCAGCACTCTAATTCGAATATTTCTCATCCAATCTTCACCAAACTTAAACAAAATGTGTTTGACCATGAGACCTCGGCCAAGTTTGATAACTAGCTAAATCGGTCCAGGCATTTTGGAGTTACGGCCTAAATCGGTCCAGGCATTTTGGAGTTACGGCCCTTGAATTATCGAAAAATTGGCCTTTTTACTCATGTCCGCACTCTCAATCAAACATTTTTCATCCGATCTTCACCAAACTTGAACAAAATGTGTTTGACCATGAGACCTCGGCCAGGTTCGATAACTAGCCAAATCAGTCCAGGCATTTTGGAGTTACGGCCCTTGAATTATCGAAAAATCAGCCTTTTTACTCTTGTCCGCACTCTAAGTCGAACATTTCTCATCCGATCTTCACTAAACTTAAACAAAATGTGTTTGACTATGAGACCTCGGCCAAGTTCGATAACTAGCCAAATCGGTCCAGGCATTTCAGAGTTACGGCCCTTGAATTACGAAAAAATCCGTCTGGTTACTCTTGTCCGCTCTCTTAGTCGAACATTTCTCATCCGATCTTCACCAAACTTGAACAAAATGTGTTTGGCCATAAGACCTTACCCAAGTTCAATAACTAGCCAAATCCGCCCAGGCACTTTTGATTTATGGCCCTTGAATTACTGATTGGATCCACTCATTTAGACCATCTAATTGGATCCACTCGTCTAAAACATCTAGAGAAACTAACATTTTTCATAGGGGCAGTTGTGGGAGACATGCGCTTTTCTCAAAAGCATCTCTAGTCTACATTTCATACGCTCATAGGAGCGTATTATTTGTTGGTGCTTGTCAGCAACCAGTCCATCCGCCTGTCCATTCAGCAATTTCGTCTCCGCTCAACAAAGACCGCGTTTACATATGATCCTGAAAAATAATGGATGTCGCAAACTGGCATACGGTATCTATAGTAGAAAGACATGTTATTGCATCATTTTTCTGTACATTTTTGAGATATTGGGGTAAATGTCAGATTTCACGTTTAGAATCCCGTGCATGATTCTCTGTATTTGATAACTAAGATATCTTTGTAAATTTCATTCAATTCGGTTCAGTAATAAGGAAGTTATTAATTTTGAAATTTCAGCAATTTATGTTTTTATTCTCTAAACCCATGTAACGGGCCTTAAATTGTACTTTCGTGGGTGAATAGTCAATTTCACGGCTCTGTCGTGATTCACGTGCAAAATCAATATTTGGCGGGACAAAAACATACATATGAACAGTCTAGATATACATAGCGCTCACCACATTATCGACTCACAGAATGTCACTCTAGACTATTTTTTGCAGAAATTGTTTTTGCTCGATCGAGGTAAGAAGTTTATTTGTTAGTTTCTGTATTATTTTTGAATTTTGATATCGTTTTGTAATTTTTTGTTTTATTCTAAAGAATTTTGTAAAATGGTTTACTTTTCTGCAAGCTGGTTTCGAGTTGTCAGGCTATTTTAATAACTTTTTCTGACTTTTGTAATTTTTTTATTTCGAGAGGGGAATCTACAATGTTATACTTGTATTAGGTGTCAAATTTATACGAAAGTTGTGTAACGTAATGTTTAGGAAGTGCTTTTCACATAAACCGTATTTGTCAAATGTTTCATTGTACCCTATGGAACGCCGGTACTGCATTGTATTTTTCCATGTACGTTATTATTCTGTATAAATATATGATTTGACTAGTATGGTGCCGTATTTTCAGTATTCTATTGCTATTTAAAGATATTGCATGGTGCATAACCATCAAGTTGTCCGTTTCTTGCATGGTAGTCAATAATAGAGAGCTATCGTCCCTACCTACTTGCTATTGCATTTCGTTAATTTGTTGTGAATAATAGCTGCAGTTAATTATTCTCTTGTCTATAAAAGGAATTTGTACTTGTATGATTTGTCATCATTATCTTCTCACATCATTATCACATTTTAACTTAAGTTAGTCCAGTAAGTTATTAACTAGAGAATTGATAGAAATACTAACTGACGTATTGTGTTCACGTGACGCATGAACTTAATAGCACTTATACTTTGTTGTATCACTGGCAGAAATATGGTGTAACCAACTTAGCAGTTTGTGCTTGATGTGATGACCCAGAGCTGAGAATCTTAGTCCCATGGTTGTGCCTTAACCGCCAGGCTGTTGATTAATGTACCCGACTGAGATGGCTCTGTGATACAAACACCGGTTATGGGGAGCCACAATGGGGTAAACTTCTTCGCGGTTGGATGAGACAGTATTTGAGTAGCGTAATTCTTTTACGTGCTAGTTTATTGGAGACTGAAACATCTGTAACGTCACTGTGGAAACTTTATAAGAGATCTCGGACTGAAACATCTGTAACTGTGAACTCTATGATAGGAAATGCCTCATCATTAATTGTTTTCTCTTTCTTTATTAATATGTTTTTTTTTCTTTTCATTTGTAAATATTCATTCTTGTAAATAAACTTGTAAATATTGTATCGAGTGTTGTATTGTTTAAATAGGTTCTATTCCCTGTTCGACCAATCTGTCACAATATGCAAATAGCTTATGGGCTGGACAATGGATGCCTCCTATTGATTTTGAAAGTCAATGTCACATTTACTGTAAATACAAAGACAGTATACGCTTAATATCTTGAGAATGGCTAAATGTATGATATATTCTTAGTAGAAGTAGATACGTGATTCATAAGTAGTAACAATAGTTTAGTTTTAGTTTATACTAATTTGTTTTAGCTCGATTGTGATAAAAGCTTCAAGTTTATTTTAACCACTCTCGAGTCCGCTTCCTGGAAAAACCAGTACTGGTGTCATATGAGAAGTGATAGTCGTTACCCCAGTGGGGCTCGAACTCACGCGGCTGACACCTTATCCACTAGACCACCGCTCCAACCTATGATCCTTTAATTTGTCGGGCAAATTGCAGTAGATGACCCCAGGCCTATTGATGATAGTGAAAAATTCACATAGACGTTCAGGTTAGGGGTTTAAATGTTCAGGTTAAACGCTTCTGCTCATTTTCTTAGATCTCCTCTTGACCTATGATCCTTTAATTTGTCGGACAAATTGAAGTAGATGACCCCAGGCATATTGATACGGAAATAGTGAGATCAAAGTCAGTGTTTGTTAGTAGAAAAAGCGTTTTCCGCGCAATATTTTGAGAATGAAGACCTGTAACCTGACCCACTTGATTTTGAGGTTTTGTCAATCAAAGATATGTTCACAGTTGCGTAACTTATATTTCAAGGCCATATCAGATATTGTAGCTATAAACATAAATAATATACATGTTCATTGTCAGAATAAAACATTTGTTCGGTATGTATATCAATGGTTTTACTAACGATTGGTTGTGCTAGCATAATGTTGTTGTTCTTATCGTTTGTAATGGGTCTTCTAACACCAAAGTAATGGGGTCTTCGTGGTCGAGTTGTTAATGTGACACTTCTAAACACTTGCCCCTCACCTACCCAAACGCCCGCCAATGCCTGAAACAATGCCCTAAGATGCTCATGTGCTCTTCTTTTACCACCAGGAGCCGTAAAGATTGTCATATGACCAAACTTTTGTCGATTTGACACCAAACCAGCAGAAAGGGATACTAACAAGTGTTTAAAAAGAGATCACGTCCTGTTGGCACACATTTTAATACATGTGCGTTTTAATTCGCAACGTTGTTTTGATATTACAATTACTTTTAGTTAAGAATATCTAAAATAATTGTGCTGTGAATTACATTTTCAATATACATATTGATAAGAAAATATATAACAGCGTAACTATAGTTTGTCATTTCGTCTTAGCTTCAGCATCTTATTCTGGAATAAGCTTGTGTTGCCTACATTAGTCTAAAAAAGTATATAAATAGATATTTTCTTTTCAATTTTCTCAAAGTATTCAGTGTAAACGATGTAAATGTATGCTGGTGTTAACGAAAAAATTTGTAAGTAAGTCATTAATATTCAAAATTCTTCAGTTAGAATTTATTCTGTAAAAGCAAAAATGATCTCAACATAAGTTTCGTTCTGTATTTCAAAACAATAAGTTACGAATGAAATCTTAAATAGCGCTGTTTTGCCTATTTGTATACGAAAATTGAATACACAATAAATAGCAAGTTTCATAAGGGTATGTATTCATTTGTTTTATAAGCTGAAATGAATGAATAGAGTTCCAAAGAATATTGCCATCACACTCAGTGCGCTTGAGACATGCATCTGAACTCCTCTTGCGCTCTGCTTCAGGATATAATCATCGCAGCAGACGAAAATTGTACCGTTCATATCTTCTTTGTTTGGTGCAAACAAAAGTTCTTTTGCGTTGGTGTGCTTTTCCAGTACGGATTCATACTCCATTGTCGTTAATTTTACTTTAGGACAGAATAACTCGCCTTCTTGTTGGAGTGTCGGACAAAAGGCGGGTGAACCGATTGCTAATATTATCTCGTAGCGGTCTGATCTCCATATTATTTCATTGAACCAAAATACCTCAAGTCGTTCCATTTTCTTATTGAGTGCAATACTGATAAACGACGAAGCTTTTTCAATCGCGATTAGTTTGGACCACATACGTTCTGTATTACATCTGTTTGTCACCTTAAAGTAGAAGCTTACATAAATCTCCTGTAGACGAGTCTCATCAAAATCCTTTTCAAGATACATAAAAACGCTGCACAAATCGCATTGTCCAAAGCCAAGTTTTCTCTGAATGGCGAGATGCTGTGACATCAGCTCCTTCTTGACGGATTCCGATTTGTTTACACGCTCATACAGAACTAGTCTCACAACGAGTCTATAACTTAGGTCATAATCCATAAAGGGTACACACTGACCATTTAATGGGAGGGAAAACATTGGGCAGTACAATGTCCTACAGCGGCTCTGTAAATATACATGTAGTAATATTATTTGCATATATCCATATATATTCGTTGTTACGCCATCCGGTCAATAAAAATATGATTAATTAACTTAGCCGTTATATATAACCCGAAACGTGATTGTTATGGGTGCAGTTTTCAACGACATCGTACCACATTGTAACATCATATCATTAAAGACATTAATATTACTCTTTCATAAATCTGATAACATTCGATCTGTATTGGATATATTGTATTAAAGATGATACATTAATTTTCTAACCAGAATGCAGTTTATTGAGTGGTCTGCAATTTGGACCGAAGTGAATCTCGCTGCATAGTCCATAGTCTTGCATATAAACCCCAATGCCATGTATTATTTCTTCAATGTTTACATGGAAGTTGAGCATGACGACAAGGCTCTTTAATATATGATAAATAAATATATATGATGTTAAATTTCTTACTCAGCTTCTTCGTCGTAAAGTAAAAAATTAGACGTTGTGACGCTGTGAATCCGCAACTGATAAACCCATCTGAATACCAGAAACTGAATTTTAATATTAGGAAAATATATCTTTATTTAAGCTTGGCATCGTCAACACAAAGAAAAACTTACAAAGAACGGGTCAAGTATTTGGTGAGTCATGCATTTCTTCTTTCCTTCCTTGTTCCAATCATGGGAAGCTGTCCATCTGTTTTGGTTGATAAGGGTGAAGAGACCTCCATTTGTGAACCTTCTAGTTATGTCTTGGCTGCAGCTCTCAGGAACAAGATTTGTCTTCATGTTACATAGGTAACAATGCACGTTATTAAACACCAAGCCGGCCGACTTGTAGTAGAATGATTGTAAAAGAATAAAATATAATACAATTAAACCGTTAGGCAATAGTGTGTATTCCACTAACACAAACAGAAACACTATTGTAGGTCAGAGACCGTAAATCATACTTTGCTTGACCATAATTGAGCCGCGCCATGGGAAAACCAACATAGTGGCTTTGCGACCAGTATGGATCCAGACCAGCCTGCGCATCCGCGCAGTCTGGTCAGGATCCATGCTGTTCGCTTTCAAAGCCTATTGCAATTAGAGAAACTGTTAGCGAACATCATGGATCCTGACCAGACTGCGCGGATGCGCAGGCTGGTCTGGATCCATGCCGGTCGCAAAGCCACTATGTTGGTTTTCCAATGGCACGGCTCATATCATGATGCATACGTAACTGTGTATCTGTGCAAACATATGAATTCATTTTCGAATATATAAGTAACCGTGCAATATTGTAATTTTATATTATATTCCTCATTTGTCATTTTGAATAGCTATGTATGCAGAATTTCAATACACATGTTCAATATGTGTATAGTTTTATTGCGGGGAAATATAGCATGAGATGTGTAGAAAAGAGCAAAAGCTAAAAAGCATAAATATCAAGAACCTTTCCTTACTTCTGTTGCTTTGGAACGTCAGAAAACTGTACAGATATTATCTAACTTTGTTTTATTAATGTAAAAATGCTACCTAAAGGGCAGAACTGCCTTGAAAACTCAACAGTGCACGATAAGAAAGAAGTGGT
This sequence comes from Mercenaria mercenaria, assembly GCF_021730395.1. NCBI lineage: Eukaryota > Metazoa > Mollusca > Bivalvia > Venerida > Veneridae > Mercenaria > Mercenaria mercenaria. Next base: position 17,696,866 of record NC_069376.1, on the reverse strand, counting down.
GGTAGCGCAATGTTTTATATATAGGAAATTATGTTTTATTACCAGATACTTGCATAAATGATAATCAAAAATATTACTGAATGCAATATTAGTTTGTTACGAATTTTTAACTGTGTCTGTCATAATTTTTTTAAGGAGAAATAGGGCCAAATTTCTGCCCTCAAATATTGATCCGAATATATTTACACAGGAAAAAGACAAAGTTGGCTGAAATTCCTGAATATCGCAAGTTCACTTGTCAATTTTATAGGTAAATGTTTTTTTCCTATTCTGTTCAGTGATTCTTTTAGATTTTTAGATAGTTTCAATATATTTGAAAGACTGTGAATTAGAGAGTAACATAATGCTTCTCCAAACATTTGAGTCTGGACCCCAACATTTTTTATTCAAAATTCACAGACAGAACATTGTTATTTAAGTATCTAAGTCATTAAAACATTAACACACACACACACACACACACACACACACACGCACATAGGCAAGCACGCACAAACACGCACACACGCACACACACACACACAAATAAAAAAACCATAGAAACAAAAACACCGGTTAAAGTAACATATTTTATGACAAAAGTTTAAAAATGGTTAAAAAGGGAAAAACATGTCAATTGGGATTTGAATCCCGATCTCCTCTATTTGAAGCATACGCACTACCCTTTGGACCACTGGGAATCATGGGTAGAAGGAGAAATATATATTTCCACCCATATCGTGGTCTTTTTCATGAATTGATAAATTCAGTTCAGTTCCGGTTGCGTGATATGATTCTTTTCCCACTGAAATGTGTTTAGTTACCTATTTTACGCTTCTTTTATCAAACACTGATTTTCAATGTTATTCGACATTTATTAATTGGTGTAAACTGCTAGTATTTATTCACACCGTTAAGTACTATGTGCAGTTTCATGGATAAAACCCAAACAACACAGATTCTATCAAACGCCAAGAATTTTCAACTCGGCAGTATACAACAGAATAAAGATACTGTTCCTGTTATTAATTAAGATTTTCCTAAATCAAATGAAATGTGTCAATTAATTTTTGTTCGTGTCAACAACTATCACTTAAAGTTTTAACATCCATTGTAAAAGAAGACTCCATGTATACAGATTTCCAAATAATTGCCTAAGTGATTTCATCGGTAAATGTTCATCAAACCAAAAGTGGGTTCAAGGTGAGTACCTCATCTTTTGTCAAAGCGCAAATAAAAGAATAAAAAGGGTTCAATGTTGTAAAAAAATCTTCTAAAAAAACTAAAAAGATGCACTATGTGCAGCTCCTCCGTTCAGGAGAAAACAGTCAGTGGATTAGGAAATTAGAAGGAAAACATAGAAAGCCATCAAAATAGCAAAATGGTTCAATACACTTTTTCATTTAATTCCAGTGTATGCGGCAGATCTTTTACCGAAACGTTTCACTTAGGTCTGGTTTTTAAATCAGAAAATATCGTACAAACTGGTTTACGGGGCATCTGCTTTATTCATGACGATGCATTTGCATACAAGAGCCCAACCTATGTATTTTGATTTATGAAAAGATGTGCTGGCTTAACTTCATATCTAACTAGCTCTTGTCTTGCAGATCTGACACTTCAAACTTAAAAGTAGCATTAATATAAGCCAATATTGCCAATTTTCACGAACCTGCATTCAAGCAGAGATTCTCCAACTTTTCGTCATAAACATCCCAGTTTCCTGTTCGGTTGCACTGGTTGATAGTCTTCCTTTCGTCAAAGCATACCACACTCTGCAAATCAGCGTTACTTGGTGGTTTAAAATTTATTGAGCAATGTTCGAGTATACGTGCCCCCACCGACTCTACAGTCATATTCTGCATAAATAGTATTTTGTTGCATTTTTCACTTACAAGCGCAGGTACTTCCATTTTCCAAGCTTCTGTATTTTCTTCACCATGGCAAAGTCCACAAAACTTATTCTTGTAGACGATAGACCCGTCTTCAGAAGACACGAGCATTATATCTTCTAACGACTCCAGTTCGACTCTTTCGCACTTTTCCTTGATGGCCAAATCTTTGAAATCCGCGGGGCAATGAGTTCGAGCGAAGAAGGCTGGGTCGTCTTTCTGGATTCCTTCTGGCATATACGCTGCTTGTATACATTGTTGCTGTACGACATCAGCAGATCTGTTGAGTCCAATTTTGTCAGGGCAACATGTGCCTTTCTCTAGGCACACATCCGCACATTCACAAGGTCGGCAGCAAGAATCTTTCCTCCGTTGTACGTCAGTTCTGTTTCCAGAGCATGTTTGTTCAAATCCGCAAAATTGCACATCTGCATTGATATTAGTACAGCTATATGGCTGTACTAAAAGAATTGTCAGAATTAAGAAGTGGCGATTGTTTATTAGCCACATCTTTGGCGACAATGACACGCATTCTGAGAGTAATTTATATTAGCCATCCGTTAGTTGACATCAAAAGCGTATCCTAGTGATAACAAATGGACAGGTCTATATTACTATAGCAACAAAACAAAACAAATTGAATTAAAGCTTTTAAAAGCAAGCAAAGCCGCCCATCGTATAAATGAAAGACTTGCGTTCATTAGACAAGAAAAAAACTCGATTTAGCATTATTTGCATATGTATATAGAAAATCTAGTAACGATGTAAAGAATGTCTAACTGTTGGTTTCTATTCTTTCTAAGTAAACATTTATGATTAAAAGAAAGGCAGTTCATATATAGAATATTATGCACGTTATCTCCTTAATATAACAGTAATGTTTCATTAATCTTTTTACAAGACATTTTGAGTTAGTGACTCTCTCAACGTTTAAGACTTTTGGCAGTAACATCATTTAAAGACTCAAATGCCGAGAGTAAACCTTTTATTTTTAAATTTCATAGTCTCACAACATTTTTTGATTAACAAATCATGGAGCATAGCATTTTTATGACGAAAAATCCCAACTGCCTGTGGCCGAATTCAAACCCGGGTCGCTTGGGTGCTAGTACAATTCTCTAAGTCGACTCTCTGACGCAGTTGCCAGAGATTTGCTATAAACGTACAACTATACGTAAGCGACTATAACATTTGAAATAATTTTTTTTAAATAGGCGAGTGATACCTTTTGTTGTATAACAACCGGTCTCATTTTTTTCTTTACAACGATAACAATAATAATGATAGCAATAGTGATAATAACAATTATTATTATTGTTGTTATTATTATATTATTATAACTTTATTTAGCGAACATAATAAATTTAACAATGTCTAACATATGGTCCTAAAAAGTTCAGTAAAAGACATGTAACATAAAATTTTCAAATTAAAACATTAGTTAAGGCTCTTCATATTTGAGCAAACTTATCCTTACTGGAAAATAACGTTTATTACAGATCACTTATCTCAACAGAATTTGTAATGCTATGAAAGCGGGTATTTTCTTCCATTAATGTACGGGGCTCACTCTGGATCATTGCCGTACAGGGTATATATCACGTTACTTGTGTACGTGGGTCACTCTGGATCATTGCCGTACAGGGTATATATCACGTTACTTAATTACGTGTCTCACTCTGGATCATTGCCGTACAGGGTATATATCACGTTACTTAATTATGTACGTGGCTCACTCTGGATCATTGCCGTACAGGGTATATATCACGTTACTTAATTATGTAGGGGGCTCACTCTGGATCATTGCCGTACAGGGTATATATCACGTTACTTAATTATGTAGGGGGCTCACTCTGGACAATTGCCGTACAGGGTATATATCACGTTACTTAATTATGTAGGGGCTCACTCTGGACCATTGCCGTACAGGGTATATATCACGTTACTTAAGAAATTACATACAACTATGCCTTTAATAAGATGTTCCCAATAAATTTAATTCACCATCTTTTGTTGAATATAATTTAATAAACCAATGAATGATGATTTTAGTTATTAGTAAAACACCAGAATCCATGTATGGTTAATAGTGTAGAACATCAAAAAAAGTATAAATAACTAAACGACCATAGCTTTAGTCTATATAAAGAGAACCGAGGGTTATACGCCGGTCATTATAGAATTAAGCTCTTTTTACATTTGCTGGGGCTAACGGGCTCGGGTGTGGCTTAATTTAGTTTGTAAATGCCTATGGTGAAATGACAATGTAAGTCTATTGATAATGTAGCCAGCGCTAAAGCACTCGTGAAAAGATAATTTGATTTAAGAGAATGCCTGCTAAGTTATAATATATAATTATGATCAAAGAAAATAAATAAGTATATTAATTCATTCTTTGAGAAAATATTTGCTAAATATCAAAAGAGGCTTACAATGACTATATTTGTTTACAGCTCAGAAACGAATATCTAAATAAGTATAGACAAAAGACCGACATAAATTGAAGGATCGGCCTGGAGTCATTACTTGATTACAGAGAATAAATCTCATTATACATATAGAATATTTATTAAAAACTTTGTTTTAGTCAAAGAATTATATGCAAAGTGATTTTTTGCAACGCTAATACTGATATTAGAGACAATATTTCGTAAATACGCCAAAGATAGTAAATGTAGATAATAATGTTGTTGTTTCACTTTCACCATAGGTATAGCCCGAGTGCAAAGAAGCTTTTGTGAGATAAATCCCTGTAAGACTTATAGATATATAGTTCAATACATCTTTTAGGTGGCATATTTCACATTATTATAAATAATTAATATGGTGGGAATAGTAATTGAATTGGTTAAATATCGCCGACTTTTAGTATATATTATTTGTTCATGTTTTACTAAGTTTATTACAATACATAAAATTTTATATATTTCAAAAAAGATGAAAATATATAACAACAACAGCAAAGCCGACCTGTCGTAGCCCTGCATATTGTAACCGTCAAAACCCGCTTAATCCAAAACGTCTTGCATATTTCACTAGATATATCAAATGTTTTGAGTCACATGAAAACTAAATATTCAATGAAATTTACTTAGTGGCTTTAATTAAAATAAAATTTTATGAAAAAAGCTTAGATCAAATCGTTAAATGATCTAAGATAGACACATTGCAAAATCGGCGAAATTTGTATGATCATTGGCAATAAAACCAAAGCGTTTCAACAGTCAGAAATTGCAGAATATAGATTAAAAGCATCTTATCAACACAAACTTAAATATTCGTTTAACTGAAGGTAACACAAACCCAAATATTTTAAATGACTAAATATTTCTCACTGGCAAAGTGGAACTCACTACATAATTGTGATAAGGTGTGCTAACTATTTTTATATTGTATAACGTTGTTTTTCTTTTCTTGTTGTGAAAGTATTGCTCTTAGAAAGTAGCAATGGTGTGCAATTTATTTCGAAATATCACCGGGGTACGTAAATAAGTTAAGGTAACCATGATACATTAATATCATTCTTCTTGTTATGCCTTATCATATATAAGTTATAATCATGAAACTTTGTTATGACATTGTATAAATTTCTTGTCAGACTTATTGTACACATCAATTTACCAAACAGCAGTTCTTAAAACATGTCTATCGAAATGAATTGCAAAATCTCAAATAAGGCGACTAATTCTTGATAACAAACTTGGTCTCTTTTGGAGATCGTAGAAAAAGATGTCCGGTTTTTGATTAAGCGCTCTGGTATTAATACTTCATATTTGAATGAAATCGGAATTGGAATTCAGTTTGTAATTTCTTTGCCTGATTAACAATGGTTCAGAATTTAGAGATGCAAGAACTGAGCAATTAGACGTAAGAAATAATTTATAGCAAAAGAGTCTTTTAACAACTAATTATGCACGATGCGTCAGGCGTAATAATTTCATGAGGGCGCAGTCGAGCTCAGCAAGAATAGTATTTTGATTCTTATTAATCATTTGAATAAAATCTGTGTATAGATCACATCACATCTGTTTAACACATTCCCTGTGTACTTTTCGAAATGCCCACGTCCGCAGTCATCAAAACCAGGGACGCTAATACGGACATTAAAGAGCTTACCGTGTTTAGATAAACTGTGTAAAGTAAGAATAATATTGCCTGCATTAGGAATAATTTATATTTATCTATTTTAGGTCGATTGTTGAGCAAGTTCTACAAGTAATGTGTGTATATTATTACATCGGTAAAATGAAACAATGTCAAGATGTCAGACTAGTACAATATCGGTTTATATTTTAAAGGTTACGGAAGTTGATTACATGCATAGATTTGCTCTAAAGCGAGGGCTTGGCTCACAAAAGATACGGCTATGGCTCGTGTTTAATATTTACATACATTTAGTAGTAATTACAACGTCGTTATATTTATTTATTTGTTTATTTATTTATTTATTTCGCATTATTGCGACAATGATATACATATAGGCGGTATGCAATTCATACGATAACAAGATTCCGGTCTTCTCTATTATGTCTATTGAGTCAGTAGATTTTAGAATATGAGAAAAACGAGAGTAGTTGTTCAGTTTAAATTTCTTTTAGAGAAAAATGAATCAGTTTTCGCTATGCAAAATACCAGATCATTGATATGTAAACTAATTCAGGGCAGTGAATCTAGCTTTGGAAGTGTGATAGATTTTGATATAAACTCTAACCAAAAGGTTAATGTTCAGAGTCAGGTAAAATCTTAAATGCTTAGTGGATTTAAAAGCCTCGTTCATTTTGGTTATTAAGTATGGGCACTTGAAAGCAATAATGCCCTCATATACAATAGCAGCTTGGATACACTCAAATATCATTGTGACGCAAATTGGTATTCAGCTTACAGCATGTTTTTTTCCTGATTCAGGAGATTAAGTGATATCGAAAACGTATACAAGCCAGATTTCAGAACTTAATATTCGAAAAGTGAATTGACAGAAATGTTTCAGATTTTATTTCAACGATAATCATTAATTCAATCAATCAGTTTGAATATTTAAAAATGTTCTATTGTTCTATGCATAAAGAACGATGTAAAAATTACATATAAGTACAAAGATACCCCTGAACAGGCACTGTTTAATGTATAAAGAGTTGCATCTTTAAACAGACACATCTAAAATTATTTGCTATGCGATGATCACAATTTTGATTCAAAATTTGATTAAAAGTTGTTTCGAATTTCTCACACGGATAACAAAATCATTTAAAATGAAACAAAAAATACCGACAGGGTTTACACCTGCATGAAAACTAGAAAAAGACACAATAATTTAATCCTTTAATATATACATGTATAAACGCCTCGTCAACTTTGATCGTAGCAGTCTTTAACTTTATTTACTCTTTACTGTTCTTGATGCGAATTTACCATATTATCCGATGGGATATATGAAAAGAAATATTACATGCGCAGAAAGACCGAAAAAATTTTATAGCACATTTCACATGCGTAGAAAAACAACAACAAAAAATAATTTTGCGCATGAGATTCTAGTATTAAATCACTAGGGAAAATGATACATTATTCAAGTTTCTAAAATGTCTAGGCAATGCTTAAATCGTCACAACGATATTATGTTGACATCATGTCGACGGGATATTTAGCACGAAGTATGCTTCAAGAAATAGCGTTTTCATATTTTATCAATTGTTTCACTTAAATAATATTTAAAATAAAATGTCACATGGCACAACTGTCTCAAATAATTTACACTCACACTGAGTTGATTATTCACTGTGCAGAATAATTCGCTATAATTTGAAACCTAATGGAACTTTTCCGCAAGACATATTACAATTTCCGTTCCTGGCGTGTATAAACAAAGAGCGTGACGACCTATCATTTGGCCATACATTCTGTCATATATTAGAATCGAACTAATTTAAAGCAAAACCGTGTTTTAACAATATTTATTCACTCTGACTGTTATACGTCGTACGAAATAACTGCACGCGGGATGCGCCCTAGTGAAATTATTACACCCGACAATCGTGTTTGAATAGTGTTAAAACAAGGTTTTGCTATAGACAATTCCTTTATTAACTAAGGGGAAATTTGTATTGAGCGTGAATATGAGGTATAATGTTTACATTTATCACACGTTTACCTTGCAGTGAATTATTGAAATATTATTATGAAATATAACCGTTATGGAACTATAAAAAGGGTACATTTCTTGATAAATAACAAAGACATACTATCACTTGTTTCGTTTATTATGATCAAAATATTTTCAGTCACACGTGAACACCAGATTTTACATGTTCACTCATGGATACACTAAAAATATTGCAGTCGGTCATTAGCTTTCAATTTGTCAATAAGAACATTTAGTACCTTCTACAATGAACTGAATCTCTAGATTTTTGTCACGGATATTCACCTTGGAAAGGTTTCTATGTCGGTATTTTCCCACTTTACGATATTTTTCATAACAGAAAGATCTGATGTTAAATCAATACTAATACTGATTATAGTTATTTGTCAAGTGGACATATTTAATGTTTGATTCATAGGTAAAGTTTTATTTTATTTACAGTTTATTTGCATTTATTTTAAGGCGGCTGCTCCTAAATTGCAAACAATTTCAATATGTTTAAAAGTATTGATTTATACAATGAACAACAAGCTGTTAGATTAAACATAATACTAGATAAAAGTCTCTTATATCATGTATGTATTGAAAACGACGTTGATACCTAGTCTAAAAACATGTAAACTGGTATGCTACAATGTATTCAACGACATTGCATGGCGATTTAAACTGAATTGTTAGATATGCACGTTTCTAAGCTTTTTAAGTCTAATTATATATGCTGTAACTGCAGTTGAAACACTTATATACACACTTGCTCCTGCAGCTATATAGAACACGACGTTATATTCCCCGGATAAATCCTTCAAAAAGCATGTAAAAGAAATAAACCGATTCAATATGAACAAACCTGATATACAAAATTTGTAACAAAAAAAAAAAAACCAACCTTTTAATCGTTTATATTTTGTTCATCCATTAGGAATAAGATTTGAATTTAAACATATTTATGATAGCTGTTCAATAGAAAATTAACATACCATGTTCAAAGTGCTATAGCTGTATCACAACCAAGAAATGGGAAATAAATTTCATCTCAAGACTTTATTTGGAAGAATTTCCCGATAATTTGTACTGCACAACTTTTAGCGAAGTTGCCGATATATCGGTTATAGGAAAATGTTTTTAAAAACATTTTAAGATTGAACAACGCATGAACAAAACTAACACAGATATGTACACTAATCTCTCTTTTCTTGTACTCTATTAAAAACAAAAGCTTTTAATTCAAAGGGGCCTTATATATTTTTGTTGTATCGATAACAGGACACAGCTAAACCATTTATGCTATGGCTTTTTAAAATCACTGATTAAGTATCTTTAGAAATATGGAAGAATGAAAAAAAGACAATACCTTACAATGGTACAACAATTAGAATAGCAGACAAAATAAAATCATTCCGGAAACGACATTGAGTACAAAATACAAACCAAGATACAAACCATACATTCTAACAGTCATACTTTGCCGGAATAAGTTAATAACATATTAATTTGAACTGAGATAGGTAAGCTGAGATTTATGTTGACGTGGACGCATTAAATCCACCAGAACGTCAATTTATCTCAAAATATTCTTTGTGCCTAATGAAGATAACAACAACTACAGGTCCAACAAGAATATCTTACTTTGAACTAGGTAAAACAGAAGAATACCATTGAATGACAATGATACAAAAATACCCATACAGTTAAATCAAGTATCGAGGTAAAACAGAAATATATAAATGAAAACAATGATACAAAAATACTAATAAAATATACCGCCTAACAAAGGGCCAATGATGTCCCCTTCTCCGGACATTACGTTTGCCAAAGCCATACCCTGTGGGTAACGTTCAAAACCAGACGCTTCAAACATTATCGCTGGTGCCTGTGAAGCGCTTGTTGCAAAGGTTATACCATATAACAGACAGGTTACAAGTAACGACCAAAATTCATGTATGTTAACAATAGCCCCATGTAGAGCGCTGAGTATCAGATAAAAATATATGGCATTCATTGTCTTAATTCCAAACTATTTAATCTTTACCCTGCTAAATTTCTAAAATGGACTGGTCCATCATTCAATTTGGGCAATACCATTTATTATTCAAACGGTTGTTCACTAAAAATTTACTGACTGAATAGCGAACAGTGCAAACCATGATAAGCATGCAGACAGATCTTGCTCTGCATTGGTCGCAAAGGCAAAACCACTTGCCACCAGCAGGCTTAAGGTCAAGTCACAATTTCAAAATCAATATTATTTGAGACCAGTAATCAATCAACTTTTTGAAAGATTTATAATCATCCATCTTTCCTAGATTTTGCAATAAACAACTAGCTTGCATGTAAGACGAAGAATTCCTCCAAAGATACGACCAATGAAACTTCCGATTCCTATTACGGATACAAGGATTGCTCCCGATTCTCTCATGAAACCTTGTGTTACAACGTGATCGACAAGAAACCAAGCTTCCATGTTACCTGAAACAATCTTAGCTAATTGAATACAACGGATATCTATTGAACATTACTGCTGAAAAACAATTTAAATCTTCGGTTTAAAGTCAATTAAGTAATAAACGAACAGCTTTAACGCGCTTCAACAGAATATAAATAATTTTTTCTTACCTGTCATTGCATATAAGAGAAAGTTGATCAGCAACAGCCAAATAACAGAATCCTGTAGAAGTGTCCTATCGCAAAAGGCGTTTGTTTTTGAGGAGTCCCTTCCTGTTACAAAGTGTTCACTTGAGTAGTGAATGAGAATACCACATGGAATGCAATTCAGTGAAACCGCAGACAAACACAGAAAAGCCCCAGACCACGAATATTGCGATATAAACAGTTCAAAAAGTAATGGAAATACAAACAAACTGGCCAATACTTTTACCACCTGTAAGGCATATAAGGTAAAAGCTCGCGGAATCTGGAAACATCCACCCAATTGTTACATACGCAGCAAGAAATTGTATACCCATCGCTAGTCCTGAAATAAATGAAACGTTTGGGTAGTATTTGTTAAGTATAAAGGTCATGTAAAATGATGTAACAGAAAAATCTAAGAAATAAAGCATACTTTTTTCATCATTGGTCAGAATATTTCAAATCAAGTACGGGTGTGAGTACAGTTGTCACAGACTATGGAAATTAAAAGCCATATATTTGGACCGTCACATTTTCTATATAAAAACATGAAAATAAACAATAAACTGAACGTCAGAAGTTAAATCTAGCTCATCCATAAAACTGTGGACATAGAAATCCTAAACTCGGTTTCAGGTAGAATTTCCTTATCTGCAACTGGTAGGAGTGGAAATTCTATTTTAGAATTACAGGGTAAGATACATTGCATTATATCAAAATGGCGATATTAGATACATCTAAATATGCTGTTATTTATCGGTTTTCGTCGGCGTTTAAGCCAGAATTTTTCCTACATGGCATATTTTCAAATTCAGTATTCAAAAAGGTGACTGAAATTTGTATTAACCCGACAGACTTTAGGAACAGTAGAATTATATGAAAAGAAGTTTAATTTATGATATCAATTGTTAACAAGAAAGTAATAAAAGGAAAATATTAATATCCTAACGTATTCAAATTTTGGTATAAATTGGTCATTTAGTTTTATCTTCTTGAAATAAGAGGAATAGTAAAGTTATTGACATTTATAATGATCAATAATCCGTGGAAACACTAGCCACAATCAAGTAAAGTAATATAAAGTATAGTTCGTGAGAGGTTATGAAATGTGATACACGCCTCACGGCTCACGCCCCATAGCACTGACTTGAGCGGATTACTATTACTGTTACGAGGGTTGTTAAAAACGTACTTGTTTATGCTTTAATGATGCAAGGCAAGACATATACAGTCGTGATTTACAGTCTGGTTGCTTTCTTCACTGCAAATTTAATGTTGTTTAGATCATATAGTCAGAAGTTAGGCCTCCTTCAAAACAGTCATTTACACGAAACCATTATATTTCTACCGCGACGTCGAGAATCATCGAGATGCTTTCATTTAAGTTTGCATAGGTTTATATTTGTAATTTATTTTTTTATCAATTTTGATTAACAATACCTAAGTCTTGCTCGGTTAAAGAATACTGAATTCTGAAAATAGTATCAACTCTTATGCCCAGTGTCTCAGACAGGGTGCGCACCGTTGTCGTTTTGTTTTCTCTCTCGGCCTTAACTGTCTTCTAATAATTCTGGGCCATTTGTGTGTCATTTGTACGATCTGAAGACCAAGATACAGATGACTGAACGCTGTTTTAGTGTCTTTAAATATCAGTTATATATATATTGTTTTCCTACTCCCAAATCCGAATGACACAAGTCGTCTTGGCGTGTTGCTGCACTATGGCATATTCTGACTATTCATACGAATATTGACGATAAAATTCAAATGATGACAGTTGAAAAAGCGACTGCGCCGGTTATGCATTGCTATGGTAATTAAAACATTTTACGCGCTTCGCCTATTAGTAAAAATATTACAAAAGATGTAAGACGAAATTACGCAATGATTGTAACAATTACTATTACGTATTTCACAAAGCGCTTTACATAATAGGTGGCTTTTGACAGCAAAAATCTACGTTTTTTTTTTCAACAGCCCTTGTATACAGTTACACTGACCTGTCCCAATGATTTCAAAGGACTGGAAAATAATATAAACACTAACTTTGGGACCCGTTTGACGTTAGAAAACTGTTTGATTACATTTTAAAAACGATGTTTCATTGGTAAATTTCAGTAAACCGAAAAGTAAAATTTGTGCTCGTTATAAAAAGTATGCAAAGTAATTACATAACCTGATATAACGCCGGTACATAGGATAACTGCTTCAAGTCTTGAGGGAAATGCACTTGCAAACAATCCAATACCACTGATTAGGCATCCCACAGCAATACATAACCCCGGACCGTATTTCTTCATCATGTCAGCAAACAATATACCTAAAAAGGAACATCCACTCATGCATAAATGTTCATAGAAACACATAGTTACAGTACGAAAACAATCTTCATAAAGTTTTCCCTCATGTGTTACAAAAATGGCCCTACCCAATGTAAAACTTTAGTTGTCGGGGTTTTTTTTTATTGTTGCCTTACCGGACGCACAGCTGAGTCCCATATTTAAGCTTTGTAACAATGTGGCGTCAGCCCTTTTCGCATTGAAGACTACCACCAGTTCGGCGTACATGACACTGAGTCCATAGCCAATACCACTGCATACGAGTAACTACACTATGCAACATATCAAAACGGCAATTTTTCTTGACTTGGATGCCGCCTTAGGTCTCCTGCAAATGCAAAATATAAATATATATTTTATTTTAATTGTACACTTCGCCTTCGCTAGTTATTGGAATATAAAATTATATAAGAGTACCTGTTTTTACATTTAAACTAGTTCATATTTCCCACTCTAATAAATGTCTGCATTGCAAAGAGGTTAAGATTGCTAATCTCAAATCACTAGCCCTCACCGCCGTGATGGTTCGAAACACCGCCTCGGGTGTAAAATTATTTTCTGTGAGAAAGCCATCCAGCTTGCTTTAGGAAGATCGATGGTTCTACCTAGGTACCGTTTGAGCCTGCAATAATGCTCGGAGGGACTGCTGGAGTCTTCTTTCACTCTTAAAAGATTGAAAGTCGCCATGTGACTTATGATTGTATCTTTGTGATTTTAAGTCCAACGACAAAAACAAAAACTAAATAAATAAATAAACATATACTGACGAGATAAAGAAACGCCTCATTGAAATTTGGCGTTATTTTTTTCCTAACGCTTTTAATTGTTGTGAAATGTAGTAAATCTACATGTACTCTGACCGACAAACACAGTGAACAAAAACTCGCGCGATTTCATTCAGCCATTTGTTCACTTCATGTACCTGGTCATGATTTCCTCGTGCAGTCCGTGCATGTAAACCATGTGGTTTGATTGAACGATTTTTGCACATGTACATGTGTAATACGACACACAACCATATTTTCAGCTATTCTCTGAAAAAAACATTAGTTTTCGTAATGCCGAGGCTGAATTCTGAAGAGAGGGCTCAGGTTTTGGCTAGCTTGAATGTGGGCGAACGCAGGAACAAGTTGCTAGATGTTTTAACGTCTCTCGTTCGACAATTGTGCGTCTTATTCGACGTGTTAGAGACACGGGAACGTCTATCGATAGACCACATTCAGGTAGACCGCGTGTAACGTCAATACGACAGGATAATTATATACGTCAACGTCATTTACGTGACAGATTTGTGACGGCGCAATCTACGTCACGTATAGTTGTAGGTAACCGTGGACGTCCAATTAGTCGACATACAGTGAGAAATCGACTCAGAGAACGCGGAATTACCTGTCGTAGGCCCTACCGCGGTCTAATTCTAACGTTACGCCACCGTCAACAACGTCTTATTTGGGCACGCAACCATCGCGGCCAGCGTTGGCAGAACGTAGTGTTCAGTGACGAGTCGCGTTTCAACTTGTGGAACGCCGACGGACGTATCCGTGTCTATAGACGACGCCATGAACGCTACGCAAACAATTGCGTTTTGGAGCACAATCGTTACGGTGGAGGTGGAGTAATGGTGTGGGCAGCAATCAACCATAGGTTTAAGTCCCAACTCGTCGTTTGCCAAGGTAATCTCACAGCCAGGCGTTACATCGACCAGATATTACGTCATGTAGTTGTCCCTTTATTCCGTCAACGTCAAGGATTAGTCTATCAGCACGACAACGCGCGACCTCACGTTGCACGCGTCACCAGGGACTTTCTACAGGCTAGAAACATTAATGTTTTACCTTGGCCGGCGTGTTCACCGGACTGCAATCCGATTGAACACGCGTGGGATTATCTCGGACGGCGGTTACGCCAACGTCAACCCCAGCCAGCAAACGTCCGGGAACTGGTAGCAGCGCTGCACCAGGAGTGGGCCAGAATCCCACGGTATCTGTTACGCAACTGGTTCGGCTCTATGAGGCGTCGCCTTGCTGCTGTGGTTGCTAGCAGAGGTGGCCACACGCGCTACTGATTTTTCTAATGAAATTTCTCCGACCGGGCTATTAAAATTCAAGATTTAAGCATAATGCGACAATGAAATGATTTTTTATTGACCATAAATTCTTGTAAAGCATCTAATTTGCGAATGGAATTGTTCTTTTCTAATTCTGAATCACGGTTAACGAAAAATTGTATACCGAGTTTGAATGAGGCGTTTCTTTATCTCGTCAGTGTATAAATAAATAAATAAATCTGTCCCATAGGGCTTGACAGCGAATTGTTTAATTGTTTGTAATTTTTGAAAGGCGATTTTTAACCATAATTTTACCATATTTTTACTTAATACCTTAAATGAGAATATGTACCCTGTTTAAGTATTTCCATCTAAAATTGACAGACTTTGATGAAATATGATATAATGTGAATATAAATCAGACGATATAAAAGAACATTCATGTACTAAATACTGTCCATGCTATATTATTGCAGCCGATTTTGGTTTGATACGTAATAGTTATAGTATATGTGAGAGTGTGTTACGAGGATATATCAGAGCTAGGGGTACATCTCGGTATTTTTCTCTGACATATCGTCGAGGCCGGTAATCCTCTTAACATACGAGCATTACATATTATAACTGTTTTATCGCATAGTTTTACCATTAAAATTCTTATAATATTTTCATTTAAATTTGTTTATTATTATTTTTACACTTTTGATTCTCTTTCTGTGCCTCGCTAACTGAAACACTAAAACTTCTGTTTTAGAAAATGTGTTCCCCAGATAAAAGTATCCAACATATTTCTGCATTGGTTTTAAATCTTTGCATTTCATTGGCCAACCATATTGTAAAACTTGTTGTTTTGTTTGTATAAAAAAAAAAAACAAAGAAAAAGAAACATTTGAGAAAACTCAGAATTTCATATAATTCATGTATTTCTGAATTTTGCAATAACTATCGAGTCTTTGAAATATTCTAGTTTATTTATTCTTTTACTTTATAAATGTAGGTGTTTGTGATAATTTTTTCTCTGTGAACTGTAAATTGGAGCTAAAATCATCTTTTCTTTGAAAGGAAAAAAATATACTCCCTCGATAGGACCTGGCCACGGTAAAAGAAAAACAGTTTTACCTTGCTGATATATATCACAACAGTTTCTTTCTAATGAAACTCCATAGAGATTTCCGTGTTGATATATATCGTAACAGTTTTGTAAAATACCAGCACAGATTTTGTAGTAATTTAACATACTGTAAAATTCAAAGGAAAATTGCCCGCCCGCTTAGCTCAGTAGGTAAGAGCGTTGGTCCACGGATCGCGGGGTCGTGAGTTCGATCCTCGGGCGGGGCGTATGTTCTTCGTGACTATTTGATAAACGACATTGTGTCTGAAATCATTAGTCCTCCACCTCTGATTCATGTGGGGAAGTTGGCAGTTACTTGCGGAGAACAGGTTTGTACTGGTACAGAATCCAGGAACACTGGTTAGGTTAACTGCCCGCCGTTACATGACTGAAATACTGTTGAAAAAACGGCGTTAAACCCAAAACAAACAAACAAAACAGCTGAACACGCACACAGTGATCCTTAAAACGTTATTTAAAGATTTATTACTACAGATTACATGAAAGACCCATGGAAGACCTCTGGTATGGGAGAATGGGCCTAAACCAGATAATTGTAAATGATGTCTAACTGTTATTAATAAATCATTATAGTATATAATCTATTATGGGTAAAAATGACGATTCTGACTTTTTTGAATATCCATATCTCCATTATGTATTACCGATTTTTCAAAGTTTACCAGATTTAATACACATAACGGTATTGCAGTAGGGCAAATATCATTATATAAAAGTTTAGATGAAAGAAAATTGTATATAGAAAACACAGACTTTAAACCAAAAAGGTGTGAACGCATGACCTTTTCAATACAAGGTTTTCTTCAGTATGACTTTCACCAAGCAATAGTGCTGATTCTGTTTCCATACTTATCTTCTTCATCCAGCTGGTGTCTTTTTAGAGCTGACCTGTAATTTGAATATATTATTTGAAGGAATATTGTTTTAACTTTGATAAACAGGTTTTTTCATAGTTACAATATTATAGACTCAGGATGTCGTAAATGTAAAAGGTCACAGACCTAGGATTAATACGTCAGTCAGATGATCTATTACCAGGCCATTGTAAGTAATAGTTTAAATTATGACAACTCATGAAGGCAATCGGTCTGAGCAACATAATATGATATTGTCAGTTTCTGTTTATTCTGTAAGAGATCTATTTAAGAATCAAATGACACATTTGACATGGTAAGATCCTTATTAGCACTGTGTGTTTTTACATTTTCTATGATTTTTTATGCTTCCCGCCTTTTAATATGAAACTCATTAAAGAGGGGAGTATTTCGTTTAGTTTCAGTAAGTTTTCAAGTTTTACATTTGCATTTTTATATCTGAGGATTTGATAATAATTCTATAAAGTCTATTATCTCATCCATTTCACCTAAATATTATAACTGCCAATGTAAATCTTTCACAAATATGATAGTTCTTATATTCATATCATTCCTTTAGAAAAGTCTTATTATCAAAATCAAACTTATGCTAAGATCACTGTATCATGGTTGGATAAGCAGGATGCAAAAAGTATCTCAAGTGAATATCAAACTTGCATTTAAATCCAGTGAACATAGAAAAGTGTGAATGAATAGTGGATAAAGTTTCGAACAAATTGAGTACTTGACAAAAGCATGAAGTACCTTTGAATGTTTAAACAAAACACATGTCAGCAAAGTTAGAATGAACAGTTTCCAGATGTTTACAATATTTTGAATAATACTATGAAACCAGTATTTAAAGTTTATGTCATTTAATGGACTTGAAAGAATGTTTGTAGGTTTTAAAACATATAGTGCGTTGTTTGACCACTCTTTATTTATCAACTCAAATTTATTAATTATGTTGTTCATTAAAGTTGTAATTGATACGAAAAATGGATTACAAGTTTGATTTAATTTTTTATTCTGGTTCTTACAAAATTGTGTCTGCATAATGCGTAAAACATCTTTGTAACTACAAATGCAAATTAATTAGAAAAAAGATACTAAATATTTTCATCGGCCAACAGTTTCCCGAGGCAAAGGTTTTGTTAAATGCTACCGTTGGACACATATAGAATGACGTAAATCGTCCTGCAAACTAAGGAGGGAGTTATCAGACTCAGGAAATGACTTAAAAAGTATTCTTCGTTAAGTACCTATATAAGTTATAGATTTTCTACAACTTAAAATATTACGTTCAAATGGCTTTTTCCTTGTTTTGTTTTTGTTTTTCATTGTTAACGGTCCAAACAAATGTTTTGCATAATTACATATTAGTCAGACAAGCACTATATTTATTACTGCACTTAAATATACAATTGGAGTCATAAAGGTAGGTAATCAAAAGTAATGGATTCAATAAAACTTTCTATATTGTAATCAATATTCGAATCTTTGACAAATATTGATGGAAAATGGAATTTAATTAACAAGAAATTTATACATTTTATGTTCATGGCCAAAACTGTGCAGCCACTTTATATACAAAGGCAGTATGAGCCTTTAAATTAATTTATGTTTTCTTTATCCCACTACCATCTAAAATATCTTCAGTAAAAACATCAACGTAAGCTTAGTATGTTTTAAACACAATTAAAGAGCCTTTACTGAAAGTAATATTGTCTTTCAGTAAATGAAAAATATGAGACTAGCCGAAAGTCTAGTGGCCAAAGGGTTAATAAAAATTAAACTGAAAGAATTTATGAAAGACTTTAAAATGTAAACAATCCATAAAGCATTTTACTATTAACATTTTTTCACTCATTGATGAACACAAAGCAAAGGATATTCATAATGGATCGTCTGGATATACCGATAAATGAGAGGTCATCTAAGAAAATCATTTATAAAGTTATTTAAACAGTAAAATATCGATTGGATTTATGAAGTTTCAAGATTACATTGTTTGCAACAATAAATAAGGCCTTTTACGAAATGAAATTCGTTTTCTGTATTTTTGTAGCATCTGTTCATTGGTTAGCATTAAAAAACAAAGACGGACGGAAAAAGTATGCCCTAAAAATACTTCATGAATTTGAATGTAACATATCAAAACAAAATCAGAGAACAAAACACCATGACATGATGAAGTAAACCCCCACCCCCACCCCCAACCCTACATAATTAGGAGATTAAACATATTGCAAAATAAAAAGGAAATTATAAAATGGCTCACCTGTTATGATAAATCTACAGGCTTAGGTCATGGTAAAACTTTATGTCCAGATATAAAACTGTTTGATATAAAACGTTATAAATGATCACGTATAATGATATGTACTTTGTATTACATAGATAATAGATAAATATATAAATGCTATCCATAAGATCAAATGAATGTGTGTTTGTTTTAATTTCGGCTAAAAGAACGAGGGTTGTTGAAAACTTTCTTAAATATGCCCACTCGTGTGCATGATTCTAGAAAAAGGAATTAATTTTGATAAAATCAAAATATAAAATTTTATATAATAATTGTAAACTTGTGACATATATTTTCATAAAAGCATAAAACGTATGGCAATTTTCAGAAAGGCACATCGAGTAACTTTAAAGATATTGCCAATATAACTAAGTGCAACGTTAAAGTGTGTATAAACAAGGGTAGGCACGTACATCACATTTAAGAGGCGACTCAAACTACTCATGCGTCATGAGTTTTCACTCTGCAGAAGCCGAACAAACATGGAATACATTCGTTAACACGGCAAATACGAGTATTTGAGGTACAAAATGATTAGATACGGATATCATATCTTTTGATTATAAGATATGTAAGTTTAAACCCCCAGTGAATTTGATTTATAACACACAATATTTCATACATCAGACGAATAGTTCGAAATGTATGGCTCTTTATATTTAAATTTGTTTCTTAAAATATTTAAGTCTCCGTTAGTTAAATTTTACATCTTTAGTAAATGCAATCATCATTACAATAACACTGAGTTATTTGAAATTTGGTCTAAATTTCAAGTCGTTAGTACATAGTAAAATAATAAGTTGTTGCAAAATTTTGACAAAAGGGAGGTAACTCAGTTAATGTACATTAAGATTATGTTTAAAAGCAAACGTGGACATTAAAACACACGTAAACATTATTTAAATTGGACTTTTTTGGGGGGTAAAACGCACGCCATCCATGACACAACTGAATTTACCATGACACCATTGTTTATACATAATTATGTATAGCAAGAACTGATTATGCATTAATGAATATATCTACTTTTAACTGATAATGTGTCCGTAATAATAAAGGTAAGCATAATAAGCGTGCAGCCGTATGTCCTTGTATGTAAAGTAGCCCAAAACAGTCCGACGCTACGTGTCTACGTGTCTATCAAGTTTGATAATCATAGCTAAAAGCATATTTAGAGGAACTGAATTACAAACGAATGGATAAATAGACCCATATCTGCATACTTAGACTACTATTCAGTCATAAGAACTAATCAACGAGCTTTAGATTTAGTTTCTAAATCGTATGAATGTCTATCAAGATCGCTAGTATCGAGTAGTTACGGTTAGAACTGTTACTGGTATAACGCTTTTTACTATTCTGTCGTCGTTTCTGGCAAAACCAATTTTTGACCTACTTAAAGAACCAATAAAAGTTTCAAATTATTACTTCTTCAACCAATTAAATCAGCGAGACTGGACAGAAATGAATACATTCATACTTTTAATTGGCTGAAATTTATATACTGCTTCATACATTTCAACAGAGTAATACATATCGACTCTAATGGCGTTTTTCGGAGAAGCACAAAAGATTACTGATAGAACGTTGTTTGTGTGTGTGTGTGTGTGTGTGTGTGTGTGTGTGTGTGTGTGTGTGTGTGGGGGGGGGGGGGGGTCGTGGCACCGACCCACAAGTTTAACTAAGGGGAAATTTGCATTGGGCGTTAATATGAGGTTCGTGATTAAGTTTATCACACGTTTAACTTGCAGTAATTTATCGAAATTTTATTTAAGAAGTTATTTATGGCAAAACCATGTTTTAACATTATTTATACACGATGGGCGGTTATACGTCCAGTGTAATAATTCACAAAATGCTCAGTCCGATTGAAATTATTTCGAACGGTGTGTACAAAAAGTGTTCAAACACGGTTTAGCCTTAAATTATTTCGATTCTAATATGCCTTTTTTTGTAAAACGTAGATCAAACATGATAGAACTGTTTCTTCGTGCATGCATGGCGCCAAAGGGTAATACGTACAGCGGAAGAATTCAATTTGGGCGAAAACGATGGCGAATTCTTCTACAAAGCGAATAATTAACTCAGAATATGTGTAAATTAATCAAGATAGTTGTACAATATGACATTTCATTTTAAACACGCTATTAAGTAAAATATTTGATTAAATTTGAAAGCACTATTTCAAGATGCATATATGGCGCAAAATATCACGTCGACATGACGTCATCATAATGTCGTTGTGATGATTTAAGCATTGCTAGTCATATCAGAACATGTAATATAACGTTATAAACTACAAAAGTGGTACAATTCCTAAAACAATAACAAGGACATATTTACTATCACTTGTTTCGTTTATTATGATCAAAATATTTTCACACTTGAACACCAAATTTTACATGTTCACTCATTGATACACCAAATATACACCAAATATATTGCAGCCGGTTATAACCTAGTGAAATAACTTTCAATTTGTCAATAAGGACATTTAGTACCTTCTACAATGAACTGAATCTCTAGTGGTTTGTCACTCACGTTCATCTTTGAAAGGTCTCTATGTCTGCTTTTT
The DNA here is from genome assembly GCF_021730395.1 of Mercenaria mercenaria. Classification (NCBI taxonomy): domain Eukaryota; kingdom Metazoa; phylum Mollusca; class Bivalvia; order Venerida; family Veneridae; genus Mercenaria; species Mercenaria mercenaria. Next base: position 17,674,976 of record NC_069376.1, on the reverse strand, counting down.
CTCAATTTACGATATCTTTTATAACAGAAAGATCTGAGGTTAATGAATAATATTGATAATAGTTATTTTTGCAAGCGAACACATTTAATTCTTGATTCACAGTGAAAGTTCTGTTTTATTTACAGTTTATTTGTACTTACTTTAAGGCAGCTGCTCCTAAATTACATACAATTTTAATGTGTTTGATAGTGCCAATTTATACAATAAACAGCAACCTGTTAGATTAAACATAATACTAGATTAACGTCTCCTATATCATGTATGCATTGAAAACGACGTTGATACCTGGTCTAAAAAAACACATAAACTGGTATGCCACAATGTATTCAACGACATTGCATGGCGAAATAAACTGAATTGTTAGGTATGTCCGTTTCTAAGCCTTTTAAGTCTAATTATATATGCTGTAACAGCAGTTGAAACACTTATATACACACTTGCTCCTGCAGCTATATAGAACACGACGTTATATTCCCCCGATAAATCCTTCAAAAAGCCTGTAAAAGAAATAATCCGATTCAATATGAAAATACCTTATAAACAAAATTTGTGCTGAAAAACACCTTTCATAGTGCATTAACAAGTTCTTTGATTTTTAATCGTTTATATTTTTTTTTATCCATTAGGAATAAGATTTGAATTTAAAACATGATAGCTGTTTAACAGAAAATTAACACACTATGTTCAAAGTGCTACAGCTGAATCACAACCAAGACAGGCAAATAAATTTCGTCGCAAGACATTACTTCAAAGAATTACCGGGACTTTGTACTGCACAACCTTAGCGCAGTTGCTTGTCTTCCTGTTATAGGAAAATGTCTTTAAAATATTTTAAAGGTTGTGCATCTTCCGTTTCTTGTACTTTAATATAAAAACAAAAGCCTTCATCAAAATGACCTTACATACTTTTATTGTATAGATAAGAGGACACAGCTAAACCATTTATGCTCTGACTTTTTAAAATCATTGATTATAATAATTTCAGAATTTAATGAAGAATGAAAAAGACAATACCTTACAATGGTTCAACATTTAGAATAACAGACAAAACAAAATAATTCCAAAAACGACATTGATAACAAAATACAAACCAAGAAACAAACCATACATTCAAATAGTCAAACTTTGCGGTATAAGTTAATAACATATTGATTTGAAATGAGATAGATAAGTTGTGATTTATGTTGACTTGGATGCATTCGTTCCACTAGAACGTCAATTTAGCTCGAACTATAACAAAATAGCTTTTATTCCTCATGATGACAAGAACAAATACGGATCAAACAAGAGTAACTTACCTTTAAACTTGGTAAGACAGAAGAATATCATTGGATGACAAGCAACCTTTACAGATAAATCAAATATCAAGGTAAAACGGAAATATAGAAATGAAAACAATGATATGAAAATACTAAAACAAAAACCATACTCAAAAGAATCATACCGCCTAACAGAGGACCAATGGTGTCTCCTATTCCGGACATTATGTTTGCCAAAGCCATACCCTGCGGGTAACGTTCAAAACCAGACGCTTCAAACATTATCGCTGGTGCCTGTGAAGCGCTTGTTGCAAACATTATACCATACAACAGACAGGTTACAAGTAACGACCAAAATTCGTGTATGTTGACAATAGCTCCATGTAGAGCGCTGAGTATCAGATAAAGATATATCCAGTGATACATGGTCGGACACCTATAAAATAAACTCAGAAAATTATATAATTCATAATGATATGCAATTATATGATAAAGTGTTGCCGGACACTTAACAAGGAGATCAATTATTCGAATTCCATTTGGGTCTCGTCTTTGAATACAATGTTGATGTTTTCAGACAATAAACACATATGATTTTAAAAGCTGGACGCCGTTTGTACGAAGGAGCCAAAATGATGTTTCATAACCACTCATATCGTCACAATTACGAAATCATGCGAAACGTAGACAATGGGCATGACCTAAGGTCACACTATCCGTTATATACACTTGGTAGGTAATATTTTAGTTATAATAAATAGGATTCTCGATGGCAAATGATAGAGGCACAGCTTGTTAGGAAAATTTTAAATCACAGACATTTTGACATTTTAGGCATTTATTATTGATACGTACTGATGTTAATTACAAAATATCTAAATTATAGACAGTGATCAAACAACTCTCTGCAAGATTTATAAATATTCAACTATCCTAGATTTTGCAAAATAAACAACTAACTTGCATGTTAGACGTAGAATCCCTCCAAAGATACGACCAACACAACTTCCGATTCCTATTACGGATACAAGGATTGCTCCTGATTCTCTCGTGAAACCTTGTGTTACAACGTGATCGACAAGAAACCAAGCTTCCATGTTACCTAAAACAATCTTAGCGTACTGAATACAACGGATTTCCATTCAACATTGCTGCTGCAAAACATTAGCGAAAAGCAATTTAAATATTTAAAGTCAGTTTAGTTACAATCAGTTCAATAAACGAACAGCTTTAACATGACTATACAGAATATAAATAATTTCTTACCTGTCATTGCATACAAAAGAAAGTTGATCAGCAACAACCAAATAACAAAATCTTGTAGAAGTGTCCTATCGCAAAAGGCGTTTGTTTTTGGAGAATCCCTTCCGGTTACAAAGTGTTCACTTGAGTAGTGAATGGTAATACCACATGGAATACAATTCAATGAAACTGCAGACAAACACAGAAAAGCTCCAGACCACGAATATTGCGATATAAACAGTTCAAAAAGTAATGGAAATATAAACTGGCCAATACTTATACCACCGGTAAGGCATATAAGATAAAAGCTCGCGGAATCTGGAAACATCCACCCAATAGTTACATACGCAGCAAGAAATTGTATACCCAACGCTAGGCCTGTAATACATGAAACGTTTGGAGATTAATTGTAAAGTATAAATGTCATGCTATTGGAACATGTCAGGAATAATCATACTTTCTTTACCTTTGATCAGAATATGTCAAATAAAGTACCAGTATGAGTCACAGCTGTCACGGACTATGCAAATAATAAGCCATTTATTTTGAGGGTCGCAATTTTTTACATAAAAACATGAAAATAAACGGTAAACTGAACGTTGAAAGAATAAACCTTTTTCAGATGTTCACCTTACGATAGAATTTCCTTATCCGCAAATTATAAGAGTGACAGATTTCCTTTAAGAATTACAGGGTAAGATACATTGTATGAAATCAAAATGGCGGCATTAGATACATATGAATGCTATGATACAACGGTTTTCGTCGGCGTTTAGACCAGATCTGGTCCTGCATTGCATTTATTCGTAATTCCAAAGGATCAACATTGATTTTGAGACCAATTTGACAACATTCTCAAAACAATGTTTTACTGGTAAATTTCAGCAATTTAAACCGTAAAATAAAATTATGAAATATAATGACATCACCTGATATTACGCCGGTACATAAAATAATAGCTTCAAGTCTTGAGGCAAATGCACTTGCAAACAATCCAATACCACTGATTAGGCATCCCACAGCAATACATATTCCCGGACCGAATTTCTTCATCACGCCTGCAATAAGTATACCTGAAAAGGAACATTCAGTCATGCATTACTGTTAATAAAAACTCATGGTTACATTCATGAAGTTTCCCCTCATGTGTTACAAAAATGGCATTACCCAAAGTTAAGCTGACAGTTATCGTACTTTTCTGTATTTTATTGCCTTACCGGACATACAGCTTAATCCCATATTTAAGCTTTGTAACAACGCGGCATCAGCCCTTTTTGCATTGAAAACTACCACCAGTTCGGCGTACATTACACTGAGTCCATAGCCAATACCGCTACATACTAGTAACTGCACTATGCAACATATCAAAACGGCAATCTTTCTTGACTTGGAGGCCGCCGTAGGTCTCCTGCAAATGCGAAATATACATATATTTTAATTATACGCTTTGCCTTCGCTAGATATTTGAATATCACATTATATAATAGTACCTGTGTCTACATTTAAACCCGTTCATATTTCTCACTCTTATGTGGGTCTGCATTGCAAAGAGGTTAAGATTGCTGATTTCAAATCACTTACCCACACCGCCGTGATGATTCAAAACCCCGTTTTGGGTGTAAAATTCTTTCCTGTGAGAAAGTCATCCAACTTGCTTACTGAAGGTCGATAGTTCTACCTAGGTGCCCGTCCGAGGCTGCAATGATGCTCAGATGGACTGCTGGAGCCCCCCTCTACCCTTAAAAGCTTGTAAGACGCCATAAAAAAGAAAACAACATCAATCCCATACGGCTTAATAGCGATTTATTTAACTTTTGAAAGTTGAACTCAAAAAGGCAATTTTGTTGACCATAATTATACTCGTATAAATGGGAATATGTATCCTTTTTAAACTTTTCAATCTAAAATTGACAGACTTTGATGGAACATAAAAAATGTTGAAACATGCATTAATCACACGATAAAAAAGATGCATCCATGTATAAAATTGTGTCCATACTATATTATTGCGGCCAGTTTTAGTTTGGTACTGGTACGTCATTGACCTATCCTCATATGGACATTCTCATTCATCAGAGGTTCGTCAAAGTCTCAAGACATATGGTAGATCTCTAGTACGCAAGAATGGAGCAAAACCATATTATTTCAAAATAATGTCTAGTTGTACGTAATAAACTTATCATAGTATAAAATCCACTATAAGTAAGAAATAACGATGCTGACTTCTTTTGAATTTTATAAGCGTATCTCCTATCTTTTTTTTTTCGATTTTCAAACTTAACCAGATTTAATACACACAACGGTGTTAGAGTTGGGCAAACATTAATTATATAAAAGTTTAGTATCACCTTTTCAATAAAATTGTTTTTTCAGTATGATTTTCACTAAGCAATAGTGTTGATTCTGTGTTCATCCTAACCTTCTTCATCCAGCTGGTGTCTTTTTAGAGCTGACCTGTAATTTAAATATATTATTTGAAGGTATATTGTTTCTAATTTTTTATAAACACGTGTTTTCATAATTACCGTGTCAAAAGTATGCCGTAAATGTAAGAGGTCACAGTCCTAGAGTTAATACATCATATAGATGACCTATTGCTAGGTCATTGTAAATAAAAGTTCCATCGTATGCACATATATGAACTTCCAGGCAATCGGTCATACCTGAGCATCACTATATGACATTGCCAGTTTCTGTATATTCTGTAAGAGATCTATTTAAGAATCAAAAGATCCTTATTAGAAATGTATGTTTTTATGCGATTTCCGCCCTTTAATATGAAAATCATTAAAAAGAGGTCTATTTCTTTTAGTTCAGTAAGATTTCCAGTTTTCCATTTGCATTTCATATCTGAGGATTTGATAATAATTCTGCAAACTTGCATTTCTAATAAATTTCCCCTTAATTGTCAATGCAAGTCTTTCACAAATATAATAGTTCTTTTGATCACATTCCTTAATGAAAGTATGGTTATTTGGTCAAGACACGGTTGGTTGGACAAGCAGGATAGAAATATCAAATGCTAAAAATATCTCCAGTTGATGTCAAATATGTTTTAAACATTCAGTGGACATAACAAAAAATAAGTGAAAATAGGTTGAATTTCCGGAAAAAAATCTAGTTTTTGACCTAAAGATGTAACCTTTGTGAATGTTAAAACGAAACACATGTTAGTAAAGTTAGGACGCGCACTTTCCAGATTTTTTCAGTATTGACAGTTTATAAAATTTAATGGAACTTAAGTGCTGTTTACAGGTTTTTGAAACATATTGTACATTGGTTGGCCACTCTTTACTTATCACCTCAAATATATTAAATGTATTGTTCTTTAAAGTTGTAATTGCTACTTGAAAGGGATTATCAGTTGCCTTTTTGTTTGCTCTGATTCTTACAAAATTGTGATTGCATAAAGCGTAAAACATCCTAGTAACTAAAATGCTGATCAACAATATTTTCACAGGACAACTGGTAGTTTTTGTCAGATGTTACCGTAAGACACATTTACAATGACGTAAGACGTCCTGCAAATTAAGGAGGGAGTTCTAAGTGTCGGGAAACTTCTTAAAACTTTTTTTTTCATAAAGAACTTACTAAGTTAAAGATTTTCTGCAACTTTCGAATATTATATTCAAATGTCGTTCGTAATAATTTCAATATAATTATGTGTTAGAGATGGTATAATTTCACCATTTCAGGTTTTGTTTATTATTTGTGTTTTGTTTTTCGATGTAAACTGATAATTTCGTATGCATGTACCAGTTTTCTAAATATATTCCTGTTTTTCTTCATTCTATTATAAAAACAGAAATATTTGGTACTAAAAATGCCATATAGAAATTTCTTGCATATCAGACGGGGATTTCCGGTATTTTTACCGGTGCTGGAAAAATCCATCTTACACCCCGGAGTGCAAGATGACTCTCGTGCTGTAAATGACGTATTACGAACTACATATATGTAGAAGATTTATGTAGTAATTTATATTTTATTTCAAGAAAACGGAATAAAAATCCAATACAGTTCCTCTTTGTTCCTGATAGTATATTTCTCGATTCAAAAAACGTTATTTTATCAAAAATTCATAACGTTACGCTGCAACTAATAAAACAAAACCGGAACTAAACACTGTTATTTGTCTTTGAAACGTCATGACGTCTTTCCTGTTTACGGATCATGGTTTCCCGCACTTTGTTTAAATACGCTGCTGTAAGAAATAGTTATAAAAAGAAAGCCGTTCGATTTATTTTATTTTTATTATTATTTTTTGAAATCGGTATGCAAGAAAAAGATTCTGTCACTGGTTAAAGGTGCAGATGGGAATATCCGGCTGTCGGGTAACTGTTTAGGCGGTAACTAGGCAGGAGCCTCGTTACAGCCTAAACAGTTACCCTCGAGGCCAGAAATTCCCATCTGCACCTACAACCAGTGAAAGAATCTTATAATCTTAAGCAGATAAAAAGCAAAAGAGTAAAGTGATGAGTTTCTGAAGTTAATCGATTACATTGTTTGCAACAGTAAATAAGGCTTTTTAAAATGTGTTTTTATTTGTTAAAGCTACATGAAAGCGGCTCTTTATGTTATACTAATTGCAGCTCAGTACCCTTGAATAGTCAGCGTGTTCTCTTGTTTTGTTTTGTGTTTAACGGCGGGCAGCTCATCTATCCCGTGTTCATGGAATCTGTGTCAGTACTAACCAGTACTCCGCAAGTAAATGCCAACTACTCTTTACTGGAATCAGACGCAAAGGACAAATTAATTCAGATACAATGTCTTTAATCAAATCTTAACGGACAACATCATAATTATTTGTCCAGGAATTGAACTCACGACCCCGCGATCCTCAGATCTGCCCTGTCCCTATTAAGCTAATCAGGCAGGTTGTGAATACTTAAGAAACACTGGGAAATTATTCAAATTCGGTAAAGCATCTTTAACACTCATTTCACATACTTCGTTGTTACATTTATGCGACACAATACCAGTTTAAACATTTTGTTGTTTCTTATTGTCTGATATAAATTGTATATAAAACGACAAAATTTAAATATTGCTGTAAAGATTTTTTTAAGTCGTAAAATTTATTGAATGAAATTGGTGCATTTTTTAATTTTGATGCACTACTAAACTTTCGAACAAGGCCTCTGGATGGTATGTAAAATAAAAATTAAGTGAACGCCGTGAGAAAAGTTTACTATTGATGACAAAAAGTTTTTTTTTACTGTAGGTCATGTTCTCTGTCTTGTCACTTTTAATAACATCATGTTTGCTGTTATTAGTTTATTGGTAAATTCGACATTGTTCCCCTGAAATCCCATCCCTATGTAAAAATATGATTTAAGTACTAGGACTGTTTTAAAGTCGCAAACAACTATTTTAGTACTAGTATATGTTTTAGAAATGACCTTACTATTATATGTTTTAGAAATGACCTTACTATTATATGTTTTAGAAATGGCCGATCCCAATTGCATCCAAAAACGATTTCTGATCAATAACTGAAGAAAGCCTTAACCTACGGACGTTAGACTTCATAAGTTCATCATTTGTGGCCGGAGATTGACCTCCTTTTTTTGGGGGGGGGGGGGGCACGGTCACAGTATACATAATTACATATCCACTCTCCTTCGACAGGACATATTGGGGGAGAGGGATGGGGCAAATGTGTTTTAGAAATGATCGATGCCCATTGCATCCAAATGAAAGGCTTGGTTTCGATGCGTGCACACTTCTTCTGTATTTATGTAGCATATGTTTACAATGTAACATAACAAAAAACATACCAAACAAAATTGTAAACCAAAGAACAAACCGCTATGATATGATGGAGTAAGCCTCTAGGATTAGGTTAATATTTAAATGTTACAAATAAAAAAGGAAATTATAAAATTGTTTACCTGTTACGCCTATCAATTAGCCTAAGGTCATGGTAAGGTTATATCCGTATATAAAACTGTTTGATAAATAACCTTATAAATGATCATGTATGTAGTTTGTATTTCATAGGTAAGATAAAGATATATATAGAAAGATATAAATGCCATCCTAGATCAAATGAATGTGTGTTTTGTTTTAATGTCTACCTAATGAACGAGGGTTGTTGAAAACTAAATTAAAGATTTCACCTCGTGTACATTATTGAGAGGGAAAAGAATAGATTTCAACAAAATCGAAATATACAACTATATATAATAATCATAAACTTGCAAAATCTATTTTCATAAACGTACATGGCAATTTTCAGAAACGTACTTCAGATAACGTTAAAGATACTGGCAAAATACCTAATTGTAGCGTTAGAAAATTTGTTACGTGTGTATCAACAGGGTACATCGATTTTTCAACTGATTTATCACTCTACATAATCTGAACGGGCGTTAAATACATACGTTTAAACGGGGAATACTTGAGGTTCAAAAGATTCCGATATGTATATCATGCCTTTTAACTATAAGACATGCCAGTTTAACCACAGTAAATTTGATTTCTTACACATAATCTTTCATACATTAGACGAATATATTTTGCATTTGTTTATTTTCTAAGTTTGCTTTAGTTACATTTTACATCATAAGTAAATACAATTAACGTTTATAATCATGACAATAGGGCTGAACTGTATGAAATTTAGCCTATATTTTAAGTTATTTGTACTTTGTAGAAATAGTCTTACAATAAGGTGACTAATTTTGACATAAGGGAGTTAACTCAATTTCCGCACAGTCAGATAATATTTAAAAGCGAAAGTGAAAATTAAAACACATATAACATTGATTTTTTTGCAAAAAGGCATCCGTGACATAACTGAATTTATCATGACACTATTGTTTACACGTAATTATGTATAGTAAGAACTGATTATGCATTAATGAATATATCGACTTTTAACCTATAATGATAAAAGTAACATTCGAAACGTACACCAGTATGTCTTTGTATGTAAAGTAGTCAACAGCTCAAAGCAACGTGTCGATCAAGTTTGATAATCCTATGCCAAAGGAATCTGAATTTATTCAGGGGAACTGCATTACAAACCGACTAATAACACCATGCGTATCTGTAAACTACTTTTCAGTCATATGATCCAAGCAACGAGCTTCAAATTTCGTTTCTAAACCGTATAGACTGGCTACCAAGATGGCTTGTATTGGGTAGATGTGGTAAGAACGGTTACATCTATGACGCTTTTTATACTCTTTTTTACTCTTTTAGAATGTCTGCAAGCAACAAAAGCAAAAGCACAATTTGTGAATATGATAAAAGTTGCAATTCAATAGAATCATACATGATCGGCTTAGTTCTATAATTTCTAAAGTTTTCTTATCTTCTTATAGGAATATATGTAAGGCTTCTTCTGAATTGCCAAAAAATAAAATTCGACTATTTAAAGATATCCAATTATCAATGTTCACTTAACTTTTTAACTTTTTACTACAAATGTAGAAAACCCTCTTTGAATGCGTGTGTTAAGCTACAAAATGTCATACAGTAACTGTTGATTGCTAAATAAACTTTTATAAACGGTTTTTAGCGGCTGTACTCATTTAGCTGTGATTTGCTACACATATACTGAGTGTGTACTATTTGAAACCTACTGTTAGTGCACATCAATTGGTGTTAATTTTATATTTAAATAAATTATATGTACTGTTGTAACTGTTCATGTTTTCAGATACAAAAGTTTGGTCTAAGAAGACGAGAGAGTGTACCAAATGAAACAACTCTGAAACAAACCGTTGACGGTAGGATGTATAAAGTGTGTTTGGTACAATTGAGAGAGTGAGCCTCGTGGACTTCATTTATTTATTTCTATTCCTGTTTTGCCATAGTGTGACGGTATATCAAACAAAATGATTTCTATGTCGGGACAAAATGACTATGATATTTTCTTGAAATTTTAAACAAGTAGACAAATTTCGTTAAATCAAAGTATGCAAAAATGGCATTTGTAAGGAACACTATTCCAAGGATAATACCGTTACCGTAGAATCCCTCAGGGGAGCGTGATGGTGTTGTATACTTCATTACCTCTCATAAACACACTCAGTGAAGACAGTCTGCGATCAGATTGCTTGGTTGCGTTCTATGCTTATTTAATTTCATCTTTACTTCCTGTTTATATCTGGGGGTGAAGGTCATTTAACAGCTGATTAAAACTGTACATTTTGATTGGTGGATGAACAATTCCACAGGTTTCCGAATGGAATAGATAATATTTTTTAAGGGGTGTACAGGTGCTCTGAGCTGTATTGTTCGACAGTATAATCCGTTGCAAGGCTCCTGTGGAAATAGCTTGTAAAACGTCATAAACCTGAATCCCCTCGGTAGTGAAACTGTGGAGTTCGACTCTGCCACGGAGTGATCTCCCGTAAACGATTTACAATCAACTCGTCCCCAATTCCCCGCCCCCAACCCCCACTCCTAGTCAACTCGCGCCCACTTTGGTCATTTCGTATCCTTTGACGATTTCAAAAATGATAATTTCGCCCCCCCCTCCCCCATCCCCGCACACACACATGTTTTACCCCTCTATTTTACTCTTATTTTTTGTCAAAGATTCCTAGATTATGATTAATATAGTTATGATGTAAAATATGTGTTCTGTAAAATATGTTCTACATAGTAACGAACATGAAAATTTTACTTTTAAAACTACATTTTGTTTTGCTTTATAAATACCTGATTGTATGTAAAAGTACAGAGTGCATGCACGTTTCGTAGCTTAAAGTGTGCATTGACTAATGCGAACGTGTATCTTTTTTAAAAGATACTTCTTGTTTTTAATAATGTTAACTAAATAACAAAATATGAGTAACCGTAATTTTTTATGTTCAAATATAAATATTTTATAGAATAATATGTATGTAAGGCCAATGCGAGCTGATATCATTTTGACAAGTACACATATTTGATTTGAAAATAACACGTGAAGAATAAAAGAGTGGTGGCGATTTTCTCCTCTTACATATTAAACGTTACTATAATGTATGTAACTTTTAAGATTTCTGATGTTAAATCTAAAGTTGGTTTATATTGCTATGAAAGTACGTGTAATATTACTATGACAATATTGAAAATGATTTTCACCTTTCACTTTCACTGATATGACCTTTTTTACTATTATGATATTGGCAAGAATCGAGTTATCACAATAACCGCCATGAACATGTTGTTCAATGCTTATTAAGACATTTTAAGAGTTTGATATCATGAATTGAGCCGTGCCATGAGAAAACCAACATAGTGGGTTTGCGACCAGCATGGATCCAGACCAGCCTGCGCATCCGCGCAGTCTGGTCAGGATCCATGCTGTTCGCTAACAGTTTCTCTAATTGCTATAGGCTTTGAAAGCGAACAGCATGGATCCTGACCAGACTGCGCGGATGCGCAGGCTGGTCTGGATCCATGCTGGTCGCAAACCCACTATGTTGGTTTTCTCATGGCACGGCTCAATTTACACTAAAATACAACTCTTAGCCATTTTACCCATTATGCTGCGATTTTATAAATATTATATACATAAAACATTTGTTAAAATAGTTGCACATTTTTCACATTTTAGCCTAAAAGTATCTAGATTTTTAGAATTACAATATCATCCATAAAGGAACATTAAATTTTTACTTTCTCAAGTAAACACAACTTTAAAAAACACACACAAAAACAATCGTGTCCAGATAACAAAGCTGTACTTGTAACTTTAAACATTTACATTCTGAGTCATATAAAGAAGGAAGTATCGTTTGTCTATTTTGTATTTTCAGTTTCAATTCTCGTTCATTCGTTTTACTAATAAAACATGTAAATAAATACGAAAATGATGACTTGCAAAATCACTGTCGCTGAATAAGGGAAAACGTATTTTTTACAAACGGTTTAAAACTCAACATAATGTACCTTAAGGTCAAATACGTGAAGAATTTGAAGATTTCAGTTGTTATGTAGTATCACTTTGTTATTAGCTCACCTGAGCAATGCTCAGGTGAGTTTTTGTGATCGCTCGATGTCCGGCGTCCGGCGTCTGTCTGTCTGTCGTCTGTCAACATTTAGCTTGTGTATGCGATAGAGGCTGTATTTTTCAACTGATCTTTATGAAATTTGGTTAGAATGATAACCATGATAAAATCTAGGAAGAGTTTGAAAATCGGTCATCTGAGGTCAAAAACTAGGTCACTAGGTCAGATCAAATAAAAACATTGTGTAAGCGATAGAGGCTGTAGTTTTTAATAAGTCTTCATGAATTTTGGTCAGAATGATTATCTTAATGAAATCTAGGTTAAGTTTAAATATGGGTCATCTAGGGTCAAAACCTAGGTCACTAGGTCAAATTAAAGAAAAACATTGTGTATGTGATAGAGGGTGTATTTTTAAATTAATCTTAATGAATTTTGGTCAGAATGAATGCCTTGATGAAATTCAGGTCAAATTCGAAAATGGGTCATCTGGGATCAAAAAAGAGGTCACTAGGTCAAATCAAAGGAAAACCTTGTGTATGTGATAGAGGCTATATTTTTCAATTGATCGTAAAGAAATTAAGTTAGAATGATAACCTTGATAAAATCTAGGCCGAGTTTGAAAATGGGTCATCTGAGGTCAAAAAGTAGGTCACTAGGTCAAATCAAAGAAAAACCTTGTGTATGCGATAGAGGCTGTATTTTTCAATTGATCTTCATACAATTAAGTCAGAATGATTGCCTTTATAAAGTCTAGACAGAATTGGAATATGGGTCATCTAAGATTAAAAAGTAGGTCACTAGATTAAATCAAAGAAAAACATCGTGTATGCGATAGAGGCTGTATTTTTCAACTGATCTTCATGAAGTTTTGTCAGAATGATAGCCTTGGTGAAATCTAGGTCAAATTTGAATATGGGTTATCTGGGTTTAAAAACTAGGTCACTAGGTCAAATCAAGGAAAGACCTTGTGTATGCAATAGGGGCTGCATTTTACACTGGATTTTCATAAATTTTGTCAGATTGGTTGCCTTGATGAAATCTAGGTCAGATTCGAATATGGGTAGTCTGGGGTCAAAAACTAGGTCACTAGGTCAAATCAAAGAAAAAACTTGTGTATGCGATAGAGGCTGTATTTTTCAATTGATCTTCGTGAAATTTGGTAAAAATGATAGCCTTGATGAAATCTAGGTCAAGTTGGGATATGGGTCATCTGGGGTTAAAAACTAGGTCACTAGGTCAAATCAAAGAAAATACTTGTTTATACTCAAGATTTTTGCTCCAACTTTAATGATAATTGGTCAGAATATTTTTTTTTATGAAATCACTAGGTCAAACATGTTTACACTGTTATGGTGTGTTTCTCAGGTGAGCGACCTAGGGTCATCTTGGCCCTCTTGTTCTCATATACATGTAAAGCACTGAAATTTAAACAAGATTACAGATATTCAGTTCTGAATGCTTAAAAAAGGACAAGCCTAAATCCCGCCCCTACAGTCCCACAAGCAGTAATTATACATGTTTTCCGCAAGTAAATGGGGGAAAACGATTATTTTCATAAGCATTATGACAACTTCTGCTATAATTACTGAGGCCCGAACCAAATTTTTATTTCTATGACAAATTATCAATAACAGTTACTTAATTTATTTAAAGATTATTCATGTAGTACAGCATCATTATGATTATTAAAGAGTAGTTATTGAATAGTTCATAATTTTGTGTTACATTAAGAACAATTGCTTTCTAGAAATCTAGTCTAAGGTTTACAACCAGACAGTCCTGGACCATCAGTTCTGAAAATTTGAATCTTAAGAGAACAAAAATAATCGAGATGTTTTCACACTACCTTTTTGCAGGTAGAAGGTAGAAGAATTTGGAAAGAGTCTTATTTCATTGATAACATAAAAAGATGTATTTGCAATGGCATGGGACACAGCAAAAATGCACAAAAATACGGCTCCTCAACAAAAGAGCAATATGGGCCATTTTTAATGGTGTTTAAAGCAAAGGGTAATAGGGATGTAAGCAACCAGTCTACAATATTTTCCCGTTACAGTTTCTTTTGGTTGTGGGACTACTTTGCGATGAATTGCTCTATGGCTGTGTTTGGGGTGCTATGTGCTTCCGGAAAACCTACCCTTACATTTTATTTGTTATATTTCAGCTGGCACTTTGGGTACATTTGTAACACTACATCTGCATTGGCACCTTGCTCTTCCCTCAGCTTCAAAAAATGATTGAGCAAGTAGCAGTTGCCGGAGTAACGCTCTCCATGGTTTTATGCAAAACACTTTTTTTTACCGAGGAGTGGATAGCTTCACACACATTTCAGTGCAAGATGCTGTCGACAGAAGGGTCCGTGTTCTAATTCTAAAAGATGCGCAGGAGATCATGTGAAATCATTTAATTTCGTCGGAGTTTAGCTTGATGTACCATAAATATGTTTATAAGACTCTGGAAATTTGCAAATTTGTCTGTGGCCAATCATCTTGACTTTTCGGTATTTCTGCAATTGATTTTTTTAACTTGACTGGTTTTAAAAAGAAGCTGTCGAAGACAGTAAAACATCGGCTTCCGTTTGTCATACATGCTAAATACTTTTCTTTCTCACGTACAAATAAGCCGCACCATGAGAAAACCAGCATAGTGCGTTTACGACCAGCATGGATCCAGACCAGCCTGCGCATCCATGCAGTCTGGTCAGGATCCATGCTGTTCGCTTTCAAAGCCTATTTCAATTAGAGAAACCATTAGCGAACATTAGTGGTCAGAAACGCACTATGTTAGTTTTCTCATGGCGCGACTCAAATAAGAATAAAATCGCAACCTCGCATTTTGAAAACTTTCAAGCTTATGTCAAATAGTTTACAATTATTGAATGGTTTGACGGTCAATGGTTAAAACTATTGCCGCAAGTGCGAAGGGCACAGGGTCAATAATGTTGGCTTTTGACTGACCAGTTATTTTTTAAATATTTTATTATGTTATATCTTTATCCTTTTTATCATACTGGACCAGTAAATATGTGTTAAATATAGACTAATTGTAACTGTGTAGCATAAAGTATGGACTAGCGAATTATATCCGGAATCACGTATTTAACACTGTTCATGTGTCTTAACTAACGTAGTTGCATATAATTATGAAATTATACGTTTTAGTGTTAATGATGTATTTACCATCGGCCAAGTCTCGATATATACTGTGAATTCATTTCATTTCGTCGAAATGTTTGGCCTTCATTTCGTCGAAATGTTTGGCCAAAAACTTCTCGTTCTTTGAGATATCAGTTTATCCGATTTCTATGAATATTAATGATTTCATACTATCATGTTTTGTGAACATGTGACAAATTGAAATAATCGACCATTTTTTGGTACAGACGACTTATTCATAAATGCGTGACAATACCACTTAAAACAATGAATTGTTTTAACAATGTAGGTTTTTCTTCGCCGGAAAAGTAAGAATGATATACGTATCACTGTAAGTTCATTCAAACTGTATTTTCGAGTGGGCAAAGTCAATGTTTCCGGAATAGCTTTGTGTAGTAGTTACCGATAATAAGCTTGTTATTGTTATAAAATTACAAAGGAAAATACGTGGGGAAGGGCAAAAATATCACAATAAGTTATTCCTTTTTTTTTTGTATTATCGTCTTTTGCGTACAGAAAATGAAAGTACACTACCACGTGATTGGTAATCATTTCTCTAAGTGGAGGTATAACCTAACATTTTGAATTATGAAAAACAATAATACAATTTTAACATTGGCCGCTTATATATAACATTTAAAACCGAATATAATACTCAAGTCTTTATCTGGTCGTTTTGAAGCATGTTGTTCGAGATTTTCTGAAACTTATTATGTAATTGCCATTTAGCCATTCTTGCAGGAAGTCCTACTTATCAAGTCATTGGGCAATATTTAATCCCCAGTTATACGTAGATTATTGCTCAATTTTCTGATAAAAAACGCACTTTACGTCGAATAACCTGTAGCGTTTAGTACATGCATCTCCTTGCATAACCCTGACCCTGCTAAATTTCTATAATGAACTTGTCCATCTTTCAGTTTGAATAGTACCATTAACTGTTAAAAGGGGTGCTTACCAAAAGATATTAACTGAATGGCGAACAGTGCAGACCATGATCAGACTAAACGGTTGTACAGTCAAGCTGATTATGATCTTCACTGGTCGCAAAAGCAGAATCAGTCGTGTCCAGCATGATAAGGGATAATATAGTAATACCTGCGATCCGGAGATTAATAGTCGATAATACGGATATCTAACTGGTAAGTCAGCTGACGGATTTTTAAGTTGTTTTGTCTAAACGTACTGCCATCCGTCACTGTTCCAGTGAAAGCCTTTGATCTCGGTGAACACTCAAATAACTTCTAGACATTCAAACTATTCCCAAACAACACGTTTATGGACTTTTGCCTAGAAAACAGTATCTTGCTGAACCACCCCACTGCCATAGCCTTAATGTTGTTGACCATTAAGCGATGTTTTAGTATATCTCATTGCAGTTACATGTTTTATATGAAATGCATTATGTAATATATAAAAGTAAATAATCATAAAATTAATTATTAAGTTGTTTTGGATTGCTTAAAACACAAGTATGATACATGTAACTGTGATATTTCCCTCATTTTGTCGTAAACGTGTTTTCGCTAATCAGTTGAAGTTCAACAGTTTACTGTGTTTAAGTACCATTTTTATTCCTATTTACAAATAAGGCTTATTGAATGATTACAGAGGCTTCGAGGCAAAACGGAAGCGCTTTTTTTCCTCGTGTAATGATTAACACAATATCTTATAACTTAAAATTGTTTTGCAACAGTTCAGTCTTAATGTGTATGATATTGAATATTGCACATTTAACAATCATATAAGATAAATAAGCACGGCAATTCGTGTGAGGACGTTCACTCTTCACTCTTCATGTTTTGAATGTCTCGTCAGAAACTAGGACATGTTCTCTGGCTCACCCATCATGTCTATACCAGATTTATATAGCACCCTTTTCAATATAAACACATTTAAAGAAGGCACTTTACATAACACAAACACAGCTATTCAGGGCGCGAAATTCATCCTCTGCTAGTAAAGACACAGAGCGATCTGACCAAAGGGATAAAATGAGATAAAGTCCCCAGAACACACACACGCACACGCACATGCACACGCAGACGCAGACGCACACGCACGCATGCACACTCACACACGCACGCACGCACATACACACACACACAGCATCTCAGAAATTTCCAGTGCCTGGACCGGGATTCGAACCCAGGACCTCTGGATTGACAGTCAAGCGTGTAACCTCTTGTGTCTCTTTGAAGGCACGTGCTGGTTACTTCCATGTACAATTGGCGAGACACGAGGTTTCGGAAGGTTTATATTTTGCTTTTATTGGTAAACATTGTCCCACTTTTACTAATGTCTCAGGCTTTAAGAAATAAATACGCGCAAACCCGAGAAGTATTAGTCAAGCATGCTATTCGGTGTTTGTTTCAACACATATTTGACATAAAACTTTTAAACAAAAGCAAACCCTCTACGCCTGAAACAACTACATGGTACATGGAAACAATCATCATATCTTTACTGCCTGAATGGGTTTAAAATTGGTTTAAGGTAGTTCTGCACGTTCGGGTCAAAAAAAGTTCTACACCCGGTTTTCAAAACTTCAGAAAACACTTAGAAAATTCGGCAAATAAAAAGCATTGGGTAGTGTGCTCGATTTTTTGCTAGACTGATTTGAAAATATTGAACCTCACACAAGTTTTCATAATAGGCGTCTATAGGAAAATCACAATTATGATAACATTATCGCGAATACATTTTTTTCTACAGTATAGATTTTAATGAAACTTCTCACAGTCGTAAATAAACATACGGCCTATAATATGGTGAAATAAAATATATAGGTCCCTGTGCTTTCTTTGAGATATCTGACCACGACTAAAAGAGATCCGCGCATTTCAAGCTAAGTTTAAGCGATTTTTTGTGCCAGGTGTTTTCATATCATATTTTAACTTTAGAAAGACAGTAACGCTGTCGTTGTAATAAATTCACTCACTTATTGCCATAAATTCCTAAACTGATTTTCTTTTCCGTACGCTGAATCCAGACTTTCGGCGTTTTCCGGATAAATAACATTACGTCATTACTTCCGGTTTATCAAACGTGCAGAACTACCTTAAGTAAAATGATAAGGACAACCCTACCTCATACAGAAAATGAAAGTAGACTAGTTTACTAGGAAGTCGCATTATAATTAAGATTTTATAAAAGATCGTTAAGCAAATTTGAGGTGACTAAATGTTATTCATACTGTATATGCTATTGAGGTGGCAAAACATTTTTAGACAGATAGATACTTTTTTGATGCTGAAGCTGATAATAAGGCGATTAAATAAATTTGACTTTCTATAGTATTGCATATTTTGAACAAGGATAAAGATTTTATTTTAACTGATCGTGTTACTCTGTGTAATGATGGGATCTATGCTGAGGACCATACACTGTTTGAGGAACATTTTAATTGTGGTCATGACACCGCTGCTGCTTCTTCCACTAGTCATCTGTGTAAAAGGACAGGTATTTATTTGTTTACATTGCAGTTTACGCTCCTTTACCAGCGTTGAGTATCCACTACCGTTACTTCATGTATGGAAATGTATTGTAATATTCGGCCGATGCGTGGGAGAGTAATTGCATTTAAAGTATGACCTCTATTAACAACCACTTCAACTCGAAAGCAACTCTTCAGAAAGACAAATATTTATTATATATAGAAATTCATACGAGTAACACTCTCGGTAGTAGAGTTCGCTTTTTCTAAGCCGAAATCATCATCATCATCATCATCATCATCATTATTATTATTAAGTCTGTTTAAATAACATAAGAGCAGGAACTCCCTGTACAGCTGAAATTCTTTCTTCTATCTTTCTATTGCAATGATCAATGCCTTGATCCTTTATACTATAAAACCTGTACATTTGTATGTAAATGATATCCTCGGGAAATGAATGGTCGTTGTTGACAAATAACCTCTAACCGCAGATATTTTATACTCTCTATGTTTAAGGTAATTCTGCACGTTAGGATAAAAGAAATTCTACAATGTAGAATTTGATTAAGCCCTGATTTTTCAAATCTTCGGAGTATACTAAAAACCTCGGCAATAAAAAAGACAGGGCCAGGTGTTAAAATTCTTTGCTAGATATATTTGAAAAAATTGGACCTCACACACATTTTCATAACGGGAGTTTATGACAAAATCATAATTGTTTTGACAAACTCATAATTTTGATAACGTTTTTGCGAATAGAAATTGACTACAATGTAAATTTTAATGAAGTTTCTCACACTCGTAAATAAATATGTGGTCTTTAATATGGTGAAATAAAATGTAAACTTAGGTTCGTGTACTTTGCCGTTGTAATAAATTTACTCACCTGTTGCCATTAATTCATACAATGATTTTTATTTCCGTAAGCTGAATCCAGGCTTTATATATCTACGCTTTCCGAATAAACAACGTGACGCCATTACTTTCGGCTTATCAAACCTGCAGAATTACCTTTAACGGGAAGAGAAAAATGTGTTTATCGGCAGGTTTTGTAGTGATTGATTTTATTCAAGGGTGGCCGTTAGCTCAGGATTAATTTATATGTTTTTGAACGAACAGTGTCACTGCCTGAAAATAACAAACAGATAAATTCGTATTGCACCGATTCACGCGAAGCCGTCTTTCCTGGAAAGAACCAGTACACTCAGGCCTTTAAGTTAGGTAGGAGACACTCAAGAGCATCTCAGAACTTTCCACCAGAGGCTTCGAAAGGTTAACATTTGGCTTTTATTTGTAAACAGTGTCCCACTTTTACTCATGTACCAGGCTTCGAGAAAAAAATACGCGCAAACACGACAAGTATTAGTCAAACATTCTATTCGGTGTTTGTTTCAACAAATTCGTGACATAAAACTTTTAAACATAATCAAACCCTCTACATCTGAAACAACTACATGGTACTGGGAAACAATTTATGAAGCTGCAAGCATGGTGACAGTTACAAAAAGTGAGAAAAATAATACCTCTATAGGGGCAGCGTTAAAGTATAGTAATATCAAGTGCGATAATACCAATACAGTTAAATGAGGATACAGATGACTGGATTTAGGGGTACAGTAGCCAGTAGCACAGTAAACAGACAGGGCTGGAACGTACATGGCTGAAGAGGGCTTGTTCTTGAAAAAAAAATGAGAAGTATTCGGCTCTTGAATTTTGAATGAGGTAATTCAGATTCCTGGTAGGGCTGAGGTGGTAATGGTATACGTACACTAGATTATAATAAGGAAGGTGTTGAGGTGATGCCGGTTAAAATAGGGAATTTATCCTTCTCCGCTTCTTGTTAAAAAATACTGTGTCACTGAGATGCTTGTCATTTCAATCTGACCAGTTAAGGAATTTAGATAGAATTGTAAAACGATTGAACTAAAATCTAGATGGAGACAAAAGTGTCTTAATTTTCTTATTATCTATCTTGACCTGTCTCCTGCCATGGCTTGTACGTACTATTACTGATATCGGCTTACAAGTTTAGGGACGACTGAAGGTGTGTTAATCTCTTTCTTATTTATCTTGATATTTCTTTCAATGTAACGGAGATAACTGTTTGCATTTTATACACTAGTACTGCTATCAGCTGCCCACTTTAGATAACATCACGGTACTAGGCAGCATTTGGTACTCTTTCACTTCAGTGTAATGTAGCTTAATAAAACAAGAATTTAAATTTGGTAACGTAGAAATATGCCTGTTACGTATGTGTCAACATGTAGGAAACATGTAGATACACGTGTATGCCTGATATATCAAATGTATTTAAAACACTTTTGTCTGTCAACTTTATGTTCCCAGTTTCTTTTCTTTTTTCTTTTTTACATTTGTATATTTTCAAAAGTTGTTGTTGTAATTAAAGCTGTCTGTTTTTATAAAGTAACTTGATTTTCAGGAGGTTATTATTTTTACAAAAATGATATTGTAAATATATAACAACAACTTTATCAATTATTAAGCAATAAAATAAACTGAAATAAAATTACGCTATCAAATGGTTCTTACGCGAGTATTTTCTATCAACAGAAAAAATGTCAAAGGACCACGGAGTCATCAGATGCTGTGTATCTACCCAATGAACAAGATAAAGCAGTAGAACATTAAATAAACACACTACTATACAACGTCCCTCGTTTAATCACCATTCCTCTCTAAGAAGACAATATTTGAGTCTAACGATGGCTTCTTGAATAACAAATTTTCCCTAGAAATGACAAGACATTATAGAGTGGATTCGTATTAAATGAATTCTAAATAACAGGAAACTGTATAAAAAATACCCTGTATATACTCCACTGCAAGTCCCACTGTAAGTATCACTGGGCTATTTGAGATAGCTACTGTCGTTTCTATTAGATCTTTTAATTTGATTCAAAGATCAGAAAATCAACATAAAGAAATAACTTGGAGAATATATTTAGAATATAGATATACCGATAATAGTAACCATAAAATTTCGACATTCTCGAAACTACGGAAGGCCGATGCAACATGCAACTTGCCAAATGCCAAATGTCAAATACGTAATTTTAAACGCCTGTTACTAAATGCTAAATACCAAATGTTGTATACCAAATGGCTAATGGAATTAATCTTTATTGCAAATTGTCAAATTGTTCAATTTTACTGTAATGAATTAATAATCTGTATCTCTTAAACTTAGGAATGTAACGTTTAGGTATTTAAAAATATATAATCTAACGAACTTATCTGAAGAAATAACACGTTTCACCGGTCATGGGAACATGGAACCGAAACTGTTTACTCTAAAATGTTTAGAAAAAGTTTTTTAACAGAGACAGAGTTATGTAATGAAGACCAATGACTATTAATTAAAAGGCCACATTCATCCACTGGTATGTTCAAAAACTGTTTATTTGAATAAGCTTTTAGCTATAAACATTTTGCATTTATTGTTCCAAATTTTGACACCAGTTGTCATTTTGCATTTAGCTATTACCGTGGCACACCGGCCTTCCATACGTACTTTTCAAAAATCAAACGCTTTGTAAAACAAGGAAGTGACATGAAAATACATTTTTTTTCAAAAGGAAATTATACTTGTAAAAAGTTTAACTTCTTTCGTTAATCGTAAGATAACGTTCAAAGAAAACGATACAAAATGAAATATATTTGAGCCGTGCCATGTGAAAACCAACATAGTGGGTTTGCGACCAGCATGGATCCAGACCAGCCTGCGCATCCGCGCAGTCTGGTCAGGATCCATGCTGTTCGCTTTTAAAGCCTATTGGAATTGGAGAAACTGTTAGCGAACAGCATGGATCCTGATCAGACTGCGCGGATGTGCAGGCTGGTCTGGATCCATGCTGGTCGCAAACCCACTATGTTGGTTTTCCCATGGCGCGGCTCATTTGTACAAACGTATTAAAATTGCACAGCAACCAAAATATGCATGTAAGATTTCGTTCGACTAGTTCAATAATTTGCTTTATATTTCATCTTTATCTGATTATTTTACATCAATTTCGAAACTGTTTTGATAAAACAAAGAAAAATTGTACACATGAAATAACAGTATTTTAAATTTGCGACTGACACAAATTAGAAAGGCTTAAAACATTTTTTTTTTCTCGCTGTTGTTGCAAGTTAGTTGCACATGAAGTAATAACATATTATAAAAGATTAATTGATCACATTGATGCAAAACTAATTTCGGACATTGTTATCGGAAGTGGTAAGGTTAGTAATCATTAATAAGATACTTGACTGTCTTAGTGGGTTGTAAATTGGTTTAAGTACAATAATAAGGAAAACCCTGCTTCATACAGAAAATGAAAGTACACTTCGAAGTCTGAGTTTACTAAGAAGTCGCATAAAGCTTGTATAAAAGCAAATTTGAGGTGCCTAAATTTCATTTAATCTGTATGTGCAATTCAGGCTGCTAAACAGTTTATATTTATATTTACTAAATAAAAGATATTTGATAGATATTTAAATCATCCGTGAATAGATACTTTTTGATTTTAAGCTGATAACAAAGCGATTAACTAAATTAAACTGCTTATAATATTGCATATTTTGAACAAATATAAAGATTTAAATTTAACTGATCGTGTTACACTGTGTAGTAATGGGATCTATGCTGATGACAATACTCTCTTTGAGGAACATTTTAATCGTGGTCCTGACACCGCTTCTGCTTCTTCCACTACTAATCTGTATAGAAGGACAGGTATTATTTGTATTTACTTTGCAGTTAAAGTATGATATCTCTCCAGAAAGACAAATATTTATTCTAAAAATATTTAAGATCAACCGCCTAAATACAATCTCTGCGGATTTCGATCTTGCTAGGCCGAACGAGGTATTATTATTATTATTATTATTATTATTATGTCTTGGCCATATTTGTTTGTATGCTTTGTAAATGGTTAAAGGCATTATTATGTGCCGATTTACCAATAAATGAAATGAAATTATTATTATTATTATTGTTGTTGTTGTTGTTATCTATTTAAATAACATAAGGACAGGAAATCACTAAACAGCTGATTGTTTTCCTTCTGTCTTTCTATTGCCTTGATCCTTTATACAATGTACCGTAAAACCTGTCTGTGAAGACCACTGTTAGGTATTGAAAAACAGTAGACGTTGTCTTATAGTAGTCAAAGTAAGCTTCTTAAATTCATACTTTCGCTAAAACAGCACTATATTGGTTGGGAAACAAGAACCGGTAAATTATTATTATTATTTATTTATTTTTTTTTTTTTTTTTTTGAAATACTTGCAATGAAAATGTAACTTTTAATATTAATAAGCGCTGTATTAACACGTGTAATTTAAATGACAGATGTTAAAATTTCAAACAGATCCATTATTTGACCAAAATATGATAACCCACCTTTAAAAAAAACAAGTAAAATATGAAGTATTCTACTGTGAAATTTGAGATATTTAAATTTTGTTCATAATTTGATTTTAATATGACTGTGATTCTAATTTATGTGAAAATGTAATATTCATCTATTTATTTTTGTAAGCCCAAGTTGTAAATTACTTAACTGTAAAGATCTTAAATATTGAAAGTTTTGCATTTGAATTGCTTCAGTTAGTACAGAGTTAATTAAGTGACTCAAAACCCTTAAATGCATATGCTTTTAGTGAATGTTTTAGTATTTACACTGTTAAGTAGGTCCATCTCAAATTTTGCTAAATTTTATTTAAAATCATAAGATGGTTTGACTTTTATGGAGCTGATATTTGAAAAAACGAAGGAAGTAATTAAGGGCAACATATTTTACATTTAAATTGTATGCTATTTTTCAGAGAAGTGGATATATGTTACCAAAATTTAAACTCTCGTTACTGTCGCCGGTACTATTTTTATATGTTTAATGCAATTTAGTTTGTAATTGCTGTATAAACTTTTGTTACATTTTAATAGGATATGTTTTCCTTCGTGTATGTTGTCCAGTTGCAATATGACAATAAACATATATCTAAAACTGATGTTTCCTGTGTATATGGTACAAGGACAACTTTCAAGTGATAATATTTATACGCATTGAAAGATAAAGCTTTTATTTGCAAACACAAATAGATATATTGAAATTTGTTAATAGCTATCAACCAAACTTACAGCGACAAATAACACAATATTTGCATAAATCCAATTTATTTTGAAGCATGGACTTCAATGAGCGAAAATAAATTCATGAAGCGTTTTAAAATCAACATATACGACCAAATTTATTAGGCAAGAGACACATAGTTCCGAAAAAACGAAGGTTTTACGCGGTATATTTTTACACTTGCTCGATATATTTTGTATATGATTATCTTAAAATATATAACAATCAGTGTTAATGACATTTCTTGTGGCAAAAACAACATTGGGACGTCTGGCAAATCCATGAATGACTTGGATATTTTGCAAAAAAGGACCAGTGCGTTTTATAGCCGTATTAACGTACACGAAACAACACTCAATCATTATAATGTACAATTGTACAGATATTTACTCCACAACTATCGGGCTTATTTCCATAAATAGAAGAAAGGCATATAAACGTTCGGCTGTCGCTCTTAACCAGTAAACAGAAAGAATAACATATAAAACAACAAAAACAAAAACAAAACAAAAAACAAAATAATACAAGACAAAAACAAATAAAAACCACTAACACTCAACTGTAATTCGCCTTCCGATAAGAATACAGTTCCCAGTTATCCTTAAGTTTAATATTAAAAAGCATGTGTGTCGAATCAATTTTTATGTGTTATGAAATAAATCAACATTAAATAATAATAACTTAATCAATAGTAGTTACTTAGGTTGTTTTTTTTCGTGAAATTAGGGCCACTTTATTAAAACTATATACATTTTTGTAATATCCGAGGATAAATCTATCAATAAGCTTTACTTTAAGATCATCTTTTCTATCTTTTCCAAAAGCAAAATGTACTTATTGTGATGCGAAAGAAAAACGATAACTGAACAATTTCGTGAGACTCTAAAAATGGCGCATTGTTTCGTTTCAAAAGTTATTGCATGTCTGACCTCGTTTGTTAGGTACAAAATCCGCAGGTCAAACGTTATTTGTTCTATTGTTTTATATTCACGAAATCGTGACAATATACGTCATTGAAGTTAGTTCAATGAAACGGTTATTGAGGACATTTTTAGTATAAAAATGTCATGCTTGTGATTGTTTTTCTTCTAATTATAATGATAATTGTTACATTTTTTTTTTCATAATGAAATATGCAACATTGTGCAACTTATAAAAGATGCAGTGTTGATATATTCGAAAAATTCATCCTACGCATCTATGTCTGTGTAGTGTTTTTGTTGTTGTTGTTGTTATTATTTTTCTTATTGATTCTTTGAAATTCTCAAGAATATCTATCGGAGATTAATTTTTCTTAAAACTCTATAAATCATGTAAGATGTATATATAGTTCTCGCACCTGTAGTTAAAACATTGTATCGTCGTATTAAATTTGATTCTCAAAAAAAAAAAACTCTACCTAACTATACTGACTGTGTATTTCTAAGAAGAAATTCTTTCATAATTTAATATTTAATGCCATGTAGACACCGTGATTTGTTGAAATACAACCAGACATTTAGTGGTAGAGCATAGTTATCCTGAACCACTAGTTAGACAAAATTCCCTTCACCTTGTTTGTTTGTTTTGGGTTTAACGCCGTTTTTCAACAGTATTCCGGTCATGTAACGGTGGCCAGTTAACCTAACCAGTATTCCTGGATTCTGTACCAGTACAAACCTGTTCTCCGCAAGTAACTGCCAACTTCCCCACATGAATTATCAGAGGTGGAGGACGAATGATTTCCGACACAAACTCTTCTTTTTTTATTATTCATCTACAGATTGTCTGTCTTAAATACTGCATGTATTTTACTAGCGAATACAAAGCCCAGTATTTGATTTGATATGGAAAATTGTTTAACTGCCAATGGATGCGGAAAAGTTTTCGGTCAGCAGTTACGTCATAATGGCGTCCCGACGTTCCTGGTGGTAAAACGTTAACCGTTTCAAACGAGTAATCAGTCTTATCTGAAATTATAGTCAACTTTGGAAATACATCCCTAGAAATAGGTATATGTATATAATAAAAGGGACATTAAACAGTCCCTTGATATACAATGGTGCATTCGGTTCTAGTGGAATTTACCAGGCGGAATCACGCTCGGTGCAAGCGCCATGTGGGATCAAAACTTCGCAAAATCCGTTTGAACTCAATACAACAATGCAGATCAAGGTATTGTTATAATAAACCTATCATATGTTAGTGATAGAAACAATTTCCGAATTCCCGAGGCTATTCCGCTGTTTTTCTGAAAATTCCTGAATAGAATACAGCATTCGCATCTGAAAAATTCGAATGAAGACGTTTCCACTGAAAGCCAGGAAACCCGAGAGGGGGCGGTAGGGGTGTTGATGGGGGAGGGGTGGGGGGATGTGGGGGCGTGGGGGCGATTTCGCGGAAAATACCGAAATGAACTATTTATGAAGAAATACTTAATAATATACGGTTATCAATAAAGACCGTCTGTGTTGTTTTTGTCGTAAAACCCAAATCAATTTATGTTATTACAAATTTTGCATGTATGCCTAATTATACACATAATTTTGTCAAATGGCGAACAAATAATGGAAAACTAATTCGTAATATGGGATGGCCATGTAGGTATTAAGTTTCATTATTAATGTATATTTGAATTTTGGTGCAAAAAAAAGGGACTGTTGTCTTGCGGGAGAAAATTCCAAAGTAAGTTCACAATGAATAACAGTTCACTGCATTGTCATTTCTCTATGCCATAAGTGTGACACAATAAATATCATTAAAAAGATATGATGCGAACGTAGACTTTACCCTTAATGAACATGTATGATGAACTACTTTCAGGAATCATCATGTGCCTACGTGATGCTGATTATGGCAATCTTCTGGGTCACAGAGGCGCTTCCTATAAACGTTACAGCTCTACTTCCGGTTTTTATGTTTCCTGCCGTAGGAGTTATGTCGGCCGGAGATGTCGGCAGTGTTTTCTTTAATGTAAGAAAATATCAAACATTTAACCGTTATAGTGTTAGCATGAAATAACACTCATATAAAGTGTTTAATGGTGATTTAAGTGATTAGCCATATATATTTTTACACTATATATTTTTGAAAATAGAAAAAAAAATATTGGAATAATGGGTCAGATGTTTTGATCAGCAGTTGCAATACTGGTAGCTTCTGCATGCATTGATATAGTCAAGTTAGATTAGATATATACTACACAGATTAAATGTAAAAAGATGTTATGTTGATTAAATGTAAAAAGATGTTATGTTGATTTTCGTTTATTGCTTGCAATTGTAATATGTTTGTGTAATTAAATCCAGAGTACGACATTGATGTTCATCGGGGGAATGACAGTAGCCGTTGCAATAGAAGAATGGCAAATACACAAACGTATTGCACTGAAAACGCTTCTGACCGTTGGAGCACGTCCAGTTTGGTAAGTACTGTAACCTTGACAATAGAAGAATGGCAAATAAAAAGAAGTATTGCACTGAAATGGCTCCTTACCCTAGCTGCACGTCTGATTAGGTAAGTCTAGGTACCGTAGCAATAGAAGAATGACAAACACACAAACGCATTGCACTAAACCTATTGGACTGAAAACAAACTTCTGGACACAAGTATGTTTACCGAATTGATGCGCGCACAACTAGCCCGACTGAAACGAGTACAAATCGGACGAAATCGGTGTACCGGAAGAAATCGAGGTACACAAGCGAGCCCAATGATTAATTTTTTATGACGCTTTTAATCTTTGAAGCAAAAACTGTTGCCATAGCGACAGAAGCAAATGAAATACTGAAATAAAATGTTCAATGTAGTAATAGATCTACTAGTGACATAATAGTTTTATTGATTGAATTTATATTCTAATTTTCAACAAAATTAAATCACAGGTTGATGTTAGGACTGATGTTGACAGCGTGGTTCTTATCAATTTGGATCAGCAATACAGCAACTACAGCCATGATGCTTCCAATAGTTACCGCAATTCTTAATGAGCTGAAGGGCAATAAAACGTATAAGAAACATGGTATGGTATTAGATTTGATTTATGTGTTTTCAGATTACCGTCATTCTGAGCTATCATTTATGTATATCCCATTTCTGTGTGTGTTCTAGTATGCTTTGACATTGGCGCTAGACCGGACATACCAGAAATAAAGGAAATAAAAAGTACATGTACATGCTCTTAAAGAAGCTGTGTAAGACATTAAGCATCAATCGGACTCTCTTTCTTTAAAAGATATTGGACACCTTGCTTTCGTTCTATTACTTTAAATAGTGTGGAACTGATCATTGCATTGTTCCGACACTGTTGAAAACCAAAATTCATTAAAAACTTAATGAAAGATATTTTAGCCAGTTTGAAAACTTTTCTACATTTTTAACTTTGTTATAAATAGAAATACATTCGACAGTTTTATCTCGGCAGACTAATTGTTTCGTCATGCAAAATATTCGCAGTGATTAAACCCCCCGTAAATAATCGTCACATATTCTAACTATTATCATAATTACTATTATTAGTATTATCATTATTTATTATACTGTGAAATCATTAATATTCGTGGGGGACTAATTTTCGTGGATTTCGTGGTTCAGTCAATCCACGAAATTTAATCCCAACGAACAAGTAAAATTCCCATTCATTTTGTGTTCAAAGTTGAAATCCACGAATTCATATGCCCACGAAATTAAATGATTTCACAGTATTCATTATTATCATTTATCTTGTAAATATTCACCACTTTAGTTAAGGTGACATATAAGAGGTTGCATGGGCCGGGCGCTTTACAAATTTTGAAATTTACTTTGATTTGTTTGCACAGTCATAAAGACATTCTTATCTTACCTTATCTTGTCATAATTTCCACGTTGTTGTAACAAAGAATTATGTTAATTATTTTCAGAATCACCAGAATCAAACCAGGTAGAACTGTTGCTGGTAAAAAAGGCAGACGAGAATGGTCATATAGATTTTAATGAGCAAGCAGATGTAGAAATCCATGTCTCCGCTGAGTAAGTTATGTCTGTTGTTGTTTATTTGTGTGTGTGTGTGTGTGTGTTCTTTGTTTACTTGGTTTATTCGGTCAAGGCAAATTGTTGCAATATTAAGCTTGGAGACAAGACTGAGGGTATAAACTTGCTATTGATCAATTTCAAGATTGGAGACGGTATTTTAAACGAATCTGAAGCTGGAGTTTTAGAGACTCGGGTTTATTACCTCAGATCAAAGAGCTCTAATTATATGTAATTATATACTTCTTTGCCCAGATCTAGGTCTGTCCGAAATCTTACACTTATCCGCCTTCCAGTTGATTCTTTTTTCTGTTATAAGAGTTCTTTTGTTCAATGTAAAATACCGGGGTGTATAACTTCAAAGATTCTTTTCTGGTTTTAATTAAACACGCGGCGTAGGAAGATACCGCGTGGTCATAACAGTTTTTAGATAGGCACTCCTTGTGAGACTCAAATTTGCATAGGTGAAACACATGTGATTTACAGGGCCCCGCTATTTTTACAATTGTTCAGTTTTCAGAAAAGTGCTAAAGGTAAGTCTGATGAAAAGGTTTGGCGATACATTTTATATGGACTATTATGATAGTTTTATCTTTAATAACTTTTATAAATTTAAGTGACGGAAACGGTCATAACAAAGAAAATGGAGTTATTCAGGTGATTGATGATGACGATGATGGTGAGGAAGCCGACGAATCATGGAGCCGAATGAGCAAGGCTCTCTCACTTTGTATAGCCTACTCGGCAAATATTGGTGGCACTGCCAGCATGACCGGTTCCACACCTAACCTTGTACTGAAAGGCCAGTTAGAAATGTACGTAACTGCAGCCTATGAGCTGCGTTTGATAGACACTTTTAATATCTGGAAATACACACCTCAACCTTTTCTAATAGTGATAAATTTACATAGAGGAAAAGTATTTTTTTAAATGAATTATTTCTATAAAAGTTGTGCAATACATAGGTATTTATCATCCTTTTGTAAAACAAATAGAATATTAATATCGCATATACGTAATTTATTATCATTTAATGGTGCTTAGTCAAGCATTAACCTTACATGTTTCATAATATTACTAAGACTACAGAATAAGAAATGAAAAAATCATTACACACAAACTTGCAAACTAATAAACTTGCATCCATATTTACTGGTACTGCTAAAAACCCTTCTCTTAAGTCAGCATGCCTACAACTACATTTTAAGACACATTACACGTCCACAGGGATTTTGTAGAACATTTGAGCTATCCTACGTTTATATTGATAAAAATAAGATAGAAATCAGGTAGATACGTGTTTTTGTAGGGTGTACGGAAAACTCGGGAAAGAATCTCCAGTCACATTTGGAGGATGGCTATTATTCGGAATTCCGACAACATTTGTGATCGTCATATTATCATGGCTTTGGCTGCAAGCATATTTTCTAAGATGCAGGTAATTTTAGAATATGCTTATAGAAACTAATGCAATAGCAGGTCTTAAAAAGATCAGTTGTAAGTTAACCAAACAAAACTCTCTTTTCTTTATTTTGGTGGAGTGTTTGATATCAAAGGAAGCAACTTAGTCGTATGTGTGCGTGTGCGTGTGCGTGTGTTCAGGTTTAGCGCCTTTATACAAAGTTTCCGTCATATAACCACGGCGTTTTCTTCAGCGCAGCAGTACGCACAATGCTCAGTTTTATATTGCTGTCTTTGCGGAGCATCACACCATAGTATATGACGTATACCAAACTCAGTCAATATTAAACTGGAAGCGGGCTGATCATTCTTCACTATTAAGCATTAATACCCTCTTAATGGTGAGTGGTAAGCGAGCAAGCTACTAGCACTATTTAAATAACATATATATCATGACCTGACCCGGTGATTGAACCCGATCTCCTGCATACAAGGAGGACGTTCTCTTACAGAACCACTCTGCACGCTGGGAAGTATTTTGCAAAATCAGTTTCCGCCTATAGAATGTGCACTGTGTGGAATATTAGGAAGTGAGTACGACCAAATTTTCTTAGCACGACGAAACAACACTTAGTCTAGCGAAATCCATATATATTTCTGATGTCTCTTGTAATTTTAATGCAAACATGGCTGAAAATTTAAGAGTAAGAGGTAGCAATATATTTCTTACAGAGGATGGTCTGGGTGCTGTGTGAAGAAAGACAATGTTAATGAATCATTGGTCAGGCAAATTCTCAAGGAACAGTACAAGAAACTCGGCTCGTTCAGGTAATATAAAATGGCTGAAAACGCTTTCTTTATGTAATTAGATTTAACGTTATCGCGAAATATTTATAATACAGTACAACCTCTTCAGCGCGGCCCTCTCTTAAGAAAAAACCTCTCTATAACAACATCATTAAAATTTCCCTTAGCTGAAATAATATACTATCAAATATATGTGTATCTCCCAAAGGGTATTGCTCTACAGAGGTTGCACTGTACATATAGCTTGCGGAATATTTGCAATGTGTTTTTCATGCATAACTTTAAATAAAATATACTTAGTGGCCGCTGAATATTCAATATTGTCTCAGTCTTGAGCGAAATATTTACAATTTATAGAATGTTTAATTTCAATAAATGATATTTTAAAGCATGCATTTTTACTTTTAAACTGACGTTTCAGTTTCGGCCAGATTGCGGTCATGTTCCATTTAGTGGCTATTGCCCTGTTATGGATAACACGTGACATGGGAGGTTCATCTGGTTGGTCAGGCCTTTTTAAAGATAAGTAAGTACACGGAACATATTGTGTGTTTTTTTTTTGTTCATTCTATTTGTTACGTACAGTTATACATTGTGCTTAAATGCTGTAAACTTGTTACACATCAAATTTTACTATTATTTTGATGTTGAAATGCAAAACAATCGTTTTGGAACATCGTTTGATACACATGGATATCTTATACCACTCTTCAGCGTGTATTCACTGGTAGAATATACGAATAACACGACCGTAGATATCCTGCGATCTTTTATTGTGATCTAATTTTGTAATAATAAAACATATTTCAATGGATCTTACATGGAAATATGTCTTAAATGATTAAATTGTTGTTCCAATATAATGCGTATAAATCATTGTAAAGCAGACAAGCTTAAAAGGGTTCAGGTCTGTTATCTTGGAACACATATTTTAGCCATTATCAATAACATTTTGACAAGCGTTTGGAAAGAAACTTATTCAAACAATTGATTAGTTAACACGCGCAAATTATTATTCAGCTTGTAATAATGGATCACACTATCATGAATTTGAATGATAATCATTTTCTCGTTATTATAAAATAGACAATATTAAACATGATAAGAAAATGGATATCTCATGATTCAAAAATGGACATATCATGATTATAAAATGGACATCTCATGAAAATAAAATGGACAATATGAACATTATTACAAAATGGACATCTGATGACTACAAAACGGACATTTCATGATTATAAAGTTGACATCTCGTGATTATAAAATTGACATCTCATGATTATAAAATTATAAAATTGACATCTCGTGATTATAAAATTGATATCTCATGATTATAAAATTATAAAATTGACATCTCGTGATTATAAAATTGACATCTCATGATTATAAAATGGACATCTCGTGATTATAAAATGGACAATATGAACATTATTACAAAATGGACATCTGATGACTACAAAGCGGACATCTCGTGATTATAAAACTGACAGCTCGTGATTATAAAATGCACAATATCATTATGATTATAGGTTTATAAAAGATTCTGTACCAGCAATTTTTGTTGGATGCTTGCTATTCATATTCCCATCACAGTTACCCGGATCACAAATAGACAGTAATAGAGGTAGGATTTTCCTGATACTTCCTGAAAGTACTCTGATCATTTCTCCATGGACCTTTTATAAAGCCTTAAAACGACAAAAAAATTGGAATATCTCAAGGCATACTTGTAAATAGAAGATGTGTTCCCTGTGTGTATGTACATGAAAGGGGCCTCCGTGGCCGAGTTGTTGAGGGCGGTGACTTCGAATCACTCGGCCTTCACCGAAATGGGTTCGGAACTTCACCTTGGGTCTAAAATTCATTCTTTCAGAAAACCATGCGGCTAGCTTAAGGAAGATCGGTGGTTCTACCCAAATGTCCGCATGTATATGAAATAGGGCCCGGAGGGGCGTCTAGAGACTTCCGCCACCATTAAAAGCTGGAAAGTCACTATATGACTTAAAATGGTGTTGGTTTGATTAATTTGATGTTCATCCGTACCCGATCCCTAAAAAGAAGCAATATACATGAAAACCCTACATACTACAAATCGTGTGTTTTCTTCTGAGGGTTCGCATGATGAGGCAGTTTCAAAATGTTTAAACACCCACCTGATATTAGAAAAAATGGGTGAAAAAAACACCTGCCAAGACTATTGGATATTGAGCTGTTTGAGCCCCACAGTTGAATTGTCATATGAATATATTCAGGCTATGATTGATTACAATGTTTTAACCTAATTGTGTATACATTTTTTTTTTCAGAATCAAAATTTCCAATGTTGAAACCTTTACTGACATGGAAAGTGTTTAATGCGAAGATGCCATGGGGAATTGTTTTTCTGCTGGGTGGAGGATTCTCCATGGCGAAGGCCGCCCAGGTAAGAAAAATATTATATCTAGTCTTAGATACATGATCAAAGGTACGATTGAGTCTTGCTAGATGTAAATTCTTTCTACTGAAAAACGGTTATCTTGTAAGGTTGCGGAATGACTTTTTTCTGTGAAAGGGTCACCTGGAAACACGAGCTACTGCTATGAAATAGAATTATATTGTTCTTCCAGGTATCTGGACTGTCAGCATGGATCGGGAACCAATTATCAGAATTGACACATTTAGAGCCATGGTTTCTCAACTTGGTTCTCTGCTTCATTGTCGCTGCCGTTACAGAGGTCACCAGTAATACAGCTACCACATCTTTGATGTTACCAATCTTAGCAGATTTGGTAATAACATTAAACATTATTTCAGCAATTCTAGATGCATTTGTATCACACTGCTTTACTAGAACGTATTTAAATGAGTAAAATAAAACGATGCTTTAACAGTAGGATAATGCTGACTACTTGTAAATTGTTTGGCAATTCTTAGTTGAACATCTTGCTGTTCGAATAACCTAAATGAAAGAAACATAATTGTACTCACTTTTCCAGGTCTAACCTCTCTTTCTGCGCATGTGCAGTTTCGAAACTGGGGGATTAAGGTTTTGATTACACTTAAAGAACATCACACAAGCTAACTTACAGCACGTTAAAGCAAATAGATAAGAAATACTTTCAGCTACATCTAAATCAATGTATATTGCAACATCTGTAGAGCAACCAAATTTACAAAGGTTGTTGCTCTAGAAACGACCGTCTTACATGGAAAAGAAAAGATCTGCTCTTGTGCGGATGTATTTGTCTCAAAGATGTCACTATGTTAAATACCATTATGTTAAACTGTATATTTTATTTTCAGTCGATCACTATCGGTATAGAGCCTGTCTACTTGATGTTTTCTACTGCCGTTGCTTCTTCCTTTGCATTCATGCTGCCTGTAGCCACGCCTCCAAATGCTGTCGTATTTTCGTATGGATTCATCAAAGTTATTGATATGGTAACTATATTTATATTATAGTGATACCGCCAGTAGTAATAGTATGCCACTTGTTTTCGCAAATGCAATAATTCCTTTAATTTAATCTATGTTTTACATTTGGTACAACGCAAATTCTTTTCAACAGCGTTACTGTTCTGTATACGTAGTGGCAAGGTAGATTCCGTGTCAGTCGCAGACACTTCCTCCGCTTTAATCAGTAGCGAAGGCAAATCTTGCGAGGAGCGGGCATACCTTTTCATTTATCTTGGTAATCTGCACAAAACTTTATTTGTTGACAATCATGGACTATGTTTACTAATGTAATAATGGTATAAACTGTTATTTTTAGACCTAATATGATATCATCTATTATTGTACATTACTTTTCTTATTTACAGATAAAAGCGGCATAAGGTTGTACTTTATATTTCTACATTTCAGGTGAAAGCCGGTGCTATGCTGAATATAATAGCAGTCCTGGTCCTAGTCGCTAGTAACGAATTTCTTGGCAAACTAATTTTTGGCAATATGTGATAATGGTGAAAATGGCACAAAATGACACATTTCATCGATTCTAATACCACATTAGTGTTTTGACAATGATGGAAAATAGTATCTAGAGCTATTCTGTGTATAGTCAAGACATGGCTGATTGTTTTAAGTTATAGGATACGTTATGAATATTGACGTGGAGTAGTTAACATTTATCGAAAATGTACTGTATTTAAAATGATGTGATAGTCGTTTTGAAAATAAATTAGTACACTTTTCAGCTTCTATATACATTTCACGATGCACAATGTTTATATCTTCAGAACTCTGACTGACCTTCATCTTCATTCTGGTATGTGGAATACTTCGGTCCCCGTATTTGTATACATTGAATGCCAAAATATATGCAAACAAGTTTAAACTTTGCTTTGTGAATATTGCCATTATGAATGAAATGTACTTTTAGGATTAGGAAGCGAAACCCTGTGTATCGTTTTATGTTGTATATATTGGTGTTGTTTTCAATTTAAAATATTTCAAAGTCCTTGCTTCACATTTTTATTGCTGTTCTGAATAGAGGAGATACATATCTTTATTACCTGCTATTTAAAGGCCTATATAGTATGAAAATGGACAAAAGGAAACAAACCTTTCAGTGGCATTCTGCTCATTTTACGCCGTTGAATGCACTATTATGTGCTTTGTTATTTCTTATCCTTAAGTTGAAGAAAAGGATTGTTTAAAATGAATTCGGACAATACATTTTCCCATTAATTTGGCGTATGATACTTTATTACCTTTTTAATAGCTTGTTTCATCATGTTTAGGAAGTACATATACCTATATATTTTTGCAAAGGTCTTTTCAATCTCCAAACGGATAAAACCGCTCACGGAGCTTATGACAACAAAAAGGTATAGTTAACTTGGAGAAATCATTATCAATCATCAATATTTTATAGTGCTTATATCTAAGGGTGACCCCCTATACCATTCTATTTTCATTTACCTGCTCAGGGGAACCGTTCCAAAGAAAAAACGAATTATATTTTTTTCAATCTTACCACGTTTTTGTTTTGTTAAGGGGATGTAGCATACTATCACTGCACATATAGAAGCATGCAATCAACTGGAAGATATACGTCAAAAATCTGTTCCAAGGTTCCTCAAGCAGGGAATACGTACAGAATGAAGTATAGTGCTTGGTTATAGCCTCAAGCCTTGATCAAACATTTATAATAGAGGAAAATTCTATATATTATTGTTTAAATATTATATTTATGCCTCCTATTGTATATGATACGTTCATGCAATGATTTTTGACGATGAAAATAAACTAATGAAATAAAACCAAACATGTACTACTAGTAACATCCACAACCATTTTCGTCAATTTCCAATGTCAATGACTAAGGAATATCATTTCTCCTCCTTTACATTTTCGATCAAGTAAATACAGACGGTCTATAGATTTTTGACAACATGCTTCCAGCAGTATTTTCAGAAAAATACATAGACCATATTAAAGCTACTTTCCATAGAATCGCAAGCAATCTTATCATTTGTCTATATTTTCTTTATGGTTTCAGACTATGCAAATAGCAATTATTTTATCTAAATTCCATTTTGTTACTTTGTAATCGCTTATTTTCCTCGGGGTACCGAAACCTATTTTTAGAATGTTAAAATGAAAGCAGACTATGATAATCAAAAGAGCGCGCACTTAGCTGGCAAACAGTAACAAAATTGCTGTCCT
This sequence comes from Mercenaria mercenaria, assembly GCF_021730395.1. NCBI lineage: Eukaryota > Metazoa > Mollusca > Bivalvia > Venerida > Veneridae > Mercenaria > Mercenaria mercenaria. The sequence continues at coordinate 17,636,939 of NC_069376.1, read as the reverse complement.
AACGCACAGTAAGACTTCTGGGTAAAAAAATTCGGTACTTGGCGGCGAATATTCTAATATACGGCCTTGTATGCAATGTAAATGTTCGTTGGGGGTATATTCAACAGCTTAAAGACAAACTGTCAGGGAATGTGACACAATTTATTATTCATGAATTTAAACGTGATGTTAATTTCTTTTACATGTAGGGCAACGCGCATACTTTGAGAATGAATAGGGTGTATTAATCAATTTTGTATGTAGCTGTCAAGGGAGAAACGCCGTTAGTGAACATAATGAAAAGCAAACAATTACTATGCCAGGGAATATGACACCACTTACTGTACACCATTTTAAAGGTATTTATATTGTCTTTCAAATACTTGAACATGCAATGTTCTATCTTGGGGAAAGTACTTCTAACGGCATTCTCATAGAAGACATAAGGTAGAAGATTGAATGAACTACCTAAATCATACCAGAGATAAAAACCTGGGCCAAAGTAAATTTGAAAGATTATGCTGGACACGATTGATTATGCCTTTGTGACTAGTGCAGATCATGACCAGTCAGTATCTTTTTTTATGCACTCATTTTAACAGTTAATGGTACTGTCCAAGAAAGATGGACACGTTTATCATAGAAATTAAGCAGAGTGAGTGTTAAGGTAATTCTGCACGTTTCATAAACTTAAAGTGATGGCGTAACGTCATTTATCCGGAAAACGTAGATTAAAGTCCGGATTCGGCGAACGGAAATGAAAATTATTTTATGAATTGATTGCAACCTGTGGGTGCATTTATTACATTGGCACTGTTTATATCTTTCTGAAGTTAAACTATTATATTAAAACATCTGACAAGCTAAATAATTAAAATTAGCTTGAAATGTGCGGTTCACTTTAATCATGATCAATTGTCTCAAAATAAGACCACGGATCTATACATTTTATTTCACTACATTATGGATTATATGTTATGTTTATTTACGACTCTAAAGGAAAAATTCTATTCACGAAAATGTTATGAAATTTGTGACTTTCCCACAGACTCCCACATCCCGAGGTGGGGGGAGGGGTGCAATTTTTTTAAAATCTGTCTAGCAAAGAAATCAAGCATACGATCCTATCTTTTTTTATTTGCTGAATATTCTTAGTATGTTCTGAAGTTTTGAAAAATAAGGGTTTAATCAAATTCTACATTGCAGAAAAAATCCGATCCTAACGTGCAGCACTACCTTAAATTTCAAGTATTTCATACAAGATCATGATTGTGTTCGTTCTTCTCAAGCATAAGTTGGTTTGCATAATGACACAAACTTGATAAGCGTATCATGCATTATATTTCGAGTATTCAGGTGTTGGAATTATATTTTCCAGCAATTGTTTTGGATTAATATTTTGTTTTCCTATTAAGGCATCACCATTATGTTGAAAATTCATTCTGCATTTAGCCTTAAATAGTCTGTAACTGGACTTGCATTGTCTAGCGCACGTGAGCTTATCATGATAGTTGCTTATAATATGCCATCATATTATATTTATTTTCTGGAGTGATCATAATAATAAAGTCACAACCTTATTCCATCTTATTATTTTCAATAGTCAGAAACGACAGGCCACGCATACTGTCAAGTGGTTTAAATCTAGGTCACTTTTGATCATAGTTAAAACAAGATGCTTTGAGAGTAAGAGCGAGAATGACGTTTGATATATTCATGTCCTACTAATAAAATAAACGGTAGGGGTATGTAAAAGAGAAAAAAACACTGTTCACAGGTATGCGCCTTTAATTCGGAATTTCTGATAAAACCCTAGCTTAAGAAATAAACTTGACAAAATGGACAAAGTTAATTGGACGTAAGGAAACCTTTATGTTCTTATTCTTTGGACAAATTCCGTACAATTTACATAAAAACACACACTAAATTTACCAAGTCTCAAAAATGAAACCTATAAATTTAATCAATAATGAAAGATGAAACAAAACAAATGTTACAACCAACAGCTGCATGTATATAACAATGTAAGAATTGAGGCGCAGCATATGGTTTACTTTGAATAAAATACAGTGAATATACTTTAAGCAAATATTTTTTCCTATTTATCATGTTTAGCTCAATTTATTGAACAAAGTGTGTTACCCCACTTTTAAAGCGCATGATGTATCTTTAAAAAGATTTTTAGTGTATCGTTCGGAGATATTATGTTCACAACGCAACCAAGCAAAAAAGCAAACTTGGTTTGATTTAGTCTGTCTACGGCAGCTAACGAATAGTACAAAAACATTCACACCTCCTAGCGCCGGCTTATGCTGAACTTTATTATCAACGAACATTGAGTTAACTCTTTCCTTTAGATTAATCGCAATGTAAACTTTTAAGTTAATGAAATATTATTCAAATTATCATGAAAGGTTCATTAGATAGCAAAATAACAACAGAAAATACAATGTCATTAAAATATAAACATAGAATGCATGATTACTTCCAAAATGATACATGTACTTGAGAAATTAAGTGTGATAAAAGTATCTAGCGAAGACCATACTTTGGCGGAAAGATAAAAGCAGTTTGAAGCACTAACATGAAAACTCTAGAAAAACCTGGGTGCCTATCTGCTTAGGCAAGTAAATAACAAAGAAAATTGTCGATCAACATAAAACATTGAGATATAAAAACATATAACAAAAAGTAAAAATATAAATCCACATAACATAGAACTAAGTCCTAAACACTAGAAAGATAACAAAAGTAATTTATTTGTCTGGTGCGTTACTGAACGTTTTAAATGTTTATGTCTTCTTACAGGAGTTATACGAAAATTCTGACTGCATTACATCTAGTTTTGACAGGTCATTACTGTCAAGAATTACATAATCATGATTAGCTTCATTGGCCAATGACAACAATCCGTCCATATTTACATCAAGTCCTGGACCTATCACAAACAATTTAACGTCTGACGTTTTACTGATTTCTGCAATCTCTTCTTTGACGGAGTTCTGGTTTTCAAATTTTCCATTAGACAGCACCACAAGGAATTTTCTAGTATTCTGACGCTTTTTTGTACTGTAGAAATTCAGAAGTATATGATCAACTGCTGACGTGATATTACTTCCACTACATTGTTGATTTTTGTCGCAAACTTCACTCTGTCTCCTGTTTAATTTTTGAAATTTAACTTGAAGGTTATTCTGAACCTGGTAACCGGACGGCTCTATTACAGTCTCGATTGTGTTTCCAAGTCGAACCAAACCAAAAACTGGACCATCCGGTTCACCTATGTGATTACAGCTCTTTACAATGGACGTCATTGCATCTACTGAAATCTGAAATTCCATCTCACTCATTTCGTTACTTTCATCTACAAGAAATACAATATCCGATAGGTGCTTGACGGTACTACAATCTTTGCATGTTACGTGAACGAGCCGTTTCAGTATGGTGGCCAGGGCATTAAAGTCTCCAACAGAGAAAACATAAGACGGACTGAAGGTATCTCCCGGAGAAGCAATGTCGACAAGTTCTTGATGTGAAACTTCTTTTCCAATTCCTGATCAATTGTAAAAAAGAAAAGGAGAGGTCAGTGCCTATAATTTACCCTTTAGTGCATGTAAACTTTGTAAGGAAATGGTGAAAATATTTGTAATTTAGTCAGTTGTTGCAATATTTTTTCCTTTAATCGACATAGGGGTTTAAAACTATCTATAAATGATCAGTCAAGTTTATTGACTTTGGTACAGCTCTCTGAAGTAACGCAATCTATTGATACTAGAGAAAATACTGCCCGAACGCTCTTGATGAATGGAAACAGAAAAAAATTAAAATTGTACAAAGTCGCTTTATCATATGAACCAAACTCTTCCATATTACATCCAAACTCCTCACTTCGAAATTTAGGAGCCTCCTTGGCGGAGCGGTTAAGGTCGCTTACTTTGAATCACATGCTTCTCACGAATTTGGGTTCGAGCCTCACTTTTAACGTTGAAATTTTCATATGAGGAAGCCATCTAGCTGGCTTATGGCAGGTCAGTGGTTCTTGGTTATTTTCTAAATAATGCACGGATGGGCACCTATGGTCTTTCTCCTCCATCAGAAGCAGAAATATCGCTGTATTTACTATAAATGTTCGGTATGACATTAAACCCAACGAAACAAACACTTCTAAAGAAATATATACATAAAAACTGCTTCTTCAGACTAAGCTTCAAACAATATTTTCATAAAATGACGCATTATAACATGAATTTAAACATTCAAAAGCCTGTCAGTTGTCACCACGAAATTTAAGCTCATGCAGATCAATGTATCAATTTCAAAGTCAGACTTGATGCAAATCCGTTGCTACAACCATCGCTATCGGGACTATTTGCTCTCCGCATATTACTGAATTATTTTCATATTTTTATGAACGAGATTTCATGCTAGGCAAGTCGACTGTGATCAGGTTAAACTTTATTGAACCTTTTTATTTGATTTAATAAATGAAATCTCAAGGTACTTCGATTATTTTAATATGGAAAACCTTAACATTACACAAATGGCGAAACACATTTATCCAGACGAGCATATAACTTAACTAAGCTCAGATTTAAACACTTTTGGATTCTATTTAACAATTGTGAATAGTAATTTAGCAACAGAAGTATATGATAAAAGCGATGATTTCAATTCTGAAATTGTCAATTTCCCCCAACTGGACGATGATGTCAGCCGAGCAACATCATATGGTGTATATGTATTACAACTTATTCGTAACAAAGTATTAGGTTGAATTTGCAACTTGCCCAGTTGTACCCTTCAAAGCTCTTAGTACTCCGACTTTAGACAAGTTGTTAAATGCATTGGTGTTCTTATATCTTAGACTGACCCTATTTATATGTTTTACTTAATACAATCCGTTAGTTTGCCACTAATGTTAGGGCCTTTCATGTTCTATTTACTCCGTTTTGTTTAAATTGTTGAAAACAGGTTGAGAGGTTGGCATGCCAAAATTGCGTTATTCTCCCTACCCACACCCCTTCTGATGCTACTCCTCTTCTTTTACTCTGAGCGAGATTTAGGTTTAGTACCCACCTTATACTGGCTGTAGAGCACATATGGTGATTTGGCCAGCGGTGCTCCACTGTGATTCCCCTTTTTATTCGTTTTGCCCAGCTTGTCTGGTTATTTTGTTTTGCTTTACTTTGCTTTGTGCTTGCGTGCGTGCGTGCTGGCCTTGTGCGAGTCCATGCTTACACTGCTGTTGTTTGTGGTCTAGAGTGACCGTTTTTTAGTCTTGACTACTCCTTTTTAATATCCAACCTTGTTCTCTCCCCCCCCCCCCCCCCCCTCACACACACACACACCACACACACACACACCCACCCTTTTCTCTACCCTATCCCCATTTTTGTACTATGCGTATAACTAAAGTGCCCTTGTTGGATTTGGATTTTTGAAACAAAAATGCTATATTTTCCACTAAAGTTTCTTTTGTGAAAGGCCAACTTTGAAATAAATGGATCTGGTTCTGTTTGCTCTGCTCTGTGCATTAGGGAAATATAACCTTATGTTTTAATTCTAAAACTCATTTTGTCCCCTACTATAGCCTTTAAATACTTTTTTCATAGGTTCACGTCTATTTCGTTTGGATTTGTTTGTTACAGTACGTGACAATATAAAATTCAATTTTACAAGATTTTGTAATTACAAAATTTATTACTAGATGACGTAAACACATTTGCCTTCCTTAGTACAAAGACTATGTGCATCTTTTAGGCAAACCCTGTGAATGACCTTAAACTGTTTAGCTTCACTGGGATAAACATTTCATTTTTTTCATATCAAAAGTTAATTGCTTATCATAAAGGTCGCGAAAATTTGCGAATAATCATGATTTTGATATTTCAAGTTTACATAAAAAATAATGGAAAATACATACAATTAATGATATGCTAGAGAATTTGAACTAGACGACTTATAATTCATGCTTAGACTTGCGAACGTAATGTATTACAAATGTATTTTAATTCATACTTATTTCAATATGTTTTTGACAGACAGACAGATAGATAACTTTCTTTCATCCAAGGTATTATACAATACTACATTGGGATATGTTGGATGTTTATTTGAAAATAACCAATACCTGCAGTTAGACTGTATATAGACTTTCAAATCAATGGGCAACTGTTAGAGTGCCATAAGATCTTAGACGTAACATTTTAATCTACTCAACCTACCTATTGCTATAACTTTTATACCAGAACTCTGAAGATTCTTAGCTGCTAGTCTCGTTTCACTTCTTTTGTTTGACATCCCGTCTGTAAGAACAACTGCGTACGTGAAAGTCACCATGCCTTCGCGCCTTTCGAGCCTGCCGCCCCTTTCTACAAGTTCCATTGCTTCCTTCAAGCCTTTGTCGGTAAATGTTGCCCCAGGGCGGTAATTTACTTCTTTTATTAAATTAAGCAAATCATCTTTATTAATGTACTGGTTGAAGTCAATGTCGACTCTCGCTTCTGTAGAAAAAGTTATGATGGCTATTCTAAATTCCTCCTCGGTTATGTTAATATGTTCAACAAATTTTCTTACAAAATCAAGCTGAATTTTAAATTGTTCTCTTGTCTGACTGGCAGAGGAATCGAGAATAAAAATGACATCGGTTGGAAATGGAGTACATCCAGGTAGAACTGAAATGTTCGAAGTAGTTCAAGAGAAATATAGGCTATTAACTAAGAAACCAGTGGTAAACGTCTCGTCACACTTGCATTGCAATCAATTTTATACTCCTGACATTGCTGACTAGCGATATCAAGGCAGGTTGCATTCAATCATGTGTTTCAATAATAAAAATGTCATATTTTGTTTCTACTTTTATATCACTTTTGTTAATGTTTCAAGAAGGCATAAGATTACAATAATAACAACAATAGCAGTTTCTATAAATGATTCGGATCATTAATCAGTCGACGATTCAATCCGCGTTCTGTGATATAGAAGAATAGTAAATATAGTGACTCACAGCACATATGTCTGAAACCAACATTTCTGTCTTGAAAAAAACGAGGAACTAAAAATACCGAAACGAAAAGATAAAACGTGTTAGAAAGATTCCACATTTTATAAACAACAATTATCTGTACATGAGAACATGAATATAGGTTTCACTGTGTATATCGAAAATGGAAATTAGCACAGGTTTCCTCGTTTCGCCACGTCTGAGTATGTGCTACTAAGCAAATTGCGAACAAATCAAGATTGTATAGCTGCAAAAATACATACCTTATTACTATTGGTACGAGTTCCGCTAAAGTCACTTTCCTTCTTGGTCGATGGCATCGTTTGTAACAGTAATAAACCGTATTTATGAAAACCTGATGCAGGCTGGATTTTAACTATTCTTATTCTTCATTTACGTAATAACAAAATATGTTGCGGATCCTTTGGAAATACACAACGCAACCAAACGAAATAAAAGCAGATTAAATTGAGTATTTGTATGAGAGGTAAATGAACTGTGCAACATCCCTCACCTCTCTTACAAATGTAGCACACGCTTAAGCAAAAAGAAAACTATACAGCCGCTACACGATACCAAATTGGTGTTTGCTGTGTTGCACAGGCGGCTTTGTTTATTGTTGTTACAATACATAAGCTATTTTTTCCACGTTCGCGAATACTGAATATATTCCAATCAATTGTTACCCAACACTTCTGTCGGATTTTAATATAAACCTGATACAAAAATAAACGTTGATAGTCAATGTTTCAGTTCATTAAATTTGTGCACGAGCTGGTTTGAAACATAGCTGCGCTTCTTTTTTAACTCTGAAAATGCATTTATAAAAAGCAGACTTTCATTGCTACTTACGTTGTTCGCAACAGTATCCGAATGATCTATCCAAACAGTCGCACCCATAACCTGGTATCTTTATTCTACCATTATTTAAACAAACTTCTCCGCATGAGCGAGAATCGTAATAGTCGTACTTGTTGCATTCACTTTTACATGTTCCAGCTTCAATCCAAGAGTCTTCGCAGCAGAGACCTCTACTTCGGCTTTGTGAGCCTGATCCGCCACAAGTTCTTGTGCACTAGACCATTGGACCATGGATATATCCAAACGTATCCGTCGGACATTTTCCCGCAAAACCGTGATCTATCTACCATTATTATTGTTGATATCTATTCTTAGCTGATACATCACTTTTTATTATTCTCCAGAATTTTAAACATTGCTAACTTCTCTGTATAACAAATCATAAATAAATTACCTAATTTATATTCAATAAATTTATCTTCCTCATATTTTTTTTCAAAAATCTAAGTATTTAAAAATCCTCATAAATTTTTACTCTGTCAGTGATTTACAAAAAATACTGCAACAATAGATTATTTACTTTAAGGTGTAGCAGTATATCACAAAACAACAGATTTTTTAACGAATGAACAGCATCTTGACACACAACGTATCTGTCCAATACATGTTTTACTGTTTTGTCCCACGGAGTTGGATACTTAAAATATTCTTACTGAGTTGTCCCCCTTTAAATAAGAATGCCATTTGTAAAGAAATAAATGTAAACAATTGTCAAAAACGATGTTTTACCTAGTTATGTAAAGTTAAAACACTCGCACGATGTTGCAAATGCACCAAAACGAAGACGTGTATCAGCTTTTACAAAATGGTGAGTTTTTAAAGGCGCTGGGCTGTCCAGAAGTGTGGCCCCTTCATGCGGTCAGTCCCATTCCGGAATTCAATACAAATATATCAGTAAATGGACAATAGTTTTGTAGAATAATATAAATGTTTTATACGCTGTTAAATTTTCATGTAAAACAATGCTTTCTTTCTATGATTTGATGACGTTTGAACTTTTTTCTCCGAAACATGGACCTATACCTTAAAAATATTTACAATATCAAATTAAAGACCTTACATAGTCTTTAACTTGAGAACACGGGGTATAGATCTGTGCCTTACAATTCGGTATTAAAGCGCAGTTACACGTACAAAACTGACAGTATGTCGTTTACAGATATTTCCTGCAAAGAGACAGTTATAAGAAGGAATATGTAAGAATGAAAATTAACAACACTTTCTTGTGCTTTATCGTTTGATTTAGTTCATAACACCCTCATTGTTCAATTTCTGCGCATCTGAAATTCGAATAGTAGTAAATAAGAAGGCGTTGGTTAATCAATGAATATCCGACGGATGGCCACAATCAATTAAATTGACTGTTTTCTCCGACAACGACAATTCTTCAATTACCAAGAAAGAAAACAAGTCATTATTTTTCACACATATTTCACTACATTGTTGCATTTTCACATGTGTTTTGTATTACAGGAGCAAATACATACTTGTAATAAACTGATACTGACCGGAGATCAAAGGTTTACACAAAAGTCTGCACAAAGATTATATCGGATGCATTTGTACCGATACTGGTAGTTGCCAAACCATATTTCATTTACGCAACAAAAACATTCACCCTCTTACTTGCACTCCTGGCCACTTACCTGTAAAGGCAAATGCAATTTATTACATGACTATGCAATAACAAAGCTCATTTATTCTTATCCATCTCAACATATCAACATTTCACAAGAAAACGATTATAACCGTTGAGTACCAAAATGTCTCAGTATAAAATCAATTTACAAAGTCTGATATTCTTCTGCTTGTATATATAGTCATATTTATTTTGTCTTTACCTGGAAATTGTACATGAACACATATATTTAATTTTATCAGCTTAAGGTATCAGACAAGTTCAAAAAGGACTGTATCTAACTTCTCTCGGAAGAAATACATATACAGTGAATCACCGCTCGCTGGAGCATCGATGACTCGAGCACACGGGCTCGCTCGAGCAATTCATGTGATCCCGGCCGATTTCCTATTTTCTATGTGATATTACCATGACTAGGTCGAATATCGATAACTCGATCGCTCGAGCATGACACCTGGTCCCTGTGTATTAATTTACACGTTGTTGCTTCTGGCTAACTCGAGCAGAGGTGTCAAAATTTTTTGCAGCTTCGGCAATCAGAATGTATCGGTTAATTAAAAAATTTCGCATGAAAATTGTGTTGTCTATTCCCCGTCTGTCTTAAATGTTTGTTTTTAGGTATCTTTTATCTGATAATGAGATAAATTATTGATGAAAGGTTAAAGAAAAGTTTTATTGATCAAATATAGTTTAATTACTGTTGGCTTTACATTAATCCAAGTGTGTTATTACTTATTGCATCATAGATAACGTTTGTGATACGTTTTATTTTTAAATGTCATGGGTTTGTTATTATTATGCATCACCGTTTCCTCTGCAAATGGTCCCGATGACAACTGATACAATAAAACTTCAATTTTTCTTCGTATGTTGGTCAATGTTTGGGTCGCTTGAAACCATGGATAACTCGAGCATTTTGCTCATCCCCTTGCGACCTCCAGCGAGCGGTGTTTCACTGTACCCTTAACTATGATTTAAAACGTCTGTAAAAGACTTGAATTTTGAAATTACAACTGTTAAGGCCTTTACGTGGAAATTATGACCAGAAATACACTTGAAATCTGCAAGTGTAAAACATGCAGGTCTCAAAATTGAGACTGTCATATGTTTTCATTAGAAGAAAGTATTACAAACAAGACCATAGTTTCTACTATCATACTCTTGAATTTTGCACTAGCTACACTGTAAACATATTTCATATTGTTCTTTACTTACTAGATCATTTATTTATTTATTGACTATTTTGTCATTTGTGTAGTACTTGCTAGCCTTTCTAAAGTCTCAGTCACACTACACCGTATAACGTTAACGGACGTCCAACGTATAACACAATTTTCAATTCGTTCGTATCCGTTCGCATGCGTTTCTTTTCCGTTTCTCATGCGGCGACTGCGCTCCTTGTCCGGGGGTGTTCATTCCATCCAGTGGAAGGTTTTGAGCATGTTCAAAATTTAGACCGTACACTAACAAACAAAGTTGTCCGTTAGATGTACGAGAGCAATGCGCTGATATGCGTTTTGTTCGTTACTCGTGCGTTCCCTATTTTGAACTTGACCGGTTCGCACCCGTTCTTGTCCGGTTCGCATTCGTTCTTGTCCGGTGGACCTGATTCACGGCCGGAGTACTACCGGACAGGCAACGGATGTAACGTATGTTCAACGAATGATAACTGACAAGAACGTTTTGTCAGTTTCTCATGCGTTGCGTTTTCGTTTTACGCGGTACAGGTTAATTACTGGTAAGGAGATATCCGGTAATTGAACGTTGTTCGTCCTGTATAATTTTGCGGTCATTGTGCGTTTTATGCGTCCCATACACCGGTCGCGAGAGCATCGAGCAGCAGTGGGGGATACCTTTCGTCACCGGATAACCTTCTGTCGCAATTTTTCTATACGTTTGGCGTCCGTTAACGCTATACGGTGTAGTGTGACTGACACATAAAGGATAACACTTCATGCGAAAACTGTTTGTACCTCTATTTTTTTTGTCCCTTAGAATATAACCCTCATTTCCAACACCTGTAATATTTCTACAGCTGTAACTTTTAGGCATATGTATAGTTGTTACTTCTCTTTTACATTTTTACTGCTGTTTTTTTTTTTTTTTTTTTTTTAAATTCTTTTTTTATTTTATTTTTTTTTTTGTTTTTCATTGCATTATTCATATGTATTCAGCTGTAAAAGCAACATTGTTATATAAAATCTACAGGTGTAAATTTGAGATATTCATGACTGTAATTTTGAAAATACAGGTCTATTACAGCTGTAAAATTTCATATAAATAGTTATCATTATAGATTGTAAAACAACCACGTTAAAGGTTATTATAAATATAAATAAAATCTTACAAGACATTTGTTAATCAATTTGGTTCTACAGTTTAAATGAAAATGTTTTCGTTACAAATTCCTCGGTGCCTGACTCTTTTATATTGAATATAATACATGTAATATTGTATAATTATACTCCTGGAATCGTGACATATGACAGTAAAATATGTTGTTTACAGATATTGCCAGGAAAACGAACACATGTCCGATATACTTAATTAATATACTTTTGGATAATAATCCAAAAGCACGACGACACTGATTCTGAGTTCATACATAATTATTGAAAAAGTAAACATTACTTTTGAAAGTTTCAACGACGTTAAATAATACAAAATGTAATTAGAGAGCGAATAGTTACTTCCAGAAGTTCTTACAATGTATTACAGTGCATTAATTCGTGGCTCATAGTTAATGCTAATCAGCCGAAATCATAATTAATGTGCGCTTATGACGAATGACTGATAAACGATATATTCGTATTTCACACGCATGCACGCACGCAGTTTTTAAGGAAATAGCCAAGTCCCTTATATTTGTATATATGATTTATTCCTCACTGGCTTCAAGAATTAATATTAGGAGGTTTACGAGCACCACGGAGTCATTTGGCGTCGTAAATTGAAACAAGGGACGTCACTTTTGATAAAGGACATCTAAATTACAAACAAATAAAACTGATGTTATGTCGTTGTAAAACGTCTTTTATAGTAAAATCTTTTATGTGTCTTTGTTTAGCAAAGGTTAAAGTTGTCTTTAAAAATCATTTCTTGTTGTTTTCTACTGAATATACTGTCCGTAAACATCTTGAAAAAAGAAAATATTTCATATTTTTGGAACTCAGTTCCCGCACAAACGTCAAAATATGTTCGCTCACATGAAGTACGTACTCTTCTGGCAGCGTCGCGGATGTGATGATTGTGTATTTAAAAAGTCACTCTGTATCATCGAAGGCGTTAGGTTTCATCAATTTATCCCGGTTGACATCCCTGGCACTGGATGACATATATAATGTTTTTCGCAAGATATTGATTGGTTAATGTTGCCTTTCCACGTCTGAATATGTACGAGTCTATATTTGTTTCTATAAGATGCTTGCACAGACCTCCTTTTAACTAATGCATTTACTTACGTGTTTTCTGTTGCTTTCGGTAAATTTCACCATGTTTTTTTTCAGATTTGGTGACTGTCTCTTGCTTTAAATAATTTTGAAGCTCCATCCATGGGTCTCGTTGTAGAGTATTTAACTAATGTCTGATTTGTCTAATTATTTCAGGATTAAACGGTTTACCTTTGGTATGGTATCTTACTGTATTGGTTTGTTGGTTTGTTATCAGGTTTCTTCATAGTTTAGTTCTTCTGCTTTTTTGTATTCCGGTTGAGATTTAAATGTCTGGTATTTTTTCAGTTCATCGAATTACTTTATGTAAGTGTCGCTTCATCGTATACTAGTTTTAGGCGTCTCTCTAGTGAACGGCATACTGCGATTAGTGTGTTTCAGATGGCATGACTGGAACAATAGGTATGCTTTGCATTCAGTAGGCTTGTAATAGATATCAGTCATGATATTTTTGCCGTTGTTAATACACATGTAATTCAGAAATGGCACACGTTTACAACTGTACTATATTTTAAATTTGACATATTCATGCAGGTTGTTTAATATTTGATGAATCTAACCCTGTTTTAGTTTTATTCCAAAGTAAGAAACAGTCCATTCCATCTTTCTTTGAACTGTTCCGAAGTTTCTCAATCTGTTTGTATAACGTTTATTCTAAATAGGAGAGATCGCCGTGACATCTGTTTTTCTGGTTGTAGGCAAAACAAATGCGTTTACATCGTTTGTGTATGGGATCGGAATTTATAAATGATAATAACTTTTTCGCTCATTTATGGATTTTCAAAGTTCAAAAAGTTTTGGAATACTTATAAGTTTCATATTTTCGTATTCAAATATCTTTTTTTAAATAAAATAACCGTTTTAAATGACATATAATTTTAATTGCGGCGTAGTGATGTTCAAAACTTTTAGAAAAACACTGTAAGTTAAGCGTTCATAATTAATTCATTTTATTTCGAAATGATGATTACAAGCAAGTAATAAATTTCTTTTTTATAACCTTTTCATTGATCAAAATATTATTTATATAATTTGTGTTTTAAGAAAGTTTAGGCTGTAAGAAAAACATCACTGTTTACAAAAACACATGGACGTTTGGTGCCTGCCCACCCGGGCACTGTCTTATCAGTTCTAAACATAAACAGTACAATGTATTTGTATACAAACACGATCTCTCCTATACCCTATTACGAGTTAGACGCGGATACGGTAGCCCTTGCAATTCCTTTGGTTTGTGCATAATATTTATCATTGCAAGTAAATGTGTCGTTTCGACTGTTTGACACTGATTCCATTCTGAACTCTTTGGTAAATCTGTATGGTATTTTGCGTGTGAAGGGACGCAACGTAGAAGGAAGCAAGCATAGTATCCTGATCTGTGTGTTTAGGCAGCTGTTTAAGGAAGTCAGTTGTAGAAAACTCAGTTGTTGAAAACTACGTTTGAATAATGCTTTTAGACAAATGTCCATTAAATTATCTAATCTTCTTGTCGGGCATGTTTGTCCGGCAATTATTGGTCATAGTCATTGATTTATTGTTATAAAAGTTATATTCAGTGTTTTGTGTCATCTATTTTCATTGCGCTTTATGTCTGAAGCTTCTGCATAAGTACGACGTGTGTTGCTGAACTTTGTGTTTCATATAATTGAAACGGTTGCTTTAGTTTATTTTGCTGTGAGTATTATCCGCTTTTACTATTTCTGTCATTAGCATCCCGAATAAAGGGATTCTAACCTTCATATTTGTTCTTGAAGTCACATTCATATTTGGTTAAGCAAAGTTTATTTTTCTGTTCAATAATTTAAAAGATATTTCTTCTTGTTGCTTAGTTTCCTCTGTCCATAACCTTTTTAAACAGATCATTGCCAACATTCTTCGATAGCTCCTATTGCTTTGGTCAAATGGTGTTCAGATCTAAGTTACTTGATCTGATCTTCACTACAATTTATCTGTTCATCTCGTTATGCTTCTCATTGGATTTTTTCGGTAATACTACTTGATCGGAGATGTAAAACTGTTCATATATTTCGGCCGATCCTGATATGGTTTTCTGAAAGTTAACATTTACCCCATATTTTGATCACCGACTCTTTCATCTTATTTGCTTCAATTTCGATGTCAATGTTTCGGTTCATGAAGACTATGTTTGTACTGTTGCCAAACACTACCTTTAAATTGTCACTCTTTTCAGTTCTTTGCAATTAGGTGTAGTCGCGTGTATGAATTCATCAAAAATCTCCGCGGTACAGGTTGAAATACTTAAAAATGTTTTTTTAAGGAAATAGTGATGTGAAAAAATTATATGTCATCCAGTGCCAGGGATGTCACCAAGAATACACTGGTGAATGCTCAAGCCTTCGAAACAGTGTCACTTTACACAACCTACCGGTGGCACCACCACCAGAAGAGTACTTCAAGTGAGCGGATTTATTGACGTTTGTAATTAAATTAAGTACCCGAAATATATTATTTCCATTTCAAACTGTTAACGGACAGTATAGTGAGTAGGAAAACGAGGAATGATTTTGACAGGACGGTTGAGGAATAAATCTAACATGCAAATTCAAAAGGATATGGCTACGTCATTAAAAAAACTTTATATAAGTACTATATGTATATTCACCCGTAAAATGGACTTTTTCATGAATTCTTATATTTATATATAAATTAATACAATGAAATGAGCGGCTTGAAATTATTTTATCTTATTAAATTATGTAATCGACTCGAAGTTAAGTAACCATTACGGCTGCATGCCAAGGTAATTAAACCAAGACTTGTGGACAGTATGACCTTTGATATGATGACCAAGTTTAACTCAGTGTTTGCACTTACACTAAACAGGCATGTCGATCAAAATACGTTTCAAAAGCAGTATCTTTGCCCCATGAGTGGCGGGGGCATATAGATTTGGTATTGTCCGTGCGTCAGTCCGTCCGAAGTTCGTGGCACGTCTAGCTCAAAAAGTATTTGATATAAATTGATGAAACCTTGCATGAGTCTTTATCGTGACATGAACTTGCACATCTCCTATTTTTGCCAGGCTCCGCTCCCTGTTTATAGAGTTGTGGCCTCTGAAATAGTAAAAACATGCACATTTTCACCTTGTGACGCGCCTAGCTCATAAAGTATTGCGCACCTCCTACTTTTCCTCTGGCTCCGCCCTCTATATCTAGAGTTATGGCCTCTGAAAAAAGCCACAAATACACATTTTTTAATTGTGACGCGCCTAACTCAAAAAGTATTACATATTAACAGATTAAACCTTGCATGAGTCTTTATTATGATATGAACTTGCGCACCTCCTATTTTTGTCTGCCTCCGCCACTTATTCTCAGAGTTATTGCCCCTGAAAAAGTCAAAAATGCACATGTTTACCTTGTGACGCGCCTAGCTAAAAATGTATGATATAAATGGATGATAACCTGCAAGAGTCTTTATCATGATATAAACTTGCACACCTCTTGTTGTTTGGCTGGCTCCGCCCCCTAATTTTTAAGTTATGGCCTCTGAAATAGTTATAAAATGCACATTATCACCTAATTATGTGCCTAGCTCAAAAAGTATTTGATGTAAATTCATGAAACATCGCTTGAGTCTTTATCATAATGTAACGTTGCACAATTGGCATTCTTCTTGAGAATCATACCGCTTATTACAGAGTTATGGCCCTTGAAATAGCCTAAATAGTGTGGGGGTGGGGGGGGGGGGGGTTATGATGTTCATAGCTAAATAGTACATGGCCTAGAATAATAAATACTTTTGATAAAAATATTGGTTGAGGCTATACCCCATTAAGTGACAAATGTAACAGCGGGGGCACACTCTGTGTCCTAAAGACAATTCTAGTTTATGGGGAAGAGTGAATGCTAAAAAAGCAACTAAAAGAAATAATACCCTCTTTATTGAGCAATATAAGAAAACTTATACCAATAAACTATATAAAAACAATCAATTTTACCATGATTTGCGCAATGTCCATTTGATCTTTACACTCACTAAATACTCAATATTCCAGAACAGAATTACACAAACATTCAAATGGTTTCTTGTTAAATGTGTCTAAAACTATTCTTGAGAACGGCTAAAATCTCCCTTTCCGTTTACACACAACTTTGCAGTGCAGTATGCACTTGCCTTTTTCTGTACACGCAAATTGTAGTTCAATACCTAGCCAAACACTTCAAATACACTGATAAGTTAACGTGCCGTTCGATTTATACAAAAAATGATAAATTTGTTTGTAATTTAAGAGTTTACAGCGTTTTGATAACCATATTTACGCAATGAGTTTGACACTTGGCCAGCGGCCTAGCTTCTTATCGGGACCGTTTGAATTTGTCTGCACTTTTTTTTTATTTCTGAAAGGTAAAAATATAAAACACTTCAAAACCCGCAAATGATGAAAGTTTTAGTTGGTTAGAGATGCATGCTAAAACACTTTTTAGGCATGAAATAAAATAATTCAAAGGCCTGAATTTTCAAATCTCACTATTTAGAGATAACAATGCTCTCACAATCTCCCTGTTGTTCACCTAGTCATTTCCTTGATGTTTAAAGACCACATAACGAAGATGATGCAGATACGATAACATTGTCCCTCTGGACTATCACGCTGATGGAAGCTACGGCCCGAAAGACGAGCAAGAATTAACAGCATCGAATTAAGAGCAGTTGTGGTCGACCATTATTACTTTGTAATTTTTTAAATACAGATAATAGCTTTCTACATTCGCACCGTTTTTGTCGCTAGGCATTTAACTGTTTAACGGCTTCAAACATTGGCAAATTATTCCTTCAAAATCATAGTTTAGGGTATTTTTATTTCTTCCAAGAGATGTTAGATACAGAGCAAAACATCCAAAACCACAAGAGGGCTTTCAATAATGATGTATGAATTGGAATTGGTAGAGATGCTCACTTTCTTGTTTGCCTTCCTTTGATGAATGGATGAAAGGTATAATCGAAAGGATTATTGCATTAAACATTTACAACGGTAATGACAGTAATTATTAACTTCACAATTTATTTTTTTCCAGCATATTTCTAGACAGATTACGTCCTTATCCGTATTAAGACTGAACATAGAATTATGCCGAATGCAAAATATTTCCTAAAGTAATTACTTTTTAACTGAAAACACTAATTATATCCCTAATGCAAGTATTATGCTGCTGTAAAGAAGATTGAAGATACATATAAAAAAATGCCGAATGAGCAGAATTAGTTATTTTATCAATACATTAAATCAATAAGAATTATAGTGATGTTCAATTTATAAACTTTGATAATGTTGCAGTTGACCTCAATACAATCGACACTGTCTATTTTCCAATACAGGTAAATCAACAAGGAGGTACAGAGTTATTTATCTAACATTGGCTTTAATAGAGGGGAAAAAACTCGATAGCACAGAGGGCTAGCACGCTTGTCTTCCAGTATTCTAGTCTAGAGTTCGTAAGTTCGAGACACTGTAAATCATTTTAATAAATATTTTTCATGAATATTTTTGATTACATATTTCTTTCAGCAATATAATGGCGTGCAAACTCAAACTTAAACATTTTATTACTACATGGCCACAGGCCCTGGTACAGATAATATATACTGAACATACAATCAAACGATAAAATAAACAGTAAAGTACAGTAATCATTATTTGGTGACCTTGCATTACGTTTTATGTGCATTACAAATTGTTCTGAAACGTATATTCAATAACTGGTTTCAACTAAATTGCTGATCAACCATAAAACAGATAGAATATATAACACAAAAAATACAAATATAAATAAAATCGGTAAGAAGATCATTTGGAAGCATAGAATGCAACTCAGCTTGATTGAAAGGTAATGAAATGTGCAACACGCTCCCTAGCACCGGTTTAAGCGGAACTCTATTACATATCTACTGAATGGAATCCATGACCGAAAGGACCAAAAATATGACAACACTGAATCAAAGTACAACATATAACTAGGTCATTAAAACACTTGACAGATTACAAAAATAAGTTATTTGTCTGGTGCGTAGTTAAACAAGTTTTGAAAGTTTAGGTCTTCTTACAGAAGTTATACGAAAATTCTGACTGCATTACATCTAGTTTTGACAGGTCATTCCTGTCAAGAATTACATACACATGATTAGCTTCTTTAGCCAATGACAACAATCCGTCCACATTTACATCAAGTCCTGGACCTATCACAAACAATTTCACATCTGACATTTTACTGATTATTACCATTTCTTCATTGACAGCTGTCTGGTTTTCAAATTTTCCATTAGACATCACAACCAGAAATTTTCTAGAATTTTGACGCTTATATGTACTGTAAAATCTCTGAAATATATAATCAATCGCAGACGTGATATTTCTTCCACTGCATTGTTCATCTTTATCGCAGACTTCATTCTGCCCCCTGTTCAATGTTTGAAATTTAATTTGAAGATTATTTTGCATCTGGCCAGCTGACAGCTCTATCACAGTATTCATTGTGTTTCCTAGTTGAACCAAACCATACACTGGACCATCAGATTCACCAATGTGACTGCTGCTCTTAACAATCGATGTCATCGCATCCACTGACATCTGAAACTCCGTCTCACTCATTTGGTTACTTTCATCTAGAAGAAACACAATATCAGACAAGTGACTGACGGTGCTGCAATCGTCGCATGTAATCTGAACGAGCTGTTTCAGTAATGTGTCAAGAGCGTTAAAGTCTCCAACAGAGTAAACGTAAGAGGGACTGAAAGTATCTCTTGGAGAAGCAATGTCGACAAGTTCTTGATGTGAAACTTCTTTTCCGATTCCTGATAAATAGTTAAACCAGAAATATCTTACAAAAGATGTTTGTCAAAATCTGAAGCATAGACAGATGATGCAATGACAAGTCGCGCATATGTACAAAACACATTCATATAATTTAAGCATTAACAAAGTAAAATTGATTATGTCTATATTGCCACAAGTGTAGTATATACAAAATACATATACTTCACATCTGGAATGTAGTTTGCACAGGAGCATTTAATAAAACACATACCAGTATTCCTCACATGATGGCCTATCTAAGGTAATTTAGTGCGTTATTTTAAACTCAAGTATGATTGGACATTGGACTTTGACTGAATGACCTTAAAAAATAAGGCCAGCAGCTGACGATAGATAATTATGCCATGAAGTGTAATGCCATAGTTTCAATTATCCCCGCCCGGTTATTTATTGGAAATCATTTTTTTAAAATTAATATCTTGACATACTGATCCGAAACAATAGCTGTCGCCAGCTGAATAAAGACAGTCATCAGTCATAATTATGCCCGACCCCCACCCTACCCACCCCCTCAAAAAAAAATAAATGTCAGGAGGGATTTTCCGGAAGCACGGTGCGCCCACAAACGCAGTCAGAGAGCCAGGCATCGCATAATAGGTCCTCGACAAAAAACTGAGTTGAGAGATAGAGCAGACGGGTTGCTTCAAAAATCCAACAAAAATAATACTTACAACGGGTAGATAATGGATGGTGGTGTAGGGGGAAGTAAAAAAGGTAAGGGCGGATATACAACAGGGAAAGTCATGCTCAAAAAAGGCAATCTCCCATACCGCAAACCATAGGAGCACAAACACGGACGTGCACGAGACAAACACACAGTACGGCATCGCCTCAGGACGGCCAAATCCTAATAAGGCTGTACCGAACAAATAAAACGGGGAAATGAATTCCAACTTATTGTGCCTATCGTTAAAGCTTTTGTGTACATGCACTTTTAAGAAGAATGGTGAAAACACTTTTTTGTCAGTGGCGTGGGTATTTGTTTCTTTAAACGATACAGTGGTCTGTAAACTGTCAATAACCTATCAGTCCATATATAAACTCAGCTTATCCCCTACGTGTTTTACTTGTTTAGCTAAGAAATAATTTGTAACAAAAGAGACTTTCAACACTATTTATGCACAATCGGCGGTTATGCGTCGGGCGTAATAGTTTCACGACGGCGCAGCCCGAGTGAAATTATTTGTAGGACGTATTACCGCCCGGGTGTATAAATAGTGTCAAACACGGTTATGCTAAAAATTATTCCGATTGTCATATGCCCTTAGTCTAAAACAGTAGATAATCTATAGATTGAAGCGCTCTTCCTTAGTCGCAACAAAAACTTTGACGTCATCGCACGTTAACGTGACGTCATTCTAGCGTAAGAGTGTTTTTAACAGAGACAAGCGTAATTAGAATACTACTTTTAAATTCTAACTTCTGTTTTGTTTGGCATCATTAGAATATGGTGTACTTTTCAAAATAAATAACCTTTACAAAAAAAATGTCGTCAACCATCCGCGATCTTTATTTACCGACTTCCATGACCAATTTCCAAATGCCTCTTTTAAGCAGAACTTGTGGATGATTTCAAAGGGTTTAATTAACTGAAATAAACAGCTCTATTGCATTTTTTGTCCAATATAGCGTAGATCGGTTATGAATTTGTAGGCAAACATAAAAGAAAATTCTCAATTATACATACAAAATAGGACCATTTTGCGAATTGAATTAGACCGCATGTATTGGACGCTTATACTCATTAATGTACTTTTAATGATTATCTATATTATTCAATGCTTTTTTATGAAATGTTGACTGTGGTTTTATTACGCATAATCAATATACAGATTGTAACTACTGAGCTACTGTTATAGTACCAAGGAATCTTTTACCTATTATATAGATAACATGTGCAACCTACCTATTGCTATTACTTTTATACCAGAACTCTTAAGATTCTTAGCTGCTAGTCTTGTTTCACTTCTTTTGTTTGACATCCCGTCTGTGAGAACAAAGGCGTAAGTCAAAGTCACCATGCCTTCGCGCCTTTCGCTTCTTCTTGCAACTTCCATTGCTTCTTTTAAACCTTTATCGGTAAATGTTGCCCCAGGGCGGTAGTCTATTTCTTTTATCATGTTAAGCAAAGCGTCTTTATTAATGTATGGGTTGAAGTTAATGTCGACTCTCGCGTCTGTAGAAAAAGTTATGACGGCTATCTGAAATTCTTCCCAGCTTATGTTAATCTGTTCAACGAATTTCCTGACAAAATCAAGTTGAATTTGAAATTGATCTCTTGTCTGACTGGCAGAGGAATCCAGAATAAAAATGACATCTGTTGGAAATGGGGTGCATCCAGGTAGAACTGAAATGTTCAAAACAGTTAAAGTCACAGAACATATGCTAACTTTTCAGTCTTGAAAAAAATAATGAATGTGGATGAGGAAATAAATGAAATAATAGAAACATCGGCAAAGATGAAAAGGTTTAGAAAGATTGCACATTTCAAACTGCAAACATCTGTATATAATTACATGAGTAAATCAGACAAAGCAAAACAAAACTGTTCATATGGCTTATCACCTTTTGAACACGGCTTACAGCTAGGAGTAATCCCCTTGTACCCAAGGATGTTACTGTACTCTATTACACTTCTTCCTATTTTAGGGATCTTTATCACACAACTTTTAAGGAATTTTACGACCTTTCGCACATACACATATAATGGCATAAAATGAAATTGAACATAAATATAAAAGCCCTTTGACACAACTCCATCAAGCAGAGAACACTGCATATAATATATGTAGGTAGAGGGGATCACTCTTAACTGAATACCTAGATCAAAGTTTAATCAAAAGTCATATGTTTTCCCTTAGTGACCTTTATCTTTTTGTACCAATAAGAACTATTGCCATTTTTTTCTGATTAACGAGGGGCGTTCAATATGTAATGTTACTCCGTAATGTAGTTCCGTAACCGCTTATCATAGATGCGGTTTTCGGCACTTTATGGAGCAATTTATTGGCAACACAATGCTATATAAATTATAAAAATCGGTAGACACAAAGTAAAAATATGATCATTTGTGTGAGGTGTACTCGGGTATACTGGACAATTTTATGTCCAAATTATTGAGATTGTAATATGCAATTCCTTGATTCTACTATTCAACAACTAGAACTATAGTTCATTTTTCAGTTTAAACAGATAACACAAATCATGATCTTCACAAAAACATATGAAAACTAGAATAAAAAAGTTTATAACAGTTTTAAATTGAGTGTGTATATTTTTACTCGAAAAATGGTAAGGTGGGTACAATAAGCCTCTGAAATTTTGTCAGGCGCGATAATCATCGTTTAAAAAATTCTTGTATTTTAGGTTGATACTAGTATCTTAATTCTCGATTGCGAAATCAGTTCTTACAACTTTGATTAATTGCTCTCAACACCCATTCCAGATGGAATCAACTTCAAGTTTAGATTTTTTTAGTTGTGTTGTAAAATTAAGAATGCAATAAATAGTTTAAAACAAAGTCAAACTCATCACAAATTGCTGTATCTCGTAGAAAAATGATAGAATTTCGTGATTTTACAAGTTATTCTATTTTTCTGATACTCTGGATACCCAGGACAAACCTAAATTATAATTATGGTCCAGTATACCTGAAGACACCTCACTAAAATGATTATATTTTTACTTTGAACATGCCGATTTTTATAATTTGTATAGCATTTTGTTCCCAATAAATTGCTTTATAATGTGCCGAAAACCGCATCTAAAAATGATAAGCTGTTACGAAACTACATACGGAGTAACATTACATATTGAACGCCCATCGTAGGGATTTAAACGACCCTTCCAAAATGAGTTTATAAGGTTGAAACATGTTAGCGATTACTTCTTCATATAGCGTTTTACGTCATTTCAACCATTAAGATTTGAGCATGTTCATTATGTTTTAAGTATATTATTGAATTCAATTCAATTCAATTCAATTCATAATTTATTCTGATTAGTTCTTACTCCGAGATGTTTCTGTGAACTAACACGATATGTACACATCGTGTAAACTGTTTCCTCTAAAACAAGAAGACAATGCGTCCTGTCGTCATAGAGACACATGCATATCAAAGGGCGTTGTGCTTTGAAAGCTTGTTGTTTCGCGACGGCAGAGTATGTGCTACTAAACAGTTGCCAATCGCTAACAAATCAAGCCTACATAGCTGTTAAATACATACGTTAATCTATAAATATTGATACTTACAATCTAGGTTAAAGTAATTTTCATTATTAGTTTAAAGGCATCTTTTGTTACAGAAATAGACCGTATTTGTGCGATGAACACACAACGCAATCAAATAAAATAATGGCAGATTTAATGGAGTCTTTTCATGAGTGCTAAATGAATTGTTCAACATATCTCACGTCTCCAAGCAGCCACACGATACCAAAATTATGTTTGCTGGGTTGCACATGCGTTTTTTCTTGTTGTTTACCGCGAAATTGAATATAATACATACGCTATTTCATTTTTTCAGCCTACACCCATACCGAGCACATTCCTTTCGTTTCTGTCAGATATTCCTCTAATCTGATACAGAAATAAATGTAAATAGTCAATGCTTTAGTTATTTAAATTTGTGCTGCAAGAACCGGTTTGAAACATAACTGGGCCTCTGTTTCTCTCTGAAAATGCATTTATAAAAACAGACTTTCATTGCTACTTACGTTGTCCGCAGCAGAATCCGAATGACCTATCCAAACAGTCGCACCCATAACCTGATGTCTTTATTCTTCCATTATTGAGACAAACTTCTCCGCATGAGCGAGAATCGTAATAGTCGTATTTGTTGCATTGATCTCTACATGATCCATCATCAATCCATTCCTGTTTGCAGCAGAGAACTCTATTTCGGCTTTGCAAGCCTGAGCCTCCACAAGTTCTTGTGCACGTAGACCATTGGGACCACTGGATATAATCACAAACTTCAGCATTGTCTGAGCATTTTCCCGCAACAACCGTGATCACACAGAAAACAATACCTATGGCTGACAGCATTCCCTTAGCCTGACACATGCTATTTTTTCATTTTCCTGAAATTTCATCATATAAAGAACTTTTAAGGGAAGTGCTAAAGTCCCTGATATAGCAAACAATCACAAATCAGTATATATTGCAAGTTAGTGTTTTACAAGAACAATCTCAATATAACGCTTTCTGAAAAAAAAAAAAACATACAAATTTCATTTACCTCACTGTAAACATCCGTTAAAAGGAAAAAAAACAAATCTCCACTCCCACAGGTAAATTAACAAAAAAGTGGAAAACCACAGGTTACCAAACACGACATAAACGAAAGTACTGCTTTTTTACGTTTTTACTTTTTTAACAAAATATATTAGCCATCTGGCAATTGTCTCTAAAATGGGCAAAAGTGGAATGAAATTTGACCAGTATTTCCTTTCATTTTCCATTTCTATTTCTTAAAAGTTTAAAATAAAAATGATTATCGTTAGACAAGCTTTAAATGAATAAGTTTATATTAAGAACATAAATGAGTAACATAAGTCTATAAAATATACCGGTATTAAAAGTAAAGAAGTGTACATTCGCGGATTCAAGAAAGGGAATTTTAAAACAGTTTATCGGACAAGGATATAAAATCATAAAATCAAAAATGTACTTGGAAAAATTAGCATGAACATTCACAATACATTATGAATTAATAAATTCATTTATTTTATAAATTGTTTAGCATTTTTAAAATTTAAAATAAACAATAAAATTAAACGAAATATTGTAATTTAAATAATATGTCCATGATGAGCAGAATACCATTTAAAACATGTTCAATCTTTCCAAATTATATACATATACGAGGGGTGTTCGAAAAGAAATGCAACTACATTAATATATTGCTACTCACGATATTTACGTGCGCCGAACTTAGCATGCAAGATTGACCGTTCTTCTAATAGGTACTTGTACAGGCTTGAGTTTTTCCCAAGTTCACTTCATTTTGAAGAACATTCTGAAAGTTACAAGATATGTGCTCGGTGGATACCACATTTATAAGGTGATGACCAAAAACGCAACCGTGTTTTAAAAGCCTAGAAAGTATTGAAGTTATACCCCCAGTACTCTCAAAAGAAGTTTTCACGTTCTATAACAGGGGATGAGACACGGGTTCACTATTATGAACCAAGAAGAAAGCAGGCAAATCGTGTGCGGGCTACCAGAATTTCGAAGAGACCCGTAATTGCAAACAGTAAAACTATTTTTATATAAGCTCATGTTTGCTTCACACACTACGGACCTGCTTTTCAAATACCAATACCAAAAGGCAACTCTGTAACCGGCAAGTTCTACAGACATGTTGTGCTGAAAAAAAAACAGTATTTCCTCAAACGCCGATCATTGAATGGAAGAAATACATACTCCTTTTGCATGACAATGCGTATTTGCACAAAGCACATTGTGGAGCAGTTTTTGAGGAGGAAGCACGTGACTGTGCTTGATCACCCTGCCTATTCTCCGGACCTAGCCCTGTGTGACTATTTCTTATTTCCTAAACTAAAATCGTATTTGACAGGGCGTTAGTACGCCTCTAGGAAAGTTGTGAGGTCAGCCATATTTCAGTACATGAGTTGTATACCAATTGCAGACTACCAAACATGTTTTATATCCTGAATTAAGAGGTTAAATAAGTGTATAACTTGTAAAAGAGAGTATCTCGAAGGTTTGCTCTGAATGTTATTGTATATGAGTGACTGGTAAAGAATGGACTGCTAAATGCATTGGTCTTTCATGTATATTGTACCAGATGACTACGTCAAAACATTTAGTTAACCTATTTCATAGTGCGGTGCATACATTGAGCTAAAGGGACGCATACCTTAAGAAGACACATCTTTAGCCGAGTAAACACTGGAATATAAGGATCGAGAAAATGGTCATGGTATTCCACTGAACCTTACTGAGAATGTATTTACAGTACAACGAGCAAGAGCTTTCGATATTTCATTTGTGTCGTAATAACAATGAAAAGACAAATTCATTTTATTCTAATATCATGCATTAACAAGATAAAATACATTAAGTATTGTCATGTTCTTCTTTGTACACAGTATAATAAGTGAACAAACAAACAAATATCAAATACGTTACGCAAATGTATAAAATGAAATAATTTAACAATTTTCATTGTTTCTTTATCTAATGCATTTGTCATTTAGGAAAGTATGTTGTATAACAAGAGCTGTCGGAGGACAGCAACGCTCGACTATTCAACAGCCTTGTCAATTGAATGAATACAAAAGTTGAAAAAGGGGCATAATTTTGTAAAATGTAAAGTAGAGTTATTGAACCTCTGCACTGCATGTCATATCATGACAGTGAACAAGTGTATGAAGTTTCAATCCTTTCCCATTAGTGAATACTGAGATACCAGCTTACATACAAAAACTTAACCTAATTTAGAATTTTCGTATATTTATCTTGAGTTCAAATACATTAATCCAAAAATTAGCATTTAATAGTTTTGGAGAATAAGGTCTATAGTATTTTATATTTCACTCTAAGACAATTGTTTCCAATATGGCGTATCTCATTATTCAGTAATAAGTCTGTAGGATTGCTAATGACTCAGGATTAAGGGTTGCTGTTATGTATGTTGTTATCAGTCATAATGCCTTTGCAATTATTGTGCTTACCAACATGAGACTTGTTGCTGTGTTTATGAGATTCAGTACGAGTAGGCAAGACATCTCATTCAATCAGATGTTATTACTGTTCTTTTCTAAGCCAGTCAGAAAATGTTACGATTTCTTTCCCCTAAAGTACATTAAGCTGAACAAACTGGTAACGTTACGATTCTAACACGACCAGCTAATAAGCTATATACTTTAGGGTAAAATCTATCTCTGGTTATTCTGCAATAAACCGATCTTGAACTATGCTGCGTGCACCGTGTTTTGATTATTCCAGTTAAACACTTCGTGTAAACTTTTATAAATAAAAACTTACGTCGTCAACCCTTACGCAGGAGGAAATTTCGAAAGCCAAATGCTGCGGCGTAGCACGCAATTGTAATTTACGTTTGCTGAAATTATTCCTCTGATTTTCGATGTAATGCAATAAATTTCTGGTGATTGGAAGTCCCGAATTTAGACCAATTAAACAAATAATGCGGACTTGTCTTTTTAACGTGAACAGTAATGTAAAGTTATATATAGAAAGAGAGAGTAACAAATATTTTATACAAAAATAGTCGCAACGATATCAGGGTTTTTAATGCAGGATTCGATAATGTCTGTAGATTTTATCGACTGAAAATTCAATAGACTTTGGCAAATATTCAGATAATACAGACAAAACATACTCAGACATACAAGCTGATCAATATATCTGGTAGATTGATATGTATTCCTTTTGTTACTTGAAAGATGTTTTACAATAATACTCTTATTGACATTGACAAATCTACATAATTTATCTATTGAATGATCGTAGTTATAAAGTAATGCTAGCTCATGCGTGCATATACGCAAATAGACCATTAATATGTGTATTCAAAATGTTTTCGAAGAGTGTATGGTTTCAGAAATCGTACACTTAAAGGGAGGGAAAGATAATCTTAAAATATGGAAACGCAGAGGGGACATGCGCATATCTTTTATTTTAACTCTTAGACTCTAAGATATTAAAAGAAAACTACAAAAGTTTATTCATGCTGCGAGGTACAATTATATATGAAAACAAAATAATTAAAGGAATATTATATTGTGGCCGAGAGAAGAGAACAAATAAAAAAAATAAACAAGCAAAACAGTGATCTTCTGGTCAAGATAAAAAAAAACACGTAAACTCGTTTAAACGAGAAATAAAAGAAGAGAGAAAGGAAACGAAACCTGATCTCATGCCCATGACACAAGTTTTCAAGTGTTTCTTTCAAAGAAGAGAGCGTATATTGATTTGCACATTGCAGGTATGTCAATCTGATTGTCGAAATTAATAGGATGATTGTATTTGGTCAGAAAGGATAAATATTATCTACAAGGCGTGGATGCATTTCTACTACCGTACATGAAAAGGCTCAATAAAACCGAACCTGCAACATTTTTACTTGTCATGTTGGGCCACCTGTGGAGCTTCAGTAGGTCAAAGGTTAAGGTCATGTGGCAATGAGACTTCATATGCTTTCCAATCAGTAACTAGAAAACGTTTGTGCCTACGGCAATCAAACTTCATAATATTATTGATTAAATGCATTCTATTGTTTCAGATATCAGGATGTCAAATGTCATATTCAACTCTGCACTTGAAAACAGTTTCCGATCCGTAACTATAGAACTCTTTTAACCTAGGACTTTCAGATTTCATAGGATGATTGCCTGTGTTCCTAAACGACCGTTCAACTTTAGTTTTGTTTTTGTTGGGCTTAACGTCACACCGACATAATTACTGGTCACATGGCGATTTTCGAGCTTTTCATGGTGGAGGAAAACTCCAGTTGCCCGTCCGAACATTATTTCATCAAAGGCGGGCACATGGATAAAACCAACGAACTTCCGTAAGCCACGAATTCTATGCTCTAAGTAAGGCTCGAACCCATATCGGTTAGGTGCAAGCGGTTTGATGTCAGCGACCTTAATCACTCAGCTACAGAGACCCCTCTACAGCTTTAGAGGTCAGTATGTAAAAGGTAACATTCACAGTGACCTTAAGACTAGTTAGGCTTACAACCATCAAATTTCATAGCATGACTGTCTATGGTAAGTATATGGCACTAGATTGGTTTAAAACTTGAGGCTATACGTAAGCGACCGAAATAATACATTTTATCAGATTTTACTTGTGTGTACTTTTGTCTATGTATACTTTGAATCGTTCTATTAAAGCACTTTCTTACCTGATACAGCAGACTAAAATTGAGCATAAGCAGGCCTTGAGAATTCCGCTCTATATTTAATGGTAAACCTCGCTAAAATGACGCCGATCCTCTACAGCAAAATGAACACAAAAAGAAATTCACTGTGTAAGGACACATTTTTTTCCACTATTCATGCTAAAATTATTTCTAAAAATGAAATTGAAACACTAAACGTGTTAATTTTTAATGTAAAAATAACAATGTAAACGTCATTGAAACATAAGTATAGCTTATTTAATCCCGCGGTAATATATTTAACTATGGTCGATATTTCATTAGTTTTAAATGATCTGGTAATTATGGTAAAGAAACACCTCTTAACACTGCACTGTAATGAATGTGCACTTCTATAATTACAATATATCGGTTTAATGCACGTATGTATATTCACTGGGATGCAATTGTTTTACAGTCCTGTCGTGACCGAGGCAATACGCCCGGGTTAATTCAGCTTATAACATTATATTCCCACGGTGTTTACTTTAATGGCATCATAGGTCTTAAGTTACTTAAACCTTAAAACAATCGAAATGTAACATTGACTTTTGGTCACTATGAAAATAAAAAGAGTAGAATTTTTGGATACACTGAGCACATAAAGCGCCACCAAAGCCACATACATCGTGAACCACTCACACAACAACCCTGCATTTGGGAAGACAAAACAGACTGAATGAAGAGGATTGGTAGGGGGATACCACTAGCACGCAAAGCAACATTCATAACATATTAAACGGTATAGGCAAAAGGTAAGTGGAAAATGGAGACACCGCAATGAAACGGTGCATATACAGAATTTTAGATTCTAGCAGGAAGTATTGGGGTATTTCCCTAAAACATGTATAATAATAAATAAAAATAGCTACATACTCCAAAGACATTTTCTGTTTTGTCAACAGATGTAAAAGTTCAATAATAGTGAGCCAGTTAAACTACAAACAAACAAAATACTTGAAGTAAAATGCGATTAAAACTAGGTCGGAGATACAACAGTGTGAACCATATTTGATATATCTCAACAATACCTTGCGTGTTTAATTCATTCGATGCTACGTCATCGTGAGGGGCCTCCGTGGCAGTGTGGTTAAAATGGCTGATTTGTAAACGACTTCACCCTCACCGATATGGATTCGAGCCTCACTAGGGGCGTTAAACTGTTAGGGGGACACCTGGGATCTTCCGCCAACACCGGAGCTGGAAAGTCGCCATATGACTTATGATTGTGTCGGTGTGACATAGACATCTCCTAGATTATGATTTGTTTTAATTGTTAATTTAGCCAGTCTATATCCTATGTTCAATATCATAGTCTAGTACTGAATTTTTACATCGTAGATATTAGGGGTGTTATCAATCAATGTCAAATCTGGTCGCAGCCTAACTGATAAAGACCAGTAATGTACTGCCCCATGTTTATTTAGCACATGCAACAATCTGGAAGCAGGAAGCTTGCTACTTCAGTGGTCAGCAAAGGTAAAGAATGCAAGAAATTCATTTTCTATATTTTAACAGGAGGAAATCATGGAAGTATTGAAATGTGGTATTCTCAAAAATGGAAAAATAGCTAAATTCAATAAAGGCAGGGTGCTGTAATTGTGCAGTTATTATTGTTGTTTCCCAAAGTTGCATCCATCTAACCCTTTATTTAAAGCTATCGGTAGGGGTGCGTGGGGATGGGGAGTTTAGGGAGTGGCGTATTAGTATACTATATATTTATTATCAAATTAAAAGTATTCTTCACGTGTTAGATTAGCAGACAATTACGGAATACAAAGAACCACATTTCATACAGTTACATTTTATAAACAGGAATTAATTTAAGCCGTTGAAAATTCTGAATAACAGGTAAATTGTATCTAAAATATATGGGAGTCAAAAAGATTTAACATAGCCGTCTTAGAGACGACAAGTTTCAAATGTGTTTCATTTTGCGAGGAGACATACTTATTTGGACCAGCTGTCCGCCCATCATTAAAGCCAGTCCGCTCTGTATCTCTTCCCTCCTTTGAATGACCTTCAAATAACTTAGAAAGGCCACAAGATTAATTAATTTAATTTCGGAAAATTCCATTTCCGCCAAGCAGCGCGTAAGTACATCATTTCCAGTTGCACAATCCTTGAAACGAATTTTGGATCGTTGTCTTACAATTTTAGGCAGTTTGGTACACCATACATAGAAAAAATATTGTCTACACATTGCACTACTTTTATGTATGCCGAAAATAGCAACATGTATTTTCATTTTAATACATGAAGTGGTCAGATTTGAAAACAGATTTTGTTATAAGTTTAGTTCTATTCAGTAAGACTATTCTCCTGTGCATTAACTGAAACTTTGAACTAACTTTTGCCATTCATGAATTTTTAGTAAAGTATTTGAAAAGGAAAATGATTTATGAATGCAACCGAAAGTTTGGAAAATTACAGGTAAAATATCTGCTTTGTTTATTTCCAAATTTCAGTTTTATTTTTTATACAGCTACTTTTAATTGTGATCTTGCAAACTGAGCTGTGTTTGTGCTATGGAACAGCTGCATTTGAAAGCTTTTTTTAAGGATTATAAGCTTACAATCAAAAGCATAATAACCCACTTCCTAAGCAATATCAAACATGTTTATTAAAATCCTTAAACAATAAAATAAAGCCATCAATTTTACCTTGATTAGCGTAATGAAAATTCTTCGCTATCTCCGGAACAGGATAACACCGAAACATTCAGAGGGAACACTTGTTCAAATATGTTGATCTCAGTTTAATATTGTACTTCCTGGTTTAAGTAAAACAAACCTATCAGGTTCGCGTCGTATTATTGGCCGCCCAAATATTGTGAAGATTTTGATTGTTTTATCACTTCATTATTGTTTAAAGCCTTGCAAACACTTTAGCAATGATATATTAGTGCACCATAAATTTTACTCTTATTTGTAAACGTAAATTGTAGTTCAACTTTTAACCAAACTCTTCAAAACTATTTATAAATCGGCGGGCTCATAAACTACTTTATTATCTAATCATTTTATACAGTCATAGTGATATATCTTGGCCTTCGCCAGCGGCGTAGCCATTTATAGGTACTGTATGCATACCCTACACAATTTCCTCCAAATCGAAAAATATAAGATGCCAAAAAAAAAAAAAATCAAACAAATGAAAAGGTAAGTTGGGCAGAAGTACTTGCATAAAACTTTATCCAGCAATATACAATTAACCCTTAGCCTGCTAAATTTCTAAAATGGACTGGTCCATCATTCAGTTTGGGCAATACCATTTATTATTTGAAGGGGTGTTTGCTGCAAATTTACTGACTGAATAGCGAACAGTACAGACCATGATCAGACTGCACGGATATGCAGGCTGATCTTGGTCTGCACTGGTCGCAAAGGCATAATCATCTGCCGCTAGCAGGCTAAGGGTTAAAGATTATATAGGTGTCAGCGCACTGATTTGTTTTCAACTACGTCCCTGTTATCTGAATAATGCTGGTTGTTTAAAAAGATAGACTCTGAAGTCAACCGACGAGTACAATATACCACCAGTTATCATCAATCCTCTCATTATCATCAGTCATCATCATTATATCTACCTAGTAAAATATTGTTTTTCTGTGTTTGCAAATTTTACAAATGTTTGATCTAAAGTCAAGAAGTTCATTGTATGCATGATGTAGAGCACATCTCCTTATGTAATAAATATAGCCCTGAACATCACGTGTGGAGAATATTTTGTCAGAATTGAATTCGTCGTCACAATAATCATAATCACCATCGTTATAAGCATCTTCACTTCTAAGTTCACTGATTATGTCAAGGGCTGCTTTCCCCTCCCAATCTGTACTGCCTGTGGAATCACAGGTTTTTAATTAAGTTAATATCAATGCGCTCTTTGATTTCACACCCATACAATTCATGGAACATTTTCAAAGCATTCAATAGAATTACATCATTATCATCACTGTCATGTAACAAGTGATTACTGGGTCATCTGGAGACGTGAATCCTGAATGCTCAAAGCGTTTCATAACAGTTTTTGGACTCTACATCTTTCCAAACTACACTTATCCAATAAATGATATGGAGAAGTAAGCTTGGATCAGACCTTGCTGGGATCAGACCTTGCAATCACTGTTTATTTGAAAAATGATATTCGGTAACTCTTTCTCACGATATTTACAATATTTAAGCTCTAAAGTCTATGATTCCTTGATCCACTGTTTAAGGTGACTTTTAGAGGGAAGAAGCACAACTTAACATCTGACAGTTTCAAAGGTGGAGGACTTAGGGCATTGTCGAGAAGCAAAACAAAAATGTGCAAATGAACCTCCGATTATGATTTTTTGCCAGTAAGTCATTTTCTCAGTCGTCACCCTAGCTTTTTGTTTTATTTTTATAAATCATCGGTAACTTTTCTACCTTAAACAGTTTGTATTTTTTGAAGCACAATTGGAAAGCGGGTTACAGTAAGTAAATACTTTAACCTATCACCATTGCAGCAAGAGCAACAATTAACCGCTTCTTTGATCGTTTCCAGACATTGCAGTCGTCACTTAAAATATTTGTAAATGCATTTGCGCTTCAGATAACACTTAGTGGTATACACATGTTAATCGAACATTTTGATGTAAGTTATTATCTACTTTTCATAGTAATATACTTTAACGTGTATTTACATGCATTCTCCGTTACCTGGCGCTGGACTGCTGAAATCTACATCTGAGGTCAGGGATTTGAATACACTATTTTATTGTCTGTTAAAAACTTTAGATTCTTTGGTCCAGTTTTGGAGTAAAACCCGATCGAAGGAATATTTAAAGGTTTCAATGTTGTAAAAAAAACAAGCATTTGAAATAGAAAGACGTTTTGGTGGTGTCTTTGTAAAACAATCCCGACTCATCCATGTTGAAAATGTCATGTGTTGATTGCCATGGCAGATGGTCAAAATCATCAAGGTTTTCTTCGCTTGTGCTAATGTCTCTCGGTGCATTATTCTTGTAATCCGACAAACAAATCTGCCTTTCTTTTTAAAATGTTCTGAATTTTAGTATTTCAATCCCTTATTCTTCAGCAATTTTGCATGCACATTTTTACTTTTGACATTTCAATAACAGAGATCTTTTTGTCTAGATTCAAACTTTACTTTAAGTACTTGATGCCATACTTTGTGGAGAAAGACTGTGATAAATATTTTATTTAAACAATTATTTGTGATAAAGAACATATCCCCGAGTCCACAGACTATGGAAATTGTTTGTTTCAAATTGCTTGTCTGTAAAATGGGTACGTATACTAATATGCCCCGACGGAGGTTCTAATAGATACTTTTGCAGAAAATTTACCTGCTAGTGCCAGTTTTATGTGATCGCTGGTCGCGTGTTGAAAAAGAAGTATTGATAAAGTAAAATCGTTCAGACGGGGTTTAAAGTGTTTGTTTTATGGACTGAATTTCGTTTGAATTTCAGAAAAATGCATGATAACTTTTGCATCGGCTAGAAATGGGCTATCTCCAGATCGGTTTTACTTTTGTTGGATTTTCTTCGACAAAATGTATCTCACGTGGCGATTATTACAGGGTATAATGGCGGAGGAAGATCACACAAAGGGAACTGCTTCTTTGGCGAGCATCTGGTTAGAACCAATAAATAAATAAATAATGCTACAACTAAAGACAGGTATCGAACACACTTCGGTAAATGGCAAATGATACAAAGTTAGCGACGGACCTTAACCACTCCACCACGGAGGCTTCCATAAGTGTATTAAAGTAGAACTAAAAAGATCTAATTAATTCAACAGAAATGTACTCTACAAAATACGGACGACACAAGCGGTAATCTAACGTCTTTGGCAAAAGCCTTATATAACAAACACATCGCTGTACAAGATATTTTCATTCCTATATGTAAGTTTTACAGACGGTACATTCTTTGGCATTGAACACATCTAATTCTTCATTAACATTACTATTTATCAGTTGATACCGCGTTGGTGTCAAAGATTTATTGAATTATAATAGCTTTTATTCAACCTCTTTTTGTGAGAACATGAATACAATGCAACTGCAACGTTCACCATTCAATCTTATTTCAAACACGTTTGAAATAATTATCTTATTCGAAATCTAATGCTTAAATAAGTTTTGATATTCCGCGTGACTGTTTGGGCAGGGAAATGGTTTAGACTGTGTTTCTCATTGTTTCCTTCATACGCATGCGCTTTCCTTACAGCAACAATTAATTGTCCCTAGCGTTGTTCACAGTAGTATCTAAATTATCTACCCAAACAAGTGCGTCCCGTTTCCTATTCACCTGCCACATTCAGCGTTGAAGCAAAGTTCTCAACGTGATCGAAATTCGTAATACTTTTGCCTATTAAAAATCTTCTGCCTGTTCTGGCCTCAATCCGCCCATGTTTATAACAGGAGTGGGTTCGACGTATGCTTTAAAAGCCAGGGCCACCACAAGTCTTCATGCAAGTAGAGCACGAGTACTAATGTGTACCAATGAGTCCATTCACAAACTTTGAGACTAGGCATTTCTTTCCACGACAATCGTGACAACATTCAGTAAAGTACCACTTGTTAGTATTATCAACTAAGTCTGTTGCATTCCTTAAAGCGTAGACACAACACCAAATTCAAACAATCGCAAACCAATATACTTTAAAGTCATATTTTGCGAAAATGCCATTTCATTTAAAATTTCGGGTGTATTTTATTCAAAGAAATTCGATGGCTCCAAGATCATACAGTCATATACTTTATGCTTGGTTTATATGAATATGATTATTTAAAAGCGATTGTTAAAAATTACTCATTCAGTTGAATTGTGACTAAAATATCACGTATATATTAGACTAAGAGTTGATAACCTGAGAACGGAAACTAATGACGTGATAAAGATAAGCAGACAACAAATTGGAACTAAAATTTGAAAATGTTAATATGATCCTTGTCTCTGGACAAAAACTATTAGTGTGACTATTGATTTTTTTTGGCCAGATCATTTACCTTACTATTGTCATAGTCTCGAATATGTGTAAATGTTGAGTTCTGCTCAAGCCGCGTCAACAGGACATATAAGGTAGCATGTACTTCTACTACTGTCCATGAACAGGCTCAATCAAACCGAGCCTGCAACATTTTCTTATATGTCGTGTTGGGCGATCTGTGGTTTTCCACTTTTTTCTACTAGTATTTGATCAGAAATTCGGAAAAATTGTTTCGCTTAAATTTTGGTTAAAACCGTTACATTTTACACATAATATTAAATTTGCAGAATAACGCACAAAGTCATAAAATGCTTTGCACTAAATTTGCGTTCGACTTTACAAAAGTAATCAATGTATAAAACATGTCAAAATTGATTTTTTTTCGAAGCTACAAACATTGATCTGAATGGGTTTTTTTTATTCCGGCGCGTACTGGAGTAACTGTTGTTAAATGTGTCTGTATAATTCTTATTGTTTGACATGATACATAAGCACATTTGAATTCTATAATTTAAATTGTTGTTTATAATAAGGTTTGGGTGGTTTATGGTGGATTTGTGTTACTTGATCCCAGGATACAGTATTATGCATTATACAACATACACATTTTTCAATTTATTTCTAGGCTTGACATGTATTTCAATCGATGGGCAAAAATGGCAGAGGTTGTCAGTACGTTTGAAACGTTGTCAGAGAACATTTCATTTGAAATTTTTCTGCAGATCTTGCCTAGGTGCTGAAAGACAGAGTGGCAAAGTCGAGAACAGAGACATAATAAGCTGAGCTATATATTAAAGCACATGGTTATGTTCACATAAAGTGGTTCCATCACTTCAAAAGTAATGCTTTATCTCGCAAATATCGATAACCGTACGACCGAAGCGCTACCCGTCAATCGCTTTAAGCTATCATTTCATTTTGAAATAAAATCTTAAAAGTCGAATTTGAATTTTTTAATTACCATTTGTAATGTAAGCAGTCCTGCAATAACGCAGTGGCAGTTAAGATAAAATAGACATAATTTAAAGAAATTCAACGTTTGACTTTGACATTTAAATGGCAGAAACTTCTCTTCATTTGAATTGTAAGTACATCATCATTTTTGTTTTCAAAAAGTCAAGAATACCAATGTAATTTCGCATAACTTGATAGAACTTAGCATATAAAAGATAAGGCACTTTTCATGCTTATTTTCGCATGTTTCAGAATTCTTTACTTGAAAACAAAAGTGCGTTATCTTCACTGCGGACTGGTTTCTGAACTGAAGCAATATGAGGGCACAGTGGACTTGCGTTTCACCCTATGATGTTCATCACCCCTACATCCCCTTTTCTTTCTACTTTAAGCAAATGTATGAACGTATTGTAGAAAATAGGTCCAAAATTTGGTGCATATCCGGAAAATATACCAAAATGGATATAAAGTGAATTTTATCCAAAACAAAGAACAATAATTTACTGAAATACCCTGTCAATACAAATGGAATATAAGCTGGGTTTGAAACAAATTACGTTTACAAAGTAAAAAACAAAACAAATGTCAAGTTTAAATATCAGCTTGGAATTATAATATTCATATACATATGTATCGTCGGGCACTTTCTGCATTGACAATACGTATCACAATGAATGACGAGATGGATATTTGATCACACATGTAATGTTTATAATTATATTTATCCAACAACAAAACCGGAAAGTATTAAAACTAACAAACTGTAATTTTAGACTCATTTATTTTAAAAAATATTGGCATGAAAGTGACCATGGCTGAAAAATTATTGGAAATTTATATACTAATGATTTGCCCCGGCAACGGATGCAAAAAAGTATTTTATGCTAGAAAATGCCTTAAAGATGGTCAGTTTTAACTAAGAAACTAAACTGTGTATAAAAGTCATATTTTGTTAGAAATGGAAATATAAAATATACAATTATTCAGCTCCGGCAACGGTCGCTGATAATGTGAAGCATCCAAATATGGGTCAGCTCCGGCAACGGTCGCTGACATTCAGTAGTGTCCAAATTTAAGTTGGTGTATCTCCGGCAAGGTCGCTGATATTCGTAAGTGTCCAAATTTGGTTTAGCTCCGACAACGGGCGCTGTAAAAGGTCTTTTGTCTTGTTCATATTTTGGAACAGTTCAGACGATGATGTGTAATTTGACCATCTGTTTCAGCCATAACGGAAAGGTAAAACTGAAAGCAGAAAACACAGGAAAGAAAAAGGGTCGGGGAAGTGGTGGGGTTTTGTTTTATAAATTAAATGAATATTAAACGTACAATTTAAGAAATGTAAATAATTTTTGATGTCTACCTTGCAATGGAGCTGTCGTGGAAAGAGAAAGTTCTAGAGATCGCTTTACTTATATAGAGGATGAGTTGTCCCCCTTGAAAACTCTCTTACACAAAAAGAAATCTAAGGAGGCCCTTATGAGATATTTGGTTCCGGTGATGTGTTGGATAAAATATTTATCCTTAAACGAATAAATAGAGTATTATCCAACAACAAAACCGAAAAGTATTAAAACTAACAAACTGTAATTTTAGACTCATTTATTTTAAAAAATATTGGCATGAAAGTGACCATGGCTGAAAAATTATTGGAAATTTATATACTAATGATTTGCCCCGGCAACGGATGCAAAAAAGTATTTTATGCTAGAAAATGCCATAAGGCCACGATCACAGTGTAAGAAACTGGGAGAAGTGGGCTTCCGCCAAAGCGGGCTAGCATAAAAGAAAAACCCTTCAGACAACAACAGAATTAAAAGTTCTAATTGCCCCTGTTATGTTGTTTAGCATTAAACTATAGCCAAGGTTTGACAGCTGTGTATCGTCTTGTGCGAAGAATCTTTGACTTTCATCAATGTCTGGATATTTAATGTAAAATCCTCCTTGTTTAATAAAAAATGTACTAATACAACTGTTGATTCTAGAACGTATTTTATTGGCTATAACATTATCAGAAATATATCTCCAAGATCTCCTCGGTAAAATTTGAGACCAAATTATTTTTGTTTCTGGCATTTTAACCAATACTGTTTTAGTAATGAAGTCTTTAATAGCCCATGTAATTTCGACCATAGGACGTTGACCAATGTCATTGCCGCCACAATGAATAATTAAAAATTTTGGTGGACGGTTAAAATTAAGAAGATATGTTATGGTATCACTTAGGTCAGAAACTTTCATTCCCCCTAAAAACTCCCACAAAACATTACCGCTAATAGACTGGAGTCCCAACTGTTCGCCATTGATCCTTTGGCATGCGGTGAGATATGCACCTTTAATTAGAGAGGATCCCACAATCCAAACCGTGA
This sequence comes from Mercenaria mercenaria, assembly GCF_021730395.1. Taxonomy (NCBI): domain Eukaryota; kingdom Metazoa; phylum Mollusca; class Bivalvia; order Venerida; family Veneridae; genus Mercenaria; species Mercenaria mercenaria. The sequence continues at coordinate 17,596,950 of NC_069376.1, read as the reverse complement.
AGTTCGGTTGGGAGTCTGAAAGCATGGAATTTAGTTTGTATCTTATAAATTGATAAGGTAATGATTTGTCAAGTAATAAATCGGACTGCGTATATCGTCTGCACATAATGCAATATATATATCAAATATCATACATCATTTTGCACATTTAGCCTAGAACATTATTATTTGCACATTATGCAATAAAATAAGAAATCGCACATTATGCGTAACATATCCATAGCACATTATGCTTTTAATATGAACTATTTATTATCCGCAGAATGAACTGGCAGTTTCCTACAAAAAATGGGTGTGTAATGGCCCGGCAACGGCGCCATACACAATGAAAAATATCATTAGTTTGCCAAAGTTGGATCGCCGGCATTCACATTACAGCCATTTGGCAAATCCAGTCAGATAATTTTGAAAATATATTACTAGCGGATATATAATTTATAGGCATTTGACTGCCATCTTCCTCTGTATTTTATATCATTAATCGAGCAGCCTTCTTTAAACATATTTGTAGCCCCGCCTATTCTGAAGGAATGTGTTTTGAAATTGTTTGTTTCCAGTCCTACCCATGCCAGCGCTTTATTTAAAACGGCATTAAATTGGTATGTTGTGAGTGGACTACCGTCAAAATGGCAAAATAGTGGGCCCTGTATTTTTGTTCTATATTGTAGAAATATTTTTATTTTTTCATAACAGAACTTGTTTTGGTCAGTTATTGGGACATCAATCGAAGATCCCATGTATCTCTGATCAGTTTTTGAACATTTGAAATAAATGCGTATCATATCTTGACTAATAACTAAATCATCTATATTCAAGATGGATTTTTTCGCGTTTTTCTTAGGCAAAGCGAATTCACCAACTCTTAGAAGAGCCATGTAGGCCAGACTAAAAGCGGCGGAAAACATCAGACATTCATACTGTGTATGACAAACAAATCTTAAGGCTTCAGTAAGGCTTGTCAGTACGCCTTGCGTTATCGGTCGTCTGATGTCATGACTTTTTCTGATCCTCCGTAAACCTTCTAACATCCTTTGGATAACAAACTGTTTTGTATGATCTAAAAAATTGTTAATTTTGTTTACATAACTGATCGCCGATATATGGCAACTAACTGTTGAATATGCGTATTGTCTTAAAGACATGAAAGAAATATATTCTGCTATTTCCTCAACGCTAGGTAGCCAGGACCGGGAATATCCCGTTTGGAGTCGAAAATCTTCAAATGACTTTAATCCCGCTTGATAATTTTTGTGTGTACTCTGAGATAAAGATGCGTCAATTAATCGTTCTTTTTCCGCTCGAAGATACGGAGAAATGCTTCCGGAATTGGACAAGGTTCTTTTGCCCCATTGAGTGGTAATGCCTGGTACAATCTCTGCCACTGAAATCGACTAATACTATCACATATTGTATTCTTTGACCCTTCAATATGTTTAGCTTTTACTTGAATATTATTCTTTAACAGTAAAAGCACAAAGTGACGAATCAAATCCATGACAGGTTTGTTTTTGAATGATTTTTATTGATAATTTCTACCAAGGCACTATTATCGGACCAAAGTATAATTTTCTTGTTGCAAATTTTTTCCCCCCAGGTATAAAATGCCAGAATAATAGGTACAAGTTCGAGGTATGTAATGTCTTTGTAAATATCGTCTTCCCAAAGATGTGGCCATTTAAAAACAGTCCACTTGCCATTGAAATAAGCCCCGCATCCTAAATTTTTATTGCCCGAGGAATCGGTGTACAATTCTAGCTGAGTATTGTCAATCCATTCTTGTTCGCTAAATATGCAATAACCATTAAATTCATCAAGAAATGTTAACCAAACATTTGCATCACTTTTCATACCTTTGTTGATGCGGACGAAATGATAAGGTTTTTTCGCATAAGCCATTGTGTCATAGAAACGCCGGTTAAATGCTCTTCCTGAAGGTATTGCTTTTGAAATAAAATTTAAGAGACCGACAATCGATTGTAATTCTTTCAACATAAGTTTCTTAGCGTTAATGAGCTGTAAAAGGGATTGTTTTGCTTTCTGTATTTTTTCCAAGGGGACCCGGACAGTCTGATGAACAGAGTCTATTTCAAGACCTAAATATGTTATATTTGTAACAGGCCCCACCCATTTTTCGTTGTTTAGTGGTACATTTAGTTCCTTGCATGTGGTATAGAAAGTTTGCATGAGATAAAGGCATTCTTCGAAAGACCTTCCGGCCATGAAAAAATCATCGAGTAGATGGTCAAAATTTTTTGAACCTGCTTCTTTGCAAACTAACCATTGCAGAAAATTGGAAAATTTTTCGAAGATAAAACGTAAACAAGATGCTCCTTGGGGAAGCATCTTCTGTATCCAAAAACCTTCATCCGATTTAATGCCGAGAAGTTCAAAATCTCCCGGCCAGATTGGGCATAAATTGAATGCAGACGAGATGTCAGCTTTTGCCATAAATGCGGATCTCCTTAACCCTTGGACCATTCGAACTGCATTGTCAAACTGCGAATATTGCACGTGACAGAAACTGTTGTCAATAAAATCATTTACACTGTTTCCAGTAGGGAATGAAAGATGCGTAATTAACCTCCAGCCCCCGGTGTTTTTTGGAACAAGACCTACCGGATTGATTCTAAGATTCGAGAGTGGCGGAAATCTGAATGGTCCAAGCACTCGGCCTAATGATAAATCTTCATAGAGTTTAGAGGTTAACGTTTCTTTCTGATTTATTGCAGATTTTAGATTCTTTGAAAATATTGAAATACGGGGACCCATATATTCTAGCCTAAAACCTGTACTGAAACCATGTAAAAGGTAATCGGAGTCGTATTTATTTGGATACTGAACAAGTTTTTCTGCAAGAACACCAATATTAATTGGTGAAACTCCTAGGTCCCATAAACCTCTTTTGAGTAGACTGTCCGAATAATGGTCTGGGATACTGTGGTTGGTAGCCTGGTCTGAAACGTATAGAAGGCCTTATAGGACGCATAGACTGGAATTGTGGGGGTTTAGCGTAACAATATATAGATGGGTGAATTCCGTTGCATTTAATGCATTTGTGCATGAAAATACACGACTTAGCGGCACAGAAACCTTTATTGTTAAAATCATAACATTTTTTGTTACCGTTCTGGAACGCTGGCTGGTTCTGGCCCTGGATAGGTTGCATATACAACATCCATAATTCTGGGTCAATGTTTTCCCAGGAAACGTTTACTTGTACGGACATTTTCAATCTGAACTGCCGATCATACTCGAACCAGCCAACGTTTCTAGAAGCCGCTAGCCTTATATTAGATAGATATTTTTAATAACTTATTTGCCTGTTCAGGATATTTATCAATAAAATGCTGATAAAAATGATAAAAGCGTCTGACCAAACTTCAATTTTTTCAACTTGTTTTGGGTTTTGCTCTTTCTTACTAACCAAAAATTCACCATCTATAAATTGAATTTTTTGCTTATCTTCCTGCGTCACCGTTTTTGGTAATAAAGATTGCAATTCAATAAATTGATTGTTCCATATCTTTTCTTTTAAACTTGAAGGAACATGAGCGGCAAGCATTGAACCTGAACAAGTGTTAATCATTAATGTATTAGAAGAAATATCACCTGTGGCTGACTGCTGCTGCTGCTGCTGAATTGTGTCTGCAGATGACCACGCCCTCTGATGGATATCTTGCAGATTGTTATCCAGAGGAAGCTGGGGTGGCAGCTGATTACCTTGAGGTTGAGGACCGTTTTCTGTCTGAAATGGTGATTGCACCTGGTTCCCTTGGTTAAGAGGAGGTTGTGGGAGCTGAATCCCTTGTGGAAGAATCTGGGTTCCTGGATGTTGATCATTAGCCATAAGGTTAGACGGTAGCTGGTTCCCGCTGTTACTGACAGTTTGAGACCGTTTTCTACCATAGCCAGTCCGCCTTCCAGATAGTGTTGCAGGTTGTGGGGGATCAGTATTTCCGTCTGCGACCCGTCGGCGTGAGGTCCCGGTGGATTTCGCTGTTTTTGTGCGTGATTTTGGCATAGTTCAATATGAAAAAGAAAACATAAATGTCAGTAAAATTAAGCTAGTTTAAGATATAATTAGATCTATTTATATAGATTAATATTAATCATTAAATTCATTATGAAAAGTAAATAAAGTGTACTCTGGGACTAATCAGAAAAAGAAAAGAAAAATAATGGTCAAGATATATATTAAAAATGACCGAAATATCTTTTGTTGAGACCGATTCACCGAACAATTGTTTCACTGTCTGGTTTGACCTAAATGTATCTACCTCATCAGGTCAATCAGTGCGTGTGAACTACACATTCCACAGACATTACGTCATCTTCGCTTTATGTTATTGTAAAGTCACTCGATTGATTAAACTTATATCAAGCTGAAATACCAATATTTATCTTACGTTGTCTTTAATATCTTATTGTGGGACTGGGAGGAAGATTTAAAAGGTCCAAAATATCGTCTAGAATTAAATAATGGAATACCACGTGGTCACCCACTCAACGCAAAGTCGACGTCTTCTTCGCCAAGAATGACAAGATTAGATCTAAATAATCTGAGAAACTAAATTATACGTTTTTCGTCTCATAAATTAGTCAAATTTCCTAATTGTTTTAGTAAAAACGATTGTTAAAAAAAAATAAAATAAAATTTTAAATCAACATGGCGCTGTTTGAAAATGTGGTCGCCATGTGCTTCGGATTAAAATAAAGCAGAAATTGTCACTAGTAGATTATAAGTATTTTTAAAATGTTAATAGTTTTGTTTTATAAATTAAATGAATATTAAACGTACAATTTAAGAAATGTAAATAATTTTTGATGTCTACCTTGCAATGGAGCTGTCGTGGAAAGAGAAAGTTCTAGAGATCGCTTTACTTATATAGAGGATGAGTTGTCCCCCTTGAAAACTCTCTTACACAAAAAGAAATCTAAGGAGGCCCTTATGAGATATTTGGTTCCGGTGATGTGTTGGATAAAATATTTATCCTTAAATGAATAAATAGAGTAGTAATATAGTTATTTATTCTATACCTATTTTATCTATCCAATCGCGAACGTTCATTTGCAACACGTGACCGTACAATATATTACGGTATTTGGATGCACGTGCGTACAAAAATCCTGTATTTTCTGTATTTGGACGCACGCGCGTACAACAAACCCTGTATTTTCTGTATTTGGACGGTTCAACAGTCCCATGTTAAACATACGATAAAGCCCGAAACGCGTGAAAATGTTCCGAATGTTAATCGGATGAAGTAGGCGCTCTGTGTACAGAGTTTGATTATGCGTCTTGAAATCTGGATTTAATTTGAGTTTTTTATTTACAACATAAAAACCGATTCAAGGGATAACAATGCTATCTGATTTAGATCTTAAAACGTTCGTTAATAATCAAAAACTTAAAAATACAGTAAAAAAGATCATCAGATGTTGGAATATTTGAAAAGTCGCTAAAAGAAGCCGTTCCGGACGAAACCTAGAAATTGGTATCAGCCCTGACTGTCTGAATAGCTACCTCAGCAGTTTTGATTTAACGGTTAAGAAACAAAATGGAGAAGATTATAAATGGCAGCGGACGGGCGGTCAGCATCCAAAAACATGTCTGCTCTATAATTCAGTTTTCGTCGGATCTTCACCAAACTTGCTGACAATGTTTGTGGGCATTACCTCTCGGCCAATTTCGATAACCAGCCAAATTGTACCAGGCACTCTTTGATTATAGTCCTTGAATTACTCGAAAAACGGGAAATTTAGCCTTTTCCGCTCTTTTAAGTCGAACAGTTTCCATCCGATCTTCACCAAACTTGCTGATAATATTTGTGGGCATAATATCTCAGCCAAGTATTATTACCACCCAAATCGCCAAATGGCTGTTGTAGGGAGGTTGCACCATATACTTTTTTTAATGATGATACGCAGAAAAAAACAACATTCAATGAATTACGATATATACTATATTACGTATGAAGTGTAATAAACATAGAATAAAAAGGTTATTTAAGGTCTAACATTGTTCTGTATAATATATATTTGCACTCATACCAAGCTGGGAAAAACTAGAAAAGGCATGAATGCAATATTCAGTGAGACATTTTTAATTTAAACTATTATTATAGTAAAATAAAATAGATATAGAATAAAAAGGTTATTTAACATTGTACTGTACAATACGAGATATATTTGGACTCGTACCCAGCTGAGAAAACCATATTGAACTCGCCTAGCGGCTCGTCCAATATGATTTTCTCAGCTGGGTACGAGTCCAAATATATCTCCGTATTGTACAAAACAATGTTAAATAACCTAATATTACAATTGTCGTTATGCTGTTATATTTATTTATATAATATTCAGATAAATAATGAACTTGCTAATTTGTAGATATTTAAATATTCTTTATATTTTATGATATCATGTGGATGTTTCAAGTTCACTTAGTATAATAAAGGAGAAATATACACCCATCCATTCATTGTCCGCCCTATTCTCCATTTCAGAATGTCAAAAGGTAAAAAGTAATATGTTAAGTGTTTCTGGCAAATTTCCCACGGGAAGTATATTCTGGTAAATGTTAATCATACTAATTCATCTAATTGCAGCAAATTATTTCTGTACAAACAAATACTTCTCGAGTAATTATTGCTTTAAATGAACAAGATAACAATGATTTGATAACAAATGAGAGCATAGTCTGACTTCCTCGACACATTTTGATGTTCTGATAATGAATAACAGAAGTTAAGGAATGTTAAACATATATACACAACGAATTAAACAGCACAAACAGGAGCATTCGTTTGATGGTTGTCAATATAAATGCAGATTAGGAAATAAATGCATATTCACAGAATATTTGATACAATATATATAGACGCCGATTTTACTGCTATCGTGCAATAGCAAAAAAATGGTGAGAGCAGGCTGCCATTTTCAAGACGGTTCGAGCTGGATATTATTAAGACAAAATAAACTTAATTAAAGGAATAAAATGTGTGCATCCTGGTAAGTTATATCAATAAAACAATTTGTATCATATTTACCATACGTATTCATGTAACCTTTTGAATTTTCATCAAGAATCGAATTTATACATATATACATAGACTGAAAGTATTATAGAATATTCCTTTTATATCTATGCGTAACGAGTTAATTTATTTAGACTTTGTTGAGAAGCTTTACATAAGTATGTCTTATGGGGCGGAGTAAACAGAGTATCCACCCCTTATTAACCTTTAGCCTGCTGCAGGCGAATTTAACAGCCTTTGCAAACAGCTTGGAACCAGATCAGACGCCGATTAAATCGGCGTCTGATCAGGTTCCAAGCTGTTTGCTACTCTGACAATATTTCTTCCAATTTTGGAGCAAATTGAATGAACTTAACAATTTTAGCAGACAACATTTGCAGCAGACGACAATTTACCTAGCATGCTAAAGGTTAAGAAAACGTTAGATACGATATTTGAGCTTGATTATCAGATTTTGATAAAGTTATGGATATGTTCAAAATTCTTATAAATGATCATTTACACTTATTTGTGTTCAATGAGTGCTTGTATCATGTAATGATATTCGAAAAATTTGATTCTCCTATCTTTGCTGCCCAAACAAGAAAGAGTAATTTTAACAAATATGTGTATAAACTTTATAAACATACTAAGTCGAACGAATGATAGCAATGTAAGAATTATTGTGTTATATTTGTCAAATATCTAAAAATGTATTTATCTAACACACACTTAGCCGAAATCCATTTTAAAATTATTATTACGAAAGCTGCATAATTTCAAACCTTGCCTTTTTGTTCAGAATTTTTAGATATGCCAATATTGTAAAACTAGAAACTATATTAAAATTAAAAGAAATAGTCCACTTCTTGAATACTTTCATATTAAGCGGAGGTATAACAATATTTCATACAAATGATAAAACACACATTTCTAAAAGGGATTTACCTGTTTGTAATGGATAATCTTTGTTCAATGAATAAGGACTTTACCATGTTTTTGCCTGTGCTAGGAAAACTCTGTCTATAAGACGACTCGCGTACTTTGAATTATGAATGAAAGCGTAAATGTATATGCTGCTATAATAGAATAGTGTTTGCATGAAAAGCATTCACTTTACTTTATTTCTACTATTAATGAAGAATACATCAATCTGACACTCTGTTGAAGGTGATTATAAAATTCCGAATTCAGATATATCCATCCAAAATTACTCACTGCAGAGAAATTCCACGTAATTTGTGTATGTTCGTAACCGGTGACTACCGCCGCACAAGTAGTACCAGCAAGATGATTTCCACTCTAGGATGGCAATCACTCCAACAACGTACAGCTGACAGTAAGATGATTCTAGTGTAAAGGATCACACATTGTCTCGTAGACATACTTGCTTCGGCATATTTCCACCCTGCCACACGTGCAACTCGAGGACTTAGCTCGAAGTACTATTTACCATTCTGTCGTACAGAAGTACTCCGCCATTCCTTCTTTCCATCTACCATTCGACTTTGGAATCGACTTTCGGAAGAAGTTGCCATTCGCCAGACCCTAGACAGCTTCAAGGCAGGAGTCCTGGGCCTCCAACACTAGACGCACTTCATGATTGTATCGTCTTATAAATCTGTACAATGTTACGTCTCACAGTCACCTTGTATGTAGTTCACCAAGTGCGTCGATGTTCAGAGTGGGCCCTGTACTTTATCCGGAAGAAGAAGAAGTTCTTTAAACGACAGATAAATCCCTATACAACTTCCGGGAGCCTTCATTTATTTGAACTATGACTCTGATTATAATAATCTCTGCTAATTATAATTTGAGTCGTAATTCTACGTGATATTTGTATTTTCAAATTACTGGTTCATATACAAACTCAAATAAGTTATATCGTTAAACAGATGACACAGTAGCAAACTGGACAGACCTCTGACTTCTACAGAGGTTATAATAGATTCTAATATAATGTATTTTATGGACATCGCCTTTATTTTACATTACTTTTATATCATGTGCTTTTCTGTTATTTTCAATTGTTTTTATAGAAATCATTCTATGTTTTTTTTTCTTCGATCATTTGTTTTACAACTTATTAATGCATAATACGTTTCAAGCGAAATATAAAACTTGATAAAAGAATGTTGAAAAAAATATAACAACAATTTTTCAAGATCCAAAAAAATGCAATTAGAATATCAAACTGTTGCAGGATCGGGTTCCTCCTTGAATAGTATCCACCACCCTGGTATGCATACACACATATATAAAACTGTGTTTACACTATCTGAGCCAGGGGTGCTTCCAACGCACCATTGTTCCTTAACAACTGCAAGGGTACACTTTTAAAGCCTAGAATTCATGCCTCGGAGCATTTAAAAAAAACTTCCTGCTCGCTATGCTTTGCAAACCAATCTGGTATTTGTAGTATATTAAGATGAAGTCCAGGAGAGAGCAGAAAACAGACTCACTGTCTTCTAGTTATACAAGATATTTTGCTTCTTCTCCCTTTTCTCTACCTATCAGACTACTTTTACCTTGTATTAGGTCAAGACAGTTATTATCTTTCTTTACCTAAAAGGAATTATTATTCAAATACAAATGTATATGGTTACACTTTATCAGACATTTTTGCTTGCATTTACATCTACACAGATCCAAAGGACAGTGCATACTCATTTTGTTCAAATGTATTATTATCATATAAAAATAAAAAAGTGGAAAGACTATAATTATCTCTCCAAAAATACATTGAAATGCAACAGAGCTTTTCTGCGATTCAATTTTTTCCCTTAACCCCCTTAATTTGTCTGGATCAACAGCCAGTATATTACTGTAATTTGGCTCAATGTTTTTTTGTTGTTTTTTTTTTTCGATTAATCAAAGATACTTGCATTTAACTATTCCATGTATACTAAGACAAATTACTCCATACAGAATGTATGTATATATTGCACTAGTTTTGAATAACATAAGAATGACAAAACACTTTTTAAGTTCGGAAAAAAAAAACATTCTGGCTTTCATAGAAGGCAAAAAAGCAATAATTTGGTCCAAGTAAAATCCCAGCATTCCCCCTCCACCTTCCATCCCAGTTCAAATGGATACTGGACTAATGCTTCAACAGGTACACTTGCGGTTTTTTATATTCTTAAGATATCGCTTAATGTGCCTAATAATTTCCCGATCTCGATAAACGCGGCTGTTTCAAGCTATTTACGGGTATTCCGACTAATTACGGACTAGTCTAGTGAAATTACATGGCTTTGGAATGCAATGTAAACTTCGTTTTCGTTCAAATCACCTAAAATAGTAAGTGTAAATAAATATTAAGACAACCTATTATTCAATGTAAAAATGTAGCATTTGTACCAAATTATTTTAACTAGCTACTTTATTCATTCAAGGTGACAAACTAGTTTGCCGTCTCATTTCTAAAATGAAAGATATATAATAATCACCAATATAAACACAGAAATTTTTCTTCCTTGTACATTGTATGTGAAAGCGCAGAAGAAAGACAAGCAGAAATTTATTCCACAAACCAAAATGCAGAATTTTTCTACCGCTATACGGTAAATCTTAACTCGTGTTTTAAAATAGATAAATTATCAAAATCCTTATTGTTTATTGTTCCTTCTCAACATGTCACACTTGACAGAGCAGTTAATAGATACAACGGTATCACCAAAGGCATTCGAATTCTAGTCGGGCGCCGCCATTGGACTCGTGCATATTCATTACAAATAGCCTCTTTAACAATGTGTGAGTGAGTGAGTTGGGTTTTACGGCGAATAGATACAAAATGGTCATATATCACCGAGAAGAAGTCATATTGCAAACTCCAACTGTAAATTATAAACATTTATAACAAAAACATATTTAAGTCAATCTTCAGTGAAATACAACTACGTAATAAAAGACCTACAAGAAACAATAATATGGTTTGAATCATATAACTCCTAAAGTGTAGAATAGAGATTAATTAATAATTAAATGAATATGCATCATCTAAAAATAGACTCCAGACCAAAATCATCGTCTGCTATTATTCTTCTTAGTTGCAATTCTTTGCTTTCAAAGGATCTTTTACAGATTTTATTTCATATCAACTGTATATTATTTTGACGTTAAGTATTAACATCAAAATATACTGTACTATTATGAAATTCGAGATTTCTCTGCTTGTCTGTCAATGTTATTTGCAGGCTACGCACCGTCATTTCAATTACTTCCCTTGTTTTTTATCCACAATAGCATTAATGAGAATTATTTGTTAAAAAAAAACCCTAAACAGTGTAGATTATAATGCTCAAACATGTAGATAAAAACGATACAAATATAGAAACAGGTGAACAGAAATAATGCAATGACATTGTGACCGGTGGTAGCCAGAAAATGAAAGGCACACTATAGCAAACATGGCAGACAATGTTAATTCATTGAAAATGAAATTGATGTGACATTTTTAAACAGATAATACCATACCCAGAAACCTGTGACGTACATCCATCTGACAACAGGCGTCTCCGATCTACTGAGCACTAGGAGATAAATTAATTGAAAGTAATATAAATGTGGAGATTAATAACAAAGGCGAGAGATTGGTCATACATATTTCAACATTTGAAATAAATTTGCTAATGGTATTGCGGTGAAATATTATATTGTATTAGATTGGATTTATTGACATGTAACTTGATATGAAAGTGTGCTAAGTGTGAAGTGATTAAATTGTACTTTCGAGACCGTCATTGACATTTTTGAAATTGCATTAAAGCCTTACTGATCTCCTTATATGTCAAATATGTTGATAATTGTGTAACTTAGGGAACAGTATTACACATTTTTTGTATATACATCACATCTGTTCAAAAGATATTCAGCTTCAAAAATAAAACTTTGTTTGCACAAGATCGTGATAAATTTATACATCTGCAAGAAGATTCTTTAGAAGCGCCAAATGCAACACGCAAATTAATAACCTGCTTGGTTTTATTGTTGGCAACGCAAAATTGCGTAATTTGAGTCTTCCTAATGATACTGAAATTATCAATGGCGTTTATCAGAAATGTAATTTTTACATGCTGATAAAATGCATTTTTTGTCGAGCCCGCTTGCGGTAAGCTCGATATAGTAGTCACTTTTGGCGGGTCGGTGTATGTGCGTGCGTGCGTCCGTGTGTCCGTCCGATTTTGTCCGGACCATCACTTTGACATGCATCGACCAATTTTGTTTATATTTAGCAGAAATGTTTACCTCAATGAGAAGGAATGCCATGCGCAAACCCTTTGTCCTATCTCAAAGGTCAAGGTCACAGTTGGAGGTTAAAATGCAAATTGAAGTTTGTCCGGACCATAACTTTGACGTGCATGGACCAGTCTTGTTTATATTTGGCATGAATGTTTACCTCAATGAGAAGGAGTGTCATGCGCAAACCCCATGTTCCTATCTCAAAGGTCAAGGTCACAGTTGGAGGTCAAAAGTCAAATTGAAGTTTGTCTTGAGCATTTCTTCATCATGCATCGTGGGATTTTGATGTAACTTGGAACGAATGTTCACCATTATGAGACGGGAGTGTCATGCGCATGAAACAGTTCCCTAGGTCTAAGGTCAAGGTCACACTTAGAGGCCAAAGGTGCTTGCAGGCTCGACATTCTGCCCGTGGGCATGCAGAGTACATCTCTAGTTTTGTTGGTTACGGTCACTACAAGTGGTACATTTTGTAAAATAAAGATTCAAAACTTTGATAAACTTGAACTGTCTTTACTGTTTTGTGGCACAAACACATGGAAATACATAATGCAAGGCAAAAATAGAACTGGGAAAGGTATAAGTACTGAAAATAGTAATATGTTTGTTGGATACCGGTATTACTTTGTTGCTAAAAAGCATATATATTTCAAATCATCTGATAGCTTCAGTTCCAGTGTTAATGATGAGAAAAAAAAAAATATTGTTGAAACGAAATTTCTTTAATTAAAAGGCAAGTGATTAATTTTCATAAAATCCTAAATAATGATACATACCAGTAAGTGGTTACGGACACTATAAAAAAGCCTCAATAATGGTTTTGCATTCGATTATGTCAAAAAATCATTAAACCCACTTATGAATTATTTGGTATGATGTTAAAATGATATCTGAATTGAAAATGTATTCAAATTTTATATTTTATATTCTTCAAACAAAAATATACTATTTGCCAAATTGAAACCAATGAAAATGAAAACAGAACAATAAAAACCTGAAAACTTTCTGTTTTCATGAAATCTTGTAACTTAATAAGCAATATTAAGTTCTCTGAATGATACATACTCTGTATAAATATCATATAAACACACACCATACACTAACACTTTTTTATTCAAGAATGTCACTAACTAGAACAAGAAATGAAGTCCATGGACACTACACTATGAATTGTCTAACGAAAGAACAATTTTGTAACTCCTTTTTTTTCAAATTTTCAGATGTTTCGGTGTTGAAAAGGTAGTCCTATTATCAGCCATAGTAGGTTCATCTATAAATGCAACAACATTGTCTCTTATCTCCCATGACAGATCCTGTTTGTGCGGTCATACATACAATTTCTTTCCACTCTTTTTCCTTCATCATGTAATTTTGATATTAGTTCTGCTTTCCTAACTTATCCAGTTTTAAGTTACTCTTCGCTGCTTCTTGTCGCTGTCTCATTCTACTATTTTTCTTTCTTTCTCTGTCATTTTTCTTTAAATTTTCATATGCTTCTGGATTGTGTTTCTGACTTTCTTGCCGTTTAACCTCTTGTAACCTTTTCAGCATTTTTCTGCCTTTTAAGTTTCTGCACTGCAGCTGCCTCATCAGATCTGAAACACAATTGTACAATAAAATTAGATATACTTCTACGTATAAAGCAATTAAATTGCAATATAAAACTAAAAATTGTGTCCATAGGACATAGATGCCCACTCAAACTGTGCCATCCTCTATAAAGCAAACATGGTCATAACTACAGCCAGTAAAGATATTCTCTGAAAAGAATCCTTCCTTCATGGTCATCTGCACATCAAGCTTGTTCATCTGTGAAAGTTTGAAGCAAATCAGGCTAAGTGTGGGAATAGTTGGACACACAAGATTTTTCTCTATTATACTATATTCCATATAGCAAAAACTATCAACAATGGTGCTGGAGGAGTTGGACACACAAAGTATTTCTCTTTATTCCATAATATTATAGCAGAAACTATTAAAGGGTCATAACTGTAGAAAAAAATAGTCACAGAAAAAAATCCCTACTTTATGGTCATCTACACATCTTGAGCTTGTTCATCTGTGAAAGTTTGAATCAAATCAGGTAAATTGTGTGGGAGAAGTTGGACACACAAGATTTTTCTAAATATATTCTATTAAAAAAATATCATAGGACCATAACTGTAGTAAAAATAGTCACAGAAAAATTCCAATTCCTCCTTCTTTTATGGTCATCTACACACCAAGGTTGAGTTTCATCTATGAAAGTTTGAAGCAAATCAGTCTTATAGTGTGGGAGGAGTTGGACACACAAGATTTTGGACGAACTGACGGACTTACATACAGAGAGCAGCAACACTATATGTCCATAAATGTGTGGTGGCATAAAAATAAAATATCATGTAACTGTATATACATGTACCTGTCATCACATGTTTTTTGTTTTATATTTGTACTTTGTACTTGAAGTGGTTTGCTTTCATTTGCAGGTTTTTAGATATAACGTTCAACCATTAATACTATTCAACTCGTAAAGATTTATTCCCTTGAACTGTAAGATGTACAATAATTTAATCAGAAGCTTCAGTAATACTGGTTGTTTTGATATTGTTTCAATTTCTGTAGTGTCCGTAACCAGATTATACCCGTCCACTCTGAAACATTTTAAATAGACACATTATTGAAAGCTGCATGCATTTGAATTATCTAGACACTGATGCATTTGAAGAAATCTATCATAGTGAATAACTGTTGATTATCATTGTCACAACTTTACATTTTTAATATAAACCTGTGCAATTTGGCTGATAAACATGAATTTTAGCACTTTTAAACTGTATTTTTATTTTCATATCTCAAAATATTTGTCAACAAATACATACATTTGCTTTTACTCAATAGTAATAAGCTTTGAAATGATAATCGTTCACTTTTCTGTAAACAAAATGCAAGTTTTTTGTTTCAGCTTTGGTTACGGACACTTCATTTTCAAATAGCATTATTAAAAAGACAAAACTTACCTTTTGTAGTGGAATTATTAGTAAATTTTGTTAAATTTGGCATCAGTGAATCATCCATATTGAAACGATAGTGATTCCTTATCTCTCACCACTTCCATGTTTGCTATGACACCTTTCAATTTCATGCTGCAGCAACTGGAAATGATGCTGTATATAAAAATGCTGCAATATCAGGGTTTTCCATTTAATTGTAACATAAACATGTTGTTGAAAAATAAAGTTGATTAACTGATTTGTGAAATCAGTTATTACTTTCATAAAAATAACGATAAACAAAATTTTAAAAAATGTTGATGAACACCATTGGAAGACAGGTTACGGACACTACAGGATTTTGTAGTGTCCGTAACCATGTTAGTGATGTTTCAGCAAAAATGTAGATAATGATAAAAGAAATAGCATCAGATTGTAATTCAACAATTAAATTTGATAAGAAAATGTCAATAAAAACTCTCATAATATCTTACAAATCTACAAAATACAATTAGTTACGGACTCTTCATCTTTTCATAAAAACCTGATTTTCAATTTAAAACATTCATACAATTAAATTTCAGGAATACATGATTTTGATTTTTTTTCTGTAAGTACAATCACACCAGAGAAATGATTCTGGACCAAAATATGAAAGAAAAAATAATGTTAACATTGCAATTATTAACAATAACAAAAGGAAGGAATTTCAGTTGAAAAGTGTATAACATCTTACCCATTTTACATTTTACTTGACAGCTTCAACAATTTTCATCCGAACATGACAAATCAAACACCAAAATAATTCAAAAGGAAATCTCTATAGGCTAATAACAAACATTTACATGGAAATATATAATATCATACCATTATTTTATTTGAAAAATATTGAAAATTCTAAGTGCAACAACATAACGTTTCAAAAAACTATTTAAGCTAGATCAATGAAATTTGGCACAGAACTTCTTCATACTTAGTGTTATGAAGTGTAAATGTTAAATTGCAATAAAGTGTTATGAAATTTATGAAAACTATGTATAACAATTTGATATTCCAAATGTGCCCTATATTGTGTTTCACCCGTAGTTGTAGAACATTTAATTATGAATGTAGCTCTACTAAAACAATTAAACTAAATTGATATATTTAGTGAAATTAAATAAAATTGAAAAGGATTTTCTACATTTGAAGTAAAAACCTAAGGTAAAATGTTTTGAATTAGTGGACGATGGTCACTAGATATCTTTTAAGCGGGGATTGTTTTTAAATGTTTGCTTCCAACCACAGTCCTCTTTGTGCAACACGTACTAACCATATCAATTTTGCTTTTTGTATTTCTATGTGTATTACATATATTTTCAGTTGTTTGTCAGTCTAGATCAGTTGCTGAAGAAGAAGCCAGTAAATTTCAAAGAATTGGCGAATGGCTGATAATAGCAGTGATCCTTTCGAATGAACGCTGTAAATCCTAAAATTACAGTCAATCGGTACATAACTAAAACTAAAAACAGAGTATTCTTCACTGTCATCTATCAACATGTATGTGGAGTAACAAAATCCTCTGCTGCGACATTTCTATTCTGTTGAAGGATGTCAGAATTATTCGCTACAACATCCTGGAACATTACACAATATCCTACAGTGCCAACAGTGACTGACTCTCCGTTTATCAAACTTCAGAAGGATTATAGAAAACTTCATGGATATATCAGCTGCATTGTTTGCATTTTCGGCTTGTCGTCGAATATTATCAACATGATTGTTTTGACAAGAAAGCATATGATCAAACCTGTAAACTGTATTTTGACAGCACTTGCTGGCGCAGATTTCTTGACAATGTTAACGTATTTGTTGTATGCAGGTTATTTCTATATTGCAAAAGAACCAACCTGGGAAGGAAATCATGCGTATGCTTGGACGTATTTTCTAATGATACAATATCACTTTGTACTTATGTGCCACAACATGTCCCTGTGGTTTACAGTGTATCTTGCGGTGCTTCGATACAAATCTGTCTGCAATAATACATTCGGTTATCGGGAGTACAGTCTTAAACGAACTATAATCACGCTTACCATCATTAGTAATGTAGTACTTGTACTGTGTATACCTAATGTTTTTATGCATAAAGTGATTGCGCTGTCAGACATTGTCAGTCCTAACGTCTCTGGTTACTGGATCGTTGATACAAATTTTGTTAACAAACATATATTTTACAAAGTTGCAATATTCTGGTTTTTTGGCGTAGTTATGAGAATTTTACCATGCATTCTTCTAACATTTTTCATCTGTCGGATCACACACACAATGTATCGATCAGAGAAACAGAGAGGGCAGCTTCAAGAACAAGCGAGATTATCTACGCATGGCAGACATCGTGACAACATCAGAACTACGCGGATGCTAATAGCTGTTGTCCTTATATGCGTGCTCACAGAGATGCCTCAGGGCGTTTTTGCTCTGATAAGCGGTTTGAATGATCAGTTCTTTAAAAATATATATAGTAACATTGCCGATATTCTTGATCTCCTTGTCTTGTTTAACTCCTCGGTAAATTTTATTCTCTACTGTTCAATGTCTCGGCAATATAGAGACACGTTTCGAAATTTATTGTCTTTCCAGACGACACATTGTCACATTCTCACAACCAGTTGATGCAACTAAATCATGACCGTTGAGATGTCCTAACCATATTGGCTATGAGTGAAATACTGCTGTCACGTTGTTGACAAATTTCCACGTGTTAAAAGAAATAGTAGAATAATTATTACATTATTACACTACACAAAGGTGGGAAATATGACGTCAGATATAACAGTATAAGATCTCTTACATCGTCCATTGAAAATGACATAGTTCTACTGAGTCATAGCAAACACAAACTAATGTATAGTTGAATATGCAACAATAATGTCTCATTTTTAGCTATCATGGGCAAGAAGCGCTCATGGTGACCAATTGTGGGTGCTCACCTGCTTAACGTAAAAACAGAACCATTTTAAAGATACATTAATAAATAACCTCAGTCTGTTCCGTTGCCTGTGTAAGTTTTTCTTTTTCGCCCACTTTAAAATACATATAGTGTTTTAATTATGGTTGTGAAATCTGGTTTTGGAAAATCGAAAGAAATTGAACGTATTCGCCATAAGTTCTGCAAATCTTTACTGAATGTTACAGCATCGACTAGTAATATAGGTGTTTATGGAGAACTAAGGCGATACCCGTTATATATAAATAGATATGTACGAATAATCAAGTACTGGGGTAAAATTATCATCTTCAAATATTTTAGTTAATTTAAAATTGTATGAATGTTTTCTTGTTAGTAAAACTAATGGAAATAATTGGGCTTATCAGGTGACAATTTAGACAATTTTAGCGCGTATGGAATATTCCAGTTTTGGTAGACTTAGATAAGTTCCATCTAGCCTTTAAAGAACGTGTATTAGATACTTTAAACCAGAATTGGTGCCAACGTATGAATGAATGTGGAACATTAGATATATACAAAGTTGAAAATATTTAGATTTATTACAGTTTAAATACAGGAGTGCTTTAACTAATTTAAGACTATCCTCGCATAAATTAGCAATTGAAACAGGTCGTTACTCTAGAAATAGAACAGCTAGAATTCTGCGTTACTGCATATTTTGTCAGAACAGGGATATAGAAGATGAATATCAGTTTATCATAGTATGCCCATTGTACGAGAATATAAGAAAAACATATTTAAAATCATATTATTACAGAAGGCCAAATGTATTGTGATGTAATGAAATTTATTGAACTTCTCAATAGTGACAAAAAAAGTTATGATTAGAAATTTATCTAAATTCATTTATCATGCATTTATACTGAGAACATCTGTATTGTAAATAGTTGTATACTTTTAACTTTTATCCAAATGATAATTCCGTGTATAGTTGTTAAATGTACAAGACCCATCCCCCATAACAATCTATGTACATGTAAAAACAATTAATTCATTCAAACATGTTTGGTTTATTTGTTATTTGTAAAAATTACAGACAATATTTAAATGTATATGTATATTGTATTCATAACAAAAAAAAATCTGTACAGTTTACGTGAATAAAATTTTGTGTCTGTCTGTCTCTGAACTATTTTTTGATTCTCTTATCTTTGCTGCCCAACCATAGTAATGTTAGCATATAGATGTAAATGTTATAAACATACTTAGCCTAAAGAATGAAAGCATGACTAAGAGATATTGTGTTATATTTATCAAATGTTTACTTTATCTATTACACATTTAGCCGAAATTCATTTTAAAAATTATTGTTATCCGCCTTTACCTTTACCTTTATTTGATGTGCTACCGAAACTGCATAATTTCAAAGCTTGCCATTTGGTTCAGATGTTTGAAATATACCTAGACATTATATTGTCAAAGAAATAGTCCGTTTCTTGGATACTTTCATATTAAGGTGAAGAAGGTGTTATTCAGCGGCGCCTGGCGGAACGCCAAACGTTACGCTTCGCAACGTCGCGCCATTACGTTCTATTAAGAAACAAAAAGACGCCGACCAATGCGGGAGGGCGATACACCGTACGTTTTTATTTTTTTTTTTTTTTTTGTTTTTTTTTTTCGTTCTCGGCTGGATGATCTTTGTGCTTAAAGGTACCAGATAAAGACGAATAAAAAATAAATCTTTAAAAACGACTAGTCTACACATTTTGAAATATACTACTAAACATTACAATAGCCGTGCAAAATTCGTTTGAAGTCAAAACATGTGCAGAAAAACGATTTTTTTTATATTTTCCTTGGCTGACATGGGTGGTTTTTTGTCCTACTTTCGTGTTTATCGTTTTTCTATAATCGGGGATCACGTGATTTTAAAATTTATGCAAACGAATATCCCGTTTAAAGACGCACCACTTGCACAAAATAACATTATTTTTTGTATTTCATCGATGTTAATTATACTTGATCTGCATGAAAAATATGAGATATGCAACATTTTTAGTTTCAAATTGACAGTGTCATGTATAATGTCTATATTCTTAATACTATGCTGAAAAAAAGATTAATTGAATATATTTGCATATTTATTTCGGAAAGGCCTAAATTGCTCCCCCCCCCCCCCCCCCCCCCCCCCCTAAAAAAAAAAAAAAAAAAAACTTGTAGTGTAGCTGTTTATTACCTGTATTATAAGAATGATTTTCATGAAGTTTTTGTGAGTTAAAAAAATGTTGTATTCCCTAAGGCTATGTTTGTAAACATTATCGTTGAAGTTTGCTTCTGTTCATAAAATATAGCCTCGTTTCGGAGCATTCTTCCAGGAAATGTGCGACGGGTTCGCAAGTAGTCGGAAAACATACTTAAATGTCTTTTCTATATGATAATGGGCACAGGCTTGAGAATTATGAAAGGCTAATCAAAATTCTTATATATTTTGAAGATTGCTGATGTGTGTAAATTTTATTTTTCAATCAGACATTTTATTTCATTACTGTATAACATACAGCCATAGCAGTTATCAAACGCATTGTCATAATATAAATGAAAAAATATGAAAAACCTTAAAATCTGAGGTTTGTGTTTTTAACTAAATTAACTAATGTCAACGCACAGACAAAAGTTCGGAATGTCAAAGCATTCTTATTTCCAAAGATCCAGGTCAACAACGCGGCGACGACGACATCCAGAAAAAGTATCCGAAAGATGCTGATCAGCTAACGATGTGTTTAGGGCCCAATATGCGTAACTGTCAAACTTGTCAAAATCCGTGCGCACGTGTCGATAGTAAACAAACGAGATGGTATTCCATACCACGTGGATATAATATCCAATGAAATTTTTCATAAACGTGAGTGACGTCACAGGTAAATCTATGACTTCTCAGGTGAACTCAAGGGAAATCCCAAACCAAAAGTGAAAGTACTGTTTCTCAAGTGATCTGTGTAGTGTCTCATGCAACCCAATCCATGTTTTGGGCGCCATTGACGAAGGGCTTTCCTTGTCGTGCCCGAAGGCTAGCTCAACCCTTCTCCAAATATTTATAGTTTACTGGTAGATGTGGGTTCGTCTTGGGATGCTACACACCTGGGATTACGAATATTTATTCCCAGAACAATCACTGAAACAAAGCAATAATTATCTTAGATAATATATTTATTATTCTTATGTAAACTCTCTATATATGCATTTACATCAAGAAGGCAAGTGCAGTGAAGCATTTTCATTTATACAATACATTGAAATTCCAAATATACATGTACACTTGATGTCCTAACAATATTACAAGAAAATACTAACTTTAGAACAAATTACATCAAAGTCATAAAAACTAATACACTTATAAATAAGCTCTGTATCTAACGAAGTAAAAGTACTAACCTGAAACAAAGCAATAATTATCTTAGATAATATATTTATTATTCTTATGTAAACTCTCTATATATGCATTTACATCAAGAAGGCAAGTGCAGTGAAGCATTTACACTTGCTCTCGATTATTGCAATACAAAGATATAGATTAAAGATTAGTACAATTCAGGTTGGGGACCGGGGTAGACAAGGATAACGGTAATTTATTATGTCAAGTATAGGGTTATAGGATGGAAAAGATGTACGGATTTATAGTAAAGAATATTTGGGTGAAATTGTTACACTGAATCTTAAAAGGGGTGTACTCGATTTAATTACATCTGTATGTATATTGTGTATTGTATATGTATATTTTCGACTACGTTAAGGGCCATAACACCGGTCTGACTGTGTGAGATCAAATTAAAACAAATTTATATACTCAAATGGTAATACTGATAACAATCCTGTGAGGTTTGATTACTCTGGGTCAATACTTTCTTAGATATGTCAGACACTATTCGGACGGACGGACGGACGGACGAACACTAACATGACATAACTTGGATAGGACACATAAAAAGATATATTTCATATTGTTACATTCTCTGTGCAAAGAAATTTACAACCAGTTGCACAGTATATTATACTTAGGCAAAAAAAAACCTCCTATATAAGTGATCCCCCCCCCACCAAATAACAGACTTTTTAATCCCCAATATAAAAGATCCTGTCTGGTTCAGTCTGATAAGGGTCCATAAAACCCTGTAGACTTGACATGTAGCCTAATTTTTGTCAGAGAATCATAAATTTTATTGCCTACAGATAAATTGTTATTTCCTGTGTTTTGCATTTTATTGATTGAAATTATGGTGTTCTTTTTTTTTTTTTTTTTTTTTTTTTTTTTAGTTTTTTTTAGAATGTACACAATAATAAAATAATAAATTATATAATATGCTTAGTACCTTTAAAACCTCTTGATGAATGGCAAAGTTACGATCCAGACACGAAACAGACACTATTTATGTTTGACTTCTAAGTGTGACCTTGACCTTGTAGATAGGGGTCCGAGTGTTTCATATGATACGTCGTCTCAACTATTTCAAAATTTCTTCATGGATGACAGAAAGAATTTTACAAAGTTACGGTCGGACGGACGGACATTGCGATTTTATTATGGCCACCTTCTGGGCATTAAAATCAAAGAACATACTGTAGTGTAAATAAAAAGCTTTTTGCTGAAACATCTTTAAAGAATGTAAGGATGCTATTACTAAATAAAAACCTAAGATTATCAACTGCTTTTGTAAAAGTCTTGAAATAGATATATACTTAATTAATCACTTAATAACAACATAATATATTAGGCCCAAACAAAATCTGAAAAACAGATCCCACGGAAGCAACGAGGACAAAACAAATAGTAAATATTACAGACTCGATTTGATTGAGACCGCATTAGCTCTAGTTGGTTTAATTTGTACGATAGTCAGCAGTGTACATGTACATGTACCTGTATTACCGAATGTAAGTTATTGTCCATCAAAGGGAATATTATCTGATAGAATTCCTCAGAATTACCTAGCCTTATAATTAACTTTCACTGAATCGAAAGTAGGGAATTCCAAATAGTAAATTGGAAACTGAAAAGATTTTAGTTTCGAATGTGTCCCGGGCACAAAATATATATAAGGCGTATATGCATTTTAAATGCATTTATATTCAAGTAATTAGTTACCATTATACTAGTAATTGAACAAAGGAGTGGTAAAAAGAATAAACATAATGCATGACAACAAACCAAACGAATGGGGGTGCTTCAAAGTCTGGACAGAACGTAAAATGGCAAGTTTCGGTGTCTGGGTCCAGTCCCGCAACATGAGAAGAAACTGGGGTGTCACCGGGTGGTCGTTGTAGAGATGGTGTATGCCCGACACGCCCGGGTGGTGGCCATCCTGCTTAAGGTTTTGATTCCGAGCAAGGGTGGACTTGGGTGTTTGGACGGGAACGCTCGAAAACGCTATTTCGCCTCCAGCAGTTTATTGCCTGGCCTTAACCGTAGAAGAAACTAGGGTGCCACCGGGTGGGCGTTGTTGAGGGGGTCAGTGTATGCGGACCCGGCATAGCGGCTATCCCGGTAAAGGTCTGGTTTCCTCGTGAGCGTGCGTCAAAGTCTGGACAGAACGTAAAATGGCGAGTTTCGGTGTCGTGGTCCAGTCCCGCAACAGTTGAAGAAACTTGTGTGCCATCGGGTGGTCGTTGTAGAGAGGTTGTACGCCAGACACGCCCGGGTGGTGGCCATTCTGGTTAAGGTCTGGTTTCCGAGCAAGGGTGGATTTTGGTGTTGGCCGAGAACGCTCGTTTTAGTACGTTACGGCTATGGAAAGGATATGCTATGAAAATGTGTCTAGGATCTAAAACATGTGGTAAATAGAAATAGTGGAGCTTATGTTCAGTCACAATGTTCAGAGTAGACAAGTATTTTGCAAGTTACTTGCTTAGATATTCAAGCATCTGTCAATATGACAAAAGATTCTTGCACATCTGTCTAGTAACTGAAATTTGTCACGTTCGTATCAAACTTTGCTGCCGTTTTACTATCGTTATCTGTATTCAAATGCCAAATGTAATATACTGGTGGAAAGATTGTCACGATAGGTTCACAATGACATCCTGATCATAAACCTGATTTGCTTGTAGACGTCGTAAGGGCTTGTTGTCCTTATACTGTTCAGGAGCCCAGTTAACACAGTTTTTCGACTTACCTTACGTACATTGATATTAGATATGGAACAGTACATTTTAGTCCGTGAAGAACAATTACCAATGTTTCTCTGCCTAATCGATTTGGTGGCAAAGGGCTGGATAACGTTATCAATTTGGAATACAATTAATCCCTTACATTATTTATTATTGTTTTATTGCATCAGAAAACTCATCCTTAAAAGGCTCAACGCAAGTGAAAACTGGATACGGTATTAAAAGCCTTAGTAATTTTAGCATTTGTTCCTATATTGTCCAGAAAATATGTCTGTGTATTAAGATTATTATTTGCCCCCCACCAGAAGGGAACACAGTGGTCTGTAACGGGTATACTATGTATGGAGATTTTTGTAACTTCGTCAAATCGTTCATAGGGTCCTTTATTTGACGTTGCCTAAAAATGTCAGTTTATGCCTCGGATGTCACATATTTTTGTATTTGAGAGCTGCAAACCTAGGTATTTAAGAAATATTCTCAAAATGAGTTTCGTGTTATAAATATTTATTGTACGAAAGAATGAATGTGCCACCAGAGGTTAATAGTTTTAGTACGTTTCGGCAATGGAAAGGATATGCTACGATCTAAAACATGTTCTAAATGGAAATGGTGGAGCGTATGTTCAGTCGCAATGTTCAGCGTAGACATGTATTTTGAAAGTTGCTTGCTTAGATATTCAAGCATCTGTCAATTTGACAGAAGTTCTTGCACATCTCTCTAACTGACATTTCACACGTTATTATCAAACTTTGTTTCTGTTTTACTATCGCTTATTTGTGTTCAAATGCCAAATGTAATATACTGGTGGAAAGGCCGTTACTATTGGTTTACAATGACATCATGATCATAAAACTGGTTTCTTTGTAGACGTCGTAGGGACGTGTTGACACAGTTTTTCGACTTACCTTACGTACATTGATATTAGATATGGAACAGTACATTCCACGTGCGGTCACACAGTTAGTCGACATTATTGGTAATGAGTAAATTACAATATCTTGCATCTAATGATACTATGTCTTGATTATATGGGTGATATATGCCCATATATATAAGCGTAGCATTTAAACAGAGGGTTGGTTTACTTTCCAGATTTTCATTGATTTTTAGATTTTTATTGCACAAGATCTATATACCCCTCTCAGAAACACGACACTGACGGATAATCAATTTACCATGCAAAGAAACAAAAGACTATTTATGATGTGGTAAAGTGAATCAAATATACATCCATCTCTCTGCCTCTCACAAAGTTCTGGTTTGTTTACAAATTTACTGTATTGAAAAGATGCACTAAAGTGATCGGTGTGAAGTGAGCAGTTAGCAGTTGCAGAAGTTACAGCAGTTAACTGCTACAACTGCTGGGAGTTGCAGCAGTTTACAGCTACCTGTATTACCAGTTGTAAAGTGGCAGGGACCAGTTGCGCATTTGGCCCGGGTACGTTTTTTTAAAGTAAAATAGACTTAATTATGTACTTTTCAGGCATATATATGCAACTGGTTATTTATGATGTTTATAAAACTAAGGACTCCTGCGTACGAGTGATTATTGTGTAAAATAAATATGTGCATGTACCGATTTTTCTAGCTCGATGGAGACGGCCGGGTCTAAAACTTTACCTGAGGTAACGGGAGTCAGACGAATTGGAAACGGCCATCCATCCGTCCAGCTTGAACTCAAATTTGCGGAAAAGTAAACGGTTATGAGACACTTTTCTTCCCACCATTATTTTTGTCTGGCCACAAATGCTTTAAAATATACAAGTGTTTTTGGTCAGCCATTTGCAGATATTACGGTACAGGTCGTGCAAGTTGTGCATTTTGGGCCATTTTTGTCTAAATTGTAGTGTCCCGAGACCTGCGTTTTACTCGTTTTTATCGCAGAAGCAACAGAATCGCAGACTGAAAATGTCACATAACGAAGTGCTATGTCTATGCAAGACATTCGTTCAATAATTGCTTTGAATTTGTCAAAACTGGATTTTTATGAGTTTTTCGCACTAGTGTCAGCGCAGAGTTGTTGAGTTTTCAAATTTACTGTCCCTTGCCTCCATAAGTTATTGTTCATCAAAGGGAAATAATTATCTTTCACTAAAACGAAAGTAGGGAATTTCAAATACTAAAGCGGAAACTGAAAAGATTTTGATAGTTTCGCTTGTGTCCCGGGCAATGAAGTTATATATAAGACGTACATGCACTTTACATGCATTTATATTCAAGTAGTTATTTATCATCATAATTGAACAAAGGAGAGGTAAAAAGAACAAACATAATGTATGACAAAGTCTTGGCAGAACGTAAAATGGCGAGTTTCAGTGTCGGGTTCCTGTTACGCAACAGTAGAAGAAACTGGGGTGCCACCGGGTGGTCGTTGTAGAGAGCCTGGACGCCCGAGACGCCCGACACGCCTGGGTGGTGGCCATCCTGGTTAAGGTCTGGTTTCCGAGCAAGGGTGGACTTTGGTGTTTGGCCTGGAACGCTTGAAAACGCCATTTCGCCTCAAGCAGTTGTTTGCCTGGCCGTAACCGTAGAAGAAACTGGGGTGCGACCGGGTGGTCGTTGTAGAGAGGGTAGACGCCCGACACGCCCGGGTGGTGGCCATCCTGGTTAAGGTTTGGTTTCCGAACAAGAGTGGACTTTGGTGTTTGGCCGGGAACGCTAGAAAACGCCATTTCGCCTCCAGCAGTTGATTGCCTGGCCGTAACCGTAAAAGAAACTGGGGTGCCACCGGGTGGTCGTTGTAGAGAGGGTGGACGCCCGACACGCCCGGGTGGTGGCTATTCTGGTTAAGGTCTGGTTTCCGAGCAAGGGTTGACTTTGGTGTTTGGCCGGGAACGTTCGAAAACGCCATTTTGCCTCCAGCAGTTGATTGCCTGGCCGTAACCGTGGAAGAAACTTGGATGCCGACGGGTGGGCGTTGTAGAGAGGGTCCGTGCATGCGGACCCGGCATAGCGGCCATCCCGGTTAAGGCCTTATTTGTTAGTGAGCGTGCGTGAAAATCTGGGCAGAACGCAAAATGGCGAGTTTTGGTGTTGGGGTCCAGTCCCGCAACAGTAGAAGAAACTGGGTTGCTTCCGGGTGGTCGTTGTAGAGAGGGTGGACGCCCGACACGCCCCGATGGTGGCCATCCTGGTTAAGGTCTGGTTTCCGAGCAAGGGTGGACTTTGGTGTTCGGCCGGGAACGCTCGAAAACGCCATTTCGCCTCCAGCAGTTGATTGCCTGGCCGTAACCGTGAAAGAAACTGGGGTGCCACCTGGATGGGCGTTGTAGAGGGGGTCCGTGCATGCGGACATTCGGGTTAAGGTCTAGTTTGTTCGTGAGCGTGCGTCAAAATCTGGGCAGAACGCAAAATGGCGATTTTTCGGTGTCGGGTCCAGTCCCGCAACAGTAGAAGAAACTTGGGTGCCACCGGATGGTCGTTGTAGAGAGGGTGGACGCCCGACACGCCCGGGTGGTGGCCATCCTGGTTAAGGTCTGGTTTCCGAGCAAGGGTGGACTTTGGTGTTTGGCCGTGAACGCTCGAAAACGTCATTTTGCCTACAGCAGTTGATTGCCTGGCCGTAACCGTGGAAGAAACTGGGGTGCCACCGGATGGGCGTTGTAGATGGGGGTCCATGCATGCGGCACCGGCATAGCGGCCATCCCGGTTAAGGTCTAGTTTGTTCGTGAGCGTGCGTCAAAGTCTGGGCAGAACGCAAAATGGCGAGTTTCGGTGTCGGGGTCCAGTCCCGCAACAGTAGAAGAAACTGGGGTGCCTCCGGTTGGTCGTTGTAGAGAGGGTGGACGCCCGACACGCCCGGTTGGTGGCCATCCTGGTTAAAGTCTGGTTTCCGAGCAAGGGTGCACTTTGGTATTTGGCCGGGAACGCTCAGAAACGCCATTTCGCCTCCAGCAGTTGATTGCCTGGCCGTAACCGTGGAAGAAACTGGGGTGCCACCTGGATGGGCGTTGTAGAGGGGGTCCGTGCATGCGGACCCGGCATAGTGGCCATCCCGGTTAAGGTCTAGTTTGTTCGTGAGCGTGCGTCAAAGTCTGGGCAGAACGCAAAATGGCGAGTTTCGGTGTCGGGGTCCAGTCCCGCAACAGTAAAAGAAACTGGAGTGCCACCGGTAAGTCGTTGTAGAGAGGGTGGACGTCCGACACGCCCCGATGGTGGCCATCCTGGTTAAGGTCTGGTTTCCGAGCAAGGGTGGACTTTGGTGTTCGGCCGGGAACGCTCGAAAACGCCATTTCGCCTCCAGCAGTTGATTGCCTGGCCGTAACCGTGGAAGAAACTGGGGTGCCACCTGGATGGGCGTTGTAGAGGGGGTCCGTGCATGCGGACATCCGGGTTAAGGTCTAGTTTGTTCGTGAGCGTGCGTCAAAATCTGGGCAGAACGCAAAATGGCGAGTTTCGGTGTCGGGGTCCAGTCCCGCAACAGTAGAAGAAACTTGGGTGCCACCGGTTGGTCGTTGTAGAGAGGGTGGACGCCCGACACGCCCGGGTGGTGGCCATCCTGGTTAAGGTCTGGTTTCCGAGCAAGGGTGGACTTTGGTGTTTGGCCGTGAACGCTCGAAAACGTCATTTTGCCTACAGCAGTTGATTGCCTGGCCGTAACCCTGGAAGAAACTGGGGTGCCACCGGATGGGCGTTGTAGATGGGGGTCCATGCATGCGGCACCGGCATAGCGGCCATCCCGGTTAAGGTCTAGTTTGTTCGTGAGCGTGCGTCAAAGTCTGGGCAGAACGCAAAATGGCGAGTTTCGGTGTCGGGGTCCAGTCCCGCAACAGTAGAAGAAACTGGGGTGCCTCCGGTTGGTCGTTGTAGAGAGGGTGGACGCCCGACACGCCCGGTTGGTGGCCATCCTGGTTAAAGTCTTGTTTCCGAGCAAGGGTGCACTTTGGTATTTGGCCGGGAACGCTCAGAAACGCCATTTCGCCTCCAGCAGTTGATTGCCTGGCCGTAACCGTGGAAGAAACTGGGGTGCCACCTGGATGGGCGTTGTAGAGGGGGTCCGTGCATGCGGACCCGGCATAGTGGCCATCCCGGTTAAGGTCTAGTTTGTTCGTGAGCGTGCGTCAAAGTCTGGGCAGAACGCAAAATGGCGAGTTTCGGTGTCGGGGTCCAGTCCCGCAACAGTAAAAGAAACTGGAGTGCCACCGGTAAGTCGTTGTAGAGAGGGTGGACGCCCGACACGCCCGGGTGGTGGCCATCCTGGTTAAGGTTTGGTTTCCAAGCAAGGTTGGACTTTGGTGTTCGGCCGGGAACGCTCGAAAACGTCATTTTACCTCCGGCAGTTGATTGCCTGGCCGTAACCGTGGAAGAAACTGGGGTGCCACCGGATGGGCGTTGTAGAGGGGGTCCGTGCATGCAGACCCGGCATAGTGGCCATCCCGGTTAAGGTCTAGTTTGTTCGTGAGCGTGCGTCAAAATCTGGGCAGAACGCAAAATGGCGAGTTTCGGTGTCGGGGTCCAGTCCCGCAACAGTAAAAGAAACTGGGGTGCCACCGGTTGGTCGTTGTAGAGTGGGTGGACGCCCGACACGCCCGGGTGGTGGCCATCCTGGTTAAGGTCTGGTTTCCGAACAAGAGTGGACTTTGGTGTTTGGCCGGACGCTCTCCTCTTTTGACTTGCTTATTTCTAATGTTTGCGTATCTCTCACTAAATAGTATTAGCCTAGTAGATTGATATATTTCCTTCTCCTCCCACCCCCACCCCCGACACAAAATCATGATATAAAATGAAATGAGTCAAGGTAAATCATAACTGTTACATTACTGTAACTACAATTTAAACATATTGATGTTTAGAAGTCTTATTCTGTCTAAAGGTATTAGACAATAATTTTATTAATTCAGTACCAAAGATATGTGGCGTTGTTATAATTGCTACATTGACAGAAATGGTTGATGTCGCAACAATTTGAAACTGTAAACATTTTTCAACATAAACCGATCTGTTTCTGAAAAAAAAAGAAGACTTTTTAGTGTTGTATAGTAACAAAGCACTAAATATGTGCACATTTTGTAATTAGGTTTTTGGCATACTGACAGTCGTTGCATGCTGAAGCAATACATGATTCTAATATGAAAATAACATTTAACAGGTACGAATAAAGAGTGCTGATATATATACAGTTAATCTTCTATTTCATATATGAAAGGCTTGTTACACTTACAAGCTAATTTACGCACAGTGTATGGATTACTAGATACGCTGGATAGAAGTTCAACTCATTCTACGCACTCCTACGTTTTTTTCGGCGTGCCATATTAAGCACGATTTCTGCCCATATATAACTTGTGCTTCAGTTACATCACACCGACCATCTTTTTTAAAGATATTTCTTGTTCAACATTGTTAGCACAATTACACGTTGCACGGTGACGCGTCCACCTTCAATATTTGGTGTCTTAAATGAGACGTGAACTAGTGCTTCCCCATTCTTCCATCTACGATTAACATATTACAATCTATTTAAATAATAAACAGCAGAACCATGTTTTAATTATCCAAACAATACTAGTCAGTTACACGCTGCGTGGATAATTCACTCGGACAAGACTCGTGAAATTCTTTCGCAGGTGTAGGCCGTATACTCTGCATATTGTTTATATAATTTTTATGTTAAAATATGCTTATGCTAGATATTTTTTCCATAATAAACGTAGCTACATATGATTCGCCCTCAAAATTGGGAATACAGTAGTAACATGGATTCTGTTAATTTAATGTTTGTTGTTGCAACATTAATAGAATAAAGACTGATGTTGTTACTGCTATTAAAACATATAGGCAGCAAAATTGCAAGTAAGTACTACTCCAGTGCAAACTTCCGGCGATCCGTAGGTTTATACTACTTCAAAATGTATATAGATGTTACATTCTCATTAAAAGCGTTGATATTTTTCAGCTTTGTAATTATTGACATTTCATACATTCGCAATGTTTAACTGTTAGAACTGCTGGCAGTTGTAGCAGTTAACTGCTGTAACTGCTGGCAGTTGTAGCAGTTAACTGCTGTAACTGCTGCAACTGCTAACTGCCAACTTCCTGCTGGGTGACAATGTATTACTAAATATATTATTCAATTAATGTAGTAGTACGCACGGCACTTCATGTATTAAGGTGAGTTTAGACCACAAACAGTTGTAAGATACAAGTTTTACCAGAATTATTTGCACACAAAGTTCATGTGGGAGGTAAAAATTAGACCACTAGGTATTGGTGGGCCTTTAACTCTTCTAATTTTGTTGAATACCTGCGGATAAAAATAAATGCTATAGCCTAAACTTAACGGTAAATGCGAAGACGGTAATGTTACACACCGATAGCTACACGAAAACTACATGCAGATATAGACTTGCCACGGTTCGCTACTGCGAAAATCTAGAGTGGTAATATTTAGGCATTGTAACTGAAAATACAAACTTCAAGTAGGAGCTATCTATATTATATGTATGTGAAGTTAACTGCATCAGAATACAAGGACTGAAAAAATTATTAAAATATCATTTCCTGAAAAAGAGTTATTTGAGCTGAAAAAAATGATCCCAGATGAAATATTTGGAAAAAATGGAGACAACTCCGCAAAGACTTTATAATAGGCTTAGGTGACAATTGACCTAGTACCTCATCCAAACTACCCACTTTTTACCTCTAACCATGAAAAAAGCATGCACATTTGCCACATGGATTAGCAACCTGAATACAAAACTATGTAAAGATCAAATAATTGATTGCCCTGGGGAAAGTAGGACATATTTTGTGGTGAAATTTGTCAACAAACAGACGATTTTTTTAAAAAAGTCAAAACCCACAGAATTTCACAAAGTGAAAATTGTTGAAAAAATTACTGCTGGAAAGAGAACAATCTCAACTACCCATACATATGCGTCAAAGTATGGGAAAAATATCTAGAAATATGAGAAATATGAGAAAATCGAAGAAATCAACTTCAGGACTGTTAGATGCATAACTGTGTAATTATACATGGCATTTATCATAGATAGGTTACTTTTCCTTTGCACTGGTATAACATGGGCAGGATTAGGATTAAGAAACGGTGTTCACTCAACAATTTCACTATATAATTAGATTGTTTCCCTTGCGTAAAGAAGGCTTAGGGTCAATCTCTATAATATTGGACTGGGAATTCACGGCATGCCTCCACTTCACCCCCCCCCCCCCCCCCCCCCAAAAAAAAAAAAGAACACACAAAATACACACACACACACGCACGCACGCACGCACGCACGCACGCACGCACACACATGCTAGCGTGTCAGCTTCCCTGATCTTGACAGGAAGGGAGTTCCAAAGCTTTGGAGCAGTGCACGAAAAGCTGCGATTGCCATACATCATGGTTTTAAATTTGCTGTCAAATACCTTCACAGAAACGTCATCAATGTACTTGGAGTTACGCTAAAGCCTTTGATGTGAATAGCATTACCTTGGTTTTGTCAGCATTGAGCATCAGCATGTTGGAATTCATCCACGAGACAATTTCAGCCAGACAGCTCTCAATGCGGCGCAAAGCTTCACTTCTGACCACAGCTCTTTATCGGTTTTAAAAGATAGGTATAATTGAGAGTCATCAGCGTAGAAATGATGAAGAAGTCCATGACGTCTGCATATGGCACCCACGGGTTTAGTGTACATGATATAGTTCTTTGGACTAAGCACTGATCTCTGGGGCACACTGTATTTCATCAACGTAGGCGTCGACAATTCACCATCAACGCATACAGTTTGATAGCGGGCACTAAGATATGAAGACATCCCTTCAAGTGCTTTGTCTGTGACTCCAAAATGATGTTCGAGCCGGTGTAACAGTGTTTGGTGATCAATCGTGTCGAAAGCCGCAGAAAGTTCGAGTAGCACGAGGACTGTTACAGAATTTTGATCGAGAAATGTGAGGATGTCATTATGTACCTTTATCAAAGCCGACTCAGTTGAATGAAATTTTCTGTAAGCAGACTGCAGTCCCACATGTAGCTCATTTTCACTCAAGTGCCGCTCAAGACGCGCATCTACTACCTTTTCTAAGATTTTTGAAATGAAAGGGAGGTTAGATACAGGCATGTGTATGTGTCTACACGTACATCTGTGCAGTTTGAAAATGATAGTCTTATCTACATTGTTCACATTTAGTCATTAAACTCACAATGAACATAGAAATTTGGCAAGAAAAGGGTTACACTGTTGCAAAAAAAAAAGGACATTTACTAGTTTAATACAACAGAAAAGGGATATTGCTGATCTCGGACCTGACAGAATCAATACATTTTCAAGACAATCCGTCCTTCAGTATTTACAATGCTTTGATTAGATATTTAATGAGTGAGTTAATGATTTCAGTAAAGATCGATAGTTTAGTTTCGGCATTTTGTTTTGACAGGAAAGTTCATAATTGGTTGAGTAAACAATACTTAAAGTAAATATATTTCATAAAGGAAATGAATGTGGTCTAAAATTTAACGTAAATGTTCGTGACTGTGCTCTTACGAATTATTTAAGAAACTTCCCTGTATGACTATACTTAATATGGCAGTGCTGGGTTTTCGTCAGGTTTTCAGTCAGAAAGTTGGAAGTCAGAAGTGCGGAAGCTGGAAGTCAGGAAGTTAGAAGTAGGAAGTAAGAAGTCAAGAAGTCGGAAGTAAGAAGTGTGGAAGTTGGAAATCATAAGTCGAAAGTCAGAAAGTTAAAAGTCAGAAGTGCGGAAGTTAGTAGTCAGAAGTGTGGAAGTTAGAAGTAGGAAGTAAAGAAGTTGGAAGTGAGAAGTGCAAAAGTTAGAATTCAGAAGTGGAAAGTACGGAAATCAATTGTCCCTCCAGGGCTTCCATAGTAAACGAGTTTTTTTTTTGTTCTTATTGAAGAATTCAGTAGTCTACTAGATGATTATGATAAACTTTATGCTTAAAATCAGTCTTGGTGAGATATAACAAATTCTTGACAATGTAAAATCTTTAGAAGTTTGAGATTTCTTTCCCTATTTTTTGTTTGTTTCACAGGTCAAAAAATTTCAACGAAAATACATAAATTTTTATTACATGACTGTTGGTATAAATCACCGGTCTATAGTTTGTAATACTGACATATAAATAGCTCACCCATACATCTTGTTTTCCTGTTAGTCTTGCAACTAAGTGTTTAAATGGAACCGTTTAACAATCGGATTATTTTATACAAATATTAAAATTGATGTGTCAGTACGTTTGTTTAAACACACAGTTTGGACTACGGAGGTGTTCTATGGACAAGAAAAAGAAAGAAAACTTGAAAATCTCAATATACTGGTACTTTTTATTCTATATGAGTGACGATAATTTTAGCAAGGTTTTTACGTCGGGCGTAAAAAGAAAGAGCCGCGCGTATATTATTTAAGGCGCATGCATGCTTTAAAAAGCCATACCTACATTATTAAATGCGTTATGTAATACGCTATGAAAAGTCGCAAGTACGCTTTTAAACTTCTTCAAACCTTCCGTAAACCGGGCGTGCACATTTTTTTTCACTGACATCAGTCTGAAAAGGTTACGTCCCATGTTTACTAAATGCACATAAATCAACAACGTTGAAGAAGGGGCGGAAGATGATGTAAGCGCGTGTGTGCCGATGCGCTCCCCGAAAAATGTCACTTTTTCATTAGCTACGGCCAAATCTTATATTACCCTGTCAGATATGGGCGATTTGGTGTCATCCCGGAGTTGAAAATCTTGTTTAAAAATAATTCGGCTTAATGTGTCTTTTAACGTCCAGCCGGTCCATGTGATAGAAACAATAGAAGAGATCTTTTGCACAATATCATATTACATAATATAGGGTATAAGCTTCATCCGGCACCTGTGGTACATATATTGTACATGTGAACTTCGGCTGCGTTTTTTCTATGGAGGCCAGTCACTGCCGGCACAGTTAAAGTTGTCATATGAGGTACAACAACTGTGACTGATGGATAGTCACTGGCCATGGTATATAATCATCAAGTTTAACCGGCATTTGTATTAACTTTCTCAATAAATGATGTAACGTTGGTAAATGAGGAAGGCATAAATTGTTACAAAGCACAGCGGTGCGGTGTAACGACCCAGAAAGTCAAATGAACTCGTACAAAAACCTTATAGTGGACGCAACTTGACCCCGATGGTTGACCTTTGTATTATAATACATAATGAGGCACAACCTATTATTGAAAAGGAGTGTACGTAAAACACGAGCTGCACGAGAAAAAGGAAATATAATTTTGTGTAAATATAAATTAGTGTATTGGAAAGTTTTAATTGATCAAATGAAAGTATATATACTTTGATACTGCACTGTATACAAACTAATCCCATATAAATATACACGGCTACCCTAAACACCCTTGATTTCTATAATGAAATAACCGATATGAATAATCAGCCTAAGGTCAACCATCGCGGTCAAGTTGCGTCTACTATACACAATTCACTCATCCTTTGTAAATCAATCAACACGTTTTTCCCGGGGCAACGCCTTTGTTCAGTTTACTTAGAACGTGATTTTCATGACTACACATTGTTATTGTTGGCGCCAGCGAGGATATTCAAAATGACACGTCTAAAATGGTATGTACATTTTTTCTTCCTCTAACTTTTTCTATATTTTCTTTCTGTTTCTGTCGTTCTTCTTTTTCTCTTTTCTTCCGTTATATTTATTAGTTATTCATTTTGTGTTTATTACATGTTTTGACCTGTGGTCAAAAAATCGTGCAAATTCGACTGTAAAACAATGGAAACTATTTCTAGAGAAATAGCTTATGGTACTTCCGCAAATTGAAATTAGAAATTCATGTGAAAAATCAGAATCCTCGAAACAGCCTTCGAAATGCAAGGACACAAAAAATATACGATAAAACTTGAAAAGATATATCTGTAGGTAAACTTGCGAGCATGTAAGTTACGTTGAACCATATACAGGTCAGAGAGATGGCCTTTTTGAACCAGGCTAATTCGTTTGAACCAGGCTAGTTCAAGTGACCCATATTAAGACATGTATACATAGGCCTAATGAACCATAAATCACAAGACAAACGTTTTTCTGGTTTTAGAAGAAGACTTACAATCATTATGTTGATATTCGCATCATGGTATGGATATTTTATGACTTATTGGACTTTTACTCATGCAATGCAACTAACTTTCAATGAATTTGACACTTACAACAACCTGCGAATCGCTTTGCAAACAGGTACATTATTTTTGTACAATAACGTCACCATAAATTTTACAAAATTGTTAAAAAATAATAATGTAGCTGTTGGAAAATCTTAATTTCGGCCATTTGTAAAATCCAAGAGATAAAGGAGGAAGAAAACACACTGAGTTCCGCTGATTTCAGAAGCAGCCGCATATGCGTATCTCCCTGCATCTGTAATTTAAATATGGCAACATTTATCTCCCTTTATACTAGTTTCAGTTTCGCCTGCATCAAATGGCTACTTTCAGTCACATGATCATAATACAGCTAGGAAAATTGCAAAATTGTGGCGAACTGATGAAGCACGGCAAAATAATGTATAAAAGTTGCAAAATACCGTAAATTTGATGCAAATAACTCCTGCTTTTTGACAGTTCTAAATTTGTTACATTTTATCTTTGTTCTGCGGCAAAAAATCTAGTCAGTGCAGCTTATGTAGCTTGTCTGAGCACGAAATTCATGCTCAGAAGTAAGCGTCCACGTCGAAACAAGATTGCGAATATATTTCTAAGCACATATTTTTACAAGGTTTTTACCACAATGTAATATTTATTACACATATGGTTCAATAGGTCCATGTGTACATGTCTTGTTATGGGTCAATTGGAC
The DNA here is from genome assembly GCF_021730395.1 of Mercenaria mercenaria. Classification (NCBI taxonomy): domain Eukaryota; kingdom Metazoa; phylum Mollusca; class Bivalvia; order Venerida; family Veneridae; genus Mercenaria; species Mercenaria mercenaria. Next base: position 17,559,811 of record NC_069376.1, on the reverse strand, counting down.
CAGCCTGGTTCAAATGAACCAACTGGTGCAAACAGGCCATCTCTCTGACCTGCTATATCCACAGTGCTTTGGAAGAAAATGAGTGAACATTTCTGGTGCAAAATTTTAGTATCGTATGCATCCTAAATTGCTATAAAATATTTATTTTCAAATCGAAGAAATGCCAAAATAGTGCACACGAGCGCTATTTTCCCAAGAAAATGTCGTTAAACATTCTAAGGCGCGAAACACGTGCACAGTTTTTCTAAAATATTTTGCCGCCATGTTTATTTCAAGAAATAAAATATATGATTGTTCTTTTACCTCAGACTTCCTTATTGAAATATATATGCCTCCTTATCAATGGTTAGAGATATCCATTTTGGTATAGTTTTCCATTGTCCGATCTCCTTAATCTGTTACCGAGCCTTTACATTAAAGAATAAACGCAATGTGTAATGATAGATTTTCGCTTTACACACCTCTCTTGGACAAGAAAGCCGTTTCACTTAAAATTTGTAAGCATCCGCTGAGAAAATATTGATGAAATATCGGAACTTTTTCTAAAATAAAGTTCAATTTCAATCATTTTCAAAAACTGGAAACATTGCACATTGTGTTGAATTTATAAATATCTTTTGCCATTCATGAATTTTTAATAAAGTATTTTGAAAGGATTTATAAATCTAACCAAAATTTTGGTAAAATACAGGTAAATGTCTTCTTTGTTTATTTCCAAATTTTAGTTTTACTTTTTGTACATCTACTTTTACTTCAGGTCTTGCAAACTGAGCTGTTTTTGTACTCTGGAACAGCTGCATTTGAAAGCTTTTTTTTTCATTATATTTTCACACCTCAAATGAAGGTCACTCTAAATTCAAGATGGCGGAAGTACCTTATGCAACTGCTTTCTCAGTTCTGCGGATTGATAAAAAAAATAATACATCAGAATTTCATAGTTTTAATTGACTAACTCGGAGTGAAAATCATCGGGAGAGAAACCATGATTATGCTCAAACTGACGTAGATATTATGGAATTTTCGCGTGTACATGTTCCTATTTTCAGAAATGAACAATAACTATGAAAACAGCCAAATAATGCTTTGTGCAAATGTGTTTTTTAATGGGAACATTGTTGATCGCGCAAACAAACTTGCATCCATGAAAAAAATGTTGGTTTTTTTTTTGGAGGGGGGGGGGGGGGGGGGGGGGGGGGGGAGGACGCATTGTAATGCTTCCTGCCCCAACCCCTGTCTATCATCAAAATGCATTGTACAAAATTCGAAGGAAATGTTTATTTGAAACTTCCTTATTACTTACTGAATGAAGCTTTTACAGCGTGTTTTGACAAATGACAAAAATATTTTGGTCAAATCCCGAGAGTTTTCTTATCCTGGAAGTGAAAATGGTCAGTCCTGAATGATTTTTGTAGTCTGGTTGTTCTCGATTGATGTACATAGACTGTAAGTCTTTCTACTGATTGTCAAGCTTTTTGTATAAGTGTTGTTCTAATGAAAACAAGTGTTTAAATAACTTTGATAGTTTTAATTGCAAGTGAGACATTTATGTTTAACAAAGTCTTGTTGCTTTTTAGGCTGTGTCTTTGTGGCAGATATAAAGTGGTGTATATTATATCATAGATGGGTCCATGTGTTTTCAGATTTCTACTGTAGCCTAAAAGGGTGCGTATGTTGTCGTACTTTCTGTGTTTGAAATTTCTAAAGGCAACACTACGATAAATATTTGTTTCTGTTCTTACACATCCCTTTCTGTATTTCATACCCTTAGTAAGGTTACTATGAAAACGAAAATCTAGATAATGTTATAAAATGGATGACCGACGTTCAGCTAAATTAATATCTGACCTGTATTTAATTTTAGCTCGACTATTCGAAGAATAGTCTAGCTATTCTACTCACCCTGGCGTCGGCGTCGCCGTCGCCGTCGCCGTCACACATTGGTTAAATTTTTAGCTCGACTATACGAAGTATAAGGAGAGCTATCCTACTCACCCCGGCGTCGGCGTCGGCGTCGGCGTCTTTCCGCGTCCCCACCTAGGTTAAAGTTTTGGTGCACTTTCTCTTTTTTCAACTTATCTCTGTAATTACTTGATGGATTTAATTCAAACTTGAAATACTTATTCCTCATCATCATCCACATCATCTGACAAAAGGGTCATAACTCTGGCACCAATATTTCATGAATTATCCCCCCTTTTCACTTAGATTTTCAAGTTAAAGTTTTGATGCACTTTCACTCTATCTCTGTTATTACTGAATGGATTTGCTTCAAACTTAAAATAGTTGTTCAGCATCATCACCCACATCATATGACACAAGATGCATAACTCTGGCACAGTTTTCATGTAATATTCCCCTTTTTACTTAGAATTACAGGTTAAACTTTTCTGCACTTTCACTCTATCTCTGTTATTACTGAATGGTTCTGATTCAAACTTAAACAATTGTTCAACATCATTACCCTTATCATATGACACAAGGCGCATAACTCTGGGACTAATTCAACTTAGAATTTTAGGTTAAAGTTTTGATGTACTTTCACTCTGTCTCTGTTATTACTGAATGGATTTGATTCAAACTTAAAATAGCTGTTCAACATCATCACCCTAACCATATGACGTAAGGTGCGTAACTCTGGCACCAATTTTTCATTAATCATTCCCCCTTTTTAGGTAGAATTTTAGGTTAAAGTTTTGGTGCACTTTCACTCTATCTCTGTTATTACTGAATGGATTTGATTCAAACAACTTAAAATAGTAGTTCATCATCATCACCCACACTATATAACACAAGCTTCATAAGTCTGGCACCAATGTTTAATGAATTATGCCCCTTTTTGCTTACGATATACTTATATAGTGTTTTGATACATTTTATCTTTACCTCTCTTATTACTTTAAGTTGATATTTTTGACATAGACTCGTGCTATTGTGCAATATCTTCATCCACAATTGGAGTCATTAAACACTCCAGTGACAGCTCTAGTTTCCTCAGATGTGCCCAGTTTCACTATCCAGGATCGAAATAGTCGAGCGCGCTGTCTCCTGTGAAAGCTCGTGTTTGCATGCCAGTACATACAGCTATCATTTAAAGACATATAGCTTTAAAACTTATTTTTCTTTTTCTATGTCAATTACCAACATCACTGGGTCAAGTTACATGTAACTCTGACATGTATTTTGAGCAAATTATGCCCCCTTTCGGACTTAGAAAATCCTGGTTAAGGTTTTACATGCAAGATACTATCTCCAAAACTAATACAGATATTGAATTGAAACTTCACATGTGTCTTCGGGTTATATAACTAGTTGATAGCACCAAGTCCATTAACTCTGACCTACATTTTGGCCAAATTATGCCCCCTTTTGGACTTAGAAAATCCTGGTTAAAGTTTTACATGCAAGTTACTATCTCCAAAACTAATGCAGATATTGAATTGGAACTTCACATGTGCCTTTGGGGTTATAAAACAGTTGATGCCTTGCGTGCAAGTACATGTAGGTTTGAAACTTATTTTTTCTTTTTCTAGATAAATTACCAACCTCACTGGGTCAAGTTCCATAACTCTTACATGTATTTTGGGCAAATTATGCCCCCTTTTGGATTTGAAGTTTTACATGCAAGTTACTATCTCCCAAACTAATGCAGAAATTGAATTGTAATATCTGACTTAGGGGTTATAAAACTAGTTGATAGCATCGATTCTAATAACTCCGACCTGCATTTTAGCCAAATTATGCCCCCTTTTGGACTTAGAAAATCCTGGTTAAGGTTTTGCGTGCAAATACATACAGCTATTACCAAAAGGCATATAGATTTGAAACTTAATTTTTCCTTTTCTAGATCAATTTCCAACACCACTGGGTCAAGTTCCATAACTCTGACATGTGTTTTGGGCAAATTATACCCCCTTTAGGAGTTGAAGTTTTACATGCAAGTTACTATCTCCCAAACTAATGCAGATATTGAATTGTAATATCTGACTTAGGGGTTATAAAACTAGTTGATAGCATCGATTCCCATAACTCCGACCTGCATTTTAGCCAAATTATGCCCCCTTTTGGACTTAGAAAATCCTGGTTAAGGTTTTGCGTGCAAATACATACAGCTATTACCAAAAGGCATATAGATTTGAAACTTAATTTTTCTTTTTCTAGATCAATTTCCAACACCACTGGGTCAAGTTCCATAACTCTGACATGTATTTTGGGCATATTATGCCCCCTTTAGGACTTACAAAAATTCTGGTTAAAGTTTTACATGCAACATCACTGGGTCAGGTTACATGTAACTCTGACATGTATTTTGAGCAAATTATGCCCCCTTTTGGACTTAGAAAATCCTAGTTAAAGTTTTACATGCAAGATACTATCTCCAAAACTAATGCAGATATTGAATTGAAACTTCACATGTGCCTTGGGGTTACAAAACTAGTTGATAGCATTAAGTCTCATAACTCTGATATGCATTTTGGTCAAATTATGTCCCCTTTTGAACTTAAAACTCTTATGATATTTAACATTTTGGGTAATATTTTCCTGCTTCTGGGACAATATTTCGAATAGTCGAGCTTGGCTGTCTTACGGCAGCTCTTGTTAGCATTACTTTTGGTTGTCGAGGCGTTGCCATGGAAGTTAATACTTTAGAATATAGTTTTAAATACAGAATGAGATAAGCCCGCACGATTAGCTCGTTAGGGAGAGCGTAGGTTTACGGATCGCGGGGTCGTGACGGGGGCGTATGTTCTCTTTGACGATTTCAAATTTTGATAAAAGATATTGTGTCTAAAATCAATCGTCTTCCACCTCTGATTCATGTAGGCAAGTTTGCAGTAATTTGCGCTGGTCAGAATCCAGGAACACTTGTTAGGTTAACTGAAATACTGTTGAAAAAATGACGTTAAACCCAAAACAAAACAAAAAAGAAGAGATATTTAGGCAGAGCAACAGTATGTTTTCTGTTTTCTTGCTATGTAGGTTGTATTCAAGTGACAAAGTTCAAGATCAAAGAAACAGATCACAGGTGGATGTGTTTTTCAAATATGGAATATCAAATGTATGTATTTTCCTCATTTTTGTCTGGATTTTTTAAAGCAAAACTGATTTATATTTGCTTCTGTTCTTACACATGCCTTTCCTAATTTAATACAATCAACACTGTTACTGTGAAAACGTACATCTACATTCTAATATAGATGCTATAAATGAATGACCGATTCTATAATAGTGTTCATTGTTTTTGAGTCTTTTGTCTGATAAAAGTGATGTTGTCTTGAAAACGTGTTTTATTAAACAGTTTTATGGCAAGTGAAGCATTCAAGTTTAACAAAATCATGTCTTTCTTGCATTTTATTCCCCGCCGATGAAATCGGGAGTGGGTATTGAAATGGCATTGTCCGTCCGTCCGTCAGTCCGTGCGTGCGTGCGTGCGTCTGCAGCAGTTCTAAGAAACTAGCAGGTAGAATTTCATGAAACTTGAAATAAACATGAATGAGCATACTGCGATGATGTCCGTCAAATTTGTTTGGATTGGTCAATTTCCCTTAGAGTTATTGCCCTTGATTTAATGAAAAATGCCCAAAAATGTCCGTCCGTAGCCATTTCTCAGTAACTAGCAGGTAGAATTTCATGAAACCTGAAATAAACATGAACCAACATACTGTGATGTTGCCCTTCAAGTATTTTTGTATTTTTGGATTGGTCGATTTCCCATAGAGTTATTGCCCTTGGTTTAATGAAAAATGTACAAAAATGTCTGTCTGCAGCCATTTCTTAGTAACTATCGGGTAGAATTTCATAAAACTTTAAAATAAACATGCACCAACATACTGCGATGATGCCTGTCAAGTTTTTTGGATTGGTCAATTTTCCTTAGAGTTATTGCCCTTGATTTAATGAAAAATCCACGTCTGCAGCCATTTCTCAGTAACAAGCTGGTAGAATTTCATGAAACTTGAAATAAAATGAACCAACATACTTCGATGATGCCTGTCATTTTTATTTCAATTGGTCAATTTTCCTTAGAGTTATTGCCCTTTAATTGTTTAAAAATCTTTTCCATGAACATTTATTATAAACATGTGAAGTTTTGTACCCACACCTGGTCACCAACTTGCCTTAGTCACCCCCCCCCCCCCCCCCACCGTCCCCTCCCCCCCCAAAAATAATTCGTTGCAATAACAACCGAAAGGTAAAACTTTAAAAATCTTCTTCTAAAAAAAGACAGAAGCCCTAGAGCTTAGATATTTAGTGTGAAGCATTGTCTAGTGAACATCTATTAAATTTGTTCAAATCATGACACCGGGTCAAAATTGACCCCGCCTCAGGGGTCACTTAATTCTACATAGGAAAATCTTTAAAAAATCTTCTCAAAAACCAGAAATAAGGCCTAGAGCTAAGATATTTGACATGTAGCATTGCCTAGTGGACCTCTACTAAAGTTGTTCAAATCATGAACCCGGGGTCAAAATTGACTTTATTGATTTTACATAGGAAAATGTTTTTTTCTAAAAATAAACCAGAAGGACTAGCGGTTAAATATTTTACATGTAGCATTACCTAGTGGACCTCTACATAATCTTTTCAAATCATGCTCCCCCGGGGTCAAAATTGGCCCCGCCCGAGGGGGTCAGAAAATCTTCAAAAATTTTCTAAAAATAAATCAGAAGGCCTAGATCTTAGATATTTTACATGTAGCATTGCCTAGTAGACTCTACACAGTTTGTTCAAATCATGACCCCCGGGGTCAAATTGACCCCGCCCCATGGGGTTACTTGATTGTACGTAGAAAAAATCTTCAAAATTTTCTAAAAATAAACCAGAAGGCTTAGAGCTTAGATATTTCACATGTACCATTGCCTAATGGACCTCTAAAAAATTTGTTCAAATCATGACCCCTGGGGTCACTTGATTTTACATAGGAAAATCTTCAAAATGTTTCTAAAAATAAACTCCCAGGGTCAAAATTGGCCCGAGGGGTCACTTGATTTTACATAGGAAAATGTTCAATTAAAATAAAATAAACCAGAAGGCCTAGATCTTAGATATTTGACACGTAGCATTGCCTAGTAGACTTCTACAAAATTTGTTCAAATCATGACCCCGGGGTCAAATTGACTCCGTCCCATGGGGTTACTTGATTGTGCATAGAAAAATCTTCATAATTTTCTAAAAATAAACCAGAAGGACCAGAGCTTAGATATTTCACATGTAGCATTGCCTAATTGACCTCTACAAAATTTGTTCAAATCTGGACCCCCAGGGTCAAATTGACCCAGCCCCAGGGGTTACTTGATTGTACATAGGGAAATCTTCATAAATTTACTAAAAATAAACCAGAAGGCCTAGATTATATATTTGATATGTAACATTGCCTAGAAGACTTCTACAAACTTTGTTCAAATCATTAACCCTGGGGTAAAATTGGCCCCGCCCAAGGGGTTACTTGATTGTACATCGGAAAATCTTCCAAACAATTTCTAAAAGTCATCAGTTTGACATTTGAAACATGTAGCTCATATTTCTCAGGTGAGCGATCCAGGGTCATAATGTCCCTTTTGTTATTTTTTTTTCAAACCTTCCATGAATATTTATTAGCATGCAAAGTTGTACCGTTCCCTAACCTCATTCTCCATACAGTCTTCCCCACCACTCCAATCATGCATCCCCATCCCCTAAGCAATTTTTTTTTATATTTTTAATATTCCATCAATATAATCATGTGAAATGTTGTACCCTCACCCGGTCACCCCCGCTGCTCCCCCTTCCCCCCACCAAAAAAAAAACCCAAAAGCATTCATTTTCTGTTAAAATGATTTTGACTAATGGAATTATTTGCTTCTTAGTAACATCCTCAACTTTTTGCCGGATATATTTTTTGCCATTCCTCACCTCAAGCCCTTTCGGCGGGGGATACTAATTCATCGAATTTGCTTGTTAAGTTTTGTTTTAGTGGCAAAGATCAAGCACAACATACAGATCATGAACAAAGGTGTTGTTAGATCTGGAGCCGTCAGTATGCATAATTTCCTATTTTCTTTGTCTAGGATTGCTGAAAGCAACATTATAATTAATATATTTGTTTCTGTTCTTAAGCACTCAACAGGGTTACCATGGAAACGTACGCCTACATCTAAGTAGTGGTGTCAATGGATGACAGACGTCCAGATGTACAGTTATACAGCAGATGAAGCATATGAGCCGTGCCATGAGAAAACCAACATAGTGGGTTTGCGACCAGCATGGATCCAGACCAGCCTGCGCATCCACTGGTCTGGATTCATGCTGGTCGCAAACCCACTATGTTGGTTCTCCCATGGCACGGCTCAATTATAAGGTGAGTATGTTTACTTTTTCTTCCTTTTGGCAACATTATGTTATGTTTGTTTCTGTTTATACACATGCCTGTCTGTATCTTATACACACACAACAGGTTTAGCACGGAAAGACATGTCCACTTCAATGCATTGGTATAAATGGATGACCGACGTTCAGATGTACTAAGTTATACAGCAAATTTTGGAGCATAAAGGGTGTGTATATTTACTTTTCCTTTGATGCGTAATTTGTATAAAGGTAATACTAAAATTATATATGTTTGTTTCTGTTCTTACACATGCATTTTTCTATGTATACACTTAACAGGGTTACCATGGAAACGTACCTCTTAAACTAAACAATGGTATGTATATTTTCGCTTCGTTATACTGTATGTTTAGTGTTTGCTGTTTTGTCAGGGATTTGTTTACAGTGGCTACTTGGTTGTTTCTGTGGTGGTGTTTGTTGTGGTGTTTGGTGTGTTTGTTGTGGTGTTTGTTGTGGTGTTTTCGTGTTTATGGAGGTGTCTGTGGTGGTTTCAGTGTGGTCTTCTCGGTTTTGTTCTTGTTGGTTGTATTGTTTGGTTGAAAACGGGTATTTGGTGCGTTTTATTTGTTGTATTTGGTTCTTTGTCATGGTGTTTTTCTTTCTGCCATTAACAATGTATTATTACTCGCTTTGTATACCGTAGAAAACTATTAGAATAAGTTAAATATTATATTGTGTTATATTAACTTTACTTGTCCAGCAAATTTTATATACCCAGGAACACGTATCAAGATATATGCAGACGAATAGGCACCATGTACAGACGACAACTTGGACTGGGAAGCGTGCGCCATTGTTTTATTTCTGCTTTTTATTCCTTTAGTTTTGCATTTTGTTGCGTTTTTATATTATACTATTTAGTATGCATCTCTTTGCAGAATTTTTAAGTTGAATACAAGCAGGTGTAAAGATGTCGCACTGTAGATGACACAACGGTCCAGTGGATGGTGAAGATAGCGCGGCTGATGTTGACTGTACAGACACGCGTTAAGATGTCATGCTGTAGCTGTGACAATGGTTTAGTGGACGACGCAGCTTGGTTCTTCTTCTCGGACGCACTGAGGTATATAATTTGTCTGTACAATTGGTGTTTTCTGTTGCTAGCTTTAGTTAACTTTAGTAGTGTAGTTTTCAGCCAAATTACACACATTCATTTTTATTTCAATATATTTTCTATAAACTTGATATTTTCTGGTTATTATGTAGATCTACATTGTTTTAATTTACATAGTTTTAATTCATTTTTGTAAATTCTAAATCCGATTAATGTTAATTGTATAATGATTGTCTACCAGTATTCAGTCAGCAGAGCATTAAGAAAGCAAAGGTCACTTTTCCACTTGGAGTAATTCACAGTAGCATGGGAATGCGGACATACATCCTGGTTTTGGTGAAAGAAATGCTCGAACTATCCGACGAGAAGCAATTTCTTGGATTATACACGTAAGGCCTTATTATATCTACCATGCATTTTGGATACCAATCAGTTTAGGGAATGACAGAATTCAATGTGCTTACACTACATTAACTGGTTGATGTATAAATTCGAAGATTTTCATGATTAGTGTAATTTTATGTCAACACAACTTTATCTGACTCACTGTAGTGATGTGGTCTAAATAAGGCAAAGGTTTGCGACAATATTAGCTTGAGACGGGGTTTGAATCCGTGATTACCGCTATTGTGAATTTCAGACACGGTTTTACAAATTGTAACATATTTATACGAACTTTAAATTTTATTCAGTAAAGAGTAAACATGGTACATTGTATAAGTGTCTTTTCATTTTTTAAGAAAGTTGAAAAATGCCCAGCTCGATGTAAATAAGTATTGGTGAGAAACCCAAGAAAAAAACAATGTGCTTATTTATTGTATCAATAGGAAGAAAATGTTATTTGATGGAAAAATAGTGGCAGTAGAACTACCTTGCTGGTACCCTAACGAAGCCGGTCACCAGATGTGCATTGAAACCCTATCGAACCCTTGCGTTAACATGGTAATCAGCCGTTATCAACAAGGTAAGCTGCTAAATTACTCAAGAATTATAATTTATGCGGCGCGAGTTGTAGTTGTATAAATTTGTGACAGATACACTTTTTGTTGCCGACATGACCATGCGATTGTTGGAGGGCTAATCTATACTGGTTTGAAACCCAGGGTTAGAGAACCGAGTTCTGTCGATTTATTTGAAACAACATAAATGTGACAAGCACACCGAAAGCTACTGTTGGTATAGACAACTGGTTTTGTGAAAAGCACTTTATTTGATATTTGATTTTTCCTGAGCATGTCGAGAGATTGAGAAAGGAACGTAATATTGAGTGGTATTTATTTTAGTTTACAAACTAATAATTTCGGTATTTGCAGTTAAGAATAATATCCACGTGATGTAAGAAGATTCGTAGCATGACAATTAGTGTTGCTTCTAGCAGACGACACATGTTCTTTATATTAGACGACTCGAGTAGCGAAAGACTTCAGGCTAGAGTAGCCTTTAATAAGATATATATTGAAACTTATTTGTCAACGGTATATACACTGATATCAGATTGTTTAACGTACAAATCAAAGGCGATTTAAATTGATAAGACGTTTGTTGTGGAAATAAAAACAACAACTGAAGAGCGTGCTCTGTTTGTGCACTTTTTGGCAATTTATGAACTGCTTCTTGAGGTTATTAGTGTCATATACTGTCATTTCATATAGTGCAATAAACAGTTGTAAATGTAAGATATTAATTTTCATCACATTTTGATAGGCAAGATAGTGGCTGCATGGTTAAAGTGGAATTCAAGCCTTGGTGGACCTTTCTTCTGTAAATGTCCCGTCTTGTTGATGGTAGACAGCTGTTCAACACCTCGTACACAACAGAGAAACCCCCTCGGACGAAGACTTCGTTCAGGTAAAGAGAAATATTAGATCATATGACTGTATGCTCTGTTAGAGCTGCACTGTCAACAGCTGTTTAAAAATAGTTTCAAAAACATGGCATTGTGGCAAACAATTCTTCTAGCAAATACACATTGTATATGTTTGCCACATAAATTCGTGAACTACATGTGCTTACGTGTTTATCATTTCTGAGCATTTGACCTGTTGTCTGGAGTCGCCGATTCAAATCTTTATGAGAGAGAAAATCGATTTCGGTCTCATATTCTGATGAGATGCGAGTACTGGTTAGGATCAGTTTTATCAACGGCGTCACATACATATATGTTTAAACTTTCCGTCCGTCATTCTGTCCGTCCGTTCGTCCGTCAGTAAGTCTGTCGGTCATATTTCTTGTATGCTCAACTCCTTCTACAGTTTCTTTTCAATAAAATGAATCTTTGTGTACATCATCAACGTGAAGTGGACTTGTACATTTTATCGGGAGTTTTACGTCCGATTCTTTTGAAGAAATTGCCATTTTCGGACTTTGAAACATTACAGCTATATAAGAACATAGTGTAGTCATTTTTCTTATAGTTTGCACAGTTCAAATGAAATAAAGATAAAGTGGATATGTGTATATTATCAGAATTTTGATGAATGAATTTTTTTCTGGAATAATGGCTCTTTTTACGGACTTGGAAAATACCAAAACTACAGCATAACATTCCGTACTCAACTCATCAAATTCAAGTGGAATTTTTAGTAAACATCATCAACTTCAAGTACACAAGCGCATTTTTTCAGGACTTGCCCAACTCGTCATTTTCAACAATCAGTTTCAGAATTGAAATTATAGATATTTTAAGTGTCCAAAATGACTGAAATTTACAAGGTAAAACATCCTATCAAAATCGTTTTTTACGATCAATTCAAAACAAATCAAGATATTTTGAAACTTTAGAACGTTAACAGTATCGCCCTCAATGGCATACAGCCGTATAACATGTATATATTATATTATTACATACTCGTTTCTATTCCCCGTTAAGTTTCACTGGTACCGGAAACGTCAATATTTTTCCATATACTGACGCCTGTATTTTATATCGGGTGCGAGACGTTATGTTGCACTATTTTTCTCTATTTAGTTCAGTATTGCCAGTCCTACTCAGGCTATTGAACATATTTATGATATTAACATAATATTTATACGTGTAGATGCGTATGTAATAAAAAGGTTATTATCTTTGCATCGGGAAATATGCACTCGTTCTTCAGCGGAAGAATATGGCGCTCCTAAAGTCGCGCAATATTTCCGCAGAAGAACTCGTGTATATTTCCCGATACAAAACTAATAACATATAATTATATGTAAAGAGAAAATAAGGAAAGCGTTGTTACAGAAAGGCTAAAACAATAAAGATAAAATGCACAAAGTTAGACATCAAGAGTAATAAATCTAGAAGGCCTTTCCAAAAGAAAGCATTTCAATTTGTATAAACAAGTTATATAACCATAAATTTCTTGATAATTGTCCAAGTCATTATGTTTAAATATTGACCACAAACCTACAGCAAACCTTGAAGAAAAATAATTCAATGACCTCGAGCTACTCTGCACATTTTCATTGATTTTCGTGGAATTACTGGCTATTGTAGCGCCAGGCCAATAAAGGATGATTTATTTCAGATCTTAAAGCAAGAAGACAGTGTTTGTTATTATTGAAAGACATAGGATAAGAAGCAATGACAGAAAACAAATATCACCATACCGCCTTGTCTTTAATATTTCCAACAGCTGACAGTCCGATGTAAGCCAGGTAATTCCTTTCAGAATTTTTGGTTGATATTTGACTCTGTCTGTAAGCAGTTATGCCTCTAATATGTAGTGGAGAGACATATTGTTTTAGTGCTGTCCGTCTGTACGTCCGTCCGTCTGTCACAAAGTTTTTCCATGCAACTCTTTCGACACCACTGAATGGATTTACACCAAATTTCGCAAGAGCGATCATTGCGTGGCCTAATTGTGTATATCACCGGCAGGATTTGGTTCGATGATTTCTTTTGGAACTATGGCCCTTGATTAGCCAATTGTTTTGATGTTTTAGTCACTTCTCTTTTAAGCTCACCTGAGCAAAAGGCTCCTGTTGAGCTTTTGTGACCGATCAATGTCCGTCGTCAGTCGTGCGTCGTCCGTCCGTCAACATTTTCTAAAAAATCTTCTTGAAAACCACTGGGCAGAATTAAACTAAACTTCACAGGAATGGTCCTTGGGTGGCCCCCTTTCAAAATTGTTCAAAGAATTGAATTCCATGGAGAACTCTGGCTGCCATGGCAACCGAAAGGAAAAACTTTAAAAAATCTTCTTATCCAAACCGCAAGCCATAGAGCCTTGATATTTGGCATGTGACATCATCTAATGGTCCTCTAATATTAAAGATTGTTCAAAATGTGCCCCTGGGGTATAAAGAGGCCCCGCCCCGGGGTTCACAAGTTTTACCTAGACTTGTATAGGAAAAAACTTTAAAAATCTTCTAGTCTAAAGCCACAAGACCTAGGCCTTTGATATTTGGTATGTAGCATTGTCTTGTGGTGTTCTATCAAATTGTTCAAATAATGTCCCTGGGGATGAAGAGAGACCCTGCCCCGGGGCGTCTCATGTTTTACATAGACAATTATTGGAAAAAAACGTTACCAATCTTACTGCCTGAAACTGCATGGCATAGGCTTTTGATATTTGGTATGTTGCCTTTCTTAGTGTTCCTCTACCAAAATTGTTCAAATTATGCTCCTGGGATGAAAAGAGGCCCAGCCCTAGGGTTCCCAAATTTAACATAGACATATCTATAGGGGAAATAATCTTCTTGTCTGAAAGTTCAAAGCCTAGGCCTTTGATATTGTGTATGTAGCATTGCTTAGTGGATCTCATACATGATTGTTCAAACTATGTCCCTGGGGTGAAAAGAGGCCCCGCCTTAGGTGTCACTTGTTATACGAGTTATATACAAATAAATATTTTTAAAAAAATATCAAATCATATTTCCTAGAGTGCTAAATCATAATTTCCTGATGACCCAAAGTGATTAGGGGTTACTTGACTGTGACCTTGACCTACTGACCTGCTTTCTTGTTCTTTAAGATACAGCCTTGAAATTTGGATGACATGTACAGTTTTTCACACGTCTTAAAACTGACTCTCAGTGACCATGAAGTGACATACTGACCTACTTTCTAATATTTTAGCATCAGTTTGCCATTTTTAAACATGTGGCTCATATTACTCAGGTGAGCGATTCAGGGTCATCATGACCCTATTGTTTCTTTTGGCGGATTTCCACCAAACCGTACAAGAGAATTAAATACCAATTATGCATACTTTGGACATGTTCTGGTTTAGTGATTTCAGAGGAGTTATGGCCCTTTCTATGTCACATTTTATGATATTTCGGCAATTTTTCTTACACCATTGGGCAGATTTCCACCATACCTAAAATGAGTTATCAGTGCAAAGCATAGTTATACGTATCGTGATTTTCAGCAGAGTTATGATCCTTGATTTGTCATATTTTACAGTGTTTACACTTCTTGCTGTATATAATTAGGCTGATTTTCATCCAAACATAGCGAGAAATTAGTGTGAAGCGTAGTTGTACATATTATCGTCATGTTGTGGTTAAATGATTTTCAGTGGAGTCATGACCCTTGATTTGTCAAACCCTATGATCAGCGCTATACTTTTTCTATACCACTGGTTGGAATTCCACCAAACTTCGCATGATTTACCACTGCCAAGCTAAGTTGTGCTTATGGTTCATCGCATTTCCCTGGAAATATGGCCTTATGTTGTGGCATTTTGCAATTTCTGCGTGGCAAATGGTGGGAGACATACGTTTTCGTGAAAAACAACGTCTAATTTATTTATTAATTTTATGCCATTTAATCTGCAACAGTTTTTAGCTCCACTATTCGAAGAATAGGGGGGCTATATTACTCGCCACGGCGTCGGCGTCCGCGTCGGCGTGACCCTTCTTGGTTAAAAGTTATCGGCAACCTTTGTTTTTCTGTCATGTCTTTGTAACAAAGTATGTGTAGGGGCTGAGCCCATTATATCCAAGGTCAAGGTCACCAGGCTGTTATGCTTAGGTTATTTTTAAGGTTAAAGTTTTTCGGCAACCTTTGTTTTTCTGTAATAACTTTGTTACTATTGCTTATATCTTACTGTAACTCCACATAAACATTGTCCAGTATACAAACAAAGTATGTGTAGGGGCTGAGCCCATTATACCCAAAGCCAATGTCACCAGGCTATTATACTTTGGTTATTTTTAAGGTTAAAGTTTTTCGGCAACCTTTGTTTTTTTGTAGTAACTTTGTTACTATTGCTTACATCTTACTGTAACTTCACATACACATTGTCCAGTATACATACAATGTATGTGTAGGGGATGAGCCCATTATACCCAAGGTCAAGGTCACCAAGGTCTTATACTTAGGTTATTTTTAAAGTTAAAGTTTTTTGGCAACCTTTGTTTTTCTGTCATATCTTTGTTACTTTTGCTTATATCATACTGTAACTTCACATACACATTGCCCAACATACAAACAAAGTATGTGCATGGCATGGGCTGGGCCCATTATACCCAAGGACAAGGTTACCAAGAAGTTATACTTTGAATTATTTTCTTGTTAAATGTTTTCGAGAGCTTCGTTTATAGACATATCTTTGGTACTTTAAAATATAATGACTTGAAATTAAAAATATTTGTTTATTATCATCTGCATGTGTAGCCACATACCCCATAACTCTAACTGTGTTTTTGACAGAATTATGCCCCTTTTGTACTTAAACTTTTTTGCAGTCTTCGCTTTCTGGATATAACTTTGCAATATAAGATAAAAAATTGAAACTTAAAATGTATCTTTATCATCGTCATCTGCATGTGTGGTAATAATCCCCATAACTCTGATTTGTATTTTTGACCGAATTATGCCCCTTTTACCTTTAATTTTATTACAAACTTTGGTACTATATAAGATAATGACTTGAAACTCAAAATATGTCTTTATCATCATCATCTGCATGTGTTGTAACACTCCTAATAACTCAGATTTGTGTATTTGATGGAATTATACCCCTTATATGCCTTCCTTTTGAAGTAGGTCTCTTATTCAGACACTGTCAAATCCCCGAATAGTGGAGCGCACTGTCTTGTGTTCTCGACCCCTTTTACAGTTTCCTTTCAATTCGAATGAAACGTTTTAGATTTGACAATAAAAGTACACCTGTACTATGTTTACCATCTCAAATCAAGATCAGTAAACATCAACACGAAGTAGACACACACACATTGTCAATAATTATTTTTTGAATTATGCCCCATTTTAGCTCACCTGAGCCAAATGCTCATGGTGAGCTATTGTGACCGCTCAATGTCCGGCGTCCGTCGTGCGTTGCACGTCCGTCAACATTTCCGACAAAAATCTTCTTCTTGAAAACCAATGGGCAGAATTACACAAAACGTCACAGGAATGATCCTTGGGTGGCCCCCCTTTCAAAATTGTTCAAAGAATCGAATTCCATGCAGAACTCTGGTTGCCGTGGCAACCGAAAGGAAAAACTTTAAAAATCTTCTTGTCCAAAACCACAGGGTCTAGGGCTTCGATAACTGGTATGTAGCATCATCTAGTGGTCCTCTACCAAAATTGTTCAAATTATCCCCCTAGGGTCAAATATGGTCCCGCCCCGGGGATCACATGGTTTATATTGACTTATATAGGGAAAACTTTGAAAATCTTCTTGTAC
The DNA here is from genome assembly GCF_021730395.1 of Mercenaria mercenaria. NCBI lineage: Eukaryota > Metazoa > Mollusca > Bivalvia > Venerida > Veneridae > Mercenaria > Mercenaria mercenaria. The sequence goes on along the minus strand of NC_069376.1, from coordinate 17,542,771 downwards.
AAAACCACATGGCCTAGGACTTTGCTATTTGTTATGAAGCATCATCTAGTGGTCCTGTATCAAGATTTTTCAAATTATTCCCTTAGAGTCAAATATGGCCCCGCTCCGGGGATCACATAGTTTATATAGAGTTATATTGGGAAAACTTTGAAAATCATCTTCTTGTACAAAACCACATGACGTAGGGTTTTAATATTTTGTATGTAGCATCATCTAGTGGTTCTCTACCAAGATTGTTCAAATTATTACCCTAGGGTCAAATATGGCCCGCCCCGGGGTCACAAGTTTTACATAGACTTATATAGGAAAAAAAGTTTTAAAATCTTCTTGTTTGAAACCACAACTCTTTGATATTTGGCTTGTAGCATTGTCTTATGGTCCTCAACCAAAATTGTTCAAATTGTACCCCTGGGGTAAAAAGAGGTCCTGCCCTGGGGTCCCAAGTTTTATATAGACTTATATCGGAAAAAGCTTTAAAAATCTTCTTGTCAGAAACCATAGGACCTAGACTTTTGATATTTGGTATGATGCATTGTCTAATAGTCCTCTACCAAAATTGTTGAAATTATGCCCCTGTGGTTAAAAGAGGCCTCGCCCTGGGGTCACTTAGTTATTATGTGAGTTATATAGGAAAATACTTTAAAAAATCATCTGACCCTATTTCCAAGACTATTTAATTATAATTACCTGATGACCCCAAGTAATATGATGCAACTTGATTGTGACCTTGACCTACTTTTTCTTTTCTTGTTTTTTTAAGATACAGCCTTGAAATATTGATGACTTACACAGTTTTGCAGACAAATCGTAAAAATGAATTTCATTGACCATGAATGTGACCTACTGACTTTTTAATATTTTATCACCAGTTTGACATTTGAAACATGTAGCTCATATTACTCAGGTGAGCGATCCAGGGCCATCATGACCCTCTGGTAGCTCATCTGATTTAAAAAAATGAGTTATTGTCATCACTTGATCTGTGTCGGCGTTTGCGTTGCCTGGTTAAGTTTTATATTTAGGTCAGCTTTTCTCATAAACTATCAAAGCTATTGCTTTAAAACTGGAAACACTTGTTCACCATCAAAAGTTGACACTGTACAGCAAGAAAAATAATTCCATTTTCCTTTTGCAATAATTATGGCTCTTTTGAGACTTCAGATTTCAGATTTCTTGGTTAAGGTTTGTGTTTGGGTCAGTTTTTCTCGTAAACTATTAAAGCTATTTCTTTAGATTTGGCAACACTTATTCACCATCAAAAGCTGGCTCTGTACAGCAAGAAACATAACTCAATCCTGCCTTTTGCAAGAATTATTGCCCCTTTTGCACTTAATAAATCATGGGTATGGCAATTTTTCTATTATACAGAGAAGAAAATCATGGGTATGGCAATATTTCTATTATACAGAGACAGAAAGTCAGATGAGCATCTGCACCCGCAGGGTGGTGCTCTTGTTTGGATTTAACAATAATCCAATAATACTTTGTTACGATTCAACTCTTCCTACACTTTCTATCCAGTTCAAATGAAAATTGGTGTACATTATTAACATGAATGCGCGTGTAGTCCGGATTTCACTGTAAAGCGTGCGTGCGCAAATTAGTCCTATTACATCCGATTATTAGCAATTTTAAGCTGGACACTATACAAAGTATAAGAAGAGCTATCCTGCTCGGCCCTGTGTCGGCGTCTTCCGCGTCCCCGCCTTGGTTAAAGTTTTTTTTTACACTTTCTCTTTTTAGCTCCCCAGAGCCAAAGGCTCAGGGTGAGCTATTAGGATCACTCACCGTCCGTCGTCCGGTGTCCATCGTCCGTCCGTAAACTTTTACTTTAAATGACATCTCCTCATAAACCGCTAGGCCAATTTCATCCAAATTTCGCAGGAATGTGCCTTGGGTAAAGCTCTACAATTCTGTTTTTCAAAATTATTCAAAGAATTGAATTCCATGCAAAACTCTGGTTGCCATGGCAACCGAAACGAAAATCTTTCAAGATCATCTTCTCAAAACCAGAAGGCCTAGAGCTTAGATATATGTGAAGCATTGGCTAATGGACTTCTACCAAGTTTATTCAAATCATGACCCCGGGGTCAAAATTGACCCCGCCTCAGGGGTCACTTGATTTTACATAGGAAAAGCTTTAAACAAATCTTCCTCTCAAAAACCGGAAGCCATAGAGCTTAGATATTTAACATGTAGCATTGGCTAATAGACCTCTACTAAAGTTGTTCAAATCATGACCCCGGGGTCAAAATTAATCCCGCTCCAGGGGTCACTTGATTTACATAGATTTCTATAGGAAAATCTTTAAAAAAAATCTAAAATTAAACCAGAAGGCCTAGAGCATAGATATTTCACATGTAGCATTGCCTAGTGAACTTCTACAAATTTGTTCGAATCATGACCCCCGGGGTCAAATTCACCCCGCCCTATGGGGTAACTTGATTATACGTAGACAAATCTTCAAAATTTTCTAAAAATAAACCAGATGGCCTAGAGCTTAGATATTTGACATGTAGCATTGCCTAGTGGATCTACAAAATTTGTTCAAATCTTGATCCAGACCTAGGAATTACTTGATTGTACATAAGGAAAACTTTATAAATTTGCTAAAAAAAACCAGAAGGCCTAGATCTTAGATATTTGATATGTAACATTGCCTAGTAGACTTCTACAAACTTTGTTCAAATCATGACCCCAGGGGTAAAATTGATTGTACATCGGAAAATCTTCCAAAACATTTCTAAAATCATCAGTTTGACATTTGAAACATGTAGCTCATATTTCTCAGGTGAGCGATCCAGGATCATCATGACCCTCTTGTTTCAATTTATCTCTGTAATTACTTGATGAATTTGATTCAAACTTGAAATAGTTATTCCTCATCATCACCCACATCATCTGACCTAAGGGTCATAACTCTGGCACCAATATTTCATGATTTATCTCCTCTTTTCACTTAGATTTTAAAGTAAAAGTTTTAATGCACTTTCACTTTATCTCTGTTATTACTGAATGAATTTTATTCAAACTTAAATAGTTGTTCAACAACATCACTCACATCATATGACACAAGGTGCATAACTCTGGCACAAATTTTTCATGAATTACTCCCTCTTTTTACTTGGAATTTCAGGTTAAAGTTTTGATGCACTTTCACCCAATCTGTATTATTACTAAATGGATTTGATTCAAACTTAAAATTGTTGCTCAACGTCATCACCAACACCATATGACACAAGATGCATAACTCTGACGCCAATTTTTCATTAATTATTCCCCCTTTTACTTTGTCCATTGAGATATTACTTTGATATTTTGCATACTTGTTTACCATCATGACCCCAATCTGTAAAAAGGAGGAGGCAACTCTTTCACGCATTTTGACTTAATTATGGTCCCTTTTTGACTTAGAATATGCTTATTGTAATGTTAAAGTTTGCGTACCACCCTAAATATTTTCAAAGTCCATTGAGATATTGCTTTCATATTTTTTGCATACTTGTTTACCATTATGACCCCAGTCTGTAACAAAGGAGGAGGCAACTCTATCAAGCATTTTGACTGAATTATATCGCCTTTTCGACTTAGAATATGCTTATTGGAATGTAAAAGTTTGCGTACCACCCCCAATAATTTCAAAGTCCATTGAAATATTGCTTTCATATTTTGCATACTTATTTAACATCATGGCCCCAGTCTGTAAAAAGGAGGAAGCAACTCTATCAAGCATTGTGACTAAATTATGGCCCCTTTTTGACTTCTTGGTTAAGTTTTGTGGTTAGGTCGGCTTTTCCCCTGAACTGTCAGAGCTATTGCTTTAAAACTTGCAACACTTGTTAACCAAAAAAAGCTGACTATATACAGCAAGAAACATAACTCCATCCTGCTTTTTGTAAGAATTATAGCTCCTTTTTGACTCAGAAAGTCAGATTTCTTGGTTAAGTTTTGTGTTTAAGTCAGCTTTTCTCCTAAACTATCAAAGATATTGCTTTAAAACTTGCAACACTTGTTCACCATTAAAAGCTGACTTTATACAGCAAGAAACATAACTCCATCCTGCTTTTTGCAAGACTAATAGCCCCTTTTGGACTTAGAAAATATCAGATTTCTTGGTTTTGAATTTAGGTCAACTTTCTCCTTAACGGTCAAGGCTTTTGCTTTAAAACTTGGAGCAGTTATCTGCTTTTAAAAGCTGACTCTGCACAGCAAGTACCATAACTCTACATTGCTTTTTGCAAGGATTATGGCCACTTTAGAACCTTTTTGAAAATCATGGGTAGGACAATATTTCTATTTTACAGCATTAGTCCTCCACCTCTGATAATTCATGTGGGGAAGTTGGCAGTTACTTGCGGAGAACAGGTTTGTACTGGTACAGAATCCAGGAACACTGGTTAGGTTAACTGCCTGCCGTTACATGACTGAAATACTGTTGAAAAACGGCGTTAAACCCAAACAAATCTATTATACAGGGACAAAAGATATCAGATGAGCGTCTGCATCCGCCAGGCAGTGCTCTTGTTAATCCTAGTAGGCCTGGAAACTCTTACTTGCCTTTTATCAAAATTGTGACCATTTTTGTAAATCAATTGTAAATCAAAAGTTGGAAGTGTTTGGTTAAGGTTCACATTTTTAGCTCGACTATTCGAATAATAGTCTAGCTATTCTACTCACCCTGGCGTCGGCGTCGGCGTCGGCGTCACACCTTGGTTACGTTTTTGCATGCAAGTACATACAGCAATCATTTCAAGGCATATAGCTTTGAAACTTTTTTTTCTTTTTCTAGGTCAATTACCAACCTCACTGGGTCAATTCCCATAACTCTGACTTGTATTTTGAGCAAATTATGCCCCCTTTTGGACTCTCCAAAAGTAATGCAGATATTGAATTGAAACTTCACTTGTGTCTTCGGGGTTATAAAACTAGTTGATAGCAGCAAGTCACATAACTCTGATATTCATTTTGGCCAAGTTATGCCCCTTTATGGACTTAGAAAATTCTGGTCAATGTTTTGCTTGCAAGAACATACAGCTAGTACTCAAAGGCATATAGATTTGAAACTTATTATTTCCTTTTTTAGGTCAATTACCAACCTCACTGGGTCCAGTCCCATAACTCTGACATATATTTTGAGCAAATTATATCCCCTTTTGAACTTAGAAAATTCTGGTTAAAGTTTTACATGCAAGTTACTATCTCCAAAACTAATGCAGGTATTGAATTGAAACTTCACATGTGTCTTCGGGGTTATAAAACTAGTTGATAACACCAAGTCTCATAACTCTGACCTTCATTTTGGCCAAATTATGCCCCCTTTTGGACTTAAAACTCTTTTGATATTTAACCTTTTTGGATAATATTTTCCTGCTTCTGTGACAATATTTAGGTCAATCACCAACCTCACTGGGTCAAGTCCCATAACTCTGACATGTACTTTGGGCAAATTATGCCCCATTTAGGACTTAGAAAATTCTGGTTAAAGTTTTACATGCAAGTTACTATCTCCAAAACTAATAAAGTTATTGAATTGAAACTTCACATGTGCCTTTGGGATTATAAAACTAGTTGATAGCAGCAATTCCAATAACTCTGATATGCGTTTTGGTCAAATTATGTCCCCTCTTGAACTCTTTTGATATTTAACCTTTTTGGATAATATTTTCCTGCTTCTGGGACAATATTTCGAATAGTCGAGCTTGACTGTCTTACGGACAGCTCTTGTTATTTTTATAAGAGCTATAGCTTTCTTTGAAACCTTGTACAGTTTTTTTAGTCTCACGTTTCTTTTGTCAAAATTATAGGTCTAATGTACTAGGAAGACTGGGATTTCGTGGTTAAAGTTTTAAAATCCACCTTTCTTGAATTCTGCAAAAGCTATAGCTTGAAAATATGTTCAATTTTTAATTTTTAATTTGACATTACATTTTGAAGTATTTCGTATATTGATTATTTGTTTTCATTTTCAGATTCACATGTAAGAAATATCTGCAGAAGGAAGAACCAATGATGGTAGATCCACGACAGTCCCGGCACAAGCACACATGGCATCACCACAGCCCCGACACAAGCCTTGTTAAACAGATTAGATATAAACTGACATGTATATTATTATACCCTCATGTACAGAGTACATGGGATATATTGGAGTCACAAATGTCAGAAGGCCCATTCTTCCGTTCGCCTATCTGTCCATCATCTCCGCTGGGAAGATTAAAAAACTGGCTTCTTTTATTAGCCTCAACAGGAATGTTCGTTGTGCACAACCCAAATCACTAGGCACAAAGTCAGTATTACTTTTGGAGGACAAAGTTCAAATAACTTTAATTTAGTGTCCGCTCCATATATGTCTAAACGAATATTTAGGTCAAGCATTCGTTATTGTACTCGCCCTGCCTGCAGGGTCACTGTCACCGTTGCATTCAGGTTAAAAGTTTATATGATTCTCAAAGTCACTATATTTTCTTAACAACTGCCTATATTAGCATCAAACTTCACATAAGGGTTGATTGTGGTAAAACGGAGACATTTATTTGTTAGGGGTAAACCATCCAAAAGGTCAAAATTACTGGGGTCATATTTTGTAATTGTGCTGGTTAAATCTTAGATTGTTTCTTATATCTTCTTATACACCCGCTCCTACTCCCTACCATAACCCACCCCATAAAAAGGAAAAGAGTCTTTTTGTTTCATCATTCACGCTTACTTATATCCTATAACAATAAATATTGGTCAGCATTCCCGAATAGTCACGCGGGCTTTTTTACAACAGTTCTTGATATAAAATTAGAATAGTAAATATATGTTAGCACTCACAACCTAGTTCATTGGGTCAGTGGTCAAGTTCAGACTTAAAAGACCTCATCATATTGTCTAATCTAATAAAGTAAGCACTAACTGTCAATTCCATTTAGCCGAAATACGAAAAGCACAACACATGCCACTAGGTTAAAGGTCAGTGTGACATATAAGAGATCAAAGGTCAAATAGGTTTGTGTCTGCTACATATCTTGTAACCCCATTTTCCTTACACCCATAAAACTAGCAATAAATATCAAGAAGACCTGTATAGAACCAAGATTATTAAGTCCAAGGTGGTCAAGGTTTCACTTGAATGTCAAAATGATGACAACATTGACTTACCCTGCATCAAAGCAGCGTCTGGGGGTAACAATAGCTCTAGTTTATCATTGTTAGCGGACTAAATTTGAATTGTATCAACCATTTGACAAATATTTCCTAAATTTTAAGATAAATATTTTAAACAAAAATCTGGAAATTGTTTTTTAACATTGATACAGTCAGACTATTTTCAGACACAGCGAATATTTATGTCTCCCCCAGGAGACATATTGTTTTTGCCCTGTCCGTCCGTCCGTCTGTCCGTCCGTCCGTCCGTACGTCACACTTCATTTCCGAGCAATAACTGGAGAACCATTTGACCTAGAACCTTCAAACTTCATAGGGTTGTAGGGCTGCTGTAGTAGACGACCCCTATTGTTTTTGGGGTCACTCCGTCAAAGGTCAAGGTCACAGGGGCCTGAACATTGAAAACCATTTCCGATCAATAACAAGAGAATCACTTGACCCAGAATGTTGAAACTTCATAGGATGATTGGTCATGAAGAGTAGATGACCCCTATTGATTTTGGGGTCACTCCGTCAAAGGTCAAGGTCACAGGGGCCTGAACATTGAAAACAATTTCCGATCAATAACTAGAGGACCACTTGACCCAGAATGTTGAAACTTCATAGGATGATTGGTCATGAAGAGTAAATGACCCCTATTGATTTTGGGGTCACTCCGTCAAAGGTCAAGGTCACAGGGGCCTGAACATTGAAAACCATTTCCGATCAATAACTAGAGAACCACTTGACCCAGAATGTTGAAACTTCATAAGATGATTGGCCATGAAGAGTAGATGACCCCTATTGATTTTGGGGTCACTCCATTAAAGGTCAAGGTCACAGGGGCCTGAACATTGAAAACAATTTCCGGCCAGTAACTTGAGAACCACTTGACCCAGAATGTTGAAACTTAATAGGATGATTGCTCATGCAGAGTAGATGACCCCTAACTATTTGGGGTCACTCTATGAAAGGTCAAGGTCAAAGGGGCCTGAACATTGAAAACCATTTCCGGTCAGTAACTTGAGAACCACTTGACCCAGAATGATGAAACTTCATAGGATGATTGGTCATGCAGAGTAGATGACCTCTAACGATTTTAGGGTGACTCTGTTAAAGGTCAATGCCACAGGGGCCTGAACATGGAAAACCATTTCCAGTCAATAACTTGAGAACCTCTCGACCCAGAATGTTGAAACTTCATAGGATGATTGTTCATGCATAGTAAATGACCCCTGTTGTTTTTGGGGTCACTCCGTTAAAGGTCAAGGTCACAGAGGCCTGAACATTGATAACCAGCTCCGATCAATAACTTGAGAACCACTTGACCCAGAATGTTGAAACTTCATAAGATGATTGAACATGCAGAGTAGATGACCCCTATTGATTTTGGGGTCAGTCTATTAAAGGTCAAGGTCACAGTGGCCTGTTCATGTAAAATCATTTTTTGGAAATAACTTGAGAACCACTTGACCTACAATGTTGAAACTTAATAGGATGATTGGACATGCAGAGTAGATGACCCCTATTTATTTTGAGGTCACTTGATCAAAGGTCAAGGTCACAGGAGCCTGAACAGTGACTTGAGAACCACTAGGCCAAGAGTGTTGAAATTTAGCGGGATGACTGGACATGCCAAGTAGATGATCCCTATTGCAGCCAACCATCAGTGTCTCTTTGACTTTCGCTCCTGACCCCTATTGACTTCTTGCCTATAGGACTTTGCATTGGGGGAGACATGCGCTTTTTTAAAAAAAGCATTTTCTAGTTTAGCTTGGTTTGTTGTCAGTCATGATTTTATGCAAGGTATTTTTCTAAATGATATTTTTGTTGCAAATAGCACATTTGACATTAATGTTACTTTATTAAATCAGGGACAGCTAATTTTTGTAAGAATAAAAATACATGATTTGGTTAACTATTTCAAAAAGTGTCAAATTTTTTTGCTCTTTTGAACAGTTGCGTTTTAACTTCTCAGGGATAGTTTCAAATATGAATATGTGTATAAAAAGCTACTTTTCGCAAATTGTATAGTTTATAGAGGGGGCTGAATTCCAAACTCTCATATATTTTAAAAAATATAGAGGACAATTTTTTTATTTCAGTGTAAGCTCGAAATAGAAACATTCTAGTGTTCACACGTGAAAACTTTTAAAAAATAATCACACGAATTTTATTCTAATGCATTTAATCATTATTTTTGTTTTATATTTTCTGCCAACGTAACGCCATACGCAATGTGCAACGTTACTCTACATTTAATGGCAATATATATGTTGGAAAAAAGTGACATAGTGACATTTTAATTTACATGTAGTTATGTTTTAGTTAAAACGATATCCGATTCTAGGTTATTCATATTCTTGCGTTAAATTGTGGTTACAAACAAGTGAAAATTATATTTGGATTTCCCACCTTTAAACAATGGCTTTATCAGGGTATAATGCACCGTTGTTTTCTTGAAACCTTCTCAAAATATGATATATAATTACATATGTTAGTAACTGCAGAATGTACTCTTAAGACTGTAATTCTTTTATTCAAACTCCATTCTAGTCCTTTGTCTGGGTCATCTACATGTTGCTTTTAAAAGTCATTTGGCCTCATTTTTGTACACTGAATTTTACACAGTTTGGCATAACTTTTAACCAACACTTAACTCTGAGCACTAACCTTAACCATTTTGGGCTGAAGTGACTTTTAAAGCAACTTTTATGGGAACAAGACTAGCATATCTATATAAATGATGGATAAAAAAAATGTTGGCAAACTTTCAGGTTTTTAGCCTACGCTTTTAATGGAGCGTTAGATTATAACATGATAAATTCATTGTTTTAAACGGAGAGAAATCCAAATATGATGTCCACTAGAACGAAACTACACTTTAACGCGGAAGGATATGAATTGTAAGGACGTGAAATATGCTTAAAAGCAACAAAGCTGTATAGTAATACTTTCAATAAACTAAAATACACGAGAAAATAATTGAAATATAAAAGATTCTTATACAACTCTTAGACCTATTGAACTTATTTTCCAACATAAGCATTGTGACGTAATGAAATGTAGCGTAACGTTACCCTTGGCGCATGTCTTTGCATGGCTGAATAAGAAAAGATAATATGAAAAATAATTAGTTTAACTCGGCAAGACATTTAAGTTAAGAATTAGATATGAATGTTTCAACATGGGTTATTTTCACTTGGGAACACTAGATTTAAGTTCACTCGGTGCTGAAATAAACGAATGTCTTCTATACCTTTACAATTGCAAATGGGTAAAACTTAAGATGACAGAAATAACTAAAACAATCCCTTACTATTTTGAAATGACAGTCAAAGTTTCATTTTTGGTGCAAATATTGTTATACTGATTTATTATTGATATACATTTTGTACCTTGTATTGTAGTAACGTAGATACTTCGAAATATAATTCCAAGCTTACCATTTTTTCTCAAGGAGTTGAATTCAATGAAATTTTGTACATATCGTTTCAAAATATAAAATAATAGTATTTTTAGAAGTATTTTTATTGTTTTAACACTGTAGTTATACTTTTTAAATGTTATTTGCGATTATTTTTTATATTTTATTTCTCTTTGAAAAATGAATAAAATTCCATACGATTGTGTTGATTGTTTTAGTTTAAGAAATAAAAGGTCATACAATTGCATTAGTTATTGATGTTTCGGAAATCAAAAATGACTTTCCTTTAGTATCTCCTTTAGTACTTACCGTCACACCGTACGCAAAATGCAGGTGTGTTCAGTTGGTCATACTTTATCCAGAAAATATCCTTATTGATATGCCTTTTGTCGACCACCAATGGTATTTCACCTTGACGCCATTTGAAAAATAAACTGAGGTTATTTCATCATGTACTTTCTCCTTCAATATATCCCCCTTAACACCATTTGCAAAATAAGTGGTCACTTATTGACTTTTTCTCCATCCCCTTGCCCCTTCCCCTCTGACGCCATTTGAAATACGGAGGGGAAGTCACTCTAACACACCTTTTCCCACATCGTTATTGCCCCTTCCCCTTTGACGCCATTTGCAATATGAAGGGGAGGTCACTCTTACACACTCCTTTCCCAATCTAGTAATTGTCCCTTCCCCCATTGACGCCATTTGCAATACGAAGGGGAGGTCACACACTTCTTTCCCCATCCAGTTATTGCCCCTTACACCTTTGACGCCATTTGTTACACGAAGGGGAGGACACTTACACGCTCCTTTCCCCATCCAGTTATTGCCCCATCCCCCTTTGACGCCATTTGCAATAAGATGAGGTCACTCTTATACACTCCTTTTTCCCTTTCCAGTTATTGTTCCTTCTCCCTTTCACGCCATTTGCATTACGAAGGGGAGGTCAATCTTACACACTCCTTTCCCAATCTATATCTTGCTCCTTCCCCCTGAGCAATAAGGAGGGGAGGTCATACTTGTCAACTTTTCCACTATTCGATTATTACCCCTTCTCTGCCGCCATTTTTGCAAATTTACAGGGGAGGTCAGTCTAACCGGCCCTCGTTTCTCCTTCCAAGTTCAACGCCCCTTGCCGTCTTGACGCCATTTGCAATTTCCAGGGGAGGACTATCAAAACGGCCATTTTTTCTCCTTTCAATGTTACCTCCCCTTGCCATCTTGACGCCATTAGCAATTTCCAGGGGAGATCACTTACCAGTCATATTTTTTTCTCCTAAGGTTAGAGTGACCTCCCCTGAAATTTGCAAATGGGGTCAAAACAGCGAGGGGACTTAATTTCGGAAGAAGGAAAAAAAGGTCGGTTAGAGTGACCTCCCCTGGAAATTGCAAATGGCGTCAAAACGGCAAGGGGACTTAATTTCGGAAGTAGGAAAAAAAAAGATTGGTTAGAGTGACCTCCCCTGAAAACTGCAAATGGCGTCAAAACGGCAAGGGGAGATAACTTCGGAAGTAGGAAAAAAATAAGATCGGTTTGTGTCCTCCACTGAAAACTGCAAATGGCGTCCAAACGGCAAGAGGAGTTAACTTCGGAAGTAGGAAAAAAAGGTCGGTTAGAGTGACCTACCCTGAAAACTGCAAATGGCGTCAAAACGGCAAGGGGACGTAACTTCGGAAGTAGGAAGAAACAACATCGGTTAGAATGACCTCCCCTGAAAACTGCAAATGGCGCCAAAACGGCAAGGGGAGATAACTTCGGAAGTAGGAAAAAAAAAAGTCGGTTAGAGTGACCTCCCCTGAAAACTGCAAATGGCGTCCAAACGGCAAGAGGAGATAACTTCGGAAGTAGGGAAAAAAGGTCGGTTAGAGTGTCCTCCCCTGAAAACTGCAAATGGCGTCAAAACGGCGAGGGGAGGTAACTTCGGAAGTAGGAAAAAAAAAAGGTCGGTTAGAGTGACCTCCCCTGGAAACAACAAATGGCGTCAAACCGGAAAGGGGAGATAACTTCAGAAGTATAAAAAATGGATGGTTAGAGTGACCTCCCCTAGAAATTGCAAATGGTGTAAAAACGGCAAGGGGTGTGTAACTTCGGAAGTAGGAAAAATAGGTCTGTTAGAGTGACCTCCCCTGGAAAATGCAAATGGCGTCAAAACGGCAAGGGGAGGTTACTTCGCAAGTAGGAAGAAAAAGGTCGGTGACCTCCCTTGGAAATTGCAAATGGCGTTAAAACGGCAAGGGGAGGTAACTTCAGAAGTAGGAATAGAAAAGGTCGGTTAGAGTGACCTCCCCTGGAAATTGCAAATGGCGTCAAAACGGCAAAGGGACGTAACCTCGGAAGTAGGAAAAAAAGGTCGGTTAGAGTGACCTTCCCTGGAAATTGCAAATGGCGTCAAAACGGCAAGGGGAGATAACTTCGGAAGAAGGAAAGAAAGGTAGGTTAGAGTGACCTCCCCTGGAAATTGCAAATGGCGTCAAAACGGCAAGGGGAGATAACTTCGGAAGTAGGAAAGAAAGGTAGGTTAGAGTGACCTCCCCTGGAAATTGCAAATGGCGTCAAAACGGCTAGGGGAGGTAACTTCGGAAGTAAGAAAAAAAGTCGGTTATAGTGACCTCCCGTGAAAATTGCAAATGGCGTCAAAACGGCAAGGGGACGTAACTTCGGAAGTAGGAAAAAGAAGGTCGGTTAGTGACCTCCCCTGGAAATAGCAAATGGCGTCAAAACGGCAAGGGGAGATAACTTCGGAAGTAGGAAAAAAGGTCGGTTAGGGTGACCTCCCCTGGAAACTGCAAATGGCGTCAAAACGGCAAGGGGACGTTACTTCGGAAATAGGAAAAAAAAGGTCGGTTAGAGTGACCGCCCCTGGAAATTGCAAATGGCGTCAAAACGGCAAGGGGGGGGGTAACTTCGGAAGTAGGAAAAAAAAGGTCGGTTAGAGTGACCGCCCCTGGAAATTGCAAATGGCGTCAAAACGGCAAGGGGAGGTAACTTCGGAAGTAGGAAAAAAAAGGTCGGTTAGAGTGACCTCCCCTGGAAATTGCAAATGGCGTCAAAACGGCAAGTGGAGGTAACTTGTGAGTAAATAAAAAAGTGTGACCTCGCCTGCAGTTTGCAAATGGCGTTTAGATTGCAAGAGGTGGTAGCCTTGAAGGGAACTTAAGTGGCTTCAAGATGGGAACGGCAGGTAACATGATGGAAAAATACAAATGGCATCGAGATAAGAAAGGGAAGTAACTATGGATGCGAAAATTGTGGGCTTAGGACATCTCATGAATTTTTCAAATGGCGTCAAGATGGAAAGGGGAGGAAACTTTGGACAGGAAAAAGGTCGATTAGTGTGACCTCCCATTTTTTTGGAAATGGCGTCTAGGAGAAGAGGTAAGTAAGTTTTGGATGGAAAAAGAAACCGAGTTGGTAAAGGTGACCTGCCCTGCATTTTCAAATGACGTTAAGGAGGGGAGGTAGCTTTGGATGGAAAAAGAAACGAGTCGATTTGGGTGACCTCTCCTTCCTTTTGCAAATGGCGTCGATGGAAGAGAAGGTAACTTTGGAAGGAAAAATCGACTCGGTTAGGCTGACCTTCACTGCATAGTGAAAATGGCACCAAGGAGGGGAAGAGAGGTAACTTTGGGTGGAAATACATAAATTTTATGATTTTTCATCTTTAAAGAAAAATAATCAACAAAACTGTACTGCCTTTTATTCAACTTTCAAGCTGCAATAAATAGCAAAAATAGTCTTATATAACCATGGTCCCTTTATGATGCAACTTAAAGTGTTAATGTTCATGATATATGAAATATTTTCAAATTTAATGAGATCTATAAAAATCTCTGAATTCAACAGTAAAAAAAAAAGAAAAACATGGTATTCTTTGGTTCAAAGCTCTGACTGCCATTAAGAAAGAACTAGTTGGTAGAAAAAATACTACAATACAAAGTGTAAACTGCGTATTATCAATAAATATGTAAGATAGATATTGTTTTAGTGTTTTTGTCCTTGTCTGTATCTGCTTATTCTTAAACGTATTTTTAAAAAAAAAAAATAATACTGGTACTGGTTACCTACTACTACTGTTAAAATGTATATAAAATATATAAAACGTTTCAGTATAAGATCGGACTATCTTTCATAGAGTGAACTAAATCGGTTCTTCCCGAGTGAACGATAATTCAGTATTACATGTTTTTTTACAATTGTCTGTCTAATAATTGTTTTAATCAAACGTTGTTAAACAAGAGTGGCAGACTGACACAAAATACGCCCGTCATCGAATTTGGCCTAATTCAAGGGCCATTATCCAAAAATGAATGGGGCGAGTTGGCTGATTATCGAATTTGGCCGAGATAATCCAGGAGTGCCTGGGGCGATATGGCTGGTCATCGATCTTGACCGAAATATTATACCGACAAACATTATCTGCAAGTTTCTGGAAGATCAGATGAAAAGTGTTGGACTTAGAGGGCGGACAAGGCTAAATTCCCAATTTTTCAAGTAATTCAAAAGCCATAATCCAAGAGTGTCTGGGTGATTTTGCTGACAAACTTGGCCAAGATATCATGCTAACAAATATTGTCAGCAAGTTTGGTGAAGATCCAATGAAAACTGTTTAAATTAGAGGGCGGACAAGGCTAAATTTGCAGATTTTCAAGTAATTCAAGGACCATAACTCAAGAGTGCCTGGGGGATTGTGCTGGTTATCGAACTTGGCCGATATATTATGCCCATAAGCATTGTCACGAAGTTTGTCGAAGATCAAATGAAAACTGATTGACTTAGAGAGCGGGCATTACTTTAGACAAAGCCCGCCCGCCAACCTTGGGTGTTCACATAATACGCCCCGCTCTTTCAGAGACGGGCGTATAAAAAGGTCATTCACAGCTAATGTTTGATCTCTTGTCGAGTTTGTATGAATTTATCTCATTCAACCACGCAACTTAATGACGTCACAATGCCTATGTTTATAAGTTTACGAGATACATATGTTTCTCTTTAGTGTGTATTTTATTGTTTTTGCAAGTATTTATACAGCTCTGTCTTTCAATGAAATTATCTACTTCTTTCTAATTTATATCCTTTCGTGTTCAGGTGCAGTTCCTTACCAATGGACATCATATTTGGATTTCTCGATTTCTTTGCGTTTGAAGCAATGACCTTATCAGGTCATAATTAACAATTATATTCTAGCAATCCATTTAAATATAGGGCTACAAGCACATATTTTTCTTAACATTTAATCAATGCATCTTTTTACCTCTCATCATATACCAGTCTTAAGTTTCAAATATTGCATTTATAAAAGACAAAGTTGCTTTAAAAAGTCATTTTAGTCTCAAGCGTTAATGTTAGTGCTCAGAGTGATGTGTCACTTATGAGTTGTGCCAGTCAGTGTAAAATGCTGTGTACAAGAAATGGGACTAAAATGACTTTATAAAGCTAGATTTAGACAACTCCGACAATGGACAGTAGAATACAAGTTTAATCAAATGAAATTTGATTTTATCTGTACAGTTTTAGTTAGAAAGCATGAAAGGATTATCAAAACATACCAATACATTGTATCCTGATAATCATACTGTTTCAACAATGAGAAATCAAAATATGGCGTTTATTGGCATGAAACTACACCTTAACTCTAAAAATATGAACTACATAAACCGAACATATGCTTCAATAAATACGTCCCTTTAATAATAGGAGACCCTTAGCATTAGAAAATACATCTACTTTATTAAAATGTTACAGAAATATCTTTTTTTTAACATATTCATTTTGAGACAATGACAATTAAGCGTGACGTTGCTCATAACATGCCAAGTTGCGTGGCGCCGTTGCGTTGGAAAAGTATGTAACATTTTGGGAAAAAGGTATTAGAATGCATGAAATTTAATTTATATATATATCGAAATATTTTCAAGCGATTTTATCTACATACAGAACGATCTTATAAGACATGTCCTCTTTGTCATATGGTATAGGAAAAGGGCATTACTTGTATGGCTGATTTGAATTTATTTAAACTGAGTAATGAGATTCACCTATTATTTATCCTGCAAAAATAACCGATCTAGAAATACTTGATGTGTCTGAACAAAAGTATGTATCGGTTTTCTGAAGAGAAAAAATCCTCATTTTTACTCCAGTTATTTACCCTAGAATTGAGCAAAACACATTTATGTTATTAAACATTCTCAATTATATATTTGTGAGCTATCCATCATGCTTGTGCCAGCGTTGTCATGTTTGTGTGCTTATGCCAGTGCTGTTGTAGTGCCATGTCCTGCTGGTTCCGGGCTGTCGTGGATTTACAATACTTAATTCTTCCTTCTTCGTTCTGTAGATAGTTCTCACTTATGTGTTTGATCATCCTAAAAATAGAGACAAATGTTGTATGTAACAATATATTTCAAGACAAAGATCAAATCAAATCAAACTACATATTCCGTTTCTTCCCCCGAATTTTCAGTAAAAAAAAATAACAGCTAAAGCTGAGAATGGAAATATTTGACAGGAGGAATCACGTTAAAAACAGAAATTATATCACAATAAGAGCTGTCTGTTGACAGCGCGCTCGACTATTCGAAGAATTGATAGAAGTATATGGTCAAAATATTACCAGAGATTTTAAGACAAAAGAAAAAGAATAGGTAAGACAAACTATGCACCAGCATTTGTGAATTTGGATAAGTCTTGCACTATATGGCAATGTGCGACCATAATAATAAGTAAGTGCCAAAAGTTTTAAAGCCATATATCAAAAGTGTAGACAAAATATGGAATGGTATGCAAAACGTAACTAATTTCTACGTCAAAAAAGGCCATAACTGAGCTAAAGTCCTTGTCATAGTTATGTAGTCTTGCCTACATATGTAGAATACGATGGTAAAAATGTGGTCAAAGTTTCAAAGCCATATGGCAAACAAGTTAGGCAGACTATGGACCGGTTTGAAAAACTTAACTGATTTCCAAGCGCAAAAGGGCCAAAATTCAGCCAAAATATAAAACATAGCTATGTACTCTTGCCTTCTAATGGAAATCATGACGATAAGCAAGTGTGCATAGTTTCAAAGCCACATGTCGAATAGTGTTGACAAAACGTACGAAAAATGAACTAATTTCCAAGTTAAAAAGGGCCATAATTTAGCCAAAATAGTTGACAGAGTTAGGTACTCTTGCCTACAGATAAAAATCATGATGATTAACAATTGTTCAAAGTTTCAAAGCCACATGTCAAATAGTTTTGACAAAGCATAAACTTTTTCAAAAATTGTACAAATTTCCAAGTCCAAAAAGGGTCATAATTAAGCCAAAATAGTTGACAGAGTTAAACCAAAATCCTTACAGTTATGCACTCTTGCCTAATACTACACATAGAGAGTGTACACATTTGTTGAAAGTTTCAAAGCTTTATCTCAAAAGATTTTATCAAAATGTAAACTGGTACAAAAATTATTAAAGGTGCAACGCCAACGCCAACGCCGTGGTGAGTAGAAAAGCTCTACATATTCTTCGAATAGTCGAGCTAAAATGTGAGCAAAACACTCTGACAACAGGTGTGTTTCAATAGCCCAGCATACATACGTAATTACAGCTTAAGCCTTTGCCATCCTTGTTACAATATGTAGATGGAATTAAATTTTAAAAATCTGCAAGTATATACAATACGATTGTTGAAATCAAGGAATAACAATATATGTAAAACGACATCTAATGTGCATAGATTCTTCAATTTAATTTCAACGTGATTGTAAGTGATTATTTTTCAAAATTAAAATCAATTAAAAAGAGCGCCCCTGCTCGTCCGTTTGTGCTTTTGTCATTTCTGCATGCCCCCTTTAAACTAAAGGAAATAACACTATTATCGGACATAAAAAATAATATGCTCATGTCCACTTCATGTTGATAATGTATTCCATGTTTCATTTGCTTGAATGGAAACTATATGAAGAGTTAAAGACAGAGGGAAGTGTGACAGACGCGCGGGCGGACGGACAGGTCAAACACTGTCGCCTCGGTCGACATAAATCATAAATCCCGCGGTGAACATTTTTCATATCACACTCTCAGGAATGAAACATTTATAAATTATAGCATTCTGCACATCGTGTAGCAACACATTCTTTTATACGAAGTTTCAAGATGATTTTTAAAAGAAATATGGGGGACAATGTTGACTTATAGTCTCCATTTGTGATCGTAACGCTTGACCTTCTGACCCGTTTCTTGCACACTGCAAATTGTTTCATTGTCAGCTACCTATATGGCAAGTTTATAGAAATACCTTGAATATTTTGTTACATTATGCCTGGTTAAAAATTAGACACACACGACAGACGGACAGGTGCATTCACAACATATTACTTCCGTTTTTCCCAAACGGAGGACATGATTTATAAATGATTGGTGGTGGGGTTATGGCCCTTGTCATATATGATGCTAATGATGATGTTGAACAACATCTTAAAATTTAAAAAAAATCATAAAGAGGCTGAAAGTGTATTGAAACATAAACCTACAGTTCTAAGTAAAAATACGGGACATAACTGATGATGTAAAGGTCCCAAAGTTATGTACCTTGGTTTTTACGATGGTGATTTTGATGCGGTATTACTTTTAACAATAATGATTTCAACACTATAAGACATGCAACCCTTCTTTTACATGCTTGAAAGATTAAAATACAAAGAGGCCAGCCAGGAAAAATGTAACATGTAATTCTCAACCATATGTTACCAAGTTCCAGTGGAACTGGATGAAAATCTTAGCAGGAGTTGAGAACACAAGGTATAGATATAAACAAAAATAATGACAATGCATGTTCACGTCATGTTGATGATGTATACCAAGTTTCAAGTTTGAACTGGATAGAAATTTTAGGATGAGTGGAACACACATGTTACAGATGTAGTTCTAATATGGCTGTGTTGAAATGACGGACGGGCGGACGGACAGACATTTCAAACGTGCCTCTCGGGTCTTCGATACTAAGGGCATAAAAAATTAAATTAATACATCAATAATAAAGATAGTGCATCAAAACTTAAGCCTTAAATTATAAGTGAAATGACCTGTCGGAAGAACGGTACTCTCGACTACTCGAAAATGTTTATCATATTGAGAAATGTTATTGTGTGTGTGCGTGTGTTAGGTTCGGGGAAAGGGGGCATTGTAATAAGGGATGCTAAAGAAGATGCTAACAGAAGATATATGTGACATAATAAGTAAGATGTAAAACTAGAAATGTGTTCGTAGAACACAGATACCCCCACTACATATCAAAGGACACAAACGATTTCCTAGGTCAGGGACCATAACTCCTACACTACTGAATGAATCCGGACGGGAAACCCCAGGTGCATAACTACACATGCTGATCAACATTCTTGTAAAGTTTTGTGACTCTACGTCAAATACTTTTGGAGCTACGCGCGACACAACATTACAATGACCATTTTTTTACTAAGTCTTGGACTATAACTCCTACACGACTGAATGAATCCGGACTGATGCACAACTACACATGCTGACCCACATCCCTGTAAAGTTTTGTGACTCTACATCAAATACCTTTGGAGCTAGGCGCGACACAACATTAAAATGACCAATTTTTAACTAAGTCAGGGGCCATAACTACTACAAGACTGAATGAATCCGGACGAGAAACCCTAGGTGCACAACTGCACATGCTGGCCAACATTTTTGTAAACTTTGGTGACTCTAGGTCAAATACTTTTGGAGCTACGCGCGACACAACATTAAAATTACCATTTTTTACTAAAGTCTGGGGCCATAATTCCTACAGGACTGATTGAATCTGGACACAAAACCCCAGGTACACAACTACACATGCTGACCAAAATAGTTGACAGAGTTAGGTACTCTTGCCTACAGATAAAAATCATGATGATTAACAATTGTTCAAAGTTTCAAAGCCACATGTCAAATAGTTTTGACAAAGCATAAACTTTTTCAAAAATTGTACAAATTTCCAAGTCCAAAAAGGGTCATAATTAAGCCAAAATAGTTGACAGAGTTAAACCAAAATCCTTACAGTTATGCACTCTTGCCTAATACTACACATAGAGAGTGTACACATTTGTTGAAAGTTTCAAAGCTTTATCTCAAAAGATTTTATCAAAATGTAAACTGGTACAAAAATTATTAAAGGTGCAACGCCAACGCCAACGCCGTGGTGAGTAGAAAAGCTCTACATATTCTTCGAATAGTCGAGCTAAAATGTGAGCAAAACACTCTAACAACAGGTGTGTTTCAATAGCCCAGCATACATACGTAATTACAGCTTAAGCCTTTGCCACCCTTGTTACAATATGTAGATGGAGTTAAATTTTAAAAATCTGCAAGTATATACAGTACGATTGTTGAAATCAAGGAATAACAATATATGTAAAACGACATCTAATGTGCATAGATTCTTCAATTTAATTTCAACGTGATTGTAAGTGATTATTTTTAAAAATTAAAATCAAATAAAAAGACTGCCCCGGCTCGTCCGTTTGTGCTTTTATCATTTCTGCATGCCCCCTTTAAACTAAAGGAAATAACACTATTATCGGACATAAAAATAATATGCTCATGTCCACTTCATGTTGATAATGTATTCCATGTTTCATTTGCTTGAATGGAAACTATATGAAGAGTTAAAGACAGAGGGAAGTGTGACAGACGCGCGGGCGGACGGACAGGTCAAACACTCGCCTCGGTCGACATAAATCATAAATCCCGCGGTGAACATTTTTCATATCACACTCTCAGGAATGAAACATTTATAAATTATAGCATTCTGCACATCGTGTAGCAACACATTCTTTTATACGAAGTTTCAAGATGATTTTTAAAAGAAATATGGGGGACAATGTTGACTTATAGTCTCCATTTGTGATCGTAACGCTTGACCTTCTGACCCGTTTCTTGCACACTGCAAATTGTTTCATTGTCAGCTACCTATATGGCAAGTTTATAGAAATACCTTGAATATTTTGTTACATTATGCCTGGTTAAAAATTAGACACACACGACAGACGGACAGGTGCATTCACAACATATTACTTCCGTTTTTCCCAAACGGAGGACATGATTTATAAATGATTGGTGGTGGGGTTATGGCCCTTGTCATATATGATGCTAATGATTATGTTAAACACCATTTTAAAATTAAAAAAAAAATCATAAAGAGGCTGAAAGTGTATTGAAACATAAACCTACAGTTCTTAGTAAAAATACGGGACATAACTGATGATGTAAAGGTCCCAAAGTTATGTACCTTGGTTTTTACGATGGTGATTTTGATGCGGTATTACTTTTAACAATAATGATTTCAACACTATAAGACATGCAACCCTTCTTTTACATGCTTGAAAGATTAAAATACAAAGAGGCCAGCCAGGAAAAATGTAACATGTAATTCTCAACCATATGTTACCAAGTTCCAGTGGAACTGGATGAAAATCTTAGCAGGAGTTGAGAACACAAGGTATAGATATAAACAAAAATAATGACAATGCATGTTCACGTCATGTTGATGATGTATACCAAGTTTCAAGTTTGAACTGGATAGAAATTTTAGGATGAGTGGAACACACATGTTACAGATGTAGTTCTAATATGGCTGTGTTGAAATGACGGACGGGCGGACGGACAGACATTTCAAACGTGCCTCTCGGGTCTTCGATACTAAGGGCATAAAAATTAAATTAATACATCAATAATAAAGATAGTGCATCAAAACTTAAGCCTTAAATTATAAGTGAAATGACCTGTCGGAAGAACGGTACTCTCGACTACTCGAAAATGTTTATCATATTGAGAAATGTTATTGTGTGTGTGCGTGTGTTAGGTTCGGGGAAAGGGGGCATTGTAATAAGGGATGCTAAGGAAGATGCTAACAGAAGATATATGTGACATAATAAGTAAGATGTAAAACTAGAAATGTGTTCGTAGAACACAGATACCCCCACTACATATCAAAGGACACAAACGATTTCCTAGGTCAGGGACCATAACTCCTACACTACTGAATGAATCCGGACGGGAAACCCCAGGTGCATAACTACACATGCTGATCAACATTCTTGTAAAGTTTTGTGACTCTACGTCAAATACTTTTGGACCTACGCGCGACACAACATTACAATGACCATTTTTTTTAAAGGTCTGGGACTATAACTCCTAAACGACTGAATGAATCCGGACACAAAACCCCAGATGCACAACTACACATGCTGACCCACATCCCTGTAAAGTTTTGTGACTCTACATCAAATACCTTTGGAGCTAGGCGCGACACAACATTAAAATGACCAATTTTTAACTAAGTCAGGGGCCATAACTACTACAAGACTGAATGAATCCGGACGAGAAACCCTAGGTGCACAACTGCACATGCTGGCCAACATTTTTGTAAACTTTGGTGACTCTAGGTCAAATACTTTTGGAGCTACGCGCGACACAACATTAAAATTACCATTTTTTACTAAAGTCTGGGGCCATAATTCCTACAGGACTGATTGAATCTGGACACAAAACCCCAGGTACACAACTACACATGCTGACCAACATCCCTGTAAAGTTTTGTGACTCTATATCAAATACCTTTGGAGCTAGGCGCGACACAACACTAAAATGACCAATTTTTACAAAGTCAGGGACCATACCTCCTACAAGACTGAATGAATCAGGACGAGAAACCCCAGGTGCACAATAACACATGCTGACCAACATTCCTGTTAAGTTTTGTGACTCTACGTCAAATACTTTTGGAGCTAGGCGCGACACAACTTTATCGGACGGACGGACAAGGGCAAATCTATGCGGCCCCCAAAGTGGAGACATAAAAATGAAGATTTCTGAGAGTGTGTGGCATGTTTAAGTTTCAAAGCTATAATAGGTATTCAAGAAAAGTGAAAAAAAAAAAAAAAAGCATGAAATATTATTTAAGCTAAAAACCCGAGGATTCTGACAAAATGCAAGAGAGATATATTGGAGTTCCTGACCTACCTACTAATCTCATCAAAATAAACAAGTATACAAAGAGTCAAAACCATAGCCCTAATAAAATTCAAGAACAAGAGCACCGCCTTGCGGGTGCTGACGCTCATCTGATTTTTTTTTGTATAATAGAAATATTGTCCTACCCATGATTTTCTAAGTCTAAAAAGGGCCATCATTCTTGCAAAAAGCAGGATAGAGTTATGTTTCTTGATGTACAGTGTCCACTTATGATGGTGAAAAACTGTTGCAAGTTTTAAAGCAATAGCTTTGATAGTTTATGAGAAAAGTTGACTTAAACATAATATTCAACCAAGAAAATGATTTTTCTAAGTCCAAAAGGGGCAATAATTATTACAAAAAGCAAGATGGAGTTATGTTGCTTGCTGTACAGGGTCAGTTTATGATGGTGAACAAGAGTTGCAAGTTTTAAAGCAATAGCTTTGACAGTTTAAGAGAAAAAGTTGACCTAAACATAAAACTTAACCAAGAAATCTGATATTTTCTAAGTCCAAAAAGGGCCATAAATCTTACAAAAAAAGCAGGATGGAGTTATGTTTCTTGCTGTACAGGGTCAGCTTATGATGGTGAACAAGAGTTGCAAGTTTTAAAGCAATAGCTTTGATAGTTTAGGATAAAAGCTGACCTAAACATAAAACTTAACCAAGAAAACTGATTTTCTAAGTCCAAAAGGGGCAATAATTCTTGCAAAAAGCAAGATGGAGTTATGTTTCTTGATGTACAGGGTCTGCTTATGATGGTAAACAAGTATTCCAAGTTTCAAAGCAATAGCTTTCAAAATTGATAGTTTAGGAGAAAAGTTGACCTAAACATGAAACTCAACCAAGAAATCTGATATTTTCTAAGTACAAAAGGGGCCATAAATCTTGCAAAAAGCAAGATGGAGTTATGTTTCTTGCTATACAGGGTCAGCTTATAATGGTAAACAAGTATTCCAAGTTTCAAAGCAATAGCTTTGATAGTTTAGGAGAAAAGCTGACCTAAACATAAAACTTAACCAGGCAACGCCGACGCAGACGCCGACGCCGACGCTGACGCCGACAACCGCTCAAGTGATGACAATAACTCATCATTTTTTTTTTTCAAAAAATCAGATGAGCTAAAAATGGATCTAAACAAAAAGAAATTCAAATTTTCTTTGCCATAATTCATATAAAATATGTATCAGTCTTTAAGCTCTTTTTCCTTTGTGTCTAGTGATGATTAACAAGAATGTGAAGTTTCAAAGCTATTGTTCTCACAGCATTCAAGTAAAGTCGACCTAAACAAAAATTTTAACCATGGCAAGAAATTAAACTTTTCTAAGTACAAAAAGGGCCTAAATTCTGATAAAATGCAGGTTAAAGCAATGCGTCTTGGTCTATTTACCCACCCAATGCTGATAAACAAGTGTGCAAAATGTTAAAGCTGTTTATCTTATAGCTTTTGGGAAAAAGTGGCCTAAACAAAAATTTTAACCAAGAAAATAAAATTTTCTAAGTACGAAAAGGGCCATAATTCTGACAAAATGCAAGTTAGAGTTATGGTTCTTGTCTTTCATAGTCAACTAATAATGACAAACAAGTGAGCACATTTTCAAAGCAGTAGCTCTTATAGTTTTTGAGAAAAGGTGGACCTTAACAAAGATTTAAACCAATGCCGACGCCGACACCGACGCCGATGATCAAGTGACGACAATACTTCGTAGATCTTTTTTCAAGAATCAGACTAGTTAAAATATTCCTTCTCATGTTACGGTATGTGTTTGAGTTGGGAGTTTGAGGGATACCAATTAATCGTAAAAAATATACCGGTAATTAAGTTTTAAATAAGTATAAAAAATATCTGGAATGTGAGATAAAAAGGGATGCGTGTTTGCGTGCAAGCGTGTCATAAGGTTAATAGTCGAGCTAAAAAGGGGCATAGATCAGTATTCATTAGTGCTAGATCAATGCACCTCGTCATGTATAATAAGGTGTGGAACAACAAATTCAAGTTTAGACCACATTCATTCAGTAGCATGAGCTGTCGAATAACAGCAATGCTGGACTATTTAATAGTGGTGTCACTAAAGAAATAAATTGAATGAATGTTGAAAAGGGACATGCAAAGAAGAGTTATGGAACCTGTGCACTGCATGTGGCCCGTATTCATAAAGAATCTTAGATAGAAATATCTCTTAGAAGTTAACATTTTCTAAGTTTTTCTCATGTTTGGCTTAAAATGTGTCTTAGAAACACTTTTGTCTAAGAATTGTACTAAGAACAAAATTTGGCTTGGAAATTATCTTAATTAGGTGATTTTTCTCTTAAAATTTAAGACAGGTGGCCATTTATCTTAACTTTTAAGAATTATCTTAGAAAAGTAAAAATAGAATAGACGCCATTGACCGCAATTAACAGTTTTTCATGAATTGCATATTTACTGTATAGACTTATTAGACTATTAAGCTTAATCTAACTTGTGACAGGCTTTCCTAATTTCTTATTAAATATAGACATAGAAATGAAACTAAGAAAAAAATATTCTTATACTTTTTTCGCTAAGATTTTTCTAAGTCGTTTTAAGAATAAGAACCTAAGAATATCTCTTAACTAAGTCTAAAAAATTAAGATAAGAAATTTCTTAGAGGTGATTCTAAGATTCTTTATGTACTGATCATTACATTAAATAAGATTGTGACCTAAATGTAGTGGATATTGATATACTGGCTTACATACAAGAACCTAACCAAAAATTGCTAAGTCAAACAAGAGCTGTCAGTGGACAGCGCGTTCGACTATTCCCACTGCTTGATAGTATAATATAAGCTATAAGTAAAACTTTAGCATTACAATAAGCATATTCTAAGTCGAAAAGGGGCCATAATTCAGTCAAAATGCTTAATAGAGTTGCCTCCTCCTTTTTACAGACTGGGGTTATGATGGTAAACAAGTATGCAAAATATGAAAGCAATCTCTCAATGGACTTTGAAAATATTTGGGGTGGTATGCAAACTTAAACATTTATGTGACGCTCACGCTCACGCCGACGCCGGGCGAGTAGGATAGCTCTCCTTTTTTCCGAATAGTCGAGCTAAAAAGGGATATAATTTTTAACAAGAGCTGTCTGCGGACAGCAACGTTCGGCTATTCAACAGCTTTGTCAAGAGAATGAATATGAAAGTCAAAAAGGGCATAGTTTTGTAAAATTGCAACACAGAATTAAGGAATCTGTACAATCCAAATCAGATTATACAAAACGTAAACGAAATAATCTTGAAAATTTGGTGAGTCCACCCGTTTTGATATTTTCAAATTTTTAGCTATCAAATGAAACAAACAGTTTGCTTGGGCTCAAAAAAGTAACTAAAAGTGCCCTATCTCTTGGACTATAAGGATAAAGCAAATCTATTGGGCAGAAAAAGTGAAACTGCGTCATACCGATTCAGAATGATTCGAGTAGAGCTAAAAGCTGAATCTTATATAATAAATAATAAAATCTGCGAAAAGATCCTTTGGAAGCACAGAACACAACCAGGCAACATAATAACAGACTCGGTTTGATTGAGTCTGTTCATGATGCAACACCCCTCACGCCCCCTAGCGGCATTATGCGAAATCCGGAAAGTCGCAATCCGCGAAAAAACAAATACATTTTTACGGATTTTTTTTATCAAACAGTATAGACATGATGAAAACAATTTTACATTTTTGTAATTACAAATGCAGGATTACACAAGACCACCCGAACCCTCGTCAATGAAATAAACGCACAATAGATCTGTGCAAAGGTAGTCGTCTATACTCGTCGAAAGAAAGAATAATGCAGAATGAGAGCTTGATGTAAGTATGGGTTCAAAATATGTAGTAATTTCTATGTCAAAAAGGGGCCATAACTGAACCAAAATCCGTGTCCTAGATATTTCGTATTGCATACACATGGAGATTATGATCGTAAGCAAGTGGTCAAGGTTACCAAGTCAAATGTCAGACAGTTTAGATAAAATTTGGACTGATACGAAAAATTTAACTGACTTCCAAGTCCAAAAATGACCAAAGACCCTTGACGGCAGACGGAGATTTTGACCATGAACAAGTGTCCATTTCTTCAAAGCTAAATGTAAAACAGTTGATACAAAATAATTATGAACTGGTACAAAAAACTTAACGAAGAATTTTATATTAATATAAGGAGCCATAATTCAAATAATATCTTTGATGGAGTTATGTAC